>NC_052153.1:95183251-96617080 GCF_902713615.1 Scyliorhinus canicula
CCCACCCCGATGCCGCAACCCCCCCCGATGCCGCAACCCCCCCCGATGCCGCAACCCCCCCCGATGCCGCAACCCCCCCCGATGCCCCCCCGATGCCGCAACCCCCCCGATGCTGCAACCCACCCCCCGATGCCGCAACCCACCCCCCGATGCCGCAACCCACCCCCCCGATGCCGCAACCCACCCCCCGATGCCGCAACCCACCCCCCGATGCCGCAACCCACCCCCCTGATGCCGCAACCCACCCCCCCGATGCCGCAACCCACGCCCCCGATGCCGCAACCCACTCCCCCGATGCCGCAACCCACCTCCCCCCCGATGCCGCAATCCTCCCCGATGCCGCAACCCCCCCGATGCCCCCCCGATGCCGCAACCCCCCCGATGCCGCAACCCACCCCCCCGATGCCGCAACCCACCCCCCCCCCGATGCCGCAACCCACCCCCCGACACTGAACGGCGTCAACCATAATCAATGGTTGACGCCGTTTTAAAGAAACTGTGATTTTCGCCGACGTGACCCGTGGCCACGTCGGCGGGACTTCGGCCCATCCGGGCCGGAGATTTGTGGAAACTAAAAAAAAAATGAAATCACAGTTGCTTTAAAACGGCGTCAACCATTGATGATGGTTGACGCCGTTCAGTGTGGGGGGGGGGGGTGGGGGTGGGTTGCGGCATTGGGGGGGGGGGGTTGCGGCATCGGGGGAGGTTGCGGCATCGGGGGGGGGGGTTGCGGCATCGGGGGGGTTGCGGCATCGGGGGGGTTGCGGCATCGGTGGGGGGTTGCGGCATCGGGGGGGTTGCGGCATCAGGGGGGGTTGCGGCATCGGGGGGGTTGCGGCATCGGGGGGGGTTGCGGCATCGGGAGGGTTGCGGCATCGGGGGGGGTTGCGGCACTGGGGGGGGTGGGTTGCGGCATCGGGGGGGGTTGCGGCATCGGGGGGGGGTTGCGGCACCGGGGGGGGGGGGTTGCGGCATCGGGGGGGGGGGTTTGGGGGCAGCGGCGTGCAGAGAGGGGGGGCGACGGATGCCCGGGGCCAACGCACCGTCGCCCCCCCCTCTGTACGCCGCTGCCCCCTACCCCAACCACCCCCCCTCACCACCCCTACCTCCCTCAAATGCCCCTTCCCCCCTCCCCACCACCCCTACCCCCCTCCCCACCACCCCTACCCCCCTCCCCACCACCTCTACCCCCCTCCCCACCACCCCCCTCCCCACCACCCCCCTCCCCACCACCCCTACGCCCCTCCAACGCCGCCCCCCTCCAACGCCGCCCCCCCTCTCTCAACTCAACACCGCAACCCCCCCCTCAACTCAACGCCGCAAACCCCCCCTCAACTCAACGCCGCAAACCCCCCCCCCTCAACTCAACGCCGCAAACCCCCCCCCCCCCTCCTCTCCTCTCCTCTCAACTCAACGCCGCAAACCCCCCAACGCCGGGTCTTTCTCTCTCCTCCTCCCCCCCCCCCCAAATGCCGGGTCTGTCTCTCCTCCTCCCCCCCCTCCAAAATGCCGGGCTGTCTCTCTCCTCCTCCCCCCCCCCCCCCCAAACGCCGGGCTGTCTCTCTCCTCCTCCTCCCCCCCCCTCAAAATGCCGGGCTGTCTCTCTCCTCCTCCCCTCCCCCCCCCCCCCAAACGCTGGGCTGTCTCTCTCCTCCTCCCCCCCCCCCAAAATGCCGGTCTGTCTCTCTCCTCCCCCCCCCCCCCCCCAAACGCCGGGCTGTCTCTCTCCTCCACCCCTCCCCCCCCCCCCCCCCAAAATGCCGGTTTGTCTCTCTCCTCCCCCCCCTCCCAATGGTACAGCTCCCACTTTTCCCAATACTGACACCAGTATCTCAGGAATTGAAACCATTTCTCCCACATCAATCTTTGTGAGCCACATATTTAACTCACTTAACTTAAAGCCCTATGCCAATTTGATGGGGTTTCTGGTAATAATACAGAGATTATTACCTTCAAGCTTCTAGTTTTTAATTTAGCCCCTGGCTTCTCTTACTCACTGAGAAGAGACTCATTCCTAGCCCGACCTATGTCATTGGTACTACATGGACAACGGCCATTCCAGCCAGATCAGTTGTCCCAAACCAAAAACTGGGCAGGCAACACAACCTCCTGGGCTCTTACTCTCAGCTGCAGAGAAATGTGCCTATTGTCCCTCATTATAATGTCCCCCACTATCATTACATTCCTGTTAGATTCCTCCACTTGAACGGCTTCTTGTACCATAGTGCCATGGTCATTTTCTCATTCAACCTTGTGTCCCCACTCTTGTTTCATAGAATCATAGAATTCCTACAGTACAGAGGAGGCCATTCGGCCCATTGAGTCTGCAACAAACCTCCAAAAGAGCACCCTATCTAAACTCACTTCTCTGCCCTACCCGCCTTAACCCCTTACACCACCTAATCTTTGAACCGTAAGGGGCAATTGTAACATGGCCACTCCACCTAACCTGCACTGTGGAAGGAAATCGGAGGATCTGGAGGAAACCCACACATACACGGGGAGAACGTGAATACTCCACACAGTCACCCAAGGTCGGAATTGAACCCGGGTCTCTGGTGCTGTGAGGCAGCAGTGCTAACCACTGTGCTGCAGTGTCACGCTCAAACCGATTGGACAATTGCAAGGACTGAGACTCCTCCGTTTCTACATTCTTGCTCCTCTTACCTACCCCAATTGCAATCATGCTCTTCTTCACTGACCATTGAGCAAAACTGAAGACTCCATCCTAAGGGATGTGACTACCTCCTGAAACAAAGTGACCACCCTCCAGGATGTATCACAATGTCTAAATGTTTCAGGAACACCCACAGTGCTGTTAAGAAGGAAGTTTCAGGATTTTGAATCAACCAAGATCGATGAATTGCTATACAGTTCCAAATCAGGATGGAGTGTGACCTGGAGGAGAATTGCAGTTTCTAGCAGGTTTGAAAGGTGCTGCCGATGGAGCCTTCAACAGTTTCTGCAATTGTTACAATCCCAGTTGATGTTATAACTGGACTACAAGATCCCAGAATGGAACACTGGCTCAAAAGACTGTGGGATGAATTCTCCGCCGTCGGGATTCTCCGTTTTGCCGCACCAGAAATCTGAGAAAACCGCCCATTAACTTTGACTTGTTTTTTCCTAAAATGTGGAGGAACAGAGTTGCAAGACTGCTAATTAGTTTAAACAAGAATATTTTATATTAAACAAGAAAAAATTGGATTAAAATACAATGCTCCTTTACTACTCTCTCAGCTTCACAATTATACCCAGATTTTAAAATTGACACAAATTACAAAGTACATTGCAAGCTACAATGGTCTCATTGACACACAAAGTCCCTTATAAACACACAAAATATTTGTGGTAATGCACCTTCCTCTATGAACCCAAGTGAATGTCTGCGATTTCTCCTCAAAATCACCCCAAATGATACTTATACTGTGAGCCACCTTGTCATAGAATCATCATAGAACCATAGAATTCCTTAAGTGCAGAAGGAGACCATTCAGCCCATTGAGTCTGCACTGACCCTCTGATTGAGCATCCTATCTAGACCCACGCCCCCCTACCCTATTCGGTAACTGAGTAATCCCACCTAACCTTTTGGACACCTTGGGGAAATTTATCATGGCCAATCCACCGAACCTGCACATCTTTGGACTGTGGGAGGAAACCAGAACACCCGGAGGAAACCCACACAGACACAAGGAGAACATGCAAACTCCACCCAAGGCTGTCAGTTGAGTTCCTGGTCAATGGTAACCCCCAGTCCAAATCCCCAAACCAAAGATGTGCAGGTTAGATAGATTGGCCATGCTAAATTTCCCCTGAGGGAGGGGTTGCAAGAATAGGAAGAGGAGAGGATCCACTTTCTGATGGAAGAATGGTCATTGATGAAACAGCTGAAGATGGTCAGTTCTGGGACCCTAACCCTAAGGAACTCCTGCAGCAAAATCCTGGAACTGAGATGATGGACCTCCAACAACCACAACTATCTTCCTTTATGCTAGGTATGACTCCAGCCAGTGAAGAGATTTCTCCCTGATACCCATTGACTCCAGTTTTGCTCGGGCTCCTTGCTGGCTCACTTGGTCAAAGGCTGCCTTGGTGAAAAGGGCAGTCACTCTCACATCATTTTTTGAGTTTTTGTCCAAATTTGGATTAAGGCTGTAATAAGAACATAAGCACATAAGAAATAGGAGCAGGAGTAGGCCATCTGGTCCCTCGAGCCTGCTCTGCCATTCAATTAGATCATGGCTGATCTTTTGTGGACTCAACTCCACTTTCCGGCCCGAACACCATAACCCTTAATCCCTTTATTCTTCAAAAAACTATCTATCTTTACCTTAAAAACATGTAATGAAGGAGCCTCAACTGCTTCACTGGGCAAGGAATTCATAGATTCACAACCCTTTGGGTGAAGAAGTTCCTCCTAAACTCAGTCCTAAATCTACTTCCCCTTATTTTGAGGCTATGTCCCCTAGTTCTGCTGTCACCCGCCAGTGGAAACAACCTGCCCGCATCTATCCTATCTATTCCCTTCATAATTTTAAATGTTTCTGTAAGATCCCCCCTCATCCTTCTAAATTCCAATGAGTACAGTCCCAGTCTACTCAACCTCTCCTCATAATCCAACCCCTTCAGCTCTGGGATTAACCTAGTGAATCTCCTCTGCACACCCTCCAGTGCCAGTACATCCTTTCTCAAGTAAGGAGACCAAAACTGAACACAATACTCCAGGTGTGGCCTCACTAACACCTTATACAATTGCAACATAACCTCCCTAGTCTTAAACTCCATCCCTCTAGCAATGAAGGACAAAATTCCATTTGCCTTCTTAATCACCTGTTGCACTTGTAAACTAACTTTCTGTGACTCATGCACTAGCACACCCAAGTCTCTCTGAGGTCATGAGCCGAGTGGCCCTGGAAGAATCCAAACTGAGTGTCAGTTCCTAGGTTATTGCTGAGTAAGTGCTGCTTGATAGGGCTGTCGACAACACTTTCATCATTTTGCTGATGATCGAGAGTGGACTCATTGACCTGGTTGCATTCAACAAGAACAAAGAACAAAGAAAATTACAACACAGGAACAGGCCCTTCGGCCATCCCAGCCTGTGCTGATCCAGATCCTTTATCTAAACCTGTCCCCTATTTTCCAAGGTCTACTTCTCTCTGTTCCCCACCCCTTCATATATCTGTCCAGATGCATCTTAAATTATGCTATTGTGCCCGGCTCTACCACCTCCGCTGGCAAAGCATTCCAGGCACCTACCACCCTCTGCGTAAAAAAACTTTTCGTGCACATCTCCCTTAAACTTTCCCCCTCTCACCTTGAAATCGTGACCCCTTGTAATTGACACCCCCACTCTTGGAAAAAGCTTGTTGCTATCCACCCTGTCCATACCTCTCATAATTTTGTAGACCTCAATCAGGTTTCCCCTCAACTTCCGTATTTCCAATGAAAACAATCCTAATCTACTCAACCTTTTTTCATAGCTGGCACTCTCCATACCAGGCAACATCCTGGTGAACCTCCTCTGCACCCTCTCTAATGCATCCACATCCTTCTGGTAATGTGGCGACCAGAACTGCACACAGTATTCCAAATGTGGCCTAACCAAAGTCCGAAACAACTGTAACATGACCTCCCAACTCTTGTACTCAATACCCCGTCCGATGAAGGCAAGCATGCTGTATGCCTTCTTGACCACTCTATTGACCTGCGTTGCCGCCTTCAGGGTACAATGGGCCTGAACTCCCAGATCTCTTTGTACATCAATTTTCTCCAGGACTCTTCCATTGACCATATAGTCTGCTCTTGAGTTAGATCTTCCAAAATGCATCACTTCGCATTTGTCTGTATTTAACTCCATCTGCCATTTCTCTGCCCAACTCTCCAATCTATCTATATTTTGCTGTATTATCTGACAGTCCGCCTCACTATCTGCAACTCCACGAATCTTAGTATCATCTGCAAACTTGCTCATCAGACCACTTATACCTTCGTCCAGATCATTTATGTATATTACAAATAACAGTGGTCCGAGCAGGGACCCCTGTGGAACACCACTAGTCACCTTTCTCCATTTAGAGACACTCTCTTCTACCACTACTCTCTGTCTCCTGTTGCCCAGCCAGTTCTTTATCCATCTAGCTAGTACACCCTGAACCCCATACAACTTCACTTTTTCCATCAACCTGCCATGGGAAACTTTATCAAATGCTTTACTGAAGTCCATATATATGACATCTACAGCCCTTCCCTCATCAATTAACTTTGTCACTTCCTCAAAGAATTCTATTAGGTTTGTAAGACATGACCTTCCCTGCACAAACCATGCTGCCTATCACTGATAAGTCTATTTTCTTCCAAATGTGAATAGATCCTATCTCTCAGTATCTTCTCCAACAGTTTGCCTACCACTGACGTCAAGTTCACAGGTCTATAATTCCCTGGATTATCCCTGCTACCCTTCTTAAACAAAGGAACAACATTAGCAATTCTCCAGTCCTCCGGGACCTCACTTGTGCTCAGGGATGCTGCAAAGATATCTGTTAAGGCCCCAGCTATTTCGTCTCTCGCTTCCCTCAGTAACCTGGGATAGATCCTATCCGGTCCTGGGGACTTGTCCACCTTACTGCCTTTTAGAATACCCAAAACCTCCCCCTTCCTTATGCCGACATGACCTAGAGTATTTAAACATGCATCCCTAGCCTCAACATCTATCATGCCCCTCTCCTTGGTGAATACCGATGCAAAGTACTCATTAAGAAGCTCACTCATTTCCTCTGACTCCACGCATAAATTCCCTCTTTTGTCTTTGAGTGGGCCAATCCTTTCTCTAGTTACCCTCTTGCTCCTTATATACGAATAAAAGGCTTTGGGATTTTCCTTAACCCTGTTAGCCAAAGATATTTCATGACCCCATTTAGCCCTCTTTATTGTGCGTTTGAGATTTGTCCTACTTTCCCGATATTCCTCCAAAGCTTCATCAGTTTTGAGTCGCCTCGATCTTATGGATGCTTCCTTTTTCATCTTAGCTAGTCTCACAATTCCACCCGTCATCCATGGTTCCCTAATCTTGCCATTTTTATCTCTCATTTTCACAGGAACATGTCTGTCCTGCACTCCAATCAACCTTTCCTTAAAAGACTCCCACATTTCAAGTGTGGATTTACCCTTAAACAACTGCTCCCAATCCACATTCCAGAGCTCCTGCCAAATTTTGTTATAGTTGGTCTTTCCCCAATTTAGCACTCTTCCTTTAGGACCACTCTCGTCTTTGTCCATGTGTATTCTAAAACTTATGGAATTGTGATCGCTATTCCCAAAGTAATCGCCGACTGAAACATCAACCACCTGGCCGGGATCATTCCCCAATACCGGGTCCAGTATGTCCCCTTCCCGAGTTGAACTATTTACATACTGCTCTAAAAAACTCTCCTGGATGCTCCTTACAAATTCTGCTCCATCTACGCCTCCAACACTACATGAGTCCCATTCAATGTTGGGGAAGTTAAAATCTCCCATCACAACCACCCTATTGCTCCTACATTGTTCTATAAACTGTCTACATATTTGTACCTCTACTTCACGCTCGCTTTTGGGAGGCCTGTAGTAAAGTTCCAACAATGTTACTGCACCCTTCCTATTTCTTAGCTCTATCTATATTGCCTCAGTGCTCGAATCCTCCATCGTGCCCTCCTTAATCACAGCTGTGATATCATCTCTGACCAGTAATGTAACTCCTCCACCCCTTTTATCTCCCTCTCTATCCCTCCTGAAGCATCTATACCCTGGGATATTTAGTTGCCAGTCCTGCCTTTCCCTCAACCAAGTCTCAGTAATACCAATAACATCATATTCCCAGGTACTAATCCAAGCCCTAAATTCATGCTACACTTCTCGCATTAAAACAAATGCACCTCAGACCACCTGTCCCTTTGCGATCATCATCTTTTCCCTGTCAGAATATGAAGAGAATTATTGCTTTTGTTGGCAACTGTAAAACTGTATAACAGAATGATCATAAGAGGGAATGTGAAGAAACATTTTTCCAACAAGATAGTGCTTGTCTGCAAATTAATTAATTTATTTGATGTGGAAAAAGCGATATAATATGAAGGGATACTAATATCTTCATATTTGTAACTTATGTTTACTTTTGTAACCTCACTGATGTGTTGGGCAGGCTGGGTCGATGTGGACTGCACTTGATGCAGTGTAGCGAGAGACAGACCTCCAACACTTGATAAGATGCAACACCATTTTATTTAACGTCTAAACTATTATACATGTTCAACTGTGGGTTGACACTATGCTGACTTGACTGGAGACCTGATGCTAGACTGACCAGACTTACTAGCTATCACATGGTGTTTGCACTGACTAGCTTACAAACTCTGAATGTCTCAGAGGCTGGGTTATCGAGAGAGCGGGAAAACTGGTGCCCTCTGACTTTATAGTGGTAGTGTCCTGTCTGGTGATTGGCTCCTCTGTTCTGTGTGCTTACTGGTCATCCTGTGTGTCAATCACTGCCTGTCTGCACTCCATTATATACATAGATGTATATTATGACACTCACCATAACTTTCCAGTTGGAATGATTACAGATGAACAACAGAATTTACCAAAAGTTATGGCATTCAGAGATAGGTAACTTTAAATCTGTCTGCAGTAATTATTTGCTATGAGTTTATACATTTGTGTTGTTTAAGGTTAAGAGAATATTCAACACGGTTTGGAGTTTTATTTTTAATTTACCTGTCTCACACAGACCTCTGTGTACTATGAGCATATTCCGTAGTTCAGAGCAATTATCCATGCTAACTTCAGCCGGGCACATGGACTATCCCATTAATTCTATGCACGTTCATGATTCAGGATCCTTGTCTGCTAACAACATCATTACAAGCTGAGGTAAATAAACAGCTGATCCATCTCCATTCTAGGTTGGGAGATAAAGCTCATTTTCATATTTCTCATTAATTCAGTTTTTGTACTTGTTGCGGCAGGTGGAGTATTTTATTCTCTCATCTCATTAATCACTCTCAGGCTGAAGAACAGAGTTGAATTAATACCTGACCAGAACGGGAGACAGAACAATCCATTACTGTGCTCTCAGTGGCATATCACATTGTGAAAAGTAATGTTCTATAACATGACCTAGGCAAAATATACATGTAAACAAATGTATGACACCTGTGTGGAAAATCTGCTTATAATTGTGACAGACTGATAGCACAGATCTGTCCTTCTGAAGTAAATGTGTTACCTTTTTGAAGGCTATGGCAGCTGTTCTAACATCAATTTCAAAGACTCTTAGATATTTCTGTTTCATATTATCTTTTAGACCATGTTATGGGACACGCACAATGGCAGGCATTTGTATAACATAGAAAATGTTCGGTTCCCAAGGCTGCATTATAATTAGGGTGGTGTCTATTTTTACCTTGATTTTCTCTACATTGAAGTTATTCTCTAACACTCTTCTATTGGGACTACCATCCCAGGGTACAGCATAGCAAGCATTGTTAAGAACCTATAAAGAACCTATAAAACTGACTGCTAACTATTTGCCAGATTTGAGTGTCATGTCCTGGGATCATAACCTAGAATCTCAGGGGCAGTCCTTCTAGCCTTTGTCCACATGTATTATCCTTTATACATATCACACAATATTTTCCTTGTTATTCAGTCTTCACAGAATAAATGGAAGTTATTATGCAATTTGTAGAATTCTCGTTTTTGTTATGAACAGTTCAAATCATAGTACCAGCTCTTGTTAATGCTCGCTTGTGATTTAGAATACGGACATTTTAAAATTGGGGTTTTATTATTGTGGAGATGACAAAAAATATATACTTTACTTACAGACAAGCTATAGAGACGATGATGTGCTAAAAAGGGTGCATTTTCAATTTAATGTTCCTCAGATTAATTATATAATTATTGGTGTAGAAACAGCATACTGAAAGTAATTTTCCATGTGGAGCACTAATTTATTAATAAGTAGCAAGTATTTTCCTTGCAAAATCTATTTTATAGCAACTAAAATTCCAGTAGAAACCATCACAATTATATATTATTGAAATAAAAAGCACCACAATTTTATCTTATTAAAATAGAAAATACCACACACCAACAAAGTCACACTCAGGTTCCTATTTAACAATGGAATACAAATTGTTTTGGTGCTCACTTCACACTTAATATTGTTTCTGCCTCATTGTCTCTATTGTATAAATTTATGCAGTTAAAATAGACATTTGTGGTAAGTATTTTTCTGTTGAAATATGCAATGCATCTGAGATTTTTCTAGGATTTTTTCTTATTAGTTATCCAGTACCTTTACTGCTACTGTTCATTTCATAACTGCCTCACTGGTTAAAACATGGCATACATCAAATGAAAATGCAGCATTGCATTGTGAAATATATTTGAAGCACAGCGACAGACGTCTTCTGTAACAGCTCTTGTAATGACTGTGACATTGAAAATGAGCCAGGAGAGTGTTAATAGAAGATCACACAAAATTCCTATGGTCCAGGTTGAATTACGGGAACTAAAAGAAAAACTGCACAAACTTGTTCAGATGAAGACTTCTGAAAGAAATTCTCACTTTTTAGTTTTTAAATCTCCTTAATAAACTGTTGAGATTCAATTTTTCCAATTTTCCATCAACCGGAGGTGATATTAATATTCTCAGGAAAATACAGGTAAGTACATTGGGCAGAATCTTATGCCCTTTTCAAAAAAAATAAAATTATTTGTGCCCTGGCCCGCTGCTTACTTGCAACCGACCAGCAGGTCTAATGGGAAGTGGTGCAACAGATGTTCAATCAAGAAAGGTGGCAGGATCCTGAGGCTGTAGATTGGGCCTGTAGCTTTATTTGGAAGAATGCTCCTCTACCTGCAGAGGCTGGCTGACTTCCCACATGTTTGGAGCTCATGTATTACTAGTATTTGGCAGCACAGATTGAATCGTATCAATGAGCTCTTGAAACAAAATTCAGAAACTTCCCATTGGAATATCTCTTTGTCACTGTTCATTCTATACTGCTCTAAAATCACATTCTGTAAATCTAACTCATTGGACTATTTGATTCTGGCTCAAAAAGCATCACTGAGATAGCAATTTGATAAATGTTGTGCAGTGCTGTTTGATTGGCATTAGGTGTCTCTTTCTTGCTTTAACACGTAATTTATTAAGAGTGCTGGAATTTGATACACTTCAGGACTAAAAAGTCTAGAGAAGGAGAGAGTGCAGATGAAGGATGCAGGAGATGGGGTACAGGAGGACTATTAATGGGAGAGGAAAAGGAGTCTAGGGAAGGAATTTTCAAAGATGTCCCCCCCTCCCCACCCCCCAGTCCCCGGGGCTCTCCCCTTCTTATCTCAATAATCTTCCCTCACCCCCATAACTGTCCGCAATCTCTGAACTCCACCTAATCTGGCACCTTGTACGTACACAATTTTAATTGTTCCACCATTGGCGTTCGTGTCTTCAGTTGTCCAGACTTAATCTCAGAATTCCCTTCATAACGCTCACCATCTTTCTATCTGTCTTTCATCTTTAAGACGCTCTTCAAAGCCCAGGGACACGATTCTCCGCTTGCAGACGGCGAAATCACGGAATGTGATTGGTGGAGAATATCTTCCGATGCCGAAATCCAGGTAATCCCCGGTTTGACTCCAAATTGGGATGCTCCGGCACTCCGAAAATGGCGTAGATGGATCATCTAGCTGTGCGGGGTAAAAATTCAGTCGGCATATCATTAGCGGGCCTGACATCCTATGCTCCGGGGCTTCCGCGATTCACCGCCTCCGATGGGCTGATTTCCCGACGCCGTTGTTCACTTGTGGTTATAAAACCTGATGTCCTGGCTGCTGAGCGAGAGAGAGGAGGTAGGAAATGGCGTGGAGTGACTGCGGGCTGTTGGCCCGGACATCGGCCGTGCTGGCTGCGGCGGAGGGGAGGGGCCCTTGCCAGAGCCGGGGGAGAGGAGTGGAGGGGGAGGGTGAGGGTGGGCCAAGCAGCCGGGGTGCCCCCCCCGCGGGACTGGGACAGTACCAAGGCACTGACTGCTGTCTTGCTGAACACCCACTGACCACCCACCCAGGCCACTGGTTCTACACAGTGACACCGTCTGTATGGGTGCCACCTGCCAAACCGCAGCCTCCCCCCACCGGCTGCATAAGTGGGGGGCCGCTCAGACAGGAGGGGTAAGCTGCTGCAGAGGAATGGGGTGCAGAGGGGCAGGTGGCTGCTGCAGAGGCTGGAGGGCCGGCCGCCCAACAGGCCGAGGAGGCGGAGGAGGTGCCATGTGTACTGGCATCGCATGACAATCGTGAACCTACCGGACCGGGCATGCAGATGGAGACTGGAGATGAGCAGAGGGTCTGTGAGACAAATCTGCCAGAATATGGCACACCTGGCACCACGGGGCTATGGGGAAGGGCAACTGCTCCCGGTGATCATCAAGGTGACAGTCAGCCTCAACTTTTATGCGATATGGTCCCTCCAGTCACTGAGCGTCGACCTTTCTAGGATCCATAGAGATCAGTGCACAGGTGCACACGCGAACCAGTGCATACAGTTCCATGTAGACCGTGCCCACCAGGATGCCCAGGCAGTGGGGTTCGCTGCCATCGCCGGGATGCCCCAGGTCCAGGAGGTGATCGGCGGGATGCATGTCACCCTACGGGCACCGGCGGATAACAGGCTGCTCTACACCAACAGAAAAGGGTTTCACTCCATCAACATACAGCTGATCTGCGATCAACAGATGCACGTCAGAGCCACACCCCTCACCTCCCACACCACCAAACCACCCGCTGCACTCCCCCTCCATGACACATACCTGCGGATAGAGGATGATGACAACCCACTCTGCGATGAGCTCTGGTGCTCCACATCATATGACCGTGTCTGACCCATGCCCACAGTAGCACCTTCCACCTGGGTGATGCCTGCATGCAAGCTGGCTAGTCCATCACACGGTCCCGTCGAATTTCTGGGGTGGGGGTGCTGGGGACATTCGGGGCAGGGGGAGGGAGGGTGGGGAGGACGGTCCATCCACGGGGGCCTGCATTGTTTCTCTCACGCCACTCGCCCCAACCAGCAGTGACCAGCCCTCCCCACAACCATCAGACAGAGCACCAAGGCAGGTTTCAAAGGTGTTAACAGGTGTTTATTGTGGAGAAATATATACAGTCTGTGCCCTAGTCTCATAACTCAACTGTGCCCTGCACCTGTGCCAACTTAACTGGTGTCTAACTTTCTGGCCTTACGGGACCTAACACTATGCCTTGGTGTTCACCAGACGGTACAGCAGGAGTGGAGGTGGCCTGCTGTGACTCGCGCCCTGCGACAAGGATCCCCATTGGCACACGTCTCCTCGGGCAACCCAGACTAGATGGGCACGCACACTGCTCAGGCATCCCGGATGGCATGCTGCCACCCTGTTCTGCCCCGCTGCCCACCAGATGCAGAGATAGGAGGGGGGAGTCCGAGGTGCTGCGCTGTTCCTGCACGTCCCCTGCACCTCCTACTCCCTCGGGGTGCCTGATGGCCCCTGGGCTACTCAATGGGACGGGGTTGAGAGCAGAGCCATCCCCCGAGGCCCCCCGCCACCTGGCGCTGTCAGTGCTGGATGCCCGCTCTTGTCTCAACCAGGGTCTGCACACTCATGGCCATGGAGCACAGGGAGTGGACCATCTCCGTCTTGGACTGCACCACATCAGACTGCGACTATGCCACCACCCGGAAGGTCTGTGCCATATTATCCAGTGACTGGGCCACCTCCCTCTTGGTCTGGGCCACCTCCGTCTGGGTCTGGGCCACCTCCCTCTGGGTCTGGGCCAGCTCCCTCTGGGACTGGGACACCTCCCTCAGGATCTGGGCCAGCTTCATCTGGGACTGGGCCTCCTCCATCTGGGACTGGGCCACCTCACCCATTGCCTGCGGCATGTCAGCCAGCACCTGGGCAATGCTGCCAACCTTCTCAACCATGGCCTGCTGTGACTGGGCCACTCTCAGGAGCGCCGCTGCAATCTCCAGGTGACTCTGCCACATGGCTGCCTGTAAGGCAGCATCCCTGTCCTGTGCCTCTGCCCCCTCCTGCAAAGAATGCCGCAGGCCTTGGACACTCTGACCCATATCCAACACCATTGCCCCATTGCCTCCACCGTGGACGCCACCCGTTCAGTGTCTGCCTGGGTGGCATGCATGACCGGCACCACCCCCTGCTCCTGAACGTGGATGGGCTCCTCCAGCTGTGCCTACATGTGCTGGATGCCTGCCTTCATCCGCTCTTATGGTCTCTGGGTCTCTGACTGCATCTGCACTGTGGCTGGACTGGATGTCCAGGAGCCCGGGACCCATCTGGACGGCAGCTGGTTCCTGGGGCTGGCCCAACCTCTGGCTGCCTGGCCCCTCGGCTTTCCCTATCTCCATCTGTTGTACCGGGCCAACTGTTTGGTGCGCACCAGATAGTGTCCCAGGAGCCTCTTCACTAATGTACCCAACCGAGGTGATGGTCTCTGAGATGGTGGAGGGTGTAGTAGACAGCAGTGATGGAACATCCATGTCCTCCTCCGACCCGAGCTCTGGGGTGTCCTGAGTCTCGGGCAGAGGGCTGGTGTTCGGGCTGCTCTCCCCGTCAGTGCTTGTCTGTCTGGGGGGCACCGGCTCTGGCATTGGCTGTGGGCGAGGAACTCCGGATGGACTGCCCCCATCTCCGGTAGGTCCTGCAAGACACGTCGGCATGTATGGGCAGAGATGGGGGGGGGGGGGGGGGGGGGGATAACGGTGAGGGGGATGTGGGCTGAGATGGTGCAGGTTGGGGGGGTGGTGAGGGGGTCTGGGGGGAGGGACGTGAGGTGGGTGCGGGCTGAGGGGGGTCACGGAGTATTGTCCACACATGTGTCATGGGGATCCGTAACTAAGCAGGGTCTCACTTGTTCGCCCGCTGCCGAATTCCACCTTGGTGACCTCCCTTTCCTCCGGGCCGCCGAACACGTCCAGTGCCCTCTGCTCGGGCACGGTGAGGGGCCGCAGGTCTGGTGGTCCCCCTCCGGTCTTCTCCCGCTCCCAGAGATTGTATGTGGCCTGTGGCCTTCTTCTGCGGGGGGGGGGGGGGGGGGGGGGGGGAGGGGGGGGGACAGCATGCCAGTCCGGACAACGTTGCTCACGGCCCTGACCGCCTCTGCTACCTGCACCCAGGCGTGGCGAATGGTGGCGCCTGGTGGCCTTCCTCCCAGGCCGGGGTACAGGGTTACCCGCCTTTCCTCCAAGGAGGACAGGAGGGTGTCCAGCTCAATGGCCTTGAACCTTGGCGCTGCTCTCCTTCCAGCCATCTTGTTGACTGAGATGGTGTGTCTGGGCAGATGGATCATTTAAGTGCGGCTGGGATGTGTGAGCCTCATGTGTGGCAATCATGGACCCGACGAATCCAGCGCCGTTTTGCATGAAACCGATTGCGTACCGTGTGGCGATGGTGCAAGCCCATTTAAAGTTCCTGAATCGGTGCAGCTGTTGTGCCGTTTTTTCTGTCGATAAACACAACTGTTCCCATGTCGGCGCCAGCACTTAATCTCAGAATCCAGCCCCAGATGTTTGACCAGGAGTTTGGCCATCTGCTCCAATATTTCCTTGAGCAAATATTATTTGATAACATTCCTGCAAAGTGCTTTCAGATATATTCCGAAATTAAGGCACTATGCAATTGCAGCCTGTTGTTACTGAAGGGGTAATAGAGGTAATCGAGGAGGAACAATCAGAGGAGGTGGAGGATAAAGGGGTGGAGGATGGAAGTACCATCTAATAGGCTGTGGGGTGAGGGATAATGGGAAAGTTTATCGGAGGAGAGCTAATGGGAAAGGAGGTGTGGGAGAAAGGGATACAGCAGGGTATAGGCCAAGCGGGTATGGGAGAAATGGTACAAGGTGGAGAGTGTATGGGTGTGTGGAAGGAGTGGGGAGATATGAGAGAAGGGTGTGAGAGGATGAGGAGGGCATGGGAGGTGGAGGATGTTGGATGAGGAGATTATGGAAAGAGGAAGGTATGTAGAAAGTGGGTACAGGAGGAGGGTGGTGCAGGATGTGGGAGGTTGTGCATTTGTGATGATGTGACATGGTTGTGTGTATGTGATGAGTTGAGATGGTTGTGTGGTTGCGATGAAGGGATATGGATGTATGTTTGAGATGAGGGATATAGGTGTTGTTAAGGGATGATGGGATATGGGTGTGTGGTTTCGATGAGCGGATATTTGCGTGTTTGCTATGAGGGAATATGGGTGTGTGTGTAATGACAGGATATGGGTGTGTGGTTATAATGAGGGGATCAGGTTGTGTGTTTGTTATGAGGGGGTAGTGTATGTGTGATGTCGGATATGGGTGTGTGGGTGATGGTGGACTATGGGTGTGTGTTCGGGATGTGGGGATATATGTGTGTGGTTGTGATGAGGGGATATGGGTGTGTGGTTGTGACGAGGGGATATGGGTGTGTGTTTGTGATAAGGGGGTATGGGTGTATGGTTGTGATGAGGTGGAGATTTGTGTGTGTTTGGGATGTTGGGATATGGGTGTATGGTTGTGATGCGAGGAGATGGGTGTGTCTGTGTTGAGTGCACATGGATGTGTGGTTGGGATGAAGGGGTATATGTTAGTAAATGATAAGTGGATATGGGTGTGTGCTTTTGATGAGGGGGCATGGGGTGTATGTGATGACAGGATATGGGTGTGTAATTATCAACAGGGGATATGGGTGTGTGTGTGTAATGATGGGATGAGGGGTTATGTGTTGGTTGTGATTAGTGGATATGGGTGTGAGGTTGTGATGATGGGATATGGGGATGTGGTTGTGATGAGGGTGTATGGACTTGGACAAACTGATTAAAACAGCCCCTCTATTAGACAGTGATCGTTACTTGTTAACACAGATGTGCTACTGTACCGATATGGCTAATAGGCATAAAGTGAGCTAATAAGTACTGCTCAAATATTTCCGCAGTGTTAGAAGTCCTAATGTACACAGGCAATTCAGAATGAAATGATACTATGATTTGATTGACAGCGGACAATGATAACATTGGTTGTGGTTTAATGGAAAGATTTTGAAGTGTCATTTTGGGTGCGATTGGTGGGGTGTTTCTCGATGCTCGCGTTGGTTATTTAATGGTATTTAGTGCCAGAAATGAGCCCATGAGCTTCTCGTCATTACTGGCTATCTCGCCGTCTGATTCGACAGACTCAAGTTGGGACTCGAACCCAGAGCCCTGTTCGTGCTAACCACTGTGCCTCAGCGTCTCGCCAGTAACAAGGGGGAGCTGCCTTTAAGACCTCTCTCGCCACTCACTCCCAGTCAACACACAAGCATGGCAGCGCGCACACCTGCTCCTCGTTTTGGGGATGCTGACCTAACAAGGCTTCTCAAAGGAGTGGATGTGAGACGGGACATCCTGTTCCCCTGAGGTGATTGGATGAGCAGCAGCAGGACCACCCCTGGGAGGCAGTGGCAGCGACTGTCAGTGCAGGCAGCGTGACCAGGAGGATTGCTGTACAATGTAGTAAGAAGGCCGATGAGCTCCACAGAGCTGCAAGGATAAGTGACCACCTCCCTCCTGGCATCAGTGCTGCCTGCCACCCCTCAAATTCACAACATCACCCCCCCCCCCCCCCCCCCCCCCCCCCCACACACACAAATCACTGGCTGACACCTTGCACCCTCCCTACAGCTGACCTTGGTGCATACTCCTCAGCACCCCCTGGCACCCACCAGCACAACCCTTCATGCCCAGATGCGGTGCCCACACATGCAACCTACAATAGAGCCCCCTGACCCATCAAGCGCACTCACTATGTCTTCTGTCCCCGCAGGAGAAGATAGCCCATAATATGCGGGAAAGGGCCAAGACTGGGAGCGGAGTGCCAGAGATCCAAGTCCTCACCCCTATGAGAAACCTGGAGATTGCGGGGTTGACCGTGGAGAGAGCAGTCACCGGCAGCGAGGTTGGCCTGTCCCAGAGAGGCATGGATTAATTCCCCCTTCCCCAGATGACCTGTCTCAAGAGAGTTTTCATGTCAGATAAAATGATCCTTCCCTCTCACTGAAGACATGTTTATTCTTTTGCAGGATCTCCCTATCTCCCTCTCATGGGGCTGGGCCATTTGGAGTTGTCACCCCGCCCTGTCACCCAAGAGACCACCTCAGAGGAGAGCTGTGAGGAGACCACCAACAAGGCACCACAGATATCACCCCACTTTCCACCAGCGCAGAGACACACGCATCAGTGGGTGACATTAGTGGCCAGGCTTCTGTGGCACAATCTGGTGAGCACCACACAGTTGCAGATGCACATCAGGTGTAGACAGGAATGTTGGAGGGAGTCAGCAATTGGAGGTGTTCTGGATTTCAGGACTCAGCTCAGTCCCATCAGATACCGAGCCTCAGGGTATCGCAGAGCTGATGCAGTTGGTATGACACGGCTGTAGATTCAGAAGGGGATGTCAGTGACATTCCAGCGAGTGCATAGCCGATTGTAGGAGTCCCAAAGGCTACGGGTGCAGGTGCTAATGCCAACAATACGTGGCACTGAGGTCAACACCAGTCGGGTAGTGACCGCAGTTGAAAACCTGGAGCACGAGGTCAACATCTTGAGTGCTGGTGTCCAAAGCATGGCTCAGTCCGTGGCCAGCATGGCTGAGGGCTTGACATAATGTCCTAATTGCTCAGGGATGTGTCCCAGGTGGACTTTGCCGGGGCACTTCTGAGCACGGCCCAGTCACCAAGGAGCATCCCTGAGAGCGACGACACCATGGCGCAGACAATGGTGAGTCACCAGGTCTAGCCGAGCCAGATAATGCAGAGGCCTCTGGAGTTCAATCCAGCTACACTTCAGTTCCATGGAGCCCTCAGTGCCCCTTGGGCACCGTCAGAGAGGAGGAGGCGCTGGAGGCCAAACCAGGGCCTGCCACCAAGGAGACTACAGCAGTTTCCAATTCTTCCGAATCCAACCCCCTCCACACTGGCACAATTCCAGGGCAGCGAGCAGAACAGGGTGGTATGGGAATTCCAGTGACACCGGTAAGTCTGCCGAGACCCTCCGCCTCCAGGCCCTCCAGTGAACTTCCAACAAAGGCACAAAAGGCCACAGGGCATGAAAAGCAGCAGGCTGCCTACACCTCTAATGTACAACCTGAGGACTCACCTAGATGTAGCAGTAGACCACATAAAATCAATAAGATTGGGATCACTCAGTGAGCACTGGTGTTTGTTTTGGGTGTGGGGGATTCAAAATTTGTAGCTGGGGGGAATGGAAATGTCCAATATGCAATGTTAAAACATGTCACACCTGATGCATGTGAAGCCTCTGTCACATTAATCTTCATAGCGGGCCTTCCTGCACCCCCACCCCCTGTTGCCCTCTGCTCCCCCCACGCCCCACGGCCCCAGTGATCTAAGATTAAATGCCCCCAGTGCACACCCCATTCAGAGGATGGGTGTAAGCACACTGTCAACAGAAAGAGAGGAGTCAGACTTTGGCATAAACTGAGGGGCACCAGAGCTTACCTCACAGGGAGTTCTCATCATTCTCCTGCCTTGTATAGTGTCTCACGGACGGTGCTGACACAGGCTCATCACGCTGTGAGGGTGGAGCAGGGTAGTCGGGGAGTTGGGGGGGAGGAAGGAGGGGAATGAGGGAAGGAGGGGAATGGGGGAGGAGAGGAATGGGGGAAGGAGGGGAATGGGGGAAGGAGGGGAATGGGGAAGGGGATAAGCTGATGGACAAAGCCTCGTCCTGTGAGAAGCAGGCGAGGATGAGGGCCTGCCTGGTCCTCTGGGGATGTTGGACCCTTGCCGACACAGGCCCATCATCCTGGAGTGATGTAACACGACCATGGGAGGGTGGAACAGGGTGGCAGGGGCAAGAGGGGGTGGGGGGTTTGGGGTTGTGATCGGGGACAAATGGGGAGGGGGGAGCGGGAGCTGGGGCATAGTTGTGGGGGATAAGGAGAGGGGGTGCAATGCCAGATGAAGCCATGCCCTATGAGAAGTGGGCGAGCATGAGGGCCTCCAAGGTCCTCTGGGCATGCCAGACCCTGGCTCCCCAGGCTTGTCCTCCAGACTTTTCCGGTCCAGCTCCGCCTCGGAGTTGGCTGCATGTACCTCCTTCTTCACCTCCAGCACATCACCCTGCTGCTGTGCCAGGCTGTGGAGGGCACAGCAGACAACCACAAAGTGATGACCCTGCGGGGAGTGTACTGCAGTGTCCCACCAGAGTGGTCGATTTTCAGCAGTGCATTGCATCATGGGCCTCGTTATATCAGGTCTCTGCATCAGTCACGGGCCTCTGTACTGACATCATTAGCCAGACCCTAAGCGGAGACCGCTCATCCCCCAAGAGCCATCTAGTCACTTGGGATGTCCGTCAAAGATGCCAGGGATCTTCAAGTGTCCTCGGATGGAACTGTCATGCACACTTCCTGGGAAGCGTGCACACACGTGCATGATCCTGAGGTGGTGGTCACAGATGAGTTGGACATTCAGAGAGTGGAACCCCTTCCTGTTGATGAAGAGCACTCCCGGACCATCCAGTGTGCACAAGGCAACATGCGTGCCATCTGTTACCCCCTGGACCTTGGGCATCCCGGCGATAGTGAAGAATCCTGCTGCCCAGGCATCTTGATGGGCATGTACCAGATCAAAGTTTATATAGTCAGCTTCCTGAGCAAACAACGCATCCTTAACTTCATAAATGCATTTATGGGCTGTTGGTTGGGATATGCCACACAAGTCCCCGCTCAAGCCCTGGAATGAACACAAGGTGTAGAATTTCAGGACTGCAGTGACCTTGACAGCCATTGCGAGCGGGTAACCTCCTCCTCCATGTGGTGCCAAGTCCGCAAGGTCATGTTGAGGCAAAGCCTTCTGCAGCACATGCTTCCCGACATCTATTTGAAAGACCAGCGATGCCTGCGCACCTTGGGCCGTCACCACCCTCCTCCTCTGGGTGCATCATTGGCCTGATGGGCGGTCCGGTCCTCAGCACATGAGGTAGGCCCCTGCATATAGGCTGCTGCCTCCAGCCCCTGTCGACGCTGCTGCCGCCTTCTCCGGCATCTGACCTGCCAACATTGCCACAGGGCAGCTTCCATGGGGTCCACAATTTTAAAGAATTGGAGAGGGTGAAGGACAGTTTTTAGCGTATGAGGTAGACAGGACAGACCCTTGGGTGCCCTAGGCCACCCCCACCCTCACATCCCTGCCATCCCTCATGGTGCCATCCAACATGCCCTTCACATGAACCCCTGTTGCAGTAGTGGCCCTTTGGCACTGGACCCCAGACCCTTTACCCCAGACACCAGCTTGTGATGTTACCTGGACCAGGCACTGGTTATCTCCCTGATCTACGTACACACCCTCTGGTCCCAAGGATGCCCCCAGTGCTGTAGCCCAGCTCTTGGGTGTTGGAATGTTGGCTCCTACCTCTGTTGCGTTGATGGCTCCGGAGCTCAGAACAAATGTCCAGGCCTCACAGTCTAATTGGGATGCTAGGCAATAACACCTGCTTCATGGCATGCCTACTCACGGTAATCTACTTGGGACTATTTTGTTTATTAAATGGTCAACAATTACAAAAGGAAAAACAGATAAAAACTAATTATTTACATCACAGTAACCATTAATCAACATTTGCTCTCGGCATAAATACAAAGCTCCAACAGTGCAGTTATACTAAGAAAACCAAATGCACAGTGGACAGTAAACAGTCAACAGTATATTAAAGTCCTCAGTAGTCTGCAAGAGCATGCCTTCAGCAATCCACCCCATTCTCCCCCTCCCAGTATTGTTCCACTGCCTCTATGAAGGTGGGTACTGTAAGAGGTCTTCCAACACCAGGTTAAAGTCTATCAGGTTTGTTTCAAATCACTAGCTTTCAGAGCACTTCTCCTTCCTCAGATGAATGGAGAGGTAGATTCCAGAAACATATATATAGACAAAGTCAAAGATGCAAGACAATGCTTTGAATGCGAGCAATTACAGGTAATTAAGTCTTTACAGATCCAGAGAGAAGGGTAATCCCAGGTTAAAGAGGTGTGAATTGTCTCAAGCCAGGACAGTTGGTAGGATTTTGCAAGCCGATCATCTATGAAGACGAACAACTTGAAGGTCATCCCCACACCCCCACTACTTGCCTTCAAACAACCATGCAATCTCTGCAAGACGTGCCAGATCATCGACATGGGGACCACCATTACATGTGAGAACACCACCCACCAGGTGCGCGGTACATACTTGTGTGACTTGGTCAACGTTGTCTACCCCATACGCTGCAGGAAAGGATGTCCCGAAGCGTGGTACATTGGCGAGACCATGCAGATGCTGCGACAACAGATGAACGGACATCGCGCGACAATCGCCAGGCAGGAATGTTCCCTTCCAATCGGGGAACACTTCAGCAGTCAAGGGCATTCAGCCTCCGATCTCCGGGTAAACATTCTCCAAGGTGGCCTTCAGGCTGCGCGACAACGCAGAATTGCTGAACAGAAACTTACAGCCATGTTCCGCACACATGAGTGTGGCTTCAACCAGGACCTTGGATTCATGACGCATTACATTCACCCCCACCCCCTCCCCTCCCATCTGCCCTGGGCTTGCAAAATCCTACCAACGGTCCTGGCTTGAGACAATTCACAACTCCTTAACCTGGAATCACCCCATATCTTTGGATCTGTAAAGACTTAATTGCCTGCAATTGCTCGCATTCAAAGCATTGTCTTGCATCTTTGACTTTGTCCATATATATGTTTCTGGAATCTACCTCTTCATTCACCTGAGGAAGGTAGTAAGAATTCTTACAACACCAGGTTAAAGTCCAACAGGTTTGTTTCAAACACTAGCTTTCGGAGCACTGCGCATTCCTCAGGTGAAGGAGCAGTGCTCTGAAAGCTAGTGTTTGAAACAAACCTGTTGGACTTTGACCTGGTGTTGTAAGACTTCTTACTGTGCTCACCCCAGTCCAACGCCGGCATCTCCACACCTGAGGAAGGAGCAGTGCTCCGAAAGCTAGTGATTTGAAACAAACCTGTTGGATTTTAACCTGGTGTTGTAAGACTTCTTACTGTGCTCATACCAGTCCAACGCCGGAATCTCCACATCATGTCTATGAAAGTGCTCAGTCAAGTCCATCTCCAGCACTGGCAGCAGGCCAGCCCACAACTTCCGGATCCTTACTCCAGGCCAGAGAAGCAGAAGAAGCAGCAGCAACCAAGCATGTGGCCTCCAGGTGGTGTCAGCTACCAGCAGGCATGAGCAGCAAGTATAGCATACAGCCATCTGCAGATTCGCATGAAGCTCAACCAAGTAGATGAAAGTCAAGAAAATAAGGGACAAAGCTGAAAGGAGCACTGCTCAAACTAAAACAAAGATCAATGGAGACTTCAAAAACTCAAATCAAAATGTGGTCAAAGGGGTCTATAAAACACCCCAGACCCTGCGGTGCCCACTGAGCATGGAAGGCCATAATAATGCCAGTGTACTCCGCATACTCCCTCTCGAGGGACACCCGGCCATGAATGGAGCCCTTGGAAGAGGAGTGTTTCTACTTGGGAGCTGTGAAGTGCTCACTTTGCTAGAATTGCCAATTCTCCATTAGCAATAGCCTTCAGCTGTGCAGTCAGCGACTGCCACGGTCAGTGGGAGTTAAAGTGACCTTCACCATATTAGCACGGCTGTGGTTGTCACGGCGGTGTTTGGTGGGACAGAGGCAGTAGCTGGAGTCGCCCCCATTATGGGTATAAACGAGGGAGGTGGCATGCTGGGCACATGAGCACTGGACCACCGCCACCCCCCAGCCCTGGGGGTGACCCATCAGATGGTGGCCTGCCCCCTTGACCGATCCTGACCCCCCCAGAAGCTCCCCCTCACCCCATGCACTGTGGCAGTGGCCCCAGTGTCGCAGGCCTGACTTCCCGGTTCCAAAGATAGCTGCTCGCCTCCTCGGATCCCTGCAGCAGCTATTCTGGTAGCTTCACGTTTTTTGAATAGGTGTACTAAATGGCACCCACGTGACTGCTCACTGGGGAGACCCACGGTGGTCGTTTGATAGGAAGTCCTTCCCGTTAATGATATGGAGATTGGGTTTAATTGGTGATAATTGCTTTTTCGCCATGTTGCAGCAGCATCAGGATCTTGCCAACGGAGTGACCCTGTTAGATCGGAAACCAATCACGCCCGTCATGGTTCTCAATTTCAGCCTCTCCCGCTATCTAACCAGTCCACTCTTTTGCGTCCGGTGCAATGACGCCTGTAGATCGCACTCATTAAAAGCTAAAGGGGTACTTTCAAGGCTTAAAATGTAAATGCTATTTTTGTTGAAATTTAAGCAGCAGTTCTACTAATATATGTAGTGCTGTCACTGCTGTATGACAGTTAGATTTGCAGCCCAGGAGATTTTAATTATTAATCACGCCCTCTGAGAAACAGATGCCATAATCAGTTGAGATTCTCCAAATCAAAAGTAACTTGCCTGCATAATAAGGCCTCTGTTTCCCTGTATTCTTTGCAGTTTGAGATGAAGTCCTTTGTATTTCAAAACCACTTTCTTTTGGCTTGATTTGTACGAGCAGCATCATTCTGAACAATTGGGCTTCAAGTCATTATTCCTATCACCTTCCCTTCATAGCGACCAGACTGAAAACTCTCTGATCTCCACTACGACGAGAAATAAGGAATGATAGCAACTAACATTCATATTATTATTTTTATTTTCTAGCTGTATACTGCAGTTACAATTATGTGGATTTTAACTTTGTGTGGTAGTATAAAATGGGTGAGAGTGCTTTGGCCCTCAATTTTAAATCTTTCCCGAACTGAAGCCACTGCAATAAAAATCAGGAAGGATGTAAAACAGTTTTATATTATTGCAAAATGTCAACATCTATCCGAAACAGTGACCACATGACTCCTGTCTAACAACAGCAAAAGGTTGTGATCACAGTGCTGCTGTGTTTTGGCAGCTGTACTGGCAGTGGCTCAGTCGGTAGGATTCTTGCCTCTGAGTCAGAAGTTGGTGTGTTCTCAGATTCTCGACAGGCCAGGATTTTCTACGGTGACCCCAGATGGTGCTGTTGAGACCAGAAGTGGATGCTACATGATTGAGAAGTCCATCTCATTCTGAGAGATCATTTAAATACCAACAGGTGTGCAGACCATCTTGTTTCAGAATGGAGGTAGGCTGCACCGTTGAAGTTGTTGCTGCCATTATTATAGGCCTGTCAGTACTCAGAGCAAAGTTGCACAGTCCAAAAAACTAAGGTACCCTTCAAAGCTCAGCCTGCCCTGAAAACCCAGCTTGCCGTTAAGACCCAGCCTGCCCTGAAGACCCAGCTTGACCTGAAGACCCAGCCTGTCCTGAAGACCCAGCTTGCCTTGAAGACCCAGCCTTCCAATAAGACAAACCTTGAAGACCCAGGCTGCCCTGAAGACCCAGCCTGTCCTTAAAACCCAGCTTGCCTTGAAGACCCAGCCTTCCCTTAAAACACAGCCTGCGCTGAAGACCCAGCCTGCCCTGAAGATCCAGCCTGCCCTGAAAACCCAGCTTGACCTGAAGACCCAGCCTGTCCTGAAGACCCAGCTTGTCCTTAAGACCCAGCCTGCCCTTAAGACCCAGCCTGCCCTGAAGACCCAGCCTGCCCTGAACACCCAGCTAACCCCTGAAGACCCAGCTTGCCCTGAAGACCCAGCCTGCCCTGAAGACCCAGCCTGCCCTGAAGACCCAGCCTGCCCTGAAGACCCAGCATGTCCTGAAGACCCAGCCTGCCCTGAAGACCTACCTTGCTCTGAAGACCCAGCCTGCCCTGAAGACCCAGCCTGCCCTGAAGACCCAGCCTGCCCTGAACACCCAGCTAACCCCTGAAGACCCAACTTGCCCTGAAGACCCAGCCTGCCCTGAAGACCCAGCTTGCCCTGAAGGACCAGCCTGCCCTGAAGACCCAGCATGTCCTGAAGACCCAGCCTGCCCTGAAGACCTACCTTACTCTGAAGACCCAGCCTGCCCTGAAGACCTACCTTGCTCTGAAGACCCAGCCTGCCCTGAAGACCCAGCCTGCCCTGAAAATCCAGCTTGCCCTTAAGACCCAGACTGCCCTGAAGACCCAGCCTGTCCTGAAGACCCAGCTTGCCTTCAAGACCCAGCCTTCCAATAAGACAATCCTTGAAGACCCAGGCTGCCCTGAAGACCCAGCCTGCCCTGAAGATCCAGCCTGCCCTGAAAACCCAGCTTGACCTGAAGACCCAGCCTGTCCTGAAGACCCAGCTTGTACTTAAGACCCAGCCTGCCCTGAAGACCCAGCTTGCCCTGAAGACCCAGCCTGCCCTGAAGACCCAGCATGTCCTGAAGATCCAGCCTGCCCTGAAGACCTACCTTGCTCTGAAGACCCAGCCTGCCCTGAAGACCCAGCTTGCCCTGAAGACCCAGCCTGCCCTGAAGACCCAGCCTGCCCTGAACACCCAGCTAACCCCTGAAGACCCAGCTTGCCCTGAAGACCCAGCCTGCCCTGAAGACCCAGCTTGCTCTGAAGACCCAGCCTGCCCTGAAAATCCAGCTTGCCCTTAAGACCCAGACTGCCCTGAAGACCCAGCCTGTCCTGAAGACCCAGCTTGCCTTGAAGACCCAGCCTTCCAATAAGACAAACCTTGAAGACCCAGGCTGCCCTGAAGACCCAGCCTGCCCTGAAGATCCAGCCTGCCCTGAAAACCCAGCTTGACCTGAAGACCCAGCCTGTCCTGAAGACCCAGCTTGTCCTTAAGACCCAGCCTGCCCTGAAGACCCAGCTTGCCGTGAAGACCCAGCATGTCCTGAAAACCCAGCATGTCCTGAAAACCCAGCCTGCTCTGAAGACCTACCTTGCTCTGAAGACCCAGCCTGCCCTGAAGACACAGCCTGCCCTGAAGACCCAGCCTGCCCTGAAGACCTACCTTGCTCTGAAGACCCAGCCTGCCCTGAAGACCCAGCCTGCCCTTAAGACCCAGCTAAGCCCTGAAGACCCAGCTTGCCCTGAAGACCCAGCTTGCCCTGAAGGACCAGCCTGCCCTGAAGACCCAGCATGTCCTGAAGATCCAGCCTGCCCTGAAGACCTACCTTACTCTGAAGACCCAGCCTGCCCTGAAGACCTACCTTGCTCTGAAGACCCAGCCTGCCCTGAAGACCCAGCCTGCCCTGAAAATCCAGCTTGCCCTTAAGACCCAGACTGCCCTGAAGACCCAGCCATCCCTGAACACCCTGCCTGCCCTGAAGACCCAGCTTGCCCTGAAAACCCATAAGAACATAAGACATAGGAGCAAATGAGACCTCTTGGCACATCGAGTCTGCTCCGCCATTCAATCATTGCTGATATTTTCTCATCCCCATTCTCCTGCCTTCCCCCCATAATGCCTGATCCCCTTATTAATCAAGAGCTTGCCCTGATGATCCAGCTTGCCCTTAAGAGCCAGCTTGTCGTGAAAACCCAGCTTGCCCTGAAGACCCAGCCTGCCCTGACAATGCAACCTACAGTAAAGACACAGCCTACACTACAGTCTCAGGCTGCACTGAAAATCAAGAATTCCCTGAAGACCCAGTCAACAGCCCAGACCTGACAGTGTGAGAAGACCTATTATTCAGTGAAGTAGGCACTCTCAAGGTTGGAGGAACAAGACACTTGTTGGCAAGGCAGAAGGGAGATTTTGGGTTGCCACATGGTTCAATGATGAATCCCTGCATATTCTTCTCAAGGATAAGTGGGAAATGTAAGAGGTTGTCCTCCCCAGGCACAGGAGGAGGGATCCTCCTGGCCTAACCAGTCAAGCCTGACTAGATGCAGCAGGGGATGTCAGCAGCTATTGGGTCATCTGGAGAACCTGCATGCAGTACTGCAAATGCATGAATGATATTGTTCATTCCAGCAAAGTGAGTACACCGCACCTCAGTTGCCTTACAAATAGCTATATGTAAGAGTGTGGTTGTCGGGAAGAGCAATATCATTCAGTTGGTGGCAATAGAGTCAGATTGCTGCAGTTCCTGTAACAGGAATGGATGGATGTAGCGTGATCAATGTGTGTTAGTCTGTCAGCGGCGACCGTTGCAATATCAATCCAGAGTGTCCACAAATAGACACATTTGAATGCCCCAAAAATGGACAACTCGGCTTTCACCCATTTAGGCATATTGTCTGTATTATCAGGAAATGCCAGTGCTCTTCTTTGATCCTGCAGCTTGCTCACAACCGAGGTAAACTGCAACAATAGAGGTTGAAAGTGTATCTTTATTTGACTTGTAGAATGATGAGTGAAGGGTCATCTGAATCTTGTTTGTATGAGCACCTCCTGAACTTCTCTTAGGCCTATGTCATTGCATTTTTCATGTGAATATTTCCAGATTCTTTAGCTGGTCATCAGTTTCCTCATCATCTTCCATGGCTGACGATGCCCCATGCTTTAATATATCCTCAATGGTCGGGCCTGCCCCTTCTGGACCACCAAAATATACAAAGCACAGCAGACCACCACAATTCTGAAAACTCTTGTTGGGATATAAAAGCAAAAGACTCCGGATGTTGGAAACCTGAAATAAAAACAGAACATGCTGGAAAATCCCAGCAGCCCCGGCAGCATCTGTGGACAGCGAAACAGAGTTAACGGGTGCAATTATCCTGAATGAAGATTAAGTGCTCGCACCAGAGTGATTCCCAACGGCTGCAGGAGCGAACCCGATGTGCCACGCGTTGGCATTTAAAATTTATTTTTAAGGGGTGGAATAGTGGTGCAGAGGTTAGCACTGCTGCCTCACAGCGCTGAGGACCTGGGTTCATTCCCGGCCCTGGGTCACTGTCTGTGTGGAGTTTGCACATTCTCCCTGTGTTTGCATGGGTCTCACTCCCACAAACCCAATGATGTGCAGGTTAGGTAGATTGGCCATGCTTAGTTACTCCTTGGAACAAATGAGTTGGGCACTCTAAAAAAAATTTTTGAACAAAAAAATATATATTTTTTGAAATATCAGGGTTTTTGTGCCATTTCATGCCATATGATATATTATTTTAAAAGATGATCAGGGTTTTCACTATTGCTGAAAGGGGCAGGGCCTAATCTCTCTGACAAGGTGCGCTTAAGTGTGCCCCAATGTCACCAATGCAGCTTCCTCCCCCAGATCAGGGGCAAAGCCCTACACCCTAATCGCTAGCAAAGGCCCCCTTATCAGTCCTCACCTTTACCCCCTCAATCCCCCCTCATCCCCCAGCCCCCCAGTTCCCCCCTTCAGCCCCCCCACCCCCCGATCGTCTGCTTCAGGCCCTGATGCCTGGCAGTGCTAACCTGACACCTTGCACATCGATGGGTGGAAAGCGGGTGAGTACACTCCCTACAATTGCCTCCAGTGTGCCAAGGGGTGTCCTTCATGGGAGGTGGGAGTCAGGGAGGCTTGTGCTAGGCTGGAGGGGGTCTTTCCTGGGATTTGGGTAATTTGGCTGTTCTTCCCAACTACAGCCAGCCTTTAACACTTTAAACAGTCTGTCAGCATCTCAAAATTAAAGCTCTCTGAGAATAAAGTGAAAGTCTTCACATCTGCAACCGAAAGACGGTCAATGTCAATTTGAAAGATATGTGAGATGGAGGTAAAAATATTTCCATTAATGTGGTATAACACTCTGAAGTGTTTTTTTCCACAGACAATTGTATTTCCCTTTAAAGTATTAAAGCCTCTCTGCAAGTTTAGAATCCTAAAAGCTTTGAACTGCATTTTTACATTCAATTTCATGGACCACAGCCTTTTATAAGCCTTTTCATTGACAGGTCCAGGCAATTTCAAAAGAAGGATTACTATTATTGATTTATATAGCTCTAAATATGTCCATTAATTCTGAGGAGGAGCTGATTTCCGAACCCCATTTTTAAAAAAGAGGCTGTCTGTTTTTCTAAGCATCTAGAAGCTCTTGCGAACAAAAAGATAGCCTTTATAAAAACTGTGGTTAGAACTCTGAAGGGGTGTTTCAGATAAGCCATTAAGCTGAGGCCCTTTCAGGTGTGCATTAAAGATCCTCTGAGATAAATTCAAAGAAGGGCAGTGAATAATCTCCAATTCCCTGACTAATAATTATCCCTCAATTAATCTTTCAAAAACAGAGTATCAGGTCATTACATGGCAGCATGGTAGCATGGTGGTTAGCATCAATGCTTCACAGCTCCAGGGTCCCAGGTTCGATTCCAGGCTGGGTCACTGTCTGTGTGGAGTCTGCACGTCCTCCCCGTGTGTGCGTGGGTTTCCTCCGGGTGCTCCGGTTTCCTCCCACAGTCCAAAGATGTGCGGGTTAGGTGGATTGGCCATGCTAAATTGCCCGTAGTGTAAGGTTAATGGGGGGATTGTTGGGTTACGGGTATACGGGTTACGTGGGTTTAAGTAGGGTGATCATTGCTCGGCACAACATCGAGGGCCGAAGGGCCTGTTCTGTGCTGTACTGTTCTATGTTCTATGTTCTATTATCACATTCTGATTGTGCGGGATTTCTGTGTACAACTTGTTTGCCACGTCTCCTACATTACAGCAATGGTCACACTTCAGAAATACTTCAAAGGGAGGTGAAAAAACACAGTAATGAACTAAGAGGGAGTATGAGAAAAAGCTGGCTGCCAACATAATGGGGAATCTAAAAGTTTTCCATCGGCATATAAATAGTAAAAGGGTGGTAAAAAGTGAAGCAGGGCCGATTGGGGACTAACATGGAAATTCACATGTGGAGGCTGGGGACATGGGTGCAGTATTAAATGAGTACTTTGCATCTGTTTTTATCAAAGAGGTAGATGCTACACAAGACTTGGAGGCAACTCTTCCCCTAAAAGGGTTCAAAATTGACAAGGAAGAAGTATTAAAGACTGTCAGTACTGAAAGCTGACAAGAGACCGAGATCAGATGAGGTGCATCCAAGGATAATGAAGGAAGTGAGAATGGAAATTGCTGGGTGCTGGTCATAATCTTCCCGTTTTCTCTAGACTCAGGAGATGTGCCGGAAGTCTGGAGAATTGCAAATGTTACATCCTTTTTCAAAGATCGTTGTAAAGATAGCCCTAGAAATTATAGGCCAGCCCGATTAACATCAGTTGTGGGCAAGCTTCCAGAAACAATTATTCGGGATCGAATTCGTAGCCATATGGAAATATTTAGATTTATTTGGAAGAGCCAGCATAGATTTCTAAAGGGAAAATAATTTTTAACTAACTTACTGGAGATTTTGAGGAGGTAACAAAAATGGTCAATGGGGCTAATGGTGTTGAAGTAATGCACGTGGACGTTCTGAAGGCATTAGATACAGTGCCACACAACTGACTTGTGAGAAAGTTATAATTTATGGAATAAAGGGGACAGAAGCAACATGGATACAAAATTGGCTGAATAATAGGACGCAAAGAGTAATGGTAATTGGATATTTTTTGGGTTGGAGGAAGGTTTGTAATGGTGTTCCCTGTGGGTCGGTATTGGAACCTTTGCTTTTCTTGACATATATTAATAATCTAGAACTTGGTGCGGATGGGACAATTTCATAGTTTGTGTAAGACAGAAAACTTGTAAGAATTGTAAACTGCGAGGACAGTGTAACAGTTTAAAACAATGTAGATAAGTTAGTGGAGTGAGCAAATATCCCGATCTTCAATGATGGAGGAGTCCAGCACATCACTGCAAAAGATAAGGCTGAAGAATTTTCCAGAATCGTCAGCCAGAAGGGGCAAGTGAATGATCTATATCGGTCTCCTCCACATTTCATCAGTATCACAGATGCCAGACTTCAGCCAATTCGATTCACTCCACATAATATCAAAATACAACTGAAGGCACTGGATACTGCAAAGGCTATGGACCCTGACAATATTCCAGGAATAGTACTGAAGACCTGTGCTCCAGAACTTGCTGCACCCCTAGCCAAGCTGTTCCAGTACAGCTACAACACTGGCATCAATCCTGCATTGTGGAAAAGTGCTCAGATATGTCTTGTACACAAAAAGTAAGCCAAATCTGAAACCGAACAATTACAAAGAACAAAGAACAAAGAAAAGTACAGCACAGGAACAGGCCCTCCAAGCCTGCCACGGCCATGCTGTGCGTCTACCACCCCATTAGTCTATAAAAAGTCTTACAATACCAGGTTAAAGTCCAACAGGTTTGTTTCGAATCACTGGCTTTCAGAGCGCAGCTCCTTCCTCACCCTTCTTACTGTGCCCATCCCAGTCCAACGTCGTTATCTCCACATCTTAGTCTATAAAGTGATGGAAGGGGTGATCAACAGTACAATTTAACAATACTTACCCAGCAAAAACCAACTCACTGATGTTTAGTTTGGGTTCTGCCTGGGTCACTCAGCTCTGGACCTCATTACAGCCTTTATCCAAACATGGGCAAAACAGCTAAACTCAAGAAGTGAGGTAAGAGTGACTGCCCTTGAATTCAAGGCAGCATTTGACTCAGGGCACCATCAAGATGCCCTAGAAAAACTGGAGTCAATAGGTATCAGGGGAACACTGTTTCATTGGTTGGAGTCATACCCATCACAAAGGAAGATGGCTGTGTTTGTTCGAGGTCAGTCATCTCAGTCTCACGGCATCATTGAGGGGTGCACCAGGGTAGTGTCCTAGGCCCAATCACCTTCAGCTCCTTCATCAGTGACCTTTCCCCATCATAAGGTGGAAATGTTCACACAATGTTCAGAGCCATTGGAAATTCCTCACACATTGAATCAGTCTGTGCTTAAGTGCAGCAAGACCTGAATAACATTCAGGTTTGGGCTGATAAGTTGCAGGTGACATTCACGCCACAAGTAGCAGGCAAGGACCATCTTCAACAAGATGAGGTCCTGGGTTCAAATCCCTGATGAGCCCTTCACGAAATGTCAGACATTATGATTTGTGGTGGTGACAGCGGGGTTGATTTATATTGGCCAGCTCAGAAAAAGATTCCTCGGGACTCAGAATGTTTATGTTGTTTCTCTTCCCACAGATGATGCTCGACCTGCTGAGTTTATAAGGGCGGCATGGTAGCACAGTGGTTAGCACTGTGCTTCACAGCTCCAGAATCCCAGGTTTGATTCTAAGCTTGGGTCACTGTCTGTGTGGAGTCTGTACGTTCTCCCCGTGTCTGCGTGGATTTTCCCTGGGTGCTCCAGTTTTGACCCACAGTCCAAAGATGTGCAGGTTAGGTGGATTGACCATGCTAAAATTGCTCTTAGTGTTCAATAAAAATGTTAGGTGGGTTTACTGGGTTACGAGGATAGGGTGGAGGTGTGGGCTTAAGTAGGGTGCTCTTTCCAAGGGTCAGTGCAGACTCGATGGACTGAACGGCCTCCTTCTGCACTGTAAATTCTAAGATTCTATAAAGAGAGAGTCTGCCACCTCTCCTTGGCATTCAATGGCATTGACATCGCTGAATCCTCCACTATAACATTCATGGGATTACCAGTGAGCAGAAACTCAACTGGACTACCCATATGAATACAGTAGCTACAGGAGGAGATCAGAGGCTGGGAATTCCATGTCAAGAAACTTATCTCCTGACTCCCCAAAGCTGTCCACCATCTACAAGGCACAAGTCAGGAATGTGATGGAATATTCTCCACTTGCTTGGATGAGTGCAACTCCAAAATCACTCAAAACGCATGACACCATCCAGGACAATGCAGCCCGTTTGATTGGTACCCCATTCACAATGACCCACTCCCTCCACCACCGATGCAAGGTAGCAGCAATGTATGCCGTTTACAAGAGGCACTGTAGGAACTCACCAAGGCTCCTTAGGCAGCACTTTCCAAATCCACGACCACTACAATCTGGAGGACAAAGGCAGCAGATACATGGGAACAGCAAGCCATTCACAATCCTGAATTGAAAATATATTGGCATTTCTTCTCAGCCGGTGGGTCAAAATCCTGGGGCTCGCTCCCTAAAGGCACCATTGGTGTACCTACACTACTTGGACTGCAAGTGTTCAAGAAGGCAGCTCAGAACCACTTTCTGAAGGGCAATTAGGGATGGTCAATAAAAATGCTAGCCTAGCTAGCATCCCCTACATCCCATAAAATATATATTTTTAAAAGCATTAAAGTAATTTAAATAAACAATCCTTAAATTAACTTTTGCGCTGTTTCTTCTCCGCTTCTTGTTTGCTTTGAATTCTTGGGTCTCTTTAAGTATCGTTGACAAAATGCTACAGCACATTAAAAAAACAGCATTACAAGCAAACAAAACCAACACTACCTGGCACTGGAGCTACTCTGCAGATGTATTATAATGAGAACTTTGCATATGAAAAACAAAATTAATTATAACTCAGCCACAAAATGCATATGCTGACTCAGTTCTGTAGTTCTGAAAGTAAATTACAAACTCTTTTGTTTAGAAATGCAATCCCATTGCTGCAAATGGGATGCTTAAAAAGTCTAAAGGTTCAACATATATGTGTTCTCATTTAGCCCAGAGGTGCCTTCCATTTTAGATAATAGTCCTCTGTAGAGGATCAGGGCACTCTGTAGAAGGATTCAAATCACCCGTTTAATATTTAAACAAAGAGCCATATACTTGTGCTTCCTTTTGAGTCAGAGGGCTGCCTTAGCAGCTGACTTACCATGTGATAAATCCAGTCAGTAAATCATGGTGTGAACAAGCATCAAGCACTCTGCAGCGATCTCATTTAAAAGTCTTATCACAACATAGTGATTCGTTGCTGTTTTACCCTTTTAGGCTGCTGTTTAATATTTGTTTTTTTTGTTTATTTGCTATTTTCAATTCAGAAAACTCTGACAAAAATTTGCTCGTGCTATGGTTCTTGCCTGACCTCAAAACATTTGTATTGCAGTATGGAGTGGTATGCTTGCTGTTGTGACTTGAAAACAAGGGGGAGAGTTGAGGAACACCTGAGAGAAAGGGGAGGAGGAGAGCACTGTACTTGGAGGCCACACCCACAGGAGAACATCAAGGAGCACTTCAAAAATCGAAACATCGATGTGGCAATGTAACAATGCATCTATCCCTCTCTGTCGTATTAGGTTTTTCAGTGCGTCTTTCAAAACTCTATGCATCCCTTTAACAGTGTGTTGTCCGTAAAATATCAAAATTAAACCCTTGCTCAGTCCTCTTTCTAAAGCTTCCACTCCAACCCTCAACCTCCTTCATCCAGCAACATTCTTGAAATGATATGTCCCTGAGATCCTGATAAGTTAATCTCCTCTGTGCTTCATTAGCAGGCAGAAATTTCACCTTGCCACATATGAGACTCATGCTTCTTTCAGCCCAGGCTTTTTTTTCCCCCATTTATTTATTTATTTGATGGCAAATGAGTAAAATGGATTATCCTTTAATGCAAAGCTACTGATTTCTCAATACCTGCACCATACGAGAAAATGGAAGGACTAAGCTTTAAACAATTATTCAAGGCGTGCCACAAATAACTCACCAGTGATGGTTGTACCCAGTCATTAATGCTTTTAAATTTTTTGTGTGTCATTGATAATTTTCTATATCCCTTTTCCCAATTGTGCTGAAAGAGAGGAAGCTACTATCAAAAGTGACGGCGATAGATACCTAATGGATAACAATTTTGGAGTCTGGAGCTCTTGAGGGGCAGAAGGTTATTGATCAGGATTGCTGGTTCAGGGAACATGATAGGAAGGGTACATTGTACAGACATTTCGCAATCTTGGAAATGGTGAATCCTGAGGGACAATTTTTCTTTGTGATACAAAATCTATCAGTAAAACCAATTACATGCATGAATGCTTCTATTCCTGCCTCCAATTCTCCTGAATTTCCAGCCTTTGTCTTTTTAGAGTGGACCGTCTTTTGATGCACCAATAGTGGTGATATAGTTGCTTTAATTCTGCAGTTCAATTCAATTAGGATGAAGGAGAAAACCCTTGAATACAGAAAAGTTCTGTCTCACTTCTCTGGGAGTCATTGATGTGGAACAAATGTAGCCCAAAGGTTGAAGTTTCACTTCCCACCCTGCTCAGAAAATGTTTTCTTCAAAAATGAGTTATTTCTCATTCCAACTGACCTTTTGGGGTTAGTAGACCAATGCAGGGTTGTGTTGATCCATCAGATGTTTATGCAGTCTGACAAGGAATACTTAAGGGTTAAGTATAGTCGAACATGAACTGGAAATAAACTTCACAAATATGTGAAGCTGATGGAACAACCCAGCAAACATCCTGTGAGTCTATGGGTTTTTTTGGATTGTCCTTCTGTGCAAGGCAACTGATTTCTCAGCACCTGCAGATCCTCCTCTCAGCATGGCTGGCACTACCAATAGAGAGGAGTTTGGCGAACCCAGAGGCTGGCAGCAGAATCCAAAACAGCAGGACAGTGGAGGACATGGACGGGAGCAAGAGACAGGAGGACCCAGAGACAGGCAGCAGCAAGTAAAATAGTGAGGATCAGTGGATGCAGACTGGACCGACCCCATTCTGAAACAAATAAAAATATGATGGGCAGTTTGTTGGTTGGTATTTTTAACATTCATCTTTCAAAGCACAGTAATTTAAAAGTTTTATGGTGGTAGTAAGGTTTACTAATGGTAAGAAAATTTATTAGATTGGCTGGAGAGTATTTACCTTAACAAGGTAATTTGTATCGGGGTAAGTGGAGCATTTATTGGAACAATAGGAATATAAGCAGAGGCATGACAAAATACATTAATTAACATTTAATCTGTAAAATCATGAATTAAATGCTTTAAACATGGTAGAGAACATAGAAAGTACAGCACAGAACAGGCCCTTCGGCCCACGATGTTGTACCAAACGTTTGTCCTAGATTAAGAACAAATTAATCTATACCCCAGCATTCTACCGTAATCCATGTACCTATCGAATAGCCGCTTGAAGGTCCCTAATGTAGTGCATCCCATGCCCCCACTACTCTCTGGGTAAAGAACCTACCTCTGACATCCCCCCCAGATCTTCCACCTTTCACCTTAAATTTATGTCCTCTTGTAATGGTTTGTTCTCCTTGGGGAAAAAGTCTCTGACTGTCTACTCTGATCACCTTATAAACCTCTATCAAGTCTCCCCTCATCCTTCTCCATTCTAATGAGAAAAGGCCTAGCACCCTCAACCTTTCCTCGTAAGGCCTACTCTCCATTCCAGGCAACATCCTGGTAACTCTGTTTTGCACCTTTTCAAAAGCTTCCACATCCTTCCTAAAAAGAGGCGACCATAACTGCACACAGTACTCCAAATGTGGCCTTACCAAGGTTTTGTACAGCTGCATTATCACCTCACGGCTCTTAAATTCAATCCCTCTGTTGATGAATGCCTGCACACCATAGACCTTCTTCACAGCTCTATCCACTTGAGTGGCAACTTTCAAAGATCTATGAACATAGACCCCAAAGGTGATATCTGGCTCATAGACACCTATGTGATCAAAGGAAAGAACATCTGCAGTGAATGTCTACTGCTGGAGGCACTTGAGCTAATAGTCATTGAGCTGGAGGCCGAGTTGTAGACATTGTGAAACATCAGGGGGAGAGAAAGTTACCTTGTTCCAGGAGACAGTCACACTCTTAAGTAGACTCGTGCTCCAGAAGTGCTGTTCCCCTTACCATGCTGTTCCAGCACATCTACACCACTTGCATCTTCCCAACAATGTGTACAATTGCCCATGTATGCCTTGTACACAAGTAATAGGACAAATCCAAAGCTGGACAATTACTACCCCATGAATCAATAACATCAGGAAGGGATCATCAACAGCGCTATCAACGGGTACAATAAGATGCTCACCGATGCTCAGTTTATAAACCTCTATCAAGTCTCCCCTCATCCTTCTCCATTCTAATGCGAAAAGGCCTAGCACCCTCAACCTTTCCTCGTAAGACCTACTCTCCATTCCAGGCAACATCCTGGTAACACTGCTTTGCACCTTTTCAAAAGCTTCCACATCCTTCCTAAAATGAGGCAACCATAACTGCACACAGTACTCCAAATGTGGAGTCACTCAGCTCATGATCTCATTACAGCCTTGGTTCAAACATGGACAAAATAGCTGAATACCAGAGATGAGGTGAGTGTTATTGCCCATGAGATCAAGGCAGCAGTTGATGTGCAGATGGCTGAATGAACTCTAGCAAAACTAGAGTCAACGGGAATCAGGGGAAAACCCATTGCTTGTTGGAGTCATACCATGCACAAAGAAGGATTGTTATGGTGGTTGGAGGTTAAACATCTCACTTCCAGGACGTCACTGCAGGAGTTCCTCAGCGCAGTGTCCGAGGCCCAACCATCTTCAGCTGCTTCATCAGTAACCTGCAGCCATGTCCCCAGAGAATTACCCCGGCTCTTTGGATTACTAATCCAGTGACAATACCATTGCATGGACGAAAGCAGATTGCATGAGCAAATTAACCATGGCAATGCATTACTGGAAACCATCAAAGCAGGGGAAGTTAATAGGAATGTAGTAGAAGACAATGTAACTGAGGGATGGACAAAAATCTCAGTAGTTGAGATCATGAGTCCAGAGGTTGGGTTGCCTGCCTGGTGACAGAGTTCAGAATATTTGCTCTGGTCTGGGGAGGAAGGATTCAATTGTTTGGGTCCGTGAGGATACCAACGTCATAGATTGGACTATGAAAGAGATGTTCTGCTCAGAGAATATGAACAGCTAGGGGCTAAATTAAAAAGCAGAACCTCAAAAGTAAAAAATCTCTGGATTATTACCTGAGCCACAAGCAAATTGGAGAGGGATAACTAAGATTAGAGACATAACTGCATGGCTCAAAGATTAGTGTGGGAGAAATGAGTTTTGATTCATGGGCCACTGGCTCCAGTATTGGGGAAAATGGGAGTCGTATCTTTAGTGGTCACGGAGGATTCCGAAAAGAAGAGTCAAATGAATGATTTATAACAAAAGTTAAGTACAAGTAACAGTCCTAGTCCCAGTTAGGACTACTCTGCAGTTCGGCTCCAACCTGGTCCTGCCTTTAAGGTCCTGCATTAACTATCCCACTGAAGCACCTCCACCCCTCAGTGGGGGAGCTTGTACTCCATGAGGCTCAAAGGGAGATTAATCAAGTCATCCCCATCTGTCTTCTGGGGGTTATATCACCCTTCCCCCCATCTTTGCCTGCGGCTGTACTTCCAGTGGCTGCAAGGCTGGGTCGGGGGCATATCGCATGTCAGGAATCGTCATTTCTTCAATGAATGCCTAGGGGCTACCAACACTGGCGACTGATCCCTGGACAGGTTGCCTTCAGAACCCTTGGATGCCTGAATCTATGTTTGTGAGTCAGAGTCTACCACGTCTCGCATTTCGGTATCGGGGTCCCCAGGGGTGATGCCCCCAGACATCCTTGTGTCAGGGCGACATGGCTGGAAGACAGTTCTGATGCGGCATGCCCTAATGCTGGTCCCCCGCTCTGGAGGTTGCCAAGTGCTTTCGCACCGTCTGTTCACTGGTCTGTACCAGGTACAAAGCTGGAAGGTCTGCTATACTATTGTCCCTGGAATGCATCGGGCACTGTGCTGCGGGTATTCCTGGTGAGGGTCTCTGAACTGGGGGGTCTCTGGGGAGTGTGGTGCGGTGGGCAGGATTTGCGTTGTGGGGGAGAAGGAGCCCTCTGATGGTCTTTGGAAACAGCTCCCTTAAAGAGTTACACCCTTGTCCCACCACGAGGTCTACCGCACTAGGGCCACTCTGAGAAAGATCTGTACCAATTCTCGCCCTTGTGATTACTGACCCAGAAGACCGAAGATTCACATGGGCTTGGAGAATCTCGCACCTAGCCATTAACAGGGTGTAAATGGGACAATTTTAACCATTTTCATCCTCCAAATGGTGTGGGACGCGAACTACGATACCGTTGCCAATGGGGGACCAGAGCATCGGAATGGCACCAATCCCAATGCCAACCAATGATGTTGGATTGTCCACTGCCCCCCCACCAGTAGCAGAGTTCCCATTGTGGTGGAAAATCCAGCATCATGAAAATATTGGGATTGGTGTCATTCCAATACTCTGATCCCCCGCTGACGGCGGTATCGGGATTTGCGCCTCACACCAGTGGGAGGATGCAAATGAGTCGATTTGATCCATTTACATCTTGTTGAAGGGCTTGGTACCAGATTCTCCAAGCCTATGTGAATCTCTGCCGTCTGGGCCGGGATTCACGTGGGTGAGAATTGGTGCAGGTATTTCTCAGCTATCTATTCTATCTGTTCTAGTAGTGCATCCACAAAAAACTCCAGGAAGGTTGTCAAACATGATTACCCCTTCATAAATCCATGTTGACTTTGTCTAATCCTGTTGATATTTTGGGGATATTTTGGGTTGGATTCGCCTCTGCCTACCGCTGGTAACAGAGTTCCTGATGCAGTGAAAAACGTATTCAAAAATTCAGTTTGACAGCCAATCATATAGTCAAGAGTTGGGACTGGATTCTCTGTTGCCTACACTGGCATCAGGGTCCATGATGTGATGTAGAATAGTGAAATCGGGATCGCCGCCGTGTGTTGGCAGCCATGAGCCAAACACGATGTTCCGATCCCCAGAATCGAGACCTCAAACCTGCGGGAGGATGTAACTGAATGCAAATGGGTCTTCATGACCTACTTGCATCCATTTAGTGGGCCTGATACCCTATACTCCGTTCCCCCCCCCCCGTGATTTTCCAGTCCCCGGGGATGGGAATCACGTGGGCACAGATCACTTGTGGTCTCTATCAATGTAGTCCTGGCATGATGGACCTTGCAGTGGGCCAAGGGGTTCACTCCTTTGGGGACACCCCCAGAGTCCATCTGAAGGCCATCTTGCCCCCCAACAATGTACTGCCTGCCAACCTTCCTCCACCAGAATCCCTCCCCCCCCACATTCCTACCCAGCGACCCCCTTAATAGGGAGACCCCTCCCCCTCCCAAGGACGCCTGCAATAGGGAGACTCCCCCAGGGAACCCATGAATAGTGGACCCCCCCCCCCAGGACACCTGCAATAGGTTGGACCCCCGGACCCCTTAATTAAAGTTCCTCCCACAGGGACCCCCTGACTGAAGGGATTCCCCCCCGGACACCCCCCCCCCCCCAACCCCACAGACCACCCCCACCCCCCTGTCTGGAAGTAGAGAGCAGTACAGACAGGGACAGTGAAATCAATTACAGCAGTAACACTTACCTTGGAGCTCCACATGTCCATTCTTTCAAAGGAAAACATCTGTGACCTGTGTTTCAACCCTTCAGATATATTCACTGCAATAAATTCTTAACTTTCTAGTAATGGTCTGTGATTGACAGCTTCTACAAACCAATTGCAGCCTTGATCCATTCATTTCCCTTCATGGATCAGTGACTCGAAGTGGTGATACACCATTTAATGTTTACAAACATTAACCACATCAAAGAGAGGTAAGTGCATTCCGAGTACTAAGTGGGGCAGCACGGTAGCATTGTGGATAGCACAATCGCTTCATAGCTCCAGGGTCCTAGGTTCGATTCTGGCTTGGGTCACTGTCTGTGTGGAGTCTGCACATCCTCCCCGTGTGTGCGTGGGTTTCCTCCGGGTGCTCCGGTTTCCTCCCACAGTCCAAAGATGTGCAAGTTAGGTGGATTGGACATGATAAATTGCCCTTAGTGTCCAAAATTGCCCTTAGTGTTGGATGGGGTTACTGGGTTATGGGGATAGGGTGGAGGTGTTGACCTTGGGTAGGGTGCTCTTTCCAGGAGCCGGTGCAGACTCGATGGGCCGAATGACCTCCTTCTGCACTGTAAATTCTATGATCTATGATCTATTCCAATCACTCAAGCATGTAATTGCAATGCTCTTACCTCTCTTTGAAAACAATGGTCTACACCACAATAAAGCAGCCAAAAAGCCATAGAAAATCATGGCCTCACTGCACAAGTCCCAAACATCTCAAACTGCTTAATGTGTAAGTAATGTTCTGGAGCTATGTTGATTGGCTGCTGTCAACTGTAATTGTCTTCCTCAGTTTCCCTCCAATGTCTGGAGAGTTTCTCCTCCAATGTCTGTTTGGATATAAGAGTTTATATTTGTATTGGTATACATTAGAAATAAGGCATAGTTTTAGGTGTGTTTAATTTAATGTTTATCTGCCTGGAAGGATAAAACTTGTAGTTAGATTCATGTTGGACAAAGATGTTTGTATGTGTGGGGTTTTGCTAAAATTCCAACTGTGTTTCTATTGTGCTTGGAAAGGGCTGCGGCATGAAGAATGAATAGTAGTTGTAGGAGTATTGCTTAGCCAACAGGAAGTCACTTTCCTTTATTCTTAGTTTTAACTGGAAGCCAGATCAGTTGGAGGCTGGATCTTGGGGTGTGAACATCTCTTGACTCTGCAAGAAGGAAGACAGGACAGGATGGGAGCAGAAAAGAGGCATGCTTCCTAAGATACAAGTTACAGTACAGATAACAAAGGAATTGGGACAGACAGAGTGTCTAAGAAGTCTAGAGTTAACTGAACAGAGACCAAGGTATTGTCTAGAAAGGTTACGATCTGTTGAGCCAGGGTTGCATTCTGGGGTGTTCCCATCCAGTTATCACGTCAACTGAAATTGTAACAAAAGGGTGGCTCTGTCAGGATTTGAAAACATGGAGAAAGGTTTATTAGATGCTGATTAGTAATAATTTGTTGGAGTATTTCGTAACATGGAAAGTATGTTACTGGATGCTGAATAGTAAAACTGGTTCTGGGATTTATTGTTAAATGGTGGAATCTGTGAATCCTTTGAAAAAGAGTAGGTGGGGTATTGAGGTACTGGCTGAAGGAATTGGAGTTACTGTGAGGTGTATTGTACAGGTTAGAACCCAAAATGGAGTTGGAAATTGCTAAGACTTTCCTGAATATGGAAGATGTAACCCGCTGGTTTACGGAAAATAATCAAGGAGTTAGGATTACGATTAGAAATGCAGGAAAAAGAAAAGGAAAACTAAAAATTAATAGAAATTTAAAAACTTGAATTAGAGATACAGGAAAAGCAAAAAGAAAGAGAGACAGCTTTTCAAAAGGAAATTGAAATGAGCAAACCTGATGTGGAAATGAAAAGATTAGCAAGGGAAGACAAGAAAAAGGAGAGAGAGACAGAGAATTTCAACTTAAAATGTGAGTAGTCAAAGCAGCAACAGTAGAGCAGGTTGAGGTAGGATATAGTTCCAGACATGAATCTATTGGGGGAAATATTTAAATTTGTACAAGCACTTCCAAAATTTGAGGAAAAAGAAGAATTTAAAAAAAATTATTTTGAAAAGGTAGTTAAACAGATGGAATGGCCAAATAAAATTTGAACTTTACTTTTACAAAGTAGACTGGTAGGTAGAGCTGGTGAGGTTTATACACCATTGTTGGAAGGGGTATATGTAGATTACAATGTAATAAAGAAAGCTATCCTCAGTACGTATGAGTTAGTTCTTGAGACATACAGGCAGAAAGATTGAAATGTAATAAAACAGCCTGGACAAACTCATATTGAATTCAAGAGGGTGAACAAAAATAATTTTGATCATTAAATATAGGTGTTAAAGATTTAGAAAACATATGAAGCCCTTAGAGAGGTGATTCTTTCAGAAGAATTCAAAGATTCACTTCCTTTTGTTATTAGGACACATGTTGAGGAACAAAGAATTGAAACTACTAGACATGAACCAAACCTTTTTCTGTCATCCTTTTAAACATGGAAATGATAGAAAGTAGGAAGGAGAAAGAAAACAAATAGTCAAGAAAGAGATGGAATGGTTGGGAATGGTCAGCAAATTTTACCTTAGATCACGAAGGAAGGTATTGAGGGTCCAAGTGACATTCGGAGGCTTAAGTGTTTCCATTGCAACAAAGTGGACATATTGAGCCAGATTGTTGGACATTAAATGTAAGACCTGTTGCAGTTGTTGGAAAAGAAGCATCTGTAAAAAAAAAAGTGTCTGTTAAAAATGTAGCAATGGTGCAGATGAAGTGTGCTCTTTCAGAATCAATGATAAATGGGGTTAGGTCTCAGATAGTTCAGAAAACTATTTGAGTCATGGTGAAGAAAGTCAGGCTATTAAAGGTTCTGGATGTTTTGTTTCAAAGGGTAAGTTTCCCCATACTCATCAACAGGATAGGTAAACAAATTAAAAATTTGAAACACGGGAGCAGACCAAGCATTGATGGTAGTTGATGATACAATTTGTATTCCAGAATGTTTTGTGAAGGAAAAAGTATCAATACAGGATATTAATGGAAGGGATGAACCTGTTCCTTTGTATGAAGTTAATTTAAGAAGTAGCTTTGTAAATGGAATTTTTACAGTGGGAGTTATTCCTAATTTACCGATGAAATAGATTTCATCCAAGTTAATGATTTTGCTTGAGGAGACTGTCACGTGATGACAACTGTATTTCAACAGGCTGTTGATCATGATGATCTCAACAAACTATTGAAAACCACTATGGAGAAAAAATGCAACAACTATTGCAGACAACAAGCAATTGAAGGAAAATCTGATTAACACAGAAAATCAACTTTCACTTATAAAAGAGGAATTTGGGAATGAAATAAGAGAACTGATGAGAAGAATTGAGAATCAATCAGGAAAATTGGAAGATTTGATTGAGGATTTGCACAGTCGAAAGGATAAACTTGAAAAAGCAAACTTGGCAAAGGTTGATCTTTCATTAAAGCTAGGCGAACTTCAAGCATCAGATGTATTTATGAAGTATTGTGGAAAATGCTTTGATCACAGAAAGGAGGTTCTAACAAATCAGAATAATTGGTTGAATGCAGTATTCAAAAGCAAAACAAATAAAGTGTTTGAACTTCGTTGTGAAAAAAAATGAGATTTTTGAACTTGAGAACAAAATGGAGGGAATGAAGAAGAAGATGGATGGTATTGAGATTCGCAATTCAAAAGTTGTTCCTGTGAATAAAAACTCATTGTGGAATATTGATACAGTTGAATAAAGAACAGACTCAAGTAATATTAATGATGCATCAAAGTCAGTAATGGACAATAAGGAAACAGCTGAAGTACTTATTGACAACCAAAAGTGCTGACTTTGCAAAGTGATCTTTCTGAGTCAATGACCAGAGACTCTGATTTAAAAATGCTTGTTGGCGATACTACACAAGATGCAGCAGTTGGAAAAAAGGCAAGTGAACAGTTTGCCAATGACCATTCAAACTCTACTGAGAACTGGACTGAGATAGTTCAGAAATTGTGCGAAAAGGTTAAAGGATTAGAACCAACTATGAAGCTTCAGAGAGAGGAAGTGATTGACATGGCTCAAACAGAATTGAAAAGAAGTTGTTTGAAATGGTACTGTGTGAAACAATAAGAACACAAAAAGTTCAAAGAACCAGAAAGCAAGAGCATGGGCCGGGATTGTCCCCTACCCGGCGGGGCGGGGGGACCCAGCGTGTCGGAATGGCGTGAACCACTCCGACGTCGGGCCGCCCCAAAGGTGCGGAATTCTCCGCACCTTTAGGGGCTAGGCCCACGCCACAGTGGTTTCCACTCCGCCGGCTGGCGTGAACGGTCTTTGGAGCAACGCCAGCCGGGGCCAAAAGGACTTTGCCGGCCAACGTAAGTCCGCGCATGCGCCGGAGCGCAGCGGCTGCTGACGTCATACCGGCGCATGCACAGGGGAGGGGGTCTCTTCCGCCGCCGCCATGGTGAAGGCCATGGCGGGGGCGGAAGAAAAAGAGTGCCCCCACGGCACAGGCCCACCCGCCGATCGGTGGGCCCCGATCGCGGGCCAGGCCACCGTGGGGGTACCCCACGGGGTTGGATCGCCCCGCCCCCCCCCCCCCCAGGACTCCGGAGCCCATACGCGCCGACAATCCCGCCGGTACCAGAGGTGGTTTAAACCACGCCAGCGGGAAAGGCCTGTCAGCGGCGGGACTTTGGCCCAACGCCGGCCGGTGAATCGCCGCGGGGGGCCCGCCGACCGGCGCGGGGGGCCCACCAACCGGCACGCCGCAATTCCCGCCCCCGCCGAATCTCGGGGGGCGGAGAATTTGGGACACAGCGGGGGCGGGATTGACGCCGGCCCTGGGCGATTCTCTGACCCTCCGGGGGGTCGGAGAATTCCGCCCATGATTCAGTTTTGAGTGAACATAAGAAGCATCTTAACAACATTCTTGAAACAGCTAAAAGAGACTTTGACAAGTGAAGAAAAGAGATGTTAATGCACAAAAGTGACATGCTAACTGTGTTAAACTGAAATGTGAATTTACAACATGTGAAATTTTGAAAGTGGGCTTGGGAATGGAACTTTGTCTACACTTAATAAAAAGGACTGTTGCAATGGAAACTTCAATGAAGGAGTCTTTTCTGAGCTGAAAACTGGAAATCAGAAGGAAATGAAAAACAAGACTTGAGTTATGATAATGTTGCTGTATATAGATTCCGATGATGCTGTTAAAGTTATTGGCGCGATTTAATGGAAAAGTTTCAAAGTGTCATTTCAGGAGGGTTTGGCTGGGAGTTTCTCCCGGCTCTGTCGGCGAGTTTCCCACTGCTATCTAACTACACTTTAGTAATATTTTTGGGCTTTGGGGAACTTCTCTCCGGACTAACCCACACAGAGGGCCCGATGAGCCGAATGGGAACAAAATCCCAAAACCAGTACAGCACGTTTAGCCAGGTGTTTCCCAGCACTCAGCGCTGAGAAACACCACGCTATCTATTGGGACTCTAGTTCCATTTGGGTCCCCAGCTGGGAATACCTTACTGCGGCCGCACTTAGAGCCTTTTCCTTCACTGAGGAGCTCCACTCGCCGGAACTCATCAGAGCAGAAGGAGATTGTGGCACTATTTTAAAATGGTGCCCAGATCTCTCAACCCACCCAACATGATCATCAAACCCCCCCAAAATCCCAACTCACCTATAAGAGGTTCCTTGGATCCCTTGCGCCCCACCACACCTACACAACGCACCTCCAGACCTGCTGATACCTTGCACGGGAAAAATGCCCATTTGGCATCTTAGCGCTGACAGCCTGGCACCCTGGCAGTGCCTCAGCCAGGTGGAAGAGCCACCTTGAAACCTTGGCCGTGCCAGGATGGCACCCAGTTGGCATTGCATGGCGTCAGTGGTGCCAGGGTGAAATCCTGCCCAGAGGGCAAGCGCTTGGAGGCCTTTAATCCCTGGGAGACCCCAACGTGTGCTGTTTTGTCTGTTCCCCATTTGTACAGACCAGCACTGAACGGCGCTGACGCGAAGTCTCTTCGGCAAAGGGGTTAGATCCCAACACCTTGGGTAAATCATGGGAGAAGAGACTCGACTGAGACCAGCTGTCTCACCCTCATATGCAGATTTGCAAAATAGTGATCTTGTCCACAACGGGGAATGGCATTAAACAGGAAATTAGAGACACGTGATAAAGGGACAACTGTAATTATGCAAGGAGTGAGACGGTGAGGAAATAACAACATAAACAGAAGACAGAAAGGGGAATAAGAAAAGGGAAAGACAGATAAACCAGGAGCCATATTCAAACAGGGTCATAGTTAAAAATATTGGGAGCGGGACTAGGAGTGTTGAAAAGACGAGTTTAAAGGCTTTGTGTATTCACAATAAAGTGGATGAATTAATCACACAAATAGATGTGAATGCGTATGATACAGTAGGGATTACGGAGACATGGTTGCAGGGTGATTAGTGATGGGAACTGAATGCCCATGGCCGGGATACTCTGACCCCGGGTCGGAGAATCCCCGGGGGGGCTCGAGAATCGCGTCCCATGCCCTGACTCCGGCATACCTATTCTCCGGCACCGATTCTCGGGCGCCCGCAGGATTACCGTCACGCCGGTTGGGGACTGTTACTTTCATAGAATTTACAGTGCAGAAGGAGGCCATTCGGCCCATCAAGTCCGCACCGGCTCTTAGAAAGAGCACCCTACCCAAGGTCAACACCTCCACCCTATTCCCATAACCCAGTAACCCCACCCAATACTAAGGGCAATTTTGGACACTAAGGGCAATTTATCATGGCCAATCCACCTCACCTGCACATCTTTGGACTGTGGGAGGAAACCGGAGCACCCGGAGGAAACCCACGCACACACGGGGAGGTTGTGCAGACTCCGCACAGACAGTGACCCTCGAACCTGGGACCCTGGAGCTGTGAAGCATTTGTGCTATCCACAATGCTACCGTGCTGCCCCATGGTACTGTGCTGACAGAGGCCCCCCCCAGCGATTCTCTGGACCCCGATGGGCCGAGTGCCCGCCGAGTTCGCCCGACTCCCGCCGGCGTGTGTTACTCAGGTCCCACACGGTGTGTCTGGGGGGCCATCATGGAGGTGGGGGGTGAGGGAGGATCCGACCCCGGAGGGGGGAGCGGGGTTCTCCACGGTGGCCTGGCCCGTGATTGGTGCCCACCGATCGGCGGGCGAGCTGGTTCCGTCGGGGCCCATGTTCCTCTGTGCCAGGCCACTGTAGGGTTCCACCATACTGCCTGGGGCTGGCGCGGAGTTGGAAACCCATGCACATGCGCGGAATCATGGCAGCCGTTCCGCGCATGCGCGGAATCACACCGGCCATTCCGCACATGCGTGGAATCATGACGGCCGTAACGCACATGTGCAAACTCGCGCAGGCCGGTCTGCGCTGGTTGGAGCTGCAGGGACCACTCCGCCACCGACCTAGCCCCCTTGGAAGGGGAGCATTCCTCAATATCTGGGTCCGTTGACGCCAGAGTGGATGGCGCCGTTTTTCACGCCGGCGTCAAAACATGACTGCGGGATTGGAGAATCCGGCCCATGGGTATTCAGTGCTTAGGAAAGGCAGACAAAAAGGAGGAAATTAACACAATACTGAGGGAGGAAATTAGCTCCAACAATGCGAATCTGTATGGTTAATGTTAAGCGGTGTCATATATAGACCCCTAAACTGCAGTGATATTGTGGGAATGGCATTAACCAGGAAATTAGAGACACATGTGATAAAGGAACTACTGTAATTATGGATGATTTTAATCTGCATACAGATTGGGAAAATTAAATTAGCCACAATACCTGAAGAGCAATTTCTGGAGTTTATGCAAGATGATTTTCTGGATCTATATGTTGACAAACCAACGAGAGAACAGACCATCCTAGATTGGGTACTGTGTAATGAGAACGGAGTCATTGGCAATCTAGTTGTGTGAGACCCCTTTGGGATGAGAGACCATAATATGATAGAATTGCTCATCAAAATGGAGAGTGAAGTTGATGCTGAGACTAGGTTTGTGAATCTTAATAAAGGAAACTATGATAAAATGAGGCATGAATTAGCTGCGAGAGATTGGGCAATTTTACTTGAAAGGTTGACAATGGATAGGCAATGGCAAACATTCAAGAAGTGCATGGAAGAACTGCAACAATGGTTTATTCCTGTCTGGCACAAAAGTAAAATGGTAAAGGTGGCCAATCCATGGCTTATAAGGGGAATTAGCGACAGTATTGGATCCAAGGAAGTAGCGTACAAATTGGCCAAGAAAAACAACAGGTCTGAGCATTGGGAGCAGTTTAGAATTCAGCAAAGAAGATCCAAGGGATTGATTAAGAATGGGAAAATAGTCTACAAAAGTAAGCTTGCGAGGAACATAAAAACTGACTGTAAAATTCGCTATCAAAAAGATTGAAGAGAAATGTCCTTTATAATGAGAAACAGGGGAATGTATTATAGGGGACAAAGAAACGGTTGAGCAACTAAATATATACTTTGGTTCTGTCTTCACAAATGAGGACACAAATAAGATACCAGAAATGTAGGGGAATGCAGGGTTTAGTGAGAAGGAGGAACTCTATGTTCTATAGTGTAGGTCAGATAGTTTCACAGGTCGGCACAACATCGAGGGCCGAAGGGCCCGTACTGCGCTGTAATGTTCTATGTAACTGAAGGTGATCAATATTAGTAGAGAGATGGTGGGCGCAATTCTCCGCCCCCCACGACGGGTGGGAGAATAGCGGGAGGGCCTTCCCGACATTTTTGCCGCCCTCCCGCTATTCTCCCACCCCACCGCCGAAGTCCCGACCCGAATCGCTGCCGCCGTTTTTTTACGGCCGGCAGCGATTCTCAGCTGTTAGATGGGCCGAAGTCCCAGCCCTTTCCGCCGTTTTCACGAACGGTAAACACACCTGGTCTTGCCGTTCGTAAAAACGGCGTCACAAACTCGCTTTTTATAACCATGGCACCGATTGGCACGGCAGTACCACGGCCGTGCCAAGGGTGCCATGGGCCCGCGATCGGTGGGCACCGATCGCGGGCAGCGGGCCCGATGCCCGCGCACTACTTGTCCTTCCGCCGCCCCGCAAAAACGCGATGACGTCACCCGCGCATGCGCGGGTTGGAGTCTTCCAAACTGCGCATGCGCGGCTGACGTCATATGACGCGTCAGCCGGCGCTAACTCCGGTAAGCGGGCTTAACGATTTTCGTTAAGCCCGTCTTGCCGGAGCCTACGGCGTCGGGCTGCTAGCCCCGACCGGGGACCAGAATCGGTCCCCCGTCGGGAAGGGGCGCGCTGCCGTAAAACCCGCCCGGGTTTTACGGCAGCTTTACGATTTCTCCCGTTTTGGGAGAATCTCGCCCGGTGTTGGGGAAATTGATGGGACTGAAGGCTGACAAATCCCTAGGGTCTGATAATCTACATCCCAGGATACTGTATGCAGATTAAAATCATCCATAATTACAGTAGTTCCTTTATCACATGTGTCTCTAATTTCCTGGTTAATGCCATTCCCACAATATCACTGCAGTTTAGGGGTCTATATATGACACCGCTTAACATTAACCATACAGATTCTGCATTGTTGGAGCTAATTGTCGGAATAATGGATGCATCGGTGGTCATCTTCCAGGAATAATAGACTGCAGAACAGTTTCTGCAGATTGGAGGGTGGCTAATGTAACTTGATTATTTAAAAAGGGAAGTTGAGAGAAAGCAGGGAATTATAGACCAGTAAGCCTGATGTCGGTAGTTGGGAAAATTCCCTTGCCTCATGGCGGATGCCGTTTGCTAACCCGGCCCGCAAACTAGATCCATCCATCGGCCAGCTCGCGCACCCCAGTCAGCCCCAGCACAGTGCCCCCAGCCCCAAATATGTCCACCCTGTCCGCGGATCAGCCCTCTCCCCACTGTGGTAGCGCTGGACTGAGTCACGGCGGGTTCTCGACAGTGAGACCACACGTGTCCCATGCCATCGGGAACTCGGCCGGTCGGGGGGCAGAGCATTGGGGGGGGCTCAGGCAATGGGCTGAGGCCGTGGATACGTGGCACGGTGTGCTCCTAGAGTTTGCCGCTTTGGAGGGAGCAGAGCATCGCAGAAGCGGCGCCGCCCCAGATTCTGTCGGGAATTTGGATTCTCTGGCCCGTCGCCGAAAGCTATTTTGGTGTCAGCGACCGGAGAATCCAGCCCCTTATCTCCAAATTTGCAGATGACACCAAATTGGGAGGGAGGATGAGCTGTTAGGAGGATGCAAAGATCCTTCAGTGTGATTTGGACAATTTGAGTGAATGGGCAAATGAATGGCAGATGCAGCATAATTTGGATAAATGCGAGGTTATCCACTTTGGTAGCAAAAACAAGAAGGCAGACAATTATCTGAATGGCCATAAATTAGGAAAAGGGAACGTGCAACAAGTCCTGGGTGTCCTCAGTCACTGAATCATACGACGAGTAACCCATCTACCTCCTCATTGTCTTGGGTGAAGACAGATATGAAGTATTCGTTCAACACCCTACCAATGCCCTCTGGCTCCACCCATCGATTGCTCTCTTGGTCCCAAATGTGCTCTACCTTTTCCCTGGTTATCGTCTTCTCATTAGTTTTCCCTACTTTTACCAGCCAGAGCTTTCTCATATCCCCTCTTTGCTCTCCTAATTGTATATTTAAATTCCATCCTTCAATTTCTGTACTCCACTGATGCCTCCGCTGGATTTCCACCTTAAATGCATTATCGCTTTGAGACTGTCATCTTTTTTTTCAACTCTCACCAGCTGCCGTTTTTTTCTTCTTCCTGAGCTTTTGGAGTTTTGGCGCAAACCTGGCTGCTGTTTCTTTTTAACTTTTCAAACTGCACTATCACTGATAGAATGTCCTTTACAGTTCTTGGCAGTTTTTTTTCCTTTTGGCCAACTGGAGAGTCCTTTTATTTTGACGTGCCAGTCGTTTCGGTCAATTTCACAAAAGATCCAGTGTAATGCGTTTCGGGCTGTTGATTCTTAAAGAACTTTTTAACAACTAGTTTCAAGCAGGTTGAGGAGTTCTCCTCTTTTCAAAACCTCAGCACTTCAATGCCTGCAGTCCCTCAGTGCAGATATAGCTTCCACGGACCCCAGCAGGCTCTGCTCTGTTCGGGAGACTATCAGCTTCAACCTCTGCAGTTTCCCATGTTTCTGGAAAGCTCACTGCAGCTCCTGAGGCAAAGGAATATTCCATGAGTTCTTGTGAGAAAAATACACCCTGTGTAATTTTAAATTTATGGTTTTATGCCCTTTAAACTGAGACAATAAAAGATAGGGTGATTGCATGCTGAGCTGGACTACCATGTCTGTGGTGTTCCCTGGCTAAAACATGGAAACCTCTAATTTCCTTAATAATATTGGTGCTCAGTTTTCTGTATGGTTCCACTTAAACAAAGCCGCAACAGTGATGAATTACACTAAGTGCAGAGACTTGACAAAAAAACATTCAGTTTCAGGGGGGAGTTCAGTGGAAACCCAAACACAATGAACTTGACATCCTGAAAATTACAGCCTTGCCAAACGGCTGTAACTTTCAGAACACACGTGCCTTTTGAAATAAATGTGCTCACAGGATGGGAGTGATGCTGGCAAGACTGTAAATAATTCCAATCCAAAATAGCTTAAGAAGAGGGGCCTGCTTTTTGAACTACTGTTTTTTTTCATGACGTTTCTCCTATGATGGTGTTCAATGGTGAATTCCAATATATTTTAAAAATTCATCTACAGGATGTGGGGATCGCTGGTTAAGCCAACATTTATTGCTCATCCCTAGTTGTCCTTCAGAAGGTGGCGGACTTCTTGAACCGCTGCAGTCCCTGACGTGTAGATACATCCATTTACTGTTAAGGAGGTAGTTCCAGGATTTTGACCCAGCGATAGTGAAAGAACAGCGATATATTTCCAAGTCGGGGTGGTGAGGGACTTAGAGGGGAACCTCCAGGTGGTGGTATTTCCTGGTATCTGCTGTTCTTGTCCTTCTAGGTGGTAGTGGTCAGGGGTTTGAAAGATGCTGTCGAAGGAACCTTGGTGAGTTACTGCAGTGCATCTTGTAGATGGAACACGCAGCTGCCACTATTCATCGGTGGTGGAGGGTTTGAATGTTTGTGGAAGGGGCAGCAGTCAAGCTGGCTGCTTGTGCTGGTTGGTGTCAAGCTTCTTGAGTGTTGTTGGAGCTGCACTCGTCCAGGCAAGTGGAGGGTATTCCATTACACTCCTGGCTGGTGCCTTATAGATGGTGGACAGGCATTGGGAGGTCAGGAGGTGAGTTACTCTCCATAGGATTCCTAGCCTTTGACCTGCTCTGGTAGCCACAGTATTAAAATGGCAAGTCCATTTCAGTTTCTGATTATTGGTAATCCTCAGGATGTTGATTGTGAAGGATTCAGTGATGGTAATGACATTGAAAGTCAAGGGACGATGGTCAGATCCTCTCTTGTGGAGATGGTCATTGCCTGGCACTTGTGTGGCACAAATGTAACTTGCCACTTGTCAGCCCAAGCCTGGATATTTTCCAGGGCTTGCTCTATTTGAACATAAACTGCTTCATTATTTGAGGTGTCGTGATTGGTGCTGAACATTGTGCAGTCATCCGCAAACATCCCACTTCTGACCTTGTGATGGAGGGGAGGTCATTGATGAAGCAGCTGAAGATGATTGGGCATAGGACACTACCCTGAGGAACTCCTGCAGTGATGTTCTGGAGCTGAGATGATTGACCTCCAACCACCACAACCATCTTCCTTTGTGTCAGATATGACTCCAACCAGCAGAGAGTTTCCCCCTGATTCCCATTGACTCCACGTTTGCGACGGCTCCTTGATGCCGTACTTGGTCTGATGCTGCCTTGGTGTCAAGGGCAGTCACTCTCACCTCACCTCTGCCATTCAGCTCATTTGTCAATGTTTGAACCAAGGCTGTAATGAGGTCAGGAGCTGAGTGACCCTGGCGGAACCCAAACTGAGCGCCTGTGAGTAGATTATTGCTGAGTAAATGTGGCTTGATAGCACTGTTTTTAAAAATAAATTGAGAGTACCCAATTCATTTTTTCCAATTAAGGGGCAACTTAGTGTGGCTTATCCACCTAGCCTGCACATCTTTGGGTTGTGGGAGTGAAACTCATGCAAACACAGGGAGAATGTGCAAACTCCACACGGACAGTGACTCAGAGCTGGGATCGAATCTCGGACCATGTTGCTATGAGGCAGCAGGGCTAACCCACTGCGCAAAACTGTGCTGCCCCGCTTGACAGCACTGTTGATGGCTCCTTCCATCACTTTGCTGATGATGGAGCGGCGACTGAATGGGCGCTATTTGGTTGGGTTGGGTTTGTCCTGTTTCTTGTCCACAGGACACATCTGGGCAATTTTCCACATTTCCTGGTAGATACCAGTGTTGTAGCTGTGCTGGAACAGCTTGGCAAGGTGTGCGGCAAATTCTGGAGCATAAGTCTTCAGCACTATTGCCAGGAAATTGTCAGGGCGAATAACCTTTCAGTATGGGTGCCACAGTTACTCAGTGGTTAGCCTGCTACCTCACAGCCAGAGGAACCCAGGTTCGATTCCAGCCTTGGGTGACTGTGTGGAGTTTATATGTTCTCTTCATGTCTGCATATTTTCCTATGGGTGCTCCGGTTTCCTCTCACAGTCCAAAGATGTGCAGGTTAGGTGATTTGGCCATGCTAATTGTCCCTTAGTGTCCAAAGATGTGCAGGTTAGGTGGGGTTATGGGGAAAGGGTGGAAGAGTTGGCCTATGTGGGGTGCTCTTTCAGAGGGTCAGTTCATACTTGCTGGGCTGAATAGCCTCCTTCTGCACTGTGGGGATTCTATGATTCTATCCAGTGCTATCAGCCATTTCTTGATATGACATGGAGTGAATCTTATTGGCTGAAGACTGACATCTGTAATGATGGGGACCTGTGGAGGAGGCCAATATGAATCATCGACTCAGCACTTCTGGCTGAAAATTATTGCGAATGCTTCAGGCTTGTCTTTTGCACAGCTGCACAGTAACGTATTATTGCAGATTTTATAAACGTGTTAAAGGGGGAGAAAAATACTTTTCACTGTACCTCGGTACACGTGACAATAAACAAATCCAATCCAATGTGGTAATTTGTGGTAATGGCAAAGATGGAGGGCAACACAGCAAGCAAGGGTCCTTGGCTTGGCGGACCAACTGGAACTGAGAATGGGTAATCACCCCAGAGTCTGCAGATCTCTCTCAGGCAGAAGACATCACAAAGACATGTACGGACTATGGCAGCCATGGGGTTGCTGGCTTCTGTACAGCTTTTCTTATTAATAAATACCTTTTGTGTCTCTAATGAAGTCTGTGAACGTGCAACATTACAGTTTTAACAACTTATCTTACCTTATTCAATTATCAGCACTTGTACTTATCAACATTTTGTAATGAAGAAATAATGTTGAGGATATGTTCACCTCAGTTCCTGTTCCTATTGTTCATATAAGGATGTAATCAGTTAAATTAAAGGCTATCTTTCTAAAATGTATTCCAAGTTGTATATATTGGTAATGCAGGGGACTTTTTATCTGCTCCATGTAAAAAAAAGATGGAGAGTTGAAAAATGAAATGAAAATTGCTTATTGGCACGAGTAGGCTTCAATGAAGTTACTGTGAAAAGCCCCTAGTCGCCACATTCCGGCGCCTGTCCGGGGAGGCTGATACGGGAATCGAACCGTGCTGCTGGCCTGCTTGGTCTGCTTTAAAAGCCAGCGATCAGACAACGTGCAAGACGAGGGTGTACTTTTAAATATATTTCAGATGCAGATACATTAGGAAGTAATTTTCTCCATTCCTTCAATTATTCAATCTAACTTCTGCAGCTGAGAGGCAAATATGTTTGTTCCCTTGTTTCTGCCGTTATATCCTGTCCCTGGTTGCCAAGGTCTGCCAGACATGATGCTTCCCTCCCATCTCACCAGTGAGAGATGCTGCAGTGTTCAGTTCTTGAAATAGCAGATATTGGGAACTGATATCTATATTCCACATCCTCCTTTATGGCCCCAACAGCATGGTAACATACAAATCCACTGTGCCTAGGTTATGGTGCCACTATTGCATGAATTTTGACGATTGATGAAAAGTCCATCAATTCTGTTCTACAACTTTGACCTGTGAGCAATACGAACCAGAATCTGCTAAATTGCAAGTGTTTTAACTTAAACAATTGCTCAGGAAAGATGGAACCCTAAAAGGCACAAAAATTCCAGAACATCTAGAATTACATAGAGTCTTACAGTGCAGAAACTGGACAATCGGCCCAATCCCAGAAAATTCACAGACTCAAGTTTCACAGTCAGTCACAGCTATTCAAAAGGGGTTGTTTTAATCCATATCAAAAACCTCTTGTGCATTATAGTTGTCATTATAACTTTTTACACCATCTCCACTTCTCAAAATAGAATCGCACTCGAAAAAAATGCTTTGAGAATTGTTTATACATCGATGGGTTTAAAGAAATGTGGCGAGTTCAAATCAAAGCTAGAATATGTCAGAAGTGATTTGGTTTGATTCTACCAGGTCTGCCACTTTTAAGAGAAATGTTTGACTGTCTGTGCATGATGTGGTCTTGCCAGTCCTTGTCTCTTTTTGTGCATCTTTCATGTGATTTGTTTTGCATATTTTTAAGTACCATAGTGGCAGTTATATTAGTGAATAATGTGTTTTGTTGTGCAGCTGTAGACTTCCCTTCTGGCAGCTGTGAGGAAGCAAATGAACAGTAAAGACATTTAGAACATAGAACAGTACAGCACAGAACAGGCCCTTCGGCCCTCGATGTTGTGCCGAGAAATGATCACCCTACTCAAACCCACGTATCCACCCTATACCCGTAACCCAACAACCCCCCCCCCCCCCCACCCCCTTAACCTTACTTTTAAGGACACTACGGGCAATTTAGCATGGCCAATCCACCTAACCCGCACATCTCTGGACTGTGGGAGGAAACCGGAGCGCCCGGAGGAAACCCACGCACACACGGGGAGGACGTGCAGACTCCGCACAGATAGTGACCCAGCCGGGAATCGAACCTGGGACCCTGGAGCTGTGAAGCATTTATGCTAACCACCATGCTACCGTGCTGCCCCCTAATTGCCTTCAAAAGCAATAATAATTTCCAAAAACCCTTTTATTTTCATTTTATTCATCAAATTTTAGTCATCAGAAAACTGATATGTGAAGAGTTTCATCAACTTCTAATTCTATGCAAGTAGGTTTTAAATTAGTTAAAATTTCACTTTTTATACAGACACACATACACAAATATTATCACATACACTCATAATACATCCCTTTTGTCACTGCATCATTAGATTCTTAATAAACCTGATAAAGAAGTTAATTAAAGAATGTACGTTGAAAACTCGCAGTTGTGTGTTTGTGTGTGCCGGGTCGATGGGAGGTCACAAACCCTTGGCTGCATTCTCCATTGCTGAGACAAAGGGCTGAATTCTCCAATTTTGTGGCTATGTCCGGAGGAAGCGTCTGGTCTTACGACCAGAAAGTCGGCGGCGCCCCCCCTGCACCGATGCTCCACCCGGTGGGAGGCTAGCAGCCGTGCCACGTAAGGCTTTACCTGCAGATACGGGTGGAGCATGGCCAGGAATGGCCCGGTCCATGGCCTTGCATGTGCACGGAGGTGACCAGCGGTGACTGCGCTGTACAATATGGCGCGACGCACATGCAAACCTGGCCTCCCAGATAGTGTCCCCTTGTAACTCCCTCGCCACCCCCAGACCACCCCCCACGAGTTCCCCCAGCCCCTGCCGAAGCCCCCCCCCACCGGCCAGCAGAATGGCTCCCCCCCCCAACAGTGGCAGCGCTGAACACAGCCCCCAGCCGCCATGCGAGGTCTCCCGAAAATTGAGAGGACACACGACGGACATGGTTGGAAAGTCAGCCCATCAGGGGCTGAGTATTGGGAAGGGCCTCAGGTGACGTCCTGAGGCCGTCTGAACAGCGTGTGGCCTACACAGAGATTACGCCATTTTTGAGGGGGTGGAGCCTCCGAAAAACGGCGCCGCCCCTGATTTTGGCGTAAAAAAGGATTCTCCGGCTTTTTCGGTGTCGGAAATTGGAGAATCCTGGGGCAGGATTCATAGACTTCCTCGACAGCAAAATTTGCGCCGCACCTGGACCGATTCAGCAACTGTTAACAAAGAACAAAGAACAATACAGCGCAGGAACAGGCTTTCACCCCACCAAACCTGCGCCAACCATGATACCTAATATGATAATCTAAAACCAGGGACAAGCTTGCCTCTACCAGCCATGGAAGCTATGACTCAAGTTTACATTGAACAAGCAATTGCCTGCATTCATAGCTTCCACCCCTCTAAGACAGAATGCCCCACCTCTAAGAGTGCTGGCTAATTGATGAGCTGGCAGCTCTTCAGTCCCAGCAGCGCCACCAGGGGGAGTAATCCGGGACTGCAGCTGTCCCCAGATGAGCGGCCATTAAGGAGGCTCAGAGTAAAGGAAAATAAGGTCTGGAATCATCCTGACAACTCAGGTAGGCACTGCCAAGAAGGTAGGTGTTGATTATAAAAGGGGCTTACTTGGGCCCTTGCACTGGTGGGCAGCACTGATGGAATCCCATCCCCTACCCTGATCACCGAGCCTGCAGGGAGATGGCTAAGTTTTATTGCAGGTGGGGCAATCTTCTGAGTTGAAAGATGTCAATTTGCCACTGGCAAAGTACCAGCGGTGACAAGACAAGGTTCTTAAGTGGTGATTAATTGGCTAATTAAGAGACTTAATCCATCTAAATCTAGGTTGGCTGCTTCCACTGACCCTCACTCATGTTTGAGGCTGATGCTTCCATTTTCTCTATGATCGTAATGTGTATGCTTGGAAAGCCTTTCAGGACTTTGCACATAATCAATGATTTTCCATCAACAACCTCCAAATACTTCATCTGTGCCCAGCAAGCAGACACCTTGCATTACAGACTCTCCACAGTTGTCTCTGCCGCTACCGCCTGCTGTTTCACACTTATGAAGTGTGTGTGTCAGGTAAAAACACAACCATCTGTCCACATGATTCCACCATAGTATTAGTGGATGGATACATGGGGATATGAGGAAGTGCTGCAAGAATTCTGGGAAATCCTCAAAATTGGTCTTCTTGCTGATTAACAGAGCTAACTAAAATCAATGACTGATTTTATATTAGAGTCTTCACTAGCTGTGATATGATAATGCTGATAGAGAACTATATTTTTAATCCTAATTGTGACATTTTGGGAAATTGTGGGCTGCATTTTCATTGACCAAATGTTTTACTAACTCCAAAGGTTTGAAATTAACCAAATGGTAAAACATCAGCAGGAATCTAGCAGAGCATGAAAGCAGATGAACTGGAGATACTTCGAGCACCTGCGGAGAGAAAAGGAGAGAATGGATCATTTAGATCTGAAACATTAACTCCACAAATGCTGCTGGATCTGCTGAGTTTATCCAGTATTTTCTGTTTTTATTAATTTCAGAGTGAAGAGATTAAGGGATCAGTAGACTCTTTCACTCGTCAATTCCTTGACAGCATAGAAAGAGAAGCGTAAGTAGGTATGAATGATAAGTGGGTGTGAGGGGTATTGTGGTGGAGCAGCTTAAATGGTAGAGTGTCGGGTGATGGAGAAGGGTGGGCAAGAACATCACAGTACATAGGGAAATAGATCATAGAATTTACAGTACAGAAGGAGGCCATTCAGCCCATCGAGTCTGCACCGGCTCTTGGAAAGAGCACCCTACCCAAGGTCAACAACTCCACCCTATCCCCATAACCCAGTAACCCCACCCAACACTAAGGGCAATTTTGGACACTAAGGGCAATTTATCATGGCCAATCCACCTAACCTGCACATCTTTGGACTGTGGGAGGAAACCGGAGCACCCGGAGGAAACCCACGCACACACGGGGAGGATGTGCAGACTCCGCACAGGCAGTGACCCAAGCCAGAATCGAACCTGGGACCCTGGAGCTGTGGAGCGATTGTGCTATCCACAATGCTACCGTGCTGCCCCATATATAACTTTACTCACCTTTACTGATCTGGTTAGGTCATTAAAGTACTTCATGCACTGGATCCACATAAGTGACGCATGCTCTGCTGCTGACATATTGAGCCAACTCCAGCCAAGCCTTCTTTGCGGCAGCAATAGGTTTCTTCCTCCATTGCTGGTGAAGAGTATCTCTCTTTAGCTCCTCGTAGCTCCAGGCATCACATACACAAACATATCATTGAAGTGTGATGCAGCCTTTGTCCATCTTAAATCCATCATTGAATTTCCTGTCCATTTGCTGCAATCTAACTCCTCCAAATTCAATCTTCAGATTGTCTCTTTCAGTACTGAGTTAGAATCACCTCTTTCAGGTCCTCAATACCCCTGCTGTAGTGCATTGGCTTGCAAACCTGTAAGCAAATGTTAATGAAATTAAAAAGCCACTGACAGATATATTTAACTTACTTCTGGGTTTCCTGTGGGATGTTTAGACCTTAACTTTTATAATATGCTTTATAGGAATAGCAGCATGACTTCATTGGAAGGGAAGTCTGTCATGCGACCCATCTTAAGTTTCACCTTTGCTTTTGAGCACAGCTGACACACACAGCTCTGATGCTAATATATTCAAGCTCGCTATCCATGTATATCTGTTTCCATGTGCCTAGTCTTAATAAATGAACTCACACCGGTATTTCCCATTCTCTGATGAGTTACCATGGTGGTATAGGGAAGAAGGAACTTTTTTTCTGCCCTGTACAGATGTGCTGGTTGGCTGCTTCAGGAAGGAATGGCATTGATAGCATTTGTTTAATTTTTGCTCTCCGATAACATGCAAGAAGGGAAAAAATCAAGAATGATGTTCTTCTGGTCAGGAAAAAAACACTTTTTGAAAAACATTAATCAAATAATGTCATCATCTTCAATGCCAACTGGGATTTTGTCTGCGAAAACAGAAAATAGTAACAAATTATGCTGCATAATTATCTTTTCATAGATTTTGAGCAGCTATTCAACTACATAACCCTGCTAAACTTCCAAATGCCCAAGAATCCTGTTGTGTGTGCAATCGTAGCTGAAAATGAGCGATGTAAATCTGTTTTGGTAGTATTGTTGAGTCATGTCTGCAGAAACACAAGCACTTTGTGTTTATCAAGTTGAGAGGTATTATTTCCGGGGAATTAAGAGGCAGGAATTCTCCTCCTACACTCCCTGTGCAATGTAATATGTTCATCACGAAACACTTGCCACTAACCCATGTTTTTTCCCATTAATTTTAACAGACAGAATATTCTGGGTTGGGGTTGTGGAACTTCACAGTATAAGTTCCTGATCTTGCTCAGAGAGCAAAAGCAGAATGTTTTTATTCGTAAGTACTTTCATATTTAGATATCCATTGTTAAGTGCTTTCAAGTCAGGAGTGACACAGTGATGTGAGCATGAACATTTCTTCTCCATTGTTGAAATTATTTGTGTCAACCTAAGAGATCACTTTACAGTGCGTGATCTTTCCTTTACTTGTACCAGCCACATTGTGACTTACCTGTGTGATATTGACAAACCAATTGTGCTAAATTAGAACTTGATTGCAACATCCCAAACTAGGTTCACATAAACTTTCAGGACTGGAATGCTTTTTGCCAGTCAGTCTAAATTGGATTTTAGCCAAAGTCCCAGAGGTGAAAGGCCAGTATTTCATCCAATGTACTGACACCCTTCCTTTTTTGTTAGATTTTTGAGCGGGATTCTCCAACCCCCCGCCGCATCTTTGGGACGCCCCGATACCGGAGCGGTTCCCGCCACTCCACTGCGCCGTTTCTGTCCGCCCCACTGATTCCCGGAGAATCCCGCCTCCACTCTATCTGCTCTTCTCCTCACCAGACTATTTAATCCCTTGTTGGAGATGCATCTCACTGTATATTAAACAGAATTTTGGAGTCTATTTTAATGTTCATTTTTAGTTGTTCTTCCACAGGTCTTCACGGGGAGCACGGTAGCATGGTGGTTAGCATCAATGCTTCACAGCTCCAGGGTCCCAGGTTCGATTCCCGGCTGGGGTCACTGTCTGTGCGGAGTCTGCACGTCCTCCCCGTGTGTGCGTGGGTTTCCTCCGGGTGCTCCGGTTTCCTCCCACAGTCCAAAGATGTGCGGGTTAGGTGGATTGGCCAGGCTAAATTGCCCTTAGTGTCCTAAAAAAAATAATGTTAATGGGGGTTGTTGGGTTACTGGTATAGGGTGGATACGTGGGCTTGAGTAGGGTGATCATTGCTCGGCACAACATTGAGGGCCGAAGGGCCTGTTCTGTGCTGTACTGTTCTAAAAAAAAAAGGTCTAGTTCCCTTTGTGTAAATGGAGTCAATGTCACATAAGTACATAAGAACATAAGAACTAGGAGCAGGAGTAGGCCATCTGGCCCCTCGAGCCTGCTCCGCCATTCAATGAGATCATGGCTGATCTTTTGTGGACTCAGCTCCACTTTCCAGCCCGAACACCATAACCCTTAATCACTTTATTCTTCAAAAAACTATCTATCTTTACCTTAAAAACATGTAATGAAGGAGCCTCAACTGCTTCACTGGGCAAGGAATTCCATATATTCACAACCCTTTGGGTGAAGAAGTTCCTCCTAAACTCAGTCCTAAATCTACTTCCCCTTATTTTGAGGCTATGTCCCCAGTTCTGCTTTCACCCGCCAGTGGAAACAACCTGCCCGCATCTATCCTATCTATTCCCTTCATGATTTTAAATGTTTCTGTAAGATCCCCCCTCATCCTTCTAAATTCCAACGAGTACAGTCCCAGACTACTCAACCTCTCCTCATAATCCAACTCCTTCAGCTCTGGGATTAACCTAGTGAATCTCCTCTGCACACCCTCCAGTGCCAGTACATCCTTTCTCAAGTAAGGAGACCAAAACTGAACGCAATACTCCAGGTGTGGCCTCATTAACACCTTATACAATTGCAACATAACCTCCCTAGTCTTAAACTCCATCCCACTAGCAATGAAGGACAAAATTCCATTTGCCTTCTTAATCACCTGTTGCACCTGTAAACCAACTTTCTGTGACTCATGCACTAGCACACCCAAGTCTCTCTGAACAGCGGCATGCTTTAATATTTTATCGTTTAAATAATAATCCCGTTTGCTGTTATTCCTACCAAAATGGATAACCTCACATTTGTCAACATTGTATTCCATCTGCCAGACCCTAGCCCATTCACTTAACCTATCCAAATCCCTCTGCAGACTTCCAGGATCCTCTGCACTTTTCGCTTTACCACTCATCTTAGTGTCATCTGCAAACTTGGACACATTGCCCTTGGTCCCCAACTCCAAATCATCTATGTAAATTGTGAACAATTGTGGGCCCAACACGGATCCCTGAGGGACACCACTAGCTACTGATTGCCAACTAGAGAAACACCCATTAATCCCCACTCTTTGCTTTCTATTAATTAACCAATCATCTATCCATGCTACTACTTTACCCTTAATGCCATGCATCTTTATCTTATGCAGCAACCTTTTGTGTGGCACCTTGTCAAAGGCTTTCTGGAAATCCAGATATACCACATCCATCGGCTCCCCGTTATCTACTGCACTGGTAATATCCTCAAAAAATTCCACTAAATTAGTTAGGCATGACCTGCCCTTTATGAACCCATGCTGCATCTGCCCAATGGGACAAATTCTATCCAGATGCCTCGCAATTTCTTCCTTGATGATAGATTCCAGCATCTTCCCTACTACCGAAGTTAAGCTCACTGGCCTATAATTTCCTGCTTTCTGCCTACCTCCTTTTTTAAACAGTGGTGTCACGTTTGCTAATTTCCAATCCACCGGGACCACCCCAGAGTCTAGTGAATTTCGGTAAATTATCACTAGTGCGTCTGCAATTTCCCTGGCCATCTCTTTTAGCACTCTGGGATGCATTCCATCAGGGCCAGGAGACTTGTCTACCTTTAGCCCCATTAGCTTGCCCATCACTACCTCCTTAGTGATAACAATCCTCTCAAGGTCCTCACCTGTCATAGCCTCATTTCTATCAGTCGTTGGCATACCATCATACACCTATTTTATTTGTTCGTTTAACCTTGTTTTTTTCTGATATTTTAACTCTTAAAATTAATTAACAAAAACTGAATTAGTAAAGATAGAACAGAGTGATTTTTTTGGGAAAATATTTTCATTGAACTTTCAACATTTTCGTCAAATCAAAAGAACAGTAAAACATGTGCCAACTATAGAAAACTCCTACCAACAACTACAGCAACCTCCCCCGAAAGAAAAATGAACATAGAACAGCCCTCTCCACCCCTGCAACTGCTAATAGTGACCAGGGGTGGGATTCTCCGACCCCCCGCAGGGTCGGAGAATCGCCGGGGGCCGGCGTCAATCCCGCCCCTGCCCTGTCCGAAAGTCTCCAGCACCGGATATTCGGCGGGGGCGGGAATTGCGCACGCCGGTCGGCGCCCCCCCCCCCCCCCGGCGATTCTCCGGCCAATGATGGGCCGAAGTCCCGCCACTGTCATGCTGGTTCCGCCGGCGTGGATCAAACCACCTACCTTACCGGCGGGACCAGGCTGCGCGAGCGGGCTCCGGGGCCCTGGGGGGAGCTCGGGGTGATCTGGCCCCGAGGGGTGCCCCCACGGTGGCCTGGCCCGCGAACAGGGCCCACCGATTGGTGGGGGGGGGGGTAGCCGTGGGGGGCACACTTTTCCTTCCGCGTTCGCCATAGTCTTCACGATGGCGGAGGCAGAAGTGACCCCCCTCCCCTGCGCATGCGCGGGGATGACGTCAGCAGCTGCTGACGCTCCTGCGCATGCGTGGACTTCCGCTGGCCGGCGAAGTCCCTTCGGCCCTGGCTGGCATGGTGCCAAAGGCCATTCCCGCCAGCTGGCGGAGCGCCAACCACTCCGGCGCAGGCCTAGCCCCTCAATGTTAGGGCATGGCCCCTATAGGTGCGGTGACCACTCCGGCCCGACGCCGGAGTGGTTCACGCCACTCCATCACGCCGGGACCCCCCCGCCCCGCCGGGTAGGGGAGAATCCCGGTCCAGATCCTTAAAGTGCAATATGAACAGATGTCATCTCGGATAGAATCCGTCGATTGTCCCCCTTCCAGTGAACTTGTCACCTCGCCACGCTGCGGCACTAGGTGCTGTTGCCTGTTTCCAACTCAGCAGAAACCACTGCTGGGCCAGCAATAAGGCAAATGCCAGAGCATTCTGCCCTCAGTTCTGGCTGGTCCAACACTCCAAATACAGCTACTAGCAGACAGGGCTCCAAATCAACGAGAAGAGAGTGAATTACAACTAATTGTGTGGAAAGCAAAAAATAAATGCGTTCATGAATATGGAATGTTCCATCATATTTTAATGACGTTTTATATTTGATGCCAAAGAATTTTTCACTTCTCTGGGCTTTACTAATTATATTTTAATTATTTTTAAAAATACCTCGGTTTCTCTCATTGGTGTGAAAATTATAAATTCCATCCTTATGGCTTTTAATGATTTCAATAATGTGCCTCACACAATTTCTTGACAAACTTTTGTGCCACTTTTGCACCTATATTTCTCACAGATAAGAAAAAGCTTTTGAAGAACCAGCAATCCATTCCCTAATGTAATGTATTGTGTTGCCAAGGAACACAATGGGATCAAAATAAATGTAAAAAAAACACTGCCTAGATGAAACTGTACATTTCTCAGTTCAGTTACACTTTGCGTCAGTATTTTGTTGAAAGAAAAGCAAGTTGTAGCTGTGACTAACAAGATGAACTGATGTGATAAGGACACCCAGGAGATGTCTTCTCTTTCCTACTCTGCTGAAAAACATCACTTCAACAGAGAAATACCAGAGCCTTTCCTATTTTATTTTTTAAAAATTCAATTACGTGCCAAACAATAAATTGCTTCTTTGCATTCAGTTGCATTAATCTAAATTAATATATGTTATCTGAAACTTTTAACTAAATCAAGCCAGGTCATGAAAAAAACTATTGTTTGCTTAGATTCTTTACTGTATTAAAAGGGATTATTACATACAATGCACATTGCAATTATATTCATGTTATACTCTACAAGAGATACAAGAAGTAAAGGCTTGGCATATAGCCTCTGGCATAATGCTGAAGACATGCTTGTATTTAATCAATGAATGACTTGTTGGCATCACTTGCAGTCAGCATGCTTAGTCCAATTGAGTGAGGAGCTTTGACTAATGAAGAGCTTGATGTGCATTGTGGCCTCCCATAAGAACAGTGATGTAGTAGTGCAGCACAACAATATCATTAGATGTAGGTCAGCAGGCCAGTTTAGTTGAGTTCTGTCTAGACTCATAGACATGGGGGCTGTCTGACAGTTACGGTTCACAGTGACTGCCAAGAGAGACATAGATATATTTAGTTAGCTGGGCAGCACAATACATTCATAGGCTACCTCACAGATCTGGATGTAATTGTTTGAATAAAAGCAAAATTAATCTATTAAAGTGATTACACCTGCCAACAATTTGAAGATTCAACAATAGCAATGGAAATATAATTCTAAAGTAGGCTTACATATACAAACATATATGACCAGTTTTACATATGCTAAAGGGATGATCATCACTCTCTTGTTAAAAATGTCCAGAAACATGGTTATTATGAAGAAATGTTAGGATACTTGCATTTTGACTGCCATTTATGAGCCTCTAAAATGACTTTTCTTGTAAAAAGAAAATAATGCCTTACAAATGAGAAAACCGAGATGACAAATCCCCTTTAAAATAAGATTGTTTTATTATGCCCTTTTGAAAACTATTTATATCATGATCACATTGCAGACACAGAAATAGTAAAATGTTCCTATAGGCAGTATTAAGAGACTGACTATTTTTTTTTGAAAATGGAAAAGTGTAGCTAGTGAAATAACATTGCCCTGACAAAAATATTCAATATGAAATCCTATTAAGAAAGTATAGATTTCTGTAGGATTCTTCTGAAATTTTAAAGGAAAAACAACAACCCTATGGAAAAGAAGAAGACAATTTAGAAATGCTTTGTGGATTGCAGCAGCACGTTTACATGTTTCGAAATGAATATAAGACTAGACATTGCCCTTTTCATTTACAGGGATTAAAATTAGACACAGCTTCCAGAAGCATCTATGTCATGCATTTGACTTTGCTCTCAACAGTAGAGCACTTTTATTTTACAGAATATCATTTTGTTTTCACCAATTAGTGATCCACTATAAAATGACATTTGGAGAAAATCTATTCACTGGACAATATCTTCATTGAACAAAACCTGGGGAGAGCATTCCATTCTTTTTTTTAAAGCTTTCAAGGGGATAATTTTAGAACTTCTTTCTTTTAAGGCTCTATTTACCTGATTATATCAAAGTCACCTATCTATCTTAGTTAATTTAATTTGACACATCAGATGATCCCAAGAAACATTTCCTATCAGTTCCATTCATGGACCATTGAACTTTGTCAAATTATTTTAGAAAAGTCTTCTTCTTAAACGGTCCCATGGGATCAAGGATGATTTGCTTGTACTCCAGTTAGATGGGTTTTGAGATAGGTGATGAGTCCAATGCATCAGCTGCAGACTCTGTCACATGCAGGGCAGGCTCCAAAGGTCAGACAGAGGAGGTATTTGAAATGTAATACGCTCTCTCCGATACCTCAACTTTGCTTCTGCATGCTCCCAGCTAAATATCTCGATGTGTTTGCTGCCTTCCTGAATTAACCTTCTTCTTTTCAGCCAGCCACAAGTCAGAGTCTTCCATAAGTCAACATGGATGATTAACCTCTTCAGAGGATGTTTTAAGGACATGAATAAAACATTTCCTCTATCCACCTCTTTCCACGATCAAGTTCTAAGTAGAACAGTTGCTTTGAGTGTCTGATATCAGGCATAAAAACATGTCCCACCTAATTTGAGTGGGTTTGAGTGATTAATGCCTCGATGCTGAGCATGTTAAACATAAGGACAGAAGAACTAAAAACAAGTGGAGGCAATTCAGCCCCGAGAGCCTACTCCACCATTCAATACAATCATGACTGATCTACTTTTGGCCTCAACTCCACTTTGCTGCCTGTTTTCCATAACCCTTCAATCCATTACTAATTAAAACTCTGTCTATCTCCTCCTTAAATTTACTCTATGTCTTGGCATTCATTGTACTCTGAGGTAGTGAATTCCACAGATTTATGACCCTTTGAGAAGTAATTTCTCCTCATCTCTGATTTAAATCTGCTACCCCTTATTCTAAAACTATGACCTCTTGCTCTCGATTACCCCACAAGAGGAAGCATCTGTCCTCAGCCGACTTTGTCAATACCTTTTATCATCATATACCTAAATAAAATATCCTCTCATTTCTCTAAACCCGAGAGAATATAGGCCTAAACTGGCTTGGGAGACGACACTACTGTTGGACCATCTTTCTTGTCATTGGATTTGGAGGACATGAATATGGAGAACGACTGGCTGAGTATCTACATCAGAATATCGTTTCGAATCATCCTTTTTTCTCTAGTTAATGAATCATGTTGCATAGTTTATCAAAGTTTGCATAATTTTCAAATAAACTGGCAATAGTAGCTCATTAATTGTTTTAAACAAATTATTTAACTGATATTGATAAATTATGCAAAAACTAGCTTTTTAATAATGCCTCATGCAACTAGGTCTCAATATTTCCACGAACAAACAACATGAATAAAAATGGTTTTATTAGTGGAAGAGTCCAAATAAAAGTTATTATAATTTGAATATTAATTGCAGAAAAATTCTGGGGCTGGATTCTCCGACCCCCCACTGGGTCGTAGAATCGCCGGGGGGGGGCGTGAATCCCGCCCCCGCCGGCCGCCGAATTCTCTGGCACTGGAGATTCGGCGGGGGCGGGAATCTCGCCGCACTGGTCGGCGGGCCCCCCCCCCAGTGAGTCCCGCTGCTGTAATGCCTGTCCTGCCGGCGTCAATCAAACCACCTCCCTTACCGGCGGGACTGGCGGCGCGGGTGGGCTCCGGGGTCCTGGGGGGGGGGGGGGGGGGCGTGGGGGGATCTGGCCCCAGGGGGTGCCCCCACAGTGGCCTAGCCCGCCAACGGGGCCTCCGATCCGCGGGCAGGCCTGTACCATGGGGGCACTCTTTTCCTTCCACGTCGGCCATGAAGTGACCCCCTCCCCTGCGCATGCGCGGGGATGACGTCAGCAGTCGCTGACGCTCCCACGTATGCGCGGACTTCTGCCGGCCAGCGAAGTCCCTTTGGCCCCGGCTGGTGTGGCGCCAAAGGCCTTCCACGCCAGCCGGCCGGACGGCAACAACTCAGGCGCGGGCCTAGCCCCTCAAGGTGAGGGCTTGGCCTCTAAAGGTGCGGAGGATTTCACACCTTTGGGGCAGCCCGACGCTGGAGTGTTTCACGCCACTCCATCCCGCCGTGACCCCCTGCCCCGCCGGGTAGGGGAGAATCCAGCCCATGTTCACAATGTTGCAGCCTGCTTTGGTGCTCTGTCATACAGCTGTGAGAGATGGGTTGGTCTGGGGATGGGGAGGGTGGTGGGGGGACGTTGGGGGTGGGCTTGGCCGAGGGACCACAGTTCAGTCAGCGCTCACTGCTCTGGTGTCCTATTACCATCCCTCTTCCCGCACATCCTCACATCCTGTCCCCACCTCCGCCACCCCAAGGGACTGTGTGAATGGCCAGCTCACATGCAGGGATCACCCAGGTGGATGGTGAAAATTGCTACATGGAATCAGATGTTGTAAAATGGTGCAGTGCACCAGAGGTCATCACAGAGTTGGTCGTCATCATCCTCCATCCCTTGGACCTGACTGACTCGCTGTTACTGTCAATCCAGTGCCTGCACCCCATAGTGAGGCTGGTAGGAATCACAGAGGGGGGTTGGGGAGTGGGTGGGCAGGGGGCATTGGGGTGGGATTGGATGTCCGGGCCCCTACATGGAGGCAATCATAGTGTGCATCTACTGCATACGTTGTGATGCCTCCCGTGCCTGCCTGGGTCCCATGTCCTGATCATCCTCACCCTCCTCGCCAGACGAGGTCTGGCTTTCATCCTCCTCCTCCAGCACGTCGCCCCTCTGCTGTGTGATGTTGTGGAAGGCAAAGCAGGCCAGCACGATGTGGGAGACTCTCCTAGCGCTATACTGCAGGGCCCTGCAGTGCGGTCCAGGCACCTGAACCTCATCTTCAGGATGCCGAAGCCCCTGGTCGCAGCATGTGCATTGTTGTAGCGGATCTCCACATCAGTCTTTGGACTCCAGATAGGCATCATCAGCCACCGCAGCAGCGGATAACCCCTGTTTCCAAGGAGGCAACTCCCCCAGCCAAGGGTGCGCCTTGAAGAGGTCAGGAATTATTGTGTGTCTGGATGAAGGTGTCATGGTAGGCATGGTAGCACAGTGGTTAGCATTGTTGCTTCACATTGCCAGGGTCCCATGTTTGATTCTCGACTTGGGTCACTATCTGTGAGGAATCTGCACGTTCTCCCTGTGTCTGCGTGGGTTTTCTCCAGGTGCTCCGGTTTCCTCTCAAAAATCCCGAAAGACGTGCTGTTAGGTAATTTGTACCATGTACCCTAACAGATGCCCGAATGTGACGATAAGGGGCTTTTCACGATAACTTCCTTGCAATGCTAATATAAGCCTACTTGTGAAAATAAGGATTACTATTATTATCATGCACACTACCCAAGTATTGGGTGTAGATGTGCATGATGCACATCTGATTGTCGCACGCCAGCTGCACATTCATCAAGTGCAACCCCTTTCGGTTTGTGAAGACCAGCCTACCAGAGGCTGGTGCTTCTAGGGCGACATGCATCATGTCGATCATCCCCTGGACTTGGGCATCTCGGCAAAGATGGCGAACCCTGCTGCCCGTACCTTCTGGTGGGCTTTGTCTACATTGAATTTGATATTTTCCCCGACTGAGCATATAGGATCTCCATGGCAGCGCTGATGCACCTGTGCACACCAAGGTCTGCGAGATCCCAGACAGGTCCCCACTTGGCACCTGGAAAGACCCGATGGTGTAAAGTTTAAGGCTGATCGCCACCTTGACAATCACCGGGAGCGGGTATCCTGTTCCATACCCCCGCTGTGCCAAGTGCGCATGATCTGGCAGATATGTCACACTATCTCCCTTCTCAGCTGGATTCTTCGATGGCATGTCCAGTCCACTAGGTCCTCAAATGACAAGTGCTGCTGGTACACACGAGGCCTCATGCGGCGGCTCCTTCCCACCTCCATCCTCGGCCTGTTGGGCGGTTGCTTTCTGTGCCTCTGGGCAATGTCCGCAGATGCAGGGTCTGCTTCGAGCAGCTCCAGCTTGTACAGCCTCAGTGCATCCCCCAGGGCTGCGGCAACTAGGATGAAGGTCACCATTCCAGGTTGAATTCCGAAATCCATTGTCTGCAGGGGGTGAAAGTCAGACATGTTAGCATGGTCCATACCCCGTGCCCAACCACTGGGCCACATGGTGGTCCCGGTGTGCAGACCCTTTCTCGCATATCCCTCTCTCCCACCCCCCTTCCCCATCCCCAACCCCACCCCCAGCCGTTTCCCCTGCCACTCTTCCCACTGCACCCCTGGCCCCGTCGGTGCCTGGCACTGTGGCGACCTAGGGTCCTGGCACCTGTCCCTGCTGCCAGAGCCACTTTGAGCGTTGGCCTTGGGTGGGTGTTGCCCTTGGGCCACGTACTGACCCGCCAGTGGGAGTGGGGGTGGGGTGTTGGGGAGAGTTGGTGGGGTGGATGATTGGATGATGCAGGATAGGGTGGTGGGGGGTGGGGTGGAGGTTGGGGGCTGAGGTGCAAGGTTGGTTGGATGGGTGCGCCCAACAGGCCGGTGTCACTCTGTACAGCCAGGGGCCACCGTGTACAGTCAGTGGGGTGTGCAGCAAGGTGGCTGCCTTGCAGATCACAGCAAAGGTGCTCCATGCTTGGACACCCCAATCCCATGGGGCTCACCCCAGATGCACAGCCCATCCCCTGGTCGCCCCCCCCCTCCCCCCCCCCCGCCCTGCCGAGGCGGTGCATCGCGGAGGCCCCGAAGAATACCAGGTCAGGCCCACTAATAATATGGAGTAGAATGCATTGTTGCCACTGTTGGGTCACCAGAGCATGGCGTTCTGTTGTGCACCCCCCCCATGATTTTGGGGTCACAACCGTTTCTCCATCCAATCGTGTTTCATGATTCCGGCGTCGACCGACAGATAATCCTGCCCTTCAAGTGTGATTCTAAAGCCAAAAAATTAAGTGAAAGAAAAATTACACACAATGCTATGGGTTAAGAAATATTCCGTGGTTGAGTCTATTTTTTTATCATACCTACTTAGTAAGTCATGTGTACTGATGTTATACTGTAGCAAAACTCTGTGTATTGTATTGGGAATTTGTGTACTTAAGGGATAATTCCATTATTTATATTATCCTACGATGCAAATATGTTCACACTTAAGATATAACATCAATATTCATACAAAAATGGCATTATATTTGCACCAAAAGAATCATAAAAATACGCAATCTCATTATCCAATAATTGACCTTGATATTGATTTGGACTGTTCAGAATCATAGTTCATTACTATACTTCCTAATACCATTTACAAACTAGGGGATATAATTTTATACTTACTGTGTTAGTGATGCTGAAAATATTCATATTCCTCTGCCAGTAACAGATGGAAGCCATCTCTGCACAAAGCGCTTAGTCTCGGCCCCTGAAATATTAATGTACACAGAGAGAGCAAACCATAAGCTTGTAGGCCAGCTTTTGCATGATAGTTCGTTTCAAAGACAACTAAAGGACAAATTGTGCAGTTTTAATAGTGCAGATATACCTGTGGCATGCATGGCACACTGCCCAGATTGTCTCTGGAATCTACATTGATTGTGATAGATGTGATATAATTTCACAGCAGTTGTGATTTCAAGATTTTTTTTTCCTTTGGCCACAATTCTTCGTGGAAGGATGAATGCACTTGGCATTCGAGGCAATTCTGATTCCCTGGTTCTCATTCTTTTGGAGTCTTTATTTTTTGCATTCCAGGATAAAACGTCTGGCCTGATCTAATCTGAAGTGACATACATTAACCTTTACCCTTAGCCAATGGGTTCGGTGCTATCCTAATAATAAAGCATTCATGCACTGAACTGAGCTTTGCATACTATTTTTCAACTCACCTAACCTCATCTATAATATGCTTAATTCACATTAACTCTATCCTCACAGATAATAACTTCGGCATTAGTATATATACTTTTTGCACTGGAGTGCTGAGCTTGTGGCATTTGAGTGCTACAGTGAAAGTTTGGTGACTGAGGGAGTATAAGGGTTCATTTTTATTTAAAGTCTAGTATTTATTTTATTTAGTTAATTAACTTAAAAGTTGCTGTTTGGTCTATAAGAAGGTGAATTTTGAATCAGCTTTAAACAAGGTTCTACTTGTACTTACTTGCAGCTGGAGCTTGTTAATTAGTTAATTGCATTAGGCCAGTTTTCAGAGGCTAAAGTCACAGCATAAATAGGAGCTAGTTACAGTGCAGACTTTGTTTGCACTGGAGTGCTGAGATTGTGGCATTTGAGTGCTACAGTGAGAGTTTGGTGACTGAGGGAGTTAGATGAGGAGGGAGTAAGGTGCTCCTTATATTTCATTTCCTATATTTATCAAAGAGCGTGAAGGGAGCCAGGAGTTTAGAGTACAGCTGACTGGAAGCAGAGTCGAAGGGCGGAGGTCCAGTTGGTCCACGGGGCAGCTAATTCTGTAAAGTAAGAGGGGATGGAGGCTAGGGCAGTTGCATGCTTCTCCTGTAGGATGTGGGTGGTGAGGGATACCACTGGTGTCCACGCTGACTACCTGCGGGAAGTGCACCCAACTCTAGCTCCTCAGAGACCGTGTTAAGGTACTGGAGCTGGAGCTGGATGAACTTCGGATCATCCGGGAGGCAGAGGGGGTTATCGAGAGGAGTTACAGGGAGGTAGCCACACCCAAGGTACTGGACAAGAGTAGCTGGGTTACAGTCAGGGAAAGAAAACTAACAGGCAGACAGTGCAGGGATCCCTCGTGGCCGTTCCCCTTCAAAATAAGTATACCGTTTTGGATGCTGTTGGGGGGGGATGACCTACCGGGGGAAGGCCCCAGCAGCCAGGTCTCTGGCACTGAGTCTGGCTCTGGGGCTCAGAAGGGAAGGGGGGAGCATAGAAAAGCAATAGTAATAGGAGATTCAATGGTTAGGGGAATAGATAGGAGATTCTGTGGTCGCGAGCGAGACTCCCGAAAGGTATGTTGCCTCCCGGGTGCCAGGGCCAGGGATGTCTTGGATCGTGTCTTCAGGATCCTGAAAGGGGAGGGTGAGCAGCCAGAAGTCGTGGTGCACATTGGTATCAACGACGTAGGTAGGAAAAAGGGTGTGGAGTTAATAAACAAGTTTAGGGAGTTAGGCTGGAAGTTAAAGGCCAGGACAGACAGAGTTGTCATCCCTGGTTTGTTGCCGGTGCCACGTGATAGCGAGGCTAGGAATAGGGAGAGAGTGCAGTTGAACACGTGGCTGCAGGAATGGTGTAGACGGGAGGGCTTCAGGTATTTGGATAATTGGAGCGCATTCTGGGAAAGGTGGGACCTGTACAAGCAGGACGGGTTGCATCTGAACCAGAGGGGCACCAATATCCTGGGGGGAGGTTTTCTAGTACTCTTCGGGAGGGTTTAAATTAATTTGGCAGGGGAATGGGAACCGGATCTGTAGTCCGGCAACTAAGGAAGCCGATATTCAGGACGCCAAAGCACGTAGTGATGCAGTGGGGAAGGTAACACTGACAAAGGAGAGTATTTGCAGGCAAGGAGATGGGTTGAAGTGTGTATACTTTAATGCAAGAAGCATCAGGAATAAGGTGGGGGAACTTAAGGCATGGATCGGTACTTGGGACTACGGTGTGGTGGCCATCACAGAAACTTGGATAGAAGAGGGGCAGAAATGGTTGTTAGAGGTCCCTGGTTATAGATGTTTCAACAAGATTAGGGAGGATGGTAAAAGAGGTGGGGGTGGCATTGTTAATTAGAGATAGTATAACAGCTGCAGAAAGGCAGTTCGAGGGGGATCTGCCTACTGAGGTAATATGGGTTGAAGTCAGAAATAGGAAAGGAGCAGTCACCTTGTTGGGAGTTTTCTATAGGCCCCCCAATAGCAGCAGAGATGTGGAGGAACAGATTGGGAAACCGATTTTGGAAAGGTGCAGAAGTCACAGGGTAGTAGTCATGGGTGACTTCAACTTCCCAAACATTGAGTGGAAACTCTTTAGATCAAATAGTTTGGATGGGCTAGTGTTTGTGCAGTGTGTCCAGGAAGTTTTTCTAAAACAGTATGTAGATTGTCCGACCAGAGGGGAGGCCATATTGGATTTAGTACTTGGTAATGAACCAGGGCAGGTGATAGATTTGTTAGTGAGGGAACCATGGTTGACAAGAGAGGTTGAATGTCTTGTTAAGAGGAAGAAGGAGACTTATATAAGGCTGAAGAAACAAGGTACAGACAGGGTGCTGGAGGGATACAAGATAGCCAGGAGGGAACTGAAGAAAGTGATTAGGAGAGCTAAGAGAGGGCATGAAAAATCTTTGGCAGGTAGGATCAAGGAAAACCCCAAGGCCTTTTACACATATGTGAGAAATATGAGACTAGAGCGAGGGTAGGTCCGATCAAGGACAGTAGCGGGAGATTGTGTATTGAGTCTGAAGAGATAGGAGAGGTCTTGAACAAGTATTTTTCTTCAGTATTTACAAGCGAGAGGGGCCATATTGATGGAGAGGACAGTGTGTAACAGACTGATAAGCTCGAGGAGATACTTGTCAGGAAGGAAGATGTGTTGCGCGTTTTGAAAAACTTGAGGATAGACACGTCCCCCGGGCCTGACGGGATATATCCAAGGATTCTATGGGAAGCAAGAAATGAAATTGCAGCGCCGTTGGCAATGATCTTTTCGTCCTCGCTGTCAACAGGGGTGGTACCAGAGGATTGGAGAGTGGCGAATGTCGTGCCCCTGTTCAAAAAAGGGAATAAGGATAACCCTGGGAATTACAGGCCAGTTAGTCTTACTTCGGTGGTAGGCAAAGCAATGGAAAGGGTACTGAGGGATAGGATTTCTGAGCATCTGGAAAGGCACTGCTTGATTAGGGATAGTCAGCACGGATTTGTGAGGGGTAGGTATTGCCTTACAAGTCTTATTGACTTCTTTGAGGAGGTGACCAAGCATGTGGATGAAGGTAAAGCAGTGGATGTAGTGTACATGGATTTTAGTAAGGCATTTGATAAGGTTCCCCATTGTAGGCTTGTGCAGAAAGTAAGGAGGCATGGGATAGTGGGAAATTTGGCCAGTTGGATAACAAACTGGCTAACCGATAGAAGACAGAGAGTGGTGGTGGATGGCAAATATTCAGCCTGGAGCCCAGTTATCAGTGACGTACCGCAGGGATCAGTTCTGGGTCCTCTGCTGTTTGTGATTTTCATTAACGACTTGGATGAGGGAGTTGAAGGGTGGGTCAGTAAATTTGCAGATGATACGAAGATTGGTGGAGTAGTGGATAGTGAGGAGGGCTGTTGTCGGCTTCAAAGAGACATAGATAGAATGCAGAGCTGAGCTGAGAAGTGGCAGATGGAGTTTAACCCTGACAAGTGTGAGGTTGTCCATTTTGGAAGGACAAATAGGAATGCAGGGTTAACGGTAGGGTTCTTGGCAATGTGGAGGAGCAGAGAGATCTTGGGGTCTATGTTCATAGATCTTTGAAAGTTGCCACCCAAGTGGATAGAGCTGTGAAGAAGGCCTATGGTGTGCTAGCGTTCATTAGCAGAGGGATTGAATTTAAGAGCCGTGAGGTGATGATGCAGCTGTACAAAACCTTGGTCAGGCAACATTTGGAGTACTGTGTGCAGTTCTGGTCGCCTCATTTTAGGAAGGATGTGGAAGCTTTGGAAAAGGTGCAAAGGAGATTTACCAGGATGTTGCCTGGAATGGAGAGTAGGTCATACGAGGAAAGGTTGAGGGTGCTAGGCCTTTTCTCATTAGAACGGAGAAGGATGAGAGGCGACTTGATAGAGGTTTATAAGATGATTAGGGGAACAGATAGAGTAGACAGTCAGAGACTTTTTCCCCGGGTGGAACACACCATTACAAGGGGACATAAATTTAAGGTAAACGGTGGAAGATAGAGAGGGGATGTCAGAGGTAGGTTCTTTACCCAGAGAGTAGTGGGGGCATGGAATGCACTGCCTGTGGAAGCAGTTGAGTTGGAAACGTTAGGGACCTTCAAGCGGCTATTGGATAGGTACATGGATTAGGGTAGAATAACGGAGTGCAGGTTAACTTCTTAAGGGCAGCACGGTAGCATTGTGGATAGCACAATTGCTTCACAGCTCCAGGGTCCCAAGTTCGATTTCGACTTGGGTCACTGTCTGTGTGGAGTCTGCACATCCTCCCCGTGACTGCGTGGGTTTCCTCCGGGTACTCCGGTTTCCTCCCACAGTCCAAAGATGTGCAGGTTGGGTGGATTGGCCATGAAAAATTGTCCAAATTTCTATGATTAACCTAGGACAAAAGTTCGGCACAATATCGTGGGCCGAAGGGCCTGTTCTGTGCTGTATTTCTCTATCTATCTCTATCTATACTGTAAGCTAAATGGGGCGGCATGGTAGCACAGTGGTTAGCATTGTTGCTTCACAGCGCTGGGGACCCGGGTTCAATTTCCGCCTTGGGTCACTGTCTGTGCGGAGTCTGCACATTCTCCCTGTGTCTGCGTGAGTTTCCTCCGGGTGCGCCGGTTTTCTCCTACAGTCCAAAGTTGTGCGGGTTAGGTGGATTGGTAATGTTAAATTGCCATGTAGTGCCTAAACATTAGGTGGGGTTGCTGGGTTACAGGGATAGGTTGAACCAGTGGGCTTAGGTAGGGTGATCTTTCAGGGGCCGGTGTAGACTCGATGGGCCAAATGGCCTCCTTCTGCACTGTAAATTCTATGATTCTAACAAGCTATAACAGCATGTTAGGCTTTAGGATTTTAATTGCCACTTTCCTTTCAATGACTTTATTAGAAATTCTCACAAATGAGCTTCTTGTGTTGTAATTGAGAACATATGTATAAGCCTTGGATAACATTCTTGCTTCTGAGTTAGAAAGTTATGGTTCCATATTTCACTCGAGAGACTTGAGCACACAGTCTAGACTGACAATTCAGAAAATTACTAAATGAAATGAAAATCGCTTATTGTCACAAAAAGGCTTCAAATGAAGTTACTGTGAAAAGCCCCTAGTTGCCACATTCCGGCACCTGTTCGGGGAGGCTGGTACGGGAATTGAACTGTGTTGCTGGCTTACCTCGGTCTGCTTTCAAAGCCAGCGATTTAGCCCTGTGCTAAACCAGTGCTGCACTGCAGGGGCTGCATCTTTTGGAGGAGACCCTGCCTGCCCTCCTAGGTGGATGTAAAAGATTCCCTGCTGCTATTGAAAAAAGAGAATATACGTTTTCCTTGTCAATATCATTATGAAAAGAGATTGTCATTATTTAATTATTGCTTGTAGAAACCAGTTCTGTATAAATTGGCTGCTATGTTTCCTCAAAAAGAACTTCATTGGATGCAAGGTGATTTGGGACATCATGGGTTCTTCTAAGTCGCTATGTAAATGCAAGTTCTGTCCTTAGCTCAGCATTACCAACTACCTTATTTTCCAGTAATGTTACACACTCAGGCAGGGTTCACAATACCTCTCATATCAATTCAATTATGGGACGATCACATTCAGGATCTGAATAATACATGTGAAAATCAATACAATATTTGTATTGCAATATTTAATTAGGAAAGTGGCGCAGGGAAATATTGATATAAATACACCTATTCCACTAGTGTTAGTTTGCTGTCAGCATTTTGCCTCTTATCGAAGACAATTTTCTGCAGTCAACTGACAGAATCAAACCAATGAATTTCCCACCAGCATTACATCCTCAAGGTTCTTAAAAGCCCTGCCCTCATAAGGAAGGTGTATTGGCCTCCTTTTCATATTGAGCTCTTCATTATAACGTGGTCAAAATAAGAAAGAGCCTTTTAAGGACATTTTCTCCTTTCCTCTTAAATTTGTCAACCATATTTATCTTAATTCATCCTTGATAAAACAGAATCCTTCTATGCTCACACAGATTGGTTGTCTCTGTCCTCTACCTTGAATTGGAGAACATGCATTTTATTTTTAAATACAGTAAAGTCACACCTTTCATTACTTTCTTGCTCACGTTTTCACTTATCTGCGTTTTGCATTGGCCATCATGTGAATGTTCACCAATAGGTGTTTGAAATGTCTGAATTTTGCAACAGATATTTTGGGTGTGATTCAGCCATTATATTGTGGCCAGAACGGAGCCGGTTGCGGCTATCTAGTATATATACTGTATCTACTATATATATATACTGATGCCGAAGTTATCTGTGTGGATCGAGTTAGTGTGAATTAAGTTTATTATAGATGAGGTTAGGCGAGTTCCAAAATAGTATGCAAAGCTCAGCCCCAAATCTGGGTTTATGCTGGGTGCTAGGCTAACCGCGAGTCATCCAGCTCGCTATGCCTGCTGCGATCTGGATCACGCCATTTCTGGACTCGATGGCAACAGCTGCGAGGCCCCACTGGGCGCTAATTAGTACTGGTTTCCATGAGCGTGGGCCAGGCGTGATGGCAACTCAGAAGGTCCCAGAGGCTATTAGAGACTCCGGGTGGTCGGGGACTGGCAGGATAGTACCCTGGCACTTCCCCTATTACCCGGACATCCTGTCAGTGCCAACCGAGCACTGCTAATGTGCCTGTTTGATACTGCCAGGGTGACAGGGCCACTGCCCTGGTGCCTGGCTGGCAGTGCCAAGGTGCCCAGGTGCCAGGGTAGCATAGCTGAGGGTCGAGGGAGCCTTGCCCATGAAAGGGGAAGTGAGGCAGAAAGGTTGTGGGGTGGGGTGAAGGGGGGATCCAGAAAGGGGGGTCCTGAAAGGGGGTGGTGTGCAGATCGGAGCATCTTTTCAAAATGGCGCCGTGATCTCTGAGGAGCTGGTTTCGCTGGCGTGTTCAGCTCCCCAGTGCTGAAAAAATTTCAAAGTCTGGCCTTGAAGGGGTAGGAACTCCCAAAAAATGGCTAACTGCTGTTGAATAGCGGTCTCCATGTTGACATTGTAGCCTTCACGAAACACCCCACCAAATGCACACAAAATTACATTTTGAAAATTCTCTGTTCAATCGTGCCATTTATTTTACAGTTGCTGTTTCCAAAGTCACAAATCGGATTTGTCTCACGAGGTAATTTTATAGTTTATTCAAAATTAACAGCCGGATTTCTCAGGTCATTGCGATTCACTTTTCCCGGTGGATGCACACCCTCACCAGTAGGTTTTGCAGCACAGTGGGGTGGTCACAAATCGCATTGACAAGCAGCGGGAAGATAGAATCGCACCACCAGCGAACAGTGTACCACCGAGAAACACATGGTGGAGAGCCAGAGAATCTCGCCTAATGTTCTGGGAGAAGCAGTGAACACAAGGTTAAACTATGAAAAAATAGGAATATACTGGACATTAGGTGATTCATCTTTTCTCAGAGACTCATGGGGCTCTGGAATGTAATACTGGCTGGTGTAGTAGGTGCTGACTTTCCAAACACGTTCAGAGGGAATTGGACTAATTCCTGACGAGGACAGAAATCACATAATACAGAATGCAAATGTATTTATAAAACTTTGTCATTCTTGGTTCATGGATCATGTGACCACCTTGTTTGGTTTTAGTGACTTGTCAGGATGAGGGTGGGGGAGGGCGGTTCGAATCAGAGAGGAACTTTCCAGGATATATTTTACCTTGTTTTTCACTTTTAATTGAACATGATGTTTAAATAGTTTCTGAATAAAACTGTCAGTGCTGGAAAATGAAAAGCAAAACTGCAGAATATACTAGATACACTGGGTCGAACAGCTTCAGTGAAGAGAAACAAAGGTTATCATAGAGTACCATGACTGTCCAAACCAATGCTACCCTTGCATGACTGGAACCTACCTAATTGCATCCCATTCAAAAGTTGGTTCCTCCTTTGCGATTTCGCCATTTGTGAGGTTTTGTGGAAATGTAACTCTCATGAATGGCAGGACTTTACGTGTGTACCTAACAAGGTAAAGTTTACATTCTTTTTTGTCACAGGTCCTCATTAGATTAAAAAACAATGGGCGGGGTTCTCCGTTGCCTGACGGCAAAATTGTGTTCAGCGATTGGGTGGAGAATGGGCTCCGCACCCAAATCGTGGACTGCAGCAGTTTGACGCCAGTCAGCCATGCTTCGACCCGCCAGAACTGCATCATCGTGTCACGCACTGCGCGCCATTGCAATGCCGTTGATGCATCATCAGCCGGCCCTCCCGCGATGCTCCCTCCCCTCCCCCCGCCCCCGCCACCGTTGGGCCGGGTTCCCGATAGCGCGGGACAGGTGTAGTATCAGCAGTGCAGGAACCGGCATGGTGGCTGCGAACTGTGTCTGGCGCTGCCATATTTGGCCGGGAACCATACTGCTGTCCGGGTTGGGGGGTTGGGGGGGAGGAGGGAGGGGGGGGGGGGGGGTTCTGCGAGGGCTGGGGGGACTTGTGGGGGGTAGCCAGAGGGTGATCAGGGGGTGGGCTGAGGGGTTGCGGATGGCGGGTCAGGTCGGCACATGGTCGGCGCCATGTTGTATGGTGCAACTGCTGCAGGTTGTCAGCCGTGTGCATGCACGGCCCAGGACGCAACCATTCTCTCGCCGTCTTCGGCACGGGAGGCGGGAGTTTCACCCACTGCCGATTCTAGCCCCTCACCATTCCTGGAATCGGTTTGGGTTTCACGCCAATATTTTGGTCATATGAGACCACACATGCCCGCTGGACCTGGCACTTAGCCGCAGAAATATAAAATCCAGCCAAAAATCAATATTTGGGCTTAATTTAAATAGTTAATTATCACTTTGTGATCAATAGGTATGTAAAAGCTTCATAGAATTCCTACAGGTCATTCAGCCCCTCGAGTCCGCACCGAGTGTCTTGAACAAGCACTCTATTTCGGATCACTCCCCGCCCTATGCCGTAACCCGAAGTTATCTGCACATCTTTGGACACAAGGGGAAATTTCGTTTGGACAATCTGCACCCAAATCTTTGTGTGGTAGTGTGGCCCATTTAAGGGAGCAGGCTCAACAGACCAGTAACCGGTTCGAGGCCATTCCCAAGGGAGCACGTTAACCCCAGCCAGTAGGGAGTTTGTGCGGGGTCCCGGGACCAGGATCCCAAGCAGTGTGGATCCCGGAGCCAAAGTGACCAGACCTGATATATTGAATTCTGTACGTGTTATTGAACTGCCTATGCCTTTCATCAAGAAACCCCTTGTTAACTACTGGAAGCCTCCAGTGTATGTCTCGAGCCACCACATTGGCGACAAGGTAAAATATTCAGTTGCAACGTGAATTGAGAGAGGAAGGGTGGAGCACATGAAGAAGGAAAGAAGCACCAATGAGAGTCCAGAATCATTATACTATGAGTGAAATTACCTGTCATCAGTAAACTAGACATATTTGACCAAGGTCCTGAAGATTTGAGTCAGTACATCGAACAACTCCGCTATTTTTTTTCCTGTGAATGGGATCGCAGGGGAGGACAAGCAGAAGGTGATACTTTTGCCAGTTTGCAGGCCCCAAACGTATAGGACGGATTCTCCCACAACTGACTGATGGCCCGACGCCGGCGCCAAGAGCGGCGCGAACCACTCCGGCATTGGGCTGACCGGAAGGTGCGGAATCCTCGGCACTTCCGGGGGGTTGGCCCGGCGGGAGAGGGGTTGGCACTGCACCATCAGCGCCGAAGGGCCGGCGCGAGTTGGCGCATGCGCAGAACCGGTGGCGTGGTTCCACGCATGCGCAGACTGGCCAGCATGTTCCTGCACATACACAGAGGGGTTCTTCTCCACGCCAGTCATGGCGGAGCCCTACAGCGGCCACGCTGAAGGGAAGAGTGCCCCAATGGCACAGGCCCACCTGCAGATCGGTGGGCCCCGTTCGCGGGCCAGACCACCATGGGTGCCCCCCTCCCCCCCGGGAAAGGATCCCTCTGAGCCCCCCTGAGGACTCACCGAGCCAGCCTACAAGCCAGCAAGCCAGGTCCCGCCAAGATGGACATGGTCCATTTCACATTGGCGGGACTGGCCAGGAAACGATGGCCGCTCGGCCAATCAGAGCCCAGAGAATTGCCGGGGGGGGGCCGCTGCAAATGGCCTCCGACTGGCGCGGCATAAACCCCGCCCGAAAACTGCCGCCGGAGAATACAGCAGCTGACGTCAGAGCGGTGGGGCGGGATTCGCGCCGCCCCCCGGGTATTCTCCGACCCGGCGGGGGGGGGTCGGTGAATCCTGCCCATAATCTTATAAGGAAACCAACAGCCCATAGGCACCCGGCACAATGACCCTTGTACAGATAGTTACATTGGTCAAAGAACACTTAGAAATCATACAATGTACAGTGCAGAAGAAGGCCATTCGGCCCATTGAGTCTTCACTTTAAACCAAGTGCCCTCGATTATCCTCCAACGTCATAAATTTAACTTTACGGTGAGGGACAATGAAGAGTCTGTCAACAACCTTCATAGTCAGGCTTCGTCAGCTTGCTGAGCACTAAAAGTTTGGGACTGCGCTTTCTGACATGTTGTGATCGGCTGATTTATGGGATTCATAACCTCAACATCCAGAAGAACCTACTGGCTGAAACCCCCATAACGTTGGAAAAAGTGATCGAGCCAATTCAGAGTCAAAGGAAAAGAATGGGATGTCAGCGTAAGTAAGAGGTGGGCTGCTATTGTTGTGGCGGGGCCATCTCCAAGAGACCTGCCATGTTTGGGAGTTTGTGTGTTTCAGAGGAAATCACAGGGCTCACATTCAAGCATATTGCCACCCTAGGCAAAGCACATTAATGCAAAAAAAACAACAGCAGCAGCAGTCCACAGCACCACTGAACAGAGTGGAGAAAAGCTCTGCAGAAAAGTATGCAATGTATTGACTGACTGCATTCCAGTTGTATAAGACAGCTCCAATTGAAATTGTCTTAAGGGTAAATGGCAAACCCCTCAAAATGGAAATTGACACCAGGGCATTGGTGACTGTTGTGGTAGAGCAGACTTTCAAATATATCCGCGATGGAACTAAACCTTTCAGTGTGAACAGTATTGCAGCCAAGCTTTCCACATCCTTGGAACCACCAACACACCAGTGGCATACAAAAAGTAAGTGGCCAATCTGCCCTTGGTCGTCGTGGAAGGGCACAGAATGAGCCTGATGGGAAGAGAATGGGGTCACTTTCATGCACATTGCCACCCTAGGCAAAGCACATTAATGCAAAAAAAACCCAGCAGCAGCAGTCCACAGCACCACTGAACATATTGGAGAAAATCTCTGAAGAGAAGTATGCAATGTATCGGCTGAATGCATTCCAGTTGTGTAAGACGGCTTCAATTAAAATTGTCCAGCCATTTACCAGCGTACAATAAAAATCTACAAGAAATTCCCAAAGTGATGATCTACCTTGACAACATTCTAATCTCCGGCACCACCCTCGAAGAGCACATGTTGAGCCTGGAGGAAGTGTGAAAGAGGTTTCAGGATGCCGGGGTCCAACTCAAATGTGAAAAATGTACTTTCCAGGCCTCAGGAATGACATATCTAGGATTTTATGTTGGTGCAACCTCCTGGAGGAAAAGGTCAAGGCTATATAAGTTCCACCACCCAGAAACGTCAGTGAGCTCAAATCCTTTCTTGCAATAGTAAATTATTATGGAAGATTCATTTCACATTTAGCCACAACATTGACACCATTACACCAGTTACTAAAGAAACAGCAGAGGTGACAATGGAGGTGCCTCAAGAGGAAACGTTTTAAGTCGTAAAGCAAGCCTTGAAGTCCACAAACCTTTGGTCCACTTTGACCCTGGAAAGCTGATTGTGCTCACTTCTCATGCGTCCGCTTATGCTATACTGGCAGTATTATCTCATAATATGGGAGATGGCTCTGAGCTCCTTATTGCCTTTGCCTCAAGGACCCTTTCATAAACAGAACAGAACTATGCCCAGATCAAGAAGGACTTTGCAGAAACTCCATTAATATGTGTATGGATGGTGATTTGGCAGTCACCGACCATAAGATACTACTGGGAGTTTAAAGAGAATGATAAAATCATAGAATTTTTCCAGTACAGAAGGAGGCCATTTGGCCCATCGTGTCTGCACTGACCCTCTGAAAGAGCATCTTACCTAAGCCCGATCCCCCACCTATCTCCGTAATCCCACCAAGGAGAAATTTATCATAGCCAATCCACCTAACCTGCATACCATGAGGAAACCCATTCAGACATGGGAAGAAAGTGCAAACCCTACACAGACAGTGACCTGAAATAAGAATCGAACCCAGGTCCTTGGCGCTGTGAGACAGCAGTAATAACCACTGTGCCACAAGGCCACCCTAAGACAAGCCTTACTGCCAATAGCCTCAGCTAGAGTACGGCATTGTGCCTTGCTGCTAGCAGCTGACAAGTATGCCTTCCAGCACCGGCCTGGCACGCAGATTGCTAATTCACATGCATTGAGGTGACTCCCCCTGCCGAAGAGCATCCCACCACCACCCCAGCAGATTGTACCGGCTTTGAACTTCCTAGACACCCTGGCAATGTATGACCCAGAGAAACCCCATAGCATTAAAAGTCACGAGAATGATACAGACCGCGTCGCACAATGAGAAATCTGAGCAATTAAGGCCCGATTTTACCACTCAGGATGAATTGACCTACAAGGATGGTTTGATCTTCTGGAGATCACAAGTAGTCATTCCGTCTCCAGCCAAGGGGCCCGTCTTACAGGAGATGCATAGCCGATAAAGATGCTGGCCCAATAAAGATGCAGATGCTGGCACGCAGCTATGTCTGGTGGCTGGATTTTGATAAACCATTGAAGAATTGGTACAACAGTGCCACCTTTGTCAAAGTAAGAAGTCTTACAACACCAGGTTAAAGTCCAACAGGTTTGTTTCAAACACGAGCTTTCGGAGCACGGCTCCTTCTTCAGGTGAAGAAGGAGCCGTGCTCCGAAAGCTCGTGTTTGAAACAAACCTGTTGGACTTTAACCTGGTGTTGTAAGACTTCTTACTGTGCTCACCCCAGTCCAACGCCGGCATCTCCACATCATGACCTTTGTCAAACACAGCAATCCTTGCCTCCATCAGCCATTCTCCAACTTTTGGAATGGCTGGATTGCCCATGGACCCGGGTCTATGTTGATTACATGGGTTATTTTATGGAAAAATGGCTAGTTCTGGTGGATGCACATGCTAAGTGGTTGTCTGTTCAGGAGATGGGAACCATGACCTCACCACCATGATGGATGTCTTTTCATTATTCATGGCCTTCTGGAGTCCATCATATCTTGCATGGCACCCCATTTACAGGTGAAGACTTCCAGGTTTTCATATGAGCCAACGGCATATGACCCACAAAGTCAGTCCCACACCACCCGGCGTTTAACGTTTGGTCGAGACAACCGTTCAAACCTTCAAGAATGCAGTTTGGAAACAGTCTGGCAAACCATTACGACAACGATTGGTCAATTTTTTATTGCATCATTCAAGCCTGCACACACTATGGGGGTCATACCCGCTGAGTTGCCCATGGCCATTGTCACAAAACCTGGATGGATCTTGTGTGTTTCCTAATTTGGCAGCAAGGGTGGAGTAACATCAGATCTTCCAGAGGAAGGTAGTGTCTTTGTCAGCAGCAGGAGGTTACCTCAAAATCTCGCAGAGGGGTCAGATGTCGTTGGCTAGCTGCACGGATTGTGGCGCATTCAGGGCTTGTGACATACATGGTCAATATAAATGGGAAGGCTTTCAAAATTCACTTCGATCTTTTGAGGAGACGGAGGCGTGACGACCACTAATTTGGAGCCAACCAGTGTTATAGACACACCTGTCAATGTTTCTGACTAAGGGAAGTTGAAGGTTCCCGAATCCACTCACACAGCTGCACCTGTGGAAACTGGAGAGGCCAGTTTGCCTGTCATTGAGGTGGTGCCTCCAGAGGTGTTACTGCCTTCTGACAACCTGACCAACTCGAAGGGTACTGAACCTGTGGGCAGGCTGCAGAGGTCCGGGAGGACCCGTAAATCCCTGGGCTGATTGACTCCTTGATGGATTCTCCTTCCCCTGTTTTTGTTTGTAATGTTTCTAAACTCTGTACATAGATCTTTTTGTAGTTTGTAAGCAGGGGTTTAAGGGGTGAAAGGGTATGGTAGCATGGCTAACTTAAATGGGTGGGCAAATCACGTGACCGGCTCGGGACCAATTGTGTGTGAGTGTGCAAACTCCAACCAATAGAGAGTTTGTGCTGTGCCCTGGGAACAGGACCTGAGAAGTGTGGACCCCAGCCGAAATGACCAGACCTGTTATGTTGTGTTCTATGCCTTTCATTCCGTGCCTTTGCCTTTCATCAATAAACCCCTTTTTAACTACTGGAAGCCTCCACTGTATGTCTCGAGCCACCACATTTTCAAATGCAGGCAAGAAATTCTAATGCTTCTGCTTCCAAGGCTATGAATAAATCTACAGATAGTGTTGTGTGGAGCTTTAACTCGAACGTTGAACTTGACATCAAAGCAGAATTAATCGATTTTGGAATCAAGGAGCCCTAGCAAAACTGATGGCAATAAGAATAAAGGGCAAAGCTCTCTATTAGTTAGAGTTATAGCTACCATAAAAGAAGGTAATTGTCAGAGGTCAAACATCTCAGTTCTGGGACATAAATGCAGGAGTTCCTCAGGGTAGTGTCCTATGCCCTACCATCTTCATCTGCTTCATCCATGACCTCTCTTCCATCATAAAATTGGAAGTGGGGATGGTCACTAATGATTAATGATCCAAATCATTTGTGACGCCTCAGATACTGAAAACTCCATGGCCATAAGTCGTGAGATCTGAACAACATTCAGGCTTGGACTGATAAGCACAAGTAACATTCACACCATACTATTGTTTGGCAATGACTATTTCCACCAAGAGAGAAACTAACTATACCCCTTGACATTCAATGGCATTACCATCACTGAACCCCCATTATCAATCTCCTGGGGATTACCATTGATCAGAGACTTAACTGGACCAGGTATATAAATACTATGGCTAAAAGAGCAGGCCTAAAACTGGGAATACTGGGGCAAGTAACTCACCTCTTGATTTCCCAAAGCCTGTCCACTATTTACAAGGCACAAGTGCAGCACAGTGGCACAGTGGTTAGCATTGCTGCCTCACAGTGCCAGAGATTCCGGTTCAATTCTGGCCTTGTGTGCCAGTGTGGAGTTTGCACGTTCTCCTCGTGTCTGCCTGGGTTTCCTCTGGGTGCTCTGGTTTCCTCCCACAATCCAAAGATGTGCAGGTTAGGTGGGGCCACTGGGTTATGGGGATAACTATACCCTATCTTCAGGGCCATGATGGGTACAGCACTTGTATTGCTAAATTGCCCCTTTGTGTCCAAAAGGTTAGGTGGGACTACTGGGTTATGGGGATAGGTGGGGGAGTAGGCCTGGTTCGGGTGCTCTTTCAGTGGGTCAGTGCAGACTTGATGGGCCAAATGGCCTCCTTCTGCACTGTAGGGATTCTATGATTCTATGATTCTCAGTCAGGAGTATAAAGGAATATTCTTCATTTACCTGGATGAGTCCAGCACCAATAACACTCAAGAAGCTCAACAACATTCAGGAAAAGCCTAGCCAGTGACACCCACATCATATAAATTGTTCGAAAAAAAGCCAACTAAAGTCAATTATTGAATTCACAATATTTTGGCCGATTAAAATGCCCCGGGAATTTTATGCAAAAAAAAGTTAATATTAAATTTGGACCAGGACTGAGTTCTGCTCCAATTTTAATTAGCACAAGGCAGAGTTTCACACGGTAGAAAATCATCTCATGTGTCAACGCAAAATGAATGGTATCGGATTGATCCCATTATGCCACCACCCAAGATGACTTTCTTTCCCTGTAAGTTTAAAATCCAGAACCAGAAATGGCCCATCCATGGGAATATAGGAGGGTTCTTGCTAATAACCATTATTGCATCAACAAAAAATAATTTATTCTTTAATATATAGAACATAGAACATAGAACAGTACAGCACAGAACAGGCCCTTGATGTTGTGCCGAGCAATGATCACCCTACTTAAACCCACGTAACCCGTATACCCGTAACCCAACAATCCCCCCATTAACCTTACACTACGGGCAATTTAGCATGGCCAATCCACCTAACCCGCACATCTTTGGACTGTGGGAGGAAACCGGAGCACCCGGAGGAAACCCACGCACACACAGGGAGGACGTGCAGACTCCACACAGACAGTGACCCAGCCGGGAATCGAACCTGGGACCCTGGAGCTGTGAAGCATTGATGCTAACCACCATGCTACCGTCTGTGATGATGGCAGATTCCTTGCAGGAGAAGATCACGGGAGCAAGTCTTTGTCTCTGTGTAGCTGGCATGATCGTTGGTGACTTAAGAAGCAAATGTTTAACCTGCAGTCTCCTGAGCAGTTGGGACATAGGAACTCCTGGTTTAACAACATGAAAACTAGGAGCAGAAGGAGACAATTCCGCAACTCAAGCCTGTTCTGCCATTCAATACTATCATGGCTGCTCTCATCTCAGCCTCATTTCCACCTTCCTGCTGCTCCACATAAGCCTTCTCCCACTACTAATTAAAAAGCTAGCTCCTCCTTAAATTTGTTTTGTGTTCCGCCGTCCACTGCACTCTGGGGTAGCGAATTCCAAAAACTCACAATCATTAGAGAGAAGTAATTTGTCCTCATTTCTGTTTGTAAATCTGTCAGCCCTCAACCTAAAACGATGTCCTCTCGTTCTAGAATATCCAGCAAGGGGAAACGTCTGCTCTACATGTCTCCTGTCAGTCCACTTCAGCATCTTATATACCTTAATTAGTTCTCTCCTCATTCTTCTAGACTCCAGTGAATATAGGCTTAAACTGCTCAATCTCTCTACGTTAGACAAGACGGTCATCCCTGGACTCAATCTAGTAACCTTCTCGAAACACCTCCAATGCATTTAAATCCTTCTTTAAGTCTTCATCTTGCTTCAGCCTCGTGTCTATTTCGTTTGGACATGTAGGTTGTTTCCTGGGTGTTATGTGCTGGCTGCTTCTATTGGCAGCCGTCTGCTCCCTTACCCATTGGTTAATGTCTGCCAGAGCGAGCTGCTTTCTCAGCCAACATTTGAAGTTTCCCATATACAGCAAGATCTAATTTATCAGAGCACAGTTCATCATGAAACACTGCTTTTGGGAATCTAGAATCCCCTGTGAGTGACACCTGCCCTGTCCAGTGCAATTGCCATTACAAGAGAATATATTCGATATTGGACAGATTGGCTATGCTGAAATCTTCATTGTTTGTGATGTACTCCTGCCATCTGATATTTATGATGTATCGAAGACAGCACTGATGGAAGTACTTCAGTAACTTTGTTTTTACAGAAACCATGACTTTGACCCACGCAAGATGGTGTGATGATAACCATTTTGTATATTTGAATTTGGCAGAGGTGCACAGTAAATAATTTTGCCAGACAGGTTCAAGAGGCAGCTGAAGGCCTTGGACAGTCATTTGTCCATGTCCTTGTTGACAGCGGCATCATTTGAGCGAATCTAACCTGAATAGATAAACTGTTTTATTGCAATATGGTTGCTGCTGTCAATCCTATCTTCAGGGCCATGATTGGTACAGCACTTGTGTTTTCTTTAGGTTGCTAGTAAGGCCAAAGACATTAGTTGGCTCAGAGTAGCAGTTGACCGTGAGCTGCATGTGTCCTCTCCATATGCCAGAAGGGCACAATCATTGGCAAATATATTCTCCAAGACAGGCTCTTCTATGAATTTAGTAAGACTACTGGTTGTCACGGGTTGAAATGATTGATATATGTTTGGAAGAGGCTCCATGTGTCCTCTCTAATAATGTGAGCTCTTACTGAGGAGGCCTCTTATATAATAGAGGTTTATTCCCAACAACAATGAGGTTTAATAATATGCTGGTACACAGGTATATCACTCATTTCTTGACTCCTGGGTCTACACTGCCCCGGCACTGCACCCATGGCCCTGCACCTTTTGCCCATTGATCAGGGTTCGGCGCTCCCACGCGTTAGGTCCTGAATGAATCACGTGGCCTGTGAAAGATCATTCCTTTAAGGGAACATGCTAGTCCCTGTCAGCTAAGTGCACCATGACTTTTGGGATTCCTTGCAGGAAGTTCCTCATCGTCGGTTGAAAAATTGCACAAGCAGACAAGATACCAAAAGGCAACCTGATGTATTGAAAAAATCCCTTGTGCGTGCTGATGGTTACATAATTCCTGGAGTCTTCGTCCAGTTCAAGTTGTAAAGAAGCATCACTTAAGTCAAGTTTAGTATACGTGAGGTCCCCGACCAACTTTGCATGGAGGTCTTCTATCTGAGGGATTGGGTACTTGTCGAGTTGGGCCGCTTTGTTTTTGCTGAGTTTGTTATCAACACAGATTCTGACAGAGCAGTCAGGTTTTAAGACAGGAGAGACATGGGCTGCTCATTCAGAGAATTGTACCTGTTTTATGATCCGTAGTTCTTCCAAACGTGTCAACTTGGCCTCCATTTTCTGGTATATGGGACAGCATATGGGACAGACTGAGGTCTGAAGAATTTTGGTCTGAATTTAGGGTTCACGTAAATGTTGGCCGTTACTCTTTGTATTCAGCCAAGCTTGATTTGAAATGCATCTTTGAATTTGCACAGGACTTCTTGAAAAACAGCATCTCATATCCTGAAACATTCTGGCTAGTTTAGTCTTATCTGATGAAGCCAATATTGTCCCATGAAGCTTGGCCCATGCCCTTCCACAACAATCATGGGTAATTGAGCAGATTGTTGTTGATATGACACCGGTGTCATCGTGATACATAAAATCTTTAAGGTTTCCCCTGTATAAATTGCCAACTGAGCAGTCATGCTGCTTTAGCTCAGGAATTGGACTCCATCTTAAGGGTACTTGTTGGTTTGTTCACCCACCATCATGGCTGACGCCACTGTGCCGACCTCCATGCTCAATGGTCGCCCTTTGACCAGAAGGATTATTTCTATGGGAGAAGTCCTGCTTACTTTAACCGTGTTTAACCTTAGATTTTGGGTTCCTTTTCAAAATTTTTCTCTACTTCATGCATTGGAGTCGCTGTGTTTTTTTTTCTAAACCGGTGTGTGCAGTCTGGCACAGCCAAACACTTGAGTGTGGCCCTACCTGTTACACTTGAAGAAATAAAAATCTCTTTGTGGTACATTTCTTGCAGATTGTCTCTCCTGCATCTGCAATGTTCATCAAAATCTCTGGGCTGACCATGACCCAGCTCCTGGGATCTCTGTTCAGCCTCCTCTGTGCCTGTCACTCAGGATACTCACCTAACAGTCATTCCACCCCGAGGCTGATTTACTTCATCTTCCTGCACGCACTGTAGCTCAGAAGCGCCCTTCTAGGCGCATTCATAGCTTGAGCTATTTCTATCACTTTATCCAGAGGTATTTAGTTACAGCTAACAATTTTCTTTGTACATTGACAGTGTTATGGTCTTATGTTAATCCCACAAACCAGACCGTCACGCAGAATACCGCTTAACGGCGAGCCCAATTCGCAGTGTTCAGCCATTTGGCTACAAAAGCTGAAAGCTGAAATAATTTCCCCTGGCTGATGGCTGAATTAAATTTATACCACTGCAGTATAATGGAGGTGCTGGGGTTGAAGTGCTCTTTCATAAGTGTTCCAAGTGGTCAAATGATTTTCTGTCTGGGGCTTCCAGGGATGTTACGTCTCTAATGAGGTTAAAAGTCTGAGGTCCACATATTGCAAGCAAAATGACCTTTTGCTTGTCTTCCCCAGTGATCTCATTAGCGGTGAAGAAGAATCAAAACCTATTGATATATTGGCTCCAGTCTTCAGCCCCCTGGTTGAACGGATTAAGTTTCCCTCTCAGAGGTATTGTTTCTCACTCACTGTTTTTTGGCCAACCTCGGCTCCTCCGTTATTTGGAAATATCAAAGAGAAAACAGGGGGCGGGATTCTCCTATAATGGGGCTATGCCCCCACTCCAGTGTTAAAATGCAGACGTTTCACTCTGGACATTCTTCAGGAAAGGCCAGAGTGATTCTCCTACCTGAAGGGGGCTAACAAGGCCCCAAAGCACTCCCCACAGCTCTGGCAGTCGATACGGGGCCCTGCACTTCCGGTCAGAAATCCGTACAGGTGCCCGGTGGCGGCCTTTGACATGGCGGACTCGCACCGTGGAGCGTCCCCGCAAATATAGCCCCCCTCCCCCCGAGATCACGTGCCTGCGGATTGGTGGCCCCTGATCGCTAGCCTGGCTTTCCATGAGAACCCCCCCCCCCCCCCCCCCCCCCCCCCCCGGTGAAGGATCCTCCTGCCCCCCACCAGGATGGCCATGGACTGACTCCGCAGCCGGCACTAGCTGTTTCCGACAGGCAAAATGTGGTTAGAACCACACTGTCAGGAACTCGGCCAGTTTTTGTCGGAGATCGCCGCGAGGGCCTCTGTCGCCTCTGTAGACCGTGCACAATTTGCGATTTCGGCGGCCAGGCTCGGAGAATTCTGCCCAGTGAGTGAGAAACAATGGGCAGAATTCTCTGCCGTCATGATTCTTCATTTGCCGTCATCCCAGGGGTTTCCCGACGGCGTGGGGCTGCCTCCCAAGGGAAACATCATTGACCAGTCGGCTAAACAGAGAATCTCAACTGTGCCGCACTAGAAATCCGGTGCGGCAGGATGAAGAAACCTGCCCAATAGCTATGAGAAGGAAACTCGATATATATCATCCGGGTCTTTACTCCTTGACTCCCAGGTCAACAGACTCCGGGTCCCTGCTACCAGGGCCCTGTGCTATTGTGAATGCCTTATGTTGGGTATTCGCCATACACAGCCTAACAGGTGTCATAGTGTCCGATAATGGCACCCCTCTTACTGGAGATAATGTCCAACACTTTGTTCAGATAAATGGAATTCGGCATACCAGAACACACTGCATCCAACGTGTTGGTTGAAAGGGCCGGACAGACTTTAAAAAATGTTATGAGGAAACAATCAGACCAGCCATTGCTCATCAGATGGCCAACTTCCTATTAACCTACAAACCCCATGCTTATTGGCCATCGTCTCAGAACTCGCTTGGACTTGATATTTCCAAATTCGGCGGGGAGGGTGGAGACACGTCAGGCCTCCCAAAAAAAATCAATAAAAGGATGACAGAATGTTCCAGGTGAAAGCCTGGTTCTAGTTTGGAATTTTGCCCCGGGCCCAGTCAGGTTAGCAGGTCGGATTGTGTCCCAATCTGGCCAGGTGAAAAAATGAAAGTTGCCACAGTCCAGAGGGCCATAGAGTGTCGAGGGGTTTGGGCGACAGGAGGGAAAGCTGTGATCATATTGAATGGTGAAGCAGGCCTGATGGGCTGAAACACCTGCTCTGTTTCCTATTTCTTATGACCTTATGATTTATTTAATGGAAATATCAGGTTCATGTTCGTTCAAACATCATGAGTTTTGGAGTTATTCAATAAGACTACTTAATTTTGTTTTAAGGGATGGAAAAGGAGGAAATTAGACCGTCCTAACAGTATAATTTCTGTGGAATTTTCTTCAGGTCCTTTGTAACTTCAACAGACCCCCCATGGAAACAGTATAGTCAGTTGGCTGATAGTAACTGCAGAGAAACAGTACAATTTTCCACAGGCATGATGGCAGAGTAATTAGCAATGCTGCCTCACAGCATCAGGAACTCGGGTTCAAATCTGACCTTGGGTGACTGTCCATGTGGAATTGACATGTTCTCCCATGTCTATGTGGGTTTCCTACGGGTGCTCTGGTTTCCTCCCACTGTCCAAAGATATGCAGGCTAGCTGGATTCGTCATGCCCTGAAATTACCCATTATTGTCCAGGGATGTGCAGATTACGTGGGGTTACAGAGGGTGGCCTGGGGAGTGGGCCTACGTGGGGTGCTGTTTTAGAAGGTCAGTGTGACTCAATGGATCGAATGGCCTCTCTCAGCACTGTCGGCATTCTGTGATTCCATGAAGCTACAATGGGAAATAGGGCTTCAGAAATTCAATTTCCTGATCTTAACAATCGTAGGTGGTGAAGGAGAGAGGACATTGATAGGACATTCACACATTGACTTTATACTGAGTGAACTTGATGGGATAAATGGCCTCTTTCTACCATAAACGTTTTTTCATGTTTTAACTTGTCCTACACTGGAGGTGTCAACTTTTGTGCGATAGCTAATGACCGCTACAAAGGCAATCCTGAAGCTCCTGGAATAAATCTATTCTGAAATTGCAGGTGATGATGGCAGTCCTTTGTGATTTATAAATTCATGGAAACTTTGAAATTGCTAATAATGTTACCACAGAAGGTACAATGAGATAGCAATCAATTATGCTGTATTCTGGGCCCTCAGCATTCTTAATCAAGTAACAGTTAATAGGTAGCACGTTGGACCATTGTCATATCTTATTATACTGCAGTATTCATTTGATTAAAATAAAAATTTTGTTGCTTTCTGCCAGCAGATATTTGCTAATTTAGAAGGGCTGTATACGATTGCTGCTGATTTTGATAATATTTGTTCCTGCGATGTGCGCATCGCTGGCAAGGCCAGCAGTTATTGTCCATCTCTGATTGCCTCTGGACAGGTATTAGTGAGCCACCTTCTTGAATGGCTTCACTCCAACTAGTGCACATCATATAGAGATGAAGGAAGGAAATTCCAGGATTTTAACCCAGTGAGAGTGAAAGAACAATGATATATTTCCCATTAAAATGATGTGTGACTTGGAGGGAAACTTGCAGTTGCTGCTATTCCAATGCGTTTGTTGTCACTGTCCTAGGCATTAAAGGGTTTGGAAGACACTGTTGAAGAAGCCTTGATGAGTTGCTTGAGTGCATTTTCAACCCCAGACCAGTGAGTGAAGGAATGAATATTTAAGTTAGAGATGGGCTGCCATTTGTCTTGAATGGTGTTGTGCTTCTTCAGTGTTATTGGCGTTGCATTCATCTAGGTAAGACTTTTCCATTGCATTGCTAACTTGTAAAGGTAAAGGTGTCATAATCCCCAATGACCATAGGCTGCTTTCCCCTTGGAGGGGGAGAGCTGACTGGCGGTGATTTAACCTGAAGATCACCAGACGTCAGCCAAGTGCAAGATTGAGAAGGCATTCTTCTTTATACTATTCTGCTTCTCAAGTCCCAGGAATCCTGGAGGCGTCAATGTGAATCATATTCCTTTGAAAATGACGTCTAATTATCATCTGTCTGCATTACCCACCCATCTGCACTGGTGATTGCACCAACTCCAAAGAGCACTGTTGAATACAGCCAAACACAACTCGGTGAAATTCAGTAGTTGACGCATTGGAGCCAGGCTGTCACAATTCTTTCTCCTTTAAATTTAATCACCCACTCAACCTCAATCCACCATTTTTGATTGTGAAAATTGTTGCCCAGGTGAGTTTCATTTTTTACCCTCAATTCTGCAAAGTTGTTTTGCTCCTCCACAGGCTACAGTCTAAATTTCACTGTTTGTTTGTTCTTGCCATGACAGCTATACATCTGTGATACAGATGCATCCTGGTACAGTGCATGTAATGCTGTTCATATGAGCTTGAATGAGATCATGACTAACAGAAAACCCATACTGTCCGAATGTGTCAAAATGTAGTAAGCTCTTGGGACTTCTCGGGGAGATATATTGACCAGTAACCAGGATTGGCAGTAAGCTTTGAGAAAATGTTTGCCCCTGTAAATCTTGGATTTAACTGTCCTAAGGTAGGCATTTTGTAATGTTTCAAAGCTGCAGCTGTGGATTGAGGCAAACTCTCAATAGTCTGCCTTTCTTAATGACACTTGTGATTGAGTTGTATCAATGTGTGCTCGAGTATAATTTTGTCAATTCAACCTTCAGTTTGTCTTGTATGTGGATGCGGTACTTATATGCTGGCCCAATTGATGGGCTTGCATTTTCTTGCATGTGTAATGTTTCAGCTCCCTTGAAGCTGAAAATTTTGTCTGGATATTTAGATATTAAGTCATGAACTGATGTGGTAGGCGTAGTTTCTGAGTTTCCATGAGAATGACAACGTGTTTACTGCCCTTCCTCCCTTCTTGCACATCATCACCTTTTTCTGGTTTGTTAATCACATCATCTATATGTTTATGAGAAGATACCATACGGTCATTCTCATTGCTTGAAGATACACATTGTATGCGGTCTGTTTGGATCAATGCATGGTTCCTTGTGGCAGCATCAGTCTTTACTCTAGTAGCTCACTGGGCTAAATCGTTGGCTTTTAAAGCAGACCAAGCAGGCCAGCAGCATGGTTCGATTCCCGTACCAGCCTCCCCGGACAGGCGCCGGAACGTGGCGACTAGGGGCTTTTCACAGTAACTTCATTGAAGCCTACTCGTGACAATAAGTGATTTGCATTTCATTTCATTTTCATACTATCACTGCCAATGGCCTTTTATACCACATGCCTTGCAGAATTGATGAAAAGCTGGGCATTTCCTTGGTGCAGGCAGAAGACCACACCTTCCACATGTTTTGCTAGATTTGTGTTTTCAAATGAGCTCATCAACAATTAGGGTTGTAATTCATACGTGTATGCCTTGTCAACGTTCAAGGATTGCTTCGTACTTACGTCTATCCTTCAGTAGCTCTTTGATACGGTACATTTTTGGGCTTGACTAGTAGACCTTTTGGGAATGCTTCTATGGGAGTGGATGCAATCAACAACTCAACAATTCTGTTAGTTCTGTGTTTGAAAAATTACATTATGTACCCCTTTCTCTGCATCTGCTGACAAAATGGTCTCTGGAATATAGAAGTTCAGCTTGATTCTGAACTGGTCTTACAATGTTGTTCACAGGCGGGATTCTCCGACCTCGCGTCGGGTCGGAAAATCGACAGGGAGTGGGGGGCATGCGAATCCCGCCATGCCGCTCCGACACCGGGCCACCGATTCTCCAACGACCGGAGAATCGCTGCTAATCGCGCCGGCGCGGTCGCCTCGGCGCCGGTCGGGTCTGTTGAAAACGGTCGAGTGCCCATCGAGTTCCGCAGAGTCCCACTGGCGTTGTTTGCGTATGGCTCTACCCGGCAGGACCTTGGTGTTCAGGCTGTGGGGGCTGTCCTGCTGGAGGGCCTCCACAGTGGCCAGGCCCACGATCGGGGGCCAACGATCGACGGGTGCACTAATTCCGGGGGGGCCTATGTTCCTTTATGCTGGGCCCCTGGAGGTCTCCACCATATTGCCCGGGGGCCGGCGCGAAGACGGCCGTTATGCGCATGTAGGGCTGGCTTTCGGCGCCGGAGCAGCGCACAGCAATCCGGCGCCATGCTAGCCCCCGAGGAAGGGGAGAATGACAGGGCCTGGAGACCTGTTGATGCCAGCGTCGCTCGCGCCGGTTTTAACACCGGTGTCAACAGTTGGCCGGGATTTCAGAGAATCACGGCCTATATATTTTGCGGATTCTTCAGCCCTGATTTGTTCAGCCTCTGTAGACCTTCATTCCCATTTGTTAGGCAAGTCTTAAAGGTATGTTGTCTAATTTAGATACATCTGAATCAAGAAACCATAGCGCTGTACACTGGGAAATTTTGTGGACATTCTGACAATGTCCCTTTGACATTACTTTTTCTGCAGTACCTGGGATGAGTGTCACTGTGGTCGCTTTCATGCACTTTTCTGAAGTTCCAATCACGAAGACAAGTTGTAGTGGGAACACGACACAGAGTAATGGGGCTGGATTCTCCGTAGCCCGGTGCAAAAATCATGATCGGTGATCGGGCGGAAAATGGATTCTGACGCAGGAATCGGGGTTGGCCTCTGTTTGACACTGGTCTGGCCTCTGCAAACAGGCATCATCGTGATGCACGGTGCATGCCATTCCAATGCCGTTGGCGCGTTATCGGCAGGCCTACCCGTGATGCTCCGCCCCCGATGGGCCGCGTTCCTGACAATGAGGGCCATGTATGGTCCCAGCTGTTGGGAACCCGGCGTGCTGGCGTGGACAGTGTCCAGCACCGCCACACTTGGCCGGGATCTGTGCCGCTGGCCAGGGGGGTTTCTGCTAGGGTTAGGGGGACTGGTGGGGTGTGGCCAGGGGATGGGCTGTTGGGTCATGGTTGGCGGGTTAGGGTTAACGCACGGCCGGCGCCATGTTTTACAGCACGACCGGTGCGTGTCGTCAGCCGTGTGGCATGCACGGTCTGGACCCGGCCATTTTACGGCCGTTTTCGCTATGATCCACAGGAGTTTCATGCGGCGCCGGTGGTAGCCCTTCACCGGTACCAAAATTGGTGAGGGCTTTGCGCCGATTTTCCTGCCGTGAACCTCCTGTGGATTTTCCGTTTGTGCCTGCATTTAGCCTCAGAAGCGGAGAATCCAGCCCATCATGTATCAGCTTTTAATCAATTTATTGTTCAGCAACATCCAATGCCACCATTTTAATCACAACCTTCTCTGGTCTAATTTTTATGACTTTTTTAGTTTGACTTTCCCTTGCTCACTATCAATCTGGCTCACACCCTGGTTTACTGTTTAATTCCTGACTGAATTAAGCAGGTGCTGATCTACTCAACGTGCTATTCCATTCATGAAAGTTTCAAGATTTGCATTGCAAACTCACCACAAGGAATCTGTCTACTTACCAGCACTTTACTTGAGCACTCACTCACTCGGCTCTGTGGCTTCAAAACTTTTCTTTGCAGTAACGATGCTGCGTTTTCAGCACTTTGTGGTGTTGAACTTTGTTACGGTCTCACCAAAATATTGAAGGTTGCCTCATGCTATTTAGCAAATTTAAGCCTGTTCACAGTGTCGCACTTGTACTTATTCTTGTTGAAACCTGCCGTATTACCGCTGATCACCATAATGATAATACCTATGGTTTGTTTACTGTACAAGACACAAGGCACAAATCGCTCATTTGGGAATGGGTAAACAAGTTGTGGGTTTAGTTAGGCACATGATAACAAATGTATAAAGCAAAGTTGAAACTAAAACTTGATCACAAGACACATTTCCCTTACAGTGATTGTGCCTTAAAGGCATATTACAACATGCAGGACTTCCAAACCTACCCTGTTTATGACTACTCTCCAGTTGCATCAAAGCACATATCTACCTCCAATACACTTTAACCCCAGTTCCATTATCTATCCCTGCTAAACACCAAATACCTCACTTCAAATTGCATTCATCATTTATTGTGCATTATCTCTGTGAACTGGGAAATAACTGATGGAATCTGATTGCCAAAGCTACAGTCAGTCCTGGGGTACCATTTAAAAAAAGCAGAATTTGACTTATTCAGTTAGTGTAAATCAGTGGCCCTGAAGTTGACTCTTTTATAGCACAAGCATTCCTATTATTATAAAGCTGCATATCTGATGCCTTGCCTTTGGAGATCTTCTAGTAAATGAAAATTGTGCGCAATATAGAAATTGCAGGTGAAATGGCAGGTCAGAATGGCTGAAAAGCAGTATAAAGACAGGCTGCCAGATAAAATGAAAGGAAATTGGAAGGGTTTTACAAATATACTAACAATCTAGCACAATGATCAAAGTTGGATTGCATTGTGATGAAGTGGTTACGCAAAATGAAATTATTTGAAACACATGTTTTGTTTTCTTTTATAAATTATGGTGTAAATGAGAATTATGGTGCATTTCAGGTGGATATGGAACCATCCAAAGTAAATACTCCAACAGGTTCTGATGGCAGAGGGCAGTAGAGCGCAGCTACTGATTGGCTGTTCCGGGGAAATTTGCATACGTGCAGCGCGGTCAGCGTAATTTGAAGGTGGTTTGTGGAGGGGCTGTTGTCAAATGACAGTTAAACCCGAAACACTTCCTCAGTGATTCCCCCCCAGCCCCTCCTCAAACCAAAAAAAAAACAACCGCGGTCGTTGGGAAGCGGGAGCGGCCTCCGGGTTTTTAGCGGGAGCAGGGGCCTGTCGTGAAGGTGAGTGAGTGCCATTAAATGTGCTTACCTTTCAGTGGGAGCAACCTCCGGATTTTCAGCAGGAGCAGGGGCCTGTCATGAAGGTGAGTGAGTACCTTTAAATTTGCTTACCTTTCAGCAGAAGCGGCCTCCGGATTTTCAGCGGGAGCAGGGGCCTGTCGGGAAGGTGAGTACCTGTATACACATCTGGTGGTTGCTAAACCCGAGACACTACACCTGCAGTGTCCCCCACCCTTCCACCTCCTCTAACCTAAGGAGTTGAGGGAATATCAGGTAAGCTCTTCCTTTCTTTTTCTTGTTTTTTATCTAGAGGGGATGGCAGGGAAGGCAGTACAATGCTCCTCCTGCAGAATGTTTGAGGTGAGGGATGCTGTCAGTCTCCCTTCTGATTTAATCTGTGTGAAGTGCACCCAACTCCAGCTCCTCAAAAACTGTGTTAGGGAACTGGAGCTGGAGCTGGATGAACTTCGGATCATTCGGGAGGCAGAGGTGGTCATAGATAGAAGCTTCAGGGAGTTAGTTACATCAAAGAATAAAGATAGATGGGTGACGGTGAGAGGGGCTGGGGGGAAGCAGTCAGTACAGGGATCCCCTGTGGTCGTTCCCCTTAGTAACAGGTATACCACTTTGGATACTGTTGGGCAGGATGACTTACCAGGGGTCAGCCATGGGGTACAGGTCTCTGGCAGAGATTTTGTCCCTGTTGCTCAGAAGGGAAGGGGGGGGGGAGGAGAAGAACATTAGTCATTGGAGACTCCATAGTTAGGGGGATAGATAGGAGATTCTGTGGGAACGAGAGAGACTCGCGGTTGGTGTGATGCCTCCCAGGTTCCAGGGTCTGCGATGTCTCGGATTGTGTTTTCAGGATCCTTAAGGGGGAGTGGGAGCAGCCCCAAGTCATGGTCCACATAGGTACCAACGGCATAGGTAGGAAAAGGGATAGGGATGTAAGGCAGGAATTCAGGGAGCTAGGGTGGAAACTTAGATCCAGGACAAACAGAGGTATTATCTCTGGGTTGTTACCCGTGCCACGTGCTAGCAAATCGAGGAATAGGGAGAGAGAGCAGTTGAACACATGGCTGCAGGGATGGTGCAGGAGGGAGGGTTTCAGATTCCTGGACAATTGGGGCTCATTCTGGGGTAGGTGGGACCTCTACAAAAGGGATGTTCAACACCTGGACCAGAGGGGTACTAATATCCTGGGGGGGAGGTTTGCTAATGCTCTTCGGGAGGGTTTAAACTAGTTGAGCAGGGGATTGTGAACCTGAATTGTCGGTGTGGGGGGAGGGGAAGGGGAAGCAAATTTGGAGAAAGGTGCAGGAAAGAAAGAAATGGTAAAAGACAGTTAAAATTAAATTAAAACAAATGGGTCGGGGTGGGGCTGATCATCTGAAGTTGTTGAATTCGATGTTCAGGCCGGAAGGCTGTAGCGTGCCTAACCGGAAGATGAGATGTTGTTCCTCCAGTTTGCGTTGAGCTTCACTGGAACATTGCAGCAGGCCAAGAACAGACATGTGGGCATGGGAGCAGGGTCTTTTGTTAAAATGGCAAGCAACAGGAAGGTCAGGATCCTGAATGCGCACAGACCGAAGATGCTCAGCAAAGCGATCACCCAGTCTGCGTTTGGTCTCTCTGATATAGAGGAGACCACATTGGGAGCAGCGAATGCAATAGACCAGATTGAAAGAGGTGAAAGTGAAACGCTGCTTAACCTGGAATGAGTGTTTTGGGCCTGGAATGTTAAGCATGGAAGAGGTAAAGGGGCAGGTGTTACACCTTCAGCGATTGCCTGGGAAGGTGCCATGGGTGATGGGAGAGGTACTGGGTATGGTGGAGTAGTGGACTAGATTGTCTCGGAGGGAACGGTCTCTGCGGAATGCTGATAGAGGGAGTGAAGGGAAGATGTGTTTGGTAGTGGCATCACGCTGCAGTTGGCAAAAATGGCAGAGGATTATGCTTTGCATACGGAGGCTGGTGGGATGAAATGTGAGAATGAGGGGGACTCTATCCTTGTTCTGGGATGGAGTGGAGGGGGCGAGGGTAGTGGCGCAGGAGATGGACCGCATGCTGTTGAGGGCCCTGTCCACAATTGTAGGTGGGAAATCACGGTCGAGGAAGAAGGAACACATTTTCAAAGCACCGAAGCACATGCCTGAACATCGAATTCAACAACTTCAGATAATCAGCCCCACCTCGACCCATTTGTTTTCATTTCATTTTAACAGTCTTTTACCATTTCTTTCTTTCCTGCACCTTTCTCCTCTTTGCTTCCCCCTTCCCCTCCCCCCACACCTACAGTTCATCCTCTGATGTTAGTTTCCCTGCTGTTTGACCTTTCACATCTTTTGTCCTTTCTGGGGACTGCCATTAGCACCCTTTCCCCTTTGTGTCTGTGGCCATTAGCACCAAGTTTCCCTGGGTTTCTGTGGCTATGACTCATCTTTCATTGTCACTCCACAGTATAAATATTTCCCACTCTCTCTGTCTGTTGGCTTTGACAAAGAGTCATTGGACCCGAATCGTCAGCTCTTTTCTCTCCCTACAGATGCTGCCAGACTTGCTGACAATACTCCAGGTGTGGCCTCACTAAAACCTTATACAATTGCAGCGTAACCTCCCCAGTCTTAAACTCCATCCCACTAGCAATGAAGGACAAAATTCCATTTGCCTTCTTAATCAGCTGTTGCACCTGCAAACCAACTTTCTGTGACTCATGCACTAGCGCACCCAAGTATCTCTTCACAGCAGCATACTTTAATATTTTATCATTTAAATAATAATCCCGTTTGCTGTTATTCCTACCAAAATGGATAACCTCACATTTGTCAACAGTGTATTCCATCTGCCAGACCCTAGCCCATTCACTTAACCTATCCAAATCCCTTTGCAGACTTCCATTATCCTCTGCACTTTTTTCTTTACCACTCATCTTAGTGTCATCTGCAAACTTGGACACATTGCCCTTGGTCCCCAACTCCAAATCATCTATGTAAATTGTGGGCCCAACACGGATCCCTGAGGAACACCACTAGCTACTGATTGCCAACCAGAGAAACACCCATTAATCTCCACTCTTTGCTTTCTATTAATTAACCAATCCTCTATCCTTTACTACTCTACTAATTTACCCTTAATGCCATGCATATTTATCTGATGCAGCAAAATTATGTGTGGCACCTTGTCAAAGGCTTTCTCGAAATCCAGAAATCTAGAAATCCAGAAATCCCGTTATCTACTGCACTGGTAATGTCCTCAAAAAATTCCACTAAATTAGTTAGGCACGACTTGCCCTTTATGAACCCATGCTGCGTCTGCCCAATCAAACAATTTCTATCCAGATGCCTCGCTATTTCTTCCTTGATGATAGATTCCAGCATCTTCCCTACTACTGAAGTTAAGCTCACTGGCCTATAATTACCCGCTCTCTGACTACCTCCTTTTTTAAACAGTGGTGTCACGTTTGCTAATTTCCAATCCACCGGGACCACCCCAAAGTCTAGTGAATTTTGGTAAATCATCACTAGTGCATTTGTAATTTCCCTAGCCATCTCTTTTAGCACTCTGGGATGCATTCCATCAGGGCCAGGAGACCTGTCTACCTTTAGCCCCATTAGCTTGCCCATCACTACCTCCTTAGTGATAACAATCTTCTCAAGGTCCTCACCTGTCATAGCCTCACTTCCATCAGTCACTGGCATGTTTATAGCTTTTTTAGTTGCTTTCTGTTGCCCCCTAAAGATTTCCCAGTCCTCTAGTCTCCCACTAATCTTTGCCACTTTGTATGCTTTTTCCTTCAATTTGATACTCTCCCTTATTTCCTTAGATATCCACGGTCGATTTTCCCTCTTTCTATCGTCCTTCCTTTTTGTTGGTATATATAAACCTTTGCTGAGCACTGTGAAAAATTGCTTGGAATGTTCTCCACTGTTCCTCAACTGTTACACCATAAAGTCTTTGCTCCCAGTCTACCTTAGCTAGTTCTTCTCTCATCCCATTGTAGTCTCCTTTGTTTAAGCACAAAATACTAGTATTTGCTTTTACCTTCTCACCCTCCATCTGTATTTTAAATGCCACCATATTGTGATCGCTCCTTCCGAGAGGATCCCTATCTATGAGATCATGAATCAATCCTGTCTCACTACACAGGAAAAGATCTAGGACCGCTTGTTCCCTCATAGGTTCCATTACATACTGTTCTAGGAAACTATCACGGATACATTCTATAAACTCCTCCTCAAGGCTACCTTGACCGACTTGGTTAAACCAATCGACATGTAGATTAAAATCCCCCATGATAACTGCTGTACCATTTCTACATGCATCAGTTATTTCTTTGTTTATTGCCTGCCCCACCATAACGTTACTATTTGGTGGCCTATAGACTACTCCTATCAATGACTTTTTCGCCTTACTATTCCTGATTTCCACCCAAATGGATTCAACCTTATCCTCCATAGCGCCGATGTCATCCCTTACTATTGCCCGGATGTTATCCTTAAATAACAGAGCTACACTGCCTCCCTTACCATCCACTCTGTCCTTCTGAATAGTTTGATACCCTTGGATATTCAACTCCCAGTCGTGACCATCCTTTAGCCATGTTTCAGTAATTGCCACTAAATCATAGTCATTCACGATGATTTGCACCATCAACTCATTTACTTTATTCCGAATACTACGAGCATTCAGGTAAAGTACACTTATGTTGGTTTTTTTAATCTCTGTTTTGAATCTTAACATCTCCAGTTTTATTCTTTTTAGTATTACTGGGCCTATTCACTAAGCTCCCCTCAGTCACTGTACCTTGTACTGTCACCCATTTTGATTATTGACTTTGGCTTCTCTGCCTTACACTTTCCCCCTTACTTCCTTTTGCTTCTGTCCTTGTTTAACTACCTTCCAACTTCCTGCATCAGTTCCCATCCCCCTGCCACATTAGTTTAAACCCTCCCCAACAATTCTGGCAAACACCCCCCAGAACATCGGTTCCAGTCCTGCCCAGGTGCAGACCGTCCGGTTTGTACTGGTCCCACCTCCCCCAGAACCGGTCCCAATGCCCCAGGAAATTGAATCCCTCCCTCTTGCACCATCTCTCGAGCCACAGATTCATCCTATTTATCTTGACATTCCTACTCTGACTAGCTCGTGGCACTGGTAGCTATCCTGAGATTGCTACCTTTGAGGTCCTACTTTTCAGTTTAACTCCTAACTCCCTGAATTCAGCTTGTAGGACCTCATCCCGTTTTTTACCTATATTGTTGGTGCCTATGTGCACCACAGCAGCTGGCTGTTCACCCCCCCTCCCCCCCCCCCCCCAGAATGTCCTGCAGCTGCTCCGAGACATCCTTGACCCTTGCACCAGGGAGGCAACATACCATCCTGGAGTCTCGATTGCGTCCGCAGAACCGCGTGTCTATTCCCCTTACGATTGAGTCCCCTATCACTATAGCCCTGCCATTTTTCTTCCTGCCCTGCTGCGCAGCAGAGCCAGCCACGGTGCCATGGACCTTGCTGCTGCTGCCTTCCCTTGGTGAGCCATCTCCCTCAACAGTATCCAAAATGGTATATCTGTTTTGCAGAGAGATGACCGCAGGGGACACCTGCACTGCCTTCCTACTCTTGCTCTGTCTTTTGGGACACAAGAAGCTGAGAGTAGTGAGGTCATAAGGTTTCAAAGTTGCAGGAGTGTACCGGCAGGAAGGAAGGTGGCTTAAAGTGCGTCTACTTCAATGCCAGGAGCATCCGGAATAAGGTGGGTGAACTTGCGGCATGGGTTAGTACCTGGGACTTCGATGTTGTGGCCATTTCGGAGACATGGATAGAGCAGGGGGAGGAATGGTTGTTGCAGCTACCGGGGTTTAGATATTTCAGTAAGCTCAGGGAAGGTGGTAAGAGAGGGGAAGGGGTGGCATTGTTAGTCAAGGACAGTATTACGGTGGCTGAGAGGACATTTGATGAGGATTCGAATACTGAGGTGGTATGGGCTGAGTTAAGAAACAGGAAAGGAGAGGTCACCCTGTTAGGGCTTTTCTATAGGCCTCCGAAAAGTTCCAGAGATGTAGAGGAAAGGATTGCAAAGATGATTCTGGACAGGAGCGAAAGTAACAGGGCAGTTGTTATGGGGGACTTTAACTTTCCAAATATTGACTGGAAACACTATAGTTCGAGTACTTTAGATGGGTCCATTTTTGTCCAATGCGTGCAGGAGGGTTTCCTGATGCAGTATGTAGATAGGCCAACAAGAGGCGAGGCTGTATTGGATTTGGTACTGGGTAATGAACCAGGACAGGTGTTTGATTTGGATGTAGGTGAGCACTTTGGTGATAGTGACCACAATTCGATTACGTTTACTTTAGCGATGGAAAGGGATAGGTATACAACGCAGGGCAAGAGTTATAGCTGGGGGAAAGGCAATTATGATGCGGTGAGGCAAGACTTATGATGCATCGGCTGGTGAGGAAAACTGCAGCGGATGGACACAATGGAAATGTGGAGCATGTTCAAGGAACAGCTACTGCGTGTCCTTGATAAGTATGTACCTGTTAGGCAGGGAGGAAGTGGTCGAGCAAGGGAACCATGGGTTACTAAAGCAGTTGAAACACTTGTCAAGAGGAAGAAGGAGGCTTATGTAAAGCTGAGATGTGATGGTTCAGTTAGGGCGCTTGAGAGTTACAAGTTAGCTAGGAAGGCTCTAAAGAGAGAGCTAAGAAGAGCCAAGCGAGGGCATGAGAAGTCTTTGGCAGGTAGGATGAAGGATAACCCTAACACTTTCTATAGATATGTCAGGAATAAAAGAATGACTAAGTTAAGAGTAGAGCCAGTCAAGGACAGTAGTGGGAAGTTGTGCGTGGAGTCTGAGAAGAGAGGAGAGGTGCTAAATGAGTATTTTTTGTCTGTATTCACACAGAAAAAAGACAAAGTTGTCGAGGAGAATACTGAGATACAGGCTACTAGACTAGAAGGCTTGAGTTTCATAAGGAGGAGGAGAAAGCGATTCTGGAAAGTGTGAAAATAGATAAGTCCCCTGGGCCGGATGGGATTCATCCTAGGATTCTCTGGGAAGCTAGGGAGGAGATTGCTGAGCCTTTGGCTTTGATCTTTAAGTCATCTTTGTGTACAGGAATAGTACCAGAAGACTGGAGGATAGCAAATGTTATCCCCTTGTTCAAGAAGGGAAGTAGAGATAACCCCGGTAACTATAGACTAGTGAGCCTTACTTCTGTTATTGGAAAATGTCTTGGAAAGGTTTATAAGAGGCAGGATGTATAATCATCTGGAAAGGAATAATTTGATTAAAGATAGTCAACATGGTTTTGTGAAGGGTAGGTCGTGCCTCACAAACCTCATTGAGTTCTTCGAGAAGGTGACCAAACAGGTGAATGAGGGTAAAGCAATTGATGTGGTGTATATGGATTTCAGTAAAGCGTTTGATAAGGTTCCCCACAGTAGGCTATTGCAGAAAATACAGAGGCATGGGATTCAGGATGATTTAGCAGTTTGGATCAGAAATTGGCTAGTTGATAGAAGACAAAGGGTGGTGGTTGATGGGAAATATTCTCACTGGTGTCCAGTTACTAGTGGTGTACCACAAGGATCTGTTTTGGGGCCGCTGCTGTTTGTCATTTTTATAAATGACCTGGAGGAGGGCATAGAAGGATGGGTGAGTAAATTTGCAGATGACACTAAAGTCAGTGGAGTTGTGGACAGTGCAGAAGAATGTTACAAGTTACAGAGGGACATAGATAAGCTGCAGAGCTGGGCTGACAGGTGGCAAATGGAGTTTACTGCAGAAAAGTGTGAGGTGATTCATTTTGGAAGGAATAACTGGAAGACAGAGTACTGGGCTAATGGTAAGATTCTTGGTAGTGTGGACGAGCAGAGAGATCGCGGTGTCCATGTCCATAGATCCCTGAAAGTTGCGACCCAGGTTGAGAGCGTACGGTGTGTTAGCTTTTATTGGTAGAGGAATTGAGTTTCGGAGCCATGAAGTTTAGTTGCAGTTGTACAAAACTCTGGTGTGGCCGCATTTGGAGTATTGCGTGCAGTTCTGGTCGCCACATTATAGGAAGTATGTGGAAGCATTGGAAGGGGTATAGAGGACATTTACAAGGATGTTGCCTGGTATGGAGGGAAGATCATATGAGGAAAGACTGAAGGACTTGAGGCTGTTTTCGTTAGAGAGAAGAAGGTTAAGAGGTGGCTTAATTGAGGCATACAAGATGATCAGAGGATTAGATAGGGTGGACATTGAGAGCCTTTTTCCTCGGATGGTGATTTCCAGCACGAGGGGACATAGCTTTAAATTGAGGGGAGATAGATATAGGACAGATGTCAGATGTAGGTTCTTTACTCAGAGAGTAGTAAGGGCGTGGAATGCCCTGCCTGCAACAGTCGTGGACTCGCCAGCACTAAACGCATTCAAATGGTCATTGGATAGGCATATGGACGATAAGGGAATAGTGCAGAGGGACTTGAGGGGTTTCACAGGACGGTACAACATCGAGGGCCGAAGGGCCTGTACTGTGCTGTAATGTTCTATGTTCTATGACAGTCTGTTGAAGGAAGTCAGAGAGAAGACAGCATGGTTTTAGGCACATTTTTCCAATCTACTCGTTATTCAAAATCATGGAATCATTTAATCCATACAGTACAGAAGAAAGCCCTTCAAGTCTGCACTGACCCTCTGAAAAAGCATTCGACCCAGGCCTACGCTCCTACACCATTCCTGTAACCCCACCTAACCTTGGATACTAAGGGGCAATTTAGCATGGCCAATCAACCTAACCTCCACATCTTTGGACTGTGGGAGGAAACCGGAGCACCCGGAGGAAAGCCATGCAGACACAGGGAGAAAGCGCAAACTCCACACAGTCACCCAAGTCAGAACACTGTGTCACCCTGCCGCCTCTATACTGCATGATGAATGGGAGCAAATGTAGCTCCTTTATTTGAGAAAAGGCAAACCAGTTAACTATAGATGTGTTAGTGTAATGCTAGATTTTGAAATTCTGATGGTGCTGTCATTTAAAATTTTTAAATTAATAATCTTTATTGTGATAGGTAGGCTTTTGTTTACACTGCAATGAAGTTACCGTGAAAATCCCCTAGTCACCACATTCCGGCAGGTACACAGAGGGAGAATTCAAAATATCCAATTAATCTAACAACACGGACCCACGATCGGGTCTGACGCCTTCCCGTGATCCTCAGTGGACCGGGGAATCGCCGTTAGTTGCGCGTGCGCGGTTGACGCGGAACTGGTTGAGGGCCATTGAAAGAGATCCCCGCGGCGATTCTTTGATCACAACAGGCCGAGTTCCCGCCGGCGTGGTTCATTCACGGTTCCACCCAGCAGGACTGTGTCCGCAGCCGCCCTGGTGGGGTGGTGGGGGGATCTGTCACCGGCGAGGGGGGGGGGGGGGGGCTCCAGGACGGCCAGGCTCGCGATCGGGGGCCACCGATTGGCGGGCACGCGTGATCTGTGGTGGGCCTATATTGTTGAGGTCGGCTTGCTGTGTTGGTCCGCCATGTTGCTCGAGGCCGCCGCCGTATGCGGCTGCCGTGCGCATGCGCGGACCCGTGGCCACAAGCCCCCTTCAAAACGGAGAATCACTCTGGACTTTCTAGAAAAAAATTCCAGAGTGATTCGCACCCGTTTTCTCGTGGGCGTGGGGACATAGCCCCATTTTCAGAGAATTCCGCCACAGGTCTTTCGGGACTTGTGGGAGGAATCAGGAGCACCCGGAGGAAACCCACGCAGACATGGGGAGAACATGCAGATTCCATACAGACAGGGACCCAAGCCACAAATCAAACACGGGACCCTGGAGCTTTGAAGCAACAGTGCCAACTGCTGTGCTACCGACCACCAAGACTGAGATCAGCTGGGACTTACATCTGCTGAGAGGCTACACTTTGCTGTAAGTGTGTTGTTCAATTTAAACATGCAGAGGTGTGTAATCTTTTACAGCTAGAGGCAGAAATCATAGAATCATAGAATCCCTACATTCAGCCATTCAGCACATCAGTACAATTTTATGGTCTAGTTTGCTGATAGGTAATATTGGCTAGAATGGAATTAAATTGAAGAGAGATGTAACATCTTGATAAACCTGCAGCTGGTGCTTGGACTCCAACTTATTTTTTCTACCTCCCTGTATTGCCTTCATCTTCAAGAGCATCAATGTTCATGGAAGTGAATGGAGTAGCAGAAAGGGAATGGGCTGCCTTCTCTCTCCACAGATGCTGTCAGACCTGCTGAGATTATCCAGCATTTTCTGTTTTTGTTTCAGATTCCAGCATCCACAGTAATTTGCTTTTGTACTAGAACTCATGGGTTGTCTTTGCCATTAAAATGATTAAAAAGTGACAAAACATCAAAGTATAATCGTAATAGGGTGAAAGGAAAATCAGTAACCGAACCATTATGCACCACATGATGCTTTCAGTGAGAAAATAAATGAATGGGCGTGGTCAAATACTGGCAGAGAAAGGTTCAAGCTGTAAGTGCTCTGAAGCACTGTGTTAGGATAGGTGAGAGATGGCAGGATAATTACCCCTTTTAACAATTCTCAGCTAACTTCAAAACAATGGGCTGGATTCCCCGCAGCCCCGTGCCGAATTTGCGGCTGGCGTGGTGATGGAGAATCCACTTTCATGACGTAATCGGGCCGGATGCTGGTCAGGCGATTCTCTGGGCCCCGAAAATCGCAGTGACTGCAGAGTACGCCATGCCGCCAGGGGCCATTGCCAGAGTCCTCTATTCCCGACCAGCCGAGTTCCCGATGGCGTGGAACTAACCACCTATTGCCAATCGGGATGCTGACGTGGCAGTTGCGGACTCAGTCCGAGACCACCCTGGCCGGGGGCGGGGTGATCGGTGGCCGGGGGGGTCCTAATAGGCAGCCGGGGATTAAATTTGTGCATTTTCAGGCTCAGGCGCACAGCCGATCGGGGGAGGGGGGGGGGGTTTCTTTCCTCTCTGTGGCTCCGTGGTCTGAGTCCGCCATGGAGCTCGATGCGGCCGCTGCCGTGCGCATGCCAGACTCCAAACCGGAAGTGAGGGGACCTGTATCCGCAGCAAAAGCTGCGAGATTCACTCCGGTCCCTGCTAGTCCCTTGCGGGGCATTGAATTTGTTCATCTTTTTGTAAAGAATTTCAGGAGTAAAACCCCACCGATTTTACGCTGGTGTGGGGACATCGTCTCATTTTGGGAGAATCCAGCCCAATCTGTTTTGAAGAAAAAGTCTTAATTCCTTGAGTTATATGACTCTCAAGAAAAAACCCAAGTAAGGTTTTCTCATGGGTTTTTTAGAACAATAAAATAAGGACTAGAATCTAATAAGTCTTGTCTGAACGCGGGAACAATCCCGCTATTGAACGGCACTCTGGTTATCTTTTTGGGTCTTAGTGGGGAATGCCTTGCCGAGGGCGCACTCAATTGCATTTCCTGCACTGAGGAGATCGACTCATCAGAGCTGATCTCTCGATCCCCCGACGTGACCCCCGGACCCCCCAACCCACTTGTTGGGGGATCCTCGAACTTCCCTCACCCGCCTCACATGGGCAGTGCATTCCAGGCCTGATCCCCAGCATGGGCAAGATGTGAGCTCGCAGTGCCAGCCTAGCACCCTGGAAGTACTCCTGCCAGCCTGGCAGTGCCACTTGGGCACCGTGGTAGTGTCAGGTGGCACCTGCGTGGCACTGCCAGGGTTCCCAGGTGGCATCAGCAGTGCCACGGTATCACTCTGCCTAGAGGCAAACCACCTGGGGGCCTCCAATCACCATGGGGAACCCCCCAAGTATCATTCCCCCTTGGTCCCAATTTGTGGCGACCAGTCCTCAACGTTGTCTGGCTGTGTTTTCGGTGATGCCAGTAGAGCCCGGGGGCGGTTAGATTTGGCGTCAGTACTTAAGTGAGCAGTTAAGCTGTGCAGCAATAGGAGTTGACACTGACTGCCCAGAAAACCTCCTGCCATTGCTCTGATTGTGAAATAGGATGTCAGTGTTCCATATAATGTTTCCCTCTTCTCCTTAACCTCATTAAAAAACATGTCCACCATCCATGGCCCTGAGGCCTCTGATCTTGATTCTATCTTTAACTACCGTCTTTCTGATGCAGATCTTGCAGTGAAACTGATATTTAAATGATTTGGGTGTCATCATTTTGAGCTGCAGCATACGTTCAAATTGCTGCAACAATTCACAAGTTCCATCTTCTCAAGGATTGGCATCCCTGTTGTTGGTGGCTTATTATGCAAATATGATTAGGCCCAGAATCCTTAGCAACAACATCCTGTTTCTCACTGGGTGGGCAAATTCCACTTTGGTGTTTTTCTCCTTAGATTTTCACCCAAACAGAGGATCTATCCAAGTTGCCCGCTTGCTTGTATCCAGTTGTTATGCCATCTAATGTGATAATATCATATTCAATCACTCCAATTTCCTACCATTGGACTTTCATAGTGCTGTCATTTTTGTTTTGCATTTATCAATCTTCTAACAAGCTAAAATTAAATTTAAGGCAGAGCCTATTGTCGGATGATAGCTAGGAGGAAATACATGCATGAATCAACTTCTTCTAATGCAGATAACAAAAATAACTTTTATTTATATAGAAATCAAATATCAAGAGAGTGCATGCTTCCATTAGTAAATCCTGCATGGTGCTGTCTTCATACTCGCAAAGAATCAAGAACATACAAAAAACTTCAAAGGAAGCGATGAGCTGTACTGGAGAGATTCACAGATATTAAACCCTAGGCTGCAGGGAGTCAGAAAAAGAGGTAGTTACACTGCCATTTACAGAGTGGATTGCTGAATTGTGACAGTCCATTGTTGACAGAAGTAAATAGAGAATTCTCAGTGTAAATATTGTTTGAAAAGTTGACATAGAAGGACTATTCAAAATCATGGTGGGAAATGTGCACATGCAGATAATTTTTTTGTAATAGTATATAACAACTTAGTTTTGTCTGAGAGACTATTAGGCACTGTAGGAGCGTTTTCAGAGACTGAGTATTGAGCTGGCTTTTACGTGGGGAATCTCCCCATCTAATTGCGGTTCAGTTAACACAAAGACGCGTAGAGACAGCAACTCTGGTTAAGGCGGATTTACTTTCCAAGCTTGGTCAACGTACGAGGGAGAGTGATTGGATAAACGCTGAAACCACTCTGCTTTACATTGCTTTAGGTTCAACAGTTATACAATTTCCAAAAATCAGTAGCCCTGCTTCAGCTGCACTCAATCCTATCCTTGTACCTACAGATTATACCTTGACCAATGAATTTTACTTTGGACAGCATGGTAACTTCTTGATCAGCTCATGATGTAGTTATATCCTGTCCCCTGGCCATCTGTTGTTGTTCAAGATCCTCGCAAGTGCTGCCCTTTGCTCTCCCTCACTCCCATTTCCTTTGATAAGAGCTGCTTTTCTGGATGTGTTTCTGATGACCACATTGTTCCTTTATGATTCTGTCTTTCTTAGGAATGTGGTCAAGTTAGCTAGCTTAAATCCCATCATACATTGCGGCCACTGCTATTAGCAAGAATTTAAATGCTTTTTACTGCTGTGTTCTAAGAATACATGTTAAATGGTTAATAATGATCACCGGATATATTTTCTAGGTTAGTTTCAGTCCTCAATAAATTAACTTATGTAGAGCTATTCTAATGTTTCCTAGCTATCTGCTTTTTAAGGGGTGTCATCTCCCCCAACCCCCCCTCCCCCCACTTCAGGCACACTGCAGAGACAAGCTACAAAGCAACACAATGGACAAAATGAAAAACAAAACTACTTAACCATCCAAGTAATCTTCTCCAGCAAAGGTTAAGTACGTAGCCTGGACTGTCAGTCCTCCATAACATTATGACAAAAACAGCGGCAGCACAGGTTTCTTAGCGTTTAAACCAGACTTCCACATTTATGCCAGCGACACCAGAACTGTTACAGCTGCAAATCAACATTCTGAATTAATCCAAAACGTCCACAGAGAATGCCAGGGGCAAAGCATTACACATCAATTGCCTTGTCTGTAAAACTCTTGCACAGATGAGTCAAACTCTGTCCCTTGTATACAGTATTTTAAATGTAATTCTAATGGTCATTTGGTGAATCTGATGGATTATGCATAAGGGTATTGAAAATCTGTTGCCGACTGGTAGCACCATGCAGCTCATTAAGGTATTTCTGTGACCCTCACAACTACTTGAATCAACATTAGTAGAAATTTGCCATTGCTGCAGACACCTTTTGTTACGTTCTAGTGCATTGCAATGATTGAGTCAGTGCACCAAAGAACGTCAGTTCGAGACTAGTAAAGATTTATTTAAATTACAATCACATGCGTAGAAAACAAAACTAATAACAAACTGTAAACTGTTAACTAGAATATGAGAGTGAATACAAAACACGACTATCCACGACAACCCCTCACCCAGACTCCCCGAGGTTGCAGTATCACGTGGTGTACTTCTACTGCCACCTTCTGGTTGGAGGTCTAACATATTAACATACAGAATTTCATATGCATATCATTACAACCTTCTTGACTGCACCCAGTTGTTAAACATGCAGATGGGAAGTCACTTCTTTAATCATGAAAAAAAAAGACTTGCGTTTATATAGTTCCTTTCATGGCCCCAAGACATCCCAAAGCACTTTATAGGCAATGAAATACTATTGTAATTTGGGAAACAAAGCAGCCAATTTGAGCACAGCATGGTTCCACAACAGCAATGAAGTAATGACTAAACAATCAGTTTTTGTGATGTTGTTGAATAAACATTGGCAGGACACTGGGACTAATTCTCCAGCCGTTTTTTGAAATAGTGCCAAGTAATCTTTTCTGTCCACTTGAAAGAACAAATGGGGTGTTAGTTTAAAGATTCATCAAAAATACAACACCTCTGACAGTAAAGCATTCCCTCGGTACTGCATTGGCGCGTCAGCCGAGAATTTTGTGTTCAGGCCTTGGAGTGGACTTAAATGCTCAATCTTTGGATTCGGTGGTGAGAGTGCTACCAACTGAACGACAGCTGACACTTACCATATCTCCTTTATAACCACCTGCCCACAGTTATGCATTTTTCTCTCAGAATCAGTTTCTTCCCATTCTGAGGCAAGTATAACACTATTATGGAAGGTCAGGCACTATGCTTTCTGTCATTGTTGACATTTCAACTAAATTGTCCAAATGGTGTTTTTTTAAATAAATTTAGAGTACCCAATTCATTCTTTCCAATTAAGGGGCAATTTAGCATTGGCAATCCACCTATCCTGCACATTTTTGGGTTGTGGGGGGCGAAACCCACACAAACACGGGGGGCGAAATTCTCCGACCCCCACGACGGGTCGGAGAATAGCGGGAGGGCCTTCCCGACATTTTTCCCGCCCTCCCGCTATTCTCCCCCACCCCCCCGCCCAACTCCCGACCCGAATCGCTGCCGCCGTTTTTTTACGGCCGGCAGCGATTCACAGCTGTTCGATGGGCCGAAGTCCCAGCCCTTTACGCCGTTTTTACGAACGGCAAACACACCTTGTCTGGCCGTTCGTAAAAACGGCATCACAAACTCGCTTTTCATAACCATGGCACCGATTGGCACAGCAGTACCACGGCCGTGCCAAGGGTGCCATGGGCCCGCGATCGGTGCGGGCCCGATGCCTGCGCACTCTTTCTCCTTCCGCCGCCCCGCAGTATCCATTCGCGGGGCGGCTGAGGGGCAACCCAGCCCGCGCATGCGCGGGTTTCGCGCAAATACGCGATGACGTCATCCGCGCATGCGCGGGTTGGAGTCTTCCAATCCGCGCATGCGCGGCTGACGTCATATGACGCGTCAGCCGGCGCTAACTCTGGCAAGCGGGCTTAACGATATTCGTTAAGCCCGTCATGCCGGAGCCTACGGCGTCGGGCTGCTAGCCCCGACCGGGGACCAGAATCGGTTCCCGGTTGGGAAGGGGCGCGCTGGCGTCAAACCCGCCCGGGTTTGACGCCAGCTTTACGATTTCTCCCGTTTTGGGAGAATCGCGCCCGTGGAGAATATGCAAACTCCTCATTGACAGTGAACCAGAGCCAGGATCGAACCTAGGACCTCAGCGTTGTGAGGCAGCAATGGAACCACTGTGCCACCATGCTGCCCTCTAAATGGTGTTTATTTAACAAACCACTTGGGACAATAGGAGTGAATCTCTCGGGTGCGATTCTCCCAAAGGAATACAAAGTGCCGCGCCGGAGTGAAAACCGGAGTATTTCACTCCGGCGTCTGAGGCCGCTCCTCACCCCCTATTCTCCCACCCCCAGGGGGCTAGGAGCGGCGGCGCGTCAATCTTGCGCGCTGGGCCTTGACGCTTGTGTCAAAGTGGCGTCGCCTGAATCATATGGCCAGCGGCGCCTAAATGACGTCACCCGCGCATGCGCGGTTGCCGTCTTTCCCTCCGCTGCCCCGCAAGACATGGAGGATTGATCTTGCGGGGCGGCGGAGGGAAAAGAGTGCATCTTTCAGAGATGCCGGCCCGACGATCGGTGGGCACGGATCGCGGGCCAGACCCCTCCTGAGCACCCCCCTGGTGCTCGATCCTCCCTCCGCCCCCCACAAGACCCACACGCAGCGGTCACGGGCTGGTCACGCCGGCAGCAACCAGGTGTGGTTGCTGTCGGCGTGAACCGGTCGTATTAGGCAGGCAGCTCGGCCCATCTGGGCCGGAGAATCGCGCTCGACCGGAGCGGCGATTCTCCGAGCGGCCTGTCTCAAAACGCGACGCGCCGTTTTGGGGGGGTGGGAGAATTGCGTACGGGTTCCAGGGCGGCGTGGCGTGATTTGACCGGCACTCCTGTGATTCTCCCACCCGGTGTCGGGGTCGGAGAATCGCGCCCCTCATACTGGTACATTTTAGGGGAAGTTATATTTTAAATCACAGAAGAAGAATGAACTGTAGCAGGTGATCATTGCTAATTGAAAGTTGCTAATCATACAACAAAGTAGCAATTTGCACTAATTAATTCTTACATTCTGAATTCCATGCAAATTGCAAAGAAAATTGTCATTGTTGGCACACACAGGCAACATTTCTCCAATATAATTGCTTGAAGACAAATATATTTGCTGACTGTTTTGCAAACACGTTGGAATTGGAATGTACCATAAGCGCTTATGCATTTCACAAACTGCAGCTTAATCGCAGGCATCATTTTCTGAAACAGAAATCTCTAACTATTCACTAATCATCTTCAATTCTTCTGGACTGCATCCAGTTCAGTTTACAGTGGATATTTTTGTGAACTTCCCTTCCAAGCAGACGGTTTAAAGCTCCAACACTTCAGATGAGTCCAGTATCTGTACTGGATCAGATTCCTGAAATGGAAGTTTTAATCCTGACTGGTTTGAGTGCCAGAGAGATGGAAATATCTGTTTCTTTTAACAATTTTAACCTTGTAGAGCTGCTTTGGCAATTTTTCCTCAAAATGCAGATTATAAGACTCAGAATATTTTTCCTTACCCAAAATAATTTTCATGGTTGTCCGACAACTTAAATTTTGTTTCGCACAGTAGCCATTTTGTAACGCTGTCAGACAAGCACCATCTGAAATGCTTTATTTATGGCCTACTTTTTATCAGAAAAACTACCAAAACATAATTTGTCAGATGCTCTGTGATAAAAATGCACATAATTCTAAAAACAACACAGTTCATTAATTAAAGCTTTAGATTGCATACACCTGTGAAAGAATATTTAAAGGCATGGTCTTGGTAGAAAATATGCTGTACTTTATTTTAAGCCAGAAAACACTCTTGTTATAGGAGCTGGTAGTTCAAGATCAATGCATAAATCATTCCAGAAAATAAGTGGAACCTTCTGCTCTATCTGACGGAAGCAGAATATGCACACGGCTGAAAATTTCATCAGAGTTGCAGCTATTGCCCTTTGATTGTAGAAATAGACATCCTCACAATTTACGGGCTCTTCAATCATTCCGAAGGCAGTTTAAATCATTTTACTTTATGTTGAGGGCTCTTTGCCAGTACAGTAATTGTAGTATTTATTTTATGAAACCAAACCTGTTTCTGTAGGTGTCAATAGAGGTCAAGCTTGTGCTTTGTGAGCAACCATGGTAAATATGTTTTTGCTAATGAATCATTCCTACAAATTTTTGTATCAAGTCTGTATATTTGAGATACTAATCCCAGACCAGTCACAGTTAGAGTAGCATCCAGTCACCCTAAAGTACCTGTCAGCTCCAAGTCAGAGAAATTGGAACTCTGCACACGTGTGTCAGCATGTCAGTGCTCTACTCCGCACCACTCACTCAAACCTGACAGCCTGCAGAGAGTCATTGAGACCCATGGGTTTCCGGTGACATCAAAAACATTTAACTCAACATCGAAACATAAAATAAAAATGTAACTTCATCCCAGGATACAGCTTTGCTGTGGCAAGTACAGAACCTAAGCATTGGAAGATTACCTTTTAGTTAAATGACATGAGATGGCTCCAGATTCAGGAATCGGACCTCATTCTTTCTCGTTAGGCACAAAGGATTAATTCATGGGGTATATGTTTTTGTTGTAACCCCAATGGAGGTCCAGGATAAGGGCAATACGATTTCCCATGACTTCCCCGGAATATTAACTTCTCCTCATAAGGAGGAGGGGCTTCCAATCTACAAGGAGAGCCCCAGCAGGTAGGGGAAGGAGACCCTTAGGGGAATGGAGGAGTATTAGAATTGTATTGACATAAACCTTGTTCATAATTTCTACTATTATCGATGCATTCTATTTATCATCGTGGATTGAACAGTCCCAGACCTCAAGGATGCTGAAAAATCTTGAACCCCCTAATTTTTCAGGCATCCCTGGCACCCTCCTAAATCATATTTCCAGCTTCTTGCATATGGTAATGAGGAGCCTAGGTTTAGGATTCATTTCAGAAATTTGTCTGCAGTGAGTAGAACAGGTGCTGGGATTACGTGGATTACAGGCGGCCTAACATTACAGGCCTAATAGGTGTTATGTTACTGGAAAGAATGCTAGAAGTCGTCCAGTAGTTGAAGGAAGGATTATTGTGCTACACAACTTAACTGATTGCGTGAGCTCTTACTTACAGAACTGCACTTGTAAAGGTTACACTTCTCTATGCTCTGCAACTAGGCCTGACCACACTAGCAGCCCTGAGCTCACTTCCGTCCCTGTTCTCCTCACCGTCTCTTCCGCCAAAGTGAGGGGGAGGGCCTTTGGCGTCACTCTTATATGTCCCCGTTCTGCCCCCTGGTGGTATTTCCATTTCCCATCAGCCCCTTCTGTACACACTCAAGTGAGGATCACTACATCCCCCTTTTTCACTTTTTTTTCCATAGTTGCAGAGCCGTAACTAAACACAAATTCAAACACAGTTAGTTTTATATACAAAGACAGAGCAGAGCAATGATAGTGTCAGTCCATGTTCACAAGTTCAGACGGCTGGGTGCACGTCTGATCCGGGTAGACCTCCTGAGTGGGCATGAAGATCCAGAGTCCTTTACGTGCATGTGGACACCCGCTGCTGGAGTTCTAGGATGTTGCATGACAGAGTCCTGCAGATCTAATGTTGGAAATGCAGGTTGACGAGGAATAACCTTTAGCAGGTCTCGGCGATTGCGTCGAAACAGTGTTCCATCATCAGACTTCACAACGTAAGATCGTGGCGATATTTGGCGGAGAACCGTCGCCATGTTGGACCAACCCCCAGCCGGGTGTCGCAACCTCACCGTGTCTTTGATTGCTAACGGATGCAGTATTTTTGCCTGCCGGTCATAGTGCTGCTTTTGTACCTGACGTTGGTGACGCATCTTGTCCAGGACTGGCGAGTGATCGGGATTGGCGAAGTGTAACGCCGGTAGCGTTGTCCGCACATCTCTATTGAAGAGCATTTGAGCAGCTGCAAACACTGAAGGCTGAATGAATGCATGTGGCAATAAGATGATTTTGAATTGAATTAAACGGGCATGTGAATTTAACGCCTCCAGTGCAAATTTGACAGGGTTCAGGAAACACACCAGTGAAACAGAAGCGAGATTGAAGTGTTCTCCATAATGATTCTTCGCATTGCCCAATTTCAATGAAGACATGAAGACTTAGGGCTGAATTTCCGAGGCCCTATGACGACAGACTTGGAGACAGGTGAGATGGGATGGGGTGGGGCTCTGACCAGCAGTGGGAAGCTCAACAGCAGGGCCGTCCACAGGGCAGCCAATTGAGGGCTACCTCCTGCCCTTGCCAGGATTTAACCAGCATGCGAAGGAATGTCTTCTTGTGGGGCCACAGCCAGATAAACATTGCCAGTCTCTCATTGGGTTCCCAGAGTGGGGGTTGTCCTGCTACATGGGAGCTCCATTGCCCATGGATGGCCAGCCCCAGTGTTAATAGCCATTCCAGTGCATAAGGCAGCATCATTGGCATAACCTCTATCTGCGACTTCCACGTCCTGTCTAACTGATCCTGTATTGATACCTCAATGTTGAAGTGCCTTCAAAGATTGATGGATATATTTGTGGAATCAAAGAGCTCTCTCCTTTTTGCTGCAGCTTCACCAATGATCATGACTAGCAGTGGCACTGCCAAGGCTGCTAAGCTGCTAGATCTTTGAGCCAACAGCGCAAAGAGGTGGGTCACCATCCTCCATTTAATTCAATTCAAAATCACCTTATTGCCACATGCTGATGATTTAAATGGCTATTATAGTAACTGTCCTAATAATCATCCTGTCTTCAGCAGGCATATGCGTGCGCGGCCAAATTCATATTTGTTAAACCGAGAAGTGGGCATGCGTTGGACTGCAGTCACACTTTATTTTGCCTTTACTTTTACTTTGAATCTGAACCCCAATCCATCCATTCGTGGGGGTTAAAATTACTCCCATACAGACAAGGAAGAACATAGAACATGGCCCTGTCAGTGCCATGTTAATTGTCGATTGCTGGAAAATACTATCCCAGTAACCCTCCACTCACCATAATTGGATTGGCTCCCACTTTTGGACATAGCAGTGGGCCTTGATCCTCTGGAGGAAAATTCAGCCTTCAGTGTTTGCAGCTGCTTTATTAGTATCTTCTGGCAAACATTTCCCAGAGAGTTCAGAGTTTGGCGGATGAGGGATCACAGAATTACAGAATCAGAATCGCAGACTACTACAGTGCAGAAGAGGCCCTTCGGCCCATCGGGTCTGCAGCGCCGCATGAAAGGTTCTGACCTGCCCACCTAATCCCACTGGCCAGCACTTGGTCCATACTCGCGAATGTTAAGATGTGCCAAATGGGTGGCACGGTAGCACAGTGGTTAGCACTGCTGCTTCACAGAGCCAGGGTCCCAGGTTCGATTCCCGGCTTGGCTCACTGTCTGTGTGGAGTCTGCACGTTCTCCCTGTGTCTGCATGGGTTTCATCCGGGTGCTCCGGTTCCCTCCCAGAAGTCCGAAAGATGTGCTGTTAGGTAAATTGGACAATCTGAATTCACCCTCTGTGTACCCAAACAGGCACCGGAGTGTGGCGACTAGGGACTTTTCTTAGTAACTTAATTGCAGTGTTAATGTAAGCTTACTTGTGACACTAATAAAGATTATTTTTAAGCACTCATCCAGGTACTTTTTAAAGGATGTGAGGCATCAGATGCAGAAGCAGTTCCTGCTCACAAGCGGCAAGACATAATTGAAGTTCAGTCTTGGGCAGATAAGGAGCAAGTACCATATGCACTGCATGCTGTCCCAGGCAGTGACAATCTCCAATGAGAGAAGATTTAACTATCTCCCATCGACATTCAATGGCATTACCATGATCAAATCCTTTACTATCAACATCCTAGGGGTATCAACACTGATTGGAAACCTTAGGGCAGCACGGTGGCCTAGTGGTTAGCACAACCGCCTCACGGCGCTGAGGTCCCAGGTTCGATCCCGGCTCTGGGTCACTGTCTGTGTGGAGTTTGCACATTTTCCCCGTATTTGCGTGGGTTTCACCCCCACAACCCAAAGATGTGCAGAGTAGGTGGATTGGCCACGCTAAATTGCCCCTTAATTGGAAAAAAATTGGGTAATTTAAATTTTAAAAAAATTTAAAAAAAAAAATTTAAAAAAACACTGATCGGAAACCTAACTGTACGAGCCACATGAATACTGCATTTGAATGAGCACGTAAGAGGTTGCATATTCTCGAGAGAGTAGCTCACTTTTTCACCATATGTACCCTCCCCTCCACCCACAAAGCTTGCCCACCATCTACAAGGTACAAGTCAGGAGTATGATGGAATGTTCTCCACTTGCCTGGGTGAGTGTGGCTCTAACAACACTCTAGAAGCTTAACACCATTGAAAACAAAGCAATGAAATTGATTGGCACCCCTTCAGAGGAATGTTCACCTGCAGAAACATTCTTCCCCTTTACCACTGGATGTAGTGCGTACCATTCACTAGATGTATTGCAGCAACATACCAAGGTTCCTTTGACAGCATCTTCCAAATCCATGACCTGACCAACTGGAAGGACAATCATAGAATCATAGAATTTACAGTGCAGAAGGAGCCATTCGGCCCATTGAGTCTGCACCGGCCCTTGGAAAGAGCACCCTACCCAAGCCCACATCTCCACCCTATCCCCATAACCCAGTGACCCCACCTAACCTTTTTGGACACGAAGGACAATTTAACGTGGCCAATCCACCTAACCTGCACATCTTTGGGCTGTCGGAGGAAACCGGAGCACCCGGAGGAAACCCACACAGATAAGGGAAGTACATGCAGACCCAAGCTGGGAATCAAACCTGGGATCCTGTTGCTGTGAAGCAACTGTGCTAACCACTGTGCTACTGTGCTGCGACAAGAGCAGAAGATGCATGGAAACACCACCATTTACACATTCTCCTCCAAGCTGCATATCATTCTGATTTGGAAATAAGCCATCATTCATTCATTGTTGCTGAAAAACCTGGAAATCCCTTCCTAACAGCACCAGCGGAGTACCAGACAGCTGCAGTGGTTGAAGAAGGCTGCTCACCACCATCTTCCCAGGACAATTAGGGATGGGCAATAAAGGCTGGCCGAACCAATGACATCCAGTTCCCATGAATGAATTTTAAAAAGAGATGCGCAAGGGACGTGCAGAACAGTAGAAAAGAAACCAACTGAGAGGGTGAAGTTGAAGAAGGGTTATATGCACAAAGGTTTCTACTACCATATGTCTAGCTTTTGTGGTACGTCTGAAGAATATTGCTTCCCCAGTTTGAGGTTGACACAATACGTGATCTCAGACACCTGCAGCATATTCAAGAAGGGTGATTGTTTCAGGGCTCAATGGTGACGCATTATTTGGATATAATGGCTGAGGAAACTTAAATTTTTGTGTGCAGGGTTGGTCTGATCCATCTTCACCATGGCCCGAATTTTACTTTTGTGGCATGCCCAAAGTTGGCGCTGGCGGGATTGGATGTGAAACCCGCTGCTGCCTGAGATCGCATTGTTATTGCGATATTATGTTGGATAGTTAAGGCATGCTCAGCTATTAAACGTATCAGCCAGCTGGGCGAGGGTGGAACAGATTGGGTGGGGGGAGAGTGCGGGGGAAGTGTTTAAAAGGAGAAAAGACAGCTCCCTGAAGCCTTCTAGGGATTGGGGGCATGTGGGGGTGGGCCTGAGGGTGCTGTGGCATAACAACTCTTCAGAGGAATGTCATCAGTGCCAGGAGGCCATGGAAGGTGGGAGGGCAAGTAGGGTGGACTAAGTTGCCCCTGTTTTACAGCTGAGTGCCTGTCTGTCCTGGTGTAGGAGGTCAGTGTAAGGCACAATATCCTGATACTCAGGGACAGGGAGAGAAGGCCACCCCACCTGATGAAGAAGGCCAGGACAGAGGTGGCTGCTGAGGTCCATGGGTGCGATGTGGTGCGCCACACATGGCTTCAGTGCAACAAAAGGTTCAATGATCTTCTGCGGTCAGCAAGGCTAAGTGCAGAGTGGCATGGACCTGTACGGAGAGGTGTCGTTGGCTGTCCGATCCCCTGAGTGCCCAGGGACCAAGTGTGTATGCTCTGTGAATGCTGGACTATCAGCAGAAGAGGTCCAGTGCATTGGAAGAGGCAGATGTACCACTGTGAAATCCATAGAATGCTTAAAGTTCCAACAGTGCAGAAGGAGGCCATTCGACCCACCGGGTCTCCACTGACCCTCTGATAAAGCACCCTACCTGCGCCTTATCCCCCATCCTATCCCCGTAATCCCACCTAACCTACACATCTTTGGACACTAAGGGCGGGATTCTCCAACCCCCCACCGGGAGAATCGTCGGGGGTTGGCGTGAATCCCGTCCCCGCCGGCCGCCGAATTCTGCGGCCCACCAAAAGCCGGCGAGGCGTGAGTCGCGCCGCCTGCCCTGGAGAACCGCGTGACTCAATGGGCCCCGTGGCTGCCCGAAGTCTCCGGCCCGCGATGGACCGAAGGCGTGCTGGTTTTTTGCCGGTCCCACCGGCGTGGATCAGACTAGGTCCCTTACCGGCGGGACCTGGTGGCATAGACAGGCTCCGGGGTCCTGGGTTGCCCCCACGGTGGCCTGGCCCGCGATCGGGGCCCACCAATCCACGGGCTGGCCTGTGCCATGGGGGCACTCTTTTCCTACGCGTCGGCTGTGTCAGCCTCCGCGATGGCCGACGTGTAGGTGACCCCTGCCCTGCGCATGCATGGGGATGACGTCAGAAGTCCCTTTGGCCCTGGAGGATTCCGCACCTTTGGGGCGGGCCGACGCCGGAGTGGTTCACGCCACTCCATCCCGCCGGGACCCCACACCCCGCTGGGTACTGGAGAATCCCTCTGATGAAATGAAATGAAAATCGCTTATTGTCACGAGTAGGCTTCAATGAAGTTACTGTGAAAAGCCCCTAGTCGCCACATTCCGGCGCCTGTCCGGGGAGGCTGATACGGGAATCGAACCGTGCTGCTGGCCTGCTTGGTCTGCTTTAAAAGCCAGCGATTTAGCCCAGTGAGTTAAACCAGCCCCTAATGAGCCATCAATTGCACGAGAGACGAGTTGCTTTACAAAAGTTAGGCTTTAATAAGCTAGAACTTAGCCCTGCGGTTGTCTACAATAAAATGGACGACCACCGGGCGCTTCGACTATTTATACTTCGGTAAGGAGGCGTGGTTAACTCAGCCTCTCAACCAATCGGAGAGCAGTCACATGACTGGTCTCAACCAATCAGTCGGGAGGCACATAACCGACCAGGGCCAATGGTAAGCCGGTGTTCTGCACCAATGGCAGACAGCTATGCAAATCATATCACCACACCCTCCCTAAGGGACAATTTGGCACGGCCAATACCCCTGAGTGATGCTGAACTGATGGGGGAGTCCCTAGTCCTCTAGCCCTGACTCGGAGTCAGAGTGATGTGCTGGACCTGGAGTGTCAGCTCGCTCCTCCAGCCCTGGGGAGACAGAGGTCTGAGATTAAGGTAAGTGTGCAGGTCCCAGATGCCAGTGCTGCGGTTACGGGCGAGGTTATGGGCTCCTCTTGTGAGCTGCCCCAGTCCGAGTGTCCATTAAAGCTCCAATACAGATGGCACCATGCAACATCACGCATTATCTCATCAAGCCACCTAGCATGTGTAGTGACGATGATGATTGAATTCACTGATGTCGTGCCTTCTTTTTACAGATGAACCAACTGCACTATCAACAGGCTACCTCGAGGACCCCCCGTTCTGCACCCTGGAAGACCTTGGTCCTGCACCTGGGCCACGCACCAGCACAGAAACTCAAACATCTGTGGGCATTAGGCCAATGTCTCTCTGGGTAATATACAGTGGTATGGGCACATCACATTCATGTGGTGAGGTGTCTGAGACAGAGAGGTGCAGGGTACCGACAGTGGGTGCACTTTTGGAGACCAAGACCATGCTGAGTCTGACGTAGATGACGAGCATTTGGAGAGGTCCTTCAGGTGGAAGGTGCTATATGTCCAGTGGGATGCACGGGGAGTTTTGGCAGAGAACCCTAAGGGTCTGTGTGCTATGGGATTCCGTCATTGAGGAGTCCATGCGGAATATGAGCACTGCGTTGATCCTGAGCACCAAGTGTACGTTGTGCCCCGATGAGAAAGCAATTAGTCTCATGGAGAAGCAATGTCAGGGACACCCACAGGTGTTCTAGGGGTCAGTTTCGGACCTGCAAGCCAGCATACTGGCTGTGACCTCTGGAGGTCACTGCCAATGTGAGAGATGGATGAGGCACCTAGGGCGCAATTCTCCGACCCCACACGCCGGGTGGGAGAATCACGGGAGTGCCGGGCGATTCCCACCACGCCGCCCTGGCACCCGCACGCAATTCTCCCACCCCCCCAAAACGGCGTGCCGCATTTCACGACAGGCCGCTCGGAGAATCGCTGCTCGCCATTTGTAGCAGGCGAGCGGCGATTCTCCGGCCCGGATGGGCCGAGCGGCCTGCCCAATCCGACGGGTTCACGCCGGCGCCAACCACACCTGGTCGCTGCCGGCGTGAACAGCGTGCGAACGCTGCGTGTGTGGCCTGTGGGGGCGGGGAGGGAGGATCGAGCACCAGGGGGGCGCTCAGTAGGGGTCTGGCTCGCAATCGGTGCCCACTGATTGGCGGGCCGGTGTCTCTAAAGGACGTACTCTTTTCCTCCACCGCCCCGCAAGATGAATCCTCCATGTCTTGCGGGGCGCCCGCGGGGAGGACGGCAACCGCGCATGCGCGGGTTGGTGCCCGCCAACCTACGCATGCGCAGGTGACGTCATTTACGTGACGCCGGCTGCGTAATTTAGGCGGCGCCACTTTCACGCGGCGCCAAGGCCTGGCGCGTGTAATTGACACGATGCCTCTCCTAGCTCCCTGGGGGTGGGAGAATAAGGGGCGCGGAGCGGCCTCCAACGCCGGAGTGAAACACTCCGATTTTCACTCCGGCGTCGGCACTTAGTCTCCCGATGGGAGAAATTCGCCCCTAGTCTCTCTGCATGGTGTTCGTCCATCAATGGTGAGTATGGAAGTTCAGACACACCTCATGCTGGCGGACAAACTGCCTGTCATCCTTATGGGCTCCCCTTGGGGCACTCTGAATGAGGGCAGCAGCTGTGCCACCCCTCTGCCAGTGGATGCTGCATCTGATGATGCTGCAACTTCTGAGGAGTGCCCAGCCATTTGGCTGGATGCTCCTCTCTTGGAGAAGCCAAGATGCAGCACCCACAGGCATAAGTTGGAGGCACCTTAAGCACAACAAGGGTGTGTCACAGGTGACATTTGCATTCATTTGAGTTTTCTGGTATTTTGGAATATTTGTAAGCTGTTCTTAAAATAATAATAGTCTTTATTAGTGTCACAGGTGGGCTCACAATCACACTGCAATGAATTTACTGTGAAAAGCCTCTAGTCGCCTCACTCCGGCGCTTGTTTGGGTACATGGAGGGAGAATTTAGAATGTCCAATTCACCCTAACAGCACGTCTTTCGGGACTTGTGGGAGGAAACCGGAGCGCCCGAACATCTGGAAATGCTCTGACGTTTCCTCTTGAGGTTTAATGCATGCCAGGACAGGGCACGCATCCGACCCAGACATGTAAAATACTGGCTCATTTGTTTGGACACTGAGAAGAGTGGCAGGTAAAAGATAAAGATCACCTTGGAATAGAGTCATCAGAATGTTAAATCTTCAATGCTGCCTATGTCACCACTGCTCTCAATGTTTTCACACCAGCTCCTTCCTCATTGATACCAGAGATCCTCAAAGACTTTTCAGTCAGTTTCCACAATACGTATGGCAGATCGTGAATGCTTTGTTTTGTCGGATGTTGACTTCTATCAATTTCCCTTGTGACTCCAATAGTCAGGATGAGCAGGTACTCACATTTGTCTTTCTGGCTGGATTCCCCCAGCTACGGGGAATCGTTGATTGCACACATTGTAATCCGAGGATCACCACGTCCGTCTGGTATTTTTATCAACTGCAAGAGATTTTATTCCATCAATATACAGCTGGTGTACAACTACAAGAGAAAATTCATGCAGATCTGTGCCAGCTTCCCTGGGAGCTGTCGTTGTGCTTCCATATAGCTGCAGTTTAACACTCCAGAACTTTTCATGCTCGGGAGTACACTTGGCTCATGACATCTATAAGGAACCCCAAATACGAAATACAGGAGAACTACAATAAGAGCCACATAACCTCTAAGTAGGTTATTGAGCAAATCATTGGAAAGATGCATGGACATGTCGGAGAGACCCTTCAGGCTTTTCCAGTGAGGGTGTCCAGAATCATAGAAGAGCGCTGCATCCTGCACAACATTATGGAACAGATAGGATTAAATGTGAACTATGACCATGGTGTTCGTCGGATGACTTCCGAGAAGAACATTGAAGAAGAAGAGGAGGAGTGGAAGGAATATAAAAGTGGGGGCAACCATCACCAGACTATCCATGTCCCTTGCTGACTAGAATGCCAAAGTTGCCCTCACAGCTTGAAGTTAATTATTCTGGCAAGACCAATAAGAAGTGCAATCGCCCAGTCCCCTCATTCTTTTGTTGCACTCAATAGCTTTCATGCCATGCATGGACCATTTAACATCATCTAATGGATCAAATTTTACAGTGTCATTCACAGTGCAATGAGGAAACGGGGCAAATTGACGCTCAAACACAATAATAGGAGAGACTTGGAAGCGATGCTCAAAAAATACATTGTTGCATTGTTAATTTTTGGGGAAAATTAAACTTAATTACATTACACTTACTCAAATATCCATGCGAATACCTTTGGTGAATCACAAGAGCTTTATCTTGTGCTTCCCATCCTTCTTTGTGGTGCATCCCATGTGATTTCAGCAGAAATGGTGGCAGGCTTCTCTGATCCCTTCCCTGACTACAGACGTATTTGGCTCATAATCTGGGTTTTGGCACTCCCGAGGTCCTTGCCAAAGGATTATGTTTGCCAGAGCAGACATGAACGTCAGAAGATGAGATGGCATGTACTAACAGAAGAGAGTGGCAAAGGATGAGAAGTGGGACCACTTTGAGTGCAGTTCCCACTTGCATGTCCCCAATCACCATTATTGATCTCCTGACCCAGAATCATATCACTTCTACCACTCTTCTGTAGACCACATTGGTGGAGCTCAGTGATGGATCACCACAGATAAAAGAACTACCATCTTGTTTAATTTAGCAGGCATGTTGGCATGCAAAACTTCCTGGACGTTTTATGACATTAAAGGTGCTGTATGTATAATTGCAATTAACTGTTGTTGCATGGGTATGTAAATTGTCGGCAAGGACTAATTTGAGAGCCGGGCTTCAGCTGTATGGAAGTGGCCACTTTTGCCATGGCAGACACTCTCACAACAAGTTGCGCCACCAATCTATTACTGTACACTTTGGCCTCCTCCATCTTCATCATAATAGTGGAGAGAATGCATGCTGCATGTGTGTGTTGTCTGTTCATATGTTGCTAAGTTACTGATGCATCTCTAGCATTCTCCTTCTCAATGATAGCCAGCAGTGTTCAGCATCCTTGTCTAACTGAGCAGAGATTGTAAAGGATTATGGCTGCCAACATTGACTCTCCACTGCTGTTCCTGTTACTAATGTCTGCTCAATTCACTTGTAAATTGTGACTCATAATGTTGAAACCAAATAATTGTCCAACTGGACCTGCCAAAGTGAGTGTTTGTGCTTGTGCATGGTTGTGCATCCTGTGACGATGCACCATCAGAAGGAATGATGTTCTCTGAGGAATTGTTCTCACACACCTCCAGGGACAGTAGCCATACATGTGAAGGCCCTGCAAGACAAAAGACAGGAATATGAATTAACTGTGACATATTAACAATCTTGACAATCATCACACACAAGATACTATGGATACTGGAAATATGAAACAAAAAACAGAAAATGCTAGAAATACTCAGCAGGTCAATCAATATTTGTGTAGCGAGGAACAAAGTTTAGATTCATAGATGTTTGTAACACAGAAGGACGACATTCAGCCGATCGTGTCCAAGCCGTGCAATAAAGATCAGACCACACTAAACCCATTTTCATTTTCCCATTATGCACTTCTACAGGTCTTCTCTCAACCTTCTCTGCTCCAAGGAAAACATCCCCAGCTTATTCATAGAATCATAGAATCATAGAATTTACAGTGCAGAAGGAGGCCATTCAGCCCATCGAGTCAGCACCGGCCCTTGGAAAGATCACCCTACTTAAGTTCCACACATCCATCCTTTCCCCCTTTATCCCCCTTCATCCCCGTAACCCAGTAACCCCCACGTAACCTTTTTGGACACTGAGGGCAATTTTAAATAGCTAATCCACCTAACCTTCACATCTATGGACTGTGAGAGGAAACCGGAGCACCTGGAGGAACACACACAGACGTGGGGAGAAAGTGCAGACTCCACAGAGACAGTGACCCAAGCTGGGAATCGAACCTGGGACCCTGCAGCTGTGAAGCAACTGTTCTAACTATTATGCTACCGTGCTGCCCTGTGCTAACCTTTCCTCATAGTTCAGACCCTCCAGTTCAGGTAGCATCCTGGCAAATCTCTTCTGCACCTTCTCCAGTGTATTCACATCTTTCCTGTAATGTGGTGACCAGAACTGCATGCAGTACTCCAGTTGTAGCCAACTAGCATTTTACACAGTTCCAGCATGACATCCCTGTTCCTTATGTTTTGATTAATAAAGGCAAGTAACCCATATGACTTCATAATCACCTTATCTATCTGTCCTGGCAGCTTCAGGGATCTGTGGATATGCACTCTGATTGTCAGTATTTTCCAAGGCCCTACCATTCTTATTGTAATCCTTTGCCTTGTTCGTCCTCCACAAGTGCATTACCTCACAATCCAGGTTGAATTCCATTTGCCACTTCTCTGACCACCTGACTGATCCTTTGATATCCTCTTCCAGTCTACGGCTATCCTCGTCATTACTTACCATCCAACACTTTTCTGTCATCCACAAACTTCTTGATCATACCCCTTACATTTAAGTCCAAATCAACAATGAATACCACAAATAACAAGAGCAACTAGCCCTGTGGAATCCCACTGTGAACAGACTTCCAGTCACAGAAATATCCCTCTCATATCACCTTCTGTTTCATGCCTCTCAGCCAATTTTGAAACTTTTCTTCTTTAAAACAAACACTGCCGGAACTTTTCTCATTTAAAAAAATATCCCACACGCCACTAGATTTGGTTGGCTCACCTTTTGACTGTGCTTTTCTTTTAAACTTTCTTAAACACTGCTGTTTTTTTTATTGCGCTCTGCTGGTTTCTCTCTTTACTCTGCCAGCCAATTTTTATTTAACTTTCTTTTTATTTCAGTGCAGTATGGCCACTACTGCTGCAATCTTCTGAGCCTCTGTGACCACCACTATGATACCAGGTTAAAGTCCAACAGGTTTATTTGAATCACTAGCTTTCAAAGCGCAGCTCCTTCCTAGTGATTTGAAACAAACCTGTTGGACTTTAACCTTGTGTTGTCAGACTTCTTACTGTGCCCACCCCAGTCCAATGCCGGCAGCTCCACATCATGACCATTCTAAGATGTACATACTGCTTCTTCATTATAATTATTGCTCACTGTCTTGGCAATGTAAACTCTCCATGTTCTTTGATGCTGCATTACTCAGGGTCTTGCAATGGACTTCTACTAACTCTGTTGTTCTAAGTCTTGAACAAAGCTTATTCAACTTTGCCTTTATTTTTTATTCTTATGTGCATATGCTTTTAGCTTTTCATTTCTTGGGATACAGTTCTGGGCTCATTGTTTAAAATGTCACGTTACATATCACCGCTGATGGTCACCATGTTGTGTTTCACCACTGATGTGATATCTTTTAGGAGCTCACACAGCTGGCAAACATGTTGTGTTATTGCGTCACAGCTGTTCACAGTGATGAGGAGCTTGAGACTTGTATGGTTAAACATGAACTGTTTATTGTTAATCTTTAAATATTTACAGATCCCAGTCAGTGTCTTGCATGGAACTGTTACTCCTGCAGACTGCTCCCAGAGTGTTCTCGCTGAGTCTATTATCAAGTGACTCTAGTTTTCTTTGTTCTTTAAACAGATAAACGAATGGGCGGGGAACAGAGGGAAGTAGATCCTTGGAAAATAAGTGACAGGTTTACATAAAGGATCTGGTTCGGCACAGGCTGGGATGGCCGAAGGGCCTGTTCTTGTGCTGTAATTTTCTTTGTTCTTCTTTATATATCACACCATGTGTGGTGCTATCCTCCAGTCCCATATTGGCCCTTGCTCTGTCAAACACCTTTGCATCACAACGGCATTGCAGACGCATAATTCAACACTCCCTTCCAACCTTGCTATTGTTATCAGAGGCAGTATAGAATAGAATTTACAGTGCAGAAGGAGGCTATTCGGCCCATCGAGTCTGCACCGGCTCTTGGAAAGACCACCCTACCCAAGGTATCTCATACCTGTTTTAGAAATAGCAAGCTCTTATGATTTTGAGTTAATATGAAAAGTAATATAGTAATTTTTTTGCAGCTATATTCACATCTCGGTGTGAATACATAACTTGTGGGTTCTGAAAAATAGCACTGTAGGCCGGGACTACATGCGGCAGAGGGGTAATGCTGCAAAACCAGCTAGATTGTAAAGGCCCCATGGTCTCAGAATCAGTCTTTATTGTTCACTGAATGTGCAAAAACATTTTTTAAAATGTTACTAAAAAAACCATACAGTCGCTGCCACCTTCCCGCAGAGGGCAGCAGAGCAGAGCTTCTGATTGGCTGTTCCGGGGAGATTTGCATATGTGCAGTGCGGTCAGCGCAAGTTGAAGGTGTACCTGCACAAGTGACCCGAGGAGTTCGACGGAAGGCGAGCATCCAGCAGAGGGCAGCAGAGCAGAGCTTCTGATTGGCTGTTCCGGGGAGATTTGCATACGTGCAGTGCGGTCAGCGCAAGTTGAAGGTGTACCTGAACAAGTGACCCGAGGAGTTTGACGGAAGGCAAGCATCCAGCAGAGGGCAGCAAAGCAGAGCTTCTGATTGGCTGTTCCGGGGAGATTTGCATACGTGCAGTGCGGTCAGCTTAAGTTGAAGGTTTGTGAAGGGGCTGTTCTCGAGTGACAGCTTTACCTGAAACACTACTTACGTAGTGTCTCCCACCCATCCTCCTCCTCTAACCAAAAAAAAATGTTCTGTCCGTCGGATTGCTAAACTATCAAGTTTTTTTTTTTAGTTTTCAGTAGTTGGGAAGTTAGTTCAGTGGGAATGGAGGCTAGGGCAGTTGAATGTTCCTCCTGCAGAATGTGGGAGGAAAGGGTCACCTCTAGTGTCCCTGCTGACTACATCTGCGGGAAGTGCACCCAACTCCAGCTCCTCGAGAACCGCGTTAGGGACCTGGAGCTGGATGAACTTCGGATCATTCGGGAGGCAGAGGGGGTTATTGAGAGGAGTTATAGGGAGGTAGTCACACCGCAGGTAAAAGAAGAAGGTAGATGGGTTACCATCAGGGGAGGGAGAGGGAACCGGCAGGCAGTGCAGGGATCCCCTGTGGTCGTTCCCTTCTATAACAAGTATACCGTTTTGGATACTGTTGCGGGGGACGACTTACCAGGGGTAAGTAATAGGGCACAGGTCTCTGGCACAGAGTCTGTCCCTGTTGCTCAGAAGGGAAGGGAGAAGAGGAACAGAGCACTTGTCATTGGGGACTCCATAGTTAGAGGAACAGACAGGAGGTTCTGTGGGAATGAAAGAGACTCACGGTTGGTGTGTTGCCTCCCAGGTGCCAGGGTTCGTGATGTCTCTGATCGTGTTTTTGGGATCCTTAAGGGGGAGGGGGAGCAGCCCCAAGTCGTGGTCCACATAGGTACCAACGACATAGGTAGGAAGAGAGATGGGGATTTGAGACAGAAATTCAGGGAGCTAGGGTGGAAGCTGAGCTAGAACAAACAGAGTTGTTATCTCTGGGTTGTTACCCGTGCCACGTGCTAGCGAAGTGAGAAATAAGGAGAGAGAGGAGTTGAACACGTGGCTACAGGGATGGTGCAGGAGGGAGGGTTTTGGTTTCCTGGATAATTGGGGCTCATTCTAGGGTAGGTGGGACCTCTACAAACAGGATGGTCTTCACCTGAACCAGAGGGGTACCAATATCCTGGGGGGGAGATTTGCTAGTGCTCTTCGGGGGGGGGGTTTAAACTAATTCAGCAGGGGGATGGGAACCTAAATTGTAGTCCCAGTGTACAGGATGTTGAGAGTAGTGAAGTCAGGGATAGGGTTAAAAGTTCGAATGAGGGCACCGGCAAGCAAGACGCTGGTTTAAAGTGTGTCTACTTCAACGCCAGGAGCATCCGGAATAAGGTGGGTGAGCTTGCAGCATGGGTTGGTACCTGGGATCTCAATGTTGTGGCAATTTCGGAGACATGGGTAGAGCAGGGACAGGAATGGTTGTTGCAGGTTCCAGGATTTAGATGTTTCTGTAAGAACAGAGAAGATGGTAAAAGAGAGGGGGGGTGTGGCATTGTTAATCAAGGAAAGTATTACAGCGGTAGAAAGGACGTTTGAGGACTCGTCTACTGAGGTAGTATGGGCCGAGGTTAGGAACAGGAGAGGAGAGGTCACCCTGTTGGGAGTTGTCTATGGACCTCCGAATAGTTCCAGAGATGTAGAGGAAAGGATTGCAAAGATGATTCTCGACAGGAGCGAGAGTAACAGGGTAGTTGTTATGGGGGACTTTAACTTTCCAAATATTGACTGGAAATACTATAGTTCGAGTACTATAGATGGGTCAGTTTTTGTGCAGTGTGTGCAGGAGGGTTTTCTGACACAGTATGTAGACAGGCCAACAAGGGGCAAGGCCACATTGGATTTGGTACTGGGTAATGAACCCGGCCAGGTGTTAGATTTAGATGTAGGTGAGCAATTTGGTGATAGTGATCACAACTCGGTTATGTTTACTTTAGCAATGGGCAGCGATAGGTATATACCGCAAGGCAAGAATGATAGCTGGGGGAAAGGCAATTATGATGCTATTCGGCAAGATTTCGGATGTATAGGATGGGGAAGGAAACTGCAGGGGATGGGTACAATCGAAATGTGGAGCTTTTTCAAGGAACAGCTACTGCGTGTCCTTGATAAGTATGTACCTGTCAGACAGGGAGGAAGTTGTCGAGCAAGGGAACCGTGGTTTACTAAGGAAGTTGAAGCACTTGTCAAGAGGAAGAAGAAGGCTTATGTTAGGATGAGACATGAAGGCTCAGTTAGGGCACTTGAGAGTTCCAAGTTAGCCAGGAAGGACCTAAAGGGAGAGTTAAGAAGAGCGAGGAGAGGACACGAAAAGTCGTTGGCGGATAGGATCAAGGAAAACCCTAAGGCTTTCTATAGGTATATCAGGAACAAAAGAATGACTAGAGTAAGATTAGGGCCAATCAAGGATAGTAGTGGAAAGTTGTGTGTGGAATCAGAGGAGATAGGGGAAGCGTTAAATTGATATTTTTCATCAGTGTTTACACTGGAGAAAGACAATGTTGTCGAGGAGAATACTCAGGTTCAGTCGACCAGGCTAGATGGAATTGAGGTTCAAAAGGAGGAGGTGTTATCAATTTTGGAAAATGTCAACATAGATAAGTCCCCTGGGCCAGATGGGATTTATCCTAGGATTCTCTGGGACGCCAGGGAGGAGATTGCAGAGCCTTTGTCCTTGATCTTTATGTCGTCTTTGTCGACAGGAATAGTGCCGGAAGACTGGAGGATAGCAAATGTTGTCCCCTTGTTCAAGAAGGGGAGTAGAGACAACCCTGCTAATTATAGACCTGTGAGCCTTACTTCGGTTGTGGGTAAAATGTTGGAAAAGGTTATAAGAGATAGGGTTTATAATCATCTTGAAAAGAACAAGTTGATTAGCGATAGTGAACACGGTTTTGTGAAGGGTAGGTCATGCCTCACAAACCTTATTGAGTTTTTTGAGAAGGTGACCAAACAGGTGGATGAGGGTTAAGCGGTTGATCTGGTGTATATAGATTTCAGTAAGGCGTTTGATAAGGTTCCCCACGGTAGGCTATTGCAGAAAATAAGGAAGTATGGTATTGAAGGTGATTTAGCGGTTTGGATCAGTAATTGGCTAGCTGAAAGAAGACAGAGGGTGGTGGTTGATGGCAAATGTTCATCCTGGAGTTCAGTCACTAGTGGTGTACCGCAAGGATCTGTTTTGGGGCCACTGCTGTTTGTCATTTTTAGAAATGACCTGGAAGAGTATGTAGAAGGATGGGTTAGTAAATGTGCAGATGACACGAAGGTCGGTGGAGTTGGTGATAGTGCTGAAGGATGTTATAGGATACAGAGGGACATAAATAAGCTGCAGAGCTGGGCTGAGAGGTGGCAGATGGAGTTTAATGCGGAAAAGTGTGAGGTGGTTCACTTTGGAAGGAGTAACAGGAATGCAGAGTACTGGGCTAATAGCAAGATTTTTGGTAGTGTAGATGAACAGAGAGATCTCGGCATCCAGGTACATAAATCCCTGAAAGTTGCCACCCAGGTTAACAGGGCTGTTAAGAAGGCATATGGTGTGCTAGCCTTTATCAGTAGGGGGATTGAGTTTCGGAGCCACAAGGTCATGCTGCAGCTGTACATAACTCTGGTGCGGCCGCTCCTGGAGTACTGCATGCAGTTCTGGTCACCACATTATATGAAGGATGTGGAAACTTTGGAAAGGGTTCAGAGGAGATTTACTAGGATGTTGCCTGGTATGGAGGGATGGTCTTACGAGGAAAGGCTCAGGGACTTGAGGTTGTTTTCGTTGGAGAGGAGAAGGCTGAGAGGTGACTTAATAGAGACATATAAGATAGTCAGAGGGTTAGATAGGGTGGACAGTGAGAGTCTCTTTCCTCGGATGGTGATGACCAACACAAGGGGACATTGCTTTAAATTGAGGGGTGGTAGGACAGATGTCAGAGGTAGTTTCTTTACTCAGAGAGTAGTAGGGGTGTTGAACGCCCTGCCTGCAACAGTAGTAGACTCGCCAACTTTAAGGGCATTTAAGTGGTCACTGGATAGACATATGGATGAAAATGGAATAGTGTAGGTCAGATAGGCTTCAGATGGTTTCACAGGTCGGCGCAACATCGAGGGCCGAAGGGCCCGTACTGCGCTGTAATGTTCTATGTTCTGTGTTCTATGTTCCCAGAGCAGAATCTGGGTCCAGTGGCCAGATTTTTCCCATACCTTTGTGCTGCCTCATTTTAGCTGGCATGAAAACTCTGAAACACCTGAAAAATGCAGCAGGCAATGAAATATTGTGAATAGTATGAATATTGTTAACAAGCGTATTAACTTGTTAATTCATAATTTCAAAATGGCAGGCAACCTGCCAATATTGGCACCCATGCACCTCCTGTCTTATCGGAGAGTGGAGCCTGGTGTGATGATGCCGGGTTGGTGACTCGGCATTATCACACAGGATTTTCCATCAGCAACATGACCAATTTAGGAATGTGGATCATAATATCCATCCCAATGTTTTAAGAAGAGGAGCTTTTGTCTGAACTGGAAAAATTTTCAGACATAACAGATTTTACTGAAGGGATGAAGGGATGAAAGAACAAAAGAGAAGGTCTATGATAGGGGCAAAGTCAGGAGCGATTAAATGATAAAACATGATGGTGCAAGGCAACATCGCATTACTATCTCCTTCCTCTTCACATCATCCTTTGGGCCTCGCGCCAATGGTTTCTGGTTGCGTTGTCATATGTTGTCCAGATGGCAGATTGTCTCTGTGCCCGATACCTGAATTGCGTTGGAGACTGGCCCCATCGCATGGAAGACGACCCCAGGGTTCCAAAGTTCCTCATGTAAACCGCGTCACTTATCATAAAGATGTGCCCTTTGGGGCGGTGGTGAGAATTTGAGAATATGTCTCCGAGAGGTCCTCCCGCTGTCAGATCCGCGCCCCGTCGGGGAGAACGAGGCTGCGAAGTGTCCGGATTCGGGGCTCCATGAGCAACTCTGCCAGTGTGGTGCAGGTTGTGGCATGGGGGGTTGTATGATAACTGTGCCAACCATGTTTCCCATGACCCCCGAGGTCATCTTCCTCATGGCCTGCTTGAAAGTTTGAATGGCTCGTTCAGCTAGCCCATTGGAGGCCGGGTGGTATGAAGCCATCCATACGTGCTTGATGCCATTCATGGCCATGAACGATGCAAACTCCTACCTTGTAAATGTCATCCCATTGTTGGATACCAGGACCTCAGGCAGTCCGTGTGTGTGCTAAAAATACATTATAGCTTGTCCATAGTTGCTCGTGTGGTCACCGTGGGGACCCGATCTACTTCAAGCCACTTCGAGTGGGCATCCACTAATATAAGGAATATGGCCCCCTGATATGGGCCTGCAAAGTCAATATGTACACAAGACCATGGCTTCCCGGGCCACACCCGGGAGTGCATCAGGACCGCCGGTAAGGCGTTCTGAGGTTCCTGGCATGGGGTGCAATTGCCGGCCACACGTTTGATTTCGGCATCCAGTCTGAGCCACCAAATTTAGCTGCGTGCCAACATTTTCATTTTGACCTGTTCTCATGCTGTTAAGGAGGTCTTTCAACAGGGACATGCTCCACGACCACCCTTGTAGCGGGCCGAGCAGTGTGGCCGTCCTGAGTATGAACTTCCCATAGTAGTTCATCAGGCCTAGGAAAGAACAGAGATCCATTTGGACTTGAGGGATGAGGGCCTGGCGAATTGGCCACATCTTTTCCTCCACTGGATGGAGGCCACTGCTTTCTATTTGGTAGCCGAGATATCTGACCTCCACTGCGTGGAAAATGCACTTCTCTCTCTGGAGGCGGACTCTGATCCGAGCAAACAACTCGAGGGCCTTGCTTATGTTCCCCACGTGTTCCTGATGTGATGTCCCAGTGCTGAGAACATCGTCCAGGTGGACGCCCACCCTTGGCAAACCTCGCAAGATATTCTCCGTAACCCTCTGAAATATAGCACAAGCCGAGGAAATTCCGAACGGTGACCGCATATAGTCAATCCCCGATGCATATTTATTGTCACATACTTCTGGGAAATTGGATCGAGCACCAGCTGCAAGTACGTGTAGCTCATGTCCAACTTAGTGAACATTTTTCCTCTGCTGAGCCGGGCGTGGAGATCCTCGATCCGATGGACCTGGTAACAATCAAGGGGGAATACCCGGTTTACAGGCTTTTTATAGTCCCCACTGTTATGCACCGACCCATCCGGCTTCAACATGGGAACTACAGGCACGGCGCAGCATAGTGTACGAAGCGAATAATACCCATCTGCTCAAAACGGTCCAATTCCTGGTTTACATTGGCGTGAAGTGCGGACGGCACAGGGCGGACATGGAAATATCGGAGCTGGACGTTCTCTTCCACATTGATTGTGGCCATTGCCCCTTTAATGGCCCCGAGGTCTTTGCCGAAAACCGAAGTGAACTTGGACAACACGCCATCTAATCCATGTGGGTTTAGCTGGCACACACGTTGCCAATCCAAATGTAGTTGATGCAGCCAATCGCATCCCAATAGGCTGGGCCTGTTGCCCTGGACTACCACCAATGGCAGGCACACGCACTGGTCTCGGTATGCCATGGGCGTGTCAGTGTTGCCCCCCTGTCATGAACAGCAGCAGCTGAAGACCTGTCCGGATGGCTGTAAATGTGTGAAAACTGACAACCAAACCCACCGCTCCAGTGTCCAGTTCTATGTCGGTGGTGTGTCCACTTAGCATCAACGCCACTCAGATAGGTGCCGTTCTGGGGTCAGTCACACAGCGTGGCTTTCAGGTCCTTGAGGAAATGCATATGGCCTCTTTGGGGGAAATGGTAACCGGTCCTTTGCCGGGAAACGGCACCCTCACGTGATCACCTGGAGCCGCGCTCCTGGCCTTGGTGTCTCGTTCGATACTGACGCCCGCCATGCGGGAACTCTGAGTTGGGGAAACTCCACGGTTGCTCCTAAGTGAGTCACAGCAGCGATTGCGGGACCTGCGGTGAACTCTGGCCTGGGATGGTCCCTGGTGGTTGTCGGCTGACAGCCTTGACAATGCTCAATGTCCAGGCCCTGGAGATCTTGAAGTCCACGGTCATCACTTTCCTGGGAGAGTGCTGTGTCGACAGCCCTGTCAAGGGTCAGGGGTGTCTCCATTAGCAGCTTCTGCGGCCCCACCCGGTCCCGAAGTCCGCAAATGGAGCGATCCCTCAGTAATTCAGCGTGGGCAGCTCTAAAAGTGCTAGGGGCAACAAATCCCCGTAAGCATGCCAAATATTGTCTGGTGGACTCTGCCGGTGTCAGTGAAGTGATATGGAAGTGGTACCGACGGATCGTAATCGGGAGCTGTGAATTTTGGTGATGGCCCATCCGGTTGATCAGTGTGGCGAACGGGAGTCCGTCCAGCCTGTCCATGTCAGTCAAGTTCCTGATTAGTGCATAAGTTGATCTGCCAACGGCGGTCAGTAAAGTGATGGTCTGTCACTTGTCATTGGTAATTGTGTGAAAAAAATATTGTAGTCTTTTGATGTACTGGGCCCAATTGTCCGAGACTGAAAAGGCTTGAGTTTATCTATGTGTGGCATGCCTGCCGGCTGGAGAGCAGCCTCCCGAAGAAGTTGTAAAACGGCTTGAGTTCACAGCACTTGCTGCTTACGGCTGTTCCAATTTATCCTCATTGCCAGTGTTGTGGACAGAGGCAAAGACTCCACAATAGGCCAGGCTGACAGGGTACAACAGGGTCTCCTTCCCTGAATTGCTTCCAGGTCGGGGTTTATATCCTGTGGGCAGCTCCTCCAAATGGGAGGGAGATCCGCCCGCTAGCCACCTGAGCCACGCATACTCTGAGGCACATGCAGGCTGTGTTTCTCTGAGCTCCTGCTTCTGGCTGTAACCCTGCTTCGGAACCTGTTGTTATTCTGTATGCTGGCTGCGTTTTTACGGACTTTGAAGCCTGGACTACAGCAATGGAGAATGGTGCTGTGACCGGTTGGATGGAGGGGAAGAGGAGCCTGTTGCTGCTGCCAGTATCGGCTGGGAGTGGAGCATGGGGCAGATTTTTGTTGGCCTGCTGCCAGGCTGAAAGTGGAGGAGAATCGAATTGTGTTTGCAGCTTTGGACTGGATGGTATCTGGAGACAGGTTGCCGTAACTGTGAGACCAGCAGGATGGTGGCTTTTGTGAGGGCCACGGAGAATCCAGCACGAGTCTTCAGGATGCAAAGAAATAACATTTATTTACAATAACATATATATACAACAGCAGCAGCAACTTCCCTTGCTGCTCACTCCTCTCTCTGCTGGTTCCAAACTGGCCAGCTCTATTTATGCAGGGAGTCTGCTAATGATTTCTCCGCCCCCCTCATTGGGGAAGCTCATACTCCCACAGGATTGTGGGATTGTCATTAGTCCCCAGCCAGTGGTAAGCAGGCAGGTTATAACATTCCTCCCCCCCCCCCCCAAAGTCCAAGCAATCCACCGAGGACCCCGGCGAAGGAGGGCGTCGGACTCAATTTGCCACATGCCGGACACCATTTGCACGAGGCGCTGGATCGGGCGTGTAATGAGATGAAGACCGGCGCTTCCGTGATGAACGGCATAACAGTTGCACATCCACAGCCCGTGGGCCCGAGGATCCCCCCCTCTGAGGTGTCTTGTGTCTCCATTTCAGAGTCAGAGTCTGCTGCCTCCATCATCTCGGAGTCTCTATCTCGACGCAGTTCTGTCACGACCTGCGCAGGCTTTGAGTGAGGCACCAGAGGAAGATTGTGTGGAATACTTTCCATTGTGTCTGGTCTCTGTGGCTGTAGAAATTAGCTCCTAGGGCAGGGAATCTTTGGAAGTGACAGTCTTCTGGACTGAACGTGGTCTACATGTTTGCGCTGGAGACGTCCCTGGGCTTGCACCTGGTAAGAGATAAAGCCCATTTGGTGAAAGATTACGCCTGGGACCCACTAGGCACCACCAGCAAAATTCCGAACGACACTGGGTCACCGGGCGCAAACTGACGAATCGGCCGATGCCGAGAAAAACCATGTCCTTGCCGTTCTTGTGTGCGGCGTACTTTTGCACCAATGTCCGGGAAAACCATGCTAAGGCGGATGCGAAGTCTCCGGCCCATTAGGAGTTCTGCAGGAGCTACCCCAGTCACCGTATGGGGGGTGGTCCTATATGAAAACAAAAAACGAGCCAGTCTTGTGTCCATCGACCCGGAAGACTGCTTCTTTAGGCCTCGTTTGAATGTCTGCACTGCGCACTCCGTCAACCCATTTGAAGCCGGGTGGTAAGGGGCAGTGCGGGTATGGCGTATGCCGTTCATCTTCATGAACCTCGTAAACTCCTCACTTGTGAACAGAGTGCCGTTGTCCGTGACCAGCACCTCGGGGAGGCCATGCGTACTGAAAGACAAACGCATCTTCTCGATTGTTGCGCAGGACGTTGTGCCTCCCATCTTATGCACCTCTAGCCATTTAGACTGGGCATCGATTCATAGACGGAACATGGATCCTTGAAAAGGGCCGGCAAAGTCCGCATGCAAGCGCGCTCAAGGCCACCCTGGCCATTCCCAGTGATGTCGGGGTGCGGCCGGCGGAAGCTTCCGACGCTCCTGGCAAATGGAGTAGTTTTGGGCCACCTTCTCAATGTCGGTGTCGAGGCCTGGCCACCAGACATAACTCCGGGCCAACAGTTTCATTTTGGTCACATCTGGATGCCCATTGTGCAAGTCTCTCAGTATCAACTCCTGTCCTTTTTCCGGGACAATCACACGCGTCCCCCACAAAAGGATGTCGTCTTCCACGCTGAATTCAGACAGCTTGGAGGAAAATGCCCGCAACTCATAGAACATAGAACATAGAACAGTACAGCACAGAACAGGCCCTTCGGCCCTCAATGTTGTGCCGAGCCATGATCAACCTACTCAAACCCACGTATCCTGGGTGCTTTCTATGCTGCCCACCATACAGGACTATGTGCCGAACCTTTGACAGAAGTGGCTCCATCTGGGTCCACTCACGGATCTGTGATGCCGTGACAGGCAAGGTGTCCATAAAATTTAGGATTGCAACCACCTCGCCGGTCGTGGGGGTCGACATGGGGCCGGTCGATAAAGGCAATCAGCTCAGTGCGTCGGCATTCCCTGTCTGGGTTCCTGGTTTGTGCTCCAGAGAATACTCGTGTGCAGCGAGCAACAAAGCCCAGCGCTGGATCCGTGCGGAAGCAATGGGCGGTATTGGTTTATCCTCTCTGAAAAGTCCCAGCAGAGGCTTATGATCAATCACGATAGTGAAGTGGTGGCCATACACGTACTGGTGGAAACGTTTCACCACAAAGACTACTGCCAGGCCCTCCTTCTCGATCTGCGCGTACTTTTTTTCCGCTGCAGTCAATGTGCGGGAGGCGAAAGCTATCAGCCGCTTGGCCCCGTTCTCCATCTTGTGGGACAGGACTGCCCCAATACCATACATAGAACAGTACAGCACAGAACAGGCCCTTCGGCCCTCGATGTTGTGCCGAGCAATGATCACCCTACTCAAACCCACATATCCACCCTATACCCGTAACCCAACAACCCCCCCTTAACCTTACTTTTTAGGACACTACGGGCAATTTAGCATGGCCAATCCACCTAACCCGCACATCTTTGGACTGATACGGGGATGCATCACATGTGACGTGCAAAGGCTTTCCAGGATCATAGTAGGTTAATAACCCAGACGACAACAATTTTTGTTTTACCCGCCGGAAAGCGGTTTCTTGTGACTGACCCCAAACCCAGGTGTGATTCTTCGTTAGCAGAAGGTGCAACGGGGCCAGCGTAGTTGCCAGATTGGGGAGAAACTTTCCGTAATAGTTTACGAGTCCGAGAAACGAACGAAGATGCGAAGTGTCAGTCGGGGCGGGGGCCTGTTGAATCGCACGCACCTTTTCTGTGACTGGGTGCAAACCTTCGTGGTCCACCCGATAACCCAGGTAGACTACTTCCTTCGCCTGAAAGACTTACTTTGTGCGACGTAAATGGACTTCAGCCTCCGAAAAGCGTCTAAGGACAGCCCCCAGATTTTCCAAATGTTCCTGCTCCGACGTCCCTGTCATCAAACTGTGACAGCAACACGCGGTAAACCTCTCAAAATGCCCTCCATAACGCTTTGAAAAATAGCGCAGGCAGAGTGAGCTCTCCTTCTGCCTTCTCGAGCAAGGCGTAAGGCACAGGGCGCGCCCGGAAATAGCGCGGCGTGGCTCCTGGTTCGACTTGGATACGGGCTACAGTCCCTTTTATTTTCCCCAAACCGGGCTGGAATACATCTGGGTATCGTCCTAGCCCCTCAGTCAACCCTCCAGAAACTGTTTGGAGGATGTGCTGCCACTGCAACCACAAATGGCGCAACCAGTCCCGACCCAACAGGCTGGGCCCCATGGCCTCGCACCACGCTAAGTGGGAAACGCCCCTCCTAGCATCCATAAACAACAGGAGTCATCGTAGTTCCTGCAATGTCCAATGGTTCCCCGTATAGGTGGCCAACCTGGCCTGTGTGTCGGTTAATGTATGGGTCTGTATACTCTGCTTGATGCAGTCGAATGTCCTTTGGGCGATCACGGAGACCATTGACCAGTACTGTCACTTTAATGGAGGCCACACGGGGAGCTGCCACACAATGCAGCTGCAGGCAGTCGTCCTGCATCTCCAAGTCCTCGGGGATAGTCGCAGGTTCATCCAAATGAAAGATACGGCCTCTGGGCTGGCCACAGTTTCGGTCGGAACGACGGCGCCTCTGGCGCCCCCAGGACCGGCGCCGCGTCGGGGTCGGCGCCTACAAGTCTGACACGGACATTGCTCCTCGTCCATTGGTTCTGGAGACGGCTCCCTTCGGGGAGGAATGTCCGACGGCCACTGGCCTCACCCAAGATACCTCAGAGGTGCAGGGAGACGCTTTTGGATGGAAGGGGTTGTGCCCAAGACATGCACCTCCATTCCCTGTAGCTCCTGCACTCCTCGTTCTGCGCTCTCTCGGGACAATACTATTCGAATGGCCTGTTGAAAAGTCAATGTTGGCTCGGCTAACAACGTTCTCTGGATGGCCGCATTGTTAATACCTTAAACCAAACGGTTGCGTAACATTTCTGACAAGGTCTCACTATAGTCACAGTACTCTGCAATCCTGCGTAGCCTGGATAGAAAGTCAGCAAGGGATTCTCCTGGGGTCCTCTCAGCGGTATTAAACCAGTAATTTTGGACTATCGTGGATGGGGTTGGGTTAAAATGTTGCCCCACTAAGTTCACAAGTTCATCAAACGATTTGGTGTCCGGCGCAGCTGGGCACGTAAGGCTCCTAATCACCCTAAATGTATGCGGGCCGCAGGCCGTGAGCAATATGACCACCTGGCACTCGTTTTTGGTGATATTGTTTGCCCGGAAATAGTAACGCATCCGTTGTGCGTACTGGTTCCAGCTTTCCAGCGCAGCATCAAAAACATCCAAACGTCCATATAGAGGCATGGTGTGATAGAAAACAACTTCCAACCTGTGTCCAACAAAACTCCAGGGAGGTGGCTTCAGCAGTGTAGACAGCTATTCACTTTAACCCTCTTCGCCAGTTTTGTGAGGGCCACGAAGAATCCAGCACGAGTCTTCAGGATACAAAGAAATAACATTTATTTACAATAACATATATATACAACAGCAGCAGCAACTTCCCTTGCTGCTCACTCCTCTCTCTCTCTGCTGGTTCCAAACTGGCCAGCTCTATTTATGCAGATGATCTACAAATGATTTGTCCGCCCCCTCATTGGGGAACCTCATACTCCCATAGGATTGTGGGATTGTCATTAGTCCCCAGCCAGTGGTAAGCAGGCAGGTTATAACAGTGGCCCAATTGAATTGTGCACTGCTAGTACTGATATTGGTTTTTGTTATATTGTTGGGGATTGGATGGTTATTATTGTACCTTTGTTGTGTATTTTTGTTTGGTGCCTAGCGGCTGGGTGTTCGCCGGTTGCGGTCCCTCCTGCTTCTGTGCACTGAGGGCTGAGTTGTCCCATCCGGTGCTAACCTTCAGAGGAAGCAGTGACGTAGTGATATTGTCGCTGTACTAGTAATCCAGAGACCCAGAGTCATTCTCTGGTGACCTGGGTTCCAATCCCACCATGGCATATGGTGAAATTTGAATTCAATTAAAAATATCTGGAGTTGAAAGTCTAATGATGACCATGAAAGTATTGTCGATTGTTGTAAATAAAATCTGGCTCACTGATGTCCTTAATCTGTCATTCTTACCTGGTCTGACCTACATGTGACTCCAGACCACAGCAATGTGGTCGACTCTTAAATGCCCTCAGGGATGGGCAATAAATGCGTCCCAGCCAGCAACACCCAGATCCCATGAACGAATACAAAAAAAAATTCTGCCGTCTCCAAATTCCATTTCTGCATTGACATTTAAACAATGGACTTCAGATAATCTGCAGCTTGGAGGTGCAAAACCCAGTTAGAAATATTTGTTGAGATAATCACGTCGAAGTTGGAGAATACGGCCTACTTTACTTCCTAGTTTCACACTCGCAAATCCCCCCTCGCTTGGAAGCTGCTTATCGGTTAATGTGAGTTATAAAAGTTGCTACCAGCTTCCCTCTCGTGATTTCAATTTGTTTGACTCAACTCTACTCAAGAAACAATTTGCACTTCACTCCCTTTTCTAATTTTCTAAGCCTATTGTTAAGGATGGTTTGAAATTCATTACTGCCATTTTCATTTTTTAAAAATGTTGTCATATTCATAATTAAACCATTCTCAAAGTCTGTGTAGTCTTGACTTCATCTTAAACCTGTTTCCATGGTCACAGTGGTGATGAAGATTTCAATGTATGCTATGATATATTTTTGAAGCATGCAGGATTTAAAAAAAAATCTTATTTATTATTTAAGATATAAAAGGGGAATCATCAGACCAAGCTAATACAGAAGTGGTGCATTACTGTCACTCTTGATGATAACCCAAGTTTGTAATCACTGAAATGCATATTAAATAAAACACCAAGGATAGTGTACTTAGGTGGATTTTCTGCAAAGAATTACTGTGCCATCATATCTTGCATTCTTGTGATATGTTTCATCCTTTTTATAATATTCAAGATATTACTTTGGAAATAGCAGGAATGAAAACAAGTTTTAAACTAAAAGCCACACCATCTGAAAACCTGAGGAAACATTGTGGACCTTTAAGAAAGGCATACGATTGAATGTAATTTGTTTTCTTTATTTGTTGTGCTGAAAGTTATTCCAATAATATAATAATAATATAAATGAAGTAATTATAACAAAAAATGGTAGTTAATAAGTTCAATTTGCAGCAAGTGTATTATGTACTTCTGTATAGATGCTGATATTTTAGTACCACGGAACTGATTGCTCTGATGCATTAGTATGAAGACAAGGAAATAGGAGATTCTGTCAATATTTTGAATGCCAAATTTCCTTTGCAGTCTTCAGAATGTGCAGATATTTTCTATCATTTATTTTTTTTAAAAGTAGGATTATCAGTGATGTTTTGTTGGTGGATATTACATATACTGTAGCATCCGGCTGGGAATAGAAGATACTAACACAATTGAGAGGACAAGAAAACTGCAATAAACAGCTGCAATGGCAATGCTTACACAGTTTATAAAAGCATCAGAACAGCAAGACTGTGTTACAGCTGGTGGAATACATCTTCATAAAATGGTTGTTTTATAAACTATAAACCAGGATTATTCATAACTTCATGGTTGGCTTCAATGTCAATATGTAAGTAAGCATGCCTATATATATTTATCTTTATGGGGGAGATTTTTGTCTTTTCTTTGGCAATCACTCACAAATCCTTCCTCAGCATGTTTAAAAAAATATATGTTTTAAGACTGGTCTCAACTTTGGGAAGTATTTAGATGGCTTTGTAAACCAATCCTACAGAGACATATTTTATCACAAATCTGACATATGACAGACAACTCAATTGATGGTATAGTCACTGCACATCGACATACTTTCCCCTGTCAATGCTTTATTTGGCAACCCTAGCTTGTTCAAAATGTCAACTCACTGCTGGCGAATAGACCGCCGCAGTTTGCACTCTTCGATAGTTTCCTCTCCTGCATTTATTTCAATTCCTAATTTGTTCAAATTGGACTTCTAGTTATGTTTCTCTCTCTCCCTGTCCATCAACATTTAATAGCCGGGGCAGAGGACATAGGAGCAGGGAGGTCTTGATATAACTTTATAAAACATTGGCTAGGTCACAAATGCAACATTATGTCCAGTTCTGGTTCCCACACCAGCAGAAGGTCGTGATTGCACTGGAGTGGATGCAGAGGAGATTCACCAGGATGTTCCCTAGGATGGGGAGATTCAGGTATGAAGAAAGACTGGATAGGTTGGGTTTGTCTTCCCTGGAGCAGAGAGGGCTAACGGGCATTTGATAGAGGTATACAAAATTATGAGAGGCAAAGATAAGGTGGATTGTAAGAATCTTCCTCCATGGTGGGGGTGTCAAAGACCAGAGGACATAGATTTGAGATGAGGAGCAAATGGTTTAGAGAGGATCTGAGGAAACATTTTTTTACCCAGAGGACAGTGGAAATATGAAACAAGCTGCCTGAGAGGGCGGTGGAGATAGGTACTCACACAACATTTAAGAAGAATGTCGATGAGTTCTTAAATTGCAACAGCATAGTAGGCTATGGACCAAGTGCTGTAAATGGGATTAGCATTGGTATTTGATGGTCAACATAGACATGATGGGCTGAAGGGCCTGTTTCTGTCCTGTATGACTCAATGACCTGATGAACATGTCTTTGCCAGAGCTCATTTCTGAATAAGGTAAATGTTTTGTGATTTTGGAGTCATTAATTTGACCTATGTAGCCACATCAATAAACTTGGCCATTGATAGCCTCAGGGCCCGATTCTCCGCTCCCCAAGCCGGGTGGGAGAATCGCGGGAGGGCCGGGCGACTCACGACACACTGCCCTGGCACCCCCCGTGATTCTCCCACCACCCGTTCGGAGAATCGCCGCTCGCCGTTTTTCACAGTGACCGGCGATTCTCCGGCCCGGATGGGCCGAGCGGCCTGACGTTCCCGATCTGTTCACGCCGGCGGCAACCACACCTGGTCGCTGCCGTCGTGAACATGGTGCCAAAGGTTTGTTTGTGGCTTGTGGGCGGCGGAGAGGGGAGTGAGCCGTGCTCTGGAGGGGACTGGCCCGTGATCGGTGCCCACCGATCGTCGGGCCGGCGTCTCCAAGGGATGCACTGTTTCCCCTCTGCCACCCCACAAGATCAAGCCGCTACATCTTGCGGGGCAGCGGAGGGGAAGACGGCAACCGCGCATGCGCGGGTTGGAGCCGGCCAACCTGCGCATGCGTGGCTGACGTTGCTTAGGCGCCGCCGTCGCGTTATTCTCGGCGCGTCGCCTTGACGCAAGCGTCAAGGCCCAGCGGCCGAGAATAACGGAACGTCGCTCCTAACCCCCTGGGGGGGTGGGGGGGTGGGGGATGAATAGGGAGTGAAGAGCGACCTCTGAGACTGTCGTGAAACTCGGCCGAGTTCACAACGGCCTTCCTGATGCTGCGCGAGAGCCGGGAATCGCGCCCACAGTTTCAACACAATTACAACCAGGATTTGAGGGGATAAATATATTAGTTTTACAATCATCCCAGTGAATGTGAAGAACTTCACATAAAGAATGTTGCTACAAATGCTCAATTGTTTTGAGGCACGTGCTGTATGTAACCAAGGATTCAGAGATGTAGGACGCGTCATGCTGGATGCTATGGGTAAATCACGTGCAAGCCCCAATCAGGCTGCGAGCCGGGCCAATCACGAATCACATGACTTGCTCCGCCCTGCACAATCTCGATCTCGCTTTCACTGGCCGAGTGCCTGGGAGACCTCGCCAGGGAAGCATTTCATGCTGGTCCACACAAATGTGGACCAAGCGTAATGGCACCTGGGGGGGTCTCCCAGGCCATTGGAGTTCTGGAACCCTGACAGCGCCACATGGGCACCCTGGCTGGGTGGGACTGTTAGGGGGCAAAGGGCAGCACCAGGGTGTCAAGCTGGCAGTTCCAGGGTGCACATGTGCCAGGTTAGCACTGCCAGGCGTCAGGGCACGGGGGGCACTGACAGTGGTCGGGGCTCGAAGGAGCGGGGGCTTGCCAAGTAGAGGGACGGTGAGCGGGTTCTCGGGCCCTCCCAAAGGTTGGGGGGTGAGAGGGTTAAAGAACTGGGGTGGGGCTACTGAAAGTGGCAATGGTGGGGCGGTGGGGGGGGAGAAAGATCTGGGCTGCCGGACAATATGGCGGAAGCTCGCTGGCAGGTAATACGTCCAACGGCAGAGTTGGTGGGGAGAACCTCCCTGGGGAAAAAGCAAAGGGAAAGTGCCATTTGATAGCAGGATGTTTCTCGCTGCTTCCCCAGAAATGGTCTCTTCATGATTATTGATGGAAAGGAAAAATGCCAGATGCATGTTGTACATTTCAAAAAAATGTATCAAGTATGACTTGAAGATTGTTGGTAGGGTATGTCACAATTGTACAGTTATCAGCAAACTGATGATTGATAAGTTACAAAAAATAAATTAAGTACCCAATTCACTTGTTCCAATTAAGGTGCAATTTAGCATGGCCAATGCACCTAATCTTTGGGTTGTGAGGGCGAAACCCACGCAAACATGGGGAGAATGTGGAAACTCCACACGGACAGTGACCCAGGGCTGGGCTCGAACCTGGGACCTCGGCGCCATGAGGCAGCAATGCTAACCACTGCGCCACCGTGCTGCCCAGCTGATGATTGGTAATAATGGTGATGAAAATGTTCATCTTTGCCTGTAAGTCCCTAAGATTAAAAAGCTTACCATCTAGTCAATATTTCTGCCTTTGCAATCTGGGAATTAAGGAGTGAAATGTTGAACAAGGAAAATCAGGCACCCCCAACAGAGACTGCATGGTTTTTCTTCCTTTTAAGCAATCGTGTGCAATCTTCCATATCCAATTTTCTTTTCTGTGCTCTGCCCTGGTGTTGCTTAATTCGGACAGTAAAGTAAAAACCCTATAAAATTATCTTGGAGTTTCAGTAATAAGTATCAGACAGGGTATGGAGAGAAGTCCAGAGAAACACAGAGCAGTAAGCCAACTGAAACCATTGGTGAGGGGAGGCAGGTTAAGATTGGCATCCAGGCTGGATTATGAACAACACTGTTTGAAATGTTCCATTTGACTTTTGTGCTTTGCCATAAAGGCTCAAAATATTTTTGCATTTGTTTCTGAAAACAAACAAGCTTTTCTAAGATCTGAGTACTGATGTAGCTATGACAAGAATTGTATTATGGGATTAATGGAAAACATCGCTGAATATTTTTATCATAACTTATTAATTGTGGTGTAGACTGCATAAAAGCAAACAAACTAAAATATTGGCAATATTCTCATGAAAAACATACTAATGTTCTCGTACTGTTGCATTGAAATGCAGTATGAATACTGTAATACGCTTGGTGTCTCAATCTTGCCATAATCCTCAAAGGGTTAATTTCATGCATTGCAGAGCGGTAACATGCATCAGTCAGAGATTTCAAAGCATACTGAGGATAAATTGACGTCTCTTTTCATTACCCAGAAGTCAATGTTGCAATCTGGATTGAATGCTGAACCAGAAAAGAGGATTAAACTAAAAATCCTTCAGTAATAAGCGCCATCATTAGTGACCAACTGCGTTAGAGGTTAAACCATCGTCACACGATTCGCTCTATACAGGCATCTATTGTGACTTTCAAAGGATACGGGGGTTTTCATTGTACACCATCTTCAGGCTGATTTAATGGATATTTTTAATGCTGAAACATTAATACCAACTTGTCAAAAATTATTGAAAATATGCAAAATTGAGCACTCAGTGATGTTTACAGTGGTGACATTATTTAAAGGCAAATTTATCACTGCACTTCTCAAGAGGTCAATTGAATAGAGATATAAGTGAATTGGTCTTGGTTTGAGAACATTAAATTCAGACTTCATGTCATGTGAAGCAAGTTTAAAGCATCAAAACAGCTACGTAGTCAAAGTTGTTTTCTTAGTAAAATGAAGCTGCCATCATGCTGCACACAATCAAGCTATTTACATAGATGCGTCAATGTTGATTGCTCTGTTCTGCATTGAGTTAATCCTGGTGTTGAATGATCACACTAAAAGCCAGTTCAGATGTTTGCATTGGAAGTATTTTTAAAAGCAGGCAAAATTTCAGCAGTGGGTGGAATTTTGTCTATGTTATAATAGCAGTTGTACCGATTAAAATATTTTCCTCATTCTGTAATAACACAAGTCTAAAATGTTTGAAATTAGCATAGATAGAAATTTATACAAACATGTTCATGAATCCAGTTGAATTGTTCAACAGAGGTAATGCCACAGGGAGCAGGAACAACATGGCAAGGTAATCATGCACTAAAACTAGCTCAGAGGAGACCCCTCACACCCAGGCTTTGCCCTCTCCTACACCCTTCCATCAAGCAGAAGATACAGAAATCGGAAGATCCACACATCCAGACATAGGAACAGCTTCTCCCCCACAGCTACTAAACTCCTCAAAGACTCTCCCTTGGACTGATCTGTTCCCTGTAAGAACACTATTCATGATGGCCTATGCTGCTCTTGCTCATGTATTTACTTTGTTTGGCCCTTGTTCCGCACTGTAACCAACACTATTTGTCGATGTACTTTGTTGATTATTCTTTTGTCTACTGTGTACGTACTGTGTACGTTCCCTTGGCCACCAAAAAATACTTTTCACTGTACTTTGATACAACCAATCAGTAACTTCATAAATAACAATTTGGGGCTGATGCATCGGTGAGACACATAAACTCAGGAAATTGCACATGCGCGGCCCTCAACGTTTGGTCCACTACAATTACAAACTACTTCCGATGCATTTGCATCCTTCCTTAAGCATTGTTTCCTCACAGCGGCAGGAACCCGGGTTCAATTTCGGCCTGGGGTGACAGTGTGAAGCTTGCATGTTCTTCTCATATCTGCTTAAGTTTCCTTCAGAAGCTCTGGTCTCCTCCCAAAGTTGTGCAGGTCAGGTGCATTGGTTATTCTAAATTGCCCCTTAGTGTCCAAAGATGTGTAGGTTAGTTGGGGTTATGGGGCTAGGGACAGGGTGTAGGCATAGTTAGGGTGCTCTTTCAGAGGGACTGTGCAGACTCAATGGGCTGAATGGCCTCTTTCTGCACTGAAGGGATTCTATGATTCTACAATTCTTAAACAAGGTGATCAATACTGTACACATTACTCCAAATGCCGTCTGACAACCTGTACAACCGGTACAACCAAAGCATAATCCCCCTACCTTTGTATTCAATTCTCCTTGCAATAAATAACAACATTACATTCATTTTCCAAATTACTTGCCGTGCCTGCATACTACCCTTTTTTGACTCATACATTAGGATCTGTTTACGATCTAATCAGCGCGAATCTGTTGGTAAAATCCGGATCTTGCCTTAGCATGGTGAGAAACCAATAATCAACACTTAAGGCCAATCTCCATACAATTAGCGGGAGCGACCTCTGATCTAATGGACTCCCATGATCTAAAGCTCGCCCCAGCAAGTGATCTCGGGGCATCGATTAGTGGTGATCTAATTGTCCATGGGTCCGCAATGTCAACTCCTGATTTGTGTTTACCCATTCCGGGGGCAACCCTAGCCCCTGCCTATCTGCCTCACCGACCACCCATAACTCCCACTGACCGCGGAGGACTCTGACCGCACGGTTGAAGGCTTTAGCTATTTGCGAATTGGCAATCATAGTTCTTTCCCATGGATAGGTGTGCCATGTAACTTGTCAGAGTTATTGTCCAGCATCCCAATCAGACTGTTATGTCTGGACACTTTGCCTGCACACTGCAGGAAGCAACCATGGAAGCAGCATCCAACATCCGAACACTCAAGGGCTGGGCCCCAGCACCTGGGACATTACCATGGCCGGAGGGTGGGTGAGTGCACCGGGGAGGGGACTTGTACTCGGTCCAGGAAACATTACGTGCAGGTGTCTGGGGTACAGATTGTGGGGCCTGGTGAGCAGGAACCCTCACTGCGGCAGGGCATGCTGGGGAATGAGGGGGTGGGGGGGCTAGTGGAGAGCAAAGGGGGGGAGACTGGAGGGTCCCGGGGTGGAAGACATTGTTGGTTGTCAGTCTCACACCCTCTCCCAATCCTTTAAAGATATTGAACGGTATGGATGTAGAACTTGTCCCAGTGATGCTGATGGCAGGACAGGAGGCCAGGACTGGAGAAGGCGGCGGCAGCAGCACTGTCGAGGCAGTGGCGCATGTGCTGGGAACTGCCCCACACCCCATGTACCTGGCCGCCCATGAGGCCAGGGATGGACCCAAAGGGGGAGGTCCACAATGGCCCAACTTGCACAATCGCCGTTGGTCGTTTGAGCAGATGACGGACAGTGTGTGCTGCCGGAGGCTCCATTTCAACAAGGGGATGGTCAGACACCTGTGCCATGGACTGGGAACATGTGGAGACGGAGGATACCCACTCCCGGTGGCTGTCCAGGTCTCGTAGCCCTGAAACTTAATGCCTCAGGATCATTTCAGGGCTCGAGCGGTGACTTGTGCGGCCTCCCACAAGCTACAGCCCACAAGTGCATCTGTGAGGTTATGGATGTCTGTTTGCCCGGGCAACAAACTATACAAATTTTGACATGGACTAGGCCCAACAAGATGCCCGGGCAGCAGTATTCTCCACCATTGATGGGATGCCCCAGGTCCAGGGCCTAATAGATGGCACGCATGTCAACTTGCACTCACTGGGCCGTCTGGGAGTGCCCTAAATCAATAGGAAGGGGTTTCACTCCCTGAACATCCGGCTCATGTGCGACCACCAGATGAAGATCATGCACGTGTGTGCACGCATCCCAGGGAGTGTGCAATACAGTCGGACATCCCCGGCTTTTTCAAGGGCCACCATCGGGTCTTGGAGATAATGGGTACCTGCTTAGGGCCTAGCTAATGACATCAGTACTGAGGCCGGTGACCGATGCAGTGACCTATTACAACAAGGCCTTTGTGACCACCCGGGCTGTCATTGAGCAGTGCATCGGACTCCTCAAAATGCGGTTCCGATGCCTCAACCACTCTGGTGGTGCACTGCAGTATACACCCTGGAGCGTCGGCCACTTTGCGGTGGTCTGCTCTGTCCTCCACAACCTGGCACAGCAACGGACCAAAGTGCTGGAGCTGGAGGGGATGGAATGTGTGGCCACCTCCGAGGAGGACGAAGATGAGAAGGCATCAGACCAGGAGGGGCTGGAGGGCAAGTCCAGGTAAGAACTGCAGGACCAGCCAGAGGATGGAGGACAGGTGACAGCGCCGAGGGTCTGTCAAGCCCAGAGGGCCAGGAAGGCCCTCATTCTTGCCCGCTTCACGTAGGACATAACCTCGTCCGTCACTTCCCCCCTCATCCCTTCCTGACCTGCTCGCCCAGCCCTCTGCATTCCTCACCATTCACCATCCTTCACTCCACCGCCTCCCCCACCATTTCCCATTCCCCAAGGACCTGTGTAACATCAATTCAGGGTGATGGGACTGTGTCGGCCTGGTTAGCGGGTCACTGTCAGAGGGGGTAGCTGGTGGCTGCGTCGCCACTCTATAGATGGGTCTGGGCTGGCATCCAGCGCCTCCTCCCAGTCGGTGCCCAGAGGGCCATGAGGGTCACCTCGGCATGGAGGGCCAGCTGGTTCGAGCCCCGTCTGCCCTGCATCATCTGGCTTTGCCAGCCCTGGTGGCTCCTCAATGTCTGCAGCATCTTGTTGACACCCTCGGTGATGTTCCTCAGTGACTGGGACATGCTCTGCAGTGCTTCTGCAATACCCATCTGCGACTGGTACAATCTCTGCGGCAACTCAACTATTCCCATCTGAGACTGGGACATGTTCCGCAGCACCTCATCAAGATCTGCCTGGTACTGGGCCACATCCCCCAGCGAGTCGGTCAGTTTACCGAGGCCCTGGGCCGCGGCCGCCACCGACTGAACCACGCTTGGACACTCCCAAAATTGCTGTCCAAGTGTGGCATGGGTGCCTCAGAGGTGATGGGCTCGAGGATGGGGGATGGAGATTGTGGGGGGCCTCTGGGCTGCTAGGCCTTTCCGCCTGGGTTCCTGATATCCTGCACGGTCTAGTGAAAGCAGTTGGGCTGGAGAGAGTGATAAGAGAGTGCTGGACTGGTGCTTAAATGTGGTGCTGGAACCTTCAAACTTGTCAGCTGATGGTGGGTAGACAAAGTTTCTGTTGACCCGCGAGGAGAATCAGAAGGGAATTCACAGGATCCTGCCATTCTGATCGGCAGCACAGGTGCCACCGGAGCCAGTATGTACGCAATCTGCGGGCCTCGTAACGCCCGGCATGGTAACACACTGAGGCACGTGAATTTCGTGGGAGGCCTTTCAGGAGATTTGCGACCCCAGAAACGTTTTGCGAGATTCATCCGAACCTCGTGAGACACCGTGATCTGGATTTCGCCGGCGCTGGGCAAGACCAGATTAAGGTATTTAAATACTCCGTATGGCTCATTTAAATATGGCTGTGCCGGATTCTCCCGGTGCCCAAGAACTAACGGCGTGCTCAGTGAGACCTCAACCAGGCACCGTTTAGTACTTGTTCACACAACCATGGACCAGGCCAACCCGCACCTAGAGGAGGAGGGGGTTCCCAGGCTATTGGAGACCATTGGGTGGCAGGAACAAGGAAACATGGACCCCTGTCTCTCCCTCTGGAACCTAGGCACTGTTGGGGTACCCTAGTGGCAGTACCAAGCTTCTCGGGTGCCAGAGTGGCAGGATGCTGGGTGGCACTGCCAAGGGTTAGAGCCTCAGGGTGGCCATGCCCATGAAAGAGGAATAGGGGAGGGCATGAAGGATGATTGGGAGAAGGGCAGGTATGAATGGGCCTCATAAAGGTTGGGGAGTAAAGTGTGGTGATCCTGAAAGGGGTGTGCCCAAAAGTGGGCTGGTGGGGACAGAGGCCTGCAAAGATTGGGGTCCTCAGTGACCCCATAGCAGGGTGTCCACACTTGAGGGGGGGGTGTGGGATAATGCCCATTTGTGCATGAATGACATTGCCGATGGATGGGCATCGTGGGGGACCCACAAGCTCACTTAGAGATTGGGGTAGCCTTTCAAAATGGTGGCTCGATCTCTGAGGAGCCGGTCTCATCACTGAGTTCAGCTCCCCAGTGTTGAACAAATTTCCAAGTGTGGGCTTGAACAGGAGAAGCTTCCCAAGTTCCAAAGAAATGACGAACTGTGATAGTGAGCCGGAACTGCCACGGGCTTCCTGACGATCGGCCCAGCGAGGCCTTCACTGGCATAAAACATTAATAGGCCCACTTATTGATGCCCTCAGGCTTCACACCGCAAATCATGTTATGCCAACTTATTCGCTACGACCACACTTGCCAGCCCCCAGCGGCACGATAGTGTGGCAAGGTGGCACAGTGGTTAGCACTGTTGCCTCACAGCTCCAGGGTCCCAGTTCAAATTCGGCCTCGGATGACTGCCTGTGAGGACTTTGCACTTTCTACCCGTGTCTGCATGGGTTTCCTCCAGGTGCTCTTGTTTCCTCCCACAGTCCAAAGATGTGCAGGTTAAGTGGATTGGCCATGCTAAATTGCCCCTTAGTGTCCAAAAGGTTAAGTGGTGTTACTGGTTTACGGGGATAGAGTGGAGGTGTGGGCTTAAGTAGGGTTCTCTTTCCAAGGGCTGGTGTGGACTCGATGGGCCGAATGGCCTCCTTCAGCACTATAAATTCTATGATTCTCCTGTGACAAGGGACAGCAGCACTTAAACTGCTCCTGAACAGCCAATGCCACTCAGTTGGCAGCCATACCACCGAGACGAGTGATGTGTTGGGTAGGCTGGGTCTACGTGGACTGCGTTTGATGCAGTGTAGCGAGAGACAGACTTCCAACATCTGATGAGATGCAACACGATTTTATTTAACATCTAACTATTTTACATGTTCAACTGTGGGTTGACGCTATGCTGACTTGACTGAGACCTGAGGCTAGCCTGACCAGACTAACTGACTACCACATGGTGTTTGCACTGGCTAATGCTCATGAGCTTTGACTGTCTCAGAGACTGGATCCCTAGACGGTGGGAAAACTTGTGCCCTCTGGCTTCATAGTGGTCGTGTCCTATCTGGTGATTGGCTGCTGTGTTCTGTGTGCTCACTGGTCATCCTGTGTGTCAATCACTGCCTGTCTGCACTCCATCATATACATGGATGTATATTATGACAACGAGCAGCCCCACTATTCAGCAATGCAGACCTGGGGACATTAGCAGAAGTAGTCAAGGCAAGATTTCTTCTCCAAGGGCCTTGAAGGGTCAGCCACAGGGCAGCCATTGCTGATTGGGAGGAAGTGGCAGCGGCCGTCAGCTCAGGGAAACTGAGCATGCGGACAGGCACTCAGTACCACAAGAAGGTCAACGACCTGCACCGGGCCACACGGGTGAGTTAGCACCGGAACAGGCTTACCCAGATCTGATGCTTCCGTGATATTCAGAGCAGGATGTCAGTGACCCTCCAGCAGGTCCATTGGGGATTGGAGGAATCCCAGAGGCTGAAGGCGCAGGAAATGGCACCGTCAAAGCGTGGCACTGAGGCCAACACTGTTAGGGTGGCGACAGTAGTGGAGAGCCTAGGGCATGACATCAGCAGCATGAGTGAAGGTGTTCAAGGCATGGCGCAGTTGGTGACGGCCATGGCTGAGGGTCTCGGCTGAATGTCCAACTCACTGGTGGATGTCACCCAGTACGAGGCTGGCCTTGGGACACATCCCTCTCTCAGGTGGGATGGCTAAGGCGCTGAGGATCTTGTTCCAGTCGCAGGAGGGCATTGCTGAGAGCATGGCCCAGTCACTGAGGAGCATTGCCGAGTACAATAACATCAAGGTGCAGACATCCGTGAGCCGCCAGGGCTGGCAGAGCCAGATGAAGCAGGGGCAAACGGTGCTCAAACCAGCTGCCCCTCTGTCCCAATGTGAACCCCAGGAGCCCATGGGCACTGAGCGGGAGGAGTGGGCTCGTCCCATGGAGTGGGGATGGTGGCCACCAGCTCCCCTGTGTTGAGGCGGTGTCTTGAAGTCAGTATACAGGACAGGGCGGCACAGCTGTGCATCTGCTGTCAACAAGTTCTCCGGGGCACTCCGGCCTCAGAGCACCCAGAGGACACCGGCAAGGGGCATCGAAGGCCACGGGATGTGGTAAGCAGCTGGCTACCTCTTCCCCAGGTGTGCATCCTGGTCATGAGGCGTGACCTTTGGCTGCCGGTCCTGCCATTGGCAGGGATGGCCGGGGAGGGCGGGGGGGGGGGGTCCTTTCAGGCCCAGTGGAGGGCAGGTGACCAGCCGATGGGCTGTGTGGTCGGGCTGACAGCCGTACAGGACTGGGTTGTTCCCAGGGCTTTTCACAACCTACTTGTGACAATAAGTGATATTATTATTATTATTATACTATTATTATTCAGACAGCCATCATACTGTGCACTCCACTGAGCGCCCAACTTGGCCCATGGTTGTGCAGAGTGACACCGAGTGCATGGCTGCACCCACTCCACCACTCGCCTTAATCCACCCCCCACCATCCACTCCAACAACTTTCCCCCCCCCACCAGACGGGGGCCACGGAGTATACTGCTGACATGTGTAGCACCAGTCAATGGTACTCCTGCCAGCAGAAGTGGATTCCGGGGCCAGAGGCCACCATGGTGTTGGGCATCAATGGGACCAGAGGTGCGAGGGACAGAGTGCCAGGGTATTGGCCCAGGGTAGGTATGGCGATGAGGAAGGAAGGGAGAGGGAGACATGTGGGGGCAGCGTCTGTAGTGCAGACCGTGGCCACCATGATGCCTGTTGGACCTGATTGGCCATGGAGGTACACACCATTGGAATGGATTGGATTTGATTGTATTTGATTTATTGTGACATGTACCGAGGTGCAGTGAAGTATTGTTCTGCGTTCAGTCCAGACAGATTGTTCCATACATGAAAAAACATAGGACATACAATGTAAATGCATTGACTTAAACATCGGGTGAACCATACAGAGTGTAGTACGACTCAGTCGAGACGTTGTGTGGAGAAATAAGTTCAGTCCATAAGATGGTCATTCAGGAGTCTGGTAACAGTGGGGAAGAAGCTATTTTTAAACCTGTTAGTGTGAGTTCTCAGACTTTTGTATCTCCTGCCTGATGGAAGAGGTTGGAAGAGAGAATAACCCGGGTGGGAGGAGTCTTTGATTTTGCTGCCCGCCTTCCCAAGGCAGTGGGAGGTGTGGACAGAGTCAATGGATGGGAGGCGGTTTTGTGTGATGGACTGGGCTATGTTCATGACTCTCTGTAGTTTCTTACAGTCTTCAGCCAAGCAGTTGCCATACCAGGCTGTGATGCAGCCCGATAGGATGCTTTCTATTGTGCATCTGTAAAAGTTGGTAAGAGTCAATGTGGACATGCTGAATTTCCTTAGTTTCCTGAGGAAGTAAAGGTGCTGTTGTGCTTTATTGATCGTAGAGTCTATGTGGCTAGACCAGGACAGATTAATGGTGATGTGCACACCTAGGAATTTGAAACTGCTAACCATCGCCACCTCGGCACCATTGATGCAGACAAGCATTTGTACAGTACTTTGCTTCCTGAAGTCAATGACCAGCTCTTTAGTTTTGCTGGCGTTGAGGGAGAGATTATCGTCGTTGCACCACTCTATCTCCTTCCTGTAATCTGACTCATTGTTGTTCGAGATCCGACCCACTCAGGTCGTGTCATCAGCAAACATGCAGATGGAGCCAAATGTTGTCACACAGTCGCATGTGTATAGGGAGCATAGTAGGGGGCTGAGTACACAGCCTTGTGGGGCCCCAGTATTGAGGACTATCATGGAGGAGGTGTTGTTTCTCCTTACTGATTGTGGTCTATGGGTCAGGAAGTCAAGGATCCAGTTGCAGAGGGAGGTGCCAAGTCCTAGGTTTTGGAGCTTTGATGCGAGCTTGGCTGGGATTATGGTGTTGAAGGCAGAGCTGTAGTCAATGAATACGATTCTAACGTAGGAGTCCTTGTTCTCGAGATGTTCCAGGGATGAGTGTAGGGCCAAGGAGATGGTGTCTGCTGTGGACCGGTTGTGGCAGTATGCAAATTGTAATGGATCAAGGCATTCGGGGATCATAGAATTTACAGTGCAGAAGGAGGCTATTTGGCCCATCGAGTCTGCATCGGCCCCTGGAAAGAGCACCCCATTTAAGCCCATACCTCCAACCTATCCCCATAACCCAGTAACCCCACCTAATCTTTTTGGACACTAAGGGCAATTTAGCATGGCCAATCCACCCAACCCGCACATCTTTGGACTGTGGGACGAAACCGGAGCACCCGGAAGAAAACCACACAGACATGGGGAGAACGTGCAGACTCCGCACAAACAGTGACACAAGTCGGGAATCGAAGCTGGGCCCCTGGAGCTGTGAAGCAAGTGTGCAAACCGTTGTGCTACCATGCTGCCCATGTGTCTCATTACCAACCTCTTGAAGCACATCAGAATCATATAGTCAAAGTCACCGGCAGTAGTCATTGACGCATATTGCCTGGTTCTTCTTTGGCACTGGTTATGATGGTGGTCTTCATCCTAGTCGGAATCCAACCAGGAATGGTGGTCTTCATCCTAGTCACCGCAGTCCTGGGGGATGCGCTGAGGCTGTATGAGCTGAAGCTGCTCAAGGAGGACCCTGCAGTGGTGGAGCCTGCCCCAGAGGAACAGGAGGCAGCCAGTGAGGATGGAGAACCGGCTGCCTGAGGAGGAGGTCTATCCGGAGGCCACAGACCGATGCGGAGATCCATTACAATGATGGCCATATTATGACAAGGGGTATGATCAAGTCATGCTTCGGCATCCTGAAGATATGTTTCAGGTGCCTGGACTGCTCTGGAGAGGTTTGAACACTCGACCTGAACTCTGGAGGCAGCAATACCACAGAGGAAGAAACCAACATTCTAAACCCCAAACGCCTGGTCCAGGTAACGTTTCCAGCTGGTGTCTGGGGTACAGGGTCTCAGGTCCGGTACAAAGGGCCACTGCTGCCGCTGGGGGTTTGTTTGCAGGGCATGTTGGATGGCCCAATAAGGGATGGCAGGGGATGTGAGGGAAGCCTGAGGAATCTGCAGGTCTGGGGTGGAAGCTAGAGCTGATTGCCTGTCCCTCACCCTCTCCAATTCCTTACAGATATAACATCATGGATGATGTTGTGGATCCTGCGGAAGCTGCCTTCGCGGTGCTGCTGGCAGGCCAGGTGGCCAGACGTCAGAAAAGGTGGCGGCATCTGTGTCGACAGAGACCTGAGGAGCTGACCCTTGTGAAGGGCACCACCCCACACCCTGAGGACCTAGCCATCCATCAGCCCAGGGAGGCACCCATAGATGAAGGCCGGAAATGGCCCAAGGTGTACAGGCATCACTGGTCTTTCAAAATGATGTTCGACTTCATGTGCCGCAGGAGACTCCGCCTCAACAAGGAGAAGGTGCAGCACCAGTGCCATGCCCTTGCAGATTTGACATCACATGGAGGAGGAGGCCACTCGCTTCGGTGGTCGTCAAGGTTATCGCAACCTTGAACTTCTACATCCCAGGATCATTCCAGGTCTTGAAATATGACTTGTGCATATCCCAACCAATAGCCCACAAATGCATTCATGAGGTCATGGATGCCCTGTTTTCCTGAGCAGCCGACTAAATAATTTTTGACATGAACCAAGCTCAACAAGGTGTGCGGCAGCAGGATTTTCCGCATCACCGGGATGTCCTGGGTGGTCAGGGAGCCCCTTTCATCAACAGGAAGCGGCTCCTCCTCCTGGACATCCAGCTAGTGTGCGACCACCACCTGATGATCATGCAGTATGTGCATTCTTCCCAGGGAGTGTGAATGACAGCCACATCCTGTGGCAGTGGGACATCTCCGGCAGGATGACCGGTTGGCTCATGCGGGATAAGGCTCCCCGCTTGGGACCCGGATAAATAAGCCAGTATGGAGGCCAGAGATTGATGCAGAGACCCAATACAAGGCCCATGTGGCCACCTGGGCTGTCACTGAGCGGTGCATCGGACTGTTGAAAATGCGGATCCAATGCCTCGATCCCTCTGGTGGTGCACTGCAGTACACCCCTCTGATAGTCACCACTGTTGTATATATATATCGCATATGAGGTGTATTATGGTATGGCTCCTGTACTACAGGTACGGGGGTAGATCCCTGCCTGCTGGCTCCGCCCAGTCGGCGGAGTATAAATGTGTGGGCTCTCCGAGCTGCAGCCATTTTGGCAGCAGCTGCGGGAGGCTACACATCTCTGCGTAATATAGCTTCGATTACACTCTACTCTCGTCTCGTCGTATTTGATAGTGCATCAATTTATTACACAGAGATTTTACAACAATGGATCTCCGCATCAAGCCTGATCACCTGCAGCTGCACCCTCAAGCAGACAACGCCAAGTCTGCCTTCGCACATTGGCTAGCTTGCTTTGAAGCCTACATCGGATCTGCGACACAGCCCCCCTTCAGCCCTGCAATGGGGTTGCCTGCTTTGTGGTGGTCTGCTGTGTTCTCAAAAACCTGGAACAGCTAAAGGGCCACATGCTGGAGGTGGAGGAGAAGGAACATGCGGCCATCTCCAAGGAGGAGGAGAACAATGAGGAACCTCACCAGGAGCTGCTGGAGGACGAGCCGGGGGAGGACCGGTACCATCTGGAGGATGGAGGACAGGCGCTGGCGGCGACAGCCCAGTGTGCCCAGAGAACCAGTGAGGCACTCATCCTCACCTACCTCTCATAGGACATGGCCTCATCCGTCATCGCACCCCTTTCCCCTATACCACTCACCGTCCCCCCACATCGGTTCCATCCCCTCACCCTCCCCTCCCCCATCCTCACCCCACCCTTTCCCCCCCGTCGCCTGTTCCACCCTCCCAGCGCCTGTGTTACATCACTTCAGCATGATGAGCTTGCGTTGACACAGTCAGCGGGTCAATGTACAAGGCAGGAAGATGATGATAACCCGCTGTGAGCTGAGCTCTAGTGCTTATCAAACCAGGCCATAGACTCCTCTATGTCTGCTGAGTGCACACTCACACCCATCACCTGCACGTGGGGGGCATCGTCCAGTAAGGCAACTCAGAGCATGTCGGCCTGGGGAGGGCAGGGCAAAACTGGAGGAAAGGGGTACAGGCAAAATTACCTGATGGAGACTTCACTTGTTTCGGGTGTAATGCGTTTTAAAGGTGTACAAGTTAAATAGTGACCCCAACTGTCCCAAGCTTCTAATGGTGTCGCCCCCCCCGTTCCCTCCACCAGTGTCCTATCAATGATGCTCAATGTGCTTAGTCCTCCGCATTCTACCGCTACGTCTAGGTGTGTCCCCAGGGTGCACATCAAGGGTGGATGCAGCCAGCTGTTTACTGAGTTCTGTGGCCTTTGATGCCCCGGCAGGTTTTCTTTGGAGGGCCTGGGGCTGAAGGGCCCCTGCTAACTTTGCAATGGCCTATGCCTGCCCGTGAAACCTTATTCCACACGCTGACACCGAGATGCACTGGTGTCAGGGGGTGGATACTGGAAAGCTGGCGATGGCCGTCATCTCCCTATGGGAGGCTCTGGGTTAGCCTCCAGCAGGTCCTCCTCCCGATTAGTGACCGAAGGGCCCTCGGAGTCACCTTGGGACAGAGGAGCAGCTGGATTGAGTTCCTGATCCCTGTGCGGCATCTAGTTCTACTAACCCTGGCTTCTCCCCAAGGTCTGCACCATGGTGCCGATGCCCTCTGAGATGCCCCTCTATGACAGGGCTATGCTCCGCAGCGTGTCGCTAATGTCCACCTGAGTCTGGGACATGTCCCTCAGCAACCGGGACATGCTCTCCAGCGCCTCAGCAATTTCTACCTTAGACTGGGACATGCTGTCGAGGCCCTAAGTCATGGCTATTACTGGCTGAGCAATGCCTTGGATACCACCACTCATGCCGTTGATGTCGTGCTCCAGGCTCTCCACTCTAGTCACCACCCTAGCAGTGTTGGCCTTGGTGCCACGCATTGTCGGCGTAATTGCCAGCGCCCTTAGCCTTTGGGAATCCTCCAATGGGCTTTGGACTTGCTGGAGTGTCGCTGACATTCCCCTCTGAATCTCACTGCCGCAACCTACTGTCTGCATCAGCTCCGGGATAACTTGGTCCAGAGGCTCAACATCTAACTGGGACTCAGCTGAGTCCTGGGATCCAGCAGACCTCCAGCTGCTGTATCCCTTGGATGTTCCTACCTCCATCTGATGTGCATCTGCAACTGTGAGGTGCTCACCAGAATGTACCCCAGAAGCCTGTCCATTACTTTTTCCCACTGAGAAGTGTCTCTGCACTCGTGGAGGACCTGAATGACAGCCGTGATGCATCGAAGTTGGCATCCTCAGGGCGCTCCTTCAAGGTCTTTTGGGAGGCTGGGGGGGTGAAGATAGACGTAGAGTCATTGCAGGGGGTGCCAGGTGAAGAGTTGCCGGTGGGGGGGGGGGGGGGGTGGTGAGGGGAATGGCAGGCAGGACTGGTGCCAGGAGGCCAATGCCAACTCACCCATGCGGCCTGGCAGATATTTTTGAGCTTATTGTGGCATTGGGTGGCAGTCCTCCTGGTCACACTCCCCAAGCTGAGGGCCACTGCTGTTTCCTCCCAGGTGGCACTGACTGCCCTGTGGCTGAAACTCTGCCTCCCTCGGAGGAACAGAGTATCCCTCCTGGACCCCACTGCTTCCATGAGCCTGGCCAGGTTGGCAACCCCGAATCGTGGTGCTGGTCTACGTGATGGCATGGCTGCGTGCTGTCTGGGGTTTGCTCTGTGGGATTGGGTTTAAATTCTGCTCCCTCTCGTTAGCGGGCATCTGCCAGGCATGGTCCGGTGAATCAGCTGGTGGGTCAATCATTGCACTGTACAGCCCGTGGGCATCGTTAAATGACCCAAGTACCGGTGACGGCCTTGCCGAGTCGGCCGTCAGGAAACATTTGGCGATTCCCGCTTGCTCAAGAACAAATTTGGTTAGATCTTGCCCTGCATGTGTCTTGTTGCAACTTGACCACCCCATCTTTAAAATGTATTTAACGTAGTCTATCTCCAGGATTTGCGATGGAGAAAAGGGGATGTCCAAATAGCAGGTAGAAGTCCAGTTCCACTGCATTCCTGTCCCTTTGTCATAACCTGTGGATCTATGAGGATCCCGAGTTTGATTCTAAATATCGAGTTTGACTAATTCAGGCACAAATGGACACAATGATGCAGTCTTGAGGGAAATGCCACCCATGATCATGAATATTGATATTCTTGCTATAAATTAGTAACTGGCACAAAATCAAGCAAGGTTTTGAAACAATGAACTGTGATTTCATGTATATTTTCCCAGATATGCATGCAATTGAGATGGAAATTAAACACACAGCCTAAAATATAATGGAATTTTGTGTGTAAATGAGCAAGTACAATGTGTCATAATAGACACCAGTATATCATGGTGCAGACACACACTGTTTGACACACAGCAAGACCAATCAACACACACAACACCGCAGCCAATCGCCAGTTAGAGCAAACTCACTATGAAGACAGAGGGCATCAGTTTTCCCACTCATTCGGGATGCAGCCTCTCAGAAGGACAGAGCTCACAGCTTGCAGCACAGATCTTCGCCATGTGCTGAGTGCATAGACTGGTTAGGATAGGCATAGGTCTTTAGTTTAATCTAACATAGTGTCGACCCACAGTGAAAGTATGTTCAACAGTTTCTAGCTGAATAAAATAGTGTTGTACTATTTCAAGTGTTGGTAGCCTGTATGTGTTACTGCAGTCACCTTGTGAGACAGTATGTGTCAACCGGTCCCAATTCACCGTTGAGACAGACCATCGCCCGCTGGTCAATATCATACAGAATGACATGATGCCTCGCCTCCAGCGTATTCTTCTCAAACTCCGGCGATACGACTTCCAGCTGGTATACACCCCAGGCAAGGAACTCATTTTTGCTGACGCTCTCTCCAGGTCAGTCAACACTCCATGTGACCCAGCGGGATTTGTCTGCCAGGTTGAAGCCCATGTGGCATTTGCGGCCTATAATCTACCTGCCTTGGATGAATGCCTCGTCCAAGTTCGCCGCGAGACGGCTGCCGACCCCTTGCTACAGCGTGTTATGCGCCCCTAATGGACGGGTGGCTCAAGGGCCAATGCCCTCAATTCTATAATGTCAGAGATGACCTGGCGGTAGCAGACGGGGTTCTTCTAAAACTGGACCGCATTGTCATCCCGCATAGCATGCGCCAGCTTGTCCTGGAACAACTACACGAGGGCCACCTTGGCGTGGTAAAGTGTAGCCGATGGGCCCGAGAGGCAGTGTACTGGCCCAGCATTAATGAGGACATAGCCAACACAGTGCTCAACTGCCCCACTTGTCAGTGATTCCAGCCGGCCCAAACACGTGAAACCCTGCAGCCCCATGAGTTGGTCACGTCACCATGGACCAAGGTGGGCATCGACTTGTTCCACACGCTGGGTAGAGACTATGTCCTGATCATGGACTACATTTCGAAATACCCGGAGGTGATACGGTTGCACGACCTTACCTCGTCTGCAGTCATTCGTGCATGTAAAGAAACCTTTGCTCGACACGGAATCCCGCTCACGGTTATGTCAGACAATGGCCCCTGCTTCACCAGCCAAGAATGGTCCAACTTTGCCAGGCGGTACAATTTTGCCCATGTAACATCCAGTCCCCTGTACCCCCAATCCAACGGCAAAGCAGAGAAGGGAGTACATATCGTCAAGAGGCTCCTATGCAAGGCTACCGATGCTGGGTGTGATTTCTACCTTGCCTTGCTGGCCTACCGCTCCGCCCCCTGTCCACTGGCCTGTCGCCAGCCCAACTACTCATGAATCGCACCCTGAGGACGACGGTGCCGTCTATCCATGCCCCAGACCGCAACCACATTCCGGTCCTTCGCCGGATGCAGTTGTCTCATGCACAGCACAAGGTCGCTCATAACTCCCGTGCAGCTGATCTCCCTGCTCTGGCTCCAGATGACAATGTCTGCGTCCATCTTCCGGATGGTGGCTGCCTGGAACCGCTGTTGTCCTTCGGCAGGTGGCCCCCCGCTCGTTCCTGGTTCATCTACCGGATGGCTCTCTTGTGCGCCGCAATCGACGCGTCCTTCATCTCGTTCTACACTCGCCACGTGATCCTCTGGCATCACCTCGCCGTCATGCTGTCCCTGCCACGGACTATGCAGAGCTCCCTGTCGCTCTGCCTCCCCCGACTCTGACGCAGTCCAGCCCATTCCTAAACCGACGGCTCTCGACCCACCCTTGAGGCGGTCAACCAGAATTCGTCGCCCACCTCAGAGACTAAATTTATGAACTTTTTGAATTTATGGACTCTCTGAATTGTTTTGTTGCTTTATTTGCTCATTTCCCTGGTTTGTATATAATGTTGATCTAGTTACTTTTTTGTTGCATACTGTTTATCTGCACCAGACACCTTCCCATGCAAATAGCTTAGTTCTTATATACATAGTCCTGTAAATATGTCTTCGCACCCCACACGTAGTTAGGAACATTATCACCACACATTATTTATTGCCACAAACAAACATTTTTTTATTAAAGGGGGGAATGTCATAATATACACCAGTATACCATGGTACACACACACTGATGGACACACAATAGGACCAATCAACACACACAACACCGCAGCCAATCACCAGTTAGAGCACACTCACTATGAAGACAGAGGGCATCAGTTTTCCCACTCATTCGGGATGCAGCCTCTCAGAAGGACAGAGCTCACAGCTTGCAGCACAGATCTTCACCATGTGCTGAGTGCATAGACTGGTTAGACTAGGCATAGGCCTTTAGTTTAATCTAACATAGTGTCAACCCACAGTGAAAGTATGTTCAACAGTTTCTAGCTTAATAAAATAGTGTTGTACTATTTCAAGTGTTGGTAGCCTGGATGTGTTACTGCTGAGGTAAAAGCGGTCTCCACGGATCCAGAGTGCCCAACACATCACAAATGTCTGAGGACTTTGATGCTCAAAGGAGGTGGGGTTACAGGCAGTCCAGGGCCCAAAATTGGAAATAGGTGCGGCACACCAGCTCTCCGATACAGTCCACTCTTCTAATGGATTTTGAACAGATTTCTGGATCTGGAAGCCGGTAAGCCACCTGGGTACAACTTGATCTTACAAATAAGACAGTGAACAGCCATCTAAAGGGCTACAATTAGTTTTTGTTTGCAGACATGGGACGACGACGAGTCATTACTGAGGAAGAAACAATCCCCTCCTCATGCCACACCCAACTCCCTACAAAAAGCCAGTATTTGAGTTGGGTCCACTTAGCCTCAATGAATTAAAGGACAATGGCTCAAATAACTGCTCATGCAGAGGCACACAGTGAGTGTGCAAAATGTAGCAGGGAGCAACCCCACAGGGGCACAGCAAGCCCATGGCCTTGTTTCTGGAGGAAAGGCATGAAAATGTAGGGATGGGCCTGAGATACAAGAGGATGAGGATGAGCAACAATGAGGAGCAACTGATCATACAGCACGTGCAGACCAGTGGCTACGAGGAGCACAGAGATGCGAGATAGCGCAACCTCTACTGCCCAAAATTGGATCCCCAATGTATCTCTGGCTACTAATTGGTCTGCTCATTTAAAATCCTGTTGCATGTCACGTGATAATGCAACAGAGGGTTGGGATCTGAAAATGCGTCCGACGTCGAAATTCCAATGTCAGATCAAATATTCTGCCCATACCTCTATATCTCCTTGATCTTTTGCAATCTTCTATTGATTCCTCCACACAGATGCATCTCTCCTCGTGATTTTAGTTACTGAGCTTTTATACATGTGCTTCTTGGAACTATTCTTTACTAGACGCTCTCTTGATATTATGACATTTTTTAAGGCAGAGCAGAAAACAAAGCTTTTATTGCATTTTTGAGTGTTTTTAATAATTTATCCTCGCCACGAGACCTGTGCTGTGTTTTCTGTTTCTTTGAATAGAATTTTATGGCACCAGTTTGTGATATTAAAAATTGAAAAGCTGTCCCAATTGCAGATTCCCAAGCATTGTCTCACATGCCAGAATAATGGTTGAAACTTTAATTTTCATACCATGCTTAAAGAAGAAATATGTGATGCGGCTTCTGCACTTTCTTTGGACCTGATTGTTTATGCTGATTTTCACCGATTAACAGCCATTGTAGAGCAGCACGGTAGCATAGTGGTTAGCACAGTAGCTTCACCGCTCTAGGGTCCCAGGTTCGATTCCCGACTTGGGTCACTGTCTGTGCGGAATCTGCATGTTCTCCCCTGGGTTTCCTCCGGGTGCTCCGGTTTCCTCCCACTGTCCAAAGATGTGCAGGTTAGGTGGATTGGCTGAGCTAAATTGCCCTGAGTGTCCAAAAAAGGTTAGGTGGGGTTAAGGGGATAGGGTGGAGGTGTGGGATTCGGTGGGGTGCTCTTTCCAAGGGCTGGTGCAGACTTGATGGGCCGAATGGCCTCCTTCCAGGCTGCAGCTGCAGAGGAAATTCAAGGCTGACATACATATTTGACATTGACGAAAATACATCCCGCACATCCCGCCTGCCACTCCATCCACAATAAGCAACTGAACCTGGGATTTAAATTGAACCGCTGGTAAATTCTGTCTGTTTCTTTCTCTCTGGGTCTTGCCATTCTAATTGCATATTTTCGACTCTTCCTGTCCACCAAGTATATTATGCAAATCTTTTGATGCTAAATTTGAATTTCCTCCACAAGCACATTCCACCAAGCAAATAACTATCGAATCACATTCTGCAAAATGTATCTCTCCAACATATAGCTGCCATTCACACCGCAGTTTAACCCCTTGAAAATAAAATTGATTGCTTGGTTGAAGAGTAAATGCATCTTGCAACCCAAGGATACAGACCCCCCAATACTTTGCTGCCTTACATCCCATAACAACTTCACAGCCCACACTTTGAAACTTTCCAAAGGTGAGCTCAACACTTCCATTTTCAAACTTAATGTTTACAACTTCTGTTCACTGTGTAGTCTTGATCCATATAAGCGCTTAGAATGCATAGAATACCTAGAGTACAGAAGGAGGCCATTTGGCCCATTCAGACTGCAATAACCCTCTAAAGGGCACCCCACCTAGGCCCACACCTCCATCCTATCCCCGTAACCCCACCGAACCTGCACATATTTGGACACTTATGGGGCAATTTTAGCATGGCGAATTAACCCAACCCCCACACTTTTGGACTGTGGGAGGAAACTCACGCAGACACGGGAGAACATGCAACTCCACATAGATAGTCACCCAAGGCAGGAATTTAACCCGGTTCAGAGTGCTATGAGGCAACAGTGCTAGTCAATGTGACACAATGCCGCTTTTTCCACTGCTTTTGCTACTAATGGAACAGAGGACAGAACCCTTGGGTGGCCTTGCAACCTAGAGAAATCTAAACCGGATTCCAGATAGGACGCAAGGTCTCATCCCTGACACCCTGGAGGACAAATCTCTGAGCTCCCAGGGTGGAGGAAGCAATGTGTCACCTCACTACAGAAAGGGGAGTTTTTGATCTCTGGGAAATTATTTGTCTGTAATGGTGATGATACAAAGATCTGTGGGGAAACAGGTTGTATTGAGGAAGCAAAGGGATTGCAGAAGGATTTGAACGAGCTAGGAGAGTAGGCAAAGAAGTGGCAAATGAAATACAATGTGGAAAAGTGTGAGGTTATGCACTTTGGAAAGGGGAATTTAGGCATAGACTATTTTCTAAATGGGGAACTGCTTTGGAAATCAGATGCACAAAGGGACTTGGGAGTCCTTGTTCATGATTATCTTCAGGTTAACATGCAGGTTCAGTCGTCAGTTAAGAAGGCAAATGCAATGTTAACATTCATGTCGAGAGGGCTAGAATACAAGACCAGGGATGTAATTCTGAGGTTGTATAAAAGCTCTGGTCAGACCCTATTTGGAGTATTGTGAGCAGTTTTGGGTCCCATATCTGAGGAAGGATGTGCTGGGCTTGGAAGGGGTCCAGAGGAGGTTCATAAGAATGATCCCTGGAATGCAGAACTTATCGTATGAAGAACATTTGAGGACACTGGGTCTGTACTCGTTGGAGTTTTGAAGGATGAGGGGGGATCTTATTGAAACTTACAGGATACTGCGAGGCCTGGATTGAGTGGATGTAGAGAGGATGTTTCCACTTGTAGGCAAAACTAGAACCAGAGGGCACCATCTCTGACAGAGATGAGGAGGAATTTCTTCAGCCAGAGGGTGGTGAATCTGTGGAACTCTTTGCCGCAGAAGGCTATGGAGGCAAAATCACTGAGTGTTTTTAAGACAGAGATAGATAGATTCTTGATTAATAAGGGGACCAGGGGTTATGGTGAGAAGGCAGGAGAATGGGGATGAGAAACTATCAGCCATGATTCAATGGCGGAGCAGATTTGATGGGCCGAGTGGCCCAATTCTGCTCCTATGTCTTATTGCCTTATGATCTTATGGGAGGCATTTTGGAGTGGGGGCGGGGGTGTTTGGATTAATTAAGCTGTCCAGCTGCTCCTGACCCACAACGAGTGCTCTCCGAAACTATCTTCACCTTACTGCAGCTGTTGGGTATCCTGGAGCCTGGAAAACTCAGTTGGCCACAGTTAAACATGCAAAGCAGATTAAATCCAAAGATTTTGGTCTCATTTGGAAATTTAAAACACCAGCTACCTTCTGAGAGAGGCTTGGCTGCGCACTTCATATCCCATGTTATGGTAGAGGTATTTTCAGAACCCCAAAATGTATCATAGAGTTCAACCAACCCCCACCTTTAATCGATTGTTGCTTTTGAAGCACATGGCTTGTTCCCCAGCTGTAGTATTACAATTATGGACACGTGGTTTTTAAAACAAAACAATGTTTATTCCATGAACTCAAATTAACCTTTTAAATAAACATTGGATCTCTTAACACCCCTTACTTCAAAGGTAACCCCAAAAATAATACAACACTACCCAATCCTGCAAACTGTTCCTTTACACATCCAAAAGACTTAACAAACCCTTCAAACAGAAGCACATTAGATTTATATTTAATACTGAGACCTTTTTACAATTCTGATTTTACCAAAGGATTAAGAGATAGTCCTTCATGGCAGCAATCACCAGCAATGCAGCTCACAGCCACCCCCAAGCTTTCTTCAAACTGAAACTAAATCTCCCAAAAAGCAGAAGTGAGCTCAGCTTCCCCCCCCCCCCCCGCCCCCCCCCCTCCCCCGTGACATCACTTCAGTAATATGATCAGCTTTATTTCTTAAAGGTACATTTCTTAAACATCCAATTCTTAAAGACACTCTCACATAACACCCACCTGAGTAAAAGTTGGAAATTGATGGTTCCATTTTTTTCAATAGTTTAACTGTTCCCTCTACACTGGGATCCAATCCCAGCTGCATCCGTATGTTAACTTCTCCCAAGAACTCTGAACATTTTATACCTCCTTTCCGAAGGAAGGATATAACCACCTTAGAGGACTACAACAAAGGCTCATTAGATAGATTTTACGTATGAGAGGCTTATCCAATGAGGAGATATTGAGTAGATTGAGCCCATATTCCATTGGGCTAAGAAGAATGAGACAATCGCATTGCAATATATATAATTCCTAGAAGATTTGATAGGGTAAATTATTCCCTAGCTGGGGAGGATGGAGTTAGGAACATTGCCTCAGGATGAAGGGTCATCTATTGAAGACTGAGATGTGGAGAGAAACATTCACTCACGGTTATGAACCTTCAGAATTCTCTACCAAAATGGGATTTGCGCCGAATGGAGCATGATGCTCCTGACCCATGACACCCAATGCAACCTGATTCACGCCCTCAAAGCCAGTGTGACCCGTCTCCCTGGATTCGTCATTCCCACCACCACAGCGTGAGGCCAGCGGGAATCACTGCTGGTTCCCAAAATAAGAAACCAGTCATGATAGCCATCCCAGGGGCTCAGAGGCCATTGGAGCCCCCAGGTGGTCAGGCACAGGGCAGGGAAGTAACCTGGCACTTTCCCCCAGTACCCTGGTACTCTGGCAGCCTAGCACGCAAACCTGGCACTGGTTACCCATGTCTGTGGGGATTCGCACCTTTTTTCTCACTGGAACTGACACTTTCCCATTTTTTGGGAAGTGTGGGTGGATTGCAATGGGAATCACGCCGGAATAGCCAATGAGATACTCAACGGTTTTCCCATATAAAATAACAAATTTGAGAGAACTGCCCCCTCCTTTCTCAAATCTGCTTCTTACCTTTTTTTATTGACACCACAAGGCTATCTCCAATTCCATGCGCCTCAATTTTAACTAATAATCTCATAATAACATTATTGAATCTCTTCTGTAAAGCCATTGATAAACCTATTGATTTCCTCCTCTACCTACCACTTCACTGATTATATGAACATTGTGGTATGAAACAGAAATATTTATTCATTTAATATTGATGTGTCTGCTGCAGCAGTTTGATACAACCTTTGTTCATGAACATTGTTGTTCTGCTGTTCAATGATCAACAACATGGCATGTGCAATTAAAACATTTTCATTCACTTTTCTTAATAAATTAAATTTGTTTATATCAAACTATTTGAGCTGGTAAACAAAAATAGAACAAAGTCTATTTTGGACAAGAGATATTGTGGAAGAGGGGATAACATGATCAAACTATCATTGGTACTAGATTACCAGGGTAATGGATTGCATTTAATAGCCCCTTGCCAGCATTTTTGAAACAGGAGGGAAAGTGGACTTGTTAAATAAGGTGCATGGCCTTCTAAACCCCAACCTGTCTCCCATATTCTGGTGGGCCGGGAATGCGTCAGGCAGCCCGCCCACCCTGAGGTCTGTTGAGGCATTTAAGTGCCCATTGACCTCATTCTGCCTCCGCTGCTTTTCAACATGTGGCAGGGGTAGGCAGAGGCAAGGCATGTAGCCTGGCAGCTTTCAATGGGCAGGCGGCTGTCAGACAGGAAGGGGACAGGGGAGGTACTTTTTTTTGTGGGTGCTGTGTGCCTGTTGGAAGCAACACCCCTCCACAAGATTGGATGCCCCTTTAACCTTCCTCTCCTGACCTGTGAATTCAGCCACTCAACCCCTTCCCCCCTCATTGGGCTTTGCCAGCCAAGCCCATCCAAAATCCCAGACTTAGTTTTGAGTTCAGACTTCATCTGACCCCTTCCTCAGGGACTGCTCGATCCTGCTGCCGCTGGGACTACAGAGTGACCGACCAATCAGATTGGCTCTGGAAAATCAGCTGCAATGGCTTCTCTATCCACTCCTGCACAGTTACATGTGGAACTCGCTAAGAATTGATTCTTGGCCCTTTATATTTCTGACTGACAAGTTGCCCCTCAGTGACATCATCTGACACGAATGAAATGAAAATCGTTTATTGTCACAAGTAGGCTTCAAATGAGGTTACTGTGAAAAGCCCCTAGTCGCCATATTCCGGCGCCTGTTCGGGGCAGCTGGTATGGGAATTGAACCGTGCTGCTGGCCTGCCTTGGTCTGCTTTCAAAGCCAGCGATTTAGCCCTGTGCTCAACAGCCCCTGACATCATAAACAGACATCATCTGAAAACAAAACATTATGCCATATGTATGTTGATGATCTCCAGCTGTCTCCCAACACCACACTCCACTCACCATTGTCAGTAAGTTGTCAAACTGCTTGACTGGCATCTGCAACTGGATGAGAATAAGTGGTGAGCATTGTTGCTTCACAGCGCCAGGATCTCAAGGTTCGTGCTGTTAGGTAATTTGGATATTCTGAATTCTCCCCCAGTGTGCTCAAACAGGCGCCAGAGTGTGGCAACAAAGGGCTTTTCACAGTAAATTCATTGCAGTGTTAATGTAAGCCTACTTGAGACAGTAAAGGTTATTAGTTTACTTCAACTAAAGGGAAGATTGAAGCCATTGGGCGAGATCTAACCAAAATAAACAGAGTGCATTTCTGGGCGGGATTATCGGGGTTGTTCCTGCCGCTTGTCGCGCCAGGAATGGCTCCACTATCTATTGGCACTCTATCTTGTTTTCATGCCCAGGTGGGGAATGCCCCGCCAAGGCTGCACTTCACCGTATTTTCCACACTGAGGAGCCGGAACGAGTGGCGCTCCTCAGTGCAGGAAGGGATCGGGATGATCTCACGACACTCCTGCTGCAACATCTGAACACCTCCGCTACACTCCAACTGACCTGTTGGGGGGTCCTCGGGCTCCCCCACCTCAACACAATATGGCAGGGCACCCCCAAACTCGATTTCCGGATTGGGCACAGTGCCAGTTTGGCACCTTGGCACTGCCTGCCTGGCACACTGGCAGTGTCTCTGCCAGCTTGTTAGTACCACCTGGGCACCCTGGCAGTGACACCCAGGTGCCAGCCTGGCACTGCCAGGGTGTCTGGGTGGCATTGCCAGGATGCCAAGCTGGCTGTTCCAAGGTGCCCAGGTGGCACCAGTAGTGCCAGGGTGCCAGCCTGGCCAAAGGGCAAGCGCCCGGGTCTCCAATCGCCTGGAAATCCCCTCCCCCCATTTAACGTTCCACCTGGTCTCCATTTGTGGTGACCAGGACTGAATGGTGCCTGGGTGGGCTCTCCTCGGCGAGGCTAGGAGGTGCCGGGTGGCCTTTCAATCTGGCGAACACAAAAGTAAGTCAGCTTCTAAGCGAACTTCATTCTGCGAGACTCAATCCTGTCCAGTATGACCTCTTGCAAGATCTGGTTTGATCTTGTGAGGCGTAAAGTCTGTCGGGAAGCTGTGGGGCGACCTTTTCCAGCATCTAGGGTCTTTTCACAGTAACTTCATTGCAGTGTTAATGTAAGCCTACTTGTGACATTAAAGAAAGAAAAATATATCAATCACGTCATGCTCCCATTCGGGCACAACACAACCAGTAGATCGTGCCCATTGTCTTCTGTTCTTGTTTCAATCTCCGTTCCCTACTCATTGATGTCATCCCAATTCCTGAAACTATCTGAGCTGAATCAGACATTTTGCAACCCTAGTGTGGCATTGACCCTTAATGTGAGCTTCCAGTCATATTTCTGTGCCGTCGCTACGATCGTTTACTTTCATCTCCATAACATTGCTCAACCTGACCCCTGCCGTAGTTTAACTGCTGCAGAAAACCTTATCCATGGCATTGCTACTGCCAGACTTTATTCTTTCACACCATTCCTGGTCAGCTTCCCATCTTCCACCCACCACAAACAAGGGCTTATCCAACATTATACTGCCTACTTCCAAATTTGCACAAGGTCACATGCATTCTTCCCTGTTCACTAACCTACATTGACTGTTCTTCTGTCAAAGCTCTATTTAAATTTCTCATCCTTGTTTTCAAATCCCTCCCTGGACCTTTTTTGCTGTAAACCTCTCCAACTTTAAAACGCTTCAGAATCAATGGGTTCCTTCACTTCTGACCTCAGGGGAATCCTTGATTCTACTCATTTCACCATTGATAACTGTGCTTTCAGCTACCTTGGATCGAAGCTCTGGAATACCCTTGCTAAATCTCTCTGTCTCTCTACCTCTCTCTCCTTAAAGATGTTTCTTTCACCAAGCTTTTTGTCATCTGTCCTAACATCTCCTTCTGTGATGATGTCAAATGTTGTTTTAGGCAATGAAACTTCCTGGGAATGCAAAATTGATAAGGCTCAATAATGGTCACAGGGATTGTGATGCGTAATTATATTGTGGGCTTCAAAAGTAACACAGGAAAGCACACTAATCAGGGCCAAAGTTTGTGAGGTTAGCACCAAATACAACTAGTCTGCACCTTTTCAAACCACCCTGCACCTCTCAGAATTGTATTCTGATTGCAGCAACTCATTCAATTAACTGTGAAGCACATTTGGAGCTGGAAGAAATTCAGGTAATGACAGAACAATCTTGAGAGAGAGCTCTTACGTTCCCGGATCTTACGTTCTTACTGCGCTCCCCCCAGTCCAACGCCAGCATCTCCACATCGTTCCTGGATGAGGGGCTGTAGGCTTTAGTGTGTGTGAGGTTTAAAAGAAAGGGAGAAGTGATCAATCTGCAATCTGCTCCAGTCAAGCACTTAGCAGGGAATAGGAGCAGATAGCCACAAAGGTGGAATCTGGCTCCGAGGACCCGGATAAAGTACCTCATGAAGATTATTGATTCTGCTGGATTCTCTGCCATCGGGATTCTCCATTTTGCCAGCAGGCCGGGGGTTTCCCAATGCCGTGGGGCTACACCAAACTTGGAAGGCCCATTAACCAGCAGACAAAACAGAAAATCCCAACGCCGTACTGAATCAGAAATCTGGTGCGGTGGGACGTAGAAACCCGCCCTGTGATCTCACAGTAGTTAGAAATGTTAATGAAAGCATCATAAAATTCTGCATGTCAGGGAACGTAAAATCAACCCCACACACCGCTCAACACTGACCACCCCCATTGCTCAGCCGTTAATATTTATGAACCGTCAGGGTTAAGGTCTACCATTTCTATACTGCACCCCACACTCATACAGTTATCTCATTGCTACGAACCTCACATTCATGGCCGAATTCTCTGGCCGTTGGGATTCCCTTTTCCCACTGGCAGCGCATTCCTGACCGTGGGTTTCCCAGTGGCATGGGTTCAATGGGAAATCCTATTGATAAGCGGTGGGGAGATCGAATCCACCCCCAGCAAATGGCGTGCTGCTGAGAAACATGCGGCTGAGGGAGTGGAGAATCCAGCCAATATCTCACAGCTGCTACATACATATTCAGCTATGCAGCTATGATACACACATCACTGACACCTGTGTCCCTTTTGTGCAGGACTAAGCTGCCTATAAAGGAACAAGCAAAGGTGTGGTTGGGGGGGTCGGAGGGTACTCAGCATTATTGACAGTTCTTGTACTTCTGTCCTGTGAGGTGCAGTGCCTAAAAGCCATGCTCCGCACCCTAGGAAATGGCATCATCGCATCATCCGCCGGCCCTCCTGCAATGCTATGCCCTCGATGGGCCGAATTCCGACAGCGGGGGACACTTGTGGCTTCAGTGGTCAGGAACCCGGCGTGTGGCTGCGGACGGTGTCCAGCGCCACCACACTCAGCCGGGATCAGTGCCGCTGGCGGGGGGGCTTCCGTGAGAGCTGGGGAGGTGTGGTGGAGGGGTGGCCAGGGGGTGGCCTGTGAGGTCGCGGATGGTGGATCAAGTCCGTGCATGGCCACCGCCATGTTGCACGGCGCGAAGGCGGATCCTGTTAGCCGTGCACATGTGTGACCAGGGATGTGTCCATTCTCCGCCGTTTTCGATGTGGGAGCCGGGAGTCTCACCCAACACTGCTGCTGGCCCCTCAATAGTCACGGAATCAGTTTGCGGCTGGCGCTGATGCGTGCAATTGATGGCTCTCTATAAAGTGGAGAAGCCTGCTAACCTGGCAATTACTATGGGTGGGATTCTCCATCTCGCTGCACCCGTTTTCCCGTATGGTGCACCTCGACCGGCAATGGGATCCTTCTTCCGACAGCCAACCAATGGGGTTTCCCATGCCGTCAGGAAATCCGCAGGTATGAGTGCTGGTCCGGTGAAGAGGAGGATCCCCCTGATGCAGAATCCCACCCAATATGTCAGCTCCACCTGTGTCTGTCTGTTTAGAGCGACCTGCCCTCTACTGGGATACAGACCCTCCGTGAGTATCTTAATATGGCAATGGATGGCGAACTGTGGTACCTGAACAATGTCACCTGTTCCAGCCTGGAAGGATGTGCTGGAGTAAAAGTTGAGGAGCACAGTCACCTTGATAATGACTGGCAGAATAATACTTGGCCAGCCTTGCAGCTGCAGATCCAGTTGCAAGATGTAACGCAGTTCTCTTACCACCTTCTTGGTGAAGTGCAGCTGATGGACACTCTAGTCCTGGCTTTGATGGAGGGAGGGGAAATTCTCTCTGAAGACGGGTAGGGCCTCTTGCTGGCAGCACCCTTCTCCGTCTGTGAACAACTTGTCCTCTTTGCCGCCTTTGCTCTGTCTCTCTCTGAAGCTGCAGATCAAGGTAAACTGCATCTACAGCTCAATGACTGGGGGCCAGCCGTTTACTTCGAGGTTATTCAAAAGAGCCAATGTCTTCCAAATTTGTGAGTTAAATAATTTCTCACTGCTTTTTCAAAAACACATGGCCCGATTTTCCGTTCCTGAGACTAAGGGTGGGATTCTCTGCCGATGCCAAATGGAACTGGATGTATTGAGGCGCCTGGGCATATAGGGCCTCGGTGACGGCGCGGATGCATCTGTGCCCCGAAGCCTGTGAGATCCCGGACAGGTCCCCTCTCGGAGACTGGAAGGACCCCGTCTCATAGAAGATCAGTCACCTTGCCGGTCACCGCAGCGGGTGTACTCCCCCATGCCCCCGCAGTGCCAGGTGTGCCATCATCTGGCAGATATGTCGCACTGTCTCTCTGCTCAGCTGGAGGCTCCGATGGCATGCTCGGATCGGAAGGTCCTCGAATGACAGACGGTGTCGGTACACACGAGGCTTCATGGGGCTTCTCTTTGGCACCTTCTCTTCCTCGGCCTGCTGAGCACCCAGTCCTGCAGCCTGTGCGGCCGCCATCTGCCCGCTGCAGCCCTTTCCTCTGCAGCTCGCTCTGCTGCTGGACGCTCTGCTGCTGCAGCCTACCCCTCCTCTCCAAGTGACCCCCACTCACCCAGCTGCAGGGCATCTCATAGGGTTGCGACCATCACCACGACAGCCAGCATTGCAGGTTGAATGCCAAACGCCATTGTTTGCAGGAGCTGAAAGGCCAACATATCAGCATAGCGTATACTCCCGCGCCCTGCCATATTCCACGGGCTACACAGTGGGCCCGGTTGGCATTACGGGCCCTGCCATGCATGTTCCTCCATCAACCCCGCACCCCTGCCCCGTCCGAGTCCGGCACCATGGAGGCCCCCGCTCCCGGCACCGTCCTTGCTGCAAGGGGTAAAATTGGCTGGCACGGCCGTTGCTGGGGGCTTCCGTGGGTATTGCCCTGGGTGGTTCGCTGGTGGGTGGTGGCCGGTTGGGTGGGGTGCTCGGGGATGAAGGGGGGGTCGCGTTGTGGTGGGGTGCGGGGGTGGGTGCATCCATATGGCTGGTGTCACTGTGTAGAACCAGGGGCCAAGGTGGGTAGTCAGTGGGTACGCAGCAAGGTGGCTGTCGAATGGCAGTCGGTGCTCTGGCACTGCCCCAGTCCTGTTGGGGGGGCAACTCAGCTGCCCGGCCTGTTCTCCCTTCCCCTCCCATCCCCCGTCACTGGCAGAAACACTCCACCGCAGCCAACACCGCTGTTATCCGGACGGCAGCTCACAGTTACTCAACGTATTTCCTACCTCCTCTCTCTCTCTCGCTCAGTAGCCACAACGCAAGGTTCAAGGCTTTTAAGAGCACATGTCGACCATGCAATCGGGAACTCGGTCCATCAGCGGCAGTGAATCTTGGAGAATTGGGTGTCAGGCCCGCTAATGATATGCCTACTGTATTTTTACCCTGCGCGACGAGCGACGCATTTACTCCATTTTTGGGGTGCCGAAGCATCCCGATTTGAAGTCAAGCCAAAACCACCCAGATTTTGCCGTTGGAAGCTTTTCTGCACCCAATCACTTTTTTGTACCCAAGGCATAACAGAGGTCCTCATATGCGAGAATGGTACCCTTTTACCAGTGGAAAATTTCCAGCATTCATGAAGTTGAATTAAACACATCCTAATGATGCAGTACCATCCATCGTCTTTTGGCTTGAGCGAATGGGCAGTTCAAACATTCAAACGAATGAAGAAACAGCTCGTTGGTTCTCTGGATACAAAATTGGCCCGGTTCCTCTTTGATTATAGAACCACGCCGGACACAATGAGGGGAGTCGCACCAGCAAAATTTTTTAATGTGGTGACAACTGCACACCAAGCTCAGCCTGCTGTATCCCAACTTGGAGTGGAACGTGGAGTCAAAACATGAGACTCAAAAAAGTAACTATGACACCAGAATACCCAAATGGACCTTCAGAACAGGAGTTTCCGTCTATGTGCGGAACTTTGCAGATGTCTCCTAATGGATCACAGGAGTCATGCTGGAAAAGACTGGTCACTTTTTTTTACAAAGTCAATGTCCAAGGGAAAGGCATGAAAAAACACCTGGACCACCTGCGAAGTCCGCACTGACCCTCTGAAAGAGAACCATACCCCTCTCCGCAGCCCTATCCCCATAACACTGTAACCCCACCTAACCTGCACATCCCTGGACACTAAGAGGCAATTTGTATTGTGGCAAATCCACCTAACCTGCACATCTTTAGACTATAACCAGAGTTTACCTGAAGCATAACTTTTTTCTCTTTGTGTTTCAGCCACCCCCTCCCTCCCGCCCGCTACCCCCTCCCACACCTTGAGACAATGACTGCAATTCCATTAACCTTTTTTAAATTATCTTTTCACCGTCCGCTATCTTTTGTAAGGATCCTTCCTGTTTATTCCCTTGTTTCCCCTTTCTTTATTTTTGCCGCTATCATTTTTGATCCATGGATGCACAATGGACATGGATCTTTAAGTCAAGCAGCAGAGAAAAGGAGAAATTCAAGAAGTTGCAACATAGTATATGGTGCTGCTAGCTTTGGACAGCAAGAGCCAAACATCTCAGCACCCAAGAGATAGGGTGGGACTCTGTTCCATTGATCGGCTGGTAGTCAATTAATTGGCCAAAAGGCCTTATTCTGCCTGGTAACAGGTGTCGATTGGATCCTGCCTTAATGGGATGATTTTCAGAGACCCAAGGAACTCAGTTTGAATCCTGGACACTCAGGGGAAGTACTCTCCCTCTCTCTCCAGAACGGCTGTGAATAGATGTAGAACCTGAATGAATGAATCTACTGTGAAACCATTACAGGTTCAAACAGAGACTGGAATTTTAAAGCTTACTTTGAAGGAAAGTCTGCTTGAAGACAACCATCTGAAACAAAGACTCTTTTTTCTTTTACTTATTATTATCAACCCTCTCCTCCCTTCTGTGTCTTCCTGTCTTCTGTGTGTGTGCAAAGGGTAGGGGCAAGTTAAAGTGGGGTATTACAAATTAGATAATAGCCAACCAAATGCATTTGCTGCATATTTCATTATAGTTCTTGTTAAAAATAAAAAGTTATTGTGTTTAAATTTACAAACCTGGGGACTGTAATTCTTAGGAAGCCAAGGGCTAAAGACTTTGGGGATTTTTCTGAGAATTATTGTGTTACGATTCCAGGTCAAGCGGGTCAAGTGGGGCTGGAATTGACCACGCAGTAGGTCAGGGGCTGTGTAATTTCTCTATGCAGACCTGCAGATTTCCCTGTTCCTCCAAATTTACCAGCTTCTCACCATTTGGAAAACACCCTGATCTATCTTCTCTAACTCCAAAGTGAATATTGTCATACTTTACATCGAATTATGTGGAATGCACAGCACAGAAAGAGGACATCTGGTCCAACCAATTAATGATGGCATTTATGCTCTAATCCAGCCTCCTCTCATTCATTTTAATCTAACTCACAGCATATCCCTCTATTCCCTTCTCCCTCATATGCTTTTATTGCCTCTGCTTAAATGCATTTATACTCTTCCACCCCAATCATTCCCCATGGTAGTAAGTTCACATTCACATCACTCCAGTTGCTTCTGAATCCATTATTTGATTTCTTTGTGATTATCTTATATTAATAGCCTCTAGTTTTGCTCTTCTCCACAAACGGAAACATTTGAAAATGAAATGAAAAATGAAAATGAAAATCGCTTATTGTCACGAGTAGGCTTCAATGAAGTTACTGTGAAAAGCCCCTAGTCGCCACATTCCGGCGCCTGTCCGGGGAGGCTGGTACGGGAATCGAACCGTGCTGCTGGCCTGCTTGGTATGCTTTCAAAGCCAGCGATTTAGTCGAGTGAGCTAAACCAGCCCCTTTGTCCTGTTTTTTACAGAATCTTTCACTATTTTATCAACCTCTAGTAAGTCACCCCTCAGCCTTTTTTTTCAAGAGAAAATAAATCCTGTGTGATCACCCTTTCTTGATAGATCTACATTTCTCCACATTGATCGCCACCAGTCACAGTTTTACTCACTTGTTTAATCTGTCAATGTTAGTTTGCAACTTTTCATTTCCATCAACAATAATAGCTGAGTCACTTTGGTGTCATTAGCAAGCTTCTTTCATTCTCCATTGCTTCATCCCAGTTCTTGAAAAAAATTATTTTCAGTTAGCAAAGCAGTTTCATAGATAAAATACTACACACTGTGCAGTTGATTAACAAACTATAAGTAATAAATAGTGCAGCAAATTGCATTGCATATATTTAGCGTTTTAGAAAAAAGCTTCCCGAGGTAACACAGCTCAATATTTACCTTTTATTGTTTTTCTATACGAACAAGATTCTTATTATATACTTGATAAGGATTACAATTGTGACCATTCGGGTTTTGGGTTCATTGGTGCGATGGCCTGACACTGGCGGCAAGAGCGGCGCGAACCACACTGGCGTCGGGCCACCCGGAAGTTGCAGAATCATCCGCACTTCCGGGACGAGGCCGGCACTAGAGGGGTTGGCACCGCACCAACTGGCGCCGAAGTGCCGCCGTGGTCCCACGCATGTGCAGAACCGCTGGCTTGTTTTGGCACATGCGCCGGACTGCCGGCGTGTTCTTGCGCATGCGCAGGGTGTTTCTTCTCCGTGCCTGACATGGCGGAGCCCTACCGAGGCCGGCGCGGAAGGAATGAGTGCCCCCACGGCACAGGCCCGCCCGCAGATTGGTGGGCCCTGATCGCAGGCCAGGCCAGCATGGTGGCTGCCCCCAGGGCCCCCAGCGCCCCCCCCAAGACTCCACTAGATGGCCTCTCAGCCAGGTCTCGCCGCGTGGGACCATGTCCATTTCACACCGGCGGGACTGGCCAAAAACGGGTAGCCGCTCTGTCCATCGGAGCCTAGAGAATTTCCGGCGGTGGAGGGGGGGGGGGGGGGGGGGTGCTGCCAACGGTCCCCAACCGGTGCAGCGTGATAGAGTTCGGCAGCCGCGCCGGAGCCAGCGGGGGGAGATTCACGCCACCCGTCGCCGATTCTCCGACTATGTTTCAAGTGTATGGTTATTGTTGGTTTGCTCTGATGAATACCTGAATTACATAGAACATAGAACATACAGTGCAGAAGGAGGCTATTCGGCCCATCGAGTCTGCACCGACCCATTTAAGCCCTCACTTCCACCCTATCCCCATTACCCAATAACCCCTCCTAACCTTTTTAGTTGCTAAGGGCAATGTATCATGGCTAATCCACCCATGATACCCTTTGGACTGTGGGAGGAAACTGGAGCACCCGGAGGAAACCCACGCAGACACGGGGAGAACGTGCAGACTCCACAAGACAATGACACAGCGAGGAATCGAACCTGGAACCCTGCCGCCATGCAGCCACAGTGTTATCCACTTGTGCTACCGTGCTGCCCAATAAATAAAAGAAATGTGTTAACTTTTCTGTTGGCGCACCACAGTCATGGTGGCATTGCGCCACCAGTGCTTGAGGGTACCATTTAATGGATGGACCTGTTCACACTTTTTCTTAAACTGTGCAATTTAATAAAATTTGTTTATTTTAAGAGTAAATAAACAGAAATGCATAAATATCATAAAATAATGGACAAAATTGCTGTAGCATTTTTTGTTGTTGAAATCCATGAACAAACCATGGCTTTTAACCATTCTTCAAAATTTATCAATCCTGCTGTTTATGTGGAAGGGTAGTGTTGTGATTCATCGTCTTCATCCTGCTGGAGTGAAATGGTGGTAGAGAGATTGTACTGCTGTTCTTTGGCAGGCCAATGAGCTGTCAGATTCCAGCTGAGTGAAAGATCCTCCTCCAAAAAAATGTCTCTCAAATATTCTCATCAGGAGGTCACCAGGATTTCTGCAAGCTGCAATCCCGTGAATATTAATCTGACTCAGCATTTGTTTGACCTGCCCACTCATATACTTGTCTACTTTTGAACAGCTAGACTCTTCAGCTTTATAAAGCAGACTGGATGTCATCCAATCAGTGTTATCTCAGTGTTATGTGAATTTTGTAGCACTGAAGGATCGCAGACATTGCAATGTGACTTGAAGTATTTAGTTTCCTTAATGTCAGAAGGACACACGCTGACAGGAATCATAGAATCATAGAATTTACAGTGTAGAAGGAGGCCATTTGGCCCATCGAGTCTGTACCGGCCCTTGGAAAGAGCACCCCACTTAAGCCCACGCCTCCACCCTATCCTCTTAACCCAGTAACCCCACCTAACCTTCTGGGACACAAAGGGCAATTTAGCATGGGCAATCCACCTAAATGGCACATCTTTGGATTGTGGGAGGAAACCGGAGCTCCCGGAGGAAACCCACTCAGATACGGGGAGAACGCCCAGAGTCCACACAGACAGTGACCCCAGCCCGAAATCGAACATTGGACCCTGGAGCTGTGAAGCAACTGCGCTAACCACTGTGCTACCGCGCTTCTGCTTCAGAATAATAATCTTCTGCTTCAGAATAATAATCTTCTGCTTCAGAATAATAAAGATGCACGAGAACTGTAAAGGAACATGAGGACAGAATTGTCCGATACATCGGTACATTCATGAACATTTCCTTGGGTTAATATTTCTGGTTCAATTGCAACTGCAGTCCTTCTGACCTTTTGTGAATGATTTTACGAGAAATTCTGACTTGACATATCAATGAAGACGTTTATGATTCTACTGGACAGAGAAATCAACGGCACATTTCCCATATGATTGTGAATTCATAAAAAACAATGCAAGGAATTGCAAGCCAGGTACTTTGACACTGATAAAACTCATAACCATTCATACAAAAAGTTTGTATGATCAATAGAAAAACGAACAATTTGTGAACCAAACTTGACAGTTTAGAGTAGTGTAAAATGAAAACAAATAAGCGACTGGATGAGTTAAAGGAAGGCAGTGATTATTACACACATCTTGGCTTTCAGAAACAATTTGATCAATTTCAAAAGAACCTGGAAGAAAAATCACCGGGTTTTTGGAATTGCCTGGCCAACTGGAAAGTCTTTTGTTATAAACAGGAAAAATTATGAATGGAATTTCCTAGCAATCAGCCCTGAGCAGTACTTTGCAAAATCTACATGAATAATGAAGCAGAAAGGATTCAAAGCAAAGTTTCTAAGTTTGCAGTTCAAGAAGTACAATGGAGATTATGGCCTGGGTTTTCATGCCTCTATCCATATCTGAACAGAGGCAGAGGAGCGATTTATAAATGGTAGACTGGACTCAATTCCAGGATTCTCATTCCTATTGCCTTCCAATAGTATATTGATGGTCAGTGAGAAGGGTGTGAGTAACAAGACCACATGCAGCTTTCTCCTTTGCTGGGGTGGATATTTCAGAAACCCTGCTATTTATAAGGGGTCATACATATTTTGGCAGGGGACATGTTTCTCAGCCGTTCAGAAGGGTCATGGACCACAGGGAATTCTCACTCTCGAGTGGGGTGGAAAATAAAAGTCACCTGGTCCTGGGATGCTTTCATTGACAGTCTTTGAAAAGACAAAATATCTGGGGTGGGATTCTCCCAACGGGAGAGTGCCGATGCCGGAGTGAAAACCGGAGTGTTTCACTCCGGCGTCGGAGGCCGCTCCTCACCCCCTATTCTCCCACCCCCGGGGGGCTAGGAGCAGCGCTGTGTCATTTCCACGCGCCGGGCCTTGGCGCCACGTAAAAGCGGCGCGGCGTAAATGACGTCACCCGCGCATGCGCGGTTGCCGTCCTCCCCGCGGGCGCCCCGCAAGAAATGTCAGAGTGAACTTGCGGGGTGGCGGAGGAAAGGAGTGCCTCCTTCAGAGAGGCTGGCCCGCCAGTCGGTGGGCACCGCTCATGGGTCAGACCCCTTTTGAGCGCCCCCCCGGTGCTGGATCCCCCCTCCCACCCCCCCTCCCCCCCACAGGCTGCCCCCCCCTGCGTTCCCTCGCTGTTCACGGCGGCAGCGACCAGGTGTGGTCGGCGCCGGCGGGAACACGTCGTATTGGGCAGGCCGCTCGGCCCATCTGGGCCGGAGAATCGCAGCTCGCCCGTTACAAACGTCGAGCGGCGATTCTCTGAGCGGCCAGCCGTAAATCTCAGAGCGCCGGTTTGGGGGGCGGGGGTGGAAGAATCGCGTGCGGGTGCCAGGGCGGCATGGTAGGACTTGCCCGGTGCCCCCGCGATTTTCCCACCCGGCGTGGGGGGGGGGGGGGAGAGAATTGCGCCCCTGCTCTTTACGTTTCAATAATTAGGTTAGATGCGTTTTACTGTAATAACTCATTGCAAAGTTCTGTTCAGCAAAGAGAAGTTGACCATCAGATTGTCCACCATTGTGTAAATGCTGACATGTGGACATACAAAATGTGAATTAGGAGCAGGAAAAGGCCATTCAGCCCCTTGAACTTGCCATTCAATAAGATCATAGCTTGTCTGAGTTTCAAAAGTTCCAAAATGACTTATCTCAATGGGGACAAAAACAGAAAACACTGGTCAATTGCAGCCGGTCTGACAGCATCTGTGGAGAAGGGAGCTAATGTTATGAGTCTGGATTACACTTTTTCATAGCACCCATCCAGACTCATACGGTGCACTCCCTTCTCTCTCCACAGCTGCCGTCAGACCTGCTGTGTTTGTCCAGTATTTTCTGTTTTTGTTTCAGATTCCAGCATCCGCAGTAATTTGCTATTATCTCAATGGGGGGCTGTGTTCAAATTTTAATTGACGGTTGTAAGAAGTTCTCAAAAAGGTGTTGTACATGGATAGGTGTTTATTTTTTATAATAGATCGACCACTTGAGGAGATTTACATTTTTTTCACTTTCATGGATGAGAGTTTCTTTTCAGTATGGCAGTCTGTTCAATTAAACTGTTAGAAGTTGATATTTGTATTTCCATTTCATAAATACCTTGAGGTTTGGCCATGAAGATACTGGGTGTGTACCAAGGGTGAATATTTGGAGGTGGCACAGGGTGGTGGAGGGGACATGGGGGTGTAGGCAAGGGGGTTATAAGGGCATGGAGGTTGTATGGTTCTGGGGGCATGGAGGTAGTATTGGGGATTTGGCAGCTTGAGGTGGCTTGTGGGGTAGGTGTGAGGGGGGATATGAGGGTTTGAAGGCCTGACATTCATCATTAAATGTGGGTTGAAATCCCAGTAAAAGTCGGCACACATTCCAACCTGTCAGTCTGGCCATCTGCCCATCTTTGTTGCTGCATTGGGTCTTATTCAATATTGACAAATACAGACTAACGGAATAACATTCTCCAGAAACATCTGCCTCAAAATTTATTACGGCCAGAAAGCTGGCAGGGGGATCATGATGCACAACTAACCATTACCCTGTGCTTTTGATGCAATGAAAATGCAAACTTTGTGCAACCTGTTTATTTACAAGATTGTGATATGGAGCCAGTTCTATTTGCACTGTTAAGTGTCTGCATGCTTGAGAAGTAAAGTTATATTAGCACGAAGTAAAGCTAACCCACTTTACTTGAAGTCTGCTTGCTGCTCTTAAAGGGAAGTACATTTTGACTGGAGCAGGCACTGGATGTCATTCTAGCAATTTATTTCCCCTGAGAAATAAATATAAATAGCACAGCGGTAAATTTCTCCGATCACTGAAGGCCTTAATGCAGAACGTGGGCAAGAGGAGCAAAATCCTCAATCAACAGGTGAAGAGGCGGTTAGCCAGATAGGTGGAAAGGTAGTTTGAGTAGATAACCATCATTAGAAATGCCAGCAACTTAACCTGAGTACTTGGATGCAATGCCATACAACATACAGCGATTTCACATGAGTGTCAAAGTGAGTGAATGCATCTTTAAATGTCATCAGCTCGACTCGCCTTTCCTGAGACTAAGTGATGATGCCGGGGCAGGATTAATGGACTTCGATGACTGCAAAATTGGCGCCACATCATGACCAATTCAATTATCATTAAAGGGCTAGCAGCAGCACCGCATGGAACACAATAGGTTACAATGAGAAACTGTACTGCATTCGCCGGTTTCAGGATTGACACTCAGGAGACTGACAAGCTGCAGCTGCATAAAGACACCATTCCCCACACACACTATGCCAGCCAACAAGATGGCAGCAAAGTTCCCTGAGATTCACCGACGTGGAACTGGAGACCCTGCTGAACACCATGGAGGAGAGCTTGGTGACCTTGTACCCCGAGGTAGGAAAGTAGCTGTCAGCTGCCGCCATTCACCAGGCCTGGGCGCAGGTGGCAGAGGCCATCAGTGCCGTGGGCAACACCATCCGGACTAGCCAGCAGTGCCGGAAAAAACTGCATGACCTCCTCAGGGCAGCAAGGGTGAGTCCAGCAGCCTAGTCACCTCCCCCCATAATATAAATCCTGCCTCCCCCCCTATTGACAAGTAATGGAACTCCACCTCCCCCAACTATGGGAATAAGGGGCAGAATTCTCCAACCCCCCGCCGGATCGGAGAATCGTCGGCTGGCCGCGCAAATCGCGCCATGCCGCCCCGATGCCGGGGTGCGATTCTCCACAGAGCGGAGAATTGGCCCCATTGGGGCAAGCGTGGTTGGCGCGGCGCTGGTCGGGGTATGCATTAACTGTCCGCCCCGGCCCTGCATGGGCCGGCGCGCCAATTCTCTGGCCCGTATGGGCCGAGCGGCTGTCATCAAAAACCTGAGTCCCGCCGTCGCCTTTCTAACATCCTCTGAGCCGGCGGGACCTCGGCTTTGAAGGTGGCCTGCGGGGGGGGGGGGGGGGGGGGGCCTCTGTAGTGGCCTGGCCCGCAATCGGGGCCCACCAATCGGTGGGCCGGCCTTTCTGTCCCCCAGCGTCCTTTCCTCCATGCCGACTCCTGTAGCCCTGCGCCACTTGGCGTCGGGGCCGGCGCGGGGAAGAAGGCCACTGCGCATGCGTTAGTTGGCGGCGGCCCAACTGCGCAACCGCGGACCCTGCGGAGCCAGGTTCAGGCCAGGTTCGGCAGCTGGACTACCCCACTGTGGCCAGGACAATCGGGTCTCGGAACGGGAGCCGACGCCAGAGTAAAACACTCCCGGTTTTATGCCGGCGTTGGGACTTAGCCGCCCGATGGGAGAATCCCGCCCAAGGTGTCATCCCCCCCCCACAAACACACGGTATGCATGCATGAGGGTGACTCAACTACATCCACACTGATACCCCATCCCCCATCATTCAAACCATCAAACCCTGCATTAGTCACCCTCATCAGAGAACCCATCAGAGACCCACATTAGAGGTCCCATTTGAACCCCTATCAGAACCTCAATCAGGGACCCATATCAGAGATCCTATTAGAGCACCCATCAGAGACTCCCATCAGTTATCTCTGCTTGAAAGCTGAAGAGCAGTCCAGGCAGCACAGTGAAAAATCATTGAGTTTTCACTTGCCCTTCTCTAACATCTGCTGCCTTAGACAAATATATATAAAGCAGCATAGTAGCACAGTGGGTAGCACTGTGTTTCACAGCTCCAGGGTCCCAGGTTCAATTCCCGGCTTGGGTCATTGTGTGGAGTCTGCACGTTCCCCCAGCATCTGCGTGGGTTTCCTCCAGGTGCTCCGGTTTCCTCCCACAAGTCCTGAAAGACGTGCTTGTTAGGTGAATTTGAAATTCTGAATTCTCTCTCTGTGTACCCGAACAGGAGCCAGAATGTGGCGACGAGGAGATTTTCACAGTAACTTCATTGCAGTGTAAATGTAAGCTTACTTGTGACAAGCAGCAGCTGTTACAAGTGTCAGAAGCTTCCTGAAAAGTCAAGCGCACATGAAAAAGCTTCAAAACCTTTGATAGCCTTTGAAATGCAAAACTAATTCAATTTCACACAGCAATACATTTCTCTAGCCAGTGATTGACAGTTTTATTAGTCCAGAGACAGGTGCCTGGTGGATTGTTAATCTATGTTTCCCTTCACTCTTGAATACTTCGCAAGTATCCTGCTTTGATGCTAACCACAATGTTTATAAACACTCTTGCTATGATTGACAGCTCCTCACCACATCACAAGGAGCTAAGTGCTTTCTTTTGTGAATAAGACAAAATGAAACCACTTAGCTCCTTTTGGTAATGGCGGGGGCGGGGGGGGGGGGGGGAGTTGTGAATTGGGCTTCTAGCCCATTAATTATATTGAAATGGAAGCAAATCAGCGATTTCCATCCTCCTGCCTTTGCGGGCTAGGAATGCACGGAGACCGGTGGTGGTGGATCAGAGCATCACAATGAGTCTGGCACAGGTGGCAGCCCTGTTTTTCTGGTTTCCCTCCATTCTCCACCCAATTGGGAACCGATCGTGGCATTGAACAATGGAGAATCCACCTCGTATTCAGCTCTCTTGGAATACAGAGCTTCAATTAGCTCACTTTTGCAACATTGGATGGCGAAATGGGAAATGTCATAAATATTCCATCCAAGAAGTAGCCAAATACATTAAAATTCATGGCCGCAGGTAGCTTCACAGTTAAGTTGAAGTTGTGGCTGCAGCAGGTAATAGATTTCCATGAGGATGTCCTTGTGAAGCGGAGGCTTCTGACTTCCTGAAGCTGAGGCAGAAGAATTGGTCCTCAAACAACTTGAATGGATTTAGCCTCCTGCTGAGAGCCCATCTCCCTCTCCTCTCTCTTTAAGTGAGCCTGCTCTGTGTTATCTCTGCACAGTCTCCCACCCATCTGTAATCCATGGGGGATGCAATTACTAAACTCATGGCTGAAGGCAAATTGTACAGAAATGTTAAAGTTTGGACAAAGTCCTTCAGCATATGATACAGCATTCCCTGTAGACTTCAGCAGTTTAAATCATTTTAAGAAATCACCAAACACTACTACCATCACAGCAAAAGCTAGTCAAAATCAACAAGCTACTAAGTTCAAAGTAGTTGACCATTGCTTCACTAGTGTTGGTGGGGGTCCTTCATGCTACTGAATATATGTTCAGCTGTACAAGGCTAAGAGACAGGGAGCTGGATTGTCTGCTGCCCACCACTGTGGCGGAGTTCGCTATGTGGTGGAAAATCGGAACACAAAGAAAATGGTAACGATTCGTTTCCGATGCTCCGGACCTGTGCTGGCGGAGTGATCGAGCTGCGATTCATGCCACTTAGGTGGATTGGGCACCATATTCCCTGGCACTGCATTATTCTCCGGTCCTCTGGGCTGAGACTCACATGGGCGGGATTTATGAGAGGCATTTTCCAGCATGGTCCTGCTGTGGTGGACCTCGCAGTGGGCCAAGGAGGTAGCTCCTTAATGGAATTGCCCCCAAAGTCCACCCATGGACCACCCTTCACCCCCCCCCCCATGCATGACTTGCTCACCCCACTCACCACCACCACACAAGACTCCATAAATAAAGAGAATGCCCCAGAGAACCCCTCAATAAAGAGACCTCCAGAGACTCCCTAAATAAAGGGACCTCCCCCGAGATACCTTGGATAAAGAGACTCCCCCCTCCCCAGAGACCCCCTAAATAGGGAGACTCCTCAGAAAAGTGAAATCTGTCAGGAAAGCCCCCAGAATAGAAAAACCTGTTGGAAGCCCCCTGAAAAGAGACTCCTGTCTGGAAGCTAGAGAGCAGTCCAGACAGAGGCAGAGAAAATAATTACTGTTGTAACACTCGCCTTGGCGATATATCTGCTGCTGAATCTGACACAGGAAGCACCACATGTCAATTCTTGGGAAGAGAAAGCAGTGACCTGTGTTTAAACTCCTCAGATCCTTGGGCTGCTAACCATTCGATTGTTTTTTAATAAGACACGGGGAGTCCAAAATCAGTAAAAAGTAAACATAATTTATTTACCACAATTATATACATGAGGACTGGTAGAAACTCACCAGGAACTCTCTCCTGTCAGTCATTTCCAGACTGGCCGACCTTTTATACTAGTACAGGGAAGCTACCCCAACCTTAACGGGGGAGGTTGTACACTTCAAGGAGCACAGAGAAAACAATCATCCCCGCAGGTACATCCTGTGCAGGTTATTACATATTTCCTTCACTGAACTGAGATTGACAGCTACCACAAATGCACAGCTGCCAGCCTTGCTTCATTCATCTTCTTTACGGTTGACTAAGTCGGAAGTGCTCAAACCACAATGTTTATAAACATCAACCACTTCAAAGACAGTTGGGCGCGATTCTCCGCTCCCCACGCCGAGTGGGAGAATCACGGGAGGACCGCTCTGGCACCCCCCACGATTCTCCCACCCCCCCCTAAAATGGCGTGTCACATTTTGCGACACGCCACTCAGAGAATCGGCGCTAGCCGTTGTTCCCAACGACCGGCGATTCTCCGGCCCGGATGGGCCGAGCAGCCTGACGACCCCGACAGGTTCACGCCTGCGGCAACCACAGCTGGTCGCTGCCGGCGTGAACAGCGCGTGACAGGTAAGTGTGGAGCTTGTGGGGGGCGGAGAGAGGATCGAGCACCACGGGCGTGCTCATGAGAGGACTGGCCCGCGATCGGTGCCCACCGATCGTCGGGCCAGCGTCTCTAAGAGATGCACTCTTTCCCCTCCACCGCCCCGCAAGATCAAGCCACCATCAAGCGGGGCAGCGGAGGGGAAGACGGCAACCGCGCATGCACGGATTGGAACCGGCCAACCTGCGCGTGCGCGGCTGATGTCACTTAGGCGTCGCCGGCCGCGTCATTCTCGGCACACCGCTTTGACGCAAGCGTCAAGGCCCGGCGGCCTAGTTTCCCGCAACGCCGCTCCTCGCCCCCCGGGGGCGGGGGGAGAATAGGGGGCGACGAGCGGCCGTTGCGAAGAATTTCGCCCAGTTATGTGCTGTCAATTTCCAGCTGAGCACTTCAAAATCAAACGTGGATGGGGACGATTGGAATGCACTTAACTTGATTAATGTGTGAATGTTTTTTTCAAGGTGGATGTGGAAAGAATGTTTGCCTTTGTCGGTGAGTCCAGAACTAAGGGGTAGTGTTTGAAAATTATGGATTATCGGACAGAAATGAGATGAGGGAAAGATTTTCTCTCAGAGGGTTGTGCGCCTTTGGACTTCTCTGTCTCAGAATGAGGTGGAAACAGAGTCATTGAATATTTTTGAGACAGAGATAGATAGATTCTTGTTGAACAAGGAAATAAAAGTTTATTGGGATAGATGAGAATGTGGAGCTTGAAGCAGAAACATTTTGTCTTCCGGTGGCAGCCATGGAGGAGTAGCTCGCATGATAGCTCCCGCCTGTAACGGACTTTTAGACCTTCCCCCCCTTTTTTTTTTGGATTTTATGGAATGAATCAGTGAAGAGTGAGACAATAAGGAGAAATCCCCCTCTAGTGTACAGAGAATTGGACCAGAAGTGGCCGTGTGAGACGATAAAGTCCTATAAGGGAGACGCAAGCAGAGTTGGCAACATGGGACAGCATGGCAGAGAGCAAAGGCCGCAGGGAGGTGGCACAATGGTCGATGGAGCAGCTGGTGAAGTTTTTCGAGGATTACTTTGTCAAGCTGAAGAAGGACACGCTGGACCCGATCAAGGCTTGGATTGATCAAGTGGTTCAGAATCAGGAAACCTACGGGAGAGTGATCCAGGAGGTCGAACAAACGTTGTATGAGCACGAGGAGTATATAACCGTGCTGCAAAGCAAGGTGGGAATGATGAACGACCACCAGAAAAGAATGCAGGAGAAGCCGGAGGACCTGGAGAATAGGTCCAGGAGGCAGAATCTCAGAATTGTTGGCCTCCCTGAAGGCAGGGAGCGATCGGATGCGAGTGCCTATGTGACGGACATGTTGGAGAAGTTGATGGGGGCTGGGGCGTTCCCTTAGCCTCTGGAATTGGATAGAGGAAAACCCTAAGGCTTTCTATAGGTATATCAGGAACAAAAGAATGACTAGAGTAAAATTAGGGCCAATCAAGGATAGTAGTGGAAAGTTGTGTGTGGAATCAGAGGAGATAGGGGAAGTGTTAAATGGATATTTTTCATCAGTGTTTACACTGGAGAAAGACAATGTTGTCGAGGAGAATACTCAGTATCAGTCGACCAGGCTAGATGGAATTGAGGTTCAAAAGGAGGAGGTGTTATCGATTTTGGAAAATGTCAAAATAGATAAGTCCCCTGGGCCAGATGGGATTTATCCTAGGATTCTCTGAGAAGCCAGGGAGGAGATTGCAGAGCCTTTGTCCTTGATCTTTATGTCGTCTTTGTCGACAGGAATAGTGCCAGAAGACTGGAGGATAGCAAATGTTGTCCCCTTGTTCAAGAAGGGGAGTAGAGACATCCCTGGTAATTATAGACCTGTGAGCCTCACTTCGGTTGTGGGTAAAATGTTGGAAAAGGTTATAAGAGATAGGGTTTATCATCTTGAAAAGAACAAGTTGATTAGCGATAGTCAACACGGTTTTGTGAAGGGTAGGTCATGCCTCACAAACCTTATTGAGTTTTTTGAGAAGGTGACCAAACAGGTGGATGAGGGTAAAGCGGTTGATGTGGTGTATATGGATTTCAGTAAGGTGTTTGATAAGGTTCCCCATGGTAGGCTATTGAAGGTGATTTAGCGGTTTGGATCAGTAATTGGCTAGCTGAAAGAAGACAGAGAGTGGTGGTTGATGGCAAATGTTCATCCTGGAGTTCAGTTACTAGTGGTGTACCGCAAGGATCTGTTTTGGGGCCACTGCTGTTTGTCATTTTTATAAATGACCTGGAAGAGGGTGTAGAAGGATGGGTTAGTAAATTTGCAGATGACACGAAGGTCGGTGGAGTTGTGGATAGTGCTGAAGGATGTTATAGGATACAGAGGGACATAGATAAGCTGCAGAGCTGGGCTGAGAGGTGGCAGATGGAGTTTAATGCGGAAAAGTGTGAGGTGGTTCACTTTGGAAGGAGTAACAGGAATGCAGAGTACTGGGCTAATGGCAAGATTCTTGGTAGTGTAGATGAACAGAGAGATCTCGGCATCCAGGTACATAAATCCCTGAAAGTTGCCACCCAGGTTAATAGGGCTGTTAAGAAGGCATATGGTGTGCTAGCCTTTATCAGTAGGGGGATTGAGTTTCGGAGCCACAAGGTCATGCTGCAGCTGTACATAACTCTGGTGCGGCCGCCCCTGGAGTACTGCGTGCAGTTCTGGTCACCACATTATAGGAAGGATGTGGAAGCTTTGGAAAGAGTTCAGAGGAGATTTACTAGGATGTTGCCTGGTATGGAGGGAAGGTCTTACGAGGAAAGGCTCAGGGACTTGAGGTTGTTTTCGTTAGAGAGGAGAAGGCTGAGAGGTGACTTAATAGAGACATATAAGATAGTCAGAGGGTTAGATAGGGTAGACCATGAGAGTCTTTTTCCTCGGATGGTGATGACCAACACGAGGGGACATAGCTTTAGATTGAGGGGTAATAGATATAGGACAGATGTCAGAGGCAGTTTCTTTACTCAGAGAGTAGTAGGGGTATGAAACGCCCTGCCTGCAACAGTAGTAGACTCACCAACTTTAAGGGCATTTAAGTGGTCACTGGATAGACACATGGATGAAAATGGAATAGTGTAGGTCAGATAGGCTTCAGATGGTTTCACAGGTCGGCGCAACATCGAGGGCCGAAGGGCCCGTACTGCGCTGTAATGTTCTATGTTCTATGTTCTAGAGCACACAGAGCCCTTGTGAGGAAGCCCAGAACAAGCCGCCGAGGGCCATGGTGGTACGTTTTCCCCATTTCATGGACAAGGAACACGTTTTGTGGTGGGCCACGGAGGAACGGAGCAGCAAGTGGGAGAACTGTGAGTCGCGCATCTATCAGGACCAAGAGGCGAGCTGTGTTCACTCGGACAACAATGACCCTCTTGAAGAAGGGGGTGATGTTCGGGATGCAGTATTGAGCCCGTCTGTGGGTCGCACATGAGGAACGGGACTTCTACTTTGAAACGCCTGACGAAGTATGGAACTTTATTAAAGAAATGAAGCTGGAGGCGAATTAAAAGACACTGAAGCCTTGGAGAAGTACTGTGGCAGCGATTTGTGGTGCTGGATTGTATAAATTTAAGTAGCTCTATGCAAAATAATGGGCTGTGTGGATGGTTAAAGGTTGCTCTGTCTTGCAGGGACCTTGTTAGAGGGGAGATGGGCTTTGAACTTGGTTCTGCTTTTTGGGTGACGTTTTCTAAAGTAACTGTTTCTTCACTGTTTTTCCTGTTGTTTGTTTACTGGAGAATGTGACGCTTATAAAATATTTATTCATGTCGGGGGGGGAAGAGAAGAGAGTACAATAGGGAGACAACTGCTTGGTGCCAGAGTGGGGGGTGGGGGTGATCACATGGAATGTGAGAAGACTGAATGGGCTGGTCAAGAGGGCTCGCGTGTTCGCACATTTGAGGGAACTGAAGAGGGACGAGGCAATGCTACAAGAGACACACCTAAAAGTTACAGGCCAGACGAAATTGAGGAAGGGGTTAGCTAAATGTTCCACTCAGGACTGGGCTCAAAGAGCAGGGGGGTAGCGATCTTGATCAGCAAACGAGTAGCATTCGAGGCAGTGAGAATCGTGTCAGACAAAGGGGGGTAGGTACATAATGGTGAGTGAGAAGCTGGACGGGGTGCGAGTGGGACTTGTGAACACATATGCTCCGAATTGGGACGACGTGGAATTTATAAGGCGGGTGTTAGGTAAGATCCCAGACTTAGAGTCACATAACCTGATCATGGGAGGGGACTTCAACACAGTCATTGATCTGGAATTGGACCGTTCAAAATCTAGGACAGGGAGGAGCCGGCTGCGGCAAAGGAATTAAAGGGTTTTACGGAACAGATGGGGGGAGTAGACCCATGGAGGTTTGCACGGCCGAGGGTGAAGGAGTTTTCCTTTTTTTCACATGTCCACAAGGTCGACTCTCGCGTCGACGTTTTTGTTCTGAGCAGGGCGCTAATACCGAAGGTGGTGGATACTGAGTACTCGGCAATTGTAATGTCGGATCATGCCCCGCACCGGGTGGATCTACGGGTTAGTGTGGAGAGAGGGCAACGCCCACTGTGGAGACTGGATGTGGTGTTGCTAGCGGACGAAGCGATCTGTGGGCGAGTTAAAAGTCCATCCAAGAACTACCTGGAAACAAATTACACGTGGGAGGTCTCTGCAGCAACGGTCTGGGAAGCTTTGAAGGCAGTAGTCAGAGGGGAATCAATCTCGATACGGGCCCACAGAGAAAAGGTGGAATGGGCTGAAAGGGATAGATTAGTGGAGGAGATACTCCAGGTGGACAGGAGATACTCGGAGGCCCCGGATGCGGGGCTACTGAGGGAGTAGAGGAGGTTACCGGTGGAGTTTGGGCTGTTGACCACAGGGAAAGCAGTGGAACAGTTGAGGAAGGCAAGGGGGGGGGGGGGATGCGATCTATGAGTACGGGGAAAAGGCAAGCAGAATGTTAGTGCACCAGCTCAGCAAAAGGGAGGCGGCCAGGGAGATAGGTAAAGTAAAGAGTAGAGACGGGAATACTGTCCTGGACCCAGCGGGGGTGAACGAGGTGTTTAAGGACTTTTATAGTAAATTATATGAGTCAGAACCCCCGGCTGGGGTGGAGGGGATGAGGCAATTTCTGGATCAGTTGAGGTTCCCGAGGGTGGAGGAGGACCTGGTGGTGGGGCTGGGAGCCCCAATTGAGATTGAGGAAATAAGGGACTGGAGGGCATGCTATCGGGCAAGGCCCCGGGGCCTGACGGCTACCCAGTTTTCAGAGATATTGAGCCCACTGCTGATGAGGACATTTAATGAAGCAAGAGAGAAGGGAGTCCTCCCCCAACAATGTTGCAGGCCTCGATTTCATTGATCCTGTAACGGGAGAAGGATCTGGAGCAATGCGGGTCATACAGACCGATATCTCTACTGAATGTGGATGCCAAACTGCTGGCTAAGATACTGGCCACAAGAATAGAGGACTATGTCCTGGGAGTGATAGGAGAAGACGAGACGGGATTTGTTAAGGGCAGGCAACTCAAGGCCAATGCTCGAAGGATTCTAAGTGTTATTATGATGCCCTCAGAAGGAATGGAGGCGGAAGTGGTCTTAGCAATGGATGCGGAGAAGGTTTTTGATTGGGTGGAGTGGAATTACCTGTGGGAGGCACTGTGAAGGTTTGGGTTTGGTGAGGGCTTTATTGACTGGGTGCAGTTGCTCTATCAGGCACCAGTAGCGAGTGTGCGTACGAACCGGCTGAGGTTGAGGTATTTTGAACTACACCGAGGGGCGAGGTAAGGGTGCCCCCTCTCCCCGTTACTGTTTGCTCTGGCCATAGAGCCTTTGGCCATGGCGTTAAGAGCCTCTGGAACTGGAAATGGCTGGTTCGGGGGGAGGGCGTGGGGGGTGGAGCACCGGGTCTCGCTCTACGCAGATGACCTGCTCTTGTAAATTTAGGACCCTTTGGAGGGGATGGGGGAAGTAATGCGAATCTTGGGGGAATTTGGCAATTTTGCGGGGTATAAATTGAACATGGAGAAAAGCAAGATGTTTGCGATCCAGGCAAGAGGACAGGAGAAGAGACTGGGAGCGCTGCTGGTTAGATTGATAGGGAAGAGCTTTCGATATCTGGGAATCCAGGTGGCCCGGAAACTGGAGGTACGACACAAGTTAAACCTATCCAGGCTGGTAGAACAAATGGAAGGGGACTTTAAGAGATGGGACATGCTCCTGCTGTCACTGGCGGGGTGGGTACAGACCGTGGAAATGACGGTCCTCCCCAGATTTCTGTTTGTTTTTCGGTGCCTCCCCACCTTCATCCCTGAGGTCTTTTTCAAGCTGGTGAATAAGATTATTTTGGGCTTTGTGTGGGCGAGTAAAACCCCGCGAGTGAAGAAAGTGTTGCTGGAGCGCAGTCGGGGGGAGGGTGGGTTGGCGCTGCTGAACTGCAATTACTACTGGGCGGTTAATATAGCCGTGATTAGGAAGTGGGCAGTGGGGGAGGGGTCGGCATGGGAGCGGATGAAGGAGGCGTCATATAAAGACACCTGTCTGGGAGCATTGGTAATGGCACCTCTGCCGTTCCCGCCGGTCCGATACTCCACAAGTGCGGTGGTGATGGCGGCTCTGAGAATCTGGGGGCAATGGAGGTGATATAAGAGAGTGGAGGGAGCATCAATTTGGACCCCGATTTATAATAACCACAGGTTTGTACCGAGTAGGCTAGATGGCAGGTTCCGGAGTTGGCAGAGGACAGGAATTGGAAGGATGGGGGATCTGTTTATAGACGAGAGCTTTCCTTGAAAGCCAGCAGGAAATGGTGTTAGGTATTTGCAGGTGCGAGACTTCCTGAGAAAACTGGTGCTGGCCTTTCCGCTGCTGCCGCCACGGGGGCGACAGGATAGAGTAGTTTCCAGTACCTGGGTGGGAGAGGGGAAGGTATCAGATATTTACCAGGAGCTTTTGGAGGTGGGGGAAACTCCGGTGGAGGAGCTTAAGGGCAAGTGGGAGGACGAACTAGGAGGAAAGATAGAGGCGGGTTAATGGGCGGATGCCCTAAGCAGGGTTAATACCTCCTCATCATGTGCCAGGCTTAGCCTGATACAGCAAAATAGTCCACCGGGCACACATGACAGCAGCGAGGATGAATAAGTTCTTTGGGGTTGAGGATAGGTGTGCGTGGGAAGCCCAGCAAATCATGTCTGCACATTTTGGGCATACCTGAAGCTTAGAGGGTTTTGGCAGGATTTTGCTAAGGCAATGTCCACAGTACTAAATACACGGGTGGTGCCGAGTCCGGAGGTAGTGATCTTTGGAGTGTCGGAAGATCCAGGAGTTCAGGGGGCGAAAGAGGCCAATGTCTTGGCCTTTGCCTCCCTGGTAGCCCGGAGACGGATCTTGTTAATGTGGAGGGACTCGAAGCCCCTGCGTGTAGAGACCTGGGTTAGTGACATGGCTGGGTTTCTCAGTCTCAAGAAAATAAAGTAATGTTAGGGTTCTCCCGGAGGTGGCAGCCGTTCGTTGAGTTTCCCGGGGAAAATTAAAATGTCAGCAGATGCAGTATTCCAAAGTGGGGGGGGGGGGGGGGGGGGGGGGGGGCGCGCGGATTGTTGTTGTATGGTTGAGGTGCGTGAAGATTGGACTGGGGGGAAAATGTTTATTTTACCATGTTAATGTCATTGTTTATGTCACAGTTATAAAATTTTTCAAATACCTTAATAAAATATTATTAATATAAAAGAAACAGAAACATTTTAGCCATGACATGACTGAACACTAGAGCAGTCTCTGGGGACCAATGGCCTATTCTACTCCTATTTTGTATGATTTGTACATTTCATGTTAATTCAGCATTACAAGCTGATTGACTTCATAATTCGTCTACCGTACAGATTTCTGACAGATACTCTGTGCATGCTAAAAGAGTCATCACAATGCAGTCAGGTCTGGAGAGCATTAGAAATGTGTGCATGCCATGGACACCATTCTCAAGGCAAAATGGCACACGTAGTACTGAAAAAACAGGCGAGAAGGAGCAGAATTTCACGGCCTCTGTCTCTGTAGGTATTTGTCAGTCTGCGTCTGTCTCAACATGCTTCAATAGTCTTCTCCTCTTCAATTGTGTACTGTTGTTTTTCTTTTGTTCTTCATGTGAATGTGTTCCATTTTCTCTAACAGTGTGATTGTGTGGTTCCATCTCTGTCCTTGTGTGATTGTGTGGTTCTGTTTCTGTTCCATGTGTTTTTGAATATCCCTGTGTGTAACTGTAATTCAGTTGCTGTCATGGTGAGTGTCTGTGATTCTACTTCAGTTATATTGTGCCTCTGTGATTCTGTCTCAAACCCAGTGTGATTCTGTGGTTCTCTTTGTCTCAGAATGCGTCTGGGATTTGCTCCTCAGTACCGTCTGTTGTTCTTTCTTTACTCTCGTAGGTACCTGTGCTTCTCCCTCTCAATGATGTTCCTCTATAGATCAATCAATTGCTTCTGCAAAAAGTCCATGGCTCAGCAACTGAGATTTAAACAATCGGTGCCCGATAACAAATTCCCGTATCATTTTTAACCATGACAAATCAAATTTCAAAATCTACAAAAGATAAAGAATTTGTGAAAACCTTTCCAGAGGTGGGAATTTTACGATCTATTGCATGCTGATATATTTGTGATTTAAAATGACTTAACTTTCAACAGAATAAAGAATGCAACTCTCCATATAACACAACTCACAAGGAACATTAAAGAAAGCTTGGTTGCTACCTATTTCAGTAAAGTATTTTGGTAGCAATAAATATGCTTCAAATTGTTAGAGAAAAATGTGTTCACTGTTGGGTGCAGATCAGCCATGATCTAATTTAAGAGCAGAACAAGCTTGAAGGGCTGAATGTTCTACTCTTGTTCACCATTATTTTGTTGTTTTTTTCTTCTGAGAAACGTTATTTTACATCCGGTATTAATATCCCCAAATAAGGGTTCCTTTCTTCTCGACTGCTAATGAAAAATAGAACTTTTCATTGCAGAGTGGATTCATGGGACATAGCAGATTTCATAACTTCCAGCTGGGAGCTGCTCCATGGAATTTTGACATGTTAAGCTCTCAACTGAGAATTTTGCTCCCCATCTGGATGCCTGATTTTCCAGGTTCTGGAGTAGCCTTTTGCTCACTATGCTGCTGTGACTATGGATCTGTTCCAGGTTACATGACAATGCTCCCTACCACTGACATCACTGCAGTGGTCTAATTGCAAGGGAAATATGATTATAAGGTTTTCATACAGGGAATCAATGTGATGCTTATATAAATTACAATCACTGTACCTCAAAGTCAACTGAAATAAGGAGGGAGTTGTGGCATTGTCACTGAACTAGTGTTCCAGACACCGACGGTAATGCACAGGAGATCTCGGTTCAAATCCCACCACAGTAGATGGTGAAACCTGTAATTAATAGTCTAATGAGGACCATAAAACAATTGTTGATTGTCGATCTGCTTCAGTAGTGTCCTTTAAGGGAGGAAATCTATCATCCTTACCTGGTCTAGTCCCCTTGTGACTCCAGACACTGATTGACTCTGAAATGGCATTGCAAGCCATTCAATTTAAGGACAATTAGGAATGGGCAATAAATGCTGGCCCAGCCAGTGACACCCACATTGCATCAATGAATGATAAAAAATGCAGAAATAAAAGATATGATTCAACTCATACAGAAGTTTTAAAAACTAGTGGAATTTTGAGCCCGTGTTAATCATCAGGGAAAATGGCGACTCAGGCGCAAAATACCGCAAGAGTCAGAAAACAATTTTCCACGCCCCTTGCCGATGATGCAACAAGAATCCTGCCTCAGAAGATTGGGAACCTAATTTAAATACATTACACTATCAAGAGGGAGCCCTCCCATCGGAACTTCTCCCCCCACTAAAGATTCATTGCGTGCAGGTGAGATGTCACGCAACTTGATTTACAACAGCTGCATAAAAACAAGAACCCAGTGAGCTCACCTCAAAAGGGGATGAGAACTCAGGTTGTCATTTCCATCCAGGGTGCCAATTGCAGAGGGGACACTGGAGAAGGAAAGCAGGATCCAGATAAGTCGGACACAGGTCTGGCGACAGGGAGGATACAGACTGGTTGTATCTGAGCATGTTGGGGGGGGGCTGCTCACAGGCCTTAGTGGCCTTTCACAACTTTGAGCCTCCAGGTCTCCTGGGATCGGGTGGCTGATGTGTCTGGTTTTGCTTCTCAGGTCCCCCTTGCTGGATTTGTGGCCATTTCTCCGCTGAGGGATTGCCCTTCTCGAATGGCAGCTAAATTTGGGTGGGAGAGGATGTAATCACTGGGTCAGCACAGGGGGTGACAATCAGGTCCCTGGATAGAGTCCCATGAAATGCCAGGCTGCATGGCAGAGGACCCTGACAAGGGATGTTGAGCAGCTCTATGAGGGCAGGAAACCCTCACACAGGAGGGAGGATGAGTGCAGCCAGAATGAACCTCCAACCCTCAGGCTGCTAAGTGCATCCTCAGGGCATCAGTTAACTGGAAGGCAAAAGCCATTGGTTATGGAGGCCAGATCATCAGGGACTAGAGTCTGGGTGACTGGCTGTTCAAGGTGGGAGACTCATTTAAGCCGTATGGGAGCTGGGGGAATGGGGCTGCCACCTAAGAATGAATGTGACTGTAAATTGCTGCCACAACAGGAATCAGTGTGCCTCGCCTGCCACATGTAGAAGCCAATTGCATATCAGCCCCCTGACCCTTCATTGATGTGTCCATTGTGCCAATTTAATCAGTCCTGCAATGCCTGAGTGCCACTGATTGGTGCCCAAAAGTTAACCCTTTGGGAGCTGAGCCCCCAAGTATTGAAGAGCAAGATTCACACCCACCTCTCCATGACAGAGAGCTGTCACACATGATGCCTCTAATGCAAGCCGGGATGGTAGAGGCACTCAGTCACCCCATTCAGAACATGATGGGTGGCAGTGTCTCGTTCACCTGTGAGGTTGGAACTCAACTTAATTGAACGTAGTCAACTGCCCTCAGTCCTCACTGTTGTGATAGTGGGGGACAGGGCATGTGGTCCACTGAGGATCTGAAAGGTTGCAGCACTTCTGTCAGGTAGAATTGAGAGGCACAACTGTGGGCGATTGGCCACTCTATGAAAAGGAAGGGATGAGGCTCATTGGAAAGGCTCTCGTTCAGGAGGATGTGAATGGGTGGATGCCCCAAATCATAAGAGGGCTTTGGATCAGGTCATTGTTAGGCCTTCTCATTATTCACTTTGATGTTCTCTTCCCTTTAGTTATTGATTTGAATGAATCATGGTGCCAGTTTAGCTGGCAGTTTCAATGATAGCTGTACAGCAGCAACAACATTGAAGTGCCACTGCACATATCCAGGAACAGTGCCCTGCAGAGGATGGGGAGGCAGGGGCCCGTGATCTTCCTGGAGCAGGGCCACAAATAGCTGAGTCTTGGAGAAGACACTACCGACCACGGGTATACCACCGCAGAACTTCCTATGTTCAAATATTAGAGGTCCAGTGATAGAGAAGACTGCATCTGTCCTGATACACGGTGGACCACCTGTGCCAAGTGATTCAAGAATTGGCACCACATGAACTTGAAGATCACCCTTTGCCCGTGGCCCTGAAAGTAACTGTCACTCTGAACTTTAATGCCAGCGACTCGTTACAGGGCTGAACAGGTGACTTGTGCGACATCTACCAATCTGCTGCAAACAAGTGCATCAGGGAGATCATCAACTTTGACTGGGACCAGGCGAGCCAACATGCCGAGGCTATGGACTTCGCCCACATAGCTGGTCTACCCCACGTGCACGGTGTCATCGACTGCATCCATATGGCTCCACATTCCTCATGGCAGCATGGGGTGCCATTTGTGAAAGCAAGGGATTCCACTCCCACAATGTTCAGATAGTTTGTTAATGCCCATGCCATGCGCATTATGCAGGTATGTGCCCATTTCTTGCGGAGCATTCATGACAGCTACATCCTGAGATACTCACAGTTCCCAGCCGTCTTTGAGGGAGGACAGCGACTGGAGGGCTAGCTCCTCAGGGAGAGAGGGTATCCCCTTATAAGGTGGCTGATGACACCAGTGCGGAGGTCCCAAATACCCGATGAGACTCGCTACAATGAGATGCGTCAACATGTGCTCTGTTCAAGCAGGCGATTGGCCTGCTCGAGATGCGGTTCTACCTTTTGGACCGATTGGGGGAGCCCTCCAGTACAGCCTCCAGAGTGTGTCCCACATTACTGTGGTCTGCTGCACTCTGCACAGCCTTACACCGCAGTGGGGAGAGCAGGTGGACCAGGAGGAGATGGATGAGTGCCACATCTCCTCGGATGAGGAGGTTGTTGATGTGGGTGGCAATGGGCAACCCACAGAGAGGCTGAGGAAGGAGCTTGGGTGATAGCCAGTACCCGCAGGAGTGCAGGGCTACAGACACCCTTACTGCTTCCCGGTTTAGGGATGACCTAGACTAGGGCATCAAGATCTCTCCCACCATGCGGTCTGGCATCTTCTCACTGCTGTGGAGCATGCAGGCAGTCATCATCATGGTCACATGGGCAGAGTGCTAAAGCGACTGACCCGATATGGCAGGAGAATGATGATGACTAGCAGTGAGGACAGAACAATGTTCGTCTTAACCTTCAGTAAATATCTGATCCTCCCTGACAGAGAGCTGAACGTGACCTGCTACTGAATGAGGTGATTTAGGGGTCCAAAGAGTTGAATGACACATGTCAGCTGCTACTGCAGGTAAAGGGCCAAAGGTCCCGTTGTTTTTTTACTACCTACTGACGAGATGGACAAACCCTCACACATTTTCAGCCCACTGCATCCTATAACTAGAGAATGCTGGAAGGCATGAGAGGCCTGAGCATTGATATGGGGGGGGGGGGGGGATCTTCCATGGATGGGGATTTGGGGGGCATGGTCTGGGGGCCAACACCAGGTGCAGTGCGGCATTGCTGCATCATCAGTATCGGAGACAGGAGAGTCATAGCTCTACCATTCTCACACTGCATAGGGAGAAACCACCGAGTTTGTGTGGGGGTGGCGGGGGGCGGGTTGCGGAGAATGGTGCCATGACATGACAGCATGGCGACTCTTCATGTGTGATCAAAGTGAATTTAAATGCAAGTTAGTTACTACAATGGTAACTTATCACTACTAATTCCTAGGTTCACCCGTACCCACTAGGTGCCTATAGTGTAGAACATAGAACATAGAACATAGAACAGTACAGCACAAAACAGGCCCTTCGGCCCTCAATGTTGTGCCGAGCCCTGATCACCCTACTCAAACCCACGTATCCACCCTATACCTGTAACCCAACAACCCTCCCTTAACCTTACTTTTATTAGGACACTACGGGCAATTTAGCATGGCCAATCCACCTAACCCGCACATCTTTGGATTGTGGGAGGAAACCGGAGCACCCGGAGGAAACCCACGCACACAGGGGGAGGACGTGCAGACTCCACACAGACAGTGACCCAGCCGGGAATCGAACCTGGGACCCTGGAGCTGTGAAGCATTTATGCTAACCACCATGCTACCCTGCTCCCCTAACTCTTTCTCTTACTCTTACTCTTACTCTTTCTCAGCTGCCTGCTGTGTCTAGGTGTATTCCCATTATTCGCACCTGAGGTTGGGGCGGCCTGCTAAACCCCACGTCCTGTTTCCTGAGATATCCTCGGCAGTCGACACGAGCGGCCAGGACGTCTTTCGGCACCTATCCTCCTCGGTGTATGGGGCTGGAGTTGTGACGCTCACAGGCAGGGGGATATCAGATGGGCTGGACACCCCCAGGGTTTCTTGGATGCAAGGCCCCGGGCTGCACTTCTGCCAATCCTCTTTCTCGTCCTCCATGGAATAGACAGGCAGCTGGAGTGAGATCCAGAAGCCCCGCCGTCCTCTGCCGCAGACACTTGGGGATTTCCACCAGTGTCTGCAGCATGCACTTGAAGCCTTGCACCATGGAATTAATGCCTTCAGCCATGGATGTCATGAGCTGAACCATGGAGCAGACATCCCCCTTCACCTCCACCAAGATTTCCACTGCGGACGCCATGCACTCAGTGTTGGCCTCGTTGCGCCAGAGTGATGGCATCATCTCCTCGGATTGAAGGTGATGAGGCTCCTTCAGTCGGCTTTGCAGTCTGAGGAGCGATGCTGCCATCTCTTTCTGATGCTCGCGATTCTGCCTTTGCAGCTTCAACAGCTCTGGAATGACCACACTCAGGGACACGTCATTGGCCATGGGCTCAGCAAAGTCCTGGGCTCTGGCATTCCTCCAAGTGCCGCATCCCAGGGACTTCCCTGCCTTTGCCTACTGTAGATCATCAGACGTGAGATGCTCACCAGTGAGTGACCCAGAAGTCTGCCGACTAATTAATCCCACAAAGGTGTTCGTACCTGTGCAGGTGGAGGGTGTGGGTGACAGGTGTGAGGCTTCTTTAATGCTGGTCTCCGAGATATTGCCCTCAGAGCTGCTCGGATCTATGGTGTCCAGAGGCCGTGACGAAGGTCCGGGCTTGTCTGCGGATTGACCAGCAATGCAAGGAGATGGCATTAGTGCGAGACAGGGGAACATTGATAGGAGAAAGGTTGCTCATGTGAGTCTCACGCCATGGGTAGATGTGTAGAAGGTTCTCACTTGTGTCTTTGGCCCCCACCTTGCACTCTGTGGTCCTGCTCCTCGCCGGCAGACTCAAGGGCACATTTCTCAAATGGGGTTAGGGACTTGAGCTCTAGCATCACTCCGGTTGACTGTGCCCACACATGCCTGTCGTACTCGAGTTTATCCTGCAATGTGACAGGTGGAGAAAGGATTTGTGCCTTGTCAGCTGGGAATGAAGTCTGGCATGCCTGGGAGGTAAGTGGAGATGGGCACATGAGGGGCTCTGGAGCTACTGAGGGGATTATGGATGAGGGGTGGGGGGGGGGGGGGTGCCTGCCAAATGCTCTGAGCCTGCAAGGTGGATGGGAGTGAGATCACTTTGAGGTGTGAGGACTGTGTTAAGGGTGCTGTGAGAGAGACAAGGTGGCTGTGGGAGAGACAAGGTGGCTGTGGGAGAGACACAGTGGCTGTGGGAGAGACACAGTGGCTGTGAGAGAGACAAGATGGCTGTGGGAGAGACACAGTGGCTGTGGGAGAGACAAGGTGGCTGTGGGAGAGACAAGGTGGCTGTGAGAGAGACACAGTGGCTGTGGGAGAGACAAGGTGGCTGTGGGAGGGACAAGGTGGCTGTGGGAGAGACAAGGTGGCTGTGAGAGAGACAAGGTGGCTGTGGGAGAGACAAGGTGGCTGTGGGAGAGACAAGGTGGCTGTGAGAGAGACACGGTGGCTGTGGGAGAGACAAGGTGGCTGTGGGAGAGACAAGGTGGCTGTGAGAGAGACAAGGTGGCTGTGGGAGAGACAAGGTGGCTGTGGGAGAGACAAGGTGGCTGTGGGAGAGACACAGTGGCTGTGAGAGAGACACAGTGGCTGTGGGAGAGACAAGGTGGCTGTGAGAGAGACAAGGTGGCTGTGGGAGAGACAAGGTGGCTGTGGGAGAGACACAGTGGCTGTGGAGAGACACAGTGGCTGTGGGAGAGACAAGCTGGCTGTGGGAGAGACACAGTGGCTGTGAGAGAGACAAGGTGGCTGTGAGAGAGACAAGGTGGCTGTGAGAGAGACAAGGTGGCTGTGGGAGAGACAAGGTGGCTGTGAGAGAGACACAGTGGCTGTGAGAGAGAGAAAGTGGCTGTGGGAGAGACAAGGTGGCTGTGGGAGAGACAAGGTGGCTGTGAGAGAGACAAGGTGGCTGTGAGAGAGACAAGGTGGCTGTGGGAGAGACAAGGTGGCTGTGAGAGAGACAAGGTGGCTGTGGGAGGGACAAGGTGGCTGTGGGAGAGACAAGGTGGCTGTGAGAGAGACAAGGTGGCTGTGGGAGAGACAAGGTGGCTGTGAGAGGGACAAGGTGACTGTGGGAGAGACACAGTGGCTGTGAGAGAGACAAAGTGGCTGTGGGAGAGATAAGGTGGCTGTGGGAGAGACAAGGTGGCTGTGGGAGGGACAAGGTGACTGTGGGAGAGACAAGGTGGCTGTGGGAGAGACAAGGTGGCTGTGGGAGAGACAAGGTGGCTGTGGGAGAGACAAGGTGGCTGTGGGAGAGACAGTGGCTGTGGGAGAGACAAGGTGGCTGTGGGAGAGACAAGGTGGCTGTGGGAGAGACACAGTGGCTGTGGGAGAGACAAGGTGGCTGTGAGAGAGACAAGGTGGCTGTGAGAGAGACAAGGTGGCTGTGGGAGAGACAAGGTGGCTGTGAGAGAGACAAGGTGGCTGTGGGAGGGACAAGGTGGCTGTGAGAGAGACAAGGTGGCTGTGGGAGAGACAAGGTGGCTGTGAGAGAGACAAGGTGGCTGTGGGAGAGACAAGGTGGCTGTGAGAGAGACAAGGTGGCTGTGGGAGAGACAAGGTGGCTGTGGGAGAGACAAGGTGGCTGTGAGAGGGACAAGGTGACTGTGGGAGAGACACAGTGGCTGTGAGAGAGACAAAGTGGCTGTGGGAGAGATAAGGTGGCTGTGGGAGAGACAAGGTGGCTGTGGGAGGGACAAGGTGACTGTGGGAGAGACAAGGTGGCTGTGGGAGAGACAAGGTGGCTGTGGGAGAGACAAGGTGGCTGTGGGAGGGACAAGGTGACTGTGGGAGAGACACAGTGGCTGTGAGAGAGACAAAGTGGCTGTGGGAGAGACAAGATGGCTGTGAGAGAGACAAGGTGGCTGTGAGAGAGACAAGGTAGCTGTGAGAGAGACAAGGTGACTGTGGGAGAGACAAGGTGGCTGTGGGAGAGACACGGTGGCTGTGAGAGAGACACAGTGGCTGTGGGAGAGACAAGGTGGCTGTGGGAGAGACAAGGTGGCTGTGAGAGAGACAAGGTGGCTGTGAGAGAGACAAGGTGACTGTGGGAGAGACAAGGTGGCTGTGGGACAGACAAGGTGGCTGTGAGAGAGACACAGTGGCTGTGGGAGAGACAAGGTGGCTGTGGGAGAGACAAGGTGGCTGTGGGAGAGACAAGGTGGCTGACATACCCTGGCTGCACAAAGAAGGTCATTCATCTTCTTCCAGTACTGCAGCCCCATCCTCTTCTGGAATGAGCTGGCGCTCTCAATCGCGGACACAACCTCCTCGGCGAGGTTGGTCACTTTGGTGGCTGGACGTCTGCCCAATCATGAGTAGAGGATTTCCCATCTCTGCAACGAGAAGTTTCTGAGGACTTCCCCTGGTAGTCACCCCCTCCAACTGCATTTGGGACGAGTGCTGGAGAGGTGTTGGTGTGCCCCATTATCGCAGAGATTGTAGCAGGACGAGCAAATCAGAGGCAGGCTGTCACAGGCAGTGTGAAAAACGCGAGAAAAATATATTCATTAAAGAGGTTGAATATACAAAGAGTTTTCTCGCTGACGGCGCCGATGGGATTCCCTCCGGTTTTCTCGCCGAGGCCAATATCTAGAAAAAATTTAGAAAATTCTGCCCAGTGATTCAAATCATTTGATTTTGTGCCTTACATGAGTGTTATATGTGATTGCTAAATGTATTTTGTGACCAACCACCTGTTATGTTGTCTGTAAGATGGCTAATCATCAATTACTACTTAAGTTCATTTCATTGACACCATGGAACGAATGACTGACTTCTAGCCAGGTTCTACAGGTGGTGAGCATTGTATTGAACTGTTGGTCATGTCTTCCTGGGTTTATTTTGTAGATCTGGACATGTGGCTGAGTCTAATACTGCCACTTTTTTAACCAAGCTGGTTGACACCCCAGCGCCAATCAGACTCCATTTTCCAGGCATTTTCCGAGAAGTAATTCTTTTCTTAGAGGATACTGGAAACTCATTTCCTACTTAGCGAACTGATCTTTGTGTTGAACTTTATGAACAGCAAGTTTCACAGGACCAAAAAAATTCATCATCTGGATTATTTGTTGCAGGTTTATTATTATTGTTTGTTACAGATCTATTTAAAATTGAAATGTTCAGACAATTTACAATTGATACAGTGAGCAATTGATGCACAACAATTTCTATCCAAGAATTGCACTGAATCCTTTGTAATGTTTTGTAGCAGAAGGTGATTATGAATAATTGAATGGTCCTTATGCCATCTGTCCAGTGAAAGCTCCAACGTACAAATCTTTCCATGCCTAGCAGCTTAGGATAGATGCATTCATTTAGAATTATTGAAGTTCCTCACATGATAAACATGCAACTTTATGTGCCAAACCACATCAAATTAATTTGATCTACACCATGCATTTTACGCTCCACTGAATGGAACCAATTAGCCTTGCTGTTTGTACCACATGTGCTTATTAGACAGATAAACTAGTACTGTAAAATAGAACTGAGCAACACTGTGGTGCCATCATCAACTCAGTAAGCTGCACAGAAGTCATGTGATGTGTTCGACTAGCGTGCAGCTGATATGTCAATTTTCCAACCTATTACCCAACTTGAGCTATTTCCTCCTGTGCACGAATGCATAATCTAATGCATAATATTTAGTCAGTGCCTGCTAGTAACTTATACAGCATGTGTAAATATCAGCAAGGTGTCAGAAGACAGAAAGTACATCAATAAAGAGAAACAGCAGGTCAGGCAGTATCTGTGGAGAGAGAAACAAAGTTAATATTTCAAGCCAACACCAACAGTTTGCATGTATCTAACATCTTTAACATAGTAAATCGTTCCATGGCACTTCATGAGAGTATTATCAGAGAAACTTTGACACATCAAGATATTGGGAAAGGTCACCAAAACCTTGGTCAAAGAGGTAGATTGTGAGGAGCATCTTAAAGGAGGACCAGGAGGTGAGAGGTTTAGGGAGGAAATCTTAAAGTTTTGAGCTTAGGCAGCTGAAGGTATGACTGCCAATGTTGGAGTGAAGGAAATTGGATATGTGCAAAAGGTCAGAATTAGAGGTTCACAGAGATCCGTGAGGATTGTTGACTTAAAGAAGGTCACAGAGATAGAGAGGGTTGAGACCTGGAGGTATTTGAACAAGAATGAGAACTTTAAAAAATCGGCATTGCTGGACTGGGAGCTAGTATTTGTTATGAAGCACTTGTGCAATAGATGAATGGGACTTGCTGCAAGATATGAGAGAAAAAGTGAGAGGCCAGCCAGGAGGGCACTGTTGATAGTCGAGTTTGGAGGTAACAAAGGCATGAATGAGGTAGAAAATAACTAAATGCATCCATGAAATTCAAAGGGATTGAGATACGCTCCAATCTGCAGGAGTTAAGCCTTTGCTTAAGTAGCTGTCATGGTTATTTTTGTTAACCTCCGACAGTCCTGGAAGCTCAAGGGTAATGTGATGTAAGAAAATTGAAGCACTGCCTATTGTCATTGTAACTTTGCAACTGTCCTTACAGAGGACAATCTACTGGATAAAAAATAATACTGAACCAATTTAATTGTTTATTAACGGTTCTGAAAAATCTCTTATCTGCCAATTTTCTTCATCAGAAGTTGGAATAGCTGCTGAAATAAGGATTCTACATTAAAAGTTATATTTTGGACAAAAATATGGCTAACGTTTTAAAAATGTATTTCTTCTTTTGAATATTTTCACTGATGTTTTACTTCAGGCTTCTGCTCTTGAATATTTCTGCAAATAGAGATGTTTCTGAAGCTTCTCGTCGAACACTCGTCAGGGCACTTGCAAGAATATCAAGTTTGTCCGCATGAATGCGAGATGAAAAGGTTCTGCATTATGTTTCTCTCTTCAGCAATATTCAAGTCTGTAACTAAATGTATCTTATTACATCTCATTTTCCATCTTCAAGGGAATAACCTCCACACATTTCTGTAGCTGGCTCCTCCTTTCATTTATCTGCTCTGATTGGCAAGCAAACTGGGTCTCCTTCCCTGCTAAACCTCCACCACATCCTCTGAAACATTGGTTGTCTTGATTGGTTGCCAATTGTGTCAAGTTCCTCCATCTTCACTTTGCTTTCACAGTGCAAATAAAGAATCCTTCCCTTCCCGAGATGAAAGATTTTTTATGGGCATGCAAGGATTTGTTGTTTGTATGTGCTGGATTCTCCCCTCCGCCCCCAAACTTTCTTGCACCCTCTCCCGCCCCACCATCCCAGTCCCAAATTCCTGGATTTACTTGAAGTTCAGAATCCTTGGCACCTCTTTTTGGGAATGCTTGTAGTCCCAGCAGTGGCCACTACCTGATTCTGGAGCTGCTGACCAATCAGTTTGACTGGCAGCTTTCATGGCCAGGTCTTCCTCCCAGATGGGGTTAGAAGTATCACATTGACTCAATTAAGGATACCCTCATGTAATATCTTGCAGGATAGCCATGTTTCAGGTGTATCGGCTGACCACAGACTTTTCGGTTGGGGTTGGAGGGCGGTGATCCATAAAATCCAGGCCTATTTTTCACCCCGACCAACCCAGTGGAATGCCAAAATTTCTGTGGATTTGCTGATGCTAATTCTGTGTAAAAGTCGCAAAACAATGTAAACCATGATTTTCGGTTTAATTCAAGGTATGTTGTGGGAATAACTATATTGAAACCTTTTCTTAAAATAAGTGGACTGTATATAATGTATATATATATATATATATATGTACAAATGGATTGAAATACCAATCTCTTCCACGTCACTGTGCTTGAAGATTAGCAGCTAAGACTGTGCCAGTGTCTTGCCTCTTTGGCCGAGCTCGTTAGCAAGCCTTTCCATTGAGGAACTATACTGCAGCATTGTAGCCAAACATCTGTATGGCAGAAGTCCGAAAAATTATCAGAGATGCTAAGACTGGCATACTGGACTCGGTTGTGAGGAGGTTTGGTCCAGGACATCACAGCAGGAGTTCCTCAGCTGTTTCATCAATGACTTTCCTTACATCATACGGTCAGAAATGGGGATGTTCATTGATGACTGCACAATGTACAAATGCAGCAAGACCGGGTAAATATCCAGGCTTTGGCTGACAAGTTGCAAGTAATATTCGCAACACCTGCCTGGATGAATGCAATTCCAACACTCATGTAGCACAACAACATCCAGGACAAAGCCACCCACTTAATTGGTGTCCCTTCCACAAACATTTTATCCCTCTAATACTGACGCACAGTGGCAGCCGTGTGTACCATCTACAAGATGTACTGCAAGGACTCACCAAGGTTCCTTATGGCTCTTAGGAAGAGGTTTTGAGGTGAGGGGGCATACAAATGGATTCCATGGCAGTGGCATGATGCCCCCATCTTTTCACCCCGATCTGTCCTAGCTGTGATTTTAGAAGTGGTGGTGGAGAGGAGGGGGCATTGGGTAGCCCACTCACCCTGAGGCTATTCAAGGCTCTTGAGTGGTAAATTAATTAATTTTACCCATGGCAGGTATTTAAGGTCCGGAAAGGAGTCCACACCAAGCCAAACAGATTGCATCAAAAGAAAAAGGTTTAATGCAACAGAACAAGAGTACAGAGCAGTACTACAGGAGCCAGCTCACAGTTCATGGCCCTCCAGTTTTATACAGGATGTAGAAGGGGACTCCCCGCCCCTCAGTGGGGGAGTGTGTATAGTTTGGGGGAATATCAATTCCCCAGTCTTATAAATGTCCCATGACCTACTTAAGGTTTTATTAATGTCCCGTGACCTGCTTAACCCCAGGTTAAGCAAGGGAGGCTGGTGCTAAGTGTTCAGCTGGTGGGAGACTGGTGGCGGCAAGGGGGTTTCCCTGTGAACGTTCCTCGGTAATTTACCCCCCACCACTGCGTTCCCACTCCCCCACACTCTGACTTTCCTGCCCCCCCCCCCCCCCCCCCAATCCCATCACCGGGACCTGCAATCCTCACCCCAGTGAGACCCTGGACTTACTTTCATGATCAGGCTGTGCACAGTACCAGCAGTGATCACAGTTCCATGTGGTATTGTTTGCTCAAGAAAGTTGCTGACCCTCTGGTTGGCCATTCGATCTCAGAGGGCGAAGCCTTTTCTTGGAAAGGGGTGGAAAGGTTGCCTCAGGAAACTTGAAGGTCATTAAACGGCTGGAGGGTGAGCTGCCACCGACTTTTATATAGGTAGATGAGGATTCTGCCCCCAGTTCAAATTCAGTCCATTGCTTTCAATTCCACATTTGACCATGTCACATGTTTAGGTGTGCAATCCTGCACACCAGCCTCTCTGGCATGGACGCTGTATGCACGTCCCCAGTGACCTGAACAATTTCTCACACTCCAAAAGTATCCTTCTTTTAATACAAGGATCCCTTCCAGCAAAGGTATGAAGCACATTTTCTGGTGATACATGACAAAAGATGAACACAGTATCCATCAGTCAGAGAAATATTGGGATCTCTAGGAAATGTGTATTCACACTCTCCATTCCCTATTTCTCTGACCTATTCTACATCCTTTTCTCCACCCAGCCACCACAACGCTGTCCCTGCCCCAGTTTTTGTCTTCAACCATCTATAACTTCAATTTCCAAAGGCTAGGTTGATTAAAACTTTCTATAAAAGAGATTTTTGAAAAGTAAGTGTATCAAGGGTTATGGCTCAAAGACAGGGGTGGGATTCTTTGATCCTGAGGCTAAGTGCTGATGCCGTCGTAACCGCCATCGCGTTTTTACGACAGCGTCAACAGGCCCACAGGATCAGCAATCCTGCGCCCTACAGGGGCCAGCACGGCACTGGAGCGACTCACACAGCTCCAGCTGCCGATACCGGCGTCAAAAGGCGCCGCGGGTCTGCACATGCACGCTATGGCCGGCGCAAACTCGTGCATGCGCGTTACGACCGGCGTGAACTCGCGCACGAGTTTCCTTCTCCGCGCCGGCCACGACGCAACGTGGCGGACAGCTACAGGGGCCCGGCATGGAGTAAAATAGGCCCCCACCAGGAGAAGCCGCCCCGCCGATCGGTAGGCCTTGATCGCGGGCTAGGCCATGGTGGAGCCCCCCCCGGGGGTTGGATCCCCCTACCCCCCCACGAGGCCACCCCCCCGCAGGATGAACGCCGAGGTCTCACCGGGTAGGACCACATGCGAATGGCGGCGGCGGGACTCGGCCTATCTAGGCGGCCACTCGGCCCAACGCAATTGGAGAATCGCCGGGGGTGGGGGGGCGCCACGTAGAGCGGCTCCCAACCGACGGCGCGCCTACCGTGCCGGCGCCAATGGTGATTGTTCAGTCGCCAGAGAATCTGCGGACTGGCGTCAGGGCAGCGTCGCGTGAATCGCGACCCCCCCCAGCGATTCTCCGACCCGGCACGGGGTCAGAGAATCCCGCCCAGTTCCTTGAATTGAATGAAAGCAAAATTCTGCGGGTCCTGGAAAACTGAAATAAAAACAGAGAGAAACAACGTTAAGGGTGCGAATTCTCCATTTGAGAGACTAAGGTGTCTCACAGGGTGCATCATCTGTTCCTCAGGAGAAGGCGGCCCACAATCGCAGAGAGTGAGAGAGAGAGAGCAGACCGGAGGGGCCTGCTGGATCTGTGGCCCCTCAACACTGCTGAGCAGAGGGCGGTTGACCTGGTGTGTGGGCCTGGAGCGCAGGCAGTCGCCGAGGTGGCGATTGACATCGGGGAAGCAAGTGTGCCCCTGATGGATTGTGAGGTCCCATTTCCATGTGTGGCAATACCCCACCCATGTCGGTAACCCACATAGGGGAGGTGCTGGAACACTGCAGTGCCTCTGAATCTCCCCCCCAACACTCCTGTCCTTTGCGCATCCGACGGACAGCGGGCAGAACAGGGTAACAGGTTGACACCACGCCACCTGGGACACATGAAAGATTGGCAGACTCGTCCAGGCCGGTTGCTTCAGAGAACGGCCGCCAAAGGGGACCTAGGTCACAGGGCGGGATTCGCAGCAGTCAGCCTCCACTCCTGATGTACTACCTGGGGAAAGACCTGGACGTAGTATTAGGCCCCGTAAAGCCAGAAAGCTAGACATAATTTAAGCTGGAATGGGTGCATGGATGGGATAGTCATAGGGGCTGGGGCATATGTATATATCACAATGAGCACCTCTGTACAGTAACGTTCTGACTTGCCTCGGTGCTCTGTCTGCAGGATATGAGGGATGGGCTGGGCTGGGAGCAGAGGGTGACCAGGGTGGGGGGAGGGGGGGGGGGGGGCGTTGGGAGACCGCTTGTGGGAGTTGCAAGCGTCAGAGGTGGACACAGGGAAGGGGCTCCAGGGCTGCCATCGCACACTGCCCCGGTTAACAAACCTGCCACCTACCCACCCCCAAACCCCCCCCCCCCCCACCCACCACATCCTGGAGCCTGCCCCCACATCCGCCGCCCCAAGGGTTCAATCGGACCTTATGGTGGAAATGGCTAGCTCACATGCAGAGATCACCTGCGTAGATGGTCCAATGTGCTACCAAGGCAAGAATCAGACTCCGTCAAACGATGCAGAGCACCAGATCTCATCATGGAGCAGGTCGTCATCATCCTTCATCCCATTGACCAGACCCGCTGATACTACCAACCCAGCGTCAGCACCATGTAGTGAGGCAGGAATGGAGCACGGAGGGAGTGTCATAAGTGTGTGGGGCTGGTGCGTGCAGGGAGAGTGGACAGATATAGTAGTGAAGGGGATGTGTGTGCAGCGAGGGTGGAAATGAAAAGGGATGTTTGGGGGATGGGGATGTTGGAGAAGTGGGACGGTGAACAGGGTGGGAGGGCTGCCGGTGGCCAGGCCCCTTGTCGGTGAACCTGGGAGCGATTAGATTGACCCTTCCTCGGCGGCCCAGGCACACACGTTGTGCGACCTCATGTGTCTGCCTGGGCCCCATGCCTTATCCATGTTGGCCATCCTCCGCATCCTCCTCGTCGGATGAGGCCTGCCATTCATCATCCTCCTCCATCTTCTCACACTTTTGCTGCGCGATGTGGAAGACACAGCAGGCCACCACGATGTGGGAGATTCTCCAAGCGCTATACTGGAGGGCCTCTCTAGAGCGGTCCATGCACCTGAATCGCATCGTGAGCATGCAGATGCACCACCCCATCATGTCCCTGGCCGGGCATCATTGTAGCATCAGTCTGTGGCCTCTGGATTGGCGTCTCAACCACAACTGCACCACATAGACCCTGCCACCCAAGATCCAACCCTCACCCGGGGATTGCGCTTCGAAGGTGTCGAAGTGTGCCTGGATGAAGGGGTCATGCACACTGCCCAGGTATTTGGTGCAGACATGCATGTTGTGCAGCAAAAGGGCACACACCAGCTGCAATTTCATCGAGTGGAACCCCTTTCAGTTCGTGGAGGCCACCGCGTTATGTGACAGCGCTGATAGGGGACATGCGTCCCTATGATCACTTCCTGGACCTGGGGCAACCCAACTTTGGCAGCGAATCCATTGCCTAGGCAAGCTCGTGGACTCGGTTCATGTCGAAGTTCATGTATTGTGCCAACAGGGCATGCAGGGCCTCCATTACTGCACGGATGCACTTATGTACCAAGGTCTGCCAAATTCCAGACACTCCTGGAAGTGCCTGGAAGGATCCGTGGCGTAAAGGTTCACGGAGACCGTCAGTTTGACGGCCACCGGGAGCGGGTGTCCTCCCCCTGTCATAATATACATCCATGTATATGATGGCGCACAGACAGGCAGTGATGGACACACAGGATGACCAGTGAGCACACAGAACACAGCAGCCAATCACCAGACAGGACACGACCATTATAAAGCCAGAGGGCACCAGTTTTCCCGCTCTCTTGGGATCCAGCCTCTGAGACAGTGAGAGCTCGTGAGCAGCAGCTAGTACAAACACCATGTGGTAGTCAGTTAGTCTGGTCAGGCTAGCCTCAGGTCTCCAGTCAAGTCAGCATAGTGTCAACTCACAGTTGAACATGTAAAATAGTTAGGTGTTAAATAAAATCGTGTTGCATCTCATCAAGTGTTGGAAGCCTGTCTCTCTCTCTACACTGCATCAATCACAGTCCACATAGACCCAGCCTACCCAACACATGACCCCCATAACCCCACAGTCCCAGACATGCCATGATCTTGCAAAGATGTTGCACAGTCCCCTGCTCAGCTGGAGTCTTTGGCCACACGCTCGGACTGGCAGATCCTTGAGTGATAGGCGCTGCCGATATACATGAGGCGTATTGTGGCACCTCATTCCCACATCATTCATTGTCACTGGCTGGCGCCTGTTGCTCTGTAGCAGGCTCTGGTTCTGCAGCACCCTCCCTGAGCAGCTCCTGCTTGTACAGCCTCAGTGCATTTGCCAGTGCTGCGGCAGCTAGGATTTTTTTTTTATCTGACAGTTTTTTATTGGGTTTTTGAGCAAAGTTTATTTACCGTTATGTACACAGAATAAAATATGAAGAGAAGAGACCACACAAGAAAAAAATAATAAAATAACTGGTAGGGTATTATGCACTAGCTCAACAACAGCACCCTCTCTGGTTCCCCTCTATTGTTCCCTGTCTCCTCCCTCTATCCTCTTCCCCCCTCTTCCCTGTCTCCTCTCTCTTCCCTCTTCTGCCCTCTGCTCCGCATGAATGGAACGGTGGCGGTGGGGGGTGGGGGCCTCTGGTCCCGGCACCCATCCCTGCCAGCAGGGGTACCAGTGGCTGGCATGACACATACCAGCTGTACACTCTGGAGTCGCTGTGCACCGTCCCCTGTGGGAGCTACTGTCGGAGAACTCCTTGGGTGTGCTGCGTGATGCCCCACCAGCATTGTGGCGCCCAGATATTGGGGGGGGGGGGAACACCCATACAGTCGGTGTCAGTCAGCGCAACTATGGGCTATGATGGGTGCTCAGTGGAGTGAGCAGCAAAATGGCTGCCTTGCAATCCTTGGCAATGGCGGACCATGTCTGGACACCCTCTGGGGGTGTGTCACTCTGGCCCCACTGCCCATTGCCTGCTCACCCCTCACTACTCTCCCCAGCCATGGCATGCCCCCCCCCCCCCCCTCCCACAACCAGCGGCAGCACGACAGCACCAACAGCTACAGTTGCAACTCTAGGAACATATCCTATCTCCTACCTCTCCCTTAGCAGCCACGGCGCCTGATTCCTGATTTTATATATACCACAAATGACTCTTATCGTCGCTGATTCCTGCTGGCGGAGGCGGAGAACCGCTGGAAGCCTGGAGAATACCGTGATGGGCCTGTAAATTATATGCCACCACCGTTTACAAGACAACTTGAATGGCTACGCTGACGTAAGACCATAAGACCATAAGACAGAGGAGCAGAATTAGGCCCATCAAGTCTGCTCCGCCATTCAATCATGGCTGATATGTTTCTCAACCCCATTCTCCTGCCTTCTCTCAGTAACCCCTGATCTCCTTATTAATCAAGAACCTATTTATCTCTGTCTTAAAGACATTCAGTGATTTGGCCTCCACAGCATTGTGCGGCAAAGAGTTCCACAGATTCACCACCCCCTGACTGAAGAAATTCCTCCTTATCTCTTTTTTATTGGATCAACCTTTCAGTCTGAGGCTGTGATCTCTGGTTCTAATTTTTCCCACTGGTGGAAACATCCTCTCCACCTCCACTCTATCCAGGCCTCTCAGTATCCTGCAAGTTTCAATAAGAACCACTCTCATCCTTCTAAACTCCAACGAGTACAGACCCAGAGTCCTCAACCGCCCCTCATATGACAAGCTGTTCATTCCAGGGATCATTCTTGTGAACCTTTTCTGGACCCTTTCCAAGGCCAGCACATCATTCCTTAGATATGGCACAGCCTCAGACGTACATCCCTGGTCTTGTATCTAGCCCTCTTCACCATTAATGCTAACATTGCATTTGCCTTCATAACTGCTGACCGAATCTACACATTAACCTTAAGAGAACGCTTTCACACCACTGTCGAGAGGCTGAAGCACCTCATTCCGTTTGGCGCCCGGTGCAACCATGATTTTCAGCTGACATGCGTTGGCTGATGGTGAATCCCGCCTACATTTAGAGTCCATAAGCCTCTTATTCCTAGCTGGATACATGATTCCAATGTGTACGTTGGCATGGCCTGATTGAATGGTTAAGACCCGATTAAAGACACGGACTAGTCTTAGTTCTACATTTCGGTATCCACTCCATCACCACCTCTGTAACATCGCCAGTCTTTGTCACTGCCTCAGATTATCTGCTGCTAAAATCTTCAGTTGTAATTTTGTTACACCTGGAATAGATTATTCCTTTGATCTCCTGTACAGCCTCACATCTTCCAATTAAGTTCGCTTAAAACTCTGCTGCCCAGAATGTAACTTGCAACAAATCCTATTCATCCATCACAGTAACCTTCCTGCCTCTCAGTAACTCACCAAGGCTCCTTGGGCAGAACCTTCCAAACCCATGACCACTACCATCTAGAAGGACAAGAACATCAGATACTTGGAACCCCACTACCTGGAGGTTCCCCTCGAAGTCACTCACCACCCTGACTTGGAAATGTATCGCCGTTGCTTCACTGTCGCTGGGTCAAAAACCTGAAACTCCCTCCCCAACAACACTGTGGATGTACCTACACCACATGGACTGCAGCAGTTCAAGAAGGCAGCTCACCACCACCTTCTCAAGTGCAACTAGGGATGGGCAACAAATGATGGCCTAGCCAGCGAAGCCGATATCTGTTAAAAAATGAATTACAGAAACATTTTTCATCTCATCCATATTTTAAAATCCTTCCAGTCGTACCCTTTCCAACCTCCATAATTTCCCCTCAACTTGCAATTCTAAGAGATGTCTGCAGTGCTCTAATCCTGGTCTCATGTGCATTTTAATCGCTCTGCCATCATCTGTCCTAATATCTCACATGTTAAAGTCATTACAATAAAGGGACTATTTCAATGTAAGCCATTGCTGTTTCCTGTTTACTGATTTTGTCATGACTCCAACTCAAGTACAAGGAATTAATTCCAACTGTGATATGCTAATAAAGCTCAGTGCGCATCACCACAGGAAGTGATGCAAAGTGACATTCTTCCTTTTTTGTTAAAGAACAAAGAACAAAGAAAAGTACGGCACAGGAACAGGCCCTTCGGCCCTCCAAACCTGTGCCGACCATGCTGCCCGTTTAAACTAAAATCTTCTACACTTCCTGGGTCCGTATCCCTCTATTATCATCCTATTCACGTATTTGTCAAGATGCCCCTTAAATGCCATTATCGTCCCTGCTTCCACCACCTCCTCCGGCAGCGAGTTCCAGGCACCTACTACCCTCTGTGTAAAAAACATGCCTCGTACATCTCCTCTAAACCTTGCCCCTCGGACCTTAAACCTATTCTCCTGTGGTAAACCACTGTTGCACCTCTATTAGGTGATGTATGGTAGGACCTATACTACAGGTACGTTGGTAGTCCCTGCCTGCTGGCTCCACCCAGTAGGGGGAGTATACATATGTGTGTGTCCCCATGCTGCAGCCATTTCGCCAGCTGCTGTGGGAGGCCACACATCTTAGAGCAATAAAGCCTCAGTTGTACCCAACTCAACTCTTTGTACAATTGATCGTGCATCAATTTATTGGTCTAAGATTTTCAAAAGATGGACCTCCGTATCAAACCGGATCGCCTGCAGCTGGATCCACATTCAAGCGACGCCAAAAAAGACTTTCAACACTGGCTAGCTTGTTTCGAGGCGTACATCAACTCGGCGCCCAGCCCTGTCTCGGAGGCTCAAAAGATACAGATCCTGTACTCAAGGTTGAGCTCCAGCACCTTTCCGCTAATCCAGGACACGCCGAACTACGCCGAAGCCATGACCCTTCTCAAAGAGAATTACGCTCAGAAGACGAACACGCTCTTCGCCAGGCACGTACTCGCCACTCACTCTCAACTCCCTGGTGAGTCCATAGAAGACTTCTGGCAGGCCCTAATCCCACTCGTCCGGGACTGTGACTGTCAGGCAGTTACGGTCACTGAACATTCAAACCTCCTCATGCGGGACGCGTTTGTCACGGGGATCGGGTCGGACCTCATATGCCAGCGACTGTCAGAAGGGGCCATGCTCGACCTAGCAGAGACAAAGAAATTAGCGCTCTCTATGACGGTCGCCTCGCGCAATTTTCAGGCCTACACCCCCAGCCGTGCGGCCCACCCCTCCTACGCATCGTGGACCCCACAGACGGCCACCCCAGTGGGGGCCTTACCCAGCCAATACGCCTGCGCCACGCGCCAGCCAGCGAACCCCAGGGGTCCCCGATGTTATTTTTGTGGCCAGCAGAAACACCCCGCCAACGCTGCCCGGCCCACGCTGCCCTTTGTAAGGCTTGCAGCAAGAAGGGGCAATTCACCACGGTGTGCCAGGCCCTGCAGTCGCCGCTATCACCCCCACCCCCCTCGTTTACGGACAATGGGCGCCGCCATCTTCACCTCCCCGAACCATGCACGGCCAGTGGGTGCCGCCTTCCTCTCCCCCTCAGAACATGCGCGGCCAGTGGGCACCACCACCTTCTCCCCCTCAGACCAAGCGTGGCCAGTGGGCACTGCTATCTTCCCCTCCGAGCAACACGTGCGGCCCATGGGCGCTGCCATCTTGTTCAACCCCTGCCACGAGCAGCCCATGGGCGCCACCATTTTGTCCCCCTCAAGATCTTCAGGCAACGCCATCTTGTCTCCCCCACAACACATGAGTACCGTGAGCGTTCCAGGACCTGTGTCCCCCGGGCTCTCCATCATCCGACACCAGCGACGACCGACCACGACTCGCCTCAGTGACCATCGACCAGTCTCGTCTGCACAACCTAACCACCGCATTAACAAGCGTTAAAACCAACGGACACGTGACCTCTTGCCTGCTGGACTCCGGGAGCACTGAAAGCTTCATCCACCCTGGTGCAGTCAGGCGCTGCTCCCCCACGGTACACCCTGCCAACGAAAATAACTCCCTGGCCTCCTGATCCCATTCCGCGGCGATCCGGGGATACTGTACAGTCACACTCACGTTCCAGGGCGTAGAATTCAGCGGCTTCCACCTCTACGTCCTCCTAACCTCTGCGCTGCCCTACTACTCGGCCTGGACTTCCAGTGCAACCTCCAGAGCTTAACCCTGAAATTCGACGGGCCCCTACCACCCCTCACTGTGTGCGGCCTCGCGACCCTAAAGGTCGATCCGCCTTCCCTGTTCGCAAATATAACCTCAGATTGCAAACCCGTCGCCACCAGGAGCACGCGGTACAGCACCCAGGACAGGACCTTCATCAGATCCGAGGTCTAGCGGCTGCTTCGGGAAGGCATCATCGAGGCCAGCAACAGCTCCTGGAGAGCCCAAGTGGTAGTGGTGAAAACTGGGGAGAAACACAGAATGGTCATGGACTACAGCCAGACCATCAATCGGTACACGCAGCTCGACGCGTACCCCCTCCCAAGCATATCTGATATGGTCAATCAGATTGTACAGTACCGGGTCGTCTCAACGGTAGACCTCAAATCTGCCTACCACCAGCTACCCATTCGTAAATCGGACCGTCCATAAACTGCCTTCGAGGCAGACGGCCGCCTTTATAGCTTCCTCAGGGTTTCCTCTGGCGTTACCAACAGGGTCTCGGTCTTCCAAAGGGATAATTTTGTAGACCTCTATCAGGTCACCCCTCAACCTCCATCATTCCAGTGAGAACATCTGTCCTCCCCCTGCCCATGCCCGAGGATGAAGAGGATTTTGGCATGCTCCCGGAGAGTCCGGACATCAGACCAACATCGGCATCGCCGCCACCACTACGTCACTCCCAGCTGCATGTCAAGGCCCCGGACCGGTTAAACCTCTAACTGGTCCACTGGACTTCAAAAGACATTTTTTTTCTCTCTGTCAAATATTGTAAATGTAAAAAGAAAACCATTTGTTGTATATCGTTCTCCACCACACCCGCCGGACTCAATTTTAACAAAGGGTGAAAGTGGTAAACCACTTTTGCACCTATATTAGATGATGTATGGTAGGACCTGTACTACAGGTACATTGGTAGTCCCTGCCTGCTGGCTCCATCCAGTAGGCGGAGTATAAATATGTGTGTCCTCCATGCTGCAGCCATTTTGCCAGCTGCTGTGGGAGGCCACACATCTTAGAGCAATAAAGCCTCAGTTGTACCCAACTCAAGTCTTTGTACGATTGATCGTGCATCAGCCCCCCAGTACTTGACCCCTCTACCTTGGGAAAAAAACCTCTGACTGTCCACTCTGTCTATGCCCCTCATAATTTTGTAGACCTCTATCAGGTCACCCCTCAACCTCCATCATTCCAGTGAGAACATACCGAGTTTATTCAACCGCTCCTCATAGCTAATGCCCTCCATACCAGGCAACATCCTGATAAATCTCTTCTGCACCCTCTCTAAAGCCTCCACATCCTTCTGGTGGTGCGGCGACCAGAATTGAACACTATACTTGAAGTGTGGCCTAACTAAGGTTCTATACAGCTACAACATGACTTGCCAATTCTTCTACTCAATGCCCCGGCCATTGAAGGCAAGCATGCCGTATGCCTTCTTGACTACCATCTCCACCTGTGTTGCCCCTTTCAGTGACCTGTGGACCTGTACACCTAGATCTCTCTGAATTTCAATACTCTTGAGGGTTCTACCATTCACTGTATATTCCCTATCTGCATTAGACCTTCCAAAATGCATTACCTCACATTTGTTCGGATTACACTCCATCTGCCATCTCTCTGCCCAAGTCTCCAAACGATCGAAATCCATGTTGTAAAACCTCATGGCAAGGTGAAGCCACAGTAACTTGTTTCTTAATATAGTTAAGTTTTCTTTATATCAGTATTCTCCGTCATTATTTTGTATTAGTATTACAAGTCTGAAAAAAGATAGTTATGCCTATATATGAAGCTACATTTCAGTGTGAAAGATCCTGTGGTGAAATGGCTTATTATTGTTATGGCGCAGAAGTTGATGTAACAAATACTTTAAGTATTGCAATTACCTTCACTGGCACAGTAGTGGAGTGGAGATGGTCCACTGTCATTTTTGGTCTTAATTAATCAGGTGGCATATTTCAGTTTGAGACTGTTTGCCTTTTGAGCAAAAATGTCACAATAAACTGCTTCCCTATGATTCACAATTATTTCATAGATTTTACAATGCAAAAGGAGGCCATTCGGTCCATTGAGTCTGCACCAGCCCTTGGAAAGAGCACTCTACCTAAGTCCACATCTCCACCCTATCCCCATAACCCTGATCAACCTTTTTGGACACGAAGGGGCCTCACGGTAGCATGGTGGTTAGCATCAATGCTTCACAGCTCCAGGGTCCCAGGTTCGATTCCCGGCTGGGTCACTGTCTGTGTGGAGTCTGCATGTCCTCCCCGTGTGTGCGTGGGTTTCCTCCGGGTGCTCCGGTTTCCTCCCACAGTCCAAAGATGTGCAGGTTAGGTGGATTGGCCATGCTAAATTACCCGTAGTGTAAGGTTAATGGGGGGATTGTTGGGATACGGGTTACGTGGGTTTAAGTAGGGTGATCATTGCTCGGCACAACATCGAGGGCTGAAGGGCCTGTTCTGTGCTGTACTGTTCTATGTTCTATGAAGGGCAATTTAGTGAGGCTAATCCACCTAACCTGCACATCTTTGGACTGTGGGAGGGAACTGGAGCACCCGAAGGAAACCCACGCAGACACAGGGAGAACATGCAGACTCCGACAGTGACCCAAGCTGGGAATCGAACCTGGAACCCTGGAGTTGTTAAGCAACAGTGCTAACCAATGTGCTACTGTGCCGCGCCTGTTCCAGTTGCAACATTTCAGCTTCCTGGTATAATTAATAGAACATAGAACAGTACAGCACAGAACAGGCCCTTCGGCCCTCAATGTTGTGCCGAGCCATGATCACCCTACTCAAACCCACGTATCCACCCTATACCCGTAACCCAACAACCCCGCCCCCCATTAACCTTACTTTTTTTAGAAATTCTGTGAGATAAATATCTCCATTATTCTTGGCTATCATTCTTCTTGCTCCTGCTGCAGTAAGAAACAAATGTTGATCGTTTCTCTTTAATTAAATAGCTCAAACCAAAATCCTGCACTAATACCCTAGAGGAGAGGACGAGAATTCTAACTTTCTGAACTATTGTTTTTTTTAAAATTTAGTGTACGCAATTATTTGTTGCTAATTAAGGGGTAATTTAGCGTGGCCAATCCACCTACCCTGCACATCTTTGGGGTTGTGGTGGCGAAACCCACGCAAACACGGGGAGAATGTGCAACCTCCACACGGACAGTGACCCAGAGCCGGGATCGAACCTGGGACCTCGGCGCCGTGAGGCTACAGGGCTAACACACTGCGCCACCGTGCTGCCCCCCAAACTATTGTTCATGGATCATTAAGGATGTTTACACTTGGCAAATAACAAAGGAACCTGAAAGAGGGACATTGCCCAACTATTGAGCCTGTGTCTATTATTCTAAATAAAAACTCATCTCTCACTCTCATAGTGTTAGAAATATATTCAACCTAATTAATGCTGCCAGTCACCCTTATTAGCAGAAAAGTTCTGAATTCACAGGATGCTGAAAGTATATTATCTTCATTAGCGAACTTCACAATGTCATTCATTCGAAAGCACTTTATTTAGCAATTTAAGCTACACTGGTTGGTGAGAATGGTCCCCTGCTAATGTAAACCCTACCCAACAACGAGACATGTAAAATATGAAGGACTATTATGAATTACTAAAAGAAAAACACAGCCGATGCTTTTCAGGTTTGTCTGTGTGCAGCTTATAGAAGCTGGAGCCAAATAATTTATCCTGTCCATAAAAACATTTCCTTTAAATATATTCAAAATATATGGAATTTAGATATATATAATATATAGGGATACATATATGTATATATATATAAAATATAAATATATAATATATGGACACACAACATAGATACACACACACACTATTGCTTTTGTTGACAATAAGCACCAGTAAACCCTGTGCTCCAGAGGGTCTGGGGAAAGGATTTCTCATTTTTATGTAATATATTCTGAGAATTGTTCACCACAGCCAATAGGATTTTGAAGCTTTTCAAATAAATGTTTCAAAGATTTCTGTCTCCCATTATATCAATTCTCGCATTTAAAATTACCATACAATCTGTGGAAAGTAATAAGATATTAATTTCATTTATATTTTGCATCAGCCTGCCACTTGGGTAGTGCTAAGTAAGAATACAGGCCAAGTCATTTATAGTATAAAGTTTTGCAGTACAGCTGTAGAGGACAACTAGGTCCCAATGGTGTAGTAATTTCCAGAAAATATATCATGCACTTAAGCACTGCAGGTAGTAGCAAACAGCTGTATTAAAATCTAAATATCACTATAGTACATCAATATAGTACATGATTTAGCTTTAAGTAATATGTAGAAGTTGTTCAACATTTAAATAAGGTCAATAACCACTTAGGCTGTGTGATAATCTTTGCCCACATGTTTATTGTGTGCATGTTGTGTTATTGAAATCTTTTATTTTTTTCTGTTAAACATTTTGGATTCCGACTCTTCTTGAAGGTGAGTAGAAGTTTCTTATGTCCTTGACAGTATTTTCACATCTCAGATATCTAACACTATTGGTAGTCAATAAGCAGAGGGCAGAATTGTACGTACCCCATCAGCAGGTTTGCAGGCAGGGGAGCCTGTAAAATTCTTGAGATGGCCTTCCCACGCCTACCCGCTCATTCCCAAACATCTGAACTTTTACAGGGGCAACAAGTGAGGCCTATGGCCACTTAAGGGCAGCTTTCTGCCCAGCTACAATTTTGAGGCTAGCAGGAAGAGATCAAGAACAGCAGGGGGAAGAGTGGGGCTTGGGGGGCATGCCCAATAGGTTAGCCTGCTCAGGTCTCAGCTGGGAAAGGATTCTAGGCTGCCTCATGGGCTCCCTTTTCCGATTGCAAACTCCAACTCAAGATCTGCCTATGCCTCCTTGTTCTGCCTTACCCCAACCTCTCCAAGCTGAGCCCCACACCACTTGCACCCCCAATCCCATGTTGAGTGCCCAGGACCAGTAAATGCAAATGTCTCACAGTTAGCGTGATTTCCACACTTACTGGCCCTGGGCACCCACAGTTAGAATCTGGGGACTGCTTGTGGTCCCAGCAGTGACCACCACTCCTGGTGGCACTGCAAGGGCTGTAGAGTTACCGGCCAATCAGATTGGCTGGCAGCTCTCTGAGGCAGGACTTCCTGCCAAGTAAGGGACAGAAGTCCCATCTCCAGCTAATTAATTGTCCACAGAGTATTAAATGGCTGTGGGGCTGCGGATATTAGTGGCAAGGGAGAAAGGATGTAATATTCAAGTAATCAGTGTTTGTATGTGTCTGTTGACTTGTGGTGATCCATTGTGTGCACCTGTATTAGGGGATGTAAGGTAGGACCTGCACTACAGGTTCACCGGTAGCCCCTGCCAGCTAGCTCCGCCCACAAGGAGCCATATAAATATGCATGACCTCCTCCTGATCAGTCATTTCGCCAGCTGCAGCAGGAGGCCACGTATCTGACTGTAATAAAGCCACAGTTGTACCAATCTGAGTCTTTCGTGCAATTGATCGTGCATCAATTTATAACAGTCAGATTTTTCTTCATTATGGACATCAGGATCAAACCAGATCGCCTGCAGCTGAATCCGCACTCGCCAGACACCAGAAAGGACTTTAATCACTGGCTGGCTTGTTTTGAGGCCTACATCAACGCTGCGACCCCCACGCCGACGGAAGCTCAGAAGATCCAAGTTCTATACTCCAGGTTGAGCTCCAGCATGTTCCCGTTGATCCAGGATGCCCTAAGTTACGCGGAAGTGATGGCACTCCTTAAAGAGAATTACGTTCAGAAGACAAACACACTCTTCGCAAGGCACGTACTCGCCACTCGCGTGCAACTACCTGGTGAGTCGATCGAAGACTTCTGGCGGGCTCTTATCCCACTTGTACGGGACTGTGACTGTCAGGCCGTCACGGCCACTGAACATTCCAATCTCCTCGTGCTGCCCAGCCCGCGCCGCCACTTGCAAATCCTGCGGTAAGAAGGGCCACTTTGCGGCGGTGTGCCAGGCTCGCGCAGTCGCCGCTATCATGCCCGCAATCGCCCCCTTCCCCCAGCCGTACGCACAATGGGCGCCGCCATCTTCTGCATTCGTGACCGGGATTGCGTCGGACCCCATCCGACAACGACTGCTGGAAGAGGCCACGCTTTACCTAGCGGAGACAAAAGCTTTAGCGGTCTCCATGACGGCCGCATCTCGCAACGTCCAATCCTACCCCGCTCGCCGCGCGGCCCACCCCTCCTACCCCTCCTGGACCCCGCAAACGACCCCCCCCCCCGGCTCGGGCCTCTCCTACTCAATATGCCTGCGCTGCCCACCACACCACGCACCCTGGGGGTTCCCGCTGCTACTTCTGTGGCCAGCAATGCACCCCCGCTAGCGCTGCCCAGCCCGCGCCGCCACTTGCAAATCCTGCGGTAAGAAGGGCCACTTTGCGGCGGTGTGCCAGGCCCGCGCAGTCGCCGCTATCATGCCCGCAATCGCTCCCTTCCCCCAGCCGTACGCACAATGGGCGCCGCCATCTTCTGCTCCTGGGGCTACGTGCGACCAGTGGGCGCCGCCATCTTCACCCCCCAGGTCCACATACGGCCCGTGGGCACTGCCATCTTGCCCCGCCCCCACAACATGCGCACCATGGGTGCCGCCACCGTGCCCCTTCCCCGCAATGTGCGCTCAATGGACGCTGCCATCTTGCCCCACCCCTTCAACGTGCGCTGCATGGGCGCCGCCATCTTCTCCTCAACAGGTCCTCCGGACGCCGTCATCGCCGACATTCTGTCTCCCCCACGGGACTGGAATGCTGGATCCGGGTCGCCGATGCTCCCCATCTGAATCCTCGGATGACCGCCCACAGATTGCCTCTATGACACTGGACCAGTCCCGTCCTCACAACCTGGTCACCGCTTCGACGGCAGTGGAAATCAATGGCCACGCAACCTCTTGCCTACTGGACTCCGGGAGCACTGAAATCTTCATCCACCTGGACACAGTAAGGCGCTGCTCCCTTGCGGTCCACCCCGCCAACCAATGCATCTCCCTGGCCTCCGGATCCCACTCTGTCTCGATCCGAGGTTTCTGTGTGGTCAATCCACTGTCCAGGGCGAAGAATTCAACAGTTTCCGCTTCTACGTCCTCCCCAACCTCTGTGCTGCACTATTGCTGGGTCTGGATTTTCAGTGTAATCTCCAGAGCCTCACCCTCAAATTCGGCGGGCTCCTACCCCCACTCACCGTTTGTGGCCTCACGACCCTCAAGGTTGACCCCCCTCCATCTTTGCCAATCTAACTGCGGATTGCAAGCCCGTCGCCACCAGGAGCAGACGGTACAGCGCCCAGGACAAGGCCTTCATCAGATCCGAAGTCCAGCGACTGCTTCGGGAAGGCATTATCGAGGCCAGCAATAGCCCCTGGAGAGCCCAAGCGGTAGTGGTTAAAACTGGGGAGAAACACAGAATGGTCATGGACTACAGCCAGACCATCAATCGGTACACGCAGCTCGACACGTACCCCTTCCCAGGCATATCTGATATGGTCAATCAGATTGCACAGTACCGGGTCTTCTCAACGATTGACCTTAAATCCGCCTACCACCAGCTCCCCATCCGTAAATCGGACCGTCCATACACCGCCTTCGAGGTGGACGGTCGCCTCTATCAATTTCTTAGGGTTCCCTTTGGTGTCACTAACGGGGTTTCGGTATTCCAAAGAGAAATGGACCGAATGGTTGACCGGTACGGACTGCGGGCCATGTTTCCGTACCTGGACAACGTCACCATCTGCGGCCATGATCAGCAGGACCACAACGCCAACCTTGCCAAATTTCTCCACACCACCACTCTCCTCAACCTCACCTACAACAAGGAGAAGTGCGTGTTCAGCACCAACCGCTTAGCCATCCTCGGCTACGTAGTCCAAAACGGACTCCTGGAACCCGATCCCGACCGCATGCGCCCCCTCATGGAGCTCCCCCTCCCCCACTGCCCCAAGGCCATCAAACGCTGACTTGGGTTCTTCTCCTACTACGCCCAGTGGGTCCCAAACTACGCGGACAAGGCCCGCCCACTTATACAGTCCACTCAATTTCCCCTCATGGCCGAGGTACAACATGCCTTCGCCCGTATTAGAGCAGACATAGCCAAGGCCGGGATGCACGCAGTAGGTGAGACACTGCCCTTTCAAGTAGAGAGCGACGCTTCAGATGTCGCCCTTGCCGCCACTCTAAACCAGGTAGGCAGACCCGTGGCATTCTTTTCCCGCACTCTTCATGCCTCCGAAATTCGACACTCGTCTGTTGAAAAGGAGGCCCAGGCAATCGTTGAAGCTGTGCGGCATTGGAGGCATTACCTGGCCGGCAGGAGATTCACTCTCCTCACTGACCAACGGTCGGTAGCCTTCATGTTCAACAACACGCAGCGGGGCAAGATCAAAAATGTTAAAATCTTGCGGTGGAGAATCGAGCTCTCCACCTACAATTACGAGATTTTGTATCGCCCTGGCAAGCTCAACGAGCCCCTAGATGCCCTCTCTCGAGGTACATGTGCCAGAGCACAAGTAAACTAACTCCGTGCCCTGCACGACAGCCTTTGTCACCCGGGAGTCACTCGATTATACCACCTCGTCAATGCCCGCAATCTGCCCTACTCCGTCGAGAAAGTATGGACCGTCACCAGAGACTGCCAGGTCTGTGCGGAGTGCAAGCCGCACTTCTACCGGCCGGACCGTGCGCGCCTGGTGAAGGCCTCCCACCCCTTTGAACACCTCAGCGTGGATTTCAAAGGGCCCCTCCCCTCCACCGACCGCAACACATATATTCTCAGTGTGGTCGATGAGTTCTCCAGATTCCCCTTCACCATCCCATGCCCCGATATGACGTCTGCCACCGTCATCAAGGCCCTCAACTCTATCTTCGCTCTGTTCGGTTTCCCTGACTACATCCACAGCGACAGGGGATCCTCATTCATGAGCGATGAGCTGCGTCAGTTCCTGCTCAGCAGGGGTATCGCCTCCAGCAGGACGACCAGCTATAATCCCCGGGGAAACGAGCAGGTAGAGAGGGAGAACTGGACGGTTTGGAGGGCCGTCCAGCTGGCCCTATGGTCCAGAAACCTCCCAGCCGCTCGCCGGCAGCAGGTCCTCCCGGATGCACTGCACTCCATCCGGTCTCTACTGTGCACCGCCACAAATAACACACCCAATGAACGTGTTTTTACCTTCCCTAGGAAGTCCACATCCGGGGTGTCGCTCCCGACTTGGCTCGCAGCTCCAGGACCGGTTCTTCTACGTAGGCATGTCCGACTCCACAAGGCAGACCCCTTGGTGGACAGGGTACACCTGCTCCACGCCAACCCCCAGTATGCCTATGTGGACTTCCCCGATGGCCGCCAGGATATGGTCTCACTCAGGGACTTGGCTCCCTCAGGTTCCACTCCCACAAACTTCCCCACCCATGCGCCACCCTCCCCTCCCCCGGCGCTCCCAGCATTAGCCCCACCAGGTCCATCCCTCCTTCCCCTGCCCACGCTAGAGAACGAGGAAGATTCCGGCACGCTCCCGGAGTCATCCAACTACTGGCCAGCACCAAGAACGCCAGCACCGACATCGTCGACGCCGACACCGCCAGTGCCGACCTCGCCACCACCACTACGTCGCTCCCAGCGAACTGTCAAACCACCGGACAGACTTAACCTCTGACGGGCACCAGACTACAAGATGGACATATATATTTTTCCCCCTCCCCTCTGTAAATTATTTGTAAATCTGTATATAGTTCCACGCCACCCCCGCCGGACTCATTTTTAACAGGGGGTGATGGTGGTGATCCACTGTGTGCACCTGTATTAGGGGATGTAAGGTAGGACCTGCACTACAGGTTCGCCGGTAGCCCCTGCCAGCAAGCTCCGCTCACAAGGAGCCGTAGAAATATGCATGACCTCCTCCTGATCAGCCATTTTGCCAGCTGCAGCAGGAGGCCACGCATTTGACTGTAATAAAGCCACAGTTGTACCAATCTGAGTCTTTCGTGCAATTGATCGTGGATCATGACTCTTCTCTGTTCTCTTTGCTTTGTTAGTCAAGCCTGGCTGTGCTTAAAGAGAAAACAAAAACCTGTTCCGGATGTTGGCTGTGAGGCGTGGCCTCATTAGAGGGCTGGATCTCAGGGGAGCTTGGTGGGCCAGTAGGATGGGCCCAGGTTCCCACCTTGCTCCCATTTGGTGCCCATAGGGCCCAGGGTCCACCTCAGGATGGTGGGGCAGCTGGTTTGAGCTCCATCAGGCTCTGACAATCCTGGCGGCTCCCCAATGTCGGCACCATGTGCCGATGCCCTCAGCGATGCTCCTCAGTGGCTTGGAAATGCTCTGCAGTGACTTGGCCATTCCGATCTGGGAGCGGGACATGTCCCGCAGAACCGCATCAAGGTCAGCCTGGTGCTGGGTGACATCCCCCAGCGAGGTGGACTTTCTGCCGAGGCCCTCACCGACTGCACTACGCATTGGACACCTTCACTCATGCTGCCAAAGTCATGCACCAGACTCTCCACTGAGGTTGCCACCCTAGCAGTGTTGGCCTTAATGCCACTCAATGCAGGTGACATCTCCTGCGCCCGTAGCCTCTGGAACTCCTCCAATTGGCTATGGACCTGCTGGAGTGTTGCTGACATCTCCCTCTGCAAGTCCTGGCCACTCCTGGTAACCCTGTACCAGAGATTAAGCACAGGCTGGGACCCTGCTTGGTCTTGTGATTGAGCAACCCTCTGACTGTTGTCTTGCCTGGATGTTCCTGCCTTCCCCTGATGTGCATCAGCAGCTGTGTGGTGCTCACCAGATTGTGCCCCAGAAGCCTTGCCACTAAACTTGCCCACCGAGGTGTCTGTCCCTGAGCTGGTGGAGGGTGGGGATGACAGCTGTGATTCATCGACTGTGGCATCTTCAGAGCTCTCCTCCGAGGTGGTCTCATGGGAGGCAGGTGATCGGCCACCCTGGATGGCTTGGCGCCGTCAACTGGAGCACCTGTGGTCGAATGAACATGCGGTCAGTGGGATGAATGAGTCAGTCTTGTAGCATGAACAAATCACGTGTGATGGGGCACTGGGGTGGAGTCCAGTGGATACTCAGGTCTGCGGCGTGTGCCGGCCTCCATGTTGATGATCGCTCTGTTCTCGGCCATCCCTGTAACCACCAGGGCATGCTCCTTGAAGGTCGTGAGGATTGTTATGCATGGCATCCCTCCGCCAGTCTGGGCCCTCTACCGGTGATTGTGGGAGAGCTTCTCCTGCAGAGACGCAGAAAGGGCATCGGTAGCCACACGCGTGGTTCACAGTGGTGCATGGAGGGGGCGGTGAAGGGAGGGTTGGGGTGATAGGTGGGTTGGGGTAAGGGCGGGTTGGGGGGGCAGATGGAGGGTTGCTGGTCGAGTTGACAGGTGGGAAGTTTTCGGGGGGCTGAGGGGGGGGCGTTGTTGTCATCTCACCTGTGCTGCCCGGTGTAGGTCATTGATCTTCTTGCGGCACTGGAGGCTGAGCTGACAGCCGTGGCCGCCTCGTCCCAGGCAGCACTGGCTGCCCTGTGGCTCACCCACAGGGACCCTCGGGGGACAGGACATCCTTCCTGGCCTCCACCACATCTAGGAGCCTCCCCCAGGTCCACGTCACCAAACCTTGGGGCCGATCACCTCGGTTGCTAGCAAGCACGGTCTCAGTGAATCGGCTGGCAAGGCTTAATTTGCTGCGTGAAGCCCATGAGACCTCGTTAAGTGGCACAATTAACGCTGAATAGCGTTGCTGGCCTCGCTGGGCCAAGCACCGGGAAACTCGCAGCAGTTCCCATTTACTACCACACATAAAAAACCTTACGGAGAAACGCACCCTATAAGCTTGAGGGAAGATATTTTCTAAGTACTTGAATAAAACTCCTGCTTAGACATAAAAACTTGTGTCAACTCTACATATCTTCATAGCATAAAACACAACACATTAGTCTCACTCTTCTCACCCAATCTCACCATCAAAACTGGCTCCCTCCCACTAATTCATCCTACTTTTCCTGTCTCATTAAAGCACGAGAGCTCACAATTCTGGCACCATGTGTCAATATCCAAATCGTGTTGAAAAAGATTAAAAATGAATATACGCAGGTGAGGTAAACTCGGTGAATTACTCTGCTCAGCCTGTCGACTTTGTGCCTGCTGTGTGTCCGTCTACAGCTGCCTGAGCATCTCTAACCTCTCCTATTCACCCATGTTGTTCTCCTCACCTAATTTCACCCTATCTAACAGTACTTGAGGACCCAGCCATGAGAGTGTATTCATACGATCTGATAGAGCTTGCTGTGATGTCTCTGATACCAGTGACTGCCCCGGTGCATACACAGGACTTGTCCTTCCCATTGAACATCAGATCCTGTGGGAGACACAGGAAAAGATTGTGAGAACTATCCTTGGAGTATAGAAGCCTCTGCGGTGCTAAGACTGTCTAATGCAGCTGATTCTTTGCCATGCTGTCACACCGGGAGGAGTGCACTCTACCCTTTCATCTACAGATTGCAATCCCTTTTCACCTTCTCCAAGAATGCGCATCTCTTCTTCATGGTCTGCCAACCTTAATATTTCCATGGCTCTCTCCTTCATAATGGTACAATGTACGGATGGGGCGCTCTTCAGGTCTGCATCCTTTCTTGGGCTTGAGCCTATGCCCCTGCAATAATAAAAGAGAGAAATAATGTATCATTGAAGTCATATCTTTGAGTTTGCCACAATGGGAAAAGATACGGAGGTGCTCACCCTCTGGGTTCTTGCAAGCACATTGAGAGGTTTTATTTAGGTTTTATTCATACAATCTAAGATGGAGGACGAAAGCCCGTGCAAACATTCTCTACTCAACGTCACTACAGACCAAGTGATGCTTTACCAGCAGGGATGTATTCTCTGATACATAACAGTTGACGTCTATGGTCAATTCCATCACTATATTAATGTAGGAAACTGAATGTATTAGTGCTGGTGGGTACTCAACAGAGGTATGACTCTAGGCCTACTGAGGGGTCATGTTCACAAGCAGTATGCACCCTCAGGCTCCTCATCTAGTGTGTCTGCTGGAGATTCAATACTCAAAGGTCTGCTGTTCCACACACCCTGATGGAGTGAAGAAGCTCATTGAATCTTTTCAAACACTCAACTCAGTTTCTCCTCACCACACTTTGTCTGCTCACAAACTCAACAACTTCTACCCATGCCTACTTTGTTTAGGAGAGCGATCCCCTGTCATCCTCTGGAATGAAGACCTCCCTCCTCTTCCTCACTCTCTCAAGGAGAACGTTGAGGTCGGCAACTGCCTCTTCTGTGGGGGATCTTCTGAGATCTCTGCTACTGTCATCATTGTAAGAAGTTTTACAACAGCAGGTTAAAGTTTGTTTCAAACACTACCTTTCAGAGCACTAGTACCTTCCTCACTGCTTCCTTCACCTGAGGAAGGAGCAGTGCTCTGAAAGCTAGTGTTTGAAACAAACATGTTTGTCTTTAACCTGGTGTTGTAAGACTTCTTACCGTGCTCACCCCAGTCCAACGCTGGCATCTCCACATCATGACTGTCATCATTGCAATTAAATGGCAGCCACAGTAATGACTGTCCCATGGTCTGTTCGAATTAGGCCCACATTTGCTCAGTCCTGCCCCCATTCTCATTCCCGCAGCTGTTAATTTGTCACCCAACCGCCAGTCAATTAACAGTTTGCCCTTAGTTTGTCCTTGTCAAAATTAGAGATTGTGACTGTTTCTGCCCCATCTTACCTCAACCTCTGGGGCAGGATTGGGACCCAGAAATGGGCTTCGCACTATTCTTCTGACTCAAAGATAAAACCATGCCATGTAATCAAAAACAGGAGTGCAGGTCAAACTCAATACCAACTGTGCAAAGCTGACTTACATCAAAAGGAATTACAGTGTTTCTTTCCAAAGGTACTGAAACACGTGGAACCCAGCGTAAAAATATTTAAGATACAAGAAAATACTATTTCAATGATTATTTATGCATAGTCTTATAGTTTTTTTTCATATGCATGTGATTTAAATCCATGAAAATAGCACAAAACAGACTATTGAGAAGACAGTGGAGGTGTTTTGGTTTTTAGATGCAATGGCTATGGTAACTGGATATGTTGGGCAGACTGGTGATTTACGGCTAATGGAATACAAGGCTGACAGTTTTGTTCACACAGACTACAGTTTGTAGCAGTGATAAGAAAAGCAGTGGGAATAAAAGACTATAATAGTGACAGTGTCCGTTGCACGGTGAGCAAAAGATGAGAGGAGGGGGAGGAAAGCAGAGAAGCAAGAATAAGAGCAACAGAATGGTAAAGGGACAGATTCTGCCTGGGAGCAGAGGACGGAGCCTGAAGAGAAACAGGGAACACTGGGGAAAGGAACATACGCTTGAGGAACGGCAGAAAATTCCAGAGTAATAATAAACAAGCCAAGGAAACATGAAAAACACTGGGGAGAATGGAACAAGCTGGGGAAAAAAAGGCAGAAAGTGGCTATCGGGCATGAGAACAGAAGAAAAATTAAGCAGTAAGATGGATTAGAAAGAGACAGAAAGAATCGCTACTGATGAAGAAAAAACGTTTCAGTTGTTGTTCCTGAGATTCATAAACCACTGATGGTAAACTTGTCTGTGCAGTGTAAAGTACAATTGAAACAAATAACTTAAATGGACAAATAAAGAATATTTTGTCCAATGCAAATACATTCCTCCCCAAACCATACATAATGTACTGTGCAGTTCCTGTCTTGCCTTCATATGACTCACCCCGAGGGTAGATTTAACATTTAAGCGGTCAACCAGCAGACAGAGCCATTTGAGGCTCAGACCTCATTTAAATAAAACTGTTGATCTGCAGGCACTATACTTTACTGGATTCAGGCTGAGAAGATCAAGGAAATTTGCTTTTAAGTGCGATGCTCTTTAATTATTACTTCAATTATCCTAATGTAGACTGTGGCAATGGAAGAAATGAGGAAGAGTTTCTGAAGTGCATTCAGAAGAATTCTCTTGATTAGACTCGACAAGAAAGGAGGTATCACTGGATCTGGTTCTGGGAATGCGATATGTAGTGGATCAAGTGGATCAAATGTCAGTATGGGGAAACATTTAGGGAACCATAGTATCAAAAGGCATAGATTAGCTATGAAAGATGACAATCCAGAATACAAGAACACATTAAATAGGAGCAAGAGTAATAATAATATAATAATCACTTATTGTCACAAGTAGGCTTCAATAAAGTTACTGTGAAAAGCCCCTAGTCACCACATTCTGGCACCGGTACGGGAATTGAACCCGCGCTGCTCGAGTCTGCTCCGCCATTTAGTAAAATCATAGTTGATCTTGGCTTCAACTCCACTACCCTGACCATTCGCCATATCCCTCAATTCCTTTAGAGACAAAACAATATGTACATACAAGCATTAAATACATTTAATGATGTAGCATTCACAACTATCTGAGTTGTACAAGCATACTCAAGTCTCTTTGAACATCAGCACTTGCAAGTTTTATACCTTTTTAAAAATGTTCTGCTTCCCTAACCCTCCAGCCAAAGTGAATAACTTCTCACTTCCCTGCATTATACTCCATCTGCCACCTTGTTGCACGCACACTTAACCTGCTTATGCCTCCTCATTGCCTCTCTTTGTCCTCCCGTAACCTACATTCTCACCTAGCTTCTATCATGAGCAAACTTTGTAACATTAACTTGCGTCTTAACCAAGTCAATAATGTAGACTGCAAATAAATGAGATCCCAGCATTGATTCTTATAGTACCCCTTTATTCATTGCCTGCCAACTTGGAAACACCACATTTATGCCCACCCTTTGTTTCCTACCATTAACTAATCATCTACCCATGTTAAAATACAACCTCCTACTTCATGAGCACCTATTTATGTGCCACCTGATCAAATGTTTTTTGAAAATCTAGGTTTACTACATCTACTAATTCCTCTTTATCTACCCTATTAGTTACATCTTCAAAAAACTTCAATAAATCTGTTGAACAGGATTTCCCTTTAGTAAAATCATGTTAACTTGTTCTAATCATAATATGATTTTTAAAGTCTCTTCTTTTAATCTAATACATCTTATCTTCTTAGGTAATCCATGGATGAGTATTTTTCACTGTGTTTCTGTTTTTCAATGAAATGTATTTTTGTTGAAGATTTGAAGTTGTTTTGTTAAATATTTCTTACTGTTCATTTACCTCCATACCTTTTAGTATATTTACCAAATTAACTTTAGCCAGTTCGTCCCTCATACATATGTAATTGACTTTGTTTAAGATTCTTGTTTGTGATTGAAATATCTCACTTTCAAACTTAATGTGAATTACAGCGGTATTATGATCACTATTTTCTAAAGATTATTATTATTATTACAGGACCTTTTTACCACAACACTACTAATTAGCCCAGTGTTGTTACACAACAATAGGTCTAACATAGCTTAATCCATAGTCTGTTCCACAACATATTGCTCCAAGAAACTGTCACAAAATTATTCTACAAACCCATCACCAATCTCCATTGTGGTGTATCGTTGTTCCCATTCTGTCAGTTACCTAATAGACTGATCTGGGCTTGTCATTTTTTTGCACTTGAAATAATACTTCCCCCAGGCCTGTAGAAGATTCATCCGCCAAAATTATAGTAGGTACATTACAACCCAGACTTACAAAGGTTTAAAGAAAATAAATTGTTTAATCCTTGAAAAAGCACATTGGTAATCCATGTTCCATCATCATTGGTGACCCCGTCTCAAAAGTTGTCTTAAGTGACTTATTGACCTGCCTGAAATTCAATAGGAACTTACCTACTTGGTTCACCATCCCTCAGAATCTTTGAAGCTTGCAGAAATTCTCTTCTGGTTTACATTTTCTGCAGAACAATTGTGATTCCAGTCTTTTGCATTATGTGACCTAGAAACTTACTTTTACAAAACTATTCAGAACTACTAACTAGTTATATTAGTGAGCTTGAGTAAATTTAAAAATTAAAATGTAATAGCTTTTGAAAGATGCCTATTAGTGCATCTGAAAAGATTTAAAAGTTTCCTAAAAGTCCTGCTAAATAATGTAATCTTCAGAAACTTACCATGTTGATCAATTCTAAAGAGTCACCTTTGGACATGGTTGACCCGATCAGTGAGTATCGGGTAGTTCTTAGTAGTTCTAAGGTAGTTCTGAATGAAGACATTGTGGCAGCTGACAACTGTATACAGAATCATTTGGTTAACATCTTGCACAATCACATCAATCAGTTGTTGCAACACCTTCCTGTTGACAAATGTTTTCTTTCTTTTGGTGCCTTCAGTATCATTTATGCCCATCTCTGCCACCCTGCACCCTGCGGATTTTAGTAAAACTGTATGACTGCCTCTCTTCACAAGTCTGCTGAGAGCAGGCCCATGATCTGTTCAATGGCTGTCATGAACACAGATTGAATGATGCTACACAGATTCCCATGACTCTTTGAAAGTATGCAGTGCCAAATAATTCAGGCCTGTGATAACTTTCATTGTGTCAGACAAAGCTGTTCTGGCAGAAGAGTAAGACTGAAGATCATTGCCAAGAAGGTCATAGATATATGTAATGTCAGCCGTAGATAATCACAATCTTCAAACACTAAGGTCCTTTCAGAATTCTTCGAAAGATCTGTGCTGCCAAAGACATGCAACGCAGGGTCGTACCTTGTGGACTGGTGTGTTTTATCATGTTGCTTTATTGCCCTCAGCTACTAGCACTATTGTCCCTGTGGACATTGTAGTGTTTGACAATGGGCTGCAGCTCACAAATCAGCAATTTCAAAATTTTGCAAATGAATATGCCTTTGTTCATGTAAGGACAGAATCTCACTATCATCAAGCAAATGGAAAAGCCAGGAGAGGGGTATGAACCTATGAGGAGTTATTCAAGTAAAACAAAGAGCTTAATCCCGCTCTTCTGAGCTATCGATGCTCACTACTACAAAATAGTTTCTCACCAGAGCTACTAATAGGAAGGAGACTGAGAACACAGCTTCCATCTCTGGCACAAAAATTCAAACACACGTCACCATGAATGACCATGATAGGCATGATGTGGAGATGCCGGCGTTGGACTGGGGTGAGCACAGTAAGAATATAAGAACATAAGAACTAGGAGCAGGAGTAGGCCATCTGGCCCCTCAAGCCTGCTCCACCATTCAATGAGATCATGGCTGATCTTTTGTGGACTCAGCTCCACTTTCCGGACCGAACACCATAACCTTTAATCCCTTTATTCTTCAAAAAACTATCTATCTTTACCTTGAAAACATTTAATGAAGGAGCCTCAACTGTTTCACTGGGCAAGGAATTCCATAGATTCACAACCCTTTGGGTGAAGAAGTTCCTCCTAAACTTAGTCCTAAATCTACTTCCCCTTATTTTGAGGCTGTACCCCCTAGTTCTACTTTAACCCGCCAGTGGAAACACCCTGCCCGCATCTATCCTATCTATTCCCTTCATAATTTTATATGTTTCTATCAGATTCCCCCTCATCCTTCTAAATTCCAACGAGTACAGTCCCAGTCTACTCAACCTTTCCTCGTAATCCAACCCCTTCAGCTCTGGGATTAACCTAGTGAATCTTCTCTGCACACCTTCTAGTGCCAGTACATCATTTCTCAAGTAAGGAGACCAAAACTGAACACAATACTCCGGGTGTGGCCTCACTAACACCTTATACAATTGCAGCATAACCTCCCTAGTCTTAAACTACATCCCTCTAGCAATGAAGGACAAAATTCCATTTGCCTTCTTAATCACCTGTTGCACCCGTAAACCAGCTTTCTGTGACTCTTGCACTAGCACACCCAGGTCTCTTTGCACAGCAGCATGCTCTAATATTTTATCATTTAAATAATAATCCCGTTTGCTGTTATTCCTACCAAAATGGATAACCTCACATTTGTCAACATTGTATTCCATCTGCCAGACCTTAGCCCATTCACTTAACCTATCCAAATCTCTTTGCAGACTTCCAGTATCCTCTGCAATTTTTGCTTTACCACTCATCTTAGTATCATGTGCAAACTTGGACACATTGCCCTTGGTCCCCAACTCCAAATCATCTATGTAAATTGTGAACAATTGTGGGCCCAACACGGATCCCTGAGGGACACCACTAGCTACTGATTGCCAACCAGAGAAACACCCATTAATCCCCACTCTTTGCTTTCTATTAATTAACCAATCCTCTATCCATGCTACTAATTTAGCCTTGATGCCATGCATCTTTATCTTATGCAGCAACCTTTTGTGTGGCACCTTGTCAAAGACTTTCTGGAAATCCAGATATACCACATCCATTGGCTCCCTGTTATCTACTACACTGGTAATGTCCTCAAAAAATTCTACTAAATTAGTTAGGCACGACCTACCCTTTATGAACCCATGCTGAGTCTGCCCAATGGGACAATTTCTATCCAGATTCCCCGCTATGTCTTCCTTGATGATTCCAGCATCTTCCCTACTACCGAAGTTAAGCTCACTGGCCTATAATTACCCGCTCTCTGCCTACCTCCTTTTTTAAACAGTGGTGTCACGTTTGCTAATTTCCAATCCACCGGGACCACCCCAGAGTCTAGTGAATTTTGGTAAATCATCACTAGTGCATCTGCAATTTCCCTAGCCATCTCTTTTATCACTCTGGGATGCACTCCATCAGGGCCAGGAGGCTTGTCCACCTTTAGCCCCATTAGCTTGCCCATCACTATCTCCTTAGTGATAATAATCCTCTCAAGGTCCTCACCTGTCATAGCCTCATTTCTATCAGTCACTGGCATGTTATTTGTGTCTTCCACTGTGAAGACCGACCCAAAAAACCTGTTCAGTTCCTCAGCCATTTCCTAATCTCCCATTATTAAAACTCCCTTCTCATCCTCTAAAGCACCAATATTTACCTTAGCCACTCTTTTTTGTTTTATATATTTGTAGAAACTTTTACTGTCTGTTTTTATATTCTGAGCAAGTTTACACTCATACTCTATCTTACTCTTCTTTATAGCTTTTTTAGTAGCTTTCTGTTGCCCTCTAAAGATTTCCCAGTCCTCTAGTCTCCCACTAATCTGTGCCACTTTGAATGCTTTTTCCTTCAATTTGATACTCTCCCTTATTTCCTTCGATATCCACAGTTGATTTTCCCTCTTTCTACCGTTTTTCCTTTTTGTTGATATAAACCTTTGCTGAGCACTGTGAAAAATCACTTGGAAGGTTCTCCACTGTTCCTCAACTGTTCCACCATAAAGTCTTTGCTCCCAGTCTACCTTATCTAGTTCTTCTCTCATCCCATTGTAATCTCCTTTGTTTAAACACAAAACACTAGTATTTGATTTTACCTTCTCACCCTCCATCTGTATTTTAAATTCCACCATATTGTGATCGCTCCTTCTGAGAGGATCCCTAACTATGAGATCATGAATCAATCCTGTCTCATTACACAGGACAAGATCTAGGACCACTTGTTCCCTCGTAGGTTCCATTACATACTGTTCCAGGAAACTATCGTGGATACATTCTCAACTCCTCCTCAAGTTTGCCTTGACCGACCTGGTTAAACCAATCGACATGTAGATTGCAATCCCCCATGATAACTGCTGAACCATTTCTACATGCATCAGTTATTTCTTTGTTTATTGCCTTACAACATTAGGTTAAAGTCCAACATGTTTGTTTCAAACACTAGCTTTCGGAGCACTGCTCCTTCCTCAGGTGAATGAAGAGGTATTCACCTTGTTCCCTGGGGTGGGAAGGAGGCTGCCACTTGCCGAGGTCAACCAGGCCTGGCAGAGGCCGTGAGCGCCTCACCGCGAGGAGTGAGTGAAAGAAGCTGTACGGGTAGGAAGTGCTGTGTGAGGATGGGCAAACCCCCAGGGCAGCCAGGGTGAGCCACCACCTCACCCCAGTCTTGCACCTCACACACTCCACAGCCCTACAGAAGCCAGCTGCAATCTCACCATGCATCTTGTCATTTGCCTTACATGATCACCTCCTGACCTAGGCCCCTCGCCCCCCAGCCACAATCCCACAACTCATCTACTGATGAGGTTAGACCATCCAGGGACCCTCACCCACAGCCACAACTCCGCAACACCCTCGAGCACCAGTCCAGGGATGACACAACTTCTTATCACTGCTGTGGCTGGCAACCTTCACTAATCCAGAAACTCTCACCTCAGTGGGTCGTTACAGTGAAGAGGTTCCTGGCGCACTACGTGGTGCACATGCCACACATTCTGTGGTACATCAAGTGGAGGTGGGTGGTAGCCTGATCCCAGAGACTAGCTGCCGCCCAGACGCGTCTCAGGCTTCTGGAAAGGGCGGGCCCGTCAATGTTGCAGATGCAGGTGCAGAGCCGGGCTCTACAAGAGGGGGTATTGGCAAACATCCAGCACCTGGAGGTTCAGTTTAAGGAGTTCAACCGCTTGCAGCAGCAGGAAGCGGGGCCGACAATTCACGCCACCCAGGTCAACACCAAATGGGTTGCATCCACAGTGGAAGCCTTCGGTGTGAGGGTGACGGCATGGGTCAAGGTGTACAAGGCCTGGGGCACACTGTGCGGGCAGTGGCTGATTCATAGGACAGGGCAGCCCTGTCACAGACAGCCATATACCAGGGCCACATGGACATTGCTGCGGCACTCCAGAACGTACCCAGTTGCAATGGGCAATTGCTGCAGGCATCGAGAGCATTGGCTGGGTGCTGGCTGACCTGGGCCAGTCACAGGGATGGGACACAGACACAGAGGGACATGGCATAGTACGAGAGGGGCGTGACCCAGTCTTTGTGCTCGATGGCCGCAAGTCTCAAGAGTCTGGTCAGGACGAAAGCTGGTCTCTAGCACTGGCAGCGCCAGGTGACACATGAGCGCCCCGGAGCTCCCTCTGACTGGACCCCCATCCCAAGGAGTAGCCTGGAGACCATTGGGCACACCAAGGGTGGTGACTCCTGCAGGGGAGGTGCTGGAACATCGCAGCGCCTCTGACACTGGCACACCTGATGGTAGAACGGTGTGGAACTTTGTCACCTGTGACACCCGACAGTCGGCCAGGCACATCCAGTCCCGGTCGCTCTGGAGAATGGCCACCAGAGGGGACCCAGGTCACAGGGTGGTCGCAGATCTCCTCCACATCTTGCTTACTGCCTGAGGATCCACCTAAACAGAGCATTAGAGCCCGTAAGATTAGAAAGGTAGACATCAGTTATGTTGGCATGGTTGTATCATTTAGTATTAGGGGCTTGGGCACAATAATTGTATATAGCACTGTTACAAATAGACAGCTGTTCACTGACATTCCAAACTGCCTCTATCTTGAATCTGAAGCGTGTAGGGAAGGCCAGTGGTCTGGGTGAGGGTGTTGGAGGAAGGCACAAAACAGGGTCCCAAGGGCAGAGCCCCAGAGCAGTCTGACGTTTCACCAGGGTCGCCCTTGGAGGCAGCAAAGGATGGGCCAATGGTGTGTGGGTGCCATATGGCAAGGTGGGAATCCCATCATCGCTCATCACTCCCATGACCACCCACCTCCCCCCACCCCGGACCCTATCCCCACCACCCCAGAAGGTCTTGGATCCGTGAGATGGGTTGGAGAGAACAAACGCAGGGGTCACGTGGGTGGAAGTGGAATGTGGTATCAAAGGCAGGAGTCATTTGTTGTCAGACACCTGTAGAGTGGGTCATCATCATCCTCCAGATCCTGCCAACCCAGAGCCAGCACCCTGTAGTGAAGCTGGTGGAAAGTTCAGAGGGGGGTGAAGGTGCTGGGGTGGAGGAGGTGATGGAATGCAGGAAGTGGGGCAGTGGAGGTGAGGCAGGGAGACTGGTCTGCTGGTGGATAGGCCCCCTAGTCGGCAAGCTTGACGGTTATGAGGTTTTCCCATATGCGCGACACTGGCGCACATGTTGCGTGGCCTCCAGTCTCTGCGCGGGCCTCATGCCCTGTCCATTCTGTCATTCCACCACATTCTCCACATCGGATGAGGCCTAAGGTTCCTCTTACTCCTCCTCCAACATGTCCCCCCTCTGCAACGCGATGTTGTGCAGGACACAGCAGGTCAGCACAATGTGGGAGACCCTCCTGGAGCTACATTGGAGAGTCCACCAGAGCAGTCCAGGCATTGGAACCTCATCTTTGGAACACCAATGTACAGCTCAATGACGCTCCTGGTTGCTGCATAGGGGGTGCCCTAATAGCAGTTCTCTGCATCAGTGTGAGGCTTCTGGACAAGCGTTATTAACCACGCCCGCAACAGATACCTCTTGTCACCCAGGAACCAACCCCCCCCACCCGAGGGAGCGCATCGAAGGATCCAGGCACCATGGAGTGCGCTAGGACAAATACATCACACATGCTGCCTGGGTATCAGGCGCAGACGTGCATGATATGCACACACCAGCTGCCCATTCATGGAGTGGAAGCCCTTCCGATTGATGATGGGCACCCACTCATGAGTCAGTTCCCCTAGGCGGACATGTGTCCTATCTATCACCCCATGGACCTGCGTCAAGCCAGGGATTGCAGCGAATCCTGCTGCTCGGGCAACCTGGTGGGCTTGTCCACAATGAAGTTTATACAGTCTGCTGCCCAGGCATATAGGGCATCTGTGACAGAGCAAATGTAACTGTGCATGGATGCCTGCGATATCCCAGATAGGTGCCCAATTGGTGCCTGGAAGGGCTCCGAGGAAAAGAGTTTCAGGGCAGCTGTCATCTTGACGGCCACTTGGAGCAGCATCCGGGCCCATTCAGGCATGGTCTCTCCAGAAGACGGCTGTCACAGAGGACCCAGGGCGCAGAGCGGGAATCTTAGCAGGCCGCCTTCACTCCTGATGCACCGTCTACGGATCCACCTCGGCATGCACAATGTTACATCCTGCCACGGTACTCTTTCAGAAGGGCATGAGGGATGGGGCTGGTCTTGGTTGGCCACAGAGGAGGAGCAGGGAGGAAATGGGTGGACACTGAGGGTGGGCTTCACTCAGTTTAGCCAGCACTCATCGCTCCGGTGTCCCATCTCCATCACCCCCCCCACACACACACACATACACACGCATACCTCACATCATCACAACATCACTAAATTGATGGGACCGTGTGATGGAATGGCCAGCTCACATGCAGGGATGAGCCAGGTGGACAGTGGTAAGTGCTACCGTGGGCAGGAGTCAAATGTTGTCAAACAATGCGGAGCACCAGAGCTCACTGTTGTCATCATCCTCCATCCCATGGATCATACGTGCTGTTACTGCCGACCCAGGGCCCACATTTTGTAGTGCGGGAGGTATGCATCATGGAGGGGGTTGCAGCTAGGGTACCCTAGCCAGTACCCCCCCCCCCCCCCCCCCCCCCACGCATTCCCCTTTGACCCTGGTTCTCTGGCCCTGCTGCACACATTTTGCCGTCTGGGCCCCATGTCTTGCCCATTAAATTGTGTCATCTGTATCAGATTTTATGGATAAATGATTGTGAAGCTCATCTCTCGCTACTTTTTACTTGTAAATTAGACAGCAACTTTCAGTAACTGTACATGTTCAGTTAAATGCGTAAGTCAAGATGCTCTACAAGGTGCCCTGTTTCTCCAAAAGCTGTGCAAAATAGCATGTCCTCACAAAACTCACCATTCCTGTGGATTGAACAGAATTCAGTTGCTGCACTTACCTTGCAGATACACACTAAACTCCCAGAAAATCTTTTGGCTTCTCCATTCTCATGAAAGTACACTTTTAACTGTGTCTTAAGTCTTAAATACCTTTCTAAATAATTTAGCTATCATTGAAAATAAACTTGAAGATGTGTGGAGTCTCATTTCTTCACATGTTAATTATTGTTGGAGTTATAAAAAAGTAAAAAAGGGATAAAAATGTGATAATTTACTTTTTCTTTTTCTCTTAGCTCGCTCTTAAGTGCATCTTTCTTTCCCACTTTTTGGTCAAAATTTGACATTGCATTGGGGTCCCTCCCTGCTTGTCTGGCATTCATTTTGGGGGCGGTGGGGAGTCAGCCTCCATTCCAGTGGGTTGCCCTGCAGCCATTTAACACACTCGGTGAGACACTAATGAGCTCATGCAAGGCTTACATCTCTGACTGGAGACTAAGTCCTGCCTCTGAGGGGCAGCATTCTGGTCCCACCAGCACCAATGCGTGCGATGGCCACTACTGGGAATGGACCCAGTCCCAAATAGAAATCTTCGCTGGATTGGGAGTAAGTGGAACAGATTTTCAGTGTACCAGGTTAGCAAGCCTGGAGAGGGAGGTGGAGGATGTGGCGTACTGGGATAATCAAGCTAGTGGGGGGAGGGGAAACCCGGGAGGGGAATACCATCTCTTTCCCACTAGCAGCCCGAGTTCCCGACGGTGCTCCCAGTGGTCGGGGACCCCTAGTGGCGGCTGCGGACTGTGTCCAGCACCACCCCCATAGTCCGGCGGGAGTCAGGCTGCCAGTCGGGGTGGGGGGTTGGCCAGGATATGGCTAGGGGGTGGCTATGGGTCACTGTCTGGCAGTTCTGGTGCACGCATGGCCGGCGTCATGTTTTACGGCACGGCCATTGCAGGTAGTTCCCGTGCGCATGTGTGGCCACGGACCCGGCCATCCTCCGCCCATTTATACCGTGGGAGCCAGGTGTGTTACGCGGCGCGGCTGCTAGCCCCTTACCGGTTGCAGGATCGGTGAGGGGGATGGCAATGATTTTTTTCATGTAAAGCGCCACAGATCCTTCGCACTTAGCTTCAGAAACGACAAATCCAGCCCTATGTTCTCCCGCCAGAGGTGAATTGCATCTGATTTGCGCAGGGAGCAATTCACATCCTTCGCCATGCTAATTTATGCATGGTGAGGACGATGAGCGATACCTGCTATTGGGCAACCATTCTGAGTGGGCAACCTAATAGTGAGGTCCCACAGCTGACCAAACCCCGCCCCACATTGCAAATCAACCCCCCCCCCCCCCATACACATTGCAAATCAACCCCCCCCCCCCTCAGTTTGGCTGGGACCATCCCCTTTCCCCAAGTGCGGGTGTGACCTGGCCTGCATGCCCCCCAGAGACCCCTTAATAGAGGGAAACCCCCCCAGAGAGTCCTAAATAGACGTTCCCAGGTTGGAGATAGTGTGTGTGTGTGTGTGTGTGTGGGGGGGTGGGGGGGGGGGGGGGGGGGGGGGGGGGGGGGGGGGGGGGGTGACCAGCTCATTGTGGGTGTGTCGGGTGTCATGTGCAGGGCTCGGTCTGGAATTTTAAACAGTTGCCCTGGAGTTAGAATTGAAAATTTTCTTTTTAACTGTTTCAGAATAATTATCAGGGTAAAACTGGCAGAACCATCTGACGTTAGTGATTTAAAACACGTTGTTTTATGTCTTCCAGCACAGCACAATTGTCTGTGGGGATTTTACAATTCTGGACAATTGCCGAATAAACCCTTTCCTGGGAACTTCCTAGAGGGTTTCCCCAGTGCATCAGCGGCGTAGCCCCCAAATGTAACACTGGGGAACCAGGAAGTTATATAAGTTATGGAACTGCACACGTTTTCTTAATTTACAGTGAGCTGAAAATGAATTCAAATAATTATGTGCGGGTTAGGTGGATTGGCCATGCTAAATTGCCCGTAGTGTCCTAAAAGTAAGGTTAAGGGGGGGTTGTTGGGTTACGGGTATAGGGTGGATACGTGGGTTTGAGTAGGGTGATCATGTCTCGGCACAACATCGAGGGCCGAAGGACCTGTTCTGTGCTGTACTGTTCTATGTTCTATGTTCTAAATCAGAATCTGTTATGTTTTGAGTTTTAAAAGCTAGAACGTAAGGTGGTTGGGGAATAAGTCGGCTTTGTTAATGTTTGGGAAGCATGTAGCATGCTTCATTAAATCACCAGTTTTGAGCGACAGCAATAGTCACAATCAAAACCAATATCTTGATTGGAAGCTACTCTGCCACCATTTGCTGTAAGAAGTCTTACAACACCAGATTACAGTCCAACAGGTTTGTTTCGAATCACTAGCTTTCAGAGCGCAGCTCCTTCCTCAGGTGAATCATGGAGTTATGTGACTTTTTTCATATGCATTCATGGGGTGTGAGCATCGCTGGCTGAGCCAGAATTTATTGTCCAATTACAAAGTGGTGGTGCAGTCCCTTCTTGAACCACTGCAGTCCATGTGGTTATCATACACCCATAGGTTGTTAGGGAGTTCCAGCATTTTGACCCAGTGACAGGGAAGGATTGGCGATATATTTCCAAATCAGGATCGTGTGTGGATTGGAGGGGCATCTTTCAGCTGGTATTGTTCCCATGTAGATTTTACCCATGTCCTTCTCGATGGCAGTGATTGTGAATTTGGAAGGTGCTGTCTTGTGGGTAGCACACGCTGCTGCCGCTGTACAGTGGTGGTAGAGGGAGTGAGCTTTGGTGGGTGGGAGCCAATGCAGCGGGCTGCTGTGATTCTCCATTCAGGGAACACCCGGGGCACAATTCACTGCTCCCCAGGCCGGGTGGGAGAATCGCGGGAGGGCTGCTCTGGCAACCCCCACGATTCTCCCACCCCACCTAAAATGGCGTATCGCGTTTTGCGACATGACGCTCGGAGAATCGTGGGTCGCCGTTTTTCACGGCGACCCACGATTCTCAGGCCTGAATGGGCCAAACGGCCTGACGTTCCCGACCTGTTCACACCAGTGGCAACCACACCTGGTCGCTGCCGGCGTGAACATCGCGCGAAAGGTAAGTTTGGGGCCTGTGGGGGGCGGAGAGGGGATCGAACACCACGGCCGTGCTCGGGAGGGGACTGGCCCGCGATCGGTGCCCACTGATCGTCGGGCCGGTGTCTCTATGAGACACACTCTTTCTCCTCCGCCGCCCCGCAAGATCAAGCAGCCACGTCTTGCGGGGCAGCGGAGGGGAAGACGGCAACCACGCATGTGCGAGTTGGAGCTGGCCAACGTGCGCAAGCGCGGCTGACGTCACTTAGGCACCGCTGGCCGCGTCATTATCAGCGCGCCGCCTTGACGCCAGCGTCAAGGCCCAGCAGCCAAGTTGCCTGCAATGCCGCTCCTAGTCCCCCGGGGGGGGGGGTGAGAATATGGGGCGAGGAGCGGCCTTCGACGCCGTCGTGAAACGGTCCGGGTTTCACGCCGGCGTCGGCCGTTGCGGAGAATCGCGCCGCTGATTTCCAGTATGGAGACTTGCCAAGTCGAGGCCAATTATTTCCCCACAGAGAAAAATGTTAGACTAACAGATTCATAAATAGTTTTATTCTAACAGAGATCTTTTCATTTGATTCTTAGTGTTTCATCAATGGCACCTGTAACAACAGATCTATTGAGGGTTGTCGGCAGTAAATGGTTCCAAGCTGTTTTAGGAATGCAGCAGAGGTACAAGTTGCGACTTAATTTCCTCTGCTATGAATTACTTAACTGTTTTGTTGGAAACTCCGTTTTGCATCATTTTAACATAGAAATTAACTAATTTTAAACAACTGGGTTAATAACTACATTGACGTCGCACCCTGAGGAATTCTGCGCAAATATATTTGAAAAATATGGTCCCCAAGGAAATGAAATCCTTTATGTGCTCTTGTGCTAATTAGTGGCTACAGAAGGTGGCATGAATATTATCAATTGCACAAAGAAAGCACATATTAGAACTTATTAATATTGCATCCATATCTGAGTTATATTAGGCTGATAAGGCTATAAATTAAGTTAGGAGAATTCTCGGTTTTATCTCAAATAGTATAAAATATAAAAGCCAAAGGTAACAATGAGCCTATATACAATGTTAATAAGACCACACTTAAAACTACTGTGTGCAAGATTGGGTTCAACATTCTGGGAAAGATATTTGAGGCATTATTAAGGTATGCCATAGAGGATAGGATCTTACTGCCTTCGTTTTTGATGGAGGGTCAGGCAGCCCTTCCAGTCGCTATTTCCAGAAAACAACCAATTAAGAGCTCGCCAATGGAACAGGCCTGTTTCAGAGAAGCTCACCAGCAATTCCATTTTTTAGGATGCAACACTGACAGAAACAATGATGAAACTTGGTAAGGCTGGTCTCAGGATCTCTCACTACAATGAGGCTACAATGAGCTGAGGTCTTTAAGAGGTGGAAGAGGACCCTCTTGAACCAAACATGCATGAAGGAGGTGACCGAGGAAGTGAGCAACATCAGCGCATCCCCTCCTATTCCACAATGGTAATGCAGCACTAATTTACCTGGATCTTTAACCAGCTTTCAATAAGATCCCCATAATAGACTAATAAAGAAGATCACAGAATGTGGAGTCAGGTGCCAAATGGCAGAATGGTTTGCTAACTGGCTTCAAGACAGAAGCAAGGAATAGGAGTAAACAGTGGTTATTTAGATGTTACAGAAGGTGGTGTTCCATAACATTAAGTGCTAGTCAAAAATGACATTAATGACATGAACTTTGGAATCAGAAATACCATCTCTAAATTTGAATTTCATATTACAGCATCTCAACCAGAAATATTCTCCAAGTATATCAATGGGAAGAGGATAACCAGGGAAAGAGCAGGGCCCATTCAGAACTAAGGGGGCAGTGTGTGGGTGGAGCCTGAGGACATGGGTCGGGTGTTGATTGAATACTTTGCATGCGTTTCACCCAAGAGAATGCGGAAGTAGCTATGGAACTTGGTGAGAAAGACTGTGAGGTTCCTGGGCAAATAGACATTCGGAGTGACAAGGTATTGGATGGGTTGGCAGGCTTAAAAGTGGCCAATTCTCCAGGTCCTGGTGAATTGTGTCCCAGGCTGCTGTGGGAGGCAAGGGAGGAGATTGTAGGGGCCCTGATACAAATTTTCAATTCCTCTCAGATGTGCCGGAGGACTGGAGAACAGCTAATGTGGTTCCACTATTTAAAAAGGACTGATAAACCAATTAAATCCAGACCAGTGAATCTCACACCAGTGGTAGGAATACTGTTATAGAAAATTCTGAAGGAGAGAATCCAATACTTGGAGAGGCAAGGGGCGCGATTCTCCACCCCCCCCATGCCGGGTGGTAGAATAGCAGGAGGGCCTCCCGACATTTTTCACGCCCTCCCGCTATTCTCCCCCCCACACCCGACCCACGCCACAAAAACGGCGAGCGCCAATTCTCCGAGGCCAATGGGCCGAGCGGCCGGGCCTTCGCGCCCGTTTCAACATGGCAGCAAACACACCTGCTTGCTGCCATCGTGAAACGGGCGCCAGATGCCCGTTTGGGGCATCTGGGGGCCCGATTGGCACGGCAGTACCACGGCCGTGCCAAGGGGGGCATAGGCCCACGATCGGTGCCCACCGATCGTGGGCCGTGCATCCGTAACGGAAGCACTCTTTTCCCTCCACCGCCCGTCAAGATCAAGCCGCCACGTCTTGCGGGGCGGCTGAGGGAAAAGACAGCAACTGCGCATGCACGGGTTGACGTTGTCCAACCTGCGCATACGCGGCGGACGTCATCGGCCGCAACAGCCGGCGTGACGCTTGGCGTGCGGCCTTGACGACCATCGTCAAGGCCTCGCCGCCGTGACGCACAGGGCCGCGCTCCTAGCCCCGCCCGGGGGGGAATCGGCCCCGGACGTGGGCATGAAGGCTGCCGTGGGTCACGGCCTGTCCCACGGCAGCCTTTACGATTCTCCGCATTTGCGGAGAATCTCGCCCCTTTTTTCAGGGATAGTCAACATAGCTTTGTCAGGGGGAGGTCATGTCTAATAAATTTAATTGATTTCTTTGAGGTGAGTAGGTGTCTAGATGGGTGTAGTGTAGTTGTTGAAGTTTATGTTCTTTTCAGCAAAGCCTTTGACAAGGTCCCACATGGGAGACTTATAAAGAAGGCAAATGCACATGGGATATAGGGGGCGCGATTCTCTGCTCCCCACGCCGGGTGGGAGAATCACGGGAGGGCCGGGCGAATCACGACATCATGACATCCCCCCTGGCATCCCCCGTGATTCCCCCCCCCCCCCCCCCCCCCCCCGCTTGGAGAATCGCCGCTCACCGTTTTTCAAGGTGACTGCCGATTCTCCGGCCTGACGTTCCCGACCTGTTCACGCCGGCGGCAACCACACCTGGTCACTGCCGGCGTGAACATAGCGCGAAAGGTAAGTTTGTAAGTTTGGGGCCTGTGGGGGGTGGAGAGGGGATTGTGCACCACGGCCATGCTCGGGAGGGGACTGGCCCGCGATCGGTGCCCACCGATCGTCGGGCCGGCATCCCCAAGAGATGCACTCTTTACCCTCCGCTGCCCCGTAAGATCAAGCCACCACGTCTTGCGGGGCAGTGGAGGGGAAGACGGCAACCGTGCATACGCGTGTTGGAGCCGGCCAACCTGCGCATGCGTGGCTGACGTCACTTAGGCACCGCCGTTGCGTCATTCTCGCGCGCCGCTTTGACGCAAGCGTCAAGGCCCGGCGGCCGAGTTTCTCACAACACCGCTCCTAACCCCCTGGGGGGGGTGAATAGGGTGCGAGGAGCGGCCTCAACGCCATCGTGAAACTCGCCCAAGTTCACGACAGCCTTCCCGATGCTGCGCGGGAGCGGAGAATCACGCCCAGGGTAATCTGATTCAAAATTGGCTTAGTTGAAGGAGACAGAGGGTGATGACAATTGGCTGCTTTATGACTGGAAGCCGGTGTCCAGTGGCGTACCACAGGGATCCGTGATGGGGCCCCTATTATTCGTAATTTATATAAATGACATTGCGGGGTAGGATCAGTTAGTTTGCGGATGACACAAGGATTGGTTGGGTGGCTAACAGTGAAGTTGAATGTCTTGGGTTACAGGAAGATAGAGAAGTGATGGTGAAATGGCAGATGGAATTTAACCCTGAAAGGTGTGAGGTGATACACTTTGGAAGGAGAAATTTGACAAGGCAGTAGTCAATGAACGCATGACACTGGGAAGTTCTGAGGAACAAAGGGACCTTGGCGTGTTTGTCCATAGATCTCTGAAGGCAGACAGGCAGGTTAATAGGGTGTTGAAAAAGGCAAATGGGACACTTGCCTTTATCAATCGAGGCATAGATTAGAAAAGCAAGGAGGTCATGTTGGAGTTGCCTAAAACTTTGGTGAGGCCACAGCTCGAGTATTGTGTGCAATTCTGGTTGCCACGTTTTGGAAGGATGAGATTGCACTGGAGGGGATGCAGAGGCGATTCACCAGGATGTTGCCTGGATGGAACATTTAAGTTATAAAGAGAGGTTAGATGGGCTTGGGTTGTTTTCATTGGAGTAGAGAAGACTGAGGAGTGTCCTGATCAAGGTGGACAAGATTATGAGGGGCATGGACAAGGTGATAGGGAGCAGCTGTTCCCCTTAGTTGAAGGGAAGTCATGAGGGGACACGAGTTTCAAGGTGAGGGACAGGAGGTTTAGGGGGATACGAGGAAAACCTTTTTACCCAGAAGGTGGTGACGATCTAGAATGCAGTGCCCGGGAGATGCGTCACATCTTTTGACAAGAACCTATGTCCAGGTTATGGCAAATGGGATGAGATAGGTAGGTCAGGGTTGGAGGGTGGCGGGGGTGGGGGGCTATTAAGAGGGTAAAATGGGGAGGGTGAGTTGTTAGTTTTGTTACCAGCTGTCGAGGTTTGGCTTTTGCATTTTTGTATACATGAAAAAGTCTTCAATAAAATATTCCTAAAAGAGATAGGTAGGTCAGGTGTTTATGTGTCAGTGCAGACTCGATGGGCCGAAGGGTCTCTTCTGCACTGCATATTCTGTGTGATTGTCTCTTTATTGAGCGAAACTTCAAAATTTGCATTTGACACTAAATTTGGAGGAGTAGTCAATATTGAGGAAGACTGCAATAAATTGCAGGAAAACATGAATAAACTTGCATAATAATTCATAAATGAAGTTTACCATAGATACATGTGAAGTAGTACAATTTAGTAGGAAGAGTAGAGAGGTCACTTATTACTTTAAAGGTCCAGGTCCAGTAGGGTAGAGGAATAAAGGTATCTCGGAGTACAAACATCAATCACTAAAAGTTGTGGCACAGGTTAGCAAAACCATTAAAACAAAAACCATCCAAGCATGAGGCTTTTAGGAAAGCTGTGCTAAAACGCTATACAGTTTTGAGCATCAAATTGCATATAGAGGCTCTGAGAGGGTGCAGGGAAGCCTCGTAACATGTATACCGGAAATGCATCTTTTTTCTCCTGGAAAAAAGAAGGCTGCGGGAAAGGTTTTGATTAAGTGTTGTGTTGTGTTAACTCTCTTCAATGAAACTGAAGTATCCTCTCCAGGGAATGAGTGTGGGAGACATTTATGGAGACTCTCAGCTGCCAAAACATCAGATGAGACTGGGGATTAAATAGTGGGGAACACAGAAATAGCAGACATGCTAAATCAATATTTTTCCACAGGATTCACAGTGGAGGACCATCCCAATAGTAGCAGGTAATGCAGAGGTAAAAGAAAGGAAGGAACTTAGAACAATTATCATTGATAGGGAAAAAGTACTAAACAAACTATTGGGATTGAGGGCAGCCAGGTCATTAGGGCCTGATGGCTTTCATCCTCGGAAGTGGCAATGGAGATAATGGATCCATTGGTTATAATATTCCAAAATTCCCTGGTGCCGAAAGGTTCCGGTGGATTGGAAAAATGTTAATGTAATGCCCTTATTCAAAAAGATTGGAAGGGAGGCTGAAAGTAAGAAACTATAGACCAGTTAATTTAACATCTGTCATTGGGAAATTGTTAGAATCCATTATTAAGGAAGTTATAACAGGACATTTAGAAAGGCAAAGCACAATCCATCAGAGTCTGCGTGGTTTTATGAAGGGTAAATTGTGTTTCGCTAATTTGCTAGTGTTCTTCAAAGATGTAACAAACCAAGTGGATAATGGGCATCATGTAGATGTAGTGTGTCTGGGCTTCCAGAAGGTGTTTGATAAGGTGCCGCACAAAAGGTTAATACACAAGGTAAGATCACATGGGATTAGGCGTAATTTATTAGCTTGGATTGAAGACTGGCTAACCAACAGAAGGCAGAGTCAGGATAAATGAGTCTTTTTCTGGTTGGCAAGATGTAACTGGTGGGGTGCCACAGGTTTTAGTTATTGGGTCCCAACTATTTCCAATTTATGTTAATAACTTGGATCTAGCGATAGAAATAATAATAATAATATTTATTGTCACAAGTAGGCTTACATGACACTGCAATGAAGTTACTGTGAAAAGCCCCTAGTCGCCACATTCCAACACCTGTTTGGGTACACAGAGGGAAAATTCAGAATGTCCAATTCACCTAACAACAAGTCTTTTGGGACATGTGGGAGGAAACCAGAGCATCTGCAGGAAACCCACGCAGACGCAGGGAGAATGTGCAGACTCTGCACAGACAGTGACCCAAGCCAGGAATCGAACGTGGGACCCTGGCGCTATGAAGCAACAGTGATAAGCACTGTGCTACCGTGCTGTCCCACACAACAGCCAAATTTGGAGATAACACTAAAATAAGCGGGATAGTAAGTTTCAATGAGGAAATAAGTAATTTGCAAATGGAAACAGATAGGTAGGTGAATGGGACAAAGTTTGCAGATGGAGTGTGTCATGGATAAGTGTGAGGTTATCCATTTTGTTCGAAAATTGAAAGGAGGCTGTAGTTGCATGAGCGGCAGTTCAGAGGAGGTTCACGAGATTGATTCCAGAGATGAGGGGCTGGATTCTCTGTTTTAGGGACTATGTCCCCACTCCATCATAAAAACTGTGGTCTTTCATGATGGAAAAACTGGCGTGAAAGGACCATATATACATTGCCCTGCAGGGGCCGAGCAGTGAATCGTCGGAAAGCTCACAGCTACCGCGGAGCTGGACCCTCCGAATAGTGCCCACGATCGGCCACGTGTCTGACCCGGACTGCCCACCCAAAATTAGCCTAGTGCCATGTAAGTCTCCCCCTGCCCTCTGATTGGCCCACCCACAACCATAGCGGCAGCAGACTGAGTACACAGCCGCCACGCTAGTATCCCGAATGGCAAGACAATGGTAGATCCATGCCATCGGGACTTCAGCCAGTCGGGGGCATAGAATGGTGGGGCAGGCCTCCAGCAATGGCCACAGGTAGGGGATACGTGACACAGCGTACTCTCCGAGTACACCACTTTTCGGGGCCCCGAGAATCGGGGAACCAGCGCCGGTCCCGATTTCATACACGGAGATGGATTCTCCACCCCGGCGCCGGCTGCAATTTCGGCATTGGGGTGCGGAGAATCCAGCCTCAGGTGTTTATCTTATGAAGAGAGATTGTGCAGTATAGGCCTATACTCTCTCGAGATTGAGATATATAAGAAAGTGATACCACAGATAAGCAGTGGTGAGTGGGTTACCACAGGGATCTGTACTTGGACCCCAACTGTTTATGTAAGATATTAATGATTTGGATGAGGGAACTAAGTGTAGTATTTCCAAATTCGTAGATGATACAATGTTCGGTGGGAGGATGAACTGTGAGGAGGATACCGAGATCTTTCAGCGAGATCTGGACAGGCTGAGTGAGTGGACATATGAACAGCAGATGCAGTATAACATGGATAAATGTGTGGTTATCCACTTTGGTAGAAAAAATAGGAAGACAGGTTAGTATTTCAATGGGTGTAAATTGGTGGTGTTGTGCATTAACCGCTGAAAGTGCGTAGGTACAGCAGGCAGTAAAGAAGGAAAATGGTATGTTGGCCTTCATAGTGAGAGGATTTGAGTATAGCAATAGGGATGTTTTACTGCAATTGTATAGGGCATTGGTGAGGCCACAGCTGGAGTATTGTGTGCAGTTTTGGTGTCCTTCTCTGAAAAAAGGATATTCTTGCTATGCAGGGAATGCAGCAAAGGATCACCAGGCTGATTCCTGGGATGGCAGGACTATCATAAGAGGAGAGACTAAATCGGTTTGGATTATATGGGGTGGGGGGGGGGGGGGGGGGGGGCACGGTAGCACAGTGATTAGTACAGTTTCTTCACAGCTCCATGGTCCCAAGTTGAATTCCCGGCTTGGGTCATTGGCTGTGTCGAGTTTGCACTTTCTCCCTGTGTCTGCGTGGGTGCTCCAGTTTCCTCCCACAGACCAAAGATGTGCACGTTATGTGGATTGGCCTTGCTAAGTTTCCCTTAGTGCCCAAAAAAATTGGGTTGGGTGGGGTTAAGGGGATAGGGTGAAGGTGTGGGCTTAGGTATAGTGTCTTTCCAAGTGCAGACTTGATGGGCCGAATGGTCTCCTTCTGCACTGTAAATTCTATGATTCTATAATATATTCATTGCCGTTTAGAAGAGTGAGGGAGATTCTTATAGAAACTTATAAAATTCTAACAGGATTACACAGGGTAGATGCAGAAAGAATGTTCCTGATGCTTGTGGAGTTCAGAACTAGGGGTCATAGTTTGAGGATAAGTTTAAAATAACCTTTTAAGACTGAGGTGAAGAGAAATTACTTCACCCAGAGAGTGGTGAATCTGTGGAATTCACTACCACAAAAAGCAGTTGAGGTGAAAACATTTTGTAATATGAAGAAGGAATTAGATATAGTTCTTGGGGCGAAAGGGATGAAGGCAGGATCAGGGCATTGAACTCAATCATTAGCCATGATCGTAATGAATGGTGGATCAGGCTCCTCCTGCCTCTATTTTCTTTGCATGTATGTTTCTATGTATAATAATAGGTATTGACATAGTAGGTATAGAGCAGGGATGCTTCCTCTTGTGTGGCAAATTGGAACGAGAGGTCATAGTTTAAGGATAAGGGATAGCAGGTTTAAAATAGAGATGAGAAGAAACTACTTCTCTGAAAGGGGCGTGAATCTGTGGAATTCACTACCTGAGAGTGCAGTGGTTGCCTGGACTTTGAGTAAATTTGAGGAGATGGACAGATTTTTAATTAGTAATGGGTTAATGATTATGGAGAACGGGCAGCAAAGTGGAGTTGAGGCCTAAAGGAATTCAGACATGATTATGAGGACAGAGTGAATAGTCAGAAGCTATTTCCCAGGGTGGAAGAGTCAACTACTAGGGGACGTAGGTTTAAGGTGCGAGGAGCAAAGTTTAGAGGAGATGTGCGAGGGAAGATTTTTTGCACAGAGGGTAGTGCTGCCTAGAACTCGCTGCCAGGGGAGGTGATGGAAGCAGGTGCGATGGTGATATTTAAGGTGTGTCTTGACCTTAATTGGTGCAAAGGCCAACTTCCCGTCCAAGGCCCTTCCCACCCATGCACGAAACCAGGTCAGGATGACGATCGAGCCAAGGTGAATATACTTTCAGAAAGGCTTACAATCTTCAAATTAACAGAACGGTAAGCTTGCAGCTCTGTGAAAAATTCCATTTCAGTGCGCATGGATTTTGATGCACCTCACAGCCCAGGTTTGAGGTTGGTGTCATGAATGGCGATGGCGTGGTAGCAAATGGAAAAGAGAGATCAGTTGCTCAAGATGATTCGCCAATGGGAGCAAAACAGCTCACTCATTTCAATAATCACCTTCAGCAATTAGTTCCAAAATTCTGTGCATTGCTGCAACAGAAAGTTTCAAAATCCAGTCAAATCCCCTAAGAGCTCAAACAACTGTGGATTCTAAATTTATCTTCTCAGACCGATTTCAGTAGATGGAGGGGCCAGATCCAGGTCGGACACAGAATTAGGCATTGTGGATAAAGAGAATTGCATCTGGGTTAAACAATAAGGGAGAGTCTGAACAAGTCAATGTACTGTTGCACTCAGTTGGAACGATTGCTGATAATGTGATAGCAAGGAAAGGCATTCATGAAATATGAGAAAAATTTGAAGAACTAAAAAAACTTTTGATCATTATTTTAATTAGTGGATAAACAAGATTTTAAAAAGAAACAAATTTAGCCGAGTAGTCAAGTCCACTGGTGAGACAGTGCATATGTTTATCAATGGCCAGTGTGGTCTGGCCAAAGGTTGTGAATGTGGTGATCCAAAAAATATTCTGAGTTGATACATGACCACACTGTAGTTGGGGTGCCCGACCATGGCAACCTTTCTGAACTACTGCAACCCAAAGAAGACTTAACTTTGGAAAAGGAGATAAAGTAAATCACACAGTCTGAGGTCTGTCAGCAAAATAGCGCCATATTAAGAGGGGAAGACAGAGCATGGTTCAGAAAACACCAATAACGACACTGCTTATTAAAATAAATGCCAAAGACACTTTGGGGCAAAAAAAACCTTGTGCAACAAAAGCTCAAGCGTAAAAGCCCTATAGGCACAGAATCCTACAAGCAATGTAGAATGCTTTCATTGTAAAAAGTTTGAACACTTTGATGTTCAGAACTGAAACCTTTAGATACATAAGGGATCATGAGAGAATATTCCTACACAAAACCAATATGTTTTTTTGAAAGAATTTTCCAGTGTTACGGTGCAGATATTCTACTGTTCTGTAAACTTTGGTTTTTGAGTTCCTTTGCTGCTGGTACAGTACGTACCTGAGGAACTGTTGTGGAATTTTGTTTCTAAAATATTTTTTTGCTGTACAATGGTGCTGCCTTGTACTGTTCTCGACAGCACCTGTGTTTGAAGAACTTGTTATAAGCTTAAAAGCAAATTACTGCGGATGTGGGAATCTGAAACTAAAATAGAAAATGCTGGAAAATCTCAGCTGGTCTGACAGCATCTGTAGAGAGAGAACAGAGTTAATGTTTTGAGCTCTGATAAAGTGTCATCTAGACTCGAAACATTAGCTCTGTTCTCCCTCCACAGATGCTGTCAGACCCCCTGGGATTTTCCAGCATTTTCTGTTGTAAGCTTTGTGCTTTAAATAGGTCTCTGCTAGAATGAAGTCTGCAGGCAAGGCAGCAATTTTAAAGTCACTTACAGTATAGTAGTTCAGACTGTTTCTATTTTTACATTGATTTTCCCAGGCAAAAATGCCATCAGGGACCTAACTCTGGCTTATCATTGATTCCTATGGGAAACCATGGGCTGGATTTTGCAGTCGCTGACGCTGAAATCGAGTGCGGTGATCGGCCGGAGAATCAGAATTCCCGACTAAATTGGGGGCGGCACCACTTTTGTGATGCTCTGCCCCCTCCAAATCAATGTACTCTCCGTGTATGCCGCGCAACGCATCGACGGCCTCAGGACATTGCCTGAGGACCGCCCCCCTGATGCTCCCCCCCTCCGACCGACCGAGTTCCCGACGGCGTGGGTCGCATGTGGTCTCATCCGTCGATAACTTGGCGTGGCAGCTGAGGACTCAGTCCAGCGCCGCCACAGTCGGGGGAGGGCCGATCCGCGGGCCGGGGCGGGACTTTATTAGTGGCTGGGGGCACTGTGGGAGAATGGTTTCAGGGTGCGCGAGCCGGCCAAAAGGGGGGGCACTATTTTGCAGGCTGGGTCCGTGAACGGCCTCCGTCATGTAGCACGGCCCGGCCGCTGCAAACTGCCACCGTGCGCCTGCACGGTCATTGACCCAGCAATTCTCCGGCCATATCGGCAGCTAGAGCCTGGTGCTCTACACTGCCGGCATGCTAGCCCCCATCAAAATGGGGAATCGGTGTCCGTTTTACTCCATTTTTTCTGTCATAAAACGCCACTGTTCCCACTCCGGGGTGGGGACATAGCCTCAGAATCGGAGAATCCAGCCCCGAATTTCACTGAAAGGGGTTTCACTTAAAGTGGCGATTTTCTGGAAAACAACCACTACATTAATTGAGGACTGCCTCTCCATCCAGTAATGAGTAAGAAGGCAAGTAGCATGTTTTTGTTTATTGCAAAGGGACTGAACTGTTTTGCTCCAATTTTACAGGGTGTTGGTGAGGTATTTAGAATACATTGTACAGTTTGGATCTCCTTGTTTAGGCATTGGTAGCATCTGAGGGAAGGTTCACTGGATTGATTCCTGGGAATAAGGATTGTCTTTTGTGGAAAGGTTGGCTAGGTTGGGCTTATATCCATTGCAGTTTAAAAGAATAAGTGATGAACTTACTGAAACATAAGATTCTGAGGGAATTTGATAGGGCGGATGCTGAAAATATGTTTTTTCCCTTGTGGAAGAGATTAGGGGATTTTCACAGTAACTTCATTGCAGTGTTAATGTAAGCCCACTTCTGACAATAATAATGATTATTATTAGAACTGGGGACACAATTTAAAATAGGGGTCTCCCATTGAAGACAGAGATGAGGATAATTTTTTTCCCTCAGAGAGTCATTAGTTAGAGGAACTCTCTTCTGAGAGAGTAACGTAGGCTGGGTCATTTAATGTTTTTAAGGATGGTAGATTGCCTCCATTGTTAATCAAGAATCTAAGGGTGTAGGGGTGGACAGAAAAGTAGAGGCCACAATCAGATCAGCTGTGATCTTATCAAATGATGATGTGGAGATGCCGGCGTTGGACTGGGGTGAGCACAGTAAGAAGTCTTACAACACCAGGTTAAAGTCCAACAGGTTTGTTTCAAACACGAGCTTTCGGAGCACGGCTCCTTCTTCAGGTGAAGAAGGAGCCGTGCTCCGAAAGCTCGTGTTTGAAACAAACCTGTTGGACTTTAACCTGGTGTTGTAAGACTTCTTACTGTTATCAAATGATGGAATAGGCATGACAGCTGAATGGCCTTTTCATGCTCCTAAATTGTGTGTTCATATGCATGTATATATGTTCATAACCATTCTATGATTATAACTTTCAAAAGGAAGTTGGAACTGCACTTGAAAAGAAAAGAAACATACGGACAATAAATGAAAGTGAGGGGAATGGGATAAATTGGATAGCTTTTCCTAAGATCCCGCAGACACAATGGTCCAACCGCCTTCTGTGCTGTATGATTCTATATATTATCCTTATTTTTGTACATCATAGATAAATAGTTTGTTATGTCCTGCTGTGTGGTACAAACATTCCTCTTCGTTGTGTTTCTTGCTTCAATTTATCGCAGATGCTGAAGTTGGTGTAGATCTGGTTGAAGTACTTTTATCCAATCTGATGCACCTCTACTGACCAGCTCCTGAACAGATGTTTGCTTGTTAGCCTTTCATGCTTCCATGGCTGACTGTGGCTGCGGTGTATAACATCAACATCAAAGGCGATTCGTAAAGTTCTGGCTCCAAAATAGACATCATTCTACTACAGTGACAGATCAAAACCTTCATCTCCAAATAACAACATTAATAGTGCTAATGGCTTTTTAATCTCGTGGCATTTATTTTAAATCCCTAGTTGCTTAAGTTTTCGCTTCAATTCACCAATATTTATTGAGCAAATTTTAAACAATTGCAATGCTGTGCCTCAGCACCAGGAAACCATGTGTGAATCATATAATAAAGGAGAATTTTACAATGAGTGATTATAAAAGAGAAGGAATATAAAAGATCCCACTGGAGAGGCCAAACAATTTGGTGAATTGAAGCTAAAGTTTAAGCAACCAGGTTTAAAATAAATGCCACGAAGGACAAGGGGAATTATAAATAGATCTCCCTGTGGGCTTCTTGGAGTACAGGGCTGCACGGTGGCACAGTGGTGAGCACTGCTGCCTCACAGCGCCGGGGACCTGGGTTCAATTCCAGCCTTGGGGGACTGTGTGGAGTTTGCACTTTCTCCCCATGTCTGCGTGGGTTGGCTCCAGGTGTTCCAGTTTCCTCCCACTGTCCAAAGATGTGTACATTAGGTGGATTGGCCATGATAAATTGTCCCTTAGTGTCTAAAAAGGTTAGTTAGAGTTACTGGGATAGGGTCGGGGTGTGAACCTAGGTAGGGTGCTCGTTCAGAGAGTCGGTGCATACTTGACGGGACAAAGGGCCTCCTTTTGCACGGTAAGGATTCTATGATTCTATGAACTTCCCTATTGAGCAGCTGGAGCTTGTCCAATTGGAAACAAGCAGCGGGAGTTTAAAAAATTCAGAGGGCAGTTAAGAGCCAACCACATTGCTGTGGGTCTGGAGTCACTTGTAGACCAGACCACGTAAAGATGGCAGATTTCCTTTCCTAAAGGATATCAGTGAACCAGATGGGTTTTCATGACAAACGATGATAGTTTCATGGCCGCCATCTACTAAGATTAGCTTTCAATTTGAGATTTATTAATTAATTGAATCTAAATTCCACCAGCTGCCATGGTGGGATTTGAACTCGTGTCCCCAGAGTATTACTCTGAGTCTCTGGATTACTCATCCAGTGGCATTACCATTGCACTTCCATCTCCCAAAACGCCAAACTAATTTTAAATTAGCAAGTCAGTTATCAAGACACAGGCAGGCAAGATGGTAGAAGAGCATTACATTTATTCAGAGCTGAATTCTTGTATCAGAGTGCCAACATTTGTTTTACAGATCCCCAGATTCAACAGAAATAGTATTTTCTCAGAGCTGAAGAATCCTTGTCGATTCCTCCTTCACCTCTAGCCAAACTGCATAATTATTGCATTTGTTCCAGTCACTGCCAGATGACATGAGCTGCCAAATATCTCAAGATTTTAATTAACAGGGACCGGTACAGGCAGATTAAATGTCAGATCATTCTTTGTAGCTAAACATTGTTTTACTACTCACTTCGTAGTTCAAAAGATTCATTTATTGAAATGGATAAAATGCTGTGCCCTGTTATTGACCCTGAATTTCTGATGATCAGAACACTGTTGTTACATTTTAATTAAAACAATATTACCCTCTGGGCATCCAGTCATATTCACTGCAACGTGGATTAAATGCCTTTGAGAAAATTAATTTGAGGAAATCAACTGCATATGTTACTTACCTATTTTATTTTCTACCTTTTCTTAATGTAAAGTGGCACAATTTGCAGTGAATTGTATCACTTTGAAGTTCAAGTGAATGGATATAAAAGTAAACTTTTTGTTTAATCAGTTTTGGGGTTGCTATAGCGCACATATTTGAAGGATATTACCAGCTTTCCTCTTGGATTTGTTTTGAAACATGCTCATTTTAATGAGTTTTTAAAAATCGCCCAAATTGTTAGTGACATTTCTGAATTTACTCAAATTTCCACTGGCGAGTACATTCTGATTGGTCACATTTCAGGGTTTCTAGATGGCACCATGGAAATGGAGCTACTAAATGACAATGAAGGCTTTTTCTTCTAAAATACATTGTCCTAACACAGCATGACACTATGGTACAGCACCATTTTGCAAAGATTTGCTGGAGGCAGTGGAGGTGCAAATTGGAACGGGACTATAAACACAATAGTTTTGATTTTCTAACCCATGCTCACGGCTAGTGGAACCTTTCAAAATGATCCCTAATGACCTGATCAAAACCTGATAAACCTTTCTGTTAATGATAGCCAGCGGATTGAAGCATAAAGCAGTTTGGAGATCTGAATCAGCTCTCACTGGTTTTGCTATGCTTTGCTTGATGAGAATACTAATTGTTCTCCAGTCAGTATGTTGACAATGGTAGATCATATCATGCGCACCATTGTACAGTCCAGTTGTCACAGGCATGGGCCCTGGAGAAAGAGCAGGGGAGTGGAACTAATTGGATAGTTCTTTCAAAGAGGCAGCACATACATTGTGGGCTGAATGGCCTTCTGTGTTGTATGATACTAAGGCATTGAAATAATTTAAATCATTCTGACATTTCTGCAAATTAGCAGCAGTGAAAACTTGCTTTTGCTGTTTTACATCTAGATGATTTGAGTCCATCTAACTGGTGCTTCAATGGCTGCAATACCACATCAAAAAGTCACATCTCAGAGGTGTAACTGTATTTCTATTTTGCCTTCTAGACCATAACATAGACACTATATCAATGTTTTGCCAGTGGAAAACAACTAACACTTTTTTAATACTTCTCAGATACAGACATGTATCTCAGAACTTTTCAGAGAGCAGAAATGGATACAAAGGAGAAGAGAGTTGGGAACAGGAAGAATGCTGGGGTTTAAATCACAGTCAAAGGAAATGTTTTCCTTAAAGGAGACATTGAAAAATAGGAAAGAAGCGACAAGGTAATGAGACACAGGTGTTTAGGGAGACAATTCCAAGGAGGTGAGTATGGTGAGTCAAAGAACATTGTAAGTAATCGGAAGCATGAGAAATGGTTGTCCCGTACATAGGTCTTGAATTAAAATACATCAACTATTGTCATTGTTAGAACAGCGGACAAAGAAACCAGTGCGTTAAGAGGCTGCACACTAATCTTCACACGCCATATTTTCAAGGCCTCGGAGAATAATAATATTTAATTCCTCACCAGCTGGTGCTGGCTGGGAGAGACCCAGCACTGGACCAATTAGTAAATTGAAAAATACAAAGTCTGCTGTCATACAAAATAATAACAGACAGTACTCTGGGCTAGGACAAAGCATGGAGCATTGTACTAATCTGAAAGCTTCCCGATGACAAAATTAAAGGGAAATTAATTAATGACTTTATGCATGACTGACCAATCTTTATAGTGTTGGTGAAAGGCCTACTCAAGGTCTTCATATCTTCATCCTTTTAAAGATTTTTTTCCATAAGCTACTAAATTTAGCTCAGAGCATGAGAAGAATGGAAACTGTCATTTATGACGAAGATTTATACCTTCTACAGATAATTTCCTGCTCTAATCCACGACTAATACTTTCCATCTATTAATAAGCTTAGCTTATATCTGTACCACCAACTGTTCTTCATTTTTCTATGCTTTAGATTCTGTGATTGTTGTATTTATGAAGTAACATTGCTCAGGAAAATAAAATTTATGACTTACCAATTTTCCTGTCCTTGGCACAACTGCAGTAAGAGGAATTTTAACCCCCAAAAAACACGTACCATGAAACATTTTGTAAAATTTCAAATCCCAACCAAGTATCAATACATCCACTTCAGGTTTTGAACTTGAGTAGCAACTAATCCACACCCAGGAGGTGGGGTTCTCATTCAAATGTTTAATGAGGCTGTCTGTCTCAAATTCTGTTTCCATTTTAGATTTAATCCTGGTCAACTGGATTTTCTAGCCCTCTGGAAACTTGGCAAGTAAAGGGGGACAAGGACTGTTGTGGAATATTGCATGGGGCCCAGGAGGGTCCCCATCTAATCTGCTTCCCCGCTTGCCTGTGAGCTGACTACTTTCTCTGAGCCATGGGCAGGAATTCTATGGCTGTTTAGATTCTTTGTAACAGCCGGCAGCGCGGCCCGACCCATGGGTTTCCCAGTGGTATGGGGTGGCATCAATGGGAAAACCAGAGAGTAGAGAATGTCGCCGTCAGCGCACATGTTACCGAGAATTACATGACTGGGAGACCGGAGATTCCCGCCCATGATGTTTCCCAGAGTCACAAAATTCCACTAATCTGGCCTTTACGATCTTAGTCCCCATCTCCAAATCCAATATTTCCAAGCAACTCCTCTTCTCCATTTGTTAAGTCTGAAGTAGCCGCATTTGAAAACTCAAATGCTGATCATTAAATGTATTTCTCAGATCATAAGTGCTGTGTGATACATTGTTAGTTCGATACACAGATTGCAGCGTAGTGGTGAGTTATGCGACACTCTGATGTAAATATGCATGAATATATAATTCCTAAATCAAATGCTGATATATAACGACATAACATTTGTATTGTTCGAGAAACCTCAAGGGGCAGGTCCCATGACATGATATTGGTGAGGTAGGCTCAACAGCAACTTAGTTATTCAAATATTGGAGCACCATTTCTAAATTCTTCTTCTCTGCATCTCTTCGCTCGTTTTCTCTTTGCTCACTGTATTGAGTCTTCTTTGTTCCAGCAGGGACTGGAAGTCCAGGTGAAAATGTGCACAAAGGTAAGCACGCAACAATTTCTGCAGTCAGCAGTGATATGTGCAAGATCTTTGCCCATTATTTATCATATCGACTAGGCGGTAGAAAGTTCTGACTGTATTTCCTGGAATTGGTAGTCATCGCCCTCAATGATAGTTGACATACAGTACTGGCAATGCAGTGTGTATTTCTTCTGGTGTCGAGTTTAACTTGATGATGTTGAGACGGTGACTCGTACTGGTGATATTGTTGATGTTGCACTGAATGTGTAAATGTTGCTCGTTCAGGGTGAGTGTGCTTAACACTCAATTTGGCTCTGTTTCGTTACTTAGCTCTGGAGTCGCCAGGTATCGTTAAGATACCGCCACATGTTTCAAGGTCAAGTTCAAAGCAATAAAACCATACACCAATTAGTAAGTTCAAACAACTGAGTTTATTATAATACAATTATAATACTACCCATACACACGCTAAGAGGATTAAACTATTCCTACCGCTAAATAAACCAATACTTATCTCAAAGGGAACTGCAGGATCAGGGGACAAGGCCTCTTGCTCTGCTCTGGTCTGCAGACTTCAGGTTGGTACGGGTTAAAAAGGGATCAGGAGTGTCTATCTCTGGTAGCGATCATTGTGAGACACTTACTTGTTGGCGGCTGCTGTCCCAAACCTCTCCTCTCTCTCGTTCAAGGTCTTCTTTTGCAAAAGCTGGTCGAGATGCTGGTCCAGAGAGGAGGGCTGGTTAAGAAGAACGAACTAAGTGTGGTACCTGTCTTTTATAGGTCCCAGGGCTTCACGCCCTTTTGGGCGGACCCTTTTCCTGCTGGGAATCGATTGGGTCTCTTACCAATCGATTTATTTGAATCCCCCCAATACTGAGGCTATCTCTCAGCTACTGAGCGGGCCTTCAGGTGCTTTGTTTTCGAACCCCGCTGGTGCCGGGGTGTCTGGTTTCCCATACACTGTTGTAATCACTTCTCTATTTGTGTCCATTGTCCCTGGGATCGTTCCATTGCTATGTTAACTATCCCGGAGATTACATCATTAGTATGCGGAATGTTCGTTTCGGTGCTGTCTGCTCTCTTAGCAGACAGAATAGACATTGGCTTGGTGCAGCCTGCTTGTGCTGCAAACATTGTCCATTTTAACCTGCAAGCTTTGCGTTCCTCCATTTTGTATTGAGGGAATGGCCAACTTCGGTGGCTACATCGCCCTCAATGATAGTTGACATACAGTACTGGCAATGTAGTGTGTATTTCTTCTGATGTCAAGTTTAACTTGATGATGTTGAGACGGTGACTCTTACTGGTGATATTGGGCGAAATTCTCCAACCCCCAGCAGGGTCGGAGGATCGCCTGGGGCCGCCGGAAATCCCGCCTCCGCCGCGGCAGATATTCTCCGCCACCCGGGAAGTGGCGGTGGCGGGAATCTCGCCACTCCGATTGGCGAGGCCCCTGCGGTGATTCTCCAGCCCGGATGGGCCGAAGTCCCGCCGCTGGGAGGCCTCTTCTGCCGCTGAGGTTTGAACCACCTCTGGTGGCGGCGGGATCGGTGGCGCGAGCGGGCCCCGGGGTCCTGGGGGGGGCGGGGGGCGATCGGACCCCGGGGGGTGCCCCCACGATGGCCTGGCCCACGATCGGGGCCCCCCGCTCAGACTCCGGGTCAGTGCTCTGGGTGCACTCTTTCTCCTCCGCGGCCTCCGCCATGGCGGAAGCAGAAGAGAAACGCACAATGCGCATGTGCCGACCGGCGAAAGCCTTTCAGCCAGACCCGCTGCTGGGGGCGCCGGTTTTTTGTGCCAGTCTTCTGGTGCCAACCGCTCTGGCGCGGGGCTAGCCCCCAAAGGTGCGGAGAATTCCCCACCTTTGGGGAGGCCTGACCCCGGAGTGGTTGGCTCCACTCCCCTATGCCGGGACCCCCCGTCACGCTGGGTAGGGGAGAATCCCTCCCATTGTTGATGTTGCACTGCATGTCTGTTATGCTGCTGATTTTGCGCTGCGTGCTGGTGATGTTGGTGTTGTGCTGCACGTTGGTAATGTTGCTGATGTTGCACTGCATGTTGGTGATGTTGTAGATGTTGCACTGCGTGTTGATGATGTTGTCGATGTTGCACTGCGTGTTGGTGATGTTGTCGATGTTGCACAATGTGTTGATGATGTTGTCGATGTTGCACTGTGTGTTGGTGATGTTGTCGATGTTGCACTGCGTGTTGATGATGTTGTCGATGTTGCACTGCGTGTTGGTGATGTTGTCGATGTTGCATTGCGTGTTGGTGATGTTGTCGATGTTGCACTGCGTGTTGGTGATGTTGTCGATGTTGCACTGTGTGTTGATGATGTTGTCGATGTTGCACTGCGTGTTGATGATGTTGTCGATGTTGCACTGCATGTTGATGATGTTGTCGATGTTGCACTGTGTGTTGATGATGTTGTCGATGTTGCACTGTGTGTTGGTGATGTTGTCGATGTTGCACTGTGTGTTGGTGATGTTGTCGATGTTGCACTGCGTGTTGATGATGTTGTCAATGTTGCACTGTGTGTTGGTGATGTTGTCGATGTTGCACTGTGTGTTGGTGATGTTGTCGATGTTGCACTGCGTGTTGGTGATGTTGGCGATGTTGCACTGTGTGTTGGTGATGTTGTCGATGTTGCACTGTGTGTTGGTGATGTTGTCGATGTTGCACTGTGTGTTGGTGATGTTGTCGATGTTGCACTGTGTGTTGGTGATGTTGTCGATGTTGCACTGCGTGTTGATGATGTTGTCAATGTTGCACTGTGTGTTGATGATGTTGTCGATGTTGCACTGTGTGTTGATGATGTTGTCGATGTTGCATTGCGTGTTGATGATGTTGTCGATTTTGCACAATGTGTTGGTGATGTTGTCGATGTTGCACTGCGTATTGATGATGTTGTCGATGTTGCACTGTGTGTTGATGATGTTGTCGATGTTGCACTGCGTGTTGGTGATGTTGGCGATGTTGCACTGCGTGTTGATGATGTTGTCGATTTTGCACTGTGTGTTGATGATGTTGTCGATGTTGCACTGTGTGTTGGTGATGTTGTCGATGTTGCACTGCGTGTTGGTGCTGTTGTCGATGTTGCACTGTGTGTTGATGATGTTGTCGATGTTGCACTGCATGTTGATGATGTTGTCAATGTTGCACTGCGTGTTGATGATGTTGTCAATGTTGTACTGCGTGTTGGTGATGTTAATTTTGCATTGCGTGTTGGTAATGTTGTTGATGTTGCACTGCGTGTTGCTGATATTGTCGATGTTATGATGCATGTTGTTGATGTTATAGATGTTGCACGGAGTCTTGGTGACGTGATGCATATTGCTGATGTTATAGCTGTTGCACTGCGTCTTGGTGACGTGATGCATGTTGCTGATGTTATAGATGTTGCACTGCGTCTTGGTGATGTTGTCGGTGTTGTCCTGCATGTTTTTTTAAAAACGCATTTTATTCAAACTTATATCAAAGTAGGTTACAATAAATAAACACCCCGGGAAACATTCTTACCAACAATCAACGATAGTTTGTACATATTTTTCTTCTTTTTCACCCCTCCCCTCCCCTTCACCCACCCTCCATCCCCCACCCCCCTTGCGACGCACAGCTCCTCAAACACGGTCACAAACATCTTCCACCTTTTCTCAAACTCCCCTGCTGAGTCCCTTAACTCATACTTTATCTTCTCTAACCGCAGGAAGTCATACGGGTCACCCAACCAAGCTGCTACCCCCGGTGCCAACCGCCACTACAGCAAAATTTGTCGCTGTGCAATCAGAGAGGCGAAGGCCAAGACATCGGCCTTCCTCCTCTCCATGAGTTCCAGTTTCTCTGAAACCCCAAATATCGCCACCAAAGGGTCCACTCCCTCCTCCACTATCCTGGCCGAGGCCCCTAGCACTCCCGCCCAGAATCTTCCCAGTTTTTCACAACCCCAAAACATGTGCGCACGATTCGCTGGCCCCCGCCCACACCTCTCACACTCATCTGCTACCCCCTGAATGAACCCACTCATTCTTACTCGAGTCATATGCACCCTGTGCACCACCTTAAACTGCATCAGGCTCATCCTTGCACAAGAGGAGATCCCGTTTACCCTTTGCAGTGCCTCACTCCATACTCTCCAATTGATCTCCATTCCCAACTCCACTTCCCGTTTCCCCTTGATCTTCACCACCCGCTCGCCTCCCTGCTCCCCCAGCCACTTATATGTATATCCCCAATTCTTCCCTTCCCTCCCACATCCGGAAACAGCAGTCGCTCCAGCAGGGTATATCCCGGTAATCTAGGGAACCCCTTCCAGACCTTTCGTGCAAAGTCCTGAACCTGTAGATACCTGAACCCACTACCCCTCGGAAGCTCTACCCACTTCCTTAGCTCCTCCAGACTGGCAAACCCTTCCTCCAAATACAAATCTCTCACCTTGACCAGCCCCACTTCTCTCCACCTCCTGTATGCACTATCCATCCCCCGCCCCCCCCCCCCCCCCCCCCCCCCCCCCCCCCCCCCGCCCCCGCCCCGGCTCAAACCTATGATTCTCGCACAGCAGCGTTAGCCCTAACATCCCTTCCACCCTAAAATGCCTCCTCAGCTGATTCCATCTCTTTACTGTGGACTGCACCACTGGGATCCCTGAATACCTACTCCGAGCCATTGGCAATGCTGCCACCACCATAGCCCTCAAAACTCAAAATAGACCCCTTACAAGATCCCTCCTCCATCCTAACCCACTCTATCCCTTCTGCTTCCCATCACTGCTGCGCCTTGTCCACATTCACCACCCAATAATATTGAAGCAAGTTTGGCAAAGCTGCTGCCTCTGTAGCAGGGCCCTCCCCAACCTCGGCACCTTCCCCACCCATACAAAGTCGATGATTGTGTCCTCTTTCTGAAAAAAGGCCCTTGGTATAAAGATTGCGAGAACCTCGGCAGAATATTAATTTTCACCACTTGGACCCTCCTTGCCAGCATTAAGTGCAGTGTATCCCACCTCAAGATCCTCCCTGGCTTCCTCCACCAGCTTTGTTCAGTTCCACTTATGGAGCCCCGCCCGTTCCCTCACTACCTGAATCACCAAGTATCAAAACCTTTCCCACGCTACCGTAAATAGCATCACCCCTAAATTAGCCCGCTGTGCCAGCTCATTCACCGGGAATACCTTGCTTTTCCCTACATTCAGCTTGTATTCCAAGAATCCTCCAAACCTCCCCAACAGCCCATAATCCTTCCCATAGTCTCCAACGGATCCGAACCATACAGCAAAAGGTCATCGGCATAGAGCTCCCTCTGTCCCCTCATTATCCCCTGCCACTCTGCCGACCCCCAAGTGCCATCACCAATGGCTCTATGGCCAGTGCAAACAGCAGCGGTGACAGCGGGCACCCCTGCGTCGTACCCCTGTGTAAATCAAAGCTTCATGAGCTCATATCATTCATCCTCACCCTCGCTCTTGGCGCCACATACAGCAACCGCACCCATGCCACAAATCTCGGCCCAAACCCAAACCTTCCCAAAACTTCGCACAAGTATCGCCACTCCACCCGATCAAATGCTTTCTCCGCGTCCATGGACACTACCACCTCCAGTACCAGAGCTCTCGATGGATTAATCACCACATTCAACAGCCGCCTTAAATTACTCACGAGCTGCCTGCCCTTCATGAAGCCTGTTTGATCTTCTGCAACCACCCCGGGACATAATCCTCCATCCTCCCCGCCAACAACTTAGCCAATACTTTCACATCCATATTCAATAGTGATATGGGTCTAGACAACCCACATTCCACCCGATCCTTCCCTTTTTTGGGATTAGTGTGATTACTGCCTGCTTCATCGTCTCCGGCAACTCTCCCTTCTCCAGTGCTTCATTAAACTCCCCCAACAGATGTGGTGCCAGGTCCACCACAAATTCCTCATAAAATTCTGCCGGGTACCCATCCGGCTGAGGGGCCTTCCCCAACTTCATATCCCTGATACTATCCAGCACCACCCTCAGCCCCAGGGGCTCCTTCAACTCCTTCACCTGCCTCTTTCTTCCTCCACCTGGGGAAATTCCAGCTCGTCCAGAAACCACCCCATGTCCCCCTCCTCTCTTCCTGGGTCTGCCTCATAAAGTCCCTGGTAATACTCTCTAAATGCCTCATTTATCTTCCCTGGCTCTGACATCACATCCCCAGCCCCAGTCCGGATCTTCAATATTTCCCTGGACGCAGCCTGCCTCCACAGCTGGTGCGCCAGTATGCAGCTCACCTCCCCATACTCGAATTCCACCCCTCTTGCCTGACGCAGTTGCTCTACCGCCCTCCCCGTTATCAGCCTGTCAAATTGCCCCTGCAACATTTTCCTCCTCGCCAATCCCTCCACGGTGAACACCCTCGAATATTCCCTGTCCACCTCCACTATCTCGCTCACTAGACCGTCATGTTCCACCATCCTTATTCGCACGAGTTGTGATGTTGTTGATATTGCATTGTGTGTTGGTGATGTTGTCAATGTTGCACTGTGTGTTGGTGATGTTGTCAATGTTGCACTGTGTGTTGGTGATGTTGTCAATGTTGCACTGCGTGTTGGTGATGTTGTCGATGTTGCACTGTGTGTTGGTGATGTTGTCGATGTTGCACTGCGTGTTGGTGATGTTGTCGATGTTGCACTGTGTGTTGGTGACGTTGTCGATGTTGCACTGCGTGTTGGTGATGTTGTCAATGTTGCACTGTGTGTTGGTGATGTTGTCAATGTTGCACTGCGTGTTGGTGATGTTGTCGATGTTGCACTGTGTGTTGGTGATGTTGTCAATGTTGCACAATGTGTTGGTGATGCTGTAGTTGTTGCACTGTGTGTTGGTGATGTTGTCAATGTTGCACTGTGTGTTGGTGATGTTGTCGATGTTGCACAATGTGTTGGTGATGCTGTAGTTGTTGCACTGTGTGTTGGTGATGTTGTCGATGTTGCACAATGTGTTGGTGATGCTGTAGTTGTTGCACTGTGTGTTGGTGATGTTGTCAATGTTGCACTGTGTGTTGGTGATGCTGTAGTTGTTGCACTGCGTTTTAGTGATGCTGTTAATATTGGACTGCATGTTGATGTTGTTAATGCTGAACTGCATTTGGAGATGTTGTTAATGTTGTGCATCATTGAGTTGTTTTCCTTTCTCCTGGTCATGGGGAGGGAGTATCTCATTTGACAGAGGTGTCTAGTATTTCTAGTTTTGACCAGCTTTGCAGATGAATTCATATCAGCCTTGAGAGATGCACATCAGAGTGACAATAAGGCAAGATTTGGGAATTCCTTTGCCAATGGGTAGCCTGAACCCGAAACATTAGCTCTTTTCTCTCCTCACAGATGCTGCCAGAACAGCTGAAATTTTCCAGCATTTTCTTTTTTTGTTTGGGAAGTCCTTCATGAGCATTTTGTGAGGGTTCTCTTGATGATCTGGATGTGCCCATCTATTAAACTGTGCCCCTTGGGTATAATGTCATGCTGAGGTGTGTTGTTGAACCCATTCTGTTCAGAAAATCCCTTCAATTTTCAGCAGATGAAGTAGGTTCCATTATCACATCTTATTTTTACAGCAATACTTTGCTCAGCAAATAGAACTTGTGTTGCTGAGATGAATGTTGTACATCACAAGTGTTTAACCTTTCTAATAAAAGGGAACTTAGAGTAATAGCCTATGAGCTGTCAGTCTCGATTGTGTTTGAATAAATTGGCTCACATAGTATGCCATGGTCTGGTTGGTACTTCAGTAGCTATCATCTCCTCTTTCTGCTGTGTATTTCTATAATACTGAGGTCAACTGCACATAAGTATATATATTTTAATGTTTTGTTGATGCCTATTCAGTGCACCGTCGATATGGTTCTGACCCAGCTTACCCCTCTCTATTGCCATCTGACCTCTGTATAACCTCTGAAGAAGTTATTTTTGCATAATTTTGGTATGATTATCTGGATACGAAAAACAAAACAACATCTTCTAATTTCTTTGTTATTCCTTCTTGGGGCATGGACGTTGCTGGCCTGGCCCGAATTGCACTAGAGTAGCTGGTGGTGTGATATCATCTCAGCTGGACCAAAACTGCCATATTGCCAGCTATGTTTGCTGTTATCAATTGCTGAGAGATACTTCGGGGCGGGATTCTCCGAGGCCCGCGCCGGGCCGGAGAATCGCCGCAACTGCGCCATACCACCGCGATTCTCCGAACAGTGGAGAATTGGCGCGGCGCTAGTCGCGGGCCGCTATCCGCAGCTAGGACGCCAATTCTCCAGCATTGATGGGCTGAGCAGCCACGCGGAAATGGCAGAGTCCCGCCGGCGCCGTCCACACCTGCTCGCAGCTGGCAGGAACTCTGTGCGCAATATCCTGGACAATATCCAGGCTTGGGCTGACAAGTGGCACACAAGTGCCAAGCACTGACCATCTCCAACAAAAGACTATCTAACGATCTCTGCTTGATATTCAATGGCATTACCAATGCTGAATTATCCATTATCAACAACCTGGGAGTTACCATTGACCAGAAACTGAACTGGACTAGGCATATAAATACTGTGGCTACAAGAGCATGACAGAGGATAAGAATCCTGCAGAAAGTAACTCACCTACGAACTCACCCAAAGTCCACCATCTGCAAGACACAAATCAGTAGTGTGATGAAATACTCTCCACTTGCCTGGATGAGTGTAGCTCCAACAACACTCAAGATGCTTGATACAAATCTTGGACAAAGGCACTCGCTTAATTGGTCCCCCATTCACAAATGTTCACTGCCTCCACTACTGAAGCACAGTGGCAGCAACATGTACCATCTGCAGGATGCACTGGAGGAACTTACCAAGGCACCTCCGAAAGCACCTTCCAAACCCCCACCACTACCATCTAGAAGGACAAAGGCAACAGACACATGGGAACATCACCACCATTCTGCTCCAAGCCACTTACTATCCTGATTTGGAAATCTATCGCCATTGCTTCACTGTCCCTGGGTCAAAATTCTAGAACCCCCTCCCTAACAACACTGTAACTGTACCAACACCACAAGGAATGCAGAGGTTCAAGAAGGCAGCTCACCACTGCCATTTCAAGGGCAGTTAGGGATGGGCAGTAAATACTGGCCTAGCCAATGGCGCCCACATCCCATAAATTAATTTTAAAAATGAATGTCTAAAATGTTAATACATGGAAATTATACCTCTGATGGGGAAATTAAGAATGACGGCACATGATCTTAAAATTAGAGCCAGTCCATTTAAGAAGGAAATCAGGCTGCCCATTTTCACATATTGTGCATGGAATTCCAGAATTCTACTAGCCAATCAGTCCGTGGATACTGGCACTTTGAAGACAGAGATAGATTTTTGTTGCAATATCATGCGCTATAGTGCTAAGACAGGTGAATCGAGTTGGGTTACAGAGCTGCCATGATCTAATTATATAATTGGAGCATGCTCAAATGACTGAATGACTTCAGTTCTGAATGCTCTTACATTTTGTAAATTTTGGCAATTTGTTTACAGGTTAATACTTTGTTGTTGGCTTGGTCCTCTCCCTAGAAATTAAATAACCATGAAACACTGCACTCTCCACAAACAGCTTTACTAAATTCATTGGAATTTGTTTTCTATTGTGCAGATGCTCAATCAGAAATCATGCCAACAGCTTCCCAGTTGCTCAGTTGATAACTGCATTGCCCAGAGTGCTGCTGAATTATACAGACCATCAGGTTGCTAAGTTTAATAATGAGTTAGCTAATTTGAACATGGTGACAGTAGGGATTGTGATTTTGGACTGTGGACTACAAAGGGGAAAAATCTGTTGGACTTTCTATTCTGATCGCTCTCGAGTGACTCCTCCTGGAAAGTAACCATTTATGAATCTAAGTTAAGCAACAGTCATTATCACAATTTACCGTAGCCATTCTGAAGCAAGCATTTTCACACTTAGAAAATGATATTTGTCATGAAAATACGTTGATTGCAAAATGTTGGACTGTTAAATGCAGCTGGAGCAGTTACACATGTTAGGCATTTGCTCAATCAATGGTGGGAGCTGTGCAGTTTTTTAAAAAAAAGCTGAGTGCACATACACATATAACTGGGAAAACACTAACTGTGCAAGGGGCAGGAAAGCAGGTGAGTCTGAAATTTCATTCGACCTACCTTGTTTTGCTTCTAGTTCCTGTGAAAAATGCAGAACCATATAAAAATCGGATACAAAGGCATATGTTGGTAGGGTGATGTAAAATAAGGTGGAATGAGCCCTCATGTGTGAACAGAAAATATAAATGGCACTATTTTAAAGGAGAACAGGCGAGTTATCCCTACTATCCTGGCCAATATTTTCACTTCAATTAACATCACTAATATTTAATCATTATCACATTGCTGTTTGTGGAGCTTGCTGTGTGCAAATTGGCTGTTCCACCTCCTATATTACAGCAGTGACTGGCTTCCAAAGTTCTTCAAATTGATTTTATAGTGCTTTGGGATATCCTGTAGTCATTAAAATTCAAAATATATGCAATTATTTCTTTTTATCAAGGCATGGTCACGGTCAGCACCCCTAGAACAAGGCAGGAGACCAATAAGAAATCCCTTGAAATGAAGATGAAAACCAAGTAGACACAAGCCCTTAATCACCCAGGAGGCCACATAAGATCAGAGTGCTGCATTGTGTGAAGAAAATCTAGTGGAATTATTTGTGCCCAAAAGTCTTGAGGGGATAGCAGAGACTGAAACAGGTGTATCTGCTAATAATAATAGTAGGAGTCTTCCATCATAGTCTATGTTTCCCCATGCATTTTGTCAAATTAAGAAGTCAGTACAGAAGTGAAGAGATGTGCGATAATTTTCCCCTTTTCCCATCTCGAATGACTGGAACAAGAAATATTTTCGAGGCAGCATTTTATCCCCTTGAGAGCTGCAAATTTCAAGAACAGACACAAGACAGACTTTCTCGTAGCTTTTAAGTTAAAAGAAATAGTAATAGTTTATTTTTCTCAACAGCCAAAATGTAAACACAACAGCAGCCATTCAGTCTTTCACACAAGGCCCATAGACACAAGAAAAGGATAATTATAAAAACATCTGGCATGCACTTAAATTACTTAAATAATCTAAAGTCATTTGTATTATCAACGGATAATGGTATTTGGAAATGTTGCAGGTTTGAGGATTCTCTCTTGCTCACAGAAGGCAATGGAATTCAGAGGTTTCTGGTGATGAACTCATAGTTGCTTATGCCGTGCAACAGTAGCTTTCTGGCGTTTCTATTTGAAGTTCTGATCAAGTCCCTTCAGTGAAGATATAATTCCACAACTCCAACATGACCTCCCTGCTTTTCTAATCTATGCCTTGATTGAAGTGTCCCATATGTCTTTTTCACCACCCTATTCCACCTTCAGAGATCTATGGACAGAAATGCCAAGGTCCCTTTACTCCTCAAAATTTCCCAGTGTCATGCCGTTCATTGAATACTTCCTTGTCAAATTACTTCTTCTAAAGTGTATCACCTCACACTTTTCAGCGTTCAATTTGATCTGCCACTTATTTGTCCATTTGACCATCCCATCTATATCTTCCTGTAACCCAAAATTCTTAATCTCACTGCTAACCACCCAGCCAATCTTTGTGTCATCATCTTACTGATCCCATCTCCCACATAGTCATCAGTGTTATTCATATAAATGGTGAATAATAGGGGACCCAGCACATATCCCTGTGGGGAGCCACTGGACACTGGCTTCCAGTTACTAAAGCAACCTTCTGTCTCCTACAACTAAGCCAAATTATATCCACCTTATCAAATTGCCCTGTATCCCATATGCATTTGCCTTCTTTATAAGTCTCCCATGTCGGAGGCTTTGTTGAAATCCATATAAAGTACAGCACCTACACACCTGGTCACCACCTCAAAAAAATTAATCAAGTTTGTTAAGCATAGGAACATAGAAATTAGGAGCAGAAGGCAATTCAGCCTTTCGAGCCTGCTCTGCTATTCAATCAGATCATGGCTGATCTCGTCCTGGTCTCATATCCACCTGCCCACCTATTCTCCATATCCCATTAACCTATTTTTTAAATCAGAAATATATCTATCTCCTTCTTTAAACCGCCGCAATATGGAGCAGCGAGTTTCACAAATTTACCATCCTCTGCAAGAAGTAGTTCCTCATCTCAGTTCTAAATCTTCCGCCTTTCAACCTATATCATTGACCTCTTCTTCTAGATTGCCCCACAAGGGGGAACATTTGGTCTACATTTACTCTCTCAATCATTTTTAGCATTTTATATACCTCAATCAGATCCCTTCTCATCCTTCTAAACTCCAATGAGTATTAGTCCAAACTATTTAATCTCTCCTCATACGTCATGACCTCCCTCTGACAAAGCCATACTGACTATGCCTGATCAAATCTTGCCTCTCCAAGTGAAGATAGATTCTCTCCTTCAGAATTTCTCTACTACTGACATGAGATTCACTGGTCTGTCGTTCCCTGGCTTATCTCTACAATTCTTCTTCAATCGTGGAACCACTTTAGCTTTTCCCCAGTCCTCTGGCACCTTCCGCCATGGCCAGAGAGGAATTAGAAATTTGTGTCAGAGCCCTGGCAATCTCCTCCCTCACCTCCCACAGCAGCCTGGGACACAATTCATCCGGATCTGGAGATCTGCCCACTTTTAAACTTGCCAACACCTTCAATACCTTCTCACTCCCTCTGTCAATTTGCTCAAGAACCTTGCAGTTTCTCTCCCTAAGTTCCATACCTAACTTCTCATACTCTTGGGTGAAGACGGATAGGAAGTATTCGTCCAACACCCTATCGATGTCCTGGTTCCCTCCACAGATTGCCCCCTTGGTCCCTAATGGCCGTATTGTTTCCCTAGTTATCCTCTGAGAATATCTTGGGATTAACCTTACTTTTACCAGCCAGAGCTTCCTCATAACCCCTCTTTTCTCTCCTAATTGCCTTCTTAAGTTCCAATCTACCACTAAAACCTCTGCTAATTTGCTCCCCTTGTACCTGCTAAAAGCCTCTCTTTTCCTTCTCATCGTATCATGAATATTTTTAGTTGTCATGGCTCTCTGGGTTTATTACACCTTTCTATAACCCTAGAGGGAGAATGTTGGGCCTGTGTCCTCTCCATTTCCTTTTTGAACACCCCTCCACTGCTGTAGATTTCCCCACAAGTAGCTGTAACAAAGTATAACATACAAAAGTACAGCAAATATCAAACCGCAGTAGGCTACCTCAGACTTTCTGACATCTGTGACATATTTGCAATTTTTGGATAGCAATTTTGCCAAAGCTAACAGTTTCAGTGGCACCTGCGTTAGATACAAATACTAGTTGGCTTCCAGATTACAAACGTAAAATTCACTTACGTTAAAGATTAGCTATAGAATAGCTCTATAAGGGTTGCAACTTTGCTTTCAATAATTTCCTGGAGGCAGCACCACAAACAATGTTACAATCCACTCAGTCAGAATGTCTAATGCGTAGAGGATTGCACTTTCTGCTGGGCTGACAAAATACATCAGATAAACCAGGATCAATGCTGCTCTCATACAGAAAGGCTACGGTCATTGTATTCCCAAGAATATTCCAATGCCTATCCTGCACTCACCTGCAAGGAAACATGAAAAATAGAGAATATATCTGATAAGTACATCATTATTTTTAACATGATCATTTTGGGAATAATATATTATTGGTTCTTGAAAATGTACTCTACAGATTTAATGGCAATTCCTGCAGGCATTCTGGACTGTTGGACCATACATAACACGGCACATGGAATGACATATTTGAAGTGACATGAATGGGTGGACCTTAAGTAAGTGCGCTGTACTCCCATCGTAACAGTACAACATTATTTTTGCATGGCAATCATGATGTATCATTGCAAACAAACGCTGAAACCATGGTGGCATTTCTCCATTGAGTTATTGCTATTTTCACACAAATACATTCAAATAAAATTGCAAAAAGAATTTGCTATTAGCTTCAGCATTGTTTGCTTATGATTTCTTAAATGCTCCTAACCTAGTTATTTTTCAGCATGGTTTCCCTAGTTCCCAGATTTTACAGTGATTTTGATGTAACTTTTCAATGAATTCCGTTCAGTTCAGTGCAAAAAAAATCCTTTTAATATTTCACATTTACAGACTAGAATCAATGTTGACAAAGGAAAACAAATGAACTGAATTACATTTGGCTAATTGTTCAAAGAAAACATAAACATGTCTGTATTTTTGGTAAGTAAAATGGGCCAGCATTACAGTAAAATATGCATGAACTAAGGGTGCTGCAAATTTGATTGCACACTCATTACTCTGGGCCAATATGGATTCCTTATTAATCATAATAAATGTGACAGAGTTGTTGAATTTCTTTTTTTTTCTTTAAAGGATTATGAGGAAAACATATAATAGTAAAATGCAGACTGTTGTTGCCGAAGCGCCTCGTGACAAAGCGAAGTTTACTGTAGAAAATCAGGATCAGATAATTCCACTCTGGTTCATCAATAAAAACATGGCAATAGCAGCATGTCCATCGACACATGATTAGAGAATTGAATTTACAGTTTCCCAGGAGGGGAGGATCCTGTGCCTTCTTATGGAGCAAATTTTCAAAATGCCTTTTCTGTCATTCCCTGCTGTCTTTCAGCTCTAAGGCCTGAACTAATAGACCATAAAAATGAAAATCAGAAATGTTTCAGAAGTGCTGCAGCAGAGGGAACACATTGATCACCAGGACCTGAGCATTTACAGTTTTGATGGTGACCTATGATGGTCTTCTTGACTAAATATTGCAACTATCTAAGTTCATAGAATCTACAGCACAGAGTCAGGCCCTTCTGCCCAAACTGGTTCATGCCAACCAAAAGCACATCTAAGCTAACCCCATTTGCTTGCATTTGGCCCATATTCCTGTAAACCTTTCCTATCCATGTTTCTGTCCAAATGCATAGAATCATAAGAGGTTCAAACAACTCAACTAAAATGTAAATCTGTATGTTATTACATTACTACCAAACAATGTTCAACACAAGATCCCTGAATTACTACATGTAGTCCTGAAAGAATGCATATTGTTCATGACAACGTGGGCAATATTTGACCAATAGCTGCTCTGTTCCTGTGACTATGGCAGAATCCTCTTTTCTATATGTAGAAAGATTTTTGCTGCAGTTAGTTGGTAGAGTTGGGATGGGCAGCTCTTGCATTGTGGGAGGGAGGATCGCCCTCAGAGGACATTTGGGGAAATTTGCTTGAAGAGTTACCACCTGAGCCCACTGCGAGCTCCACTACACCAGGCCCAGGTTTATTGGGACCAGTAGACATTCTAGCCCACGTGATTCCTCGCCCGGTGGACCGGAGAATCAAGTGGGCCCGGAGAATATGTTGCCGGTACATTATGTGGACGTAAATGGGTCTTAATGGCCCATTTGCATCCTCCTGCTGGAACGCAGGCATGTACCACGATCCTGACACCAACTGGGGGCCGGAGCATCAGAAATAGATTGGTGCCCAGCACCAAACCTGTTCCCTCCATGGTGCTGGGTTCTCCACCTCATCGGTGACTCCGCTACTGTGGTGCGAGGCGAAGAATTCAGCCCACAGAGTTTTGATAGAGGAGGAAGAAGATTATACACACAAGATTTTAACTTCTGGAATCAGCACAGTGCAGGAAGAGGCCATTCGGCCCATCCAGTCTGCACCAACCCTCCAAAAGAGCACCTTACCAAGGCCCATGCCCTCACACCAACCCGAAACTAAGAGGCAATTTAGCATGGCCAATGCACATAAACTCTACGGGCGGAATTCTCTGCTCCCCATGCTGCGTGGGAGAATTGTGGGAGGGCCTCCCGACATTTTTCACGCCCCCCTCTGGCGCCCCCGCGATTCTCTGTAGCCACCTGGGGTGGCCACTGCCCAACACAAAATGGAAGATTGCAAGGAATGCAGGGAAAATGGACATGTTGTAAAGCAAGCAGCTTGCAAAGCGATTGTATATTGGGACGGCTGCAGAAACCAGCTTTGAATATTGCAGAAACCAGACAGCACTGTGAAAAGAAACCAGTTAACATACTAATGAGGCAATCACCGGGATAATTAGCATGTTAATGGAACAATTCCAGAGACAATGGACACATTTGGGGAAGCAACTGCAACATTGTAAAGGATATCAGACACTCAGGCACCAGCAAGGTTCGAAAACAAAGAGCCTGAAGGCCCGCCCAGTAGCTAAGGAACAGCATCAGTATTGGGGGGATTCAAACATATCGATTGGGAAGAGACCCAATCGATTCCAAGCAGGTAAGGGAGTCCACCCAAAGGGGCGCGGATCCACTGGGACCTATAAAAGACAGGTCCCACACATGGTTCAGTCTTCTGATCAGCCCTCCAGCCCTTCTCTCTCTTTGACCAACACTCCTCCGTGGACCAGCACCTCGACCAGCTTTTGCCAAGAAGACCTTGAACGAGAGAGAGGAAAGGGTTCGGACAGCAGCCGCCAACAAGTAAGTGCCTCACAACGATCGCTACCAGAGATAGGCACTCCTGACCCCTTTTAACTTATACCAACCAGAAGTCTGCAGACCAGAGCAGAGCAAGAGGCCTTGTTCCCTGACCCAGCAGTTCCTTCGAGATAAGTATTAGTTTATTTAGCGGTAGGAATAAGTTTAATCCTTTTAGCGTGTGCATGGGTAGTTATTATAATTGTATTATAATAAACTCAGTTGTTTGGACTTGCTAATTGGTGTATGGTTTTATTGCTTTGAACTTCACCTTGAAGCTTGTGGCGGTGTCTTAACGATACCTGGCGACTCCAGAGCTAAGTAAAGAAACAGAGCCAAATTGAGTGTTAAGCACACTCACCCAGAACGACCAACATCTCCCCCCCCCCCCCTCTCGGAAAAATTGGCGCTCGATTATAGGTCCCATTTGGTGTACTGCATTGATTCTGTTCACTGTACCTTGGGAGGGCTTTGGATGGAATGCAAGATAGATGCACCAGAATGATATTCAAAGATTTGCAAGCTAGGTAATTGGCCATGCTACATTGCCTCTTTGGTTTCCAAAGTTTAGATGGTGTGACTGAAATGAGGTGGGGGAGTGGGCCTGCATGAGGTGCTTTTTCAGAGGATTGGTACAGTTTTTATGGGCCAACTTGTCTCCTTCTGCATTCAATATTCTATGAGTTTATTCTATCTTGGATGTTGCAGCATTGATTCTGAGTATAGGTTGTAATAGATTGGTTCGTATCGCCTTGGCTAAAGGATTTTAGATGGAGATTTGATTAAGGTGTTTAAAATGTTTAAAAGATTTAATGGTATAATGGGCCAGGGTTTAGAGAACACCAAAGTAAATCATGGAGTTCACCTGACCCACAACTTTTAATAGATTTTGATTATGGGGAGCACAAGGGTCCACTGTCCAGCTGTTCTCAAAACAGAGACCTTAAATATTTTCAAAACAAAACAATGTTTATTGTATGAATTCAGTTAACACTTTATAAACACACAGCAAACAGTTTATCAACTACCAACACTGATAATCCCCACAGCTACAATACTCTATAGGTAACCCTTTATAACTTTCCTAACAACATCCATAAATCAAAAGACCCTTTTTAACAAAGACAGCAGGTTTGAAATCTCTACAGAAAGCAGGTATCACTTTTAAATTATCAGGTGATCTTAACACCTTTTTAACATACAGAGAGAGAGAGACTCCAACATCCTTGTAATCTGAGTACAGCTTTCAACTAAAAACAAAACTAAGACACATTGCAGTTCCCAGCTCAAAACGGAAGTAAAGACAGGATCACATTCCAGCTTCACTCACACAATGAAATCACTGCAGCCATTTGATACAACACACTTTTCTTAAAGGGACTCTCATATGACAATGGGGCGTGATTTAACAGAAACATTTCTAAGTATCACCTTGGACGCGATTGGCAGAGTATTTCTAGACGGCCGTATCTGCAAGATCGCGGCCCATATTTAACGGCAATGAGCCCCATGAGTGTCTAGCCATCATTGGCTATCTTGCCGCCGAATTCACCAGACTCGCACCCCAGTGTCTCCCCACTAACAAGGGGGAGTTGCTTTTAAATACTTCCTCACCATACTCCCAGTCAACACACAAGCATGGCAGCACGCAGACCTGCACCTCATTTTGGGAATGCCAACCTAGATAGGATTCCAGGCACCATTGATGCAAGATGGGACATCCTGTTCCCCAAAGGGATCGGAGGATCACCAGCAACAGTCACCAATACAGCCTGGGAGGTAGTGGCAGCGGCTGTCAGTGCAGGCAGCATGACCGGGAGGACTAGCATCCAATGTCAGAAGAAGGCCAACCACCTCCAGCGATTATCAGTCCCTGGACATTTGTCCGTCTTCAATCCCATTAATTTTCCCAAAACCATTTCTTTACTAATATTAATTTCCTTCAGCTTCTCACTAAACCTTATGTTTCTCAGAATGTCTGGTACATTATTCATGTCTTCCTTTGTGAAAACAAAAGCAAATTACGCATTTAGTTCCTCAGCCTGTGATGAATTCTCCCTGTGATGAATTCTCCCTTTTCTGACTGAAAGTGGCCTACATTGGTTTTTATCAATCTTTTTTTCTTTACATACCTAGAGAAAATTTACGGTCAGTTTTTGTGTTCCCCGCTTGTTAACTTTCAAATTGTATTTTGCCCTTCTTAATCAATCCCTTGGTCTGCCTTTGCTGAATTTTAAACTTCCCAATCCTCAGGCCTATTGCTTTTGCTAGCTAATTTGTATGCTTTTCTTCTTTGAATCTAATACTATTGCTAATTTCCCTTGTGAGCCATGGTTTGACCACAGTTCTCTTTCTACTCTTGTGTCAAATAGGAATAAACAACTTTGAGTTCAGCTATTTGTTCCTTGAATGTCTGCCATTGCCTGTCCGGTGTCTTTTCTTTCAGTAATATTTCCCAGTCCATCATAACCAGCTCATGCCTCATACAATCATATTTACTTTTGAGGTTCAGCCCCCTGGTCTCAGAATCAACTATCTCACTATTCACCTTGATAAAAAAAATTCTACCATATATTATGGTCACTCATCCCCAAGGCTTCTCTCACAACTAGATTGCCAACTAATCCTTTCTCAATGCATAATGCCCAGTCCAAGATGGCTTGTTCCCTTGTTGGTTCCTCAACATACTGGTCCAGAAAACCAACCCATATACACTCCAGATATTCCTTCTCTATTGTACTGTAGCTAATTTGAGTCACTCAGTCTAAATGCAGATCAAATCCACCCATAATCACAGATATTTCTTTATTACGTGCATCTCTGACTTCTTGTCTACTTCTATTTCCAACATTAGCACTGCAGTTTGGTGGTCTGTATGCCAACCCTATGATTTATTTTTGCTCCATGATGCTTTTTAACTCGATCCAGACAGATTCCACATTTTCTTTAATAATATCTTTCTTCAATATTGTATCATTATCATTGTTAATCAACACAACTCCACCATGTTTTCTTTTCTGTCTGTCATTCCTAAAATCTGAATAGCCCTCAATGTTTAGTTCCCATTCTTGATCAACTTGGAGCCATGTCTCCGTAATCCCAACTATATCATATCCCTTTATATCTATCTGCACAACTAATTCATCCATTTTATTTTGAATGCTCCACGCATTCAGGTACAAAACCTTAACGCTAGTCCTTATAACGTTATTTTGTCCCCTCCCTACAATTCTTTATAGTGTAATTATCTGATACAAGCCCTTGCATTTTGTGCCTATCACTTTTCTTATTCTCCTTTCTGACTTTTTCTCTTGTTCTGGATTCCCTCTGCTCTGAATCCTTACATAGGTTACCACACCCCTGCCATATTAGTTAAAACCCTACACACACCCTTGCCATATTAGTTTAAACACTCCCCAACCGCTCTAGCAAGACCCACCCACTCCCACCACCCCAAGGATATCAGTCTTGGTCATTGAATCATAGAATCCCTACAGCGCAGAATCCCTACAGTGCAAAAGGAAGCCATTTGACCTATCGAATCTGCACTGAGTATTCTACCCATATCCACTCACCCAACTAATCCTCCCCACCCCTGTAACCCCAGAACCTAACCTGCATATCCCAGGACACCAAGTGCAATTTAGCATGGCCAATTCTCCTAGCCATTATATCTTTGGACTGCAGGAGGAAACCGGAGCACTCAGAGGATACCTAAGCAGACACGGGGAGAAAGTGCAAACTCTTCCATGTAATCAAGTGACCCAAGGCCAGAATTGAACCCAGCCCCCCCCTCCCCCCCCCCACCCCCCGTGTAACTCATCCAGTTAGTACAAGTCCTACCTAACCCATAACTGATCCCAATGCCCCAGGATTCTTAAACCCTCCCCCTCACACAATCTCTTCAACCACATATTCATCCAATATAACGGACTATTTCTATTCTGACCAGCACATGGCACAGGTAATAATCATGAGATCACTACCTTTGAGGTCCGACATCCTAACTCTCTATATTCTGCTTTCAGGATCTCATCACTTTTTTTATCTATGTCGTTGGTACCAATGATTTGGAGATGCCGGCATTGGACTGGGGTAAGCACAGTAAGAACACCAGATTAAAATCCAACAGGTTTGCTTCAAATCACTAGCTTTCGGAGCACTGCTCCTTCCTCGGGTGAATGAAGAGGTAGTTTCCAGAAACATTAATGCGAATATTTGCAGGTAATCAAGTCTTTATAGATCCAGAGTGAAGCATAATCCCAGGTTAAAGAGGTGTGAATTGTCTCAAACCAGGACACAGTTGGTCGGATTTTGGAAGTCCAAGCCAGATGATGGGGGGGTGAATGTAAGGTGACATGAATCCAAGGTCCCGGTCGAGATCATACATATGTGTACGGAACTTGGCTATGTTTCTGTTCGGCGATTCTGCGTTGTCACGCGTCCTGAAGGCTGTCTTGGAGAACGCTTACGCGGAGATCAGAGGCTGAATGCCCTTGACTGCTGAAGTGTTCCCCGACTGGAAGGGAACATTCCTGCCTGGCAATTGCAGCGGGATGTCTGTTCATCCGTTGTCGCAGCGTCTGCATGGTCTCGCCAATGTACCACGCTTCGGGACATCCTTTCCTGCAGCATATGAGGTAGACAACGTTGGCCGAGTCGCACGAGTATGTACTCCATACCTGGTGGATGGTGATCTCATGTGTAATGGTGGTACCCTGTTGATGATCTGGCACGTCTTGCAGAGATTGCCATGGCAGGGTTGTGTGGTGTCATGGTCGCTGTTCTGAAGGCTGGGTAGGTTGCTGCAAACAATGGTTTGTTTGAGGTGCCGTGATTGTTTGAAGGCAAGTAGTGGGGGTGTGGGGATGATCTTGGCAAGATGTTCATCTTCATTGATGACATGTTGAAGCCTGCGAAGAAGATGTCGTAATTTCTCTGCTCCGGGGAAATACTGGATGACGAAGGGTACTCTGTCAGTTGTGTCCCGTGTTTGTCTTCTGAGGAGCTTTGGACTTCCAGAAGCTGTAGCTGGAGATACTTCCTGCACACAGGCTGGCCCTGTGCACTGGAAATGTTCCAGGCCACCCGCTTGGAGCAAGAGGAGCAAGTCAAGACTTTGGGTTCTCCTGCCATGACTTACTTTTGTGAGGGCCACGAATAATTCAGCATGAGTTGAAGGATGGAAAGAAATAACATTTATTTACAGTAACATATATATATATATATATATAGAGATACACACAACAGCAGTAGTAACTCCCCTGCTCCTCACTCCTCTCTAGCTGGTTCCAAACTGGCCATCTCTATTTATGCAGGGAGTCTGCTAATGATTTCTCCGCCCCGCTCATTGGGGAAGCTCATCCTACCTAAGGATTGTGGGATTGCTATTAATCCCCAACCAGTGGTAAGCAGGCAGGTTATAACATCCCTCCCCACGCCCCCAAAGTCCAAGGAATCCACCAAAGACCCTGGCGAAGGAGGGCGTCGGACTCGTTTTGCCGCAGGCTGAACACCATTTGCATGAGGCGCTGGATTGAGCGGCGTGTAACGAGATGGAGACTGGCGCTTCCGTGATGAACGGCGTAGCGGTTGTACGTCCAAGGCCTGTGGGCCCGAGGATTCCTCCTCTGAGACGTCCTGTGTCTCCATCTCGGAGTTGGAGTCCGCTGCCTCCGTCATCTCGGCGCCTCTATCTCCACACAGTTCTGCAATGAACTGCGCAGGCTTTGAGTGCGGCACCAGAGGAAGATTGTGAGGAATTCTCTCCACTGTGTCTGGTCTCTATGGCTGTAGAAATGAGCTCCGGGGGCAGGGAACCTTTGGAAGAAATGGTCTTCTGGACCAAACGTGGTCTACATGTTTGTGCTGGAGACGACCCTGGGCTTGCACCTGGTAAGAGATAGGGCCCGTTCGGCAAAAGATAACACCAGGGACCCACTGGGCACCACCAGCAAAATTTTGAACGAACACTGGGTCACTGGGCACAAACTGCCGAATCGGCCGATGCCGAGAAAAGCCATGTCCCTGCCATTGTTGAGTGCAGCGTACCTTTGCGCCAGTGTCCGGGAAAACCATGCTGAGGCTGGTGCGTAGTCTCCGGCCCATTAGGAGTTCGGCGGGAGCTACCCCAGTCACTGCATGTGGAGTGGTCCTGTATGAAAACAAAAAATGAGCCAGTCTCGTGTTCATAGACCCGGAAGACTGCTTCTTTAGGCCTCGTTTGAATGTCTGCACTGCGCGCTCCGCCAACCCATTGGAAGCCGGGTGGTATGGAGCGGTGTGGGTATGGCATATGCTGTTCATCTTCATGAATCTCGCAAACTCCTCACTTGTGAACGGAGTGCCGTTGTCCGTGACCAGCACCTCGGGGAGGCCATGCGTACTGAAAAACAAATGCATCTTCTTGATTGTTGCGCAGGACATTGTGCCTCCCATCTTATGCACTTCTAACCATTTAGACTGGGCATCAATTCATAGAAGGAACATGGATCCTTGAAAAGGGCCAGCGAAATCCGCATGCAAGCGTGCCCAAGGCCACCCTGGCCATTCCCAGTGATGTCAGGGCGTGGCTGGCGGAAGCGTCTGATGCTCCTGGCAAATGGAGCAGTTTTGGGCCACCTTCTCAATGTCGGTGTCGAGGCCTGGCCACTAGACTTGACTCCGGGCCAACATTTTTATTTTGGTCACTCCTGGACACCCATTGTGCAAGTCTCTCAGTATCAGCTCCTGTACTTTTTCCGGGACAATCACATGCGTCCCCCACAAGAAGATACCATCCTCCACCCTAAATTCTGACAGCTTGGAGGAAAATGCACGCAACTTGCCTGGGAGCTGTCCATGTTGCCCACCATATAGGACTATGTGCCGAACCTTTGAGAGGACTGGCTCCATCTGGGTCCACTCACGGATCTGTGATGCCATGACAGGCAAGGAGTCCATAAAATTTAGGGTTGCAGCCACCTCACTGGTCGTGGGGGACGACAAGGGGCTGGTCGATAAAGGTAATCGGCTCAGTGCGTCGGCATTCGCTATCTGGGTTCCTGGTTTGTGCTCCAGAGAATACTCGTGTGCAGCGAGCAACAAAGCCCAGCGCTGGATCCGTGCGGAAGCAATGGGCGGTATTGTCTGATCCTCTTGGAAAAGTCCCAGCAGAGGCTTATGATCAGTCACAACAGTGAAGTGGCGGCCATGCACGTACTGGTGGAAGCGTTTCCCTGCAAAGACCACTGCCAGGCCCTCCTTCTCGATATGCGCGTACTTCTTTTCCGCTGCAGTTAATGTGCGGGAGGCGAAAGCTATCGGCCGCTTGGCCCCGTTCTCCATCTTGTGGGACACTATGGCCCAAATACCATACGGGGATGCATCACACGTGATGAGAAAAGGCTTTCCAGGATCATAGTAGGTTGGTAACCCAGACAACGACAATTGTTGTTTCACCCGCCGGAAAGCGGTTTCTTGCAGCTGACACCAAACCCAGATGTGATTCTTCTTTAGCAGAAGGTGCAACAGGGCCAGCGTAGTTGCCAGATTGGGGAGGAAATTCGTGTAATAGTTTACGAGGCCGAGAAAAGAACGAAGATGCAAAGTGTCAGTCATGGTGGGGGCCTGTTGAATTGTGCGCACTTTCTCTGCGACGGGGTGCAAACCTTCGTGGTGCACCCGATAACCCAAGTCGACTACTTCCTTCGCCTGAAAGATACACTTTGTGCGACGTAAATGGACTCCAGCCTCTGAAAAGCGTCTAAGGACAGCCTCCAAATTTAGCAAATGTTCCTGCTCCGACGTCCCTGTAATCAAAACATTGTCTAAGTAGACAGCGACACGCGGTCTCTCAAGATGCCCTCCATAATGCGTTGAAAAGTAGCGCAGGCAGAGGATACCCCAAAGGGTAACTGTATTCATTCAGGCCCCGATGTGTATTGATAGTTACATATGGCCGGGAGGCAGGGTCCAGCTCCAACTGTAGGGAGGTGTGACTCATATCTAAAGTCGTGAACGAGAGTCCGCCTGCAAGCTTCGCGTAGAGATCCTCTAAGCGAGGCATTGGGTATCAGTCGAGCCGGGAAGCTGTATTCACTGTAAGATTATAGTCGCAGCACAAGCGAACTGTGGCATTTGGCTTCATTACAGGTACAATTGGTGCTGCCCAGTCAGCGAAACGGACGGGCCTGATAATACCCAAGGATTCCAAACGAGTGAGCTCCCTTCTACCTTCTCGAGGAAGGCGTGGCTCCTGGTTCGACTTGGATATGGGCTGCGGCCCCTTTTACTTTCCCCAAACCGGGCTGGATTACATCTGGGTAGCATCCGAGTACCTCTGTCAACCTTCCAGAACCTGTTTGGAGGATGTGCTGCCACTGCAGGCCACAACTGGCTCAATCAGTCCCGACCCAAGAGGCGCACCACGCTAAGTGGGAAACACCCCTCCTGCCATCCATAAACAACAGGGGTCATCGTAGTTCCTGCAATGTCCAATGGTTCACCGTGTAGGTAGCCAACCTGGCCTGTGTGTCGGTTAATGTAAGGGTCTGTATACCCTGCTTTATGCGGTCGAATGTCCTCTGGACGATCATGGAGACCGCTGCACCAGTGTACAACTCCATCTCAAGCGGATGACCATTGACCCGTACTGTCACCTTAATGGGGGCCACACGGGGAGCTGCCAGACAATGCAGCTGCAGGCAGTCGTCCTCCGTCTCCACGTGCTTGCGAGTAGTTGCCGCTGGTTCATCCAAATGGAAAGTACGGCCCCTGGGCTGGCCCAGTTTCTGTCGGAATGACGACGCCTCTGGCGCCTCCAGGGACAGCATCCGCGACAGGGTCGGCGTCCACAAGTCCGACACTGACATGACTCCTCATCCATTGGTTCTGGAGAATGCTCCCTTCGGGGAGGAACGTTCGGTGGGCACTGGTGTCGATCCGGACGCCGCCCCGCCCAAGGTACCACAGGGGTGCGGGGGGGTGCATTTGGATGGAAGGGATTGCGCCCCAAGGCATGCACCTCCATTCCCTGTAGCTCCTGCACTCCCCATTCTGCGCACTCTCGGGACAATACTATTTGAATGACTTTTCTTTTTTTTTTAAATAATTTTTATACAGATTTTTCAGTAACATATTTTCTCCCAACAATAAAATAAACAAGGTATAGAAATAAACAGAAAGAAGAACCCCCACTCTACAAAGCAATAAATTAATAACAATACAAAGAAGAAGAAAGTAGCAAACAAACAGTCGCAAAAACAAACCCCCTTAACAGACCCCTAACCCACCATTCGCTGCAAGAAGCCCGCATTGTCCCAGTTGGGGGCGTACACGTTAACCAGAAAGATCCGCTCCCCTTGAAGCCTACCACTCACCATTACATATCTACCTCCACTGTCCGCCACCACACTCGACGCCACAAACGACAAGCTCTTGCCAACTAAAATTGCCACCCCTCGATTCTTCGCATCTATCCCCGACTGAAACACCTGCCCGACCCAGCCTCTTCTCAGCCTCACCTGATCCGCCACCTTAAGGTGCGTCTCCTGGAGCATAGCCACATCCGCTCCCAGCCCCTTCAAATGCGCCAAGACCCGGGACCGCTTCACCGGTCCATTCAGCCCCCTTACGTTCCATGTGACCAGCCAAATCTGGGGGGTCTTCCCCCTCCCTCTGCGCCGGTCAGCCATAGCTCTCCCTTGGCTCACCACGTGCCCGCAGAACCCCCCAAGCCCGTTACCCATGGTGGCAGACCCCCCTTCCAACTTCCCCCATCACCAGCAGTTCCCCTTCGGCCCCTGCAGCAGCAACCCGGTACCCCCCCCCCATTTCCCCCCCCCCCCCCAAGCTAGGGCCCCCCTAGCTGCGTAACCCCTTCCCCAACCCCGCCCCCCCCGACCCTACACGCGGGAAAAAGACGGGCACATGACCCAGCTGGACCGCGAACAGCTCCCTAACCCTCCACCAGTGAAAAAACGAAAAAGCACCCAAATAAATAAATAACAGCCCCAAAAAGCGAAAAAGCAGAAAAGCAAAAAGGCATCATCAAACACAACCAATAAAAACAAAAGGATTAGAAGGAGGACAAAGCCTCCGGACTATGTACATCATTCCCCAGCCCCACAGTCCTCAGTTCTAGTCCAGCTTCTCTGCCTGGACAAAGGCCCAGGCCTCCACCGGAGAATCGAAGTAGAGCTGGCGATCCTTGCAAGTGACCCAGAGGCGAGCCGCCCATAACAGGCTAAACTTCACCCTTTTCCTGTGAAGCACTCCCTTCGCCCGATTGAAACCAGCCCTTCTCTTCGCCACCTCCGTGCTCCAGTCCTGATTGATCCTGATCTCTGCATTCTCCCGCTTGCTGCTCCTTTCCTTCTTCGCCCATCTCAGCACACGGTCAACGAAGCGGTGAAAACGGACCAGCACCGCCCTAGGCGGCTCATTCGGCTTGGGCTTCCTCAATAGCACTCGACGGGCACCCTCCAGCTCCAAGGGTTCCTGGAACGACCCCGCGCCTATTAACAAGTTCAGAATCACAGCTGCGTAGGCCCCCATATCCGAACCTTCCAGCCCCTCCGGGAGGCCCAAAATCCGCAGGTTCTTCTGACGGGAGCAGTTCTCCATCTCTTCCATCCTCGCTAGCCACTTCTTGTGAAGCACCTCGTGCGACTCCACCTTCACTGCCAGGCCCAGGAGTTCATCCTCGCTCTCCAAGGCCTTTTGCCGTAGCTCTCGGATCTCTGAGCCGTCTGAGTCACCATGAGCTTGTCCAGCGAGGCCTTAAACGGTTCCAGGATCTCAGCCTTCAGCTCTCTGAAGCAGCGCTGAAGCAGCTTCTGCTGCTCTTGCGCCCACTGCTGCCACGGTGCCAGTTCCCCACCCGCCGCCATCTTGTTTTTCCTGCCTCGCACCTTTCTCTGCTCCAAAGCCGATTTTTTGAACACTCCGCTCCTGGTTCAGTCCATCCACCGGCAGATAAGCACAGTGGATGTGTTCCCACCCGGGGAAAAGTCCAACCAGCACCGCAACGGGCCCTTAAAAGAGCCCAAAAGACCAAAAATAGTGGGAGCTACTGAACGTGCAGCTTAGCTCCGCATCACCGCAACCGGAAGTCCTTTGAATGACTTTTCAACAGGCCAATGTTGGCTCAGCTAACAACTTTCTCTGGGTGGCCGCATTGTTAATACTGCAAACCAAACAGTTGCGTAACATCTCTAACAAGGTCTCACCACAGTCACAGTACTCCGCAATCCTACGTAGCCTGGATAGAAACTCTGTAAGGGATTCTCCTGAAGTCCTCTCAGCGCTATTAAACTGGTAACATTGGACTATCGTGGATGGGGTTGGGTTAAAATGTTGCCCCACTAAGTTCACAAGTTCATGGTGTCCGGCGCAGCTGGGTAAGGCTACTAATCACCCTAAACGTATGCGGGCTGCAGGCAGTGAGCAAAATTACCACCTGGCACTCATTTTCAGTGAAGTTGTTTGCCCAGAAATAGCAATGCATCCGTTGTGCGTACTGGTTCCAACTTTCCAGCGCAGCATCAAAAACATCCAAACGTCCATACAGAGGCATGGTGTAACAGAAAAAAAACTTCCAACCTGTATCCAACAAAAATCGAGAGAGATGGCTTCAGCAGCGTAGACAGCTATCCACTTTAATCCTCGTCGCCAGTTTTGTGAGGGCCACGAAGAATCCAGCACAATTTGAAGAATAGAAGGAAATAACATTGATTTACAATAACATATATATATATATATAGATATATATATATGTATACAACAGCAGCAGTAACTCCCTTGCTGCTCACTCCTCTCTAGCTGGTTCCAAACTGGCCAGCTCTATTTATGCAGGGAATCTGCTAATGATTTCTCCGCCCCCCTCATTGGGGAAGCTCATACTCCCTAAGGATTGTGGGATTGCCATTAGTCCCCAGCCAGTGGTAAGCAGGCAGGTTAGGGCAGCACGGTAGCATGGTGGTTAGCACAATTTCTTCACAGCTCCAGGGTCCCAGGTTCGATTCCCGGCTTGGTTCACTGTCTGTGCAGAGTCTGCACGTTTTCCCCATGTGTGCCTGGGTTTCCTCCGGGTGCTCCAGTTTCCTCCCACAATCCAAAGATGTGCAGGTTAGGTGGATTGGTCATGCTAAATTACCCTTAGTGTCCAAAATTGCCGTTCGTGTTGGGTCAGGTTACTGGGTTATGGGGATAGGGTGGAGGTGTGGGCTTGGGTAGGGTGCTCTTTCAAAGAGCCGGTGCAGACTCAATGGGCCGAATGGCCTCCTACTGCACTTTAAATTCTATGACTATGAGTTATAACACTTACCCTTTTAAATTAAAGTTTTGGAAGATGCTTGATATTAGATTCAGTCCAATTATCTATGGCCCTTCCCTGCTTGTCTTCGTTACTACCAATTATAGCTCTTACAGATTATAAGCCGCAAAACATATTTTCAAATTATAATTAATGAAAGTTGAAAAGACTTACCAAACTTGCCCATTACTTCCTAATCAGCTCTCTCCCTTGCAGTCTCAGCTATAGCAGGGCAAGACTGCTCTCTGAATCCATAAAAGTTACAAAGCAAGGAGAAAAAGCACGAAAGAGAAAATGCTGGAAAATCTCAGCAGGTCTGGCAGCATCTGTTGGGAGAGAAAAGAGCTAATGTTTCTTTTCTCTCCCAACAGATGCTGCCAGACCTGCTGAGATTTTCCAGCAATTTCTCTTTTGCTTCAGATTCCAGCATCCGCAGTAATTTGCTGTTAAGGAGAAAAAGCATCTCTTCCCGCTCTACACCGTATCCCCACTCTGCTTCAAATTCCCAAGTTTAAAGCTCACTCTGTCTGTCATCTCACTCCGGATGAGGCCTCTCTCCCAATGCTCATGCGCAAAACTTCCTGTCTGTATTGCATCCAGCTCGACAACTTTCCAAGATCTCTGGATTCTTCCAATTCTAGCCTCTTGACCATTCCCAATTTTAATCGATCCACCATTGATGGCTGTGCCAAGGCCTCAAACTTTGAAAATCTCCACAAGCCTCTCCACCTCTATTCTTCCCTTTCCCACTTTGGCAGTGCTGAATTTCTAACTCGTGATCATTTCCCCCTAAGCTCCTTCTGTGGTTTGATGTCAAATTTGTTTGATAATGCTCTGGAGCATATTTACTAAGTCAAAGGCATTATATAACTGCAGTGTTGTTGTCCAACTTCCTGTTATCATGGTTTCAGCACACTCATAGGTCAACATTTAACATTGAAATTAGCTACATCAATGTTTAAAACTAAAATCCTTCATGCAAGCTGTTTCCAAGTTGATTGTAACTATGCAGTTTCAGGCTGTGACTGTAGCCATCTGGGTTGGCCACTCACAACTAGGTACAGACAAACTCACAAAGCCTAGCGGGTAAAATGGACAAGCCAAGACTCAGGCAGGCTCAGAGCCTGAAATGCATATTTGTCAGCAAGAAGTCCAGACGGTATCAAAACTCCGACCAATTAGCATTTTGATGGGCCGATTAGCATTTGATGGCCCATCTTCACCCAAAAAAAGGACTGGTACTCGAGCGACCGGGACAGTCCCAGACATTTTGGCGCCACTCCCTGTTCAAGGGAAACGTAAACAACGGATCAGTGACCGCTAGGGACACGCCCAGATCCCCGCCCACTTATTGGTTAGGAATCGAACGGAGTGATCAGGGATCACCCAATTAGTGGGGCCCAAACCGAAGGACCGTCCAAAAGAGCGCGAAACCCCCAAGTATAAGAAGAAGAGTTTGCCACATGTTCATCCTCTCTTGGACCTGGTATCCCGGTCACGGCCATCTCCAAGTGCAGCAACACCAGAAGCAAGTACAAGTTCAACGCTCACTACCAGGCGGATGAGCCCAGCTGAGCAGCAGTTACTCCTTTGGCCTCGATAGATCTAGAATCGAACAGCGGCTACTATTTCTCTGGCCGAAGCCGGGTGCCCAAAGTTATGTCAAGGTTGTCTTAGTCGATATGTGCAGTTAACTAGTAGTGTTTATGTTGCATGGCTAATTGTGTGTAAATAAAGTGCCCTAACTAACTGGTGTTTGGCTCTTTGATCGATAGCCGGTTGAAACTTGTGGTGGTATCATTTGATACCTGCGACTCTAAGCATTAGGACATAGATAACATAGAAAGAAGGGCAAATTCATTGATTGCCATAATTGGAACAGAGCCACAGAAAGGGCAGAGTAAAAGAGTAAAGAAAGAAAGGCAACATGACCAAGTTTCTGAAGTCATTGCTCTCATTTTGTATACACACATATATATTTATAACCATGTTCATCATCTGACTGTTGACAGTGCCATGGGCAATTTACTAATATCACTGAAAGCATTTATAACCATCTAAATTCTAATCCTATCTGAAATGACTTTCTTCTGTTGAGGCCTTTACATCCTGTATAATAATCCAGTGGAGCTGCAGTTGTATTTTCTTGTCATAAAACCTGATTTGCTCGTTTATTTGATGTGAGTCAATGATCATTTCAGTGCTTTGCCGACTGAGATGATACTAAATAATTCATTCACTCGGCATTGTCCCTCAGAGATTAACTTTTTTCCTTCTGGTCTATTTTTTAAAAAAGATTTGCACCAAAGATTGCAGAAAATGTCCTGTGCATTGCCATTTTAAATACAAACCACAGCAACACAAATGCAGGGATACAAAGCTTTTATCCAGAACTGTCAAAAAAAAAGCTTAGTGTGGGATGCAATATTTTGCATTTAAGATTTAGTTTCCACCTACATCTTGTTTAATAAAAATATGGCAAATTTTAACACTGTCAGCCAGGATCTTGATTTGATCACTAAAGACATGTGAAAGCTCCTATATGCAGAGTGTTCATCTAAGTGTGTGTTTCTGAAGGCCCAGCTGAAAATTTGCACTTTCAGTCTAGCTGGAATCCTGTTCCATGCCACTGAACGAGCTGTTCTCTGAGGGAAGTTGTGCCAAGGCAGAATGAATTGTATAAATAGATTTTTTAAATCTTACAAACTTTTGAGTGATTGCTTCATATCCTAGATATAGCTCATTAAAGGCATATAACATCGACAAAATACTTGTTTGGATCACATGTGTGGTACAAATTCCAGGAATCATCCTTTACCATTTGTTTAAAGATGATAAAGGTCATATTTAGTTTTCTGTAATATTGTTCTGAAATTCTGTTTCCAATTGATTGCAAAATGACACTTTAGTCTAAAACTGAAACACACTGAAACCCTGCAAGTCTGGAAATCTATTGTTCGGAAACACCAGCGGCCAGATTCTCCATTCCTGAGACGTTGACGCCAGAGCAGAATTCGTGGACTTCCACGACAGCAAAACTGGCGCCGCACCTGGACCTATTCAGCACGTGTTGAGGGGATAGCACCGGCGCCACGTGGAACACAATCAATTCCAATTAGAAATGGTGCGGAATTCGCTGGGTCTGTGATTGACCCTCGGGAGGCTGACAAGCTACACACTTCACTCCCCCCACACGTGCAACCCCACAACAAGATGGCACAGGTTGCGCTGGAGTGTTTCCATCCCGCTGATGGGTCAGCTGGAGCCAGAGGGCACCTAGGGAGAGGCCTATACAACCTGTGGTTCACAGTGAGCAGTCAGCGGCATGTACAGCTGCATGTCTGCCTTGCAGACCGCGGCAATGGTGTTCTGTGCCCATCCACCCCACAGTTCATATCCTGGCCATCCACGGTTACTCCAAGATTAATGAGTGAAGGCAGTTGAGATTTTCAGCGGTTATGGGCGCGATTTAAACAGGAAAAAAATCTATGTCTGGTTTTGGAAGCGTTTAGCGGGGTGTTTCTTGGCCGTTGCAAAGCTGAGAAACAACTCACTACTCAACGGTACTTTGCCGTTATATTTGACCTTGGAGAGTTACTTTCCACCGAGGCTGCACTTCGAGTCATTTCCTGAAAGCGAGCCCAGCAGGAAACGCTCCTGGCAGATCGGGGTGCCATTTTTTCTGGCTTTCCTCCACCCCTTTTCAGTCTACTCACTGTTTTTGACCCCCTCTCCTCCCCAACCTGAGAGAGAGTGCAAAGAGACCACCCTGCCCTGTCCTCGACCACCCAGGGGTCTCTAATGGCCTCGGAGACCTCCTCAGGTGCCATTACATCTGGATCATGTTTGTGGAAACCAGTAATAAATGGCACCCTGGTGGGGTCTCACAGATGTGGCCGTTAGGTACTGGGCACTGGGAGAATCCCACAAATGCATATTTAAATGATCTTAAGGCTCATTGAAATGAAATGAAATGAAAATCGCTTATTGTCACGAGTAGACTTCAATGAAGTTACTGTGAAAAGCCCCTAGTCACCACATTCCGGCGCCTGTTCGAGGAAGCTGTTACGGGAATCAAACCGTGCTGCTGGCCTGCTTGGTCTGCTTTCAAAGCCAGTGATTTAGCCCAGTGTGCTAAACAGCCCCTGTTTAGATATTTAGATATTTAAATATGTTGATCTGTATCTCACCCTTGTTGATTAAATCTCACATCTCGCGAGGCGTTTTGAGTATCGCAAATCACCCGAGGGGCCTCTGGCGAGATTCAACAGCCTCGTCCGAACACCAAGTTGGGCACGATGAGGCCACTAAATTGTTCCCTTTATGTTTGTTTTGTAGATCATGAAAAAGCATTTGATTGGGTTGACTGGATTAAGTTCTTGACAGTGTTGGAAGACGTTTGAGTATAGTGGAGGGCTCACAAAAATCTGAACACGGAACAAACAGCAGCAGTGAGATTAGCCAGTGGGGAGATGGGACAATGTATAATTTAAAGAGGAGATTAACATGGTGTTGCTGTTTCTTGAATGCAGAAGGAATGATCAAAGAGGACACAAAGACTGGCCTCAAAATTGTGGTGTGTTTGTGTGTGTGTGTGTGTGGGGGGGGGGGGGGGGGGGGGCGGGGGGGGGGGGGGGGGCGGTGAGTGAATAATAACATCAATTAGATTTGCAGATGGCAAAGCACTTGTAGCAAGCACGGAAGAAGGATTACAAGAACTAGTGTCGAGACTAGTAACAGCAGGCATGAACTTTGGAATCAAATTGAACATTGGCAAAACCAAAGTGATGCATATCTCAAAATCACCATGAAATATTCATATATTCACAGTAGGAACAGAAATTGAACCAGTTCAAGAATTCAAGTATTTGGGAAGCATAATACTTGCAGATGGAAGGCACAGATGAGAAGTAAGAAGCAAGAAGAGACGGCTGTTGACTGAAAAGCAAAATAAATGATTCAAGAAGTGACCTACAAACAGCTGGAGTGTTATTTTGTATGCCTGTGAGACCTGGCTTCATGAAAGGGGGAGACCACCTTGCTAAGTCACTTTGATTGGGGTTTGGAGGAGAATGAAAAGGATCAACTGGACAGAAAAAGTAACAAATGATGACGTGCTGTGGAAAGGGAACAAACAAAGAAATTCGCTGAATGTAATTGGGGACAGAGAGAGAGTTTGGGTGCCCAGTACCTAACGGCCTTGGAAATCCTTATGCAAGTGCACAGCAGGAATTGCCTGGGAAGTCACTTCCATTGGGCAATTGCTTGGGGGACGGGGTGGGGCGGTTCCCACCATTCTTGCCAGCGGGATCTCCCGGTCCCGTTAAAGGCAAAACCCCGCCCTGGGATTCAATGGAATATCCATTGAATTTCCTAATATTCAATGGGATATCCCAATGGGAAAGTCGCTGACACAAACACCGCGGGGCTGCAAAAAATCCCCCCTGCCTCCCACCCTGTGTCTGAAACAGTCTGAAAAATGGATCTAAAGTTAGAGACTTTGGATGTTTCCGACTTATTTAGCAGAATAGCTACCCAGGAAGAGTTAGGATTAAAAACAATTCTCACTCCGAGATAACTTTAGACCTGCCCAGCCTGACCCATGCACTGGATCCCTCAACTAACCCCCCACCCCGTGCTACACACATCCCTGACTACTTTCTTAACCCACTGCCTATCACCCATCCCCCCAAACCCCAACTGCCTGACAGCCCTCATCCTCCTGGCTGCACTCTTTAAACACCCCACCTACTCTTCCCACCCCAGGCGACCCCCAACCACCGAACTCCCCCAACTATTCTCCTCCCCGTTGAGAATCATCCCCACACTGTGAACACCCCCCCCCCCATCACCCTCGACCACCTCCCCCCTGATGCCCCGAGCCACCCTTCCCCTCACCCATATACCTTCTGTCCCAGTTGTCAAAGTTTCTTTGGGACCATTTAAATTAACATAAAAGTAGCTAATGCAATAAAAAGAGCACGGGGCTTAGCTTCCCCTCTCTTTGGGAAGGTCTCCTGGAGCAGGTATGCTCCAGATTTTTCTGGAGGCAGGGTTCTGTGTGAGAAATGTGGCACTTCAGTGCTGGGTAGGTAAGCAGGAATGGAGTACCAATCGCAGGGTAATTGCCACCCATTGGTAGATTTGGTCATGAAAAGACCTATGAGCCTATGAGCCGAGGACCTGCCTTCAGGCAGAGAACACATGATGACCATGAATGAAGAAATCTATTGGTCCTCCCACTTTCTGTTATTAGTCAATTATGCCATCTATAAATTCTTCTTTCAGTCATAATCATAGAGTCGTAGAGGTCTACAGCACAGAAAAGGCTTTGTGGCCCATCGCATCTGCGTCAGACAAAAACAACAACCTAAATATTTTAATCCCATTGCCCAAAACTTTGCCCGTTTCTTTGTATGCCTTGGCATTACATGTGCACATCTAAACACTTCTGAAATGTTATGATGGTCTCTGCCACCACCATTATTTCATGACGTGGAGATGATGGCGTTGGACTGGGGTGGGCACAGTAAGAAGTCTTATAACACCAGGTTAAAGTCCAACAGGTTTGTTTTAAATCACTAGCTTTCGGAGCGCAGCTTCTTCATCAGGTGAATGAATAGGTGAACTCCACAAACAAGGGAGGGAGGCAGAAGACAGGAAATTATAGGCCGGTTAGCCTGACTTCAGTCATTGGTAAGATTTTAGAGACTGTTGTTAAAGATGAGATCGCAAAGTACTTGGAAGTGCATGATAAAATAGGACTGAGTCAGCACGGCTTTGTCAAAGGAAGGTCATGTCTGACAAACCTGTTAGAGTTCTTTGAGGAGGTAACAAGAAAGTTAGACAAGGGAGAATCAGTGGACATGATTTATTTAGATTTCCAGAAGGCCTTTGACAAGGTGCTGCATAGGAGACTGTTAAATAAGTTAAGAGCTCATGGTGTTCAGGCTAAGATCCTGGCATGGATAGAGGATTGGCTGACTGGCAGAAGGCAGAGAATGGGGACAAAGGGGTCTTTTTCAGGATGGCAGCCGGTGACTAGTGGTGTGCCTCAGGGGTCTGTGCTGGGACCACAACTTTTTACAATATACATTAATGATCTGGAAGAAGGTACTGAAGGCACTGTTAAATGTACAGATGATATGAAGATCTGTAGAGGGACAGGTGGTTTTTTAGGAAGCAAGGGGGCTGCAGAAGGATTTGGACAGGCTATGAGAGTGGGCAATGAAGTGGAAAATGAATGTGGAAAAGTGTGATATTATGCACTTTGGAAGGAGGAATTTAGGCATAGACTATTTTATAAATGGGGAAATGCTTGGAAAATCATAAGCACAAAGGGACTTGGGAGTCCTTGTTCACGATTCTCTTAAGGTTAATTTGCAGGTTCAGTCGGCAGTTAAGAAGGCAAATGCAATGTTAGCATTCATGTCAAGAGGGTTAGAATACAAGACCAGGAATGTACTTCTGAGGTTGTATAAGGCTCTGGTCAGACCCTATTTGGAGTATTGTGAGCAGTTTTGGGCCCCATATCTAAGGAAGGATGTGTTGACCTTGAAAAGGGTCCAGACGAGGTCCACAAGAATGATCCCTGGAATGAAGAACTTGTATGAGGAACATTTGAGGACTCTGGGTCTGTACTCATTGAAGTTTCGAAGGATGAGAGGGGATCTTATTGAAACTTACAAGATACTGCAAGGCCTGGATAGAGTGGATGTGAAGAGGATGTTTCCACTTGTAGGAAAAAGTAGAACCAGAGGACATCATCTCAGATTAAAGGGACAATCCTTTAAAACAGAGATGTGGAGGACTTTCTTCAGCCAGATGGTGGTGAATCTGTGGAACTCTTTACCGCAGAAGGCTGTGGAGGCCAATTCACTAAGTGTCTTAAAGACAGAGATAGATAGGTTCACAATTAATAAAGAGATCAGGGGTTATGGGTAGAAGGCAAGAGAATGGGGATGAGAACATGTCAGCTATGATTGAATGGCGGAGCAGAATCGATTTGGCCGAGTGGCCTAATTCTGCTCCTATGTCTTCTGGTCTTATGGTCACATATATAGACACAGTCAATGATTCAAGATGATACTTTAAATGCAAGTCTTTGCAAGTAATTACGTCTTTACAGGTCCAGATGATGCGACAGGAAAGAAGGATAATCACAGGTTAAAGGGGCGTGAATTGTCTCACACCAGGACAGTTGGTAGGATTTCGCAAGCCCAGGCCAGATGGTGGGGGCTGAACGTAATGAGACATGAATCCAAGGTCCCAATTGAGGCCGTTCTCATGCGTGTAGAACTTGGCTGTCAGTTTCTGCTCAATGATTCTGTGTTGTTGCGTGTCCTGAAGGCCGCCTTGGAGAACACTTACCCGAAGATGAGAGGCTGAATGCCCTTGACTGCTGAAATGTTTCCCGATTGGAAGGGAACATTCCTGCGACAACCAATTAAGGAGCAATTTAGCATGGCCAATCTACCTATCCTGCACATCTTTGGCTTTGTTGGGGTGAGTCCCACGCAGACTTGGAGAGAATGTGCAAACTCCACACAAACAGTGACTCGGGGCCAGGATCGAATCCGGGTTCTCAGCACCGTGAGGCAGCAGTGCTAACCACTGCGCCACCATGCCGCCGCCTTGCTCTACTTTGTTTACTTACATTACTTTATTTTAACGACCCTGACTTACACTTATTTGTTCTGTTTCCCAGTTAAAACATTCCTCCTAAAGAAAAACACTTTTTAAACTCACGGCTGCTTCACTGTGATGCTGATCTATATTTTGGGCATCAATATACCCTCGTGCCTGGGGGACAGTTGCCACATTAGTCAGCGCCAGCAGCCTGAGCATTAGAACAGGGGTGCAATGCCGAAAGAAGATGAACTACTACATTTTGCCAGGCTAAATGCTCCCTTTATGCTCACTGGACTCCACCTCGCTGTCACCCCTCGGATTGTCACCTTGATCCCACATGCTGACACCTAGCAGGGCCTCAGCATCCAAACTCATGCAAGTTTCCTCAAACCACCACTACTGGCTTACCCGCATTGCCCACACACGCCAGGTATCATCGACATCTGATTTGCAGGCGTCCAGTTCATAATATCCCCATTTGTGTTCCTGCAGTATAAACTTGCCCACAACTACCACAAGAGAGAGAAGACGGGTGCTGGGATGTCTGAGCAAATGATCATGACTCCTTTAGGGGAAGGAGCCCAAGAGCTCGCAGGAGAGGAGCAGGAGTGAGCCTGAGCTGAGATCGAGGTGGGCTTGCGAGAGAAAAGTGAGGAGTCACTGCATGTTCATCCAGATGACCAATCTCAATTGAGTTTTGTGTATTCCAGACAATTGACCAGGTGATGTACTAATACCATGTTCCTTTCTCTGAGCATCCTTGCTCTTTCTGGTCTTGTTCTGCAGGGTCAACCCTTAGTGCCGCCTCATGTTGCTTCTGGGTCTGTGCCCCATCCAGTACACTGATTAGTAGAATGGCCAGCTCCACCGGCAGGAACATCACCCGATCAGCCTGGCCCATCCACCAACAGAGTCCCACCATCCACCCTCAACAGGATTTCGAAGGAGATGTCAGGAGGATATTGAAGAAGCGTCATGGCTATCACTCGCACCACCCACCAGTGCAGAGACACACATCTTGGTGGGTGATCTTAGTAGACAGGATTCTGGGTCACTATCTGGTGAGCACCACACTGCTTCTGATGCACATTAGATGGAGGCAGGCACATCCTAGGGATCTGACAGTCAGAGTCTGCATTATCCCAGACACAGCTGTGCTCCAGCTAGCTGCCATGCCTCTGGACATGATTGTCACTCAGCTGCTTAAGATGTAAAGGCAGAGCTCGGAATACCAGGATGGGTTGTCAGCAACACTGCTGCAACTGCTAGGCCAAATGGAAGAGTCTCAAAGCCTTCTGCCACAGGAGGTTGTGCTGGCAATGCGTGGCACCCAGGTCAATATTATAAGATGGCATCTGCAGTGAAAAGCCTGGGGTAAGAGACCTATTCCATGGAGGGAGCACTCCAAAGCATGGTTCAGTCCCTGAGGTCCATGGCTGAGGGCTTCAACTGTATGATCCGGACAATGGCGGGCCTTACGTACTGGCAATGCCAGATGATGTTGAGGCTTCTGGAGCTTAATGATGCTGCCCCACCTTCTCAGGGTTCCCAAGCACGTCGAGGAAGGAGTATCTGCTGCAGCACAGCACAGGGCCTTCCATTTAGGAGACCCAGATAGTGACAAACCAATCTGAATCCCCATTCCCTGAGCCCGCTGCAACTCGGACATAATGGCCAGAACAGGGTGACACTACACCAGTGCCAACCGCAAGTTGGCTGGGGCCTCCTAGGTCTTGGACCTCCAGAGGACACCTAGCAAGGGCAGATCAGGCAACAGGGCTTGGGAGGCAGCAGGCCACCTCCACTTCTGATGTGATGGGAATATATCTAGATGTAATGGGAAGATACACAAGTCTTCGGGGCAGCACGGTGGCATGGTGGTTAGCATAAGTGCTTCACAGCTCCAGGGTCCCAGGTTCGATTCCCGGCTGGGTCGCTGTCTGTGTGGGGTCTGCACGTCCTCCCCGTGTGTGCGTGGGTTTCCTCCGGGTGCTCCGGTTTCCTCCCGCAGTCCGAGGATGTGCGGGTTGGGTGGATTGGCCATGCTGGATTGCCCGTAGTGTCCTGAAAAGTAAGGTTGGGGGGGGGTTGTTGGGTTACGGGTATAGGGTGGATACGTGGGTTTGAGTAGGGTCACCATGGCTCGGCACAACATCGAGGGCCGGAGGGCCTGTTCTGTGCTGTACTGTTCTATGTTCTATGTTCTATGTTCTAAGAACTTGTAGCGGCACAGTTTGGGCATGGGTGAAAATAGGCTCTAGTAGTAGGGGACATTGTCACTTTTAATGTTTGGATATGTCATGGAATTCAATATTATTGCTCTTCGCCTCCTTAACGCCTCAGAATCTTTCACCCTCCTCCCAGTGGAATGTGGCGAGCACAGCAGACCACCCCAAAGTGGAAGAGGCTCTCAAAGCTGTATTGTAGGGCCTCATCGGACCTATCAAGGCAGTGAAACCACATCTTCAACAGGTTCACTCAGTGACAGCTCGTGTCACACTGAGACCCTCATGTTTTCTGGTCTTGGTTGTAGTCTGCGGCCTTCGCACTGGTGTCATCAGCTATGACCTGAGAGGATATCCCTTGTCCCCAAGGAGCCAAACCTGAGGCCAGGGGTGTTCCTCAAAGATTCCAGGGAACTACAGCTGGCCAAGGATGTAGGTGTCATGTTCGCTCTTTGGAAATCAGACACACATGTGCATGAAGCGCATTTGTTGGTCACACAACAGCTGGACATTGAGGGAGTGGAACCCATTCTGATTGATGAAGGGGACTCCCTGGTGTCATGGGATGTGAAGAGCGACATGATCTAGTCTATCGTCCCCTGCACTTATGGCAGACCCACTATGCACCCAAAGCTCATAGCCCTCTCATCCTGCCATGCCCGTTCGAGGTCAAAATGAATGTAGTCCATATGCTGTGCATACAATGCATCTATCATCACCTCATGGATGCACTTATGGGTGGATGCCTATATGATTGCACAGAGCTTCTCTGTGGAGCCTTGAAAGGACCTGGTGGTGTAGCAGTTGAGGGCTGCCATGAGGTTGATGGCTACAGGGAGCAGGAGTCCTTTGCAGCAACTTGGCGGCAAGTCCACAAGGACATGACCACAGGTGCCGCACAGTCTCACTCATGAGGCGTAGTCTCAATACACATGTTGTCCGACAGCTCTATCAGGGACACACAAGTTTGGTCTCCTTTGTTGCCTTTGTGCCCTCTGCATGGCTGGCGTTGCCTCCATTCTCTGAGTTTCCTTGCTCTTCCTGGTCTTGTTCTGCAGGATCAACCCTTAGTGCCGCCTCATGTTGCTTCTGGAGTCTGTGGCCGATCCAGTACGATGATTAGTAGAATGGCCAGCTCCACCGGCTCCATGCCAATATCGACAGGAATCCTGCAAGGAGTGAGAAAGGGAGAGAGTGTCAGGATAGAGTTGAAACTGGTGCCTATCAGTATCTCCCCAGACTCATTGACCTTCCTAACCTGGAAGCAGTCAGTCCCAGATGCTGGATGGCAGCGATTGCACACCCACAGCTCAGGTGCCCTCCCATCTCCAGACCATGATTAGCACTGGCCTATGCCCCAGCCTGCTTAGACTCACCTGTAGGCTTCTGGCTGGATTTGCCCTCCCTTGAGCTCACAACCACTGGGGGTTCTTACAGGAGGGTCATGTGCTCCCTCATCTCGACTGTCCAAGGTCAACTGAACAGTTATGTCTGCTTTGCAGGGGCTGCTGGATCTGACAGGATGGCATTGGGGTCCCAGCAGAGAAGCCACCCCATTGTCTCTTGCTCGCATGCCACCCAGCTTTGAGCCTGAACCCTGAGGATTCCTCCTATTCCTTGACTTTGAGACTGTGGGGAGCTGACATTGATCAGGGTTAACTCTTAATGGCCAATAAGTGTGATAAGCATTATCTCAGGAACGTTAGAGAGTGCAATATGTTCTGCTTCAGGGAGAGGCAGAGCTATTAGGCATCCTTCTTCCTCAGGCTGCCTAGTTCAGAGATCTCATTGCTCTCATGCCTCAAAATTTAAACCTCCTGGACAGCTACGCCATAGGTTCAGGCTCCCACCTCTCAACCTCAGGTGGGCACTGTGTTTCTTTCTCTTTTGGGGGCTTAATCACCCAGCCCTTTAGGCTGGAGTATAACATTAATGATGTTAATTTGAATACTTATTTCTGTACTTGAGGATGTATTCTATGGTCCCCGGTCGATGGGTTGTAAACTGGTTTGTGAAATGCATCGCATGGCATGCCCACCCATCCTGACCTGTTTTATGAGGCAGAGTGGAGGTGCTGGTGGCCCACCAACTTTGGGCCTATTGAGGTCCTTAAGTGGCTAATTTATTGGCCACTTAAGTGCCTCATCCTGCCCCCTCCCACTGCCATTTTACTTATGGCAGGTGAAGGCCCACACTAGGTTGGTAGCCTGGTAGGATACTGAGTAAGCTGGTGTCAGGCAAGGTGGGGGGAATTCACTTGAAGGGCTCACATGCTCATCGGAGGCACTCACCCACAACTCATAACCACTTTAACGCTCCCCCTGGTCTCTCACACCCACTTCCCCCATCACCCTCCTAGCTGCAGCCCACCAGCCGGACCCAGCCGTTACTCCAGTTTCCATTAGCTTCTCTTCTTCAGCGGCTGCCTGTAGTCCCAGCATGGCCACTCTCCGTAAGTGATACTGCTGGGACTACAGAGCTGCCAGTCAATCAGATTGACTGGACTTCTTCCTGAATGAAAGGCGGAAGCTCCATTGCCAGCCAATCAGGGATTCATGGAGAGTTAACTGGCGCAGGGCAGCCGGTATCATCTGAAATGTGGTCTCTGCCGACTCTGCGGATGGCGGGGCATTAACTCCTGGAGGCGGAAATTCCCGTCCGGAGGCCTATACTTTCGCTCCCAAGTTGGGTAACGCTATTCAGGAAATTTCGTACTCGCCACATTCATCTGGGGAGAAAGTGATGCAAAATGCTGGAATCTTCATTCCCAGGTGGGCGAGTGTGGGATGGAGTCAAGCCCACATCCCCCTGACGCAGTGCTGAGGTGTGCTGTTTAAAAGATCTGCCTCCGTTCTCTGGAATTTTGCCCCAGATGTTTTCTCAAAGATTAGATTCACTCGCCCTCAACCCTCACACCCCTCACACTGATGTTGAGAATACTCACCAAATCTGGCATCATCTGTGGAGAGAGAAGCTAAGTTCACATTCCAGGTTATGACCTTTCAACAGTGCTTTGTTCCCTTCAGGAAGTTGTTTTGAACATGCAACTTTGGAAGAGCTCTGATTGTTTGCTGCAACAAGAAGGTTCATAGGATGGACAACTCCAGAAATCTGTAAGGGAATTTATTTAGATCAGTTAATTTGCTGTACATTCATACTCAAGGCCAAACACCAGGGCAATCCGGTTTATACGCTTCTCCTCTACACAGGAAGGTGACTGAGAGTGAAATAGAATTCCTCAGAAGGTGATTCCTAGGCTTGTGGGTTATTGATTCCACTCATTTTGCATTGTAAATTAACAATCGTAAAGACTCCAATTTATGGGCAGCACGGTGGCCTAGTGGTTAGCACAACCGCCTCACGGCGCTGAGGTCCCAGGTTCGATCCCGGCTCTGGGTCACTGTCCGTGTGGAGTTTGCACATTCTCCCCGTGTCTGCGTGGGTTTCGCCCCCACAACCCAAAAATGTGCAGAGTAGGTGGATTGGCCACGCTAAATTGCCCCTTTATTGGAAAAAATAATTGGGTAATCTAAATTTATAAAAAAAAAGACTCCAATTTATGTAATGTGCGTTTCATAAGCACGGATTGCAAAACAAGTATTCATAAAGCTGTCCGTTACCTCAGCACTATTTCAACAGCAGGAGCATTAAGAGGATGACTGCTGGGTGGTAAGAGGTACACCTTACTGCCATTATTCATAATGTTCATTTGCAAGGTCACTGACTTTGAAAGTGATCCAATGAAACACCAAGGCTGCAAAAGTCAGCTGCATTATACAGCTAGTGTCAGCCCTATATCAATCTGGACATCGGAAAATGGTAGCGAAACAGCTTCTGGCTGCTCATGCTAAAACCTGCATGGCGTGACATGCTTGTCAGGGCATTGACACAGTTGTGTGAATTGTGACATTGTAAGAGCCGTTCCTTTTCCTTCTTGTTTGTTGCCTTTCTATTCCCTATTTCCCCTTTCTGTTATTTTTGCCGTTACATTTTTGATCCATGGATGATTTATGGATATGTGTCTTTCAGACAGCCTGCCATTTTAATTCAAGCAGAAGAAAGCAGTGGATTGTGCCTTTAATTCAAATGAAAGGATCCAGAAGGCTATGCTGATTTAAATTGTGGACTGGCACCAATGACCGAGATTGGCTGGGACTCTGTTTGATTGATTTGGCTGATGGCCAATGAATGAGCCCAGAAGGCTGTGCTGTGCCTAGTAACAGGTGATGGTTGGATAATATCCCACTGGACTGTTTCACAGAGCCATGAGGTTCCATTTTGGTTTCCCTTTTGATTCTGGTAGTGGAGGTAAAAGATCCAGAAAAATCCTCTCCAAAAAACTGCTGCTATGCCTCCTCAAAATGACCCAGTTAACTCTCTCTCTCTCCCTCCCCAACAGGGCCGGTGCTAGGAATTGCAGGCCCAATTAGAAAAGTGATGGCGGGGCCCCTACTCTACAAAAGTAAAAATTTATGTATGTTTATATTTCGTGTAGTATGCTCATCTTTAACCAAAAAAAAACATTAAATGCTTGATATACTAAAATTTTGAAACTTACTTACCCGGGCGGAAGGATTTGGCGGCGCAGGGCTGAAGGATTTGTCGATGGTAATGCGGTGCGTTCCCCAAAAGTAAAAACTACCCTATAGTTCCTCTTAGAATACAGAAAAGGCTTCAAACGGTAACTCTGTCGCCGCTGGCGCGGGGCCCCCTTAAGGTGCGGGGCCCAATTTGATGAAATTGGTCAAATAGGCTTAAAACCGGCCCTGCTCCCCAATAAACCTGTGGTTGTTGGATTCATGAAAACAGGACCTGAAGGCAGACAATGAACTGAGAGCAAAGTCTGATGCAACAGGGACGCTGTATCACCAGGAAAATTGTAAGGATAGACTACACAACAATGACTGATTCCCAAGCTTACTCTGGAGAAAGCCTGCAAGGACCCATCATCTAAAGCAAATATTTTTGTCTCTTTCACTGACATTTTCTCAAAAAATTTGAAATAAAAGGCACCACAAATAAACATTTCCATAAACAACTTTATTCAGCACCCTTTCCAATAATACATGCAAAACTCAACTTGTCACACTTGCTGTTTTCCATTAGTACATTTATTTGCATGGCTACTGCTCCTACCCATTGCAGGACAACCATATGCAACTCTGGAGCTTGAAATAGAGTTTTAGATTCCAGCACCTCTGCGTAAGCTGCAGCTGTCTGGTCTGATTGCGAGGTGGATTTAGAATTAAACACACCAATTAAGTGGCCCTCCACTGGAGAGTCTCCAGAGTCTATCAGCAGGCTGGAAAAATTGATTATGTATTAGCGGCTCAAATTGAACAGGTGTATTCTTATCGAAGGAAAGCACTGAGATGTGTTCCTGCCACAGTCAAACTTCTTCCTTCTTTGGGACTACCTCTAAGAGGACATGATGTGTCATCACTGCCAACTTGAAGTGGTAATTTTTTAGCCTGCCTTGAATATCTCAGTGAATTTGATGAGCTTTTCAAAGAACATTTGAAAAGTTATCAATAGCAGAAATGGCTGTCACAAGGGGGCATAATTTTAAGGTGATTGGAAGAAGGTATCGGGGAGATGTCGGAGGTCGGTTCTTTACACAGAGAGTAGTGGGTGCGTGGAATGCACTGCCAGCAGAGGTGGTGGAGTCAGAGTCATTAGAGACATTTAAGCGACTCTTGGGCAGCCATATGGACAGCAGTAAATTGAAGGGGTGTAGGTTAGCTTGATCTTAGATTAGGATAAATGGTCGGCAGAACATTGTGGGCCAAAAGGCCTGTACTGTGCTGTACTGTTCTATGTTCTATATTACTGCTCAGGGAAGGTCAACTTTTGAATGCACAGGACCTACAATGCCTTCATCACTATAATGGCAGAGTGTCTCAGAAACAAATTAACTAATGAAGTAAAAGATGCCAAACACTGATCCATAATAGTTGATTCAACACCAGATGTGAGACATGTGGACCAATTAACATTGATTTCAAGATATGTGACCAGCGATGCTGAAGCTGTAGAATGATTTATTTGTTGTGCCCAGTTATAATCCTACACTTCTGAGTGTCTGGAGACAACTGTTTTGGAAATCATTGCAAATTTTCGTTTGGACATCAAAAAATGTCATGGGCAGAGCTTCAACAATGCCACAAATATGGCAGGAACATATTCCGGTCTGAAGCAAGACTGAACAATGCAAGTCCGTGTGCATTACTCATCCCATGTTCCAAACACTCCTTGAATTTAATCTGCAATGCTGCAGCTGAATCTGGTGAGGGAGCTGTACACTTTTTTGACTTTGTTCAAACCGTGTATGCCTTTTTTTCAGTTTCCAATCATCAGTGAAATATGTTGCAATCATGTTTGGAGCAGGCAAATGGAAAACATTTTTTATTTTCTTGTATTTTATTATTTTTCTAATAATCTTTATTGTGACAAGTAGGCTTACATTTACACTGCAATGAAGTTACAGTGAAAAACCCCTAATTGTCACATTCCGGCACCTGTTCCGGTACACAGAGGGAGAATTCAGAATGCCCATATTTCCTAACAGCACACCTTTCGGGACTTGTGGGAGGAAACCAGAGCACCCGGAGGAAACCCACGCCGACACGGGGAGAACATGCAGACTCCACACAGACAGTGGCCCAAGCCGGAAATCGAACCTGGGACCCTGGAGCTGTGAAGCAACTGTGGTAACCACTGTGCTACCATGCTACCCACAGTCAAAAGAATTTATGACACCAGGTGGTCCACTCATGCAGATGTTGTTTTGGCATTGAAAATGAACTTTGCTGATATAAAGGAAAGCTTATTGAACATAACCGGATAAAATCCAGAAAAAAAAAGTGCGAAAGCTGAAGCTAAATCCTGAGCAGAGAAGTTTGGAAAGTGGAAAAGTGTGAGGTTATGCACTTTGGAAGGAGAAATGGAGGCATAGACTATTTTCTAAATGGGAAGGTGCTTAGGAAATCAGAAGCACAAAGGCACTTGGGAGTCCTTGTTCACGATTCTCTTAAGGTTAACGTGCAGGTTCATTCAGCAATTAGGAAGGCAAATGCAATGTTAGCATTCAAGTCGAGAGGGCTAGAATACAAGACCAGGGATGTACGTCTGAGGCTGTATAAGGCTCTGGTCAGACCCCATTTGGAGTATTGTGAGCAGTTTTGAGTCCTGTATCTAAGGAAGGATGTGCTGGCCTTGGCAAGTGTCCAGCGGAGGTTCAAAAGAATGATCCCTAGAATGAAGAGTTTGTTGTATGAGGAACGGTTGAGGACTCAGGGTCTGCACTCAGAGTTTAGAAGGATGATTGAAACTTATTGAAACTTATAGGATACTGCGTGGCCTGGATAGAGTGGACATGGCGAGGATGTTTCCACTTATAAGAAAAACTAGAAGCAGCGGATACCATCTCAGACTAAAACTGAGGTCACAGCTTCAGACTGAAGGGACAATCCTTTAAAACTGAGAGGAGGAGGAATTTCTTCAGGTGGTGAATCTGTGGAATTCATTGCCACATAAGGCTGTGGAGGCCAAGTCACTGAGACAGAGGGAGATAGATTCTTGATCAATAAGGGGATCAGGGGTTATGGAGAGAAGGCAGATGAGAAAAATGTGAGCTATGATTGAATGGCGGAGCAGACTCAATGGGCCGAGTGGCCTAATTCTGCTCCTATGTCTTATGGCCTTATGTTATTGCTCTTTTACTCTTTTGAGGATCTGTATACTTCAAAGAATTAACGCCACAAGAAATTCAATGCAAAATGTTGATCCAACTTTACTGAATGCTGCACAATTGTTAGCCTCAGATAAAATTTTGTCATGGAAGTTCTAAATGAATATAACTCAGTGAAAGCAGAGGTACTAACATAAACAAAAGGTACAGGTACCTCTAATGATGGGACGCATACAAGATGCAGGAAATTATCATTTGATTTAACTAAAGACAATGAAATCACTTTAAAGGTGAAAGAGATCATCATGGTGATTTGGTGATGTGTAATGAGATAGACTTTACTAGGGAACTAATGGTGAAGGAACCCTTTGGGGGCAGTGACAACAGTATGATAAAATTCACCCTTCAGTTTGAGAGGGGGAAGCTGCAATCAGATGTAATGATTTTAAGACTGAGTAAACGTATTACAAAGACATGAGGGAGGAGCTGGCTGGAGTTGTTTGGAAAGGGAGCCTAGCAGGGAAGATAGATGAACAGCAATGGCAGGGATTTTTGTGGGTTATTCACGAGGCACAACCGAAATTAATCCCAAGAAAGAGAAAACATACTAAGGAGAGGACGAGACAATCATGGCTGACAAGAGAAATCAGGGATAGCATGAAGGCAAAAGAAGAAGCATACAAAGAGGCGAGGATTAGTGGAAAGCCAGAGGATTGGGAAGCTTTTAAAAGTAAGCAGAGGATAACTAAAAAAGGAATGGGGGAGGGGGGGTGGGGAAGACTATGAAATATGAGTGTTAGCTAACTAGTAATATAAAAGAAGATTGAAAGAGTTTATTTCGATATATAAAAGGTAAGTGAAAGACAAGAATGGACATTGAACCACTGGAAAATGAGGCTGGAGAAGTAGTCAGAGAATTTACAGTGCAGAAGGAGGCTATTCGGTCCATTGAGTCTGCACCGGCCCTTGGAAAGAGCACCCTGCTTAAGCACTCACCTCCACCCTATCCCCATAACCCAACAACCTCACCTTACCTTTTCAGACACCAAGGGGCAATTAAGCATAGCCAATCTACCTAATCTGCACATGTTTGAACTATGGGAGGAAACCAGAGCACCCGGAGGAAACCCATGCAGACATTGGGAAAAAGTGCAAACTCTGCACAGTCACCCGAGGCCGGAATTGAACCTGGGACCCTGGAGCTGTGATGCAGCAGTGCTAACCAATGTGCCATTTGGGAACAAAGAAATGGCAGAGGAACTGAATCTGTACTGTGCATCAGTCTTCAAGGTAGTATACCAGAACTTCAAGAGAGTCAGGGGGCAGAGATGAGTGGCATGACCATCACTGAGGAGAAAGTACTAGAGAATGTGAAATAATTCTGAAGGAGATAGCTGAGGAGATTGTGGAGGTATTGGTGGTGATCTTTTAGGAATCACTGAAGTCAGGGAGGAACCCACAGCACTGGAAAATGACTAATGTAACACCCCTGTATAAGAAGGGAGGGAGGCAGAAAATGGGAAATAATATACCAGTTAGCTTGACTTGATCGTTGGTAAGATTTTAGAGTCCATTATTAAGCATGAGATTGCAGATCACTTGGAAGTGCATGGTAAAATAGGACTGAGTAGCACGGCTTCGTCAAAGTTGTGCCTGTTAAAATTCTTTGAGGAGATAATGAGCAGGTTAGGCAAAGGAGAGCTAGTAGATGTGATCTATTTGGATTTCCGGAAGGCTTTTGACAAAGTGCCATACAGGAGGCTGCAGAATAAGATAAGAGTCTATGGAGTTAGGGCAAGGTACTGGCATGGATAGAATATTGGCTGTCTGGCTGACTGGCAGGATGCAGAGAGCGGAATAAAGGGGTCTTTTAGATGGCTGTCGGTGACCAGTGGTGTTCCACAGGAGTCAGTGCTGGGACCAAAATTATTAAAGATATACATTAACGATCAGGAAGAAAGAATTGAGGGCATTATTGCTATGTTTGCAGATGATACAAAGATATGTAAAGGGACAGGTAGTGTTGAGGAAGCAGGCCGGGTGCAGAAGGACTTGGACAGCTGAGGAGAATGTGCAAAAAAGTGCCAGATGGAATACAATGTTAAAAAGTGTGAGGTTATGCACTTTGGTGGGAAGAATAGAGGCACATACCATTTTCTAAATGGGAAAAGGCTTCAGGAATCTGAAGTACAAAGGGATTTACAAGTCTTGGTTCAGGATTCTCTTAAGGCTAACAAACAGGCTCAGTCGGCAGTTAGGAAGGCCAATGCAATGCTTGCATTCATTTCAAGAGGGCTAGAATACAAGAGCAGGGATGTGCTGCTGAGGCTGTTGAGGGCGGCACGGTAGCACAGTGATTAGCACTTTTGCTTCACAGCTCCAGGATCCCAGGTTCGATTCCGGCTTGGGTCACTGTCTGTGAGGAGTCTGCACGTTCTCCCCGTGTCTGCGTGGGTTTCCTCCCGGTACTCCGGTTTCTTCCCACAAGTCTGGAAAGACATGCTGTCAGGTAATTTGGATGTTCTGTGTTCTCCCTCTGTTACCTGAACAGGTGCCAGAATGTGGCGACTGGGGGCTTTTCACATTAACTTCATTGCAGTGTTAATGTAAGCCTACTTGTGACGATAAAGATAATTGTTATTATAAGGCTCTGATCAGACCCCTGGAATATCAGAGTGGTTTTGGGCCCCATATCTAAGGAAGGACATGTTGACCTTGGAGGGTGTTCAGAGGAGGATCAAAAACAATCCTGGGAATAAAGGGCTTGTCATATAAGGAGTGGTTCAGGACTCTGGGCCTGTGGTCTAGAGTTTAGAAAGTTGAAGGGGGATCTAATTGAAACTTACAGGATACTGAGAGGCCGAGATAGAGTTGACTTGGAGAGGATGTTTCTACTGGCGGGTGAGATTAGAAATCGAGGGTGCAGCCTCAGACAAAAGGGACAATCCTTTAAAAGCGCGATGAGGAGGAATTTCTTCAAGCAGATGGTGGTGAATCTTTTTTTTTAAATTTTAGAGTACCCAATTATTTTTTTCCAATTAAGGGGCAATTTAGTGTGACCAATCCACCTACTCTGCGCATTTTTGGGTTGTTGGGGGCGAAACCCACGCAGACACGGGGACAATGTGCAAACTCCACACGGACAGTGACCCAGAGCCGGGATCGAACCTGGGACATCAGCGCCCTGAGGCAGCTGTGCTAACCACTAGGCCACCGTGCTGCCCTAATGGTGGTGAATCTGTGGAATACATTGCCACAGGAGGTTGTGTTGGCCAAATCACTGAGACAGATAGATAGGTACTTGATTAATAAAGGGATCGGGGATTATGGGGAGAAGGCAGGAGAATGAGGATGAGAAACATATCAGCCATGATCGAATGACGGAGCAGACTCAATGGGCTGAATGACCTAACTCTACTCCTATATCTTATGGTCTTATCAGAAAGTGTATGTTTGCTCACACATGACGCACACTGCTATATTGACCATCTTTACTATCATTCTGACAAGAGGTAAGCTTGGACTTCAATTCAGCAATTATTCACACAGGTGTGTTTTTACAAATTAAAAGCACTGATCAATTTGTGTATTTTTGTGGATTCGCCTTTGCGCTCTGTGGGGTGAGAGTGGATTGGGTCGGGAGGGGCATGTGTTTGAGGGGGTGCGGGCAGCAATTAAGGTGAGTGCAGGGCCCCGCCAAATGTAATTCGGTCTCTGGCTGCGTGAAAATCACCAAGGGCATTGGCGGAGTGGCAGTAGTGGAAGGATGAATGTTATAATCCTGAGAGAGGAAAGCATGTAGAACAAAGATGTAGCATACATCAGAGTCAGTGTGCCCCTCCCCCACATCCCCGCTCTCTGCCCCTTGCCAAAATGCCCACCACAATGGCAACTGAGTAGTCTTAATAATCTTTTGGAGCACACATTTTAAACTGCTGTGAGATTCCTCCTCACAGTTCGAACCGACCACCCAACTTTGTATTATCTGCAAATTTGGAGATACTGCATTTAGTTCCCTCGTCCAAATCATTAATATATAATGTGAAAAGTTGGGTTCCGCGTGCAGCTCCCTGTGGAACTCCACTAGTCACTGCTGTGATGATATGCATAAGCAATCATTTAATAGTAATATATGACCTCCAACCAGCAGGTGGCAGTAGAGAACAGCCACATGGCACTGTTATCTCAGGGAGTCTGGAGATAGTCATCAAAGTGGATAGTGTAGCAGCTCTTTGATAATTTATAATAGTTCGTTTTTGATTATTTTCTTATGGTTATTTAACTCATGTTATTGTTTAACAATAAACATTTGACGAGTCATGAATTAAACGTTCTCAAGTGCATGTATTCCGACTGGCCAAGCACCAGAACGTGACATTGTACCAGGACTGGTTTTGAAGATCTAACAAATTTATCAGGATTGGTTCTGAAGATCCAAAAAGACAAAGATAACAGAGAAGAAAGAAGAAAAGGAATTTTTACTAACCACGTAGAGTACTGACAGATATCACTCAACATACTACTAGGCATCAAAGTCAATGATGGACGGTTGGAGGGCACCATTCCAGCTTTGAGTCCCTGGTACTGCAGATGCAATTTGATGCGCTTTAAACAGAAATTCACACTCTATGTAGCAACTCTGGATCTTCAGCGACAACCTGATGCATGGAGAATAGCATTGCTACTCGCTGCAGCAGGTCCACAGGTGATAGAAATATTTAACAGCTTCACATTCGATAATGAAGCTGATAAAAATTACTTTGATGAAGTTGTGAAAAAATTTGATCGGCACTGCACCCATACACAGTAGGCCGGTGAATTGTTTGAAATGAAATGAAAATCGCTTCTTGTCACAAGTAGGCTTCAAATGAAGTTACTGTGAAAAGCCCCTAGTCACCACATTCCGGCGCCTGTTCGGGAAGGCTAACAGCTTCTTAACAGACTTGAAGTTAAAGGCTCAGACATATAACTTTGCAACTTTGCAAGCATCGATGATCCGTGATCAAATCGTCCACCTGTTTGGCACCTTCTCAAAGAACTCAATGAGGTTTGTGAGGCACGACCTGCCCTTCACAAAACCGTGTTGACTATTCCTAATCAAATTATTCCTTTCTAGATGATTATGAATCCTATCTCTTATAAACCTTTCCAAGAATTTGCCCACATCCGAAGTAATGCTCACTGGTCTATAGTTACCGGGGTTGTCTCTACTCCCCTTCTTTGACAAGGGGACAACATTTTCTATCCTCCAGTCTTCTGGCACTATTCCTGTAGACAATGATGACATAAAGATCAAAGCCAAAGGCTCAGCAATCTCCTCCCTAGCTTCCCAGAGAATTCTAGGATAAATCCCATCCGGCCCAGGGGACTTATCTATTTTCCCAGAATTGCTAACACCTCGTCCCTATGAACCTCAAGCCCTACTAGTCTAGTAGCCTGTATCTCAGTATTCTCCTCGACCACATTGTCTTTTTCCTGCATGAATACTGGCGACAAATATTCATTTAGCACCTCTCCTACCTCCTCGGACTCCACGCACAACTTCCCACTACTGTCCTTGACTGGCCCTACTCTTACCCAAGTCATTCTTTTATTCCTGACATACCTATAGAAAGCTTTAGGGTTATCCTTGATCCTACCTGCCAAAGACTTCTCATGTCCCCTCCTGGCTCTTCTTAGCTCTCTCTTTAAGTCCTTCCTAGCTAACTTGTAACTCTCGAGCGCCCTAACTGAACCTTCACGTCTCATCTTTACATACATCTCCTACTTCCTCTAGACAAGTGATTCAACTACTTTAGTAAACCACGATTCCCTCGCTTGACCACTTCCTCGCTGCCTGACAGGTACATGCTTATCAAGAACACGCAGTAGCTGTTCCTTGAACGAGCTCCACATTTCAATTGTGTCCATCCCCTGCAGGTTCCTGCCCTATCCTATGCATCCTAAGTATTGCCTCATTGCATCATAATTGCCTTTCCCCCAGCTATAACTCTTGCCCTCCGGTATGTACCTATCCCTTTCCATGGCTAAAGTAAACGTAACTGAATTGTGGTCACTATCACCAAAGTGCTCACCTACCTCCAAATCTAACACCTGTCCTGGTTCATTACCCAGTACCAAAGTGGCCTCGCCTCTTGTTGGCCTATCTACTTACTGTGTCAGGAAACCCTCCTGCACACATAGGACAAAAACGGACCCATCTAAAGTACTCAAACTATAGTGTCTCCAGTCAATATTTAGAAAGTTAAAGTCCCCTATAACAACTACCCTGTTACTTTCGCTCCTATCCAGAATTATATTTGCAATCCTTTCCTCTACATCTCTGGAACTTTCGGAGGCCTATAGAAAACCCCCAACAGGGTGACCTCCCATTTCCTGTTTCTAACCTCAGCCCATACAACCTCAGTAGATGAGTCCTCATCCAACGTTCTTTCTGCCACCGTAATACTGTCCTTGACTAACAATGCCACCCCTCCCCCTCTTTTACCACCTTCCCTGAGCTTAATGAAATATCTAAACCCAGGAACCTGCAACAACCATTCCTGTCCATGCTCTAGCCATGTCTCCGAAATGGCCACAACATCAAAGTTCTAGATACCAACCCATGTTGCAAGTTCACCCACCTTATTCCAGATGCTCCTGGTGTTGAAGTAGACACACTTTAAACCACCTTCCTGCCTGCCGGTACACTCCTGCAACCTTGAAACCTTACTCATTACCCCACTAATCTCAACCTTCTGTATACTGGAGCTACAATTCAGGTTCCCAACCCCCTTCTGAATTAGTTTAAACCCTCCCGAAGAGCATTAGCAAATTTCCCCCCCCCCCCCAGGATATTGGCACCCCTCTGGTCCAGGTGTAGACCATCCCTTTTGTAGAGGTCCCACCTACCCCTGAATGAGCCCCAATTATCCAGGTATCTGAAACCCTCCCTCCTGCACCATCCCTGTAGCCACGTGTTCAACTGTTCTCTCTCCCTATTCCTCGTCTCGCTAGCATGTGGCACGGGTAACAACCCAGAGATAATAACTCTGTCTGTTCTAGCTCTACGTTTCCACCCTAGCTCCCTGCCTTACATCCCTATCCCTTTTCCTACCTATGTCGTTGGTGCCTATGTGGACTTGGGGTTGCTCCCCCTTCCCCTTAAGGATCCAGAAAACACGATCCGAACATTATGGACCCTGGCACCTGGGAGGCAACACACCAACCGCGAGTCTTTCTCATTCCCACAGAATCTCCTATCTATCCCCTTAACTATGGAGTCTCCAATGACGAATGCTCTATTCCTCTCCCCCCTTCCCTTCTGAGCAACAGGGACAGACTCTGTGCCAGAGACCTGTACCGCATGGCTAAGTCCCCCCCCCCCCACCCCACCAGTATCCAAAGCGGTATACTTGTTACTAAGGGGAACGACCACTGGGGATTCCTGTACTGACTGCTTCCTCCCAGCCCCTCTCACCGTCACCCATCTATCGTCATTCAACGGAGTAACTACATCCCTGAAGCTTCTATCTATGACCACCTCTGCCTCCTGAATGATCCGAAGTTCATCCAACTCCAGCTCCAGTTCCCTAACACAGTTTCTGAGGATCTGGAGATGGGTGCACTTACCACAAGTGAAATCAGCAGGGACACTGACGGCGTCCCTCACCTCAAACATTCTGCAGGAGGAACATTGCACTGCCTTCCCTGCCATCTCCTCTAGATAAAACAAGAAAAAGAAAGGAAGAGCTTACCTGATATTCACTCAACCCGTTAGGTTAGAGGAGGTGGAATGGTGGGGGACACTACAAGTGTAGTGCCTCGGGTTTAGCAACCACCCAACTTATATACAGGTAGTATACACCTTCCCAGAAATCCCCACGGCCGACTTCCGGTTTCCTGCTGCTCTGAAACAAAAAAAACAACTCCGAAAAAAAAGATAGTTAAAAAACAAAGGCCGCTTCTCCTGAGAGACAAGTTTTTAAAGCGGGAAACTTACATTCCCGACAGCCCTCTGGTTACTGCTCTCGCTGTTACCGCTTGATGCGACCATTAATTCATTAAGAGACACGAGTTGAAGTAAACTGTGGCTTTAATCGGCTTGCAACTGAGCCTGCCTGCGACTAGCTGAACTGAGGGCGGACTCGCAGGCCCACAGCACTTATACTTCCTGCTGGGGGCGGAGCCATGGGTGGAGCCCTGTACATGCTCCTCATTTCCCCCTGTGGGCAGAGCCACGCAACGGCTCACAGATGGAGCCCACAGGGACACAGTAATGTACATTCACCACATTCACCACATTCACCCCCAGTTAAAAAATCAATTCCGGCGGGGGTGACGGGTCTACAAGTTCAGTCGGTCCGGCGCCCGAATCGTGCATTGAGACCGACGAAGCACTGGTGTTGCAGCCGTTTCAGATGGCTGTGGAAGGATGTTCGGTGCGAGTCTGAGGGTGGACTCCGGGGGTGGTTCTTCCAGAGCTTTGTTCCTGCGGACCGGTGTGACGGGTGGAAGGGAGCGCGGGAAACAACTAGGTGCAGGGGCGTAGGGCATGGGAGGTCGGGTGGGGTGTAGTGTGGGAGGTACATCGGCGGTAGTGGTATTAGAGCCTGCGGGTGCCAGGTCCCGGAGGCAAACAGTGTCCTGTCGGCCATCGGAGTGTTCAACGAACGCGTAGTGGGTGTTTGAGTGTAGGAGCAGGACCCTCTCTACCAGAGGGTCGGTCTTATGTGTCCGAACGTGTTTTTGAAGGAAGACAGGGCCCGGTGTCGTCAACCAGGGCTGAAGCGGGACCCCCCCTAGTTGTTCCCCTCGGGAAGGCAAGTAGGAGAACATGAGGATCTGATTCACAGCCGTACAAAGGAGGGAGCTAATAGCATGGAGCGCATCGGGGAGGACCTCCTGCCAGTGGGAGGTCGGGAGATTCCTGGACCGTAGGGTATGTAGGACGGTCTTCCAGACCGTTGCGTTCTCCCTCTCCACCTGCCTGTTCCCCCTGGGGTTATAGCTGGTAGTCCTGCTCGAGGCAGTGCCCTTACTGAGCAGGTACTGACGCAGCTCGTCGCTCATGAAGGACGAACCCCTGTCGCTGTGGACATAGTTAGGGAAACCGAACAGGGTGAAGGCACTGTGCAGGGCTCTGATGACTGTATGGGAGGTCATATCGGGGCATGGGATGGCAAACGGGAGAATTTGTCTATAATGTTGAGGATATAGACGTTGCGATTAGTTGAAGGGAAGGGCCATTTGAAATCGATTCTCAGGCGTTCATAGGGCCGGGTTGCCTTTACCAGGTGTGCCTTGTCTGGACTATAGAAGTGCGGTTTACACTCTGCGCAGATCGAGCAATTCCTGGTGACGGCTTTAACCTCTTCCGTGGAGAAGAGTAGGTTGCGGGCCTTGATGTAATGGGCGAGCCGGGTGATTCCCGGATGGCAGAGGTCATTGTAGATCACCTGAAGACGGTCGCCTTGCGCGCTGGTGCATATACCGATGGAAAAGGGCATCTGGGAGCTCATTGAGCTTCCCAGGACAATATACGATATCGTAATTGTAGGTGGAAAGTTCAATCCTCCACCGCAAGATTTTGTCATTCCTGATTTTGCCCCGCTGTGAATTGTCAAACATAAAGGCAACCGATCTTTGGTCGGTGATGAGGGTAAACCTCCTACCTGCGAGGTAGTGCCTCCAGTGCCGCACGGCTTCCACAATGGATTGGGCCTCCCTTTCGACTGAGGAGTGTCGAAGTTCTGAAGCGGAGAGGGTTCGGGAAAGGAACGCCACTGGCCTGCCTGCTTGGTTCAGTGTGGCAGTGAGAGCGACTTCTGAGGCGTCGCTCTCCACCTGGAATGGGACGGACTCATCTAACGCCCGCTTGGTGGCTTTGGCGATGTCCGCCTTGATGCAGTTGAAGGCCTGGCGAGCCTCGGCTGACAGTGGGAAGAGTGTAGCCTTAAATAGTGGGCGGGCTTTGGCCGCATACTGGGGGACCCACTGGGCGTAGTATGAAAAAAACTCGAGGCACCTCTTGAGGGCCTTGGGACAGTGAGGGAGAGGGAGTTATAAGAGGGGGCACATACGGTCAGGGTTGGGTCCTAGGACCCCGTTTTCCACGATGTAGCCGAGGATGGCTTGTCTAGTAGTGCGGAAAACACATTTCTCCTTATTATAGGTGAGATTGAGTTTTTGGACGGTTTGGAGAAATCGGTGGAGGTTGGCGTCGTGGTCCTGCTGGTCATGGCCGCAGATGGTGACGTTATCCAAGTACGGAAAAGTGGCCCGCAGACCGTACTGGCCCACCATTCGGTCCATTGCTCGTTGGAACACCGATACCCCATTCGTGACGCCAAAGGGAACCCGGAGGAAATGGAAAAGGCGGCCGTCTGCCTCGAACGCCGTGTAGTGGCGGTCCTCCGGGCGGATTGGGAGCTGGTGGTATGCAGACTTCAGATCCACCGTGGAGAATATGCGGTACTAGGCGATCTGATTTAACATGACTGCAATCCGGGGGAGGGGGTACACATCGTGGTGCGTGAACCGGTTAATGGTCTGGCTGTAATCAACCACCATCCGGAACTTTTACCTGGTTTTGACGACCACCACCTGAGCTCTCCAGGGGCTACTACTGGCCTCTATGACTCCTTCACGCAAAAGACACCGGACTTCAGATCTGATAAACACCCCGTCCTGCAGGCTATACCTCCTGCTGCGAGTGGCCACTGGTTTGCAGTTGGTGGTGAGATTAGCGAAGAGTGGAGGGGGCCGATTATCAGAGTTGCTAGACTACATATAGTGGGTGGGGGAAGGGGTCCGCCAAAGCCGAGTGTTCGGCTCCTGAGGTTACACTGGAAATCCAGTCCTAGGAGGAGGGGGGGGGGGGGGCGCAGAGGTCTGGGAGCACGTATAATTGGAAATTGGTGTAGTGGGAGCCCTGTATTGTTAGCGTCGCAGTAGTGCGCACCTGTATCTGAATGGAGTGTGACCCCGAGGCGAAGGAGATTGTTTGCTGCGTCGGGAATATCGGGAGCAAGCAGCGCCTTACCAGATCTGGGTGAACGAAGCTCTCAGTGCTTCCGGTGTCGAACAGGCATGGTGTTTCGTATCCGTTGATCTGGACGGACATCATGGAACTATTGAGGTGCTTTGGCCGCGACTGATCCAAAGTGAGCTACGGGTAGTCGGTGGCGTGGTCGGCGGTGCTGGAGCGGCCCCGTGATGACTGTCCGCGGAGGTCGCGTTGCAGGCCGGGCATTGCTGCTGGGGGTTTTGGGGCTGGCCGCAAAAGTGGCATGATAGCCCTCCATGGTGGGCGGGTGGCCACGCGGCACAGGCCTGGGGTGGTCTCTGGTCGGGGGTCCACAATGGGGTCGCGTGATCGACCGGGAAAGCGGTTAGGCTTTAGAAAGTGACCTCTAACGAGGTCGCTAGTTTTACCGTGTCCTCCAGGTCCTGGGCCCCTTTCTTGAGAAGACATTGCCGCACATAACTGGATCGGACCCCTGCAACATACACGTCTCGGATGGCGAGTTCCATGTGCTGGGAGGCTGACACGGCCTGGAAGTTACATTCGTGTGCTAGGGCTTTAAGGTCACGCAGATTGTCTTCTAGCAACTCCACAGGGCGCTGGCAGCGAGTTGTCAAGATGTGTCACGCGTAGATTTCATTCACGGGCTGCACGTAAAGGCGGTCGAGTATCGCGAGGGCCTCAGTATAAGAGCCAGTTACATCAAGTTGAGTAGAGATACGGTGGCTCACCCGTGCGTGGAGAAGACTGAGTTTCTGTTCTTCTGTAACAGAGGAGGTAGTCGACGCAGCCAGGTAGGCCTTGAAGCATCGAAGCCAATGCAAAAAAATTTCCTTTGCTTCTGCGGCCTGTGGATCGAGTTCCAGTCGGTCAGGTTTGAGGGCTGATTCCATAGTAGTTTTTAAGTTGATTAAATTGTTGCGACCATCAATTCATTCAGAGACACAAGTTGAAGTAAACTGTGGCTTTAATCGGCTTACAACTGAGCCTGCCTGCGACTATGCTGAACTGAGGGCGGACACGCAGGACCGCAGCACTTATACTTCCTGCTGGGGCGGAGCCAAGGGCAGAGCCGTGTACATGCTCTTCATCTCCCCCTGTGGGCAGAGCCGTGCAACGGCTCACAGATTGAGCCCACAGGGACACAGTAATGTACAGTGTGAATTTATAGTGGTTACACATTCACCACACCGCTGAACAACTGAAGGCCGCTTCTCCTGAAAGGTAAGTTTTTAAAGCAGAACTTAACTGCTGAGCGACTGCAGAATGACCCTTAATCCGGGCCTCAATAATGTTAATTCACTGCCTGACTCTTTTTTTTTCTAAATTTAGACTACCCAATTATTGTTTTTCCAATTAAGGTGCAATTTAGTGTCGCCAATCAACTAAACCTACACATCTTTGGGTTGTGGGGGTGAAACCCGAGCAGACACAGGGAGAATGTGCAGCCTGACTCTGTGGAGTGTGCAGCCCATCTGCTTTCCATCCAGGCCATGAGAAAGTTCCCTAATGGTAGGAATGCATTAGTGAGCTATCCCAAAGCAATCCTTCCCCGCCCCCTGCATTTTCCTAGCCATACCCCACTCCAAGGCTAGCACCACAGGGCCAGGAAAATTCAACCCTTTTTCACTGTATCATCTGTACTTCAGACATTATCAGACCTGCTGAGTATTTCATGACTTTTCTGATTTTATTGTTCAAATAAAACCTTTGCTCTTTAAAACTAGCTATCATATCAATGTCACGAGCTTCAACATAGTACCCATTTCCCATTGTCCTATGAGACATCTAATCACAAAGTAGTCCTTGTATGAATAATTCCAGTGATTTATTACAACTATTTACAAATGCATTACTTAATTTCTTCACTGTGAACTCCCCTGTGATTGTAGAACCTTTTCTCTGCCCTATTTCTATGTGCAATCTGAGGGCCTGGGGTCTAAGATGTATAGGGTTGTTCTAAACTATTTTGAGCCTCTTGTCATGGAGGTAGCCTTGCTGTCAGGGTCTCTAAGTCATGGGCTGACTCTTTGTCATGGGCTTGACGGCAGCCTGGAGCTGCAAAATTGAAGGCATCTGCAGGGAGCTTTTTAAAAATTATTTGCAGGATATGGGCCTTGCTAGCAAGCGCATCATTTATTACCCATCCCTAGCTGATAGCTTACTACTCTGTGCTAATGTTGTAAGGCAATCAGCCTCACCAGCTTTCACACCAGCTACTCTGCTAGGGCTGAGAACAGAATTCTTGCTACCACCAATCAGTGAGAGAATTCAATTCACAGAATCAGAAAAGAGCCTTATCCCTGAGGGTCAATCAAAAATACTTTAATCCCTTGAGATGGAGCTATCAAACTGGACCCCAAGATGTCCAGCCCTTCATTTATCACCTTCATTTTGAATGATTAACTGATTTATGAGACTCTCTGATGAAGGCTGGGTCTTCCGGTCCCACGTGTAGCAGGAAGCTTAGTGGGCAGGGGAACATAATTTGATGGGAGGTCAAAACTCAATTTCCTGATGCTGGGATAAACTTTTGCAGTTAAGTTCACGGGACTTTAAAGGTGGTCAAGATTCCTCCTGGATAACCATGGAGAACCAGGTTCAGCTGAATTCTGTTCTCAATGTTCCAACGCCCAGTATATCGGCATTGCTCCATGAATAATGAATTACATTGCAGCAAGAACCCACCAAGGCATCTGTTGCTGTTTGAGACCTGGATGAAGGGAGGGAGGTGGATGCCTCCAGGGTGTAAGGGTGGTGGATGGCAGCATACTTCCAACTCCATACCTCCATTCCCACAGGTAAATGGTCATGCTTGAAAAGAGCTTATGTGCTAGAATCATAGAATTCCTACAGTGCAGAAGGAGGCCAATCAGATCATCTAGTCTCCTCTGAAAGAGCACCCTACCTAGTCCTGATACCTCGCCCCACCCCCGTTAACTCACCTAACCTGAGCATCTTTGTACAATAATGGGCACTTTGTCATGGCCAGTCCACCTAATCTGCACTTTGGACTGTGGGAGGAAACTAGAGCACCTGTAAGAAACTCATGCAGACACGGGGTGAAAGTGCAAACTCCACACAGTCACCCAAGGCTGGAATTCAACCCAGGTCCCTGGCGTTGTGAGGCAGCAGTGCTAATCACTGTGCCACCATGCCACCTTTCTGTGATATCAAAGCAATTGTCTCTCTGCAGAGTCCCGAGGGTAATGTAGGAAACCTGAATAGTGTCTGAGGGAGGGTTCTCACGCATGGCTGTCAATACTCTGGTCAATGTCTCCATGCACTGTCACATATGAACGGGAAGAGCACTCCTGTGTGTTTCTCCAGGATGTCTGTCACCTTGAAGAGGTGGGGTGGGGTGCCACATTCAGATGGATGCCAGGCACAGGGCATTGGCTTTGAGCCTCAGAGATGGCGGATAATCTGAAAAGCATATTCTCACTAGATGGATCACTGAAATTCATTCACAGATCCACACAGGCCCAGATGATACAGGCTCCAGGCAACCCTTGCTTTCTACTGTCTCCTGTCCAGATGAAGAGGAACTGACGCAGGATAGCCCAGGGCCAGGAAGAGCAATGGCCTGAGAATCCAGAGGCAGCAGGACCTCAAGAAGGTCAGGATGCTGGCAACCAAGGGTCAGTGTGATAATGGGAAGCATTGGTCTCAGCTCAAGTATTTCGTCGGCGGTACAGCCACTTGCAGGTGAGAAAAAGGAAATGTTGGCACACCTCAGGATATCCTGGAATGTGGTTGCTCACACCTGCCAATTTTTCCATGAAGCCTGTGTCCACAAGGACTTGGAAGCAATCCCATACTGCTGACAGTAAAGTTCACCACCGCCCTAAACCTCTTTGCCAGTGGCTCCTTTCAGGGCTCCACACCGGTCTCTTGTGTTGCCATTCCTAGTCAGCAATGCAACAGGCAGTGGTTCAGAATGTAGGCGCCATGTGAGTTCCCTGGAACCAAGCACAATCTTGGAGGATTTATTTTGTGTGATCACATATCAGCTGCGTGTTGAAAGAGTGGAAACCCTTCCTACTGATGAATGTGATTGACTGATTTCAGGGTGCTCTCAAGTCCACAAGTGCATTGCAAAGGTTATAGATGCTCTCTTCAGGAGAGCACACCAACTTGCCAATTTTTGCTTGGATCCTGAGAGCCAAGCAGCCAAACTGTTGGGTTTTGTTGCAATCAAGTCCAAAGGACTATTGACTGCACATGTATAAGGTTAAGGTTGTCATGATCAGACAGGAGGGCCTCCTGTTGCCATCCCTGGGAGACAACACCTTTCCTGAACGGCTTGGATGAGAACCTGCAGGGAAGATTTGCCGAAACGTCAGGTCACAAGTTGTCTGCTCTGAGACATTCTGTTATAGAACATAGAACGATACAGCGCAGTACAGGCCCTTCGGCCCTCGATGTTGCACCGACATGTAAAAAAAACTAAAGGCCATCTAACCTACACTATGCCCTTATCATCCATATGCTTATCCAATAAATTTTTTAATGCCCTCAATGTTGGCGAGTTCACTACTGTTGCAGGTAGGACATTCCACGGCCTCACCACTATTTGCGTAAAAAACCCACCTCTGACCTCTGTCCTATATCTATTACCCCTCAATTTAAGGCTATGTCCCCTCGTGCTAGCCACCTCCATCCGCGGGAGAAGGCTCTCGCTGTCCACCCTATCTAACCCTCTGATCATTTTGTATGCCTCTATTAAGTCACCTCTTAACCTTCTTCTCTCTAACGAAAACAACCTCAAGTCCATCAGCCTTTCCTCATAAGATTTTCCCTCCATACCAGGCAACATCCTGGTAAATCTCCTCTGCACCCGTTCCAAAGCTTCCACGTCCTTCCTATAATGAGGCGACCAGAACTGTACGCAATACTCCAAATGCGGCCGTACTAGAGTTTTGTACAACTGCAACATGACTTCATGGCTCCGGAACTCAATCCCTCTACCAATAAAGGCCAACACACCATAGGCCTTCTTCACAACCCTATCAACCTGGGTGGCAACTTTCAGGGATCTATGTACATGGACACCGAGATCCCTCTGCTCATCCACACTACCAAAAATTTTACCATTAGCCAAATATTCCGCATTCCTGTTATTCTTTCCAAAGTGAATCACCTCACACTTCTCCACATTAAACTCCATTTGCCACCTCTCAGCCCAGCTCTGCAGCTTATCTATGTCCCTCTGTAACCTGCAACATCCTTCTGCACTGTCTACAACTCACCGACTTTAGTGTCGTCTGCAAATTTACTCACCCATCCTTCTGCGCCCTCCTCTAGGTCATTTATAAAAATGACAAACAGCAACGGCCCCAGAACAGATCCTTGTGGTACGCCACTCGTAACTGAACTCCATTCTGAACATTTCCCATCAACTACCACTCTCTGTCTTCTTTCAACTAGCCAATTTCTGATCCACAAATCACCCTCAATCCCCAGCCTCCGTATTTTCTGCAATAGCCGACCATGGGTAACCTTATCAAACGCTTTACTGAAATCCATATACACCACATCAACTGCTCTACCCTCGTCTACCTGTTCAGTCACCTTCTCAAAGAACTCAATAAGGTTTGTGAGGCATGACCTACCCTTCACAAAACCATGCTGACTATCCCTAATCATATTATTCCTATCTAGATGATTATAAATCGTATCTTTTATAATCCTCTCCAAGACCTTACCCACCACAGACGTTAGGCTCACCGGCCTATAGTTACCGGGGTTATCTCTACTCCCCTTCTTGAACAAAGGGACCACATTTGCTATCCTCCAGTCCTCTGGCACTATTCCTGTAGCCAATGATGACCTAAAAATCAAAGCCAAAGGCTCAGCAATCTCTTCCCTGGCTTCCCAGAGAATCCTAGGATAAATCCCATCCGGCCCCGGGGACTTATCTATTTTCACCTTGTCCAGAATTGCCAACACTTCTTCCCTACGCACCTCAATGCCATCTATTCTAATAGCCTGGGTCTCAGCATTCTCCTCCACAATATTATCTTTTTCTTGAGTGAATACTGACGAAAAGTATTCATTTAGTATCTCGCTTATCTCCTCAGCCTCCACACACAACTTCCCACCACTGTCCTTGACTGGCCCTACTCTTACCCTAGTCATTCTTTTATTCCTGACATACCTATAGAAAGCTTTTGGGTTTTCCTTGATCCTACCTGCCAAAGACTTCTCATGTCCCCTCCTTGCTCGTCTCAGCTCTCTCTTTAGATCCTTCCTCGCTTCCTTGTAACTATCAAGCGCCCCAACTGAAACTTCATGCCTCATCTTCACATAGGCCTCCTTCTTCCTCTTAACAAGAGATTCCACTTCTTTGGTAAACCACGGTTCCCTCGCTCGACCCCTTCCTCCCTGCCTGACTGGTACGTACTTATCAAGAACATGCAATAGCTGTTCCTTGAACAAGCTCCACATATCCAGTGTGCCCAACCCTTGCAGCCTACTTCTCCAACCAACACATCCTAAGTCATGTCTAATGGCATCATAATTGCCCTTCCCCCAGCTATACCTCTTGCCCTGCGGGGTATACTTATCCCTTTCCATCACTAACGTAAAGGTCACCGAATTGTGGTCACTGTTTCCAAAGTGCTCACCTACCTCCAGATCTAACACCTGGCCTGGTTCATTACCCAAAACCAAATCCAATGTGGCCTCGCCTCTTGTTGGCCTGTCAACATATTGTGTCAGGAAACCCTCCTGCACACATTGTACAAAGAACGACCCATCTAATGTACTCGAACTATATCTTTTCCAGTCAATATTTGGAAAGTTAAAGTCTCCCATAACAACTACCTTGTTACTTTCGCTCTTTTCCAGAATCATTTTCGCCATCCTTTCCTCTACATCCCTAGAACTATTAGGTGGCCTATAGAAAACTCCCAACAGGGTGACCTCTCCTTTCCTGTTTCTAACCTCAGCCCATAATACCTCAGAAGAAGAGTCCCCATCTAGCATCCTTTCCGCCACCGTAATACTGTCCTTGACTAGCAGCGCCACACCTCCCCCTCTTTTGCCCCCTTCTCTGAGCTTACTAAAACACCTAAACCCAGGAACCTGCAACAACCATTCCTGTCCCTGCTCTATCCATGTCTCTGAAATGGCCACAACGTCGAAGTCCCAGGTACCAACCCATGCTGCCAGTTCCCCTACCTTATTTCGTATACTCCTGGCATTGAAGTAGACACACTTCAAACCACCTACCTGAACACTGGCACCCTCCTGCGAAGTCAAATCTGTGCTCCTGACCTCTATACTCTCAATCTCCCGTACCCCAAAACTACAATCCAGGTTCCCATGCCCCTGCTGAATTAGTTTAAACCCCCCCAAAGAGCACTAACAAATCTCCCCCCCCCCAGGATATTGGTGCCCCTCAGGTTCAGATGTAGACCATCCTGTCTATAGAGGTCCCACCTTCCCCAGAAAGAGCCCCAGTTATCCAGAAATCTGAATCACTCCCGCCTGCACCATCCCTGTAGCCACGTGTTTAATTGCTCTCTCTCCCTATTCCTCATCTCACTATCACGTGGCACGGGCAACAACCCAGAGATAACAACTCTGTTTGTTCTCGCTCTGAGCTTCCATCCTAGCTCCCTAAAGGCCTGCCTGACATCCTTGTCCCCTTTCCTACCTATGTCGTTAGTGCCAATGTGGACTACGACTTGGGGCTGCTCCCCCTCCCCCTTAAGGACCCGGAAAACACGATCCGAGACATCACTTACCCTTGCACCTGGGAGGCAACATACCAAACGTGAGTCTCTCTCGCTCCCACAAAATCTCCTATCTGTGCCCCTGACTATTGAGTCCCCAATTACTAATGTTCTACTCCTTTCCCCCCTTCCCTTCTGAGCAACAGGGACAGACTCCGTGCCAGAGGCCCGTACCCCATAGCTTACCCCTGGTAAGTCCCCCCCCCACAAGTATCCAAAACGGTATACTTGTTACTCAGGGGAACGACCGCAGGGGGTCCCTGCACTGACTGCTTCTTCCCAGTCCCTCTTACAGTTACCCATCTATCTCCAGTCTTTGGTGTAACTACTTCCCTGAAGCTCCTATCTATGACCCCCTCTGCCTCCCGAATGATCCGAAGTTCATCCAGCTCAAGCTCCAGGTCCCTAACACGGTTTTTGAGGAGCTGGAGTTGGGTGCACTTCCCACAGATGAAATCAGCAGGGACACTGACGGCGTCCCTCACCTCAAACATTCTGCAGGAGGAGCATGTTATCTGCAGTAAATCTCCTCCTTTGGAATAACAGCCAGGGTGGTGGTGTGGGCTTTGGAAGGGTGCTCTTTCCTCGGGCCAGTGCAGACTCGGTGTGCCGAATGGCCTCCTTCTGCACTGTAATTTCTATGAAATGATGCTCTTGGCTTGCAATTAGTAAATGGCTGTCTGGGAGCCATATATAAATGGCACCAGGACCTTCAACTCCGTGAAGTAATGGTGAGGATGGCGACTTCCTGCCCACTCCCACTGTGAGATTTACTGTGCTCCTCACACATGTAAAAGTAATGAGCTGAACGGTAGAAAATTGCACATGGCCAAAGGTTCTGTGGTAAACATCATTGGTTACACATTACATGTATTATGGTACTGCCACTATATTACAGGTACCACAGTAAATCCCAGCCTTCTGGCTCCTCCCAGCAGGCGGCGTATAAAAGTGTATGCCCTCCTGCGCTGCTCCCATTCTGGTTCCAGCATCAGGAGGCACAACACCTTGTGCAATAAAGCCTCGATTGTTCCACCATTCTCGTCTCATGGTAATTGACGATACATCAATTTATTGCACAAGATTTTAAAAGATGAACATCTTAATCAAGCCTGATCACCTGGAGCTGAACCCTCACGCAGCCAATGCCACATCCACATTCGAGCATTGGCTAGCCTACTTTGAATGCTACCTCAGAACAGCCACTGAACAACTCTCGGATCCACAGAAGCTCCAAGTTATCTACTCACGGGTGAGCCCTCAAGTTCTTCCCCTCATCCGGGATGCGCTCCCCTACACAGAAACGATGACACTACTAAAGGGACACTACATTAAGTCAGTGAATCCAGTGTACGCCAGGCACCTCCTGTCCACGAGACGGCAACTCCTGGGGGAAACTCTGGACGATTTCTTGTGGGCTCTCCAGATTCTCGGTAGGAACTGTGACTGCCAGGCAGTTTCGGCAGTCCAACACACCGAACTACTAATCACGGGCTTATGTCACGGGCATTAAGTCTACGTACGTTCACCAGCGAGCATTGGAAGGGGCTACGCTCGATCTCGCAGGGACTGTGCAGCTTGCTACTTCCCTAGAAGTGGCCTCCTACAATCTGGAGGCCTACACCTCCGACTGCGCGGCACCCTTGTGGTCATCGTGGGCCCCACCAGCTGCCAACTCGAGTACACCGCAAGCCTGCACCAGGTGGTCTTGGGAACAACTTGAGGGCTCACCAGTGAGTAGAGGACTTGGAGCTTCTGTGGGTCCGAGAGTTGTTCAGTGGCTGCTCTGAGGTAGCCTTCAACTCCGGAGGGCACAAATGGTATTTTTGTGGCCAGAGCAAACATCCCCGGCAGCACTGCCCGGTGCGGAGCGCGACCTGCAACGGGTGCGGGAAGAAGGGCCACTTTGTTTCCGTTTGCCAGGCTCGGTCGGTCACTGCTGTTTCCAGGCCCGGTATTGCTACACCCTCCACGTGTGATCCAGGGGCGCCGCATCTTTGGCACCATTTTGGACCACGCCTCAGGACCCCTGCTCGCTTGGCTGTTTGCAGCCCGCCGGTACCTCCACCACCGCTGATCAGCCCAGCAACTCCTAACATCTTCCGCAGCTCGCCTCCATCACCCTTGATCAGTCTCGGCCCCGCAACCTCGCGACCGCTACGACGACTGTGAAGATCAACGGGCACGAGATGACCTGCCTCTTTGACTCCGGGAGCACGGAGAGTTTCATCCATCCTGCTACGGTAAGGCGCTGCTCCCTCCCAGTACTCCCCGTCCCTCAGAAAGCCTCCCTGGCCTCCAGATCCCATTCTGACCAAATCCGGGGTTACTGTCTCGCGATCCTCACCGTTCAGGGCGTAGAGTACAGAAACTTCAGGCTCTACGTCCTCCCCCATCTCTGGGCTGCCCTGTTACTAAGTCTTGATTTTCAATGCCACCTCCAAAGCCTTACTTTGAAATTCGGCGGAACCTGCCCCACTCACCGTATGCGGCCTCACGACCCTTAAGGGCGACCTGCTGTCACTCTTCGCGAATCTCACCCCGGACTGTAAGCCCGTCGCCACGAGGAGCAGACGGTACTGTGCACAAGACAGGACCCTCATCAGGTCGGAGGTCCAACGGCTTCTGCGGGAGGGGATCATTGAGGCCAGCAACAGCCCCTGGAGAGCTCAAGTGGTGGTAGCGAAGACTGGGGAGAAGCACAGGATAGTCATTGACTACAGTCAGATCACCAACCGGTACACGCAGCTCGACGCATACCCCCTCCCACGTATATCTGACATGGTCAATCAGATTTCGCAATATCGAGTCTTCTCCACAGTAGACATAAGGTCCGTCTACCACCAGCTCCCCATCCGCCCGGAGGACCACCAATGCACTGCGTTCGAAGCAGATGACCGCCTCTATCATTTCTTTAGGGTTCCCCTCGGCGTCACCAATGGGATCTCGGTCTTCCAGCGAGAGATGGACCGAATGGTTGACCAGTACGGGCTGTGGGCCATCTTCCCGTACCTAGATAATGTCACCACCTGCGCCCACGATCAGCAGGACCACGACGCAAACCTCCAAAAATTCCTACATACCGCCAAACTCCTGAACCTCACCTACAGTAAGGAGAAATGTGTGTTCCGCACCAACCACTTAGCCATCCTTGGCTACGTAGTGGAAAATGGAATCTTGGGGCCCGGTCCAACCACATGAGCCCCCTCCTGGAACTTACCCTCTCCCACTGCCCCAAGGCCCTGAAACGATGTCTGGGGTTTTTCTCATATTATGCCCAGTGGGTTCCTAATTATGCGGACAAGGCCCGCCCACTCATCAAGTCCACAGTTTTTCCCCTGACGGCTGAGGCCCGCCAGGCCTTCAACCACATCAAGGAGAACATCGCCAAGTCCACAGTGCACGCAGTTGGCGTGACCCTCCCCTTTCAGGTGGAGAGCGATGCATCAGACATAGCTCTGGCCGCCACCCTCAACCAGGCGGGCAGACCCGTGGCTTTCTTTTCTCGCACCCTCCATGCCTCCAAAATTCATCACTCCTCTGTCGAAAAGAGGCCCAAGCCATTGTGGAAGCTGTCCGACATTGGCGGCATTACCTGGCCGGCAGGAGATTCACTTTCCTCACTGACCAACGGTTGGTTGCCTTCATGTTTAACAATACGCAGCGGGGCAAGATCAAAAATGACAAGATCTTGAGGTGGAGGATCAAGCTCTCCACCTATAACTATGAGATCTTGTATCGTCCGGGGAAGCTCAATGAGGCCCCAGAAACCCTGTCCCACTGTATATGTGCCAGTGCACAGGTGGACCGACTCCGGACTCTCCACAATGATCTCTGCCACCCGGGGTTCACCCGGTTCTACCATTTTATCAAGGCCCGCAACCTGCCCTACTCCATTGAGGAGGTCAGGACCGTAACCAGAGACTGCCAAGTCTGCGCAGAGTGCAAGCCTCACTTCTACCGGCCAGATAGACCGCACCTGGTGAAGGCCTCCCGCCCCTTTGAGCGCCTCAGCATGGACTTCAAAGGGCCCATCCCCTCCACTGACTGCAACGTGTACTTCCTCAACATAATTGATGAGTAATCCCGGTTACCTTTTGCCATCCCATGCCCCGACATGACATCTGCCACGGTCATCAAGGCCCTGCATAGCATCTTCACCCTGTTCGGTTTCCCCACCTACATCCACAGCGATCGGGGATCCTCCATCATGAGTGATGAGCTGTGTCAGTTTCTGCTCAGCAAGGGCATCACCTCGAGCAGGACGACCAGCTACAACCCCCGGGGAAACGAACAGGTCGAAAGGGAGAATGGGACAGTCTGGAAAGCCGTCCTGCTGGCCCTTCGGTCTCGAAATCTCCCGCTGGCAGGAGGTCCTCCTCGACGCGCTCTACTCCATCCGGTCACTCCTGTGCACCACTACTTATGAGACCCCTCACGTACATGTGTTTGCCTTCCCTAGGAAGTCCACCTCTGGGGTCTCGCTCCCAACATGGCTGACAGTTCCTGGCCCCGTCCTCCTCCGGAAGCATGTGCGGAGCCATAAATCGGATCCCTTGGTTGAGAAAGTCCACCTTCTTCATGCAAACCCACAGTACGCCTACGTGGCACACCCTGACGGGCGACAGGACAGTCTCTCGCTGGGTCCCCACACACAACCCCGACCTGATACCGCTTCCCCCCGCCGGTTGCCTCGTTCACCCCTGCGCCACCCACCCTCCCACCAGAGAACCTCACAGCAGCCCCCACCCCGGCAGGATCCATCCCCTCACTGGATCCACTAAGGGGTGATAAAGGAGAGGACAGCACGCTCCCAGAGTCACAGGTGACCACATCGGTGCCCACACCACCACCAAGACTGAGGCGATCGCAGCAGAGGGTTAGAGCCCCCGACAGACTCAATCTGTAATGTTTTCTTCACCCCCGCCGGACCTTTTTTTAAACAGAGGGTGAATGTACCATGCATTATGGTATTGCCACTTTATTACAGGTACCACAGTAAATCCCAGCCTGCTGGCTCCTCCCAGCAGGCGACGTATAAAAGTGTATGCTCTCCTGTGCTGCTTCCATTCTAGTTCCAGCTGCAGGAGGCACAACATCTTGTGCAATAAAGCTTTGATGTTTCACCATTCTCGTCTCGTTGTAATTGACGGTACATCGCATTCCATCCTCCCCAAGCAGAAATCGCTCTCATTTTGATTCCCACCACCAAACCTAAACTCCAGCATAGAAGATACCACCTGAAGTAGGAAAAGTTTGTCGGTGTTCCTATTGCATTCACTTTCTCCAGGATACTCATTAATGATTCTGAGTGTTGGCAAACATTCAATGGATTCTATTGCTGTGGGGGAAAGCGGGATTAGGCTATTGAGTTGGAAGATCAGCCATGATCATAATGAATGGTGGAGGAAGTTCGAAGGACTGAACGGCCTCCTGGTCTTATTTTCTGTGTTTCTATCTTACCATACAACTGGGAGAGGCTTCAGAGAATTTCCACATGCTTGTGTTTTGGAAACACCCTTTACTTCATGGCAAAAAGCAAGATCATCATCTGAATGCTCTGGAGACAGGGGAAGACATCATTGAAGTCTCCACTGGGCCAAATCCTAGACAATTACTTTGTGAATCTGTCATGAGAAAACTAGTAGTTAGAACATAGAACATACAGTGCAGAACGAGGCCATTCGGCCCATCAAGTCTGCACCAACCCACTTAAGCCCTCACATCCACCCTATCCCCCTACTCCAATAATTCCTAACCCAATAACCCCTAACCTTTTTGGACACTGAGGAAAATTTAGCATGGCCAATCTACCTAACCTGCATGTCTTTGGTCTGTGGGAGGAAACCGGAGCACCCGGAGGAAACCCACACAGACACAGGGATAACATGCAGACTCCGCAAGAGACAGTGACCCAGCGGGGAATCAAACCTGGGACCCTGGTGCTGTGAAGCCACAGTGCTAGCCAATGTGTTACCATGCTGGCTCCTTTGAAGGAGAGATTGAAGTGTACGTAGGACTCCTGTGTAAGAAAAGGTGTATGTGAGTTAATTGATGTACGTTGCCTCTCAAATCCTCATCCCCAATTGTCAGATCAGAGTTGATTCTACTACTTGGCAGTGCCTTCTATTGATTTATGATAATGTGCAGCTGTCTATGCTTCATCCCACACTAGCCTTTCCATTTCCAGGCATTGCATATCATTTTCAGTTTGGTTGCTGGCAGTTGTAATTTTGCCTATTTTAGGCAGCATGTAACTTGGGTAGCTGATCCATAAATGTCGGTTTTGCAACCACACCCAGACTAAAAATGATGCTCATTAAGTTCTGTATTCCCTGTTAGAAAAACGCATGTGCTAATTGGCTGTCTGTTAATTCATAAAACTTGTTTCTCGTGAGTTAAATTCAAAACAAAGAATTGATCGAGTTCTCTGTTGTTCGAATTAGAAGATTTTACAATCTTCACCTTTATTCAACGAATTCTGACATTTCTTTATGTTCTCCTTTTCCTAGCTCTGTATTTGGTGCCAGGATTGGCATGATATAGTTTCCATAACTAAAGTGTGAAGATCTTGCTGCTCAGTAGGTAGCAACCCTGCTCCTGAGCCAGAGCCTCTGGGCGTGATTCTCCGCAAATGCGGAGAGTCGTGAAGGCGGCCGTGTCTCATGGCAGCCTCCGCGCCACCTCCCGGGACCCGATTCTGCTCCCCGGTCGGGGCTAGCAGTGGGGCCCCGTGAACTTCGGCATCGCGGGCTTAGCGAATTTCGCTAAGCCCACGCGCCAAAGTTAGCAACGGCTGACGCATATGATGTCGTCAGCCGCGCATGCGCGGATTGGACGGCTCCAACCCGCGCATGCGCGGATGATGTCATCACGCATATGCATGAAACCTGCGCATGCGCGGGCCGGTATGCCCCTCAGCGGCCCCGCGGACTGATCCAGCGGGGCGGCGGAGGAACAACAAAGAGTGCGCGGGGTTCATACCCGCTGCCCGCGATCGGTGGCCACCGATTGCGGGCCCATGGCACCCTTGGCACGGCCGTGGTGCAGCCGTGCCAATCGGTGCCATGGTTCCCCAGAACGGCACTTTGCGGCCGTTTTCATGAACTGTGATAGCAGGTGTGTTGCAGTTCATGAAAACGGCCGTAAAGGCCTGGGAAATCGGCCCATCGGCTAGGGGAGAATTGCTGCTCGCCGTAAAAAAACAGCGAGCAGCGATTCGTGTCGGGGGGGGGCGGGCGTGGGGCGGGAGAAGAGCGGGAGGTCGGGAAAAATGTCGGGAAGGCCCTCCCGCTCTTCTCTGACCCGTCGTGGGGGGCGGAGAATCGCGCCCTCTGTGTTTGAGTTCCACTCCAGAACTTGTTGGCCACAGAAGGACACCATTCAACAGGTTGATAAACAGCCTGTTAATCCTTCCAACACTTACCCATAATTTCCCAAAGTGAAAGAAAAATATGTGAAGGTAATAATAACTAGAATCATAGAATCCCTACAGTGCAGAAGGAGGCCATTTGGCCCATCGAGTCTGCACCAACCCCTCGAAACAGCACCCCACCTAGGCCCCTGCTCCCACCCTACCCCTGTAATCCAGTAACCCCAACTAACCTTTAGATATGAAGGGGCAATTTAGAGTGGCCAATCTGCCTAACGTGCACATTTTGTGACTGTGGGAGGAAACCGGAGCATCTGGAGGAAACCCACGCAGACACAAGGAGAAAGTGCAAACTCCACACAGACAGTCACCATAGGCTGGAATTGAACCTAGCAATTGAACCCGGGTCCCTGGCGCTTGAGGTAACAGTGCTACCCACTATGCCACCATGCCGCCGATTACTTGTGAAGAATTGAAATAAAAGTTGTTACTTGATTCAGATTATTTTGTATAACTATGTATTGAATGGAGCATATTGATAAAGAACAGATTATTGTTAACTGGTTAAAGGATTGTCCATGTAAACTCAACAATGGTACATCTATTGTTCACATAACATGGCAAACCCATTGATCAACATACATGGACAACCTATTGATCACTTTACATGGACAATTCATTGACCAGTTAATACGAACAATCATTGTTCAATTTACATGGAAAATATACTGAGCGCATTATATAGAAAATACATTGATGTTTTCACGAGGACAAACGGTTGATACTGTTGGTCTAAATTCACTGCAGTAGATGTAGAAGAAAAAAAATGCATTGAAGCTATAATACTAATTAACAGCTCAGTTAATATAATACTTTATAGGGAAAGTCCATAGGCACACCTACTTGAGAAACCATTGTTTATACCCAAGGTGGATAATCCAGTGTTCATTTTACATGGATATTTCATCTGCCCATTTGATGTCCAGAGGATCATGGCCAAATCTTCTCAGCTTATCAAGACTATTAGTGCAAATGTAATTCAAAAGTTCATAAGCTGAGGTTTTGAAATTGCTTAACACAGTCTCAATGGAGATTTATGTACACCATGTTGTGGAAATCTCCTGTGTGTTTCAAGAAAGTTTCTCTTGAGTTGAGGGTTAAGCATAAACAAATTGCATTGACAACACTTTTACTCAGCAGTGACTATATTAGAAGGTCTAAATTCACTGCAGTAGATGTAGAAGAAAAAAAATGCATTGAAGCTATAATACTAATTAACAGCTCAGTGCTTGCTACTGTAGTTCATTATCATTTATCATATATTGTGTCTGTCAAGTTTGCAAACAATAGGGCAGTATATGAAGTCTCCTGGGGTTTTAAATATTAAAGCAGTGTTTCTTTTTGTTACTTCTGCTCACTTAATTAGATCTACATCCCATTTTGCAACTTAATTAGGGCACTCACCTTTTTTAGTATTAGGTTATAGCAGTGTAGTATGCAGAGATTATACTTTGCACTGCTGCACCCTTTTTTGTAGGAATAATTCTTCCACCATTATTTATTTTGTTGACTCTCCATCAGATTTCTCCGATGCCTGCACCTTACTCCATCTAAATATGTGGATAGCCAAAATGTTACTGCACCTCCACTAATTGCACACCAGAAGGTGAATGAGAAATGGTGGAGACTAATTTGTACTCAAATTTTCGTTCCTATAGGAAAATATCTGGATGCCCTCTCTGAATTGTCTGGATGACTGAAAACATACAATGTGGGGATTTACTAGTCTGAACCTACTTCGTACTCACTGATGCACAAACATTATGCACCACTGATCCAATGAAGAATGAAGAATCATCTTTAAACAATGCAATGTTATTTGTTTTTTCTTCTGTAATCTAAGATGTAATCATCAGCATGCCATAGATATTTTTCTAATTATCTGATGAAATCATGCAGGAATATTAAAACATTATTTCCTGTTTTGAACATCATTGGCATGATTTTAACAACAATTTTAAGATACAAATGGTATTCTGGAGAAATCATGTTGCATGTCGAAAGAACATTGAAAGCATCCCTTGTACCATTTGACTGTTGCGTAAGCTGTGAACAATGTAGGATTTATTTTTCTCTTTTATTTTCAGGATGCAAAAGGTGAAGGATCAAATAAGACGCTGCAGTTGTTTTCTGACTTTAAATAATTTAATTTGATGTATGACACAACAGTTTTTACCAGAAGGGAAGTGGTAGCGTTTCATACAACCTTTTTAAATCAAACATAACACAAAAAAAGATTAAAAGTGAAATAAAAAAATCAAAGGGCGCGATTTAATGGCCACGTTGCGGTTAAGCGAGAGTGCACCGAGGCAGTTAGATTGCAGAAGAGACAAAAAGCGAGAACCGTGCCGGGTGTCGATTGGTTTGCGGTCTAACCGGCCGGCTCCCGTTGGCGAAATCAGGAATCCACCATAGCATGGCGCGAAACAAATCATCACCACTTAAGGCCAATCTCCATACAATTAACAGGAGTGATCTCCTATCTAACAGCCTCCCGTGAAGTAACTGCCTTCCAAGCAAGTGGTCACGCGGGTGCCGATTAGTACACCTTTTAAAAACCATGAAGTGGCAAAACGGCTGCTTGGGGATGCGAGGAGGTGAGTAGCCATCTTGGCTCCCAGGCAATGAGCCTGGGAGCACTGAGGCCTCTGTCCTAGTACTCTCAGGGGAAAGTGGGGGAGCCACTGGGGGGGCCGGTCTCGGTCAGGGTGGTCTGCATCGGTGTTTGGAGGGCATGCGGAGTCGGGGAGGGGGAAATTGGTGTCTGAGGGCCCCGTGTCTACCATACCAACCCCGGGACATGTGTTAAGGGGGCAATCAAAGCGCAGCCAACAGCTGAACACCCAGGGGTGGGCCCCTGCACCGGGAACATTTTGTCAACCAGAAGGTGGATGTGTACACCGGGGAGGGGACCAGCACCTGCTCCAGGTAACGTTACAAACTGGTGCCTGGGTTACAGGGTGTGGGGTCCGGTGAGCAAGAGCCCCAGTGCAGCCTGGATGCATGCGCAAAGTGTGTCAGATGGCAAGGGGGTGGGGGGACAGGGGAATGAAATGGGAGAATGGAAGGTCCTGGCGTGGAAGAGACGCCAGAAAAAGGCGGTGGCAGCTGTAACAATATGTGCATTGTAAGGAATACAAAGTGTTAACAATAAGGTAATAATACATCCCACACCAGATGGAGATAAGGAGCAGCTGTATAAATATCATGCGACTCCTGAGATTCTGGGAGAAGGTTGTTAGGCGTGACATAAATTTGGTGCATAGCATAGAGTTGTAAGAGATATTGGACTGTTTCATTTAAATACTAATTCCTTGTTGACTGGTTGGAATCTTTAATTTAGTAGTGTAAATAAATCAGCTTTGTTCATTAACTCCGCTTGATGTTCTTTGTTAACACTACGTTTTCAAAGCATCCTGATAGGCCCAGCAGAAAACATCACATGGTACCAGAAGTAGAGTCAACAAGGTAGTTAGTTTAGTTAGTTCAGAGAGTAAAAAAAATCTTGACGGAAAGAAAAACTTGCGAAAACAAAATCTCATTCAGACTCCGATCGCTACGAAATCGGGAAAGCCAGTCGCATGAAACAGCAAAGCCCAGTCGAAGCTCAATCGAAGGTTGACAGCCTCCGAAGCCATTCAGGAGAATGGGTAAAGTAGATGTGAACAGGAGGCAATTCAAACAACAGTTTGAATTCTACCTCTCAGCCTCAGACCTCGAAGCGGCCAGTGATAAGAGAAAGATTGCACTGTTTTTATCTATGGCTAGTTCGCAAGCATTAGAATTGTGTCATTCATTCCACTTTGAAAATGATAGTGACAAGAAGATATATGACATTATCTTAGCAAAATGCGACAAATACTGTGAATCGAAAAATAATTAAATATTTGAGTGGTATATTTTCCGAAAACAAATCTAAAAAGCACGTGAAACAAATGACTATTTTCTGATGTATTCCAGGCTCAAATTTTTCATTATTAACAGAGGCCCTTCTGCATGTTCAGATTGTATTATTCTAAAAAATGAAAAGCTGCATGCATGAAAGATTATTCAGGCAACAGAAATTAACGCTCGAAACAGCGATCAGTATGTGTTATACGAGTGAACTTAAGAGTCAGTACTCCAAAATGTTAATTCTCAAAAGTGGTGTAAAAATAAACAACGTGGCTGACGCCATTGGTGCTGTGGCGCACTCGAAAACAGCACGCTACAAACAGCGGCCATTTTGCGAATGACTCAATCGGCGTCATAACGAGCAAACATTGTAGTCATGCCCACCCAGTGAAAAAATGCCCAGCATTCAAGAAAGTGTGCGCGAAGTGTCGCAGACAGAATCATTTTGCTGTGCAGTGCTGCATAGTAACAAAATTACCTCCGTTTACCAAAAGAGGTTCAGGAAATGAAAAGAAAACTGTACAGATGTTTGTAAAGATAAGAATGTACTACAAGTGATCAAACCTAACACTGTTCCAGACATGTACGGGCTGGCAGATACATTCTTTTAAGAATAGTAGAAAAGATTGAAGCTACTTCAAATTGTTTTACAACAAAGAAAAATTTGAGCCAATCTCCACAGTCCACAATACAGATGACTGAGCAATTCCATTGACAGTGAATGGAACAGACATTATATTTGAATTAGACACAGGTGCTCATGTGAATCTTATTAACAAATTGGACTTAGCCAAATTAAGTCAACAACCTACTATTCATGACACTGATTTACGTGATTATAATGGTAATTAAATCAATACATGTGGAACATGTAATCTAACATTGCAATGTAAAAACGCAAGGATGCATTTGAACTTTGAGGTCCCAAAAGATCTTCAATACTCGGTGTGCAGGCATGTGAGTCATTACGATTAGTGACAAGAATTCACAGCGCTGACCAGACTTCAGTCTGTGCACAAGATGAAATAGATGCTATCATTGCAAGATTTCCAGATGTCTTTCAAGGTATGGATACACTTCCATTCCTGTATAAGATTCAGTTGAAAGAGAATCCCAAACCAGTGATTCACCCACTGATGAGGATTACAGCTACATTAAGAGAATGCCTAAAACAGGAACTCAACAGAATGCAGTAATTGGGAATCACCACGGAAGTGATACAGCCCACTGACTGGGTCAGTTCAATGGTATGTGTAAAGAAACGGGATGGAGATCTTTGAATCTCTATAGATCCAAAAGATCTAAATCAGAAGATTAAAAGGAAACATTATTCCATCCCAAAGCGTGAAGAAATTACCAGTGAAATGGCAAATGCAAAAATTGTTTCCAAACTAAATGCCTCAAAAGGTTTCTGGAAGTTAAAACTCCAGTGGTAAGTTATGCACATTCAATACTCCCTATGGTTGATATTGCTTCAATAGAATGCTCGTTGGTATTATATCTGTCTCTGAGATATTCCATTGTGCAATGGAGCAGATGACTGAAGGAATTGAGGGTGTACGAGTTTACATAGATGATATAATCATTTGGTCATCAACCCGTGAAGAACATAATGCAAGACTTTTGCAGGTACTACAATGAGTAGATAAATTTGGTTTGATGCTCAATTGGACAAAATGCCAATTTTGGATGTTCAGGCTTACAATCTTGGGTGATCAAATCTCTGCTGAAAGTGTCAACGTGGTGAAGAAACAATCACAGGTATAAGCAGGATGTCCAAGCCCAAGGGTAAGACAGCAGTTCTCAGATTGCTCGGTGCTGTTAATTCTGATGGACATTGGTGACTCGTAACTTAAGCTTCCAGAGCGTTGACACCAACTGAACATATGCTCAGATAGCGAAGGAATGTAGAGACAGCCTGAGCGAGAGAGCCCAAGTGAGGATAGAAATTTGGTAATTTGGAGAAGTATGGTAATTCAGTGCAGAGTGGGAGGAGATGCTTCTTCCCTTTCATTTTTTTTTCTTTCTTCTCACTTTGGTACTGTTAATCTGCAGGGAGAGATCCAGAGAGCAACCTGGGAAGGTAAGTAATATAAAGACCTTTTCAAATTGTTGGGGAGAAAAACTGAAGTGAAATCACAGTAAAGCTGTGACCTGATTGGCTGGTAAGGAATCTGTTAAATTTGAAAAAATAACATTGAAAACACTAATTAAAACAAAGTAATTAACGAGGTAGAGGAGTAACTAAACCTGAGGGCAGAGATTAGCATTGAGCATTTAATTTTACAGTGAAAATCTAGCACCAGGGTCATATAGTTAATTGTAACTTAATCTAATAGCAATTTAAGTATTTATTTTGAAATAATTAACTAGTGTTTAAGTGTCACTCAGTGGTCTGCAGTGCTCTAACTGTTAGATGTGGCAGGTCCGTGATGCTTCCAGCGTTCCAGTCGACGACATCTGCAGGATGTGTAACCAATGGCAGATCCTCACAGACCACGTGGTTCAGTTGGAACAGCAGTTGGATGCACTTAGAAGTTTACAGGTGGCGGAATGCATTATAGATAGAAGTTATAGAGACGTGGACACTCGCAAAGAGTAGGCAGACAAATGGGTGACCACTCGAAAGGGCAGGCAGTCAGTGCAGGAATCCCCTGTGGCTGTCCCCCTTTCTAACAGGTATACCATTTTGGATACTGTTGAGGGGGATAGCCTCGCAGAGGAAAACAACAGCAGCCAGAACAGTGGCACCACAACTGGCTCTGTTGCTCAGCAGGGAAGGGCAAAGTGCAGGAGAGCAATAGTTGTAGGGGACTATGTAGTAAAGGACACAGATAGGCACTTCAGTGGATGTAAAAGAGACTCCAGGCTCGTATGTTGCCTCCATGGTGCCAGGGTCAAGGATGTCTCTGAATGAACACAGGACATCCTGAAATGGGGAGGGTGAAATGCCAGAGGTCGTAGCTCACATAGGCACTAACTACATAGGCAGGGAGAGTGATATGGTCCTGCAGAAGGAGTTCAGGGAGTTACACAGTAAGCTAAAAAGCAGGGCCTCTAGGGTTGTAATCTCAGGATTACTCCCTGTGTCACGTGCCAGTGAGGCTAGAAATAGGAGGATGGAGCAGCTAAACACTTAGCTAAACTGTGGTGTAGGAGGGAGAGTTTCAGATTTCTGGACCACTGTAATCTCTTCCGGGGCAGGTGTGACCTGTACAAGAAGGACAGGTTGCATCTAAACTGGGGGGCACCAATATCCTGGTGAGCAGAGGACATCTAAAAAGCAATAAGAAGAGATAAGATGAAATATGAGTGCAAGCTAGCTAAAAGAAGGAAACGTTTTCTTCAAAGTACAAAAGAGAGGCAAAAATGGATATTGGACCGTTGGAAAATGTGGCTGTAGAAGTACTAATAGGAAACAAAAAAATGGCAGAGGAATTGAATAGTTACTTTGCATCAGTCTTCATGGTGGAAGACACCAGTAGGATGATAGAACTCCAGGAGAATCAGGGGCAGAGGTGAGTGCAGTGGCCATCACGAAGGAGAAGGTTCTGGGGAAATTGAAAGGTCTGAAGGTGGATAAATCACCTGGGCCGGATGCATTGCACCCTGGGGTTGTAAGAGAGATAGCTGAGGAGATTGAGGAGGCATTGGTGGTGATTTTTCAGGAATCACTACAGGATGGAAGGGTCCTAGTGGATTAGAAAGTGGCATACGTAACAATTCTGTTTAAGAGGGAGGAAGGCAGAAGATGGAAAATGATATATTGGTTAGCCTGACTTCGGTCACTGGTAAGATTTTAGAGTCCATTATTTAAAAAAAAAATTTAGAGTACCCAATTAAGTTTTTCCAATTAAGGGACAATTTAGCGTGGCCAATCCACTGGCACTGCACATCTTTGAGTTGTGGGGGCAAAATAACGCAAACACGCTAAGAATGTGCAAACTCCACACGGACGGTGACCCAGAACCTGGGACCTCCGCGCCATGAGGCAGCAGTGCTATCCACTGCGCCACTGTGCTGCCTTGATTTTTTATTTATTTTTTATTTTTGATTATTCCTTTATTAAAGGTGAGAGCACGAGTGCTTGGAAGTCCATGATAAAATAGGATTAAGTCCGCAAGGCTTCGTCAAAGGGAGATCATGTCTGACAAATCTGTTCGAGTTCTTTGAGGAGGTAACAAGGACGCTAGACAAAGGAGAACCAGTGGACATGATTTATTTAGATTTCCAGAAGGCCTTTGACAAGGTGCCGCACTGGAGACTGTTCAATACATTAAGAGCCCATGGTGTTAAGGGTAAAATCCTGGCATGGATAGAGGATTGGCTGACTGGTAGAAGGTAGAGAGTGGGGATAAAGGTGTCTTTTTCAGGATGGCAGCCAGTGACTAGTGGTGTGCCTCTGGGGTTGGTGCTGGGACCACAACTTTTTACAATATGCATTAATGATCTGCAAGAAAGAACTGAAGGCACTGTTGCTAAGTTTGCAAAGGTCATACAAAGACCTGTAGAGGTGCAGGTAGTATTGAGGAAGCAGAGGGGCTGCAGAAGGATTTGGACAAGCTAGGAGAGTTGGCAAAGAAGTGGCAGATAGAGTACAATGTGGAAAAGTGTGAGGTTCTGCACTTTGGAAGGAGGAATGGAGGCATAGACTATTTTCTAAATGGGAAAATGCTTAGGAAATCAGAAGCACTAAGGGACTTGGGAGTCCTTGTTCACGAGTCTCTTCAGGTTGATGTACAGGTTCAGTCAGCAGTTAGGAACTCAAATGCAATGTTAGCATTCATGTCGAGAGGGCTAGAATACAAGACTAGGGGTGTAATTCTGAGGCTCTATAAGGCTCTGGCCAGACCCCATTTGGAGTATTGTGAGCAGTTTGTGGCCCCATATCTAAGGAAGGTTGTGCTGGCTTTGGAAAGGGTCCAGAGGAGGTTCACAAGAATGATCCCTGGAATGAAGAGGTTGCCGTATGAGGAACGGTTGAGGACTCTGGATCTGTACTTGTTGGAGTTTAGAAGGATGAGGGGAGATCTCAATGAAACATACAGGATACTGTGAGGCATGGATAGAGTGGACGTGGAGAGGATGATTCCACTTGTATGAAAAACTAGAAGCAAAAGACACAATTCACACTGAAGGGACGATCCTTCAAAACAGAGATGAGGAGGAATTTCTTCAGCCAGAGGGTGGTGAATCTATGGAACTCTTTGCCACAGAAGGCCGTGGAGGCCCAATCACTGAGTGTCTTTAAGACAGAGGTAGATAGGTTCTTGATTCATAAGGGGATCAAGGGTTATGGGGAGAAGGCAGTAGAATGGGGATGAGAAAAATATCAGCCATGATTGAATGGCGGAGCAGACTCGATGGGCCGAGTGGCCTAATTCTGCTCCTAGGTCTTATGGTCTTATGGTCTTCTGATGTATTGAAAAATTCCATCACTATGTCTATGGATTATCCATTGTTCACAGTAGAAACTGATCATCGTTCATTAGTACATATTATAAAGAAGAATATCAATGATATGTCACCACATTTACAGAGGATCACAGTTAAACTTCGTTGTTATGATTTCCAGCTTGCATACACAGCCAGCAAGGATCTCATATTAACAGATGCACTACCAGAACTATTAAAGAAGATACACAGATGGATTATATCATACAGGTAGTGGAAGCTCACGCTAGTCTCCTGGAAGAGAATTGACCTGTATCAGATGCGAACTTCAGTTGATCAAGAGGAAACCAAAAAAGCTCAAACATTGCAACGAGTAATCTGACAGATGGTTGGCCTAAGGGAATTTTTTTCAGTATAGGAATGTTCGTGCTGATTTCAGCATAATCAATGGATTCCTGCTCAGACAAGATTGCATTGTTATTCCAACTCCACTAAAGCAGATGATCCTAAATAAGGTTCACAAGGGTCACTGAGGTATCGAAAGGTAGAAAAGGCGAGCTTGACAGACAATGGCCAGGCATTAATGCAGATACCACTAACCTCGTGTTAGAATGTAACACATGTCAAAGCAACCAATCAATCCAACAGAAAGAGAAGTTGACAATGTATGATCTTGAAAAGACTCCATGGTCTAAAGTAGACATCGATTTGCACATTCACGCCGTGTTTGCGTGGGTTTCGTCCCCACAACCCAAAGATGTGCAAGGTAGGTGGATTGAACATGCTAAATTGCACCTTAATTGGAAAAAATTAATTGGATACTCTAAATTTATTTTTTTTAAACTAGACATCGACATATTCTGTTTTCATGGTAAAGATTACTTGTTAATCATTGATTATTACTTGAATTACCTAGAGGTGACACATTTACCGAAATCCAGTTCGTCAGCAGTGATCAAGTGTTTGCTCGACATGGTATTCCGCTCACAGTTATGACTGACAACGGTCCATGCTTCAACAGCTGCGAGTGGATGGAATTTTCAAAGCAGTATGATTTTGAACACACAACGTCGAGCTCTTTGTATCCGCAATCAAACGGAGAAGCAGAGAAGGTATTCACGTTGTGAAGAAATGGCCCAAAGTGTACAGGAGTTGCTGGTCTTTCCAACAGATGACGGACTGTGTGTACTGCAGGAGGCTCCGCCTCAACAACGAGACGGTGCAGCGCCTGTGCCATGTCCTTGCAGACTTGGCACCATGTGGAGGAGGAGGATACCCACTCCCAGTGGCCATCAAGGTCACCGTAGCCCTGAACATCTACACCTCAGGATAATTCCAGGGCTCGAGCAGCGACTTGTGTGGCATCTCACAAGCTTCAGCCCATAGTTGCATCTGTGATGTCATGGATGCCCTGTTTGCCTGGGCAGCGAATGATATAAACTTTGACAAACAACAGCATACCCGGGTGGCATTACTCATCACCATTGCTGGGATGGGGTAGTGGATGGCACGCATGGTGTCTTGTGCTCACCCAGCCTGTCAGGAGTGCCCTATATCAACAGGAAGGGGTTAAACTCCCTGAACGTCCAGCTCTTGTGCAACCACCATATGAGGATTATGAATGTGTTTGCATGCTTTCCAAGGAATATACATCACAGCTATATCCTGGTGCAGTCAAACATCCCGGCCTCTTCAAGGACCACTACAGTTGGCTCTTGGGAGATATGAGGTACTCTCTGAAGACCTGGCTTCAGTACAGAGTCCGATGACTGATAAAATGAGGCCAATGTTGTCATCAGGGCTGTCATTGAGCGGTGCATCGGGCTCCTCAAAATATAGCTCCACTGCCCCGACCACTCTGATGCTGCACTGCAGTACACCACTTAGAGAGTCACCTGCTTTGTGGTGGTCCGCTGTGCCCTACACAAACTGGCACAGCAGCGGGTCGACCTGATGGAGGTGGAGGAGTAAGAAAATGCGGCTAACTGGGACATGCAGTGAAGGCACTCAGCCATTGCCATCAATAACTGAGCTACGCCTTGGACACCTCCCACTCATGCGACAGATGCCATACACCAGGCTCTCCACTGCGGTTGCCCCCTAGCAGTGTTGGCATCGGTGCCATGCATTGCCAGCGCCATCATCCACTTCTGTCGCCTCTGGGGCTCCTCCAATGGGCTGTGAACCTGCTCAAATGTCGCTGACATCCCACTCTGAATATCACGGACAGAATCTAGTGTCTGCATCAACTCTGGGTAAATGTGGTCCAGAGGCTCAGCATCTGACTGCTGTCTCCCCTGGGCGTTCCTGCCTCCAGCTGATGTGCATGAGCAACTGTGTGGTGCTCACCAGAATGTGCCCCAGAAGACTGTCCACTACTGTCTCCCACCAAAGTGTGTGTCTCTGTGCTCGTTGAGGGTGGGGATGGCAGTAGTGCCACAGGTATGGTAGTCTCATGGGAGGCAGGGGGGAATCCCCGATGGGCCGTACCGTCAGATGAGGACCCTGCAGGATAATGTACATGTGATCAGTGGGAGGGATGAGTCATTTTGTATGGCATTAACTCATGTGTGACAGGTCATTTGGGTGGGGCCTGGTAGATCCTCACCTCTGCGCCATACGCCAAACTCTACAATGGTGACAGATCTACCCTCTGTCACCCCGCAACTTCCAGGACCTGTTCCTTGTAGGGGCTGTGGACTCTGATGTCCATACCCCGCCATCCACCTGGGCTCTCTCCCGTCTGTTGTGGGCCAACTTCTCCTGTGGGGACACAGAGGGGGCATCAGGAGCTGTGCGCACTGTTCATCTTGGAGGGGAGTTAGATGGGGGGATGGGGAGTACGGGGTTTTAGAGATTATGGGGGGAATGGGGAGTGTGGTGGGGTTGGGCAGTATGGGGAGAATGGTGAGTGTGGGGCAGGGAATGAGGAGTGTGGGTCAGGAAATGGGGAGGGGCCGACATGGGCGACACTGCTGGACATAGGTGGGCTGGGTTATGGAATGGTGCTGGGCAGTAGTGGTACCAGCTGCATGCTGGGGTGGGGGGAGTGTTCGGCTGGTGCCTACCCACCTGTGCGGCCCTGTGGATGGTGCTGACCTTTTTGGGGCACTGGGTGCCAGTCCTCCTGGTGACCCTCCCTGTTCTAATGGGCATTCATAATGATTGAATTTGTGCATTGATAGATATGCCTGTCTGACAACCTTCTGTTAGATTCATGAAATATGGAGGAGTCCAGATCTGACATAGAAGAAGCCAATGCAGTGTTTAGAATCCATGCCTTCGAGTGTGGAACTGATGGCCAACTCCATGAAAGCACTTGAGATCTCAGCATGATACACCATCTGATACATGATACATCAAACTGAAGTCATGAGATCCATGCTTGGAATCATTCAGACTCATATTGCTTCCGATTGATTCCGATATCCCCGCATTGGAGATCTGTACTGCCTCCCGAAAATACACAAATACAACACACCAAGCCGTCCTATCGTTTCAGGCAATGGGACCCTGTGTGAGAACCTCGCTGGTCACATCGAGGGCATCTTGAAACCCATCGTACAAGGTACACACAGCTTCTGTCGCGACACGACGGACTTCCTACAGAAACTCAGCACCCATGGACCAGTTGAATCAGGAATATTCGTCGTCACAATGGATGCCTCGGCACTCTACACCAGCATCCCCCATGACGACGGCATTGCTGCAACAGCCTCAGTCCCCAACACCGACAACTGCCAATCTCCAGACGCAATTCTGCAACTCATCCGTTTTATTCTAGATCACAACTTCTTCAGCTTCGACAACAAATTCTTCATCCAGACACACGGAACAGCCATGGGGACCAAATTCACACCTCAATATGCCAACATCTTCATGCACAAGTTTGAACAAGACTTCCTCACTGCACAGGACCTTCAACCGACGTTAATCACCAGATACATCAATGACATTTTTTTCTTTGGACCCACAGCGAAGAATCACTGAAACGACTACATGATGAGATCAATAAGTTCCATCCCACCATCAGACTCACCATGGACTATTCTCCAAATTCAGTTGCATTCTTGGACACACTCATCTCCATCAAGGACGGTCACCTCAGCACTTCGCTTTACCGCAAGCCCACAGATAACCTCACGATGCTCCACTTCTCCAGCTTCCACCCTAAACACATTAAAGAAGCCATCCCCGATGGACAAGCCCTCCTTATACACAGGATCTGCTCAGACGAGAAGGAGCGTAACAGACATCTACAGACACTGAAAGATGCCCTTGTCCGAACGGGATATGGCGCTCGACTCATCGATTGACAGTTCCAACGCGCCACAGCAAAAAACCGCACCGACCTCCTCAGAAGACAAACATGGGACACAACTGACAGAGTACCATTCGTCGTCCAGTACTTTCCTGGGGCGGAGAAACTACAACATCTTCTTCGCAGCCTTCAACACATCATCAATGAAGGTTGATCAATGAAGGTGAACATTTTGCCAAGGTCATCCCCACACCCCCCACTACTTGCCTTCAAACAACCACGCAACCTCAAACAAACCATTGTTTGCAGCAAATGACCCAGCCTTCAGAACAGCGACCACGAGACCACACAACCCTGCCAGGGCAATCTCTGCAAGACATGCCAGATCATCGACATGGATACCACCATTACACGTGGAAACACCACCCACCAGGTACGCGGCATATACTCGTGTGACTCGACGAATGTACTCTACCTCATACGCTGCAGGAAAGGATGTTTCAAAGTGTGGTACATTGGCGAGACCATGCAGACACTGCGACAACGAATGAACTGGCATCGTGCGACAATCGCCACGCAGGAATGTTCCCTTCCAGTCGGGGAACACCTCAGCAATCAAGGGCAATCAGCCTCTGATCTCCGGGTAAGCGTTCTCCAAGGCGGTCTTCAGGACATGCGACAACGCAGAATTGCTGAGCAAAAACTTATAGCTAAGTTCCGCACGCATGAGTGCGGCCTCAACTGGGATCTTGGATTCATGTCGCATTACATTCATCCCCCACCATCTGGCCTGGACTTGCAAAATCCTACCAACTGTCCTGGCTTGAGACAATTCACACCTCTTTAACCTGGGATCACCCCCTATCTCTGCAACTGTAATGATTTGATTACCCGCAAATGCTTGCATTCCAAGCATTGTCTGGCATCTCTGACTTTGTCTGTATAAATGTTTCTGGAACATACATCTCTATTCAACTGAGGAAGGAGCAGTGCTCCGAAAGCTCGGGCACGATTCTCTGCTCCCCACGCCGGGGTGGGAGAATCGTGAGAGGGCCGGGTGAATCACGACACGCCGCCCTGGCACCCCCCGTGATTCTCCCACCCCCCCCCCCCCCAAAATGGCGTGGCGCATTTTGCGACAGGCTGCTCGGAAAATCGCCGCTCGCCGTTTCTCACGGCGACCGGCGATTCTCCGGCCCAGATGCGCCGAGCGGCCTGCCGAACCTGACCGGTTCACGCCGGCGCCAACCACACCTGGTCGCTGCCGGTGTTAACAGCACGCGACCGGTTAGTGTTGGGCCTGTGGGGGGCGGAGGGAGGATCGAGCACCACGGGCGTGCTCATGAGATGTGTGGCCAGGCAGCACGGTGGCCTAGTGGTTAGCACAACCGCCTCACGGCGCTGAGGTCCCAGGTTCGATCCCGGCTCTGGGTCACTGTCCGTGTGGAGTTTGCACATTCTCCCCGTGTCTGCGTGGGTTTCGCCCCCACAACCCAAAAATATGCAGAGTAGGTGGATTGGCCACGCTAAATTGCCCCTTAATAGAAAAAATAATTGGGTAATCTAAATTTATAAAAAAAATAAAAATTAAAATTAAAAAAAAAATGAGATGTGTGGCCCACGATCGGTGCCCACCGATCGTCGGGCCGGCGTCTTTAAAGGACGCACTCTTTTCCCTCCGCCGCCCCACAAGATCAAGCCGCCATGTCTTGTGGGGCAGTGGAGGGGAAGACGGCAACCAGCATGCGCGGTTGACGTCATTTAGGTGCTGCCGGCCGCGTCATTCTCGACGCGCCGGTTTGACGCAAGCGTCATGGCCCGGCGGCCCGAGATTCACACGCCGCCGCTCCAAGCCCCTCGGGTGGGGGACAGAATAGGGGGTGAGGAGCGGCCTCCGATGGCGGAGTGAAAAACTCCGGGGTTCACTCCGGCGCTGGCTATTTCTCTCCATTTCGGACAATCGAAACAAATCTGTTGGACTTTAACCTGCTGTTGTAAGAATTCTTACCATATTGCTTCCATCACAGCACTAGATTTTTACAATTCATTTTTGGGATGTGGGCATCGCTGGCAAGGCCAGCATTTGGTGCCCATTCTTAATTCACTTTTGACCTGAGTGTCTCACTTGGCCATTTCAGCGGGCATTTCAGAGTCACATGTAGGCCAGACTAGGTAAGGATGGCAGATTTCCTTCCATAAAGGACATTAATGCTCAAAGGAGTTTTTGCACTCTCACAGCTGATCCCTAGTAAGAGTGTTTATGGTGACGTCTTTTTGGAAAAAGGGTGGCAACCACAGTGCTTTCCTCCAAGAAGACGCCGCCATTATTGAGAAACAGTTCAGAATACTGTGCTGCTAGCTCGTGAGCCTGACAAATCCTAACTCTTTTTTCCAAAGAAAGCTCCCATTCCCACAGCAACCGTTCCCTCAGCTTATTTTCATTCAGACCAAATACATTTGTTCCCGAATCATGGAAGATTCCACCGCAGAAAAATTACAGGTTTTAGCTTTTAACTTTAAATCAGTTATGAAATGATCTATAGAATCTTCTGTCTTCTGTAAACGTGATCAAAACACATAGCACTATGAATTTCATTCTTTCTGGGGATGCAATGTGTATCAAATCTTCAAATTACTTCCTAAAAATGTTCGTTATCTTCATTGTTTGCAAATTTAAACCTATTAAACAGGTCGCGGCTCTGTCGCTGTTAGGAGCATCGCTACCTTAAGCGAGTCTGATTGATCTCCTAAATTTCCTGCAATAAGAAACAGATTAAATTGCTGTTTAAACACACGCCAGTTGCTGTCCACATTACTATGAAATCTGAGACTCATTGGTGAGTTCAACGACTCCATGTTAATCCTTGCAGTCTGCAAAATCTTCAAATCTCTGTGGACCTCGTGCAGGCTTGTTTTCTTCTCAGGGTTTAATACCAGCCAACCTGTTACCATGTAATGTTCTTGTCAGATGGTCTGATTTATATGACAAGAACACTTGTAGCTGAAGCTATTAATGATTTATTAACATTAACTGTGGGCCAAATATATACAAAAACAGATGAATAATAGTATGACCATGCACAAGCAACCAGTCTCCCAGCTCTCCAGTCAGTATGAGGTCACCTGACTCTAACATTAACTTATATACTAATACGCCTCCTAGTGGCCAGTCGGTGAATTACAACACAACCACTATATCACCACAAGGACCAAATTGTTACAGCTGCTGTGAGGCAGCAGTGAAAAAATTATGTGGCCATCACATGGAACTGGTAAGTGATTCGCGAGTAAGTGCCCAGTATAAGGGACAGTGTGTCCTAGGCCCAGACATCTTCAGCTGCTTTGTCAATTACCTTTTTTCCATCATAAGGTCAGAAGTGAGATGTTCACTAATAACTGCACAATGTTCAGCGCCATTTGTAATTCCGAAGACAGAAGCAGTCCATGTCCAAATGCAGCAAGACTTAGACGATATCCAAGCTTGATCTAACAAGTGGCAACTAACATTTGTGCCACACAAGTGCCCCACAATGACCATCTCCTACATGAGAGAATCCAACCATTGCCCCTTGACATTCAATTGCACTGCCATCACTGGATTCCCCACTAACAACATCCTGGAGAATAACATTAACCCAAATCTTAACTGGACCAGCCTTATCAATACTGTAGCTACAAGAGCAAGGCAGAGGCTTGGAATCCTGTGGTGAATAACTCCTAACTCCTCAAAGTCTGACCACAATCTACAAGGCACAAGTCAGAAATGTGATGGAATACTCTCCACTTGCTTGGATAGGGCAGTTCCAACAACACTCAAGGAGCTCGACATCATCCAGAGCAGCGCAGCCCACGTGATTGACACCCCATCAAAAAACATTCACTCCGTCTACCACCGTTGCACATAGCAGTCGTGTGTACCATCCATAGCATGCACTGCAGGAACTCACCAAGGCTCCTTACGCGGTACCTTCCAAACACATGTCGACAACCATATAGAAGAACAAGAGCAACAGATATCTGGGAACCCCACCATCTGGAAGTTCCCCTCCAAGGACTGGACTCTCCATGGCCCACCACCTGCAACTAGAATCGCGATCGGGCGGATAATATCAGGCAATCCAAAAAACGGAATTTGTGCTTGGGCCCCACCATGCACACCCCCTCACCCCCCCACCCCCCCCCCCCACCCCATGCCCCCCCACCCCATCTCGCCTCTCCATGTGCACTCAGTGATCCTCGATGTGCTTTGCCTCCCTAGCTCTACGTCTCGGTGTCTCCCCAGGATGCACATCAGAGATGGATGAGCCAGCAGTTTACCTCATCCCGTGGGCTTCAAAGCCCCTGGTGGGCGTACTTTGGGGGCTGTGGGGCCGTAGGGCCCCAGCTCACTTGTTGGCGGCACATGCACAGCCGTGCCGCTCTGTCCCGTGTGCTGACTGTGAGACCCGCCCTTATCAGAGGGATAGAACTTGGGGGAGTGGTGGCCACTGTCATCACCCCATGGTGCAGGTCCAGTTTAGCACCCAGCACTCCCCCTTCATCTGGTGTCCCTAGTGACCTAGGGTTTACCTTGGGATGGAGGGGCAGCCGGGTCAAACCCCGGCTGCCCCTGCATCACCTGGCTATGCCAGCCCTGGCGGTTCCCATGGTCCACACTGGGACATGCTCTGCAGCGCCTCGGCAATGCCCACCTGCGACTGGAACAAGCTCCTCGGCCATTCACAACTGAGAGTGGGACATGTCCCGCAGAACCTCATCAAGGTCAGCCTGGTGCTGGGTCACATCCTTGAGTGAAGCGGACTTTCTGCGAGATCCTCATTCATGGTCTTCATCGACTGCACAATGCCTTAGACACTGACATTAATGGTGCTGACATCATGCACCAGGCTCTCCACTGCGGTCATCACCCCAGCAGTGTTTGCTTCGGTGCCACGCATTGACGACGACATCTCCTGCGCCTGTAGACTCTGGGACTCCTCCAAGCGGCTGTGGATCTGCTGGAGTGTTGCTGACATCTCCCTCTGAATGTCCCAGCTGCTCCTTATTGTCTCCATCAGCTCCGGGTACCTCTGTACCACAGGCTGATCAACAGGCTGGGACCCAGCTGGGTCCTGGGATCCAGCAGCCCTCCAACTGCTGTCTCACCTGGTGGTTCCTGCCTCCACCTGATGTACACCAGCAGCAGTGTGGTGCTCACCAGATTGTGCCCCAGAAGCCTGCTCGCTAACATTTCCAACCGAGGTATGCATATCTGCACTGGTGGAGGGTTGTATGACGGCTGTGCCACGACTATTATGGTGGCTTCCTCGGAGCTCTCCTCCAAAGTGGTCTCCTGGGAGGCTGGAGAGGGTGCCACTTGGAATGGGCCGGCAGAGTTGGTTGGAGGACCTGTGGGAGAATGGACATGTGGTCAGTGGGATGGATGGGTCAGTCAGTCAGCAAGGCAATAACAACTCATGTTTAACAGGTCCCCTGGGTGGAAACTGGTGATCCTCACCTCTGCCGCGTCCATCAGCCTCCATATGGGTGACCGCTCTGTCCTCGGCCACACCGGTCACCTCCAGGGCATGCTCTTCGAAGGTGGTGAGGATTCTTAAGTCTGCCAGCCTGGGCCCTCTCCTGGCGATTATGAGAGAGCTTTTCCTGAGGAGACACAGAGAGGGCATTGTTAGCCACACATGTGGATCAAGTGGTGGGGGGATGTGAAGGGAGGGTTTGGCGGATAAAGGGAGGGTTGGGGGTCACATGAAGAGTCGGGGGTGGATGCTCCTGTGGGGGCGGACAGGTCGCTGGTCTCTATTCACTTGTACTGCCTGGTGTAGCTCATTGACTTTCTTCCTTCACTGGAGGCTAATTGTCCTGGGGTCACACACCCGGTGCTCACAGCTGCCGTCATCTCATCCCAGGGAGCATTGGCTGCCCTATGGCTAACCCTTCGGGACCCTCAGAGGAACAGAATATCCCTCCTGGCCTCCACGGTTTCATGTTACCTCCCCTGGTCAGCGTCCCTGAATCTTGGTCTCCTCGGCGCCATTTTTGTGAGCTGGCTGGGTTAGGCTGAGCAAGTGCTGCTTGACCTCGTTCGCAGCGGGGTTCGCTAGCGGTGCTGGCGAATCAGCTGGCGAACTTTCGTTAAGTGAAACAATTAAGGTTGAATAGCGCTGCCAGCCTCGCTGGGCTGAGCGCCGGGAAGGTCATTGCAATTTCTGTTCGCTTCAATACTGTGAAATCTTTCTGGAGGATTGCACCAATCTCTCTGGGCTGGCAGAGAGCCATGAATGATAAGCTGATTCACGGCAGAATTATAGTCGGGGTCCGAGATGAAGTGCTACCAATTCTCACACAGAGAAGAGCGGATTTACCATTAGTAAAAGCAGTGCAGATTGCAAGCCAAACACAAATTAGAGAACAGAACCGGATCTTTGTTTGTTGGGAAGGAGAGGTCCCATGGATCGAGTGAGGCAATTCAGTTTGCAGGCCTAAAGAGAGGAAGTATGCCAAAGCCGAATCCTGCCAAAATGGAAAAGTGCACCTACTGCCCTTTTGAAATGGCTTTGATGTGGCGCCAACAAACCGCACAATCAGAAAGAATGTCCAGCAAGGAGGACAGGGAGCCACAACACTGGAAAAAAAATAAACCATTTCAAATCTGTCACTCGAAAATACTGACAACCTGCAAAAAGATGGAGGAAGTTTTAAAACAGAGCCACATGAAGTACAAGAAACACAAACTTTAATGAGGACACGGGAGTCCACATCGAGTAAAATAGGAAACAAAGTTTAATGGCACAAATAATATGTACACTGTCCGATCGATCCCTACGGGGTTCTTGGTCGATTGGTGCCTTACTGGCTGACCTTATTATATACATGGGGTAATTTAGATATCCCACCGCTGGAGGGGGAGCTTGTATTCCGCCAGGAGCACAGGGAAGATGACCGTTTTCACCACGTATGTTCCGTGCGGGATTTTACAAAAACAAAAAAACTAACCTTCCTAGGGGAGGTAAATTACACTGACAACAATTATTGGAGCATTAAACTCTGAAACTCTAATTGGATGGGCACCCCACTGATTTTAAAACTAAACAGGATCAGGGGTTTCTTTTCCATCAGGGCATCATCGTAGCACAGTGGTTAACTCTGGGCTTCACAGCTCCAGTGTCCCAGGTTCGATTCCCGGCTTGGGTCACTGTCTGTGCAGTGTCTGCACGTTCTCCCTGCATGGGTTTCCCCTGGGTGCTCCGGTTTCCTCCCATAGTCCAAAGATGTGCAAGTTAGATGGATTGGCCACACTAAATTGCCCTTAGTGTCCAAAAAAGGTTAGGTGGGGTGACTGGGTTGCGGGGAGAGGGTGGAGGTGTGGGCTAAGTAGGATGCTCTTTCCAAGGGCCAGTGCAAACTCTATGGGCCGAATGGCCTCCGTCTGCACGGTAAATTCTATTATATGGTTCTATGATAGATGAAGTCAAGTGGCTCAAAAAGATTACATTGCAACACTCAACTGCTAATTTAAAGGGTCGTGGTGGGACAACTTTAAAAGTCAAAGGCCAGCTCATTGCAAAGCTGAAATATAAAACAGGAAGAATCCTCAAAACTCTATATGTAATTCAAAATCAAGAGTGCTCTATACCAAGCAAAAAGGCATGCCTAAAACTGAAATGAATCTATATAAAGTGGATGAAATTGCTGAAGAGAACTGCAGCAGTACATTTTGAAATGAATTTCCAAAATTGTTTACAAGGCTAGGCGTCATAACCCCCCACGGAATCCGCGGGGAAATAATTATTGATTTCCCCGTGAGACTCATGAGTTTGAGCTGGGGGCGGAGGAAAAACCATCTATATGAGCAAGGGAAACCTCCAGGAAATACTCTGCCATTTTTCTCTGGTGGGCGCCAGACAAAGCACAGTGTGTTTTGCGTGCCAAGGAAGTGAACTACCTAGATTACCAGATGGACAGTGAAGGGCTGCACGCAGTTGAAGATAAATTTTGCGTTATTAAGGGGGCCCCCACACTGTGGAATTACATAGAGCTCTGGCAACTTTTGAGCCTCGTTAATTGTTATGGCAAGTTTATCACCAACCTGGCCTCTCTATTGGCTCCGCTGCATGTGTTGTTGTGAAAGGACTAGGAGTGGTGCTGGGGCATTTCTCAAAACATTGCCTTCGTGGTCGAGGCATCTATCATCAAAACTACTCCTGACACACTATGACCCAACTAGGCCCCTGATTTTAATGTGTGATGCTTCCCCTTATGGCATTGGAGTGGTGCTGCCGCATGAGTGGGACGATGATATGGAAGGCCCCATTGTGTTCGCCTCGAGGACCCTGGTGGATGCCGAGCGCCGTTATGTATTGATCAAGGGTGGCAGGTGACACAGTGGTTTGCACTGTTGCTTCACAGTACCAGGGCCCTGGGTTTGATTCCCATTTGGGTCACTGTTTGTGCGGAGTCTGCACGTTCTCCCGGTGTCTGCGTGGGTTTCTTCTGGGTAGTCTAGTTTCCTCTCACAAGACCCGAAAGACGTGCTTGTTAGGTGAATTGGATATACTGAATTCTTCCTCAGTGTACCCGAACATGCTCCATTGTGTGGTGACTAGGGATTTTCACAGTAACTTCATTGCAGTGTTAATGTAAGTCTACTTGTGACTCTAATGAAGATTATTATTAGAAGGAAGGTCTGGCTGTGATCTTCAGAATTAAGAAATTTCATAAGTACATGTATGGATGGCATTTTGTTATTGTGACAACCACAAGCCATTGCTAGGACTCTTCTGGGAGGACAAGATCAGCCTGCCAATTGCGTCGGCCAGGATCCAGCATTGGCCGCTCCTGCTTGCTGCTTATGGGTACACATTTCAACATCGCCCAGGTACCAAGATTGCTCATGCGGATGCCCTCAGCCATCTGCCATTGCCGCAAGCACCCCATTCTCACCTGTTGTGGATGAGGTGATTGCGATGTTGAATTTTATGGACAAGCATCAGGTGTTCTGTGCGGCCACCGTCAACTGATTTGAATAAGCTGATCTTGGGCTCACATCTGCTTAAGGATCTTTCTGCCAGCTGTTTCAGTCCTCCACACAGTGTCATTTACAGCTCTATTGCCATGAAAAATCTACTTCCCAAGATACAAATTTTACTATCCATGTGGGCACCAACATGGAAAAGTAAATTTTGTTTGCCTGTAATGTGAACCAATTATGCTAACCACTATGCTACCGTGCTGCCTATGCTGCTGAGCGTGTCGCTGAGCCTCTGACCATCTCTTAAAAGTCCATGAATATAAGAAGGGAGCCTGAACGGGAATTTCTGCAGGTGCCTTTGTGGGACTTTTGCTGGATATCTTGCATTCCATTTTCAGATGTGTCACTTACCTGGAGGTCCAGGTTGATCAAGGCTTGTATTCTCAATGACTTGGCCATAAATTTATTCCTAAATTTTTAAGTGGCCACCTTTATAGTCAGTTGGCTGCGGCACTGGCAGGCTTTCTACTGGAAGAAGGGGACCTGGCAGCTCAGACTGACATGGTGTTGCTCTACCAGACATTTTGATTGGGGCTGGGGTTGGTGGTGGATTGATTCAAATGCCCCTCCTGCCTTCGAAGCCATTTAGATGATGGGGTCTCCTCTAACCCTATCAGCTGGATTCGCCACCCCGCCACACCACTTTTCAGCCTCGACCCACCAGCGGGATTCTCCGTTATGCCGGCCGGTCAATGAGGTTTCCCATTGTGGGCAGTCTCACACCGTCGGGAAATGCCCCTGGGTGCTGGCAAAATGGAGAATCACGCCGGCGGAGAATCCTGTCTCATATGTTTTGTGAATATACCAAGGTGCATCGTCCTGTAGATGTTTGCAATTATGATGTTCTTTATCTGTAAAGTGTATGAGTCTTCATGAAATTACAACCTGAATTTCTGCACCAATAATAACATTTGTCGCATGACATATTTCAATTTTATATTGAGTTTTGAATCACCTGTGAATGCCATTTTTCTAATTCCCAATGAAAGATAGGACACCATCGTTTCTAAGCTCTCTTCCAGTCACACATTATTCTGACTTGGTCAAAAATGGTAAATTCTTCATTCTTTCTGTGTCAACATCTTCAGAATACAGCATAACACCTTTGTGGGAGCACCATGATCACAAGTATTATAGGCTTCCAAACACCTTCTCATGTCAATTATGGATAGGAAATACACGCAGCCTTGTCTCTATGAACCATATCCCAAGACTAAAAAAAATTAAAAAGTGAAGAAACCTGTGCTTTGCAGTAAAGTTCCATGTAACGACGTGCCCTCAGTAGCTTAACTACTCCACTATAATGATCAGTGGAAAAGGTCAATTCTCTGAATATTATAATATTCATAAGGCTCATACAACAATATGATTTGAAGCTGTGGACAAAAATTCACACACTGTTTTCATTCTTTAACTGCTGATGTCAGCTTTGCCAACTAGCAGAAGGGTCTCTCACGAAATTAGCAGCACATCCATTTGCTTGAATGGGTTTTGGACAAGACTTTACATATGCAAGGTCTTATTCTACAATAATTACATGTGCTCTCTGGAGAGATAATAAATAATATTTTCAACAAGATTTCCAATTTCTGGCATGACACCACTGTCAAAAACAGACTACTCACTGTTTGGTTTGGGCCTAAATTATCGCATTTAATTGGTCACCTGGTGGTTAGCCAATAACCTCATCCTACAGGAGGTAATGCTCAGATGGTTGTTAATAGGCTGGAGATATACTGTTCCCCCAGGAGACTCAGCAGTCTGGGAATAAAGCAATTTCCTATGTTGTACTGTGTACCCAGTAGTTAATCCTCTCCACTTATGAAATGTACAGTATTTAGCTCTATGTGTTATTGTTGGCCTACTAACTGCTGGGATGATAATAGGCAGTAGTTCTGCTGTGTGTGGTCTTCTGCATAAAAATCTGCTGCAGCTCACTGATTTTTAAGTAAGTTTGTGGGATGACAAGCTAAACCAGTTAGGACTTCACTAATCTTAATATTATTTGTGAACCCATGTTTTATTTTTATTTTTCTGGGTTTTATTTAACCACAATCCACCCACACTATATTAATCAGCTGGCATGGTATAATGACCACCATAGTAAACAGAAAAAGGGTTTCCAAGCATGTTTGTAATTCTACTAATGGTGGACAATGGAAGTCTGCAAATGAAGTGAAATATTACAGGACAAACAATCAATATTAAAGCTCTTGTCAATGTTTCCATGCATATATGCTTGCTGTCACAAAACTAATTAATGTTATACCTCCACGTGGTGCTCAGTGATGTTGTCAGACACTCACAGGTTAAGAATAATACCTAGTATGAGCTGTATTGCACTATTTTATTGGCCTCTCAATGCACTTTGCCTCCAGCCTCAGAAGGATGATTTTTACAAGATTGGGTTGAATATTTCACTCAAATAATTCACTGAATTTGGGGTATTTGCAATGGTGGGTGGATATTCCTTTATTGGAACTAGATAAAATCAAATATTATTCAAACTCAAGTAACTTGAATCCTAATAAATTAGTTGGCATGTACTTCAATATCATAATACATGCTGAGAGAATGTTTCTCCTCGATGGGGCAATCTAGAAATTGGGGGCACAGTTTCAAAATAAAGGGTCTCTCAGTAAAAATGGAGGCAAGAAGGATTTTGTTTTTCTCAGTGGGCCGTTAACCTTTGAATTCCTTTACCAAAGAGAGCTGCCATTGAATATATTCTAGACTGAGTTGGACAGATTTTTGATTTACAATGGAACTAAGGGTTAAGTGGGGGCAGACAGGAAAGTGGAGGAAGAGCCGCAATAAGATCAGCCCTGATAATATTGAATGGTGGAATAGGCTCAAGGGGCCAAATGGCCTACTCCTATTCCTCCTATGTTATTATAACCTGGGGGTTACTGAATCAGGCTCAGATTAAGTTGAATGGATGGATTATATTTACAAAACATAGGAAGTGTGAATGAAAGAATGGAGGTAAATAGTGTCCACAAAGGAACAAAATATTTTTCAGTAAAATAAGTGCCAAATGGGAGAAAAAGATAGTTCTGAATTTTTTAAATGGCCAGGTGGACTGCAATGGTGTTTTCTGGTCCTTTTCACACCCCCATTTATTTTTAAGTTCATTTCTGGAATTGAGAGTGACAAGAAGGAAAATTATCATCGAAGCTACATTCATAGCTTGATTTATGAGCAAAATATTATTGTACTGTTCTATCCAATAAAGAGGTGCTATCATTTTTTAAAAAGGTAAAAATGTTTAGGGAGGCAAAAGAGTTATATCTCAGTTCCACCACAATATCATCACGTAGAAGCAATGAGAGTTCTGTACATTTGTTTGTTCAAAATCCCCTCAAAATGGTTGGCAAGTACTATCTTTCAAGACAGTGTTTCTTTAGATCCCAGAGGTGATCAATTATTTCTTTGTTTTCAGGACCAGAACCTAAAAGAATAATTTCAAAAGGAATCCCCAAGTTGCATAACCATTGTTTAAATTGTGCAGGAGATAATTTTGAAATCATGTCCCAAGTGTCTTATAACTTGTGAACTTACTTTCCCCATTCCTACATCACATTTGAGTATTCAGCACACCATTTCTGAACAACTCTATTTGATTATGTCTGTAATCCATTATATTAACCAATACAATTATCATAAGTATTACCATTGAAAGCATAACCATGGCACAAATAACCTATTTGACAGGTTCAATACCACAAAGCTACTGTCCAATTGGCCTTAAATGTGCCATGGAGCATTGTTTTCTTGGCTCCTTCATGCTGTTCCTTCACTATAATACTTTGAGTGTACTTTGAGTATGACTAGAGTACAACAGCATTTTCAATTTGCTTACTGGTGTTGCATCAATGAAAAGCACAAGAACACCAACATCATCCAGAATCCAGTGTGCAAGTTTAATATTTATTGTTGTTATTGTTCTTGAAACCACAGCAGGAGTAAGATCCAATTTTCTTCACATTATTTTCAGCCTGTGCATTTGAGGTTATTGCATAGCTTCTGCATTTTTAAAACAAAAACGCTTCTTTTTTTTAATCAGCCAATTTTTGTTTGATTGACAAATAGAAAATTCTGTGTTCAGCACACATCTTGATCGATTAATTATAACTATTACAATGCAGGAGGTTTACACAGTTCCTATCCGTGAAAGTTTAAAAAATGTGAATATTATTTAATTCTGAATGGAATGATTTGGAAACCAAAAGGGATTAGAAATTCTTTTAGGCTGTTCTCAGGATTGAAATGGGCACCGCACATGGAGCCATGCCCAATTGGTGGACTTGGTGCCAGACAAACACTGGGCCTAGGGCCTCCTTAACGTTATTTGGACCAACTGCCAAAACCTGTCATCGCTACAGAGACAGTTTGCCCATTTTGTTGCTTATTTATTCTTTAATGGGATGTGAGCATCACTGGCAAAGCCAGCATTTGTTATCCATCTCCAATTACCTTTGAAATGAATGATTGACTTGGATATTTCAGAGTGTAGTTAAGACTCAATCACATTACTGCGGATCTGGAGTCATATGTCAGCCAGACTAGGTAAGGATGACAGATTTCCTTCCATGAAGGTCATAAAAGGACATTAATGAATAACCCCACCCCACCAAAATGGTGAGGGTGCTGGGCTATTTGGGAATACTGTGGAATAGGAAACAATATTGCAGTTCCTGGTTCTACAGTAATGATTGAGAAACATTTTAAAAACAACATAATTTTTTTGTTGCCATCCACTGTTACGCTGCAACAACCTGTAGAGAATCCTGAGTTGAAGTGGCCTGGCTTCTCCCCCTGCACTAATTTCATTGAAGGGGCATTTTGACCCTTATCCATGAGGGGTCTAGCTATTGTTTTCGGGGGCTGAATTGGTCACCCTAATATGTAATGGGACATCTTTCAAGTGTACTTTGGACCTGGGACATTGGTCCCTAAAATTAATTCTTTTTGAACCTGTCTTGTACCCAGCATTTTGATTTTTTACATTAGTTTCAGGAAGATTATTGCTAGGTAAGTGAAGAGAGAAAAATAAAAATGCCATATAAATGAGATCTATTTCTAAAGTAGCTATTGGGTGGAAATTTCCCATTTTTGGCCAAGTGTCTTTTTTGGGTAGGTAAAATGGTGGACAGTCCGCTGGCGGTACTACATATATTTAGGTACTTTTGAAAGGAAAATATCATGGGTTTCAAGCTGCCTCCATGGCATGCAGACTCTGATTCACTGGCCCTGTCATGAGCTGAGTGCCTCAATCAGTCGCACACTCCATTTACAGGCTATTCCAGGACTGCCCAGGACTTGCTCAAAATCCACCAATGAGAATGGCTGCGAAGAAGACTGCCCCAGGTTTCAGTCAGCCATCCCTTGGCAGAATGATGGATGCTGTGGAGGAGCATTGGCACACCCTGCATCCACGAACGGGGAGCAGACCTTGAGCAAGGTCTCCAACCTGCATGGGAGGCAGTGGCAATGTCAATAAGCGGCATCTCCTTGCAGAGGAGGCCAGCTAACCAATGCAGGAAGAGGATGAATGATCTCCTCCATTCTGCCAGTAAATCTTCTTAGTACTCTCCACTTACACATTCACTCATTCATCATACATCCACCTCAATGGACACCACCACTCGCTCTCCCAACTGTTTCATCTCCCCTGCTCCCACTCAACAACCACACAATCCTGGCATCCTGGCACATAACCTGCTTACACCTTCCATCTCTTTTCATGCAGGACAAGCTGGAACACTAAACTGGTCCATCCTTCTGAGATCTCCCTTACTTATAGTGCTCCAGCTTGTTCTCTCAGTTCGAGGAGCGAGTTTTCTGGGGAGGACCTCAACCACTCATGCACAAAGGGTGAGGTGAGCGCCAAAAACCCAAGTGAGGACCCAGAACACTACCATGCATAACCAACCTAACCTGAGCCCTGTCTATTCTATCCTTCTGCACCTGTCATGTATCAATGACATCTCTCTTCTTTCGCAGGCACATCAGGGGAGCAGGCCAGAGCCTCCACCAACCAGGCACAGGAGACCACCCTGAGCACCAACTCCGAAGAATTCTTGGACATAGAGATTGAGAGGTCATGGCTTTCACCCACAGCCCCGACCAGTGCAGAGACGCAGAGCATGATTTATTTGCCTAGTCACACCCGAGTTGGGGAAACAGCAAGGCTGTTGAATCTCATGAGAGGCCACTCGTGGGATTTGTGACGGTCAAAATGTCTCGCAATGGAAATGTCCTGCTAGGTCAACACCTATCTAGACTTCCAACCACACCTCCAAGCCCCTTTATCTGAATTCCTTGTCAAATGCTCCTTTCCCCCCACATGCCACTGTCCTGCTGCCCTGTGCTTGCACTCATAACTGGTCAACCGCCCCCCCCCCCCAAACATTTGCACGTTTAGCTGGCTGTGCCCCCTAAAACCTCCAAACTACCATGAGGCCCTCCCCTGCTCATGTCTGAAGCCTCTCATTGCCCTGAGGCTCACTCCCTCCTCAAGACTGAACCACCTCGTTATCCCGAAGCCCAGCCTGATCGAGGCTGAACCCCCCCACTACCCCGAGGACCACTCTCTGCTCAAGGTTGAGCCCCTTCCTCAACTCCCAGCAAAAATGTCTACTCGAGGATGAAACCCCCCACCTCCGCACCCCCCCAGCAGCAATACCTTCTCGAGGCTAAACACTGCCCCCCCCCCCCCCCCCCCCGCACTCCCCACAGCAATGCCTTCTCGAGTCCGAGGCTGAAACCACCCCCTCCACCAAATCCCCAGCAGCAATGTTTTTCCGAGGCTGAAACCACTCGTCCCCCATCAAACCGCCAGCAGCATTGCCTTCTCAAGGCTAAACCTGTCCCTGCACTCCCCAGCAGCAATGCCTTCTCAAGGCTAATCCCCCCCTTGCACTCCCCAGTAGCAATGCCTTCTTGAGGCTGAACCCAACCCCTCCACCAAACCCCCAGCAGCAATGCCTTCTCAAGGCTAATCCCCCCCTTGCACTCCCCAGTAGCAATGCCTTCTTGAGGCTGAACCCAACCCCTCCACCAAACCCCCAGCAGCAATGTCTTCCCAAGGCTGAAACCACTCCTCCCCCACCAAACCCCCAGCAGCAATGTCTTCCCAAGGCTGAAACCACTCCTCCCCCATCAAACCCCCAGCAGCAATGCCTTCTCGAGGCAGATCGTCTAGCCCTATCACAGGCTTCTCCTGATCTTTCGAGTGCACTCTCTCCTCGGAGATTCATCATTGTCCAGTGGCAAACTACACGCTCACCACTGAACGCCCCTCGCAGATCCGCGCGCAAGTTTGTCCTTTTTGACAAGCTGCTGTCATAACATCACACACCCGTGCGGCAACTTTCTAATGAGGGGGAGGATTGCTGTGGGGAGGCCGTTAATGATATTTAAATGAATGCAAATGGAGTTCCCGACATTGTATGGCGAAAACCCCGCTACATCATTGGCGGGGCACAGGGACAACCTCTTTGGGAAATCCTGCCGGTGAAAATCCTGGGCTGGAATCTCCGGTCACAGACGTGTTTTCCGACGTCACGCGCCCTGGCCAGCAGCGGGATTCATAATTCCCACAGCCAGCCAATGGGGTTTCCCATTGTGGTCGCCCCACGACATCCAGAAACCCATGAGCATTGGTGCACTGCCGGCAGACCAGAGGATCCTGCCGATGGAGAATTCCATTGCCTGTTTTGAGCTCCCCCGACATGTTACACACCCCATTGCCATTTACACCCACAGCGAACTGTTATGTAACATTTCAGCAATGACGTTTGATAGACATTATCATCTTTTTGTTACATTTATATATCATTTTCTGATGAACTGCAACTAACAGTGTTGGCATCATATTTGCCATTAAAATAGCATAAAGCGAGAGGAACAGATAAATTTACTTTTGTTTCCAATACCCTGAAAGATTTCTATTTACAGTTATTTTTTTTAATAACTGTAATCTAGTCAGCATTGTAGTCTAATGCAATGAGATTGGTGTTATCAAAGAAATGCCTCACTGAGTCAAGATAAATGACGATATTTCAATTTCCTGTATCTCAATGGATGACATTCAGACTGTAGCTTGTTGATAAAATGTACGGTTTGTCAGGTTTCTCTTCCAAGGGATTTTTTTCATCATCATAATTTACAACTGCCTCCTGAATTTCAATGTTTGACTTAACTGATACACCGTCTGATTGATAATTAAACCATTTAGAAGGAAGCAAACAGGCTGGGACTCATCTGCACTAGCCTGCTGAGAGTTATTTGATGATTCAATTGCTGTGACAGGAACATGGTCATCACATTATTTGCACATCTGCAGAGATCCTGCTTCCTAAATGCAGTCAGTAAGCTGGAAAATAAAATAATAATTAACCTTTGTCAGATCAGTAAATCCAGCACAGTTAAAGAACACTCAGGTCTAACCTTATGTCTTGGAATATCCAGTGCAGTGAATGCACAAAATGGCAAATTATGTAAGTACCATAACTTAAATAGCTTGCAAATATTTAGAAGGCACGCAAATATTATACATGCATGATTGTAATGTGATAAAACTTTCCCTCTTTGTGAGAGGTAATATCTGGTGTGAGTTATAACAGTTAAAGTATTTATTAACAATTGCATTGTTATCTACATATTATAGTCTTATATTAAAGTTCCTTGTATTTATTATGCAAAATGCTGGAACCTATGAATGCATAAAAAAGTGAACAAAGATGGTGCCTAGCAATCCTGCTGTCATCAGCAGTGTTTTAAATGTCACAGAATTTGCATAGTTAACAACCAAGTTACATTCAGGAATGTTCTGTATAGTATAGATGCATACTCTTTCATGATGACATTTCTTCACAAGGGAGGTAGAAACAATAAGACACATACTAAAGATTGTCTGTTTTGCATTCAAAAGCATCAGCAATTCAGCAACATGTTTACATCTACACAAGATGTCTTATTTTGAAAGAACTATTAAATCAAAAGTTTTAGGTTTTTCTACTGCTTACATTATCTGGTCATGTGCATTCAAGTCAATTGTGAATAGAGATGTACCAGATTAGTAAGAAGCATGTAGATGTATCTGAGGTTAGCAGCTGTAATTTCAGAAAAGTGCGACTGACTGATCGATCACATGCATCACTTTTTAGGCGAATCAATACTTCAAGGAAACAGCTCTCGCTTTATGGCATAGGCAATTTCCTAAACTGTGAATAACAACTGATTTTAAGTACCCAGATTTTCCTTGTGAAATGTCATTGTTACAATAGTGAGAGAAGATGCAGTGTTAAGAAAATGCATGCCTATCTGACTCAACACTTCATTTTCTTCTCAGCTGAACTTTAGTTTAAATAAGACATTAACATGTGGCACTGATGTATGAGAAACCCATGACTGCACTGACTACACTGTGGTCATTTACATTTAGTTTTTATTTTTTTCATCTTTTTTATCTGTTTAATTTACACTTCATAGTCATTGTTAGGAGATGCATGAGAGCAGCGTCCTGATGATTTACTTATCTGGGGCGGGATTCTCCAACCCGCCGCTGGGGTTTTGGCAGGGGCAGGAATCGTGTTGCGCCGGTCGGCGGCTGCTGGCAGTGGCCCCCCCCCGGCGATTCTCTGGCCCGCGATGGGCCGAGTGGCCGCCCGTTTTCGTTGGGTTCCACCGGCGTAAATCACAACCGGTCCTTACCAGGGGGACTTGGCTCCACAGATGGCCTGAAGAGTCATCGGGTGGGGCACGGGGGGATCTGGCTCCGGAGGATGCCTCCACAGTGGCCTGGCCCGCGATCGGGGCCCACCGATCCGCGGGAAGGCCTGTGCCATGGGGGCACTCTTTCCCTCCGCACCGGCTGCTGTCAACCTCCGCCATGGCCGATGTGAAGAAGAATCCCGCTGCACTGGGATGACGCCAGCACACTCTGGTGCTCCCGTGCATGCGCCAACTCACGCCGTCTGGTGGAGGCCCTTCGGCGCCGGCTGGCGTGGCGGCAAGCGGCACGACGCCAAACACTCCGGCGGAGGATTCCGCACCTTCAGGGCGGCCCAACGCCAGAGTGGTTCACGCCACTCATCACCGCCAGCGTGGCCCGCTCTGCTGGTTCACGGAGAATCCCGCCCCTGATCTCTGAGATTTGCAATCTCCCTAACTTGGTGGCCTTCTCCAGAGGCCTGGCAGAATTTGGGAATCAGCAGAATCATTGAATCGTAGAATTTACAGTGCAGAAGGAGGCCATTTGACCCATCGAATCTGCAAGGCCCTTACAAAGAGCACCCCACTCAAGCCCACGTATCTACCCCATACCCGTAACCCAGAACCCCCACTTAACCACATTTTGGACACTCAGGGCAAGTTAGCATGGCCAATCCAACTAACTCGCACATCTTTGGACTGTTGGAGGAAACCGGAGCACCCAGAGGAAACCCACGCAAACACGGAGAGAATGTGCAGACTCCGCACAAACAGTGAGCCAGCTGGAAATTGAACCTGGGATCCTGGAGCTGTGAAGCAACTGTGCTAACCACTATGCTAACATGCTGCCCACATCTGTGGAGAACCACAGATGATAACACAACTCAGAGGTCAGCCAGTATAATGTGGCATTGGCATTCCCTTGTGAACCCTATCTCCTGGATGCCACATGAATAATGCTGATATTAGTGTGCACTGACAATATGCAATCAATGCTGGACTGTTACTTCATTCTGGTTGACTCACAATCAGAAATGGTGAGATGTCACGGGATTGTTCATCATCTTTCTTCATGATTAAAAAGACTGAAGAAATGATTTGGCCAGAAACGTACTGGCAATTGGACTTTGACGGTGAGGTAGAGGCAGCTTTTCCAATACATAAAATGTATTATTTACAGCACAACATAGTCCGGGATCTTCTCCAAGGCTGCTGAGAATTGAAAGGCTGAAAATACTCACTAAACATGAAGATAAGATTAAACATTTAACCAACATAATCTTAAATCCAGGCTGCATGTTTGCCACAAAACAGGGCCCAAGGCACACTACACATTAAAACATACTATATTTAAAAAAAAACAAATCTATGATAGATTATTGGTTCAATCTTTGTTTTCAATTGCTAATGCGAACAGTAATAAGCTCTGATGGCTATCACTTGCGATCACATTGTTAGGGTGGGAGTGATGTTATATGAATGATTAAGCCAGAGGTGAGGCTGGAAATTACTTTATTGAACGGGACTGATATCTTCTATATGGATAATAAATTCCAATAAGTTGATTTTCTTGTTAAAGTGAATTGTGCTTATCACATCAATTTGAAATAATTTACTATTATTTCATTTTTAAAAATGCCATGTAGTTAAATATATTAATTGTTACTTTACACAATTCAATTTTAGATCATCATCAGTAAATTTGCAGTGAGTATTGTTAATTATTAACAGAGCTGCTTTGTTATCCTAAGCCATATTTCTTTGCACAAAAATCTTGACATTCCACAAAGTCAGGAAGGTTCTATGATAAATGTTACAGAAAATTTTAGGAGATTTCTATGAAATTCACTGGAGGCTTTGACTTCAAGAAACTTGAGGGATTTTGTGCAAACACTGTTGCCCTTGAAAAACATACAGAGCTATAATCAATAACATGGAGCACATACGCTGTCAACATCCAGGATGATACTTGCTGCTAGCAAGAAATCGTTCCAGAAGACAAGAAAGAGAACTTAACAAGATTTCAAGCACCTTTGTAAAAATAAAGGACATCAAAATATGATCACAAGCATATCTGAGGGGTTAGGCTATAAAATGTTAAACGTTTGTCAAACCATTTTCATTTCATACAAAATTTTGCAAAGTGTGGCATCTGTGTATTTCAAAATGAATCGCACTGATTCTTGTATAATTAATTTGCCTTATTAAATGAAATATTAAGGTACTATTCATTTCCCTCAGTTATTATAGTCTGTCTATGTTGTTTGCTGCCCAGCAAACTTTGATTTTTACGATCTCATTTTCACGTGTACCTTTTTCTCTTGTTCCTCGTAGAATTTAGGGACCTATCCTGAGGTGGTAGGTAATAGGGTAAGGTTGCAGTGTGAGATGGTGGTTCTGAGGTGGAGATGGCCCCACCTCAACCAATCATTTACTCTTTATGCATGAGGCGGATTAGTTAATATTAAAAGATATTTGGCCATAGGACCAGACAGCTGAACCAAGCCCTGTACTTCCTTTTCCCTGCAAATGCTCACTTCCAATGGGGCTCACACAGCAGTAAATAGGACCACAAAGTTATTCCAATTGTTCCCCTTTATCATCTGAGAACATGAACACCTGTTAAGAAGCCCCTATCTAAGGTCAGCTGATTCAGCATAGGCTAGTCAGTAACCTTAGTGTCTTGCAATTTTGATTGGAGGAATATCATGGGATGTGTTCAAATGACTCTGCTGACCTCAGGTTTTCCCATGTGTGAGTCATGTCATGCCGTTGTTCCTCTAGTGGAAGCATTACAATTTAAACCTTCCAGTTCATTATAGATTCATGCTATTGTATTGCCCAAATACTATGAGGTTTTTTTTGCAGTAACAGTGTAGCACCTTATTAGATGCCTCCTGGAAATCTAAACACACTATGGGCAGAATTCTCAATTTTTTAGATTAAGTGCAGAGGCAGGCAGCTCAGCAAATCCATTTCCTGTTAGACAGAGCAGCAAGATCCTGTGCCAGATTCTAAGCTTGGAACCTCATTAATTAAGCACAATTGAGTTCCCTTTCAAATCACCTGGCAGGCCAGCAGCTGATTCATCTGCCTGCCGTCAGTTGGTGGGTTCAAAGATCCCTGCACCATATTTAAACAGCAGTCCAGCATATTCATATCACTCACTCCAGCCCAACTGTCTTCACCAGACCATGCACAATGGTCAAAGGACAAAGGCTAGCAACTTCAAGACAACGTCTATTCCTCAATTAAACCTCCCCACTGAGCCATCACTTGCAAGATGCCCAAGCCCCACTTGGATCTCTACCCACTGCATCTGGAGCCTTTTTGCATCTCCTTCCAGTAACTGATGAGGCACAAAATAATGCCTGGTCTATAGTGAACCAGCTGGCCTGAGGTGGTCGGGGCTTCTTAGCTGGTGTTCATGTTCTCAGATGAGAAAGCAGAACAATTAAAATAATTTCTTAGTCCTATTTACTTTATCCCTTTAACCCCCTTGTTTTTGAGCTTTTCATGTAGGGTTTTCTCTCTGCCTTCCATTGATTGTCTTCTTCATCCACCTTCTAGCTCCTCTGCCCGCCATCTAGAGCCCTCTCCCTTTCCCCTCCACCTTACACAGCCCTTCATCCACATTGATACCCTAGTCTTTGTCAGACCACCGCCTCCACATCCCACCCCACCTTCTGCCCCCACCTCACACCCGGCCTCACCTCGCACTCCATGGCTAGTTGAACTTTGGTTCGGATCTTTGTTGCAAAGGCCTCATGAGTCCCACAGCATAGTGCTGTCCAGATAGACACTGCTGTGTGTCACCAGGGAAAGAAGACCCCTGTACTCCTCAATCCAAGTCCAATACTGATCCGACTCAGTGTCACAGGAGGGTCCATGTTTCCAGCAGCACAGTGCAATCCATGAAGATCAGCTTGGCATGGAGATGGAGGGCAGGAACAAATCTGCCCCAGCAGAGAGATGTATAGTACATCAGAAGCAACAAAGTACTATGGCAGAAAGACTTTGTTGCACTTACCCAAATGTCCCTAGCAAACTGAAGACGAATTTGTGCACTCCATTCTTTACCAATCGGATTTTAGACGAACAGAATTTCACGCAGGCGTGACGTAAGATGAGAAAGCTTTACAGGATTCCAGTGGGCAGCTTTTTAAATGAGTATTCATGAGATGCAAATGGGATATATGCAGCCAGCCTTTAACCCGCCATTGGGAGAATTGCAACAGGATTTTACGCTGGTGCAGTTCTGACTTTTGTTTTTAAATTAAGTGTGCCCAATTCATTTTTTCCAATTAAGGGACAATTTAGCGTGGCCAATCCTACCTACTCTGCACATCTTTGGGTTGTGGGGATGAAACACGGGGAGAATGTGCAAACACCACACGGACAGTGACCCAGAGCCGCAATCGAACCTGGGACCTCAGCAACATGAGGCAGCAATGCCACTTCTGACTTTTTGGCTTCTGCTAGATTCTCACTCCTGCTCACCACCAAACCCGCCATGGGCTGGATGGGAGAATTCTGCTCTACATCTACAGGATCCCCTTCATCCATCCTGTTTCCTACATAGAACATAAAACAGTTCAGCCCACGATGTTGTGCCGCCCACTTATCCTAATCTAAGATCAAGCTAACCTACACCCCTTCAATTTACTGCTGTCCATGTGCCTGTCCAAGAGTTGCTTAAGTTACCCTAATGACTCTGACGCCACCATCTCCGCTGGCAGTGCATTCCACACACCCACCACTCTCTGTGTAAATAACTGGGGGCAGGATTCTCCCCTACCCGGCGGGGTGGGAGGTCCCCTCAAATTGAGGGGCTAGGCCCGCGCCGGAGCGGTTGGCATCATGCCGACTGGCGCCAAAACCGGCACAATGGCCTTTGACGCCCGCCGGCCGGTGTCGGGGCTGGCCGAAAGGCCTTCGCCGGTTCGCGCATGCGCCGGTGCGTCAGCTGCCGCTGCTGTCACCACCGGCGCATGCGGGCTGGGGGATTCTCTTCCACCTCCGCCATGGTGGAGGCCGTGGCAGCGGCGGAAGAAAAAGAGTGCCCCCATGGCACTGGCCTGCCCGCCGATCGGTGGGCCCCGATCGCGGGCCTGGCCACCGTGGGGGCACCCCCCGGGGTCCGATCGCCCCGGGCCACCCCAGGACCCCGGGGGTCCGCTCCCGCAGCCGATCCCGCCGCCACCAGAGGTGGTTCAAACCATAGCGGCGGGAGAGGCCTCCCAGAGACTTCGGCCCATCACGGGCCGGAGAATCGCCGCAGGGGGCTCGCCGCTCAGCGCGGCGCGATTCCCACCCCCGCCAATTCCCGGGTGGCGGAGAATTTCTGCCACGGCAGGGGCGGGATTTTCGGCGGCCCCGGGCGATTCTCCGACCCTGCGGGGGGTCGGACAATTTCGCCCCTTACCTCTGACATCTCCCCATACCTTCCTCCAATCACCTTAAAATTATGTCCCCTCATGACAGCCATTTCCGCACTGGGGAAAAGTCTCTGGCTATCCACTCTATCCTTGCCTCTCATCACCTTGTACACCTCTATCAAGTGAAAATGAACAAATTAAATGAAAATCGCTAACTCATCCTTCCACTTCCGCATCCAAGTCATTTATAAAAATTGCAAAGAGCAGGGGCGCGATTCTCCGCACTCCCGACGGTGCGGAGAATAGCGCGGCTCGTAAAATTTTACGGCCACGCTGTTCCGACGCCCTCCCGCTATTCTCCCCCCCCCCCCCCCCCCCCCCCCACGCCCGACTCCCGATACGAATCGCTGCCGCCGTTTTTTTACAGCCGGCAGCGATTCTCAGCTGATGGATGGGCCGAGTTCCCAGCCTTTTACGGCTGTTTTTACGAACGGCAAACACACCTGGTCTGGCCGTTCGTAAAAACGGCCGTAAACTGTCGATTTTTAAAACCATGGCACCGATTGGCACGGCAGTACCACGGCCGTGCCAAGGGTGCCATGGGCCCGCGATCGGTGCGCACTCTTTGTCCTTCCGCCGCCCCGCAGTATCCATTCGCGGGGCGGCTGAGGGGCATCCCGGCCCGCGCATGCGCGGGTTTCGCGCAAATGCGCGATGACGTCATCCGCGCATGCGCGGGTTGAAGTCTTCCAATCCGCGCATGCGCGGCTGACGTCATATGATGCATCAGCCGGCGCTAACTCTGGCAAGCGGGCTTAACGAAATTCGTTAAGCCCGCGATGCCGGAGTTTACGGCGTCGGGATGCTAGCCCCGACCCGGGACCAGAATCGGTTCCCGGTCGGGAAGGGGGGGGGGCTGGCGTCAAACCCGCCCGGATTTGACGCCAGCCTTACGATTTCTCCCCATATGGGAGAATCGCGCCCCAGATTCCCAGAACAGATCCCTGCCGGACACCACTGATCACCGAACTCTAGGCGGAATACTTTCCATCCACTACCACTCGCTGGCTTCTTTTGGCCAGGCATTTCTGTTTCCAGACAGCCAATGCATCCCATGCCCCCTAACTTTCTGATTGAGCCTACCATGAGAACCTTATCAATTGCCTTGCTGAAATCCATATCCACCGCATCTACTGCCTGACCTTCATCAATGTGTTGCGTCACATCCTCAAAGAATTCAACGAGGCTTGTGAGGCATGACTTGCCCCTCACAAAGCCATGCTGACTATCTTTAATCAAACTATGTTTTTCTAAATAATCATAAATCCTATCTCTCAGAATCCTTTCCAGTATTTTGCTCATCACAGACATAAGACTGAATGGTCTGTAATTCCCAGGGATTTCCCTATTCCCTTTCTTGAACAGGGGAATAACATTCGCCTCTCTCCAATCATCTGGTACTACTCCAGAGGAGAGTGAGGATGCAAAGATCATCACCAACGGCACAGCACTTTCCTCCCTTGTTTCCCGTAGTAACCTTGGGTATATCCGGTCTGGCCCAGGGGATTTATCTATCCTGATGCTTCTCAAATTTCCAGCACATCCTCCTTCTTAATATCAAACTGTTTGAGCCTATTCATCTGGTTCACGCTGTTCACATGAGCAACAAGGTCCATCTCTCTCGTGAATACTGAAGCAAAATATTAATTTAGGGCCTCCCTTAAGCATCCTCTAAGCAGTCTAATAAATGTGTCAACCACAATTTATTACCAAGATGAAGGGCCAAAGTGCATGATGCAGGGAACTGCCATATCGAGAAACAACAAAAGAGATGAGATAAGTCTGGAAGTAGTATTGAGGAAGCACCGAGATTGGATTTCAAAGGTCTGAAGTGTATAAAATGAAAGGCATGATGGCAAGGTATCTCCTAATTTTGGAATTGAATGAAATGTTTTGCGAGGGCAACAATGATCATAGTATTCTCAATGAAATAGAGAAACAGGGAATAAAAATTATGACAGAGGGAGAGGATGTTTGCAGGATACTGTGAGAGAGGGATCACCTATCACTGAATGGCACTGAAGTCACTCGAGAGGAAACTGGTGTATGAACATTTAGTATGCTTCAATAGTTCTGCCTCATTGTTCCACCCTAAACTTTGGCCCCAGGCAGCACTGTTAGATACATTAAATACAACTAATGGGTGTGGAAGGGAGAAAGTATGTGAATAGAAACAAAAAAACGACCATTATGTATATGTCCTACAAATGTATATTTGCATCATGAGTTTATAACAAATACATTTTTCAAGATATAAATAAATTAGAATTCATTATGTCCACGTTCGTTAACTCATGCATGAAATCAAAGTTATTTCAAATGATATTCTGAAGTATAATACTTTTATATATTTTATGTGTATGCAATACTTGTATAATAATTACTATCACCATCAAAGATATTACAGTAAATGCCAAGCACTGTGCTAACATCACTAAAGTTCAGTTCACTGGCAGCTGTGGAGACCATAAACAGAACCACAGCACCTGAAATACAGACAGCATATCATTTTATTTTCTCCAGATTTATGGTTATTTGCTCCACAGGAAAGGGAAGTTTCGAGCTCCAAGCGTGGGAATTTTGCCATTTTTTAAATAAGTATGACCCTGCTCAATAATGAGGCAAGTATTATGTCCTGGCTAGTCTGAACTGAAGACATTTTGATTAGCTTAGATTTATGATCACAGAGCAGTGCTCCTGATTCAACCTTTTTTGTGCCATTTTTGGTGCAATTGTAGGCTACAATATTTGTTCAATGCCAAAAGGACTGTTACAAATATATGGCTTGTTACTGTTTTAAGCAGTTCTCTTCATTGCAAATCTGTGTCTATGCATTGGTGTAACTTAATCTTTAGGTAGACAAATCACAGGTCGAAACAATATATTTTTGAGATTTTGGAGGCGATCATTCGAGTTGTGCTGCACTAAACCCTTTGGATAATTTATGTAGCAACAGACCACAGATAACATTCAAGGGTTTGTGATATATTTTCTGAAGGTTTTCTAAGCATCTCAAAGCAGCAGCAACCTCACTTCATCACCGTCATAATCCAATCGTTGAAGGCTGATCTGGCACAGCTGAATCCGGTGTTGGATCACCTCAGAAGTGGCTGCCAAGTTAAAGGAAGTGCTCAAGATATTCCAGAGACACTCCTTTGACAGAGGTAGAATATTTGGCTGACCAGATGTAAACATTGTGCAGTGGTCAGCAAACATTCCTATTTCTGATATTATGATGGAAGGCAGGTCATTAATGAAGCAGCTGAAGATGGTTGGACTTAGGACACTACCCTGAGGAACTCCTGCAGTGATGTCCTGGAGCTGAGATGATTGACCTCCAACAACCACATTCACCTTCCTTTGTGTTAAGTGTGACTCCAACCAGTGGAGAGTTTCCCCCCAATTCTCATTAATTCCAATTTTACTAAGGCTCCTTGATGCCACATTCAGTCAAATATTGCCTTGTGAGATAAGTGCGGCCTCGGGGCATTCCCGACTGAGTCGAAAAAAAAACCAAAGTCCCATTTGACAGCAGGGTTGTTCTTGATGCTGAAGGCTCTGAGAAATGCCCCAATATTCGCGACTCTGTTTTCTTTTCATTAAATCAGGCCATTTATATATTTAATAAGGCTGGTGGACTCAGATTCATCTGTTTTGCTGCAGCCAGGTGAGGACATACTTAGAGAAGAGGCCTGTGCTTTCACAACACTTTTTGTTGACCAGGAGGAGGAGTGGTGGATTCCTAAACTCCACTACCATCAGAAAATTCCATTATATAAACCTTCCAGAGATTGTACCCCTCCCAAATCCAGGAGTCTGGAATTCACCCCTCCAGCAAGTCCCTGTACTACACTAGGACCTCTTTTCATGATTGGTCAACCACCCAACCCCTCTATAGGGCAGGGATCAGAACGATCTGCTCCTGCAGCCTCCACCAGGGTGCTCCCACCCAAATGGAAGTCTAAACTGTCAATCTGACTGAGTAGATGAAGAACCTGTCAAACTAAAAAGTCACATGTATGTTTAAGTTGGCGGGTGGGATGGGGAGAGGAACATAAACCGCACCCTGGGCTGAGGCACAGTCAATTCCAGCGCCTTTTGACCCAGAGTTGCAACGTAAGTGAATTTACCAATAATTCTTCTAAAGTCTTCGAGATCTTTGGTCATAGACTGCTCCTATGACTTACAGGCACCAGATTTGTAAGTAAAAACCCAATAATTCCCCACAAATGGAGACCAGTAGGAACGGCACTTGTGGGGCTCTGCCAGGGAATCGGAAGCCCCCCAGCTGCATGCTGTTTGGGCAGGGTGGTGCCTTGGCGCTGCTGGTGCTACCTGGGTACCCTGGTAGTGCCAACTGGGTGCAAGCCTGGCACTGCCATGGTGCCCAAGTGGCATTGCCAGATGGCATGAACACTGCCATGTTGCCAGGTTGGCACTGCCAAGGGTTGTCATTTTTTGCACGTGTGCGAGTGAGCTGGGGTTGCCTGGTGTTGCTGGGAGGGGGGGGGGTGCAGGGACTATCCCATATTGTGTTTGGGCTGGTGGGAGGTCGGGCCTTGGAGATCGGGACGTGTAAGCGATGGGTTAATTCTGCTCGCTGTGAGGATACATGGCACTGTTTCAGGGCTAGGATATGTACTGGAACCTGAGGCACCAGATGCCCAGACTCAGGCGTCTCATGTATCTTACTGACTTTCCCCACTGCTTATCTTATCTATTAGACTTTTTTGCTGCACTATATAAATATCAGTTTGCTCGTCCGTTGAACTTCACCTCGGACCTGAGTTGTGACAGGAGCCAAATCTCGCAGCCGTCGTCGACCCCGGGGTCCCCGACGTGCTGATGGGCGCAAGATTTGTAAATTATGTTCTTGTTTTATATTCTTTTTATAATATATTCTTATATCATATTACGCTTATCAATAAAGTAGAGCAGATGAACTTCTGTTGTTGTTCTCTTCATTATATCGTGTCAGAATCACAAAGAACCCTTGGAGCAATCCAAGACAGGACGCCATTTAAAATGACGTCCCGATCTCTCGCTACAATGGGAAGTTCCAGTGAGGGGAGCTCCGCACTGTAGAAATCTGGGCTATGTGCAGCCTCGGCCGTACATTCTCCATTCAGACTCCTTGTTCAACGTGGGTCGTGTTGAATAGCCATGTTTTTCTCGACACTGCGAGTGCTGGGGAACACATGGCTAACCGCACTCGGTTGCAAGGGGACTTTGTTCCCTTTTGGGAGAATTGCGCCCACAGTGTAAGACAATGGGCAGGATCCTCCGACCCCCCGCCGGGTCGGAAAATCGCCGGGGGCGGCGTGAATCCCTCCCCGCCGTTCTGACGCCAGCTGCTGAATTCTACAGCGCTGGCATTTTGGCAGGGGTGGGATCGCGCTGTGCCGGTCGGGGGCCATTGGCAGTGGCTCCCCCGGCAATTCTATGGTCCCCAATGGGCTGAGCTGCCTCCCGTTTTCAGACAATCCGCCAGCGTGAATAGCAGATGGTCTATACCGGCGGGACTTGGCTCTGAGTGCGGCCGGCGGAGTCCTCGGGGGGGGGGGGGGGGGGGGGCGGCATGGTGGGATCCGGCCCCGGGGAGCCACCACGGTGGCCTGGCCCGCGATCTGGGCCCGCCAATCTGCAGGCGGGCCTGTGCCGTGGGAGCACTCTTTCAACATGGTTCACCTGACCCACAACATTTAAAAGATTTTGGTTATCGGGAGCACAAGGGCCCACTTTACAGGTGTGATGCAACAGAGATCTAAAGTATTTTAAAAACAAAACAATGTTTATTTTATGCAGTTAACACTTTATAAACACACAGTAAACATCTTATCAACTACAAACACTGATACTTTCCCAAATACAGTATTCTATAGGCAGCCCTTAGTACCTTTTCTAACAACATCCATAAGCCTAAAGCACTTCTTAACAAGACAGCAGATTTAAATTCTCTACAGAAATAGGTATTACTTTGAAATCATCAATGAGCTGAACACATTCTTTAGCTTGTAGAGAGAAAGATCAATACACACATCTGCTTGGTTCACATGCAGCTCTCCAACTGAAACCAGCCAAAACCAGCTTTTGCTTTCAGCACAAAACAAAAGTAAAAAGCAGAGCAGCACCCAGCTCCACTCACACACTGACATCACTGCAGTTATTTGATAAACACTCATTTCTTAACGTTACATCCACCTGACTGAACGATCACAGTTTGAGTATGCTATGGAAAGGTGACTCTCGACAGGTTCACATTCTACATAGCCCAAATGCAGAAACCTTATTGGGATAAAGCTATTTGATAGTCTTGGCTTCAAAGTTGCAGATCTCACTGGAACACACATAAATGATGCACAGTGGCACAGTAGTTAACACTGTTGCCTCACAGTGCCAGAGACCCGGTTCAAATCTGGCCTTGATGACTGTCTGTGTGGAGTTTTCACTTTCTCCCCATGTCTGTGGGTTTCCTCCACGTGCTCCGGTTTCCTCCTACAGTCCAAAGATGTGTAGGTTAAGTGGGATTATATGAATAAGGATATAGGACGGGAGACTGAGCCTGGATAGGGTGCTGTTTCAGAGGGTCATGCAGACTTGATGGGCTGAATGGCTGCTTTCTGCAGTGTAGAAATTTTATGGTTCTTTAAAAATTTTTATTTTTGTACATTTAGAGTACCCAATTCACTTTTTTCCAATTAGCGTGGCCAATCCAACTGCCCTGCACATTTGTGGGTTGTGGGGGTGAGATCCATGCAGACATGGAAAGAATGTGCAAACTCCACATAGACAGTGATCCGGGGCTGGGATCGAACCCGGGTCCTCAGCGCGTGAGGCAGCAGTGCTAACCACTGTGCCACCCGTGCTGCCCAGAAATTCTATGGTTCTAATATGATAGATGACATAAATCACACACAATGTTGTCCTTCCTTATGATGACTAGAAGCAGACAGGATCACTAAGCAAATTGATTCATCACCCTGGATATCGAATCTGCTCATTGTGAACTTAGCCTATGCATTGACCTTCAGGTGGCCACCAAAGCAATCATTCCAGATAAATATGTATTTCCTAAAATCAGCGTCATTTCAGAACTCTACAGTCATCGTAAAGCTCAACAAGCGTCGGAGCCATCTTCAGATACTCCAAGCAGAACAAATCTAGTTCTTACAGCTTTTGCTACTCACAAAGGTGCATCTCAGTGCCAAAGAATTCCCCCACCCTCCCCAAGGACTAAGTTCAGGGCCTAGCACATTGCAGAAAATTGTTTCTTCAGTCGTGTCAGTTGTTGAGGCGATGCTCAAACTAGCCAACCACATTATAGAAAGGATGTAATTGCACTGGAGGGGGTGCAGAGAATGTTGCCTGGGATGGAACATTTAAGTTATAAAGAATAATAATAAGAATAATCTTTATTAGTGTCTGATGCACGATCAATTGCACAAAGACGAGAGTTGGATACAACTGAGGCTTTATTGCTCTAAGATGTGTGGCCTCCCACAGCAGCTGGTGAAATGGCTGCAGCATGGAGGACACACACATTTTTACTCCGGAGCCAGCAGGCAAGATCTACCGCTGTACCTGTAGTACAGGTCCCAGCATACATCACCTAATAGACGTGCAACAGTGGTTTACCACATTCACCCCCTGTTTAAATTGAGTCCGGCGCGGGTGGTGGAGAACTATATACAACAAATGAGTTATACATTTACAATATTGGAGAGAGAAAAAAATGTCTTTTGTAGTCCAGTGAACCAGTTAGAGGTTTAACCGGTCTGGGGCCTTGATGTGCCGCTGGGGGCGACGCAGTGGTGGCGGCGATGCCAATGCTGGTCTGATCTTCGGTGACTCCAGGATCGTGCCAAAATCCTCTTCATCCTCGGGCATGGGCTGGGGGAGAACAGATGGTCCTGGGGGGGGGGGGGGGGGGGTAACTGTGAAGCAACTGTGCTAACCACTGCGCTAACCGTTTTTTTGGATGAGGATGGAGCCTCCCCTCTGGCTGGGTGGGCTGGTGGATGGAGGTTGGATAGGCTTAGGTTGTTTTCTTTAGAGCAGAGAAGCCTGAGGTGTGACCTGCTTGAGATGTACAAGATTATGAGGGGCATGGAGAGAATGGATAGGGAGCAGCTATTCCCCTTAGTTGAAGGGTAAGTTACAAGGGGACACAAGTTCAAAGTGAGGGATGGGAGGCTTAGGGAGATTTGAGGAAAAACTTTCTTACCAAGAGAATGGTGACAGTCTGGAATGCACTGCCTGGGAGGATGGTAGATACGGAATGCCTCACATCCTTTAAAAAGTTCCTGGATGAGTATTTGGCATGCCATAACACTCAAGGCTATGGGCCAAGTGCTGGCAAGTGGGATTAGGTGGGCAGGTCAGGGCCTCTCATGCATCTGTGCAGACTCAATGGGCCAAAGGGCATCTTCTGTGCTGCAGTATTCTGTGATTCTGTGAATATCATTGTCCATGAAAGGGATAAAGCAGAATATGATCAGCAGAGCTCACTGAACTCCCATAGCATGGTTTGACACTCAGCAAGGAGAAATGCACATTCAGGGATTTTAAGATTGACTTTCTAGTGAGCAGCTGGAGTGTAAAGCCGACACGTAACAGCATCAAGGTCGCTCATGTGCTTCTGACTGTCTAATGTGAAAGAGTTGCCAGCATTCCTCAGTACTGCCAACTTCGATCACAAATACATTCCCAAGTAAACAGAGATTGAGGAGACTCTTCAAAATCTTCTGCACAAAGATGCATAGTGGAAATGGACAATCACACAGTGAACAGGTTTTGACCTGTTGGAGGCAAAGACTGTATCATCATCAGACCATAAACATTTCATGCCACACACACAAAAACGTACATTACAATAGCTGAGATAGGAACTCTTCTCTCACAGTAGAATGAAGGAAACAAATGTGTCACATGCATTGTTACAAACAGAAGGTAAATACTGTCGAGTGGTGCAGAAACATTGGGCTGCACCTGCATTTGTGTACATTGGCACATGTATCTATGGTAGAAGGTTCCCTTTGCATACCAATCACCAAGTACTGATTATATTGGTAGCCACATCAGAATCCAATCATTGACCGCATTGCACCTGCAGATGGTCAGATCATTTTCATCAATACAAATTTGAGGTCAAATAACTGGCAGGTTCACGCAACTAAGTAGTGAGCATACTATTATCGCAGACTGTGTTAGCAGTAGTAAAGCAACTTGTGACATCGAAGATACATGAATATGGTGATTTAACATGCAACTGCGAATCTTGTTATGTGGGAAGTGTTGAAGGCAGAACCAGCAACAGTGCACTGCAGAACATCAGCCAGTACTAAAACCAATGGCCTCATGAAATAAGGGAATAATTTGTCCCATACAACTGGTGCACAATGAGGTCACCTTATTTGATGACAACTATATAACTGTCAAATTGACGGGATTATCCCAAAAGAATACAGCAAGGGTGTATTGCATCTTACCCATGAGGACATCTGGATGTTGTTAAGATGAAATAACAATCCCATGAAGCAGTCTGGTGAACAGCAATAGACCGCCAAATAGAAGGTTAATTAAAAACCGCGTAGCTTGTCCACTCATTGGAAAATCTGACCTGTGTCCATCACATTACAACTGACCCCATAGCCAACAAAATCATGGCAACAATTAACTTCATGTGGACATTTTTACAGAAGTGCAAGCAGCCCCGAGCATTCAATGTTGGCAGATTGCTGCAATTCATCTTATATATAATACACAACTGCCACTGTGCACCAATGGTGGAGGGAGTGATTAATAGTGTAATGGATGGCATGCCAATTAAGTGGGCTACTTTGTCCTGGATGGTGTCAAATTTATTGAGTGTTGTTGGAGCTATACTCATCCAGGCAAGTGAAGAGTATTCCATCACACTCCTGACTTGTGCCTTGCAGATGGTGCAAAAGGCTTTTCGAAGCATTGAGTCTCATTTTTTCAGATTAAAGTTATTGTTAGAGTTATTAAAATGTTTTTGAAAAGCTTGTTTTTGCTTCTGTCTTTTTTAAAATCTCTCTTTTTATTCCATCTTTCTTTCCCCCTATATTTCTCTTTTGCTGTATGTTTTGACATTGGTTTATCTTGTGACATTACACTTCCTTCTTAAACTTTGGTTTAGATTGAGAAATGTGGTCGCTTTGCGTCAATTATTTCAGTTATTTCAGTGAGAGCATTCGTGTGTATACAGAGTGACTTCTGTAAATATGTAGAGTAAGCAGATTGTGAGGGTAGTGTGCAATCATGATTTGATGCCAGCGCTGTTATTTTGTAGCCCAATGCTCTGGCTAATGCCATCTATTGACCTTGCACAACTGAATACATATTCATCAGCAGGAATGACTGATCTCACCCCCACTAGCAATATATAAAAGGTCATCCACTTCTTTCAGGTCGGTTTCTGATTGGATATTCTGTGATTATTAGAAGAGTTTGATGGTTTCCAGAGTGATTTAAAACTGTTGAGGTCTACAGGGAGTGGTGTGGCATGTGCTGAAAGAGTTTGTCTTGACTTCAAGGATTCTGTACAAATTATATGTTCTCAGACATGGGTGTAGCTATTTGCATCCTCCTTGGAATGCAACATGACTGGGAGAATGAGCAGAAGCACCAAACAATTGGATGAGCTGCTGAAAGAGGGTGGAGGAGGAGAGGGATGCAGGTTGTCAACATATCTACTTAACTAAGATGGTCCTTTCTGCAATCTACCACCTGCGACAGCCACAATTGCAACCTTTGAGCTCCGTGACTCCAGTATTTTCAGTGGCTATGAAGGTGGCCTTGTGTTTGAATTGTAATACTTTGAGATTCCTTCCAATTGGGACAGGTGAAATTTGTAGTATCTCCCAGGTAGCTATCTATTATTGTATGAGGAAGTTCACTGACAATTTGTATTCCAAGGAAGTTGAATAAATGTAATTTTCTCTTGCCTGAGAAAAGCAGTTTGAAATTTATTCTACACTAAAGGCGCTATTTAAGTGCAACATATTGCTGTTATTGTTGGTGAATAACACCATAATCTTCCCCAAAGTAAATACAAGTAAATTAGGGTTTACAGGTTGTGCAGCCTCCCATTCAGAATGAAAACACTTAAGTTTTTAAATTTTCAATACAACAGGGAAGCACTCAGGGGTGAAAGTTATTTGGCTGCTTTAGCCAGTCGGCCAACCTCTCCCACAGACTGTGAAATACTAATTGGCCAGTAGAACTGCTCATCTTCACTCACCAAATCTGGGGTGAACAGGTAGAGTCCTGTATAGACATTGCCCCAATATAATTCTAATTAGCTGAACCCTAAACATAACCCATAGGATCCCTACAGTGCAGAAAGAGGCCATTTAGCCCATCAAATCTTCACCCACCCTCCGAAAGGGCACCGTACCTAGGTCCACTCCCCCGCCCATCCCTGAAACCCTGCATATTGATCCACATCCCTGCGCTTCTTTGGACTGTGGAAGGAAACCAGAGCACCCAGAGGAAACCTATGCAGACACGGGAAGAATGTGAAAACTCGATAGTCACCCAAGGCCGGTATTGAATCCGGGTTCCTGGCGCTGCAGAGCAGCAGTGCTAGCTATAGTGCCACCCTGCCGACTGGTTCAGGCAATATGTATGAAAAATGTGCTATTTGCCTTATTAAGAGTGGGATTTTGGGGCTGGGAGTGAATGAAAATCTATACGAGAACTGAATATAACAGGCATTTGGAACACCATTTGTAAGTAATGGTTCAGTCTGTTAATTATTCTGTTAACTCTTTTTTTGGGCCTCAGAGCATTTATAAATTCTGATTTTAACTGTGTTGCTCATTCTGGTGAGTGCGCTTTACACTCAATTGGCTCTGTTTTATTACTTAGCTCTAGAGTCGCCAGGTATCCTTATGATACCACCACGAGGTTCAAGTTCAAGTTCAGATCAATGACTCAATACACCAATTAGTAAGGTTCAAATCAAAACACGTTTATTAATACACAGTTAATCGCTACTCATGCATACAATACTAAAAGACTAGGCTATTCCTACCACTAACCAGCCAATACTTATCTGGATAAGGGAACCTGCTGGGTCAGGGAACAATGGCCTCTTGCTCGATCCTGAGTCTGCAGGCTTCCAGCTGGTATGGACTAAGGGGTCAGGAGCATCTATCTCGTAGCGTGCGTTGACTGGACACTTACTTGATGATGCAGTAGTTGGCCAGGCCTCTCCTTACGGTTAAGTTCTTCGAGAGCTGCTAAGATGTTCTGCTGGGAGGGCCGGCTAAGAAAGTGAACTGAACTTGGGACCTGTCTTTTATAGGTCCCAGGGGCTTCGCGCCCTTTTGGGCAGACCCCAAGCTTACTTCCAATCGATTGGATCCCATACCAATCGATTGGTTTGAATTCCCCAATATTAGGGCTGTTTCTCGATCGCTGGACGGTTCTTTCTTGCTTGTTTGTCTCCTTTGTTTCGGACTCCCGTTGGCGCCGAGGAGTCTGATTTGCTATTGAGTGTCTTAAATGTAGCTAATTGTTGTAGCTATTGTTCCCGGGGATCGCTCATCAATATGTATAACTGCTGGTTTCAGTGCTGTCTGCTTTCTTTGCAGGCAGAATACAGAGGAACTCTGCAAAACTGCTTGTTTGGTTAGACTGTCCATTTTTCCCTGCTGTCTTTGTGTTTCTCCATTTTGTGTGGGGAAGTGGCCAATTCAGGTGGCTACAACTGGAATATAAGCCTAATCTTACAAACACTTTTACCAGCTTCAACCCCTTTATAGAAGCTAAGTTCCAGCAGGAAAGTGCTGGTGGAAATTATTTACTTCGAAGAGTGGCATGTGATGCAGTGGACAGCACTGGGACAGCGGCGCTGAGGACCTGGGTTTGAATCCCGGCCCTGGGTCACTGATTGTGGAGTTTGCACATTCTCCCCAAGTCTGCGTGGTTTTCGCCCCAACAACCCAAAGATGTGCAGGTTAGGTGGATTGGCCACTCTAAATTGCCCCTGAATTGGAAAAAATAATTGGGTACTCTAAATTTTAAAAAAAAGAAATGATTTACTTCCTATATACACAGCAATACTTGAATTTTGGATGATAAAATAGAGTTAAAATATTTAATTAGATATGCAGTGCTACTTTTACAGCCATGAGAGTGCATGATTATGATAAATTTGAAAATTAGGTGGTCAATCAACAAGTTCAAGCAACATAATTAGTATGCTGTGGTATTATTAAAGGATAGCCTTGCAGACCACAAAGGTACAAACAAATGTGAGCTTTATTGGAAAGGTGTTTACTCGACAGGCTGTTAGGATAGATTGCCCATTTGTCAAAGCAAACAGCCGATGATGTCATCAATACATCATGTGATTGGACTCTTAAAAGTGACCTTGTTCCAACTATGAGCAAATATGAATACACAACACTTTTTTCTCCCCCTTTAAATTAAGGGTTCCTGCAATTAAACAGAACAACAATCAAAATTTCAAAATGAACAATTAATAGGCACAGCAGTCAATAAGTTACACATTTTGGAGAACGTCGATTTCTGTGTGGTTGTCAGCGAACCTCAGACATCTGCTTTTTCGTGTTGACTCTAACCTCTGGGCCGGGATTCTCCAAAAACATGGCTAAGTGTTGACGCCGGCGTAAACACCGGAGTGTTTCGTGCCGGCGTCAACAGGCCTCTCGGCCCAGCGATTCCGTGACCCACTGGGGGCCAGTACATCACCGGAGTGCTCCGCACTGCTCCAGCCGCCAATACGGGGCCCGCGGGTCTGCGCATGCACGCGGCAGCCTCTTCCGTGCCAGCACAGCGCGACATGGCGGATACACATAGCGGGCTGGCGTGGAAGAACGTAGGCCTCCCCAGATCGCAAGCGCCTGCCGATCTGTTGGCCCCCGATCACAGGCCCGGCCGTCGTGGAGTACCCCCGCCCCCCACTCGCTGAGACTGATCCCCCGCCAGCCACCAAGACGGCCACCGCAGCCGCGACGCCGAGCTCCCACTGGGTGGAACCATACGTGAACCACGCCGGCGGGAACTCGGCCGATCGACCGATAGATTTCCCCGCGGGGGCCTCTTTCAAGAAGACATGATTTTACTGAATTTCTGTTCTGGAGAATGTCTTTCAAACAGATCTTCAAATAGCACAATACGGAATTAATAGTCATTTTAAATTCTCCACAAATACTCACTGAGGCATCCTGGAATAATTGGTGTTGTCCAATCACTTATAGTAACGGGTTCAAAGACCCTTGTCTTACTAATCTTTCTAGTTCTTCCTCAACTTTAGGCATGATGGCATATGGTATGGTTCTAACTTTGAGATATTTGAGGCTTATGAGGGGCTTTTCACAGTAACTTAATTTGAAGCCTACTTGTGACAATAAGCAATTTTCATTTCATTTCGTTTCATATTTGGGTGTGCTGCCAGGCTTAATTTTTAGATGTACTTGAATTCCAGCCAGAGAGCCTGGTGAATCTTTGAACAGCTTCTCATAATTCATCAGACGTTATTGCAAGCTGCTCTTTGAATCCATAGTTGATTTACTGCTTTCCAGTTTAGCCTAATCTTAGCCAACCATGTTCTGCCAAATAGACCAGTGAAATTTCCACAGACAACATGAAGAGGCAATTTTGCTATCTGTGCATTTGCTTCTACTTTCACCATAATGCATCCTTTTAATGGTACAACCTCTTCTGTGTATGTAATTAAGATCACATTGAATGGTATTAGGTATTAGTGATATTGATGTGGCCATATCCACTTCCATTTTTATTTTATGATCTTCATGTTTTGGATATGTCCAGGGCAGCATGGTGGAGCAATGATTAGCACTGCTGCCTCACGGCACTGAGGTCCCAGGTTCGATTGCGGCTCTGGGTCACTGTCTGTGTGGATTTTGCACATTCTCCCCATGTTTGCGTGGGTCTCGCCCGCACAACCCAAAGATGTGCAGGTTAGGTAGATTGGCCACACTAAATTAACCCTTAATTGGAAAAAAATAATTGGGTATTCTAAATTTATTTTAAAAAAAGAAGAAAAAGAAAAAAAAAAGTTTTGGATATGCCCAAAAACATTGTTGATCACCCTGCATTGAGAAGACACCTAGCTTTAGCTCCTGCAATATCTCAGTTATGATGTCTTTTGAATGATCTTCATCCACAAATTAATAGACACGGCTAGATTTTTTAGCTATAATTTGTTTCTTGCACCTTCTTGGTGGTGGAGAGGTTTTCTGATCCCAACATGCCTTGGCGATATGACCTTTCTTTCCACAGTTCTTGCATGTAATCGTTTTACTCCAGCATTTCCTCTGCTGAGTGTCCAACCTGTGTACATCAGTGACATGGTTGCATCTTTGCAGCCTTATTCCTTGTGGTTTTCATATTGTGGATATGGTACCGGCTGAGGTTATTAATGAAGGTCCCTCATTCTCAACTTTGCCCCTTGCCTGAGATGTGGTGATCCGCAGGTTAAATTACCACAAGTCAGCTCTCTGCCTCAAAGGCCTCAATGATCATCTGGGACTATGATGACTTTACTTCACTGTTGTGGACCTTCACTCCAGCCGCTATCTGTGAAGCTTCTCTTGTTTATGGCAACTTACACAGGAGTTTCTAGTGGGCAGCATGGTAGCACAGTGGTTAGCACTGTGGCTTCACAGCGGCAGGGTCCCAGGTTCGAATCCCGGCTGGGTCACTGTCTGTGCGGAATCTGCATGTTCTCCCATGTCTGCGTGGGTTTCCTTGGGATGCTCCGTTTTCCTCCTGCTAGTCCTAAAAGACGTGCTGTTAGGTAATTTGAACATTCTGAATTCTCCCTCTGTGTACTCGAACAGGCGCCGGAATGTGGCGTCTAGGGGCTTTGCACAGTACCTTCATTGCAATGTAAGCTTACTTGTGACAATAAAGATTATTTTTTAAAAATTAAAGATATAGATCACTTACAGGAAGCAGCTGAGTAGCTTCAGGTCACGAAGAGTATCATCAAATGTTGCATAAATCCGCAATATTCAGCTAACCTTCTTAAAGTCACTACGAACTGTAAAATGCTTTCACCTTCTTCCTGACTCAGGCAGTGGAACTGAAACCTTTCTGCAATAAATAACTCCTATGTAGGACTTATCTCCTGGTTTTACTCGATGAATTAAATTCTGTTGCAGCAAAAACGATTTAGCCCTACTGAACTGTGGAATGTCGTGACCTTTAGGTCCTCTGGTATCTGATTTGCCGTGAGAAATACTGGAATCTTTCTTCATATGAATTCCATGTATCATAATCCTCAACAAATGTATATCCATGGCGCCCAATTTCCTGCCATTTTAGGATCCCGGCTCCTTGGCCCTACATTTTCTTCCGATTTTTTATGGAAATTATGGCAAAACCATTCGTCTACAATCAACTCAAAAGAAATTGCCATTTTGTCTGACTGTAGTTAAAATTTCCCACGACTAGTGGCCCATGCAGAGTCGGCAGACTTCTGAAAACTGCTCCCCTCAGTCTGTGTAGATTTACCACCTGCACGGTCCCTGCAGCTCAGACTCCAATGCCAGCAGGTCTTCCCTGACTGCTGGTCTTCTTACTCACAGTTGCAGTCAATTGTTTTTAAATCATTATAACCTGTGCAGGTCCGACTGGGTGTGGGCAATTGTGTACCACATGGATCTCAGGGAGTATGAGCTCCACCGATAAGGGGGGGGGGGGGCAATCCTTAAGCTTTTCTGTTGTGTAAATAGTGCCGGCTACCGAATTCTCCAGCGCCGGAGATTTGGCGGGGGGGGGGGGGGGAATAGCGCCAGTCGGCGGCCATTGGCAGCGGCCCCCCTTGCGATTCTTGGCCCGCAATGGGCCGAGTGGCTGCACGTTTTCGGTCAGTCCCGCCGGCGTATATTACACCAGGGATTTGCCAGCAGGACCTGGCTCCACGGGCTGCCTCCGGGGTCCTCGGGGGGGCACGGGGAGATCTGACCCCGGGAGCTGCCCCCACGGTGGCCTGGCCCGCGATCATGGCTACCGATCCGCGGGCGGGACTGTGCTGTGGGGACACTCTATTCTTCCGCTTCAACCGCTGTGGTCCTCCACGATGGGCGACATGGAGATGAATCTCCCCTGCGTATGAGCTGGAATGACGCCAGCACATGCTGGTGCATGCGCCAATTCGCGCCGGCCGGCGGAGGTCTTCGGTGCCAGTTGGCGTGGCGCCAAGCCCCTTCCCCACTGGCCGGCGCGGCGCAAACCACTCCGGCGCTGGCCTAGCCCCTGAAGGTGCCCGAGTTGCCCGCCCTGCCGGTTCCCACAGAATCCCGCCCTGGATTCTTGTAAAACATGATGAGAAAATTGTTAAGGGTGTTGCTCACGCAATCAAAGATGGTGATCTCCCCAAACCCTGAGCAAACACTGTTGACATCACTAAACATCACATGATGCTAAACCAACAGGAATTTATTTTCTCATACATAACAGGTGCCAATAAAACTGCTGCTCCAGTGTCCACATTCATTTTCCCTGGTTGTCTGTCCAGTAAAGTTTGTTGCATAGTCTGCACAGTAACGGTTTGTTGCGCACACAGGGGCAGTATGGCCAACAACAGGATTTCATCTGATGGTGACTCTGGTCCTGCTCATACCCTTGTTGTATCACATGGATCTTTTTCCCTCTATTCGGTTTCCCATTTGATAGACTTGATTCTTGCTTTCAATACTTGTGGGGCGGGATTCTCTGACCCCCACCCCGCTGGGCCAGAGAATCGCAGGGGGGCAGTGTGAATCCCACCCCCGCCAGCTGCCGAATTCTCCGGTGCCGGGGTTTTGGCGGGTGCAGGTATTGCGCAGTGCCAGTCGCCACCCGCTGGTAGAAGCCCCCACCCCCGGCGATTCTCCGGCACACGATGGGCCGAGCGGCCGCCTGATTTAGGACGGTCCTGCCAGTATAAATTAGACCTGGTACTTACCGGCGGGACCTGGCTCAGTGGGTGGCCTCCGGGTCCTGAGGGGCGCGGGGGGATCTGGCTCCGGGGGGGGGGGGGATTACACCAGGGGCGGGATTCTCCCCTACCCAGCGGGGCGGGCTGTAGTGACACAGAGCAGTTGGTGCAGGCGTGGGAGCGCCAGCGTGTGATGGCGTCATCCCAGCGCATGTACAGGGAGGTTATTCTGAGCACCAGTACGGACCTGGTGTATTTTACGGCGGCAGGACCTGCCAAAAACGGGTGGCCACTCGGCCCATCGAGGGCCGGAGAATCGCCCGGGGGGGGGGGCGCTGGCAACGGCCTCCGACCGGTGCGGCGCGATTCCCACCCCCGCCGAAAAACAAACCTCTCTATAAAATAAAGCAAATTAGTGTGGACAAGAAAAATGTAACGTATATAAGTAACAACTGTTTATAAATATGAGAAAAGCCAATAAAAATATATTTTTTAAAAAGAGTGTCTGTCAATTTCATGGGAGACAAAATGTTCAACAAATTTATCTGCAAACCAGGGAATACAATATTTTCTCTTCAAAGCATTGATGATTCTTGGGACTTTTGAAATGCTAGTCTTACTCAAAGACACTAAAATGAAGGCTGTATTCTGTGTCCTATCTGGAGAATGTGACACACATAACAGTTCCCACACAGCAACAGATCTGCACATGATTGCATATGCAATTGATGTGCATACCAAAAATATTCTCAAATTGTATGCTGACTGCTTCACTGACAAGCTGAAAGGTGTTACAAGCAAGCTGCATGTTGACCCTAAATACCCCAGTCACACATCAATCGCAATGAAACTATTTCATGCCAGAAAGCAGAGAGAAGTAACTTCAGTGCTGACTTCACTGAGACATTACTGAGCAAGTTGGGGGATGATATTACATCTTGGGTCTCACTCATACAAGTTCTCAAGAAAACCAAGAGTGAGAACCAGGTTAGAATCTGAATTGATACTAAATCACTAAACCAAGTCAATCAACTAGAAAGACACAACAGTTGATGACATCACAGAGAAAATGTTTGGTACTAAACAAGTCGCTAAATTTTACCTCAATACAAGCTACCATCAAATCGAGCTTGCGGATGAATCAAGATATCTTATAGTATCCTCCACTCATATTGGACTTGAGAATATCAATGGCGACATTCTCATCTACAGTCACACTGAAAATGAACTGATTCACGGAATGTTGAAGCTGTTGCAAATGCTGTGGAACTTACAGATATGCAGGAAGTCTGAAGTCTGATGGGACTCATCATGTACTGCAGTCACTTCAATCCTGACCTCAGTACATTATCTGTCCTCTTGCACGATGTGACGGAAGAGTTCACCAAGTGGAAGTGGACTAAGTCACACAAGCAAGCTGTATATCTGAGCAAGGAAAGGTTGTCAGCAAGTTGCACAAATGCCTATCCCAGCCCTGAAACAAAAATCACCCAGCCATTCATGGATGCTAGACTGGCTGGTTCAGATGCAGTTTGAACAGAGAAAGAAACAGGTAATCCATCAATCGTTGTAATAGCAAGCAGATTGCTAATACCCTTAGAGCAATGTTATTTGCAAACATAGAGAGAAGCACTCTAAAACACATGGCTATCTCACATGTTAATGTCTATTTGTAAGGAAGCAAGTTTGAATGAATAAATAATCATGGACCACTAGTAAGCTTATTCAGCAATCCACATAGCAAACTACCAACTCAAATGGAACATTGGATACTCAAATTACAAGAGTGCAAATTCCATGTTGGATATTGTCTTGTTATGCTCTAGGTGTGGCATAAGCGGCTTCCTTGTGGTGCACTCGACAAAGGAAGGATCAGACGTGGAGATAACTTAAACACATTTATTAAACTATATACACTTCTATAACTTGGGTTCGACACTACTGTTAATCCTACTATAGCTACTCCGACTGACTAGACTGCTACAATCCACGTTGTGGGAGTGATATCAAATTAACCCTGTGTCTCTACTCACTGGCTGTCTCCACTGGAAAGAGGCAGATCATGTGTGTGGTGTCCTTTATATATGAGTTGGTGTAATGCCCTCCTGTGGTTGTGTCACCTCTGTGTGTATCGTGGATGCCCATTGGTTGTGTCCTATCTAACTGATCTATTGGTTGAGTGTGTGTGTGTGATGTCTCTGGTGCTCCCTCTAGTGTCTAGCTATTGTATTTACGTTAACCCTTTGTGTATTTACAGTGATGCACATCACCACAGATATCAGCCAGGCAAATTCAACCTAGCAAATTATCTTTCATTATCTTTGTCAACAGTCAGTCCTAATGGTCATGAAAGTAAACGCTGTGAAACAACATGTGACCATGCGGTGCCAAAGTCGGTAAAGCCAGCTGACATCAAAGTGGTAACAAAACAATTATGCGTTATGCACATGGAATCACAAGACTGTAAGGCGAGTACGAGACAGTGTCCATGGACAAATTATCCACATACTACAACGTCTTCATGATGTACGAAATGAACTCACTGTTACCACCGTTACAGCTGCATCTGACCTTAAGTTACAACTGTATTATAATTCTGCAATCACCAGGTAATGATTTATTGACATAATTCATGAATATCCAGCATTCAACAGCCAAGATTTCAGTAAATTTGTGCATTACCTAAGCTTTACCCATTTTGGCCAAGTGCTGATGAAGAAGGAAGAGATTTATGCGTAACTCAAAAGAAGTTTGCACTGAGTGCTGAATTTGGATGCATTTGAGTGCTATAGTGAGAGTTTGGTGACTGAGGGAGTTAGGTGAGGAGGGAGCAAGGTGCTCCTTTCATTTCATTTCCAACAGAGAGTGCAGCTGACTGGGAGCAGAGTTCCAGTTGGTTCACAGGGCAGCTACATTCTGTAACGTAAGAGTTGTTTGTTTGGTTTTCTTTTGTTGTTTTTGTTTTTTGGGGGCAGCAAGCTACCTTTGTATCATTTAGCTAAATCACCAATTTTAGAGGGTTCACTTGAGAGAGTGGCAGCAGTAAATATATATATTTCTATTTTTAAGGGCCGAACGGGTGTTTAATCATTTTTTTCCTTTTAAATATTTTTGGGAACTCAGATCAGAGGGGATGAAAATGAAATGAAATGAAATGAAAATCGCTTATTGTCATGAGTAGGCTTCAATGAAGTTACTGTGAAAAGCCCCTAGTCGCCAGATTCCGGCGTCTGTTTGGGGAGGCTGTTACAGGCCAGCAGTTTTATTGGCACCTGTTATGTATGAGGCTGTTATGTGCTGCTGGCCTGCCTTGATCTGCTTTCAAAGCTAGCGATTTAGCTCAGTGTGCTAAACAGCCCCTATTTAGGATGGAGGCTAGGGCAGTTGCATGCTCCTCCTGTAGGAAGTGGGTGGTGAGGGACATCACTGGTGTCCCCACTGACTACACCTGCGGGAAGTCCAGCTCCTCAGACCGGGGCCGGGATTCTCCTCTACCGGGAGGGCGGGGGGTCCCGGCATAGTGGAGTGGCGCCAACCACTCCGGCGTCGAGCCTCCCCAAAGGTGCGGAATTCTCCGCACCTTTGGGGGCTAGGTCCGCGCCGGAGTGGTTGGCGCTACACCGACTGGCGAAAAAACTGGCGCCAACGGCCTTTGACACCGGCCGGCCAGCGTCGGGGCTGGCAGAAAGGCCTTCGCCGGTTCGCGAATGCGCTGGTGCGTCAGCTGCCACTGACGTCACCACCGGCGCATGCGCGGTAGTGGGGTTCTCTTCCGCCTCCACCATGGTGGAGGCCGTGGCGGCGGTGGAAGAAAAAGAGTGCCTCCACGGCACTGGCCCGCCTGCCGATCGGTGGTCCCCGATCGCGGGCCTGGCCACCGTGGGGGACCTCCCGGGGTCCGATCGCCCTGCGCCCCCCCCCCAGGACCCAGGGGGCCCGCTCGCGCCGCCAATCCTGCCGCCACCAGAGGTGGTTGAAACCACATCGGCGGGATTGGCCTCTCAGCGGCGGGACTTCGACCCCCTTCGGAGAATCGCCGCAGGGAGATCGCCGATCGGCACAGAGGGCACGCCAATCGGCGGGGCATGATTCCCTCCCCCACCAATCCCGGGTGGCGGAGAATTCCGCCCACAGAGGGGGCGGGATTTTCGCCGGCCCCGAGCGATTCTCCGACCCTGCGGGGGGTCGGAGAATTTCGCCCCGTGTTAGGGAACTGGAGCTGGATGAACTTCGGATCATCCGAGAGGCAGAGGGGGTGATAGAGAGGAGTTACAGGGAGGTAGCCACACCTAAGTAGCTGGGTTACAGTCAGGGGAAGAAAAAGAAAATGGCAGACAGTGCATGATTCCCCCATGGCCGCTCCTCTTCAAAACAAGTATACCGTTTTGGATGCTGTTAGAGGGGATGACCTACCAGGGGAAGGCCCTAGCGGCCAGTTCTCTGGCACTGAGCCTGGCTCTGTCTCTCAGAAGGGAAGGGAGGAGAATAGAAAAGCAATAGTGATCAGAGACTCAACGGTTAGGGGAATGGATAGGAGATTCTACGGTCGCAAACGAGACTCCCGGAAGGTATGTTGCTTCCCGGATGCCAGGGTCAGGGATGTCTCGGATCGAGTCTACAGGATTCTTTTTTTTTTAAATAATTTTTATTAAGATTTTCACAAAATATAAACAAAACAATATTAACAAAACAGTCATGGTTAAAACACAAGAACAACACCCACCCAACTACAAAAGCAACTACAAAAACAAAGAAAAGCAAACAACACAAAGGAAAGAGATACCACCCGCCGCAACCAACCATGTACACAGTTCTCCCTCCCACCGAACCAAACCCTCCCCCCCCCCCCTCCACCCCCCCCCCCCCCCCCCCCCTCCACCCCACTCCCCCGGGTTGCAGCTGCTGCCGGTCTATTTCCCTACCGTTCCACCAGGAAGTCCAGGAAAGGCTGCCACCGCCTAAGGAACCCATGTACTGATCCCCTCAGGGCAAATTTCACCTTCTCCAATTTGATAAACCCCGCCATATCATTGATCCAGGCCTCCATGCTTGGGGGCCTCGCATCCTTCCATTGAAGAAAGATCCACCGCCGGGCTACTAGGGACGCAAAGGCCAGGACACCGGCCTCTTTCGCCTCCTGCACTCCCGGCTCCACTGCAACCCCAAAAATTGCGAGTCCCCAGCCTGGCTTGACCCTGGATCCCACCACCCTCGACACCGTCCTTGCTACCCCCTTCCAAAACTCCCCCAGCGCTGGGCACGGTCTACAGGATTCTTAAGGGGAAGGGTGAGCAACCAGAAGTCGTGGTGCACATAGGGTATCAACGACATAGCGAAGGAAAGGGATGAGGATCTAAAAAGTGATTTTAAGGAGTTAGGTTGGAAGCTAAAGGGCAGGACAAGCAGAGTAGTAATCTCTGGATTGCTACCGGTGCCACGTCCAAGTGAGGCAAGGAACAGAGAGTGAGTGCAGCTGAACACGTGGCTACAGGGCTGGTGCAGGAATGAAGGCTTCAGAGATGTGGATCATTGGGAATACCTTCTGGGGAAGGTGGGACCTGTACATGAAGGACGGATTGCACCTAAAATGGAGGGGCACCAAAATCCTTGGTGGGAAGTTTGCTCTTCGGGAGGGTTTAAACTAATTTGGCAGGGGGATGGGAACCAGAGCTATGGATCAGTGGATACGGTGGCTGTTGAACAGGCAGAAATAGTATGCAGTGTGTCTGCGAGGAAGGATAGTAAGTTTGCAGATGACACAAAGGTTGGTGACTGATTAGTAAGTTTGCAGATGACACAAAGGTTGGTGGAATTGTGGATAGCAATGAGGACTGTCAGAGGAAACAGCAGGATTTAGATCGTTTGGAGACTTGGGCGTGGAGATGGCAGATGGAGTTTAATCCGGACAAATGTGAGGTAATGCATTTTGGAACGTCTAATGCAGGTAGGGAATATACAGTGAATGGTAGAACCCTCAAGAGTATTGAAAGTCAGAGAGATCTAGGTGTACAGGTCCACAGGCCACTGAAAGGGGCAACACAGGTTGAGGAGGTGGTCAAGAAGGCATACAGCATGCTTGCCTTCATTGACCGGGGCATTGAGTATAAAAATTGGCAAGTCATGTTGCAGCTGTATAGAACCTTAGTTAGGCCACACTTGGAGTATAGTGTTCAATTCTGGTTGCCACACTACTAGAAGGATGTGGAAGCTTTAGAGAGGGTGCAGAAGAAATTTACCAGGATGTTGCCTGGTATGGAGGGCATTAGCTATGAGGAGCGGTTGAATAAACTCAGTTTGTTCTCACTGGAACGACGGAGGTTGAGGGGCGACCTGATAGAGGTGTACAAAATTATGAGGGGCATAGACAGAGTGGACAGTCAGAGGTTTTTTCCCAGGGTAGAGGGGTCAATTACTAGGTTTAAGGTGCGAGGGGCAAGGTTTAGCGGAGATGAACGAGGTAAGTTTTTTTACACAGAGGGTAGTGGGTGCCTGGAACGCGCTGCCGGAGGAGGTGGTGGAAGCAGGGGCGATATTGACATTTAAGGGGCATCTTGACAAATACATGAATAGGATGGGAATAGAGGGATACAAACCCAGGAAGTGTAGAAGATTTTAGTTTAGACAGGCAGCATGGTCAGCACGGGCTTGGAGAGCCGAAGGGCCTGTTCCTGTTTTGTACTTTTCTTTGTTCTTTGATAGACAGTTGATAGGGCAAAGTTACACTCAGTGGAATGGGTTAAAGTGTGCCTGTTTCAATGCAAGGAGTGTCAGGAATAAGGGAGATAAACTTACAGCATGGATCAGTACTTGGAACTACAATATTGTGGCCATAACAGAGACATGGATTTCACAGGGCAGGAATGGTTGTAAGATGTTCTGTGGTTTAGATGTTTTAAGAAGAATAGGGAGGGAGATACAAGAGAAGGGGGCGTAGCACTGTCAATTAGGGAATGCATCGCAGCTGCAGAAAAGGAGGTAGTCGAGGAGAGTTTGTCTACTGAGTCAGTATGGATGAAAGTCAGAAACAAGTTATTGGAGTTTTCTGTAGACCCTCCAATAGCAGTAGAGAGATGGAGGAACAGATTGGGCGGCAGATCTTGGAAGGTGCAGAATTAACAGAGCTGTTGTCATGGGTGACTTCAACTTCTCTAATATTGACTGGAACCTCCTTAGTGTAAATGGTTTGGATGGAGCAGGTTTTGTCAGGTGTGTACAGGAAGGATTCCTGACTCAGTATGTAGATAGGCCGATTAGGGGACAGGCCATATTGGATTTGGTGCTTGGCAACGAACCAGGCCAAGTGTCAGATGTCTCGGTGGGAAAGCATTTCGGTGACAGAGACCACAATTCCTTGACCTTTACCATAGTCATGGAGAGGGTTAGGAACATACAGTATGGGAAGGTATTTAATTGGGATGGGAAATTATACTGCTATTAGACAGGAGCTGAGGAGCATAAAGTGGGAACAGTTGTTCTTAGGGAAATGCACAACAGTAATGTGGGGATTGTTTAAAGAGCACTTGCTGCGAGTGCTGAATTGTTTTGTCCCACTGAGACGAGGAAGGAATGGTAAGGTGAAGGAACCTTGGATGACAAGAGAAGTAGAGCTTCTAGTCAAGAGGAAGAAGGAAGCTTACATAAGGTTGAGGAAGCAAGGATCTGGCACGGCTCTGGAGGGTTACAAGGTAGCCAGGAAGGAACTCAGAAATGGATTGAGGAGAGCTAGAATGTGGCAACTAGGGGCTTTTCACAGTAACTTCATTGAGCCTACTTGTGACAATAATCGGTTATTATTATTATTAGAGTCTGAGGAGATAGGGAAGGCCCTAAATGAACATTTTGCTTCAGTATTCACTAGAGACCGGAACCCCCTTGTTGCTCAGGAGAACAGAGTGAACCAGGTTAATAAACTCGAACAATATGATATTAAGAAGGAGGACGTGCAGGAAATTTTGAAAAGCATTAGGGTAGATAAGTTCCCTGGGCCTGACGGGATATACCCAAGGTTACTACGGGAAGCGAGAGAGGAGATTGCTGCGCCGTTGGCGATGATCTTTGCGTCCTCACTCTCCACCGGAGTAGTACCAGATGATTGGAGGGAGGCGAATGTTGTTCCCCTGTTCAAGAAAGGGAATAGGAAAATCCCCGGGAATTACAGACAAGTCAGTCTTATGTCTGTGGTAAGCAAAATATTGGAAAGGATTCTGAGAGATAGTGGGGGCGATTCTCCGCACTCACGACGGTGCGGAGAATAGCGGGGGTCGTAAATTTTAACGGCCACGCTAGTCTGACGCCCTCCCGCTATTCTCCCCCCCCCCCCACGCCCACCTCCCGACACGAATCGCTGCCCGCCGTTTTTTTACGGCGAGCAGCGATTCTCAGCTGGCCGATGGGCCGAAGCCTAAGCCCTTTACGACCGTTTTCAGGAACGTCAAACGGCCGTAAAGTTGGGATCTTGGGAACCATGGCACCGATTGGCACGGCAGTACCACGGCCGTGCCAAGGGTGCCATGGGCCCGCGATCGGTGGGCACCGATCACGGGCAGCGGGTACTTACCCCGCGCACTCTTTGTCCTTCCGCCGCCCCGCTGTATCCATTCGCGGGGCGGCTGAGGGGCATCCCGGCCCGCGCATGCACGGGTTTCGCGCAAATGCGCGATGATGTCATCCGCGCATGCGCGGGTTGGAGTCTTCGTTGGAAATTCGTTAAGCCCGCGATGCCGGAGTTCACGGCCGCGGCATGCTAGCCCCGACCGGGGACCAGAATCGGTTCCCAGTCGGGGGGGCGGAGGCTGGAGTCAAACCCGCCCGTTTTTGACGCCAGCCTCACGATTTCTCCCGGTTTGGGAGAATCTCGCCCAGGATTTTTGATTATTTCGAAAAACATAGTTTGATTAAAGATAATCAGCATGGCTTTGTGAGGGGCAGGTCATGCCTCACAAGCCTCACTGAATTCTTTGAGGATGTGATGAGACACATTGATGAAGGTCGGGCAGTGGATGTGGTGGATATGGATTTCAGTAAGGCACTTGATAAAGTTCCCCATGGTAGGCTCATTCAGAAAGTTAGGGGGCATGGGATACAGGGAGATTTGGCTGTCTGGATACAGAATTGGCTGGCCGAAAGAAGACAGCATGTGGTAGTGGATGGAAAGTATTCCATCTGGAGCTCAGTAACCAGTGGTGTCCTGCAGGGATCTGTTCTGGGACCTCTGCTCTTTGTGATTTTTATAAATGACTCGGATGAGGAAGTGGAAGGGTGGGTCAATAAGTTTGCCGATGACACGAAGGTTGGTGGAGTTGTAGATAGTGTTGAGGCATTGTAGGTTACAGCAGGACATTGACAGGATGCAGAGCTGGGCTGAGAAGTGGCAGATGGAGTTCAACCTTAATAAATGTGAAGGGATTCATTTTGGAAGGTCGAATTTCAATGCTGAATACAGGGTTAAAGGCAGGATTCTTGGAAGTGTGGAGGAACAGAGGGATCTTGAGGTCCACGTACATTGATCCCTCAAAGTTGCCACCCAGGTTGATAGGTGCTAGGTTTGATAGGGTTGATGGGGCTGGTTTAGCTCACCAGGCTAAATCGCAGGCTTTTAAAGCAGACCAAGCAGGCCAGCAGCACGGTTTGATTCCCGTACCAGCCTCCCCGGACAGGTGCCGGAATGTGACGACTAGGGGCTTTTCACAGTAACTTAATTGAAGCCTATTCGTGACAATAAGCGATTTTCATTTTCATTTTTTCGATAGGGTTGTTAAGAAGCCGTTTGGTGTGTTGGCTTTCATTAACAGGGGGATTGAGTTTAAGAGCTGCGAGGTTTTGCTGCAGCTTTATAAAACCTTGGTTAGACCACGCTTGGGATTGTCCAGTTCTGGTCGCCTCATTATAGGAAGGATGTGGATGCTTTGTAGAGGGTGTAGAGGAGATTTACCAGGATGCTGCCTGGACTGGAGGGCATGTCTTGTGAAGAAAGGTTGAGGGAGCTAGGGCTTTTCTCACTGGAGCAAAGAAGGAAGAAAGGTGACTTGATAGAGGTGTACAAGGTGATGAGAGGCATGGATAGGGTGGATAGCCAGAGACCCCAGGACGGAAATGGCTGTCACGAGGGGGCATAATTTTAAGGTAAGTGTAGGAAGGTATAGGGGAGATATCAGAGGTAGGTTCTTTACACAGAGAGTGGTGGGTGCATGGAATGCACTGCCAGCAGAGGTGGTGGAATCAAAGTCATTAGGGACATTTGAGTGACTCATGGACAGGCACATGGACAGCAGTCAATTGGAGGGGTGTAGGTTAGATTGGTCTTAGATTAAGATAAATGGTCGGCACAACATTGTGGGCCGAAGGGCCTGCACTGTTCTGTACTGTTCTATGTTCTAAGTGAAAAGTGCTGCTCTAGCTGAGCGGAAGTCATCAAAACAACGGTTGCATTGCTTCTGTCGTATTTACAGAGCAACCCCTCATTCGACTACTGGAAATCCTGCAGCTACATTCTTATATGGGCATCCTGAATACATGTCTTCCTGAGCTGTCCTGCGGAACTAGTGATCAACTAGTATGTGAAAGAGACTTGAGAACAAAAGGATCGAATTAAAGTAAATTCAGAGTGAGAAATGAAATTCAGAGCTACACCGCTAAATCCAGAAGATCAAGTGCTCGTGAAACATGACATTCATGTTGGAAAGAAAACAATCCCCTATGTCATCCAACCATTTGCTGCAACCAACACAAAAGGATCAATGATCACTGCGAAGTGTGATCAGAAATGTGTTATTCTCCAACCCACCAAAACAGCATTCCCAAGCATTAAATCTAAACAGAACCAACATCCCAGAGGAAGACCCTGAGTTAAATGAGACCGGGCTCAATGCCGGATGATACGGTACTCATGAGATTATGTTGCAATGTGAACCATTATCAGTTGGTGAACAAATCTCATTTGGCTGAACAATTAATGTGCAGATCAGAATAACATCAGCAGTGTCGAGTTGGATCCCGATTCCAGTTTGGGCAGACTCAAGGCCTACCTCTGCATCCAACCGGTAAAAAGTGACAGAACTGTTGCAGCACCCTAGGCTAGTGCACGGTGAATTCTGGCCCCACTTGACCCGGAGTAGCAATATGGTTGAAATCAAATTTTATTTGAAAACTACCAAAGTCTTTGGCTGCCCAATAACTAGTCACCAGGTTTACATAGAACATAGAACAGTACAGCACAGAACAGGCCCTTCGGCCCTCGATGTTGTGCCGAGCAATTATTACCCTACTCAAACCCACGTATCCACCCTATACCCGTAACCCAACAACCCCCCCCGAACCTTACTTTTTAGGACACTACGGGCAATTTAGCATGGCCAATCCACCTAACCCGCACATCTTTGGACTGTGGGAGGAAACCGGAGCACCCGGAGGAAACCCACGCACACACGGGGAGGACGTGCAGACTCCGCACAGACAGTGACCCAGCCGGGAATCGAACCTGGGACCCTGGAGTTGTGAAGCATTTATGCTAACCACCATGCTACCGTGCTTACCGTGCTGTAAATTTAAACATAATTAATAATAATGATAATAATCTTTATTGTCACAAGTAGGCTTACATTAACACTGCAATGAAGTTACAGTGAAAACTCCCTAGTCGCCACATACCGGTGCCTGTTCGGGTGTACAGAGAGAGAATTCAGAATGTCCAAATTACCTAACAGCACGTCTTTCAGGACCACTGGGAGGAAACCGGAGCACCCGGAGGAAACCCACGCAGACATAGGGGAGAATTTTCAGCCTCTGCAAAGACAGTGACCCAGCCAGAAATCGAACATGGGACCCTGACCCTGGCACTGTGAAACCACAGCGCTAACCACTGTGCTACCCTGCTGCCCTTACTTTTCATTATTTTAATTTTTAAAAATAAATTTAGAGTACCCAATTAATTTTGTCCATTTAAGGGGCAATTTTGCTTGGCCAATCCACCTACCTGCACATATTTTGGGTTGTGGGTGCGAAACCCACGGAGATACGGGGAGAATGTGCAAACTCCACACAGACAGTGACCCAGAGCAGGATTGAACTTGTGACCTCGGCGCTGTGAGGCAGCAGGGCTAACCCAGTAAGCCAAGGTGCTGCCCTACCTTTCATTATTAACAGTAATTACAATTAAATAGGCAACAAAATAGCTGGTTAAATATTATCGAATTTGTAACCCCCCTTTTAACTCACTTCAGCCTCTGCACACACATACACAGACAAACAAACACAGAGGGGAAAGAGGGATGTTAAATAATGATGAAAGTAAAAGGATAAGAATCTTTATTTCAGATGACCTCTTCCAGTTAGTTTCTTCTTCAGTCTAGGTTTTAGGTGGATGTTATCTTTTCTTTCAGCTTATAACAGTTTTCACTGTAGACACACAGAATTAGCAGGCGTTTGTGAGAAATGAAAACAATTGCTTCTTTCAGGGTCGAGAAGCTTCTGCCTTCTGACAGTAGGCAGCAGAGCAGAGAGAGAGAGAACCGCTTCCACCTTGAGGGCCCAGTGACTTCTCTGTGGTTCTTTTCAAAAAACCCCACATGAGCGGAACCAATCACTGCCGGTTGTCAGGCAGAATACTGTCCCTGGCTGATCCATTGGCCACTAGCCAACCAATCAAATCAACCCCTCCAATCTCTTGAATGTCATAAAGTTGGGGTACTTCTGCACGCAATACAAAACTTTATAACACAGTGTACTATTTTGACACTTGAGTTCTTTATTTACCCTGCTTGACTTATAGTTATGTCACTATTAATGATCCATAGACCATTAATAATAAAGTCAAATTAAAAACATAGGAACTAAGGGAATCAACAGGAAGGGCCCTTGTAGTGCTTTGCCATGGTTTGACATATAATCATCAATGACCTGTCTTTGGAAGTAAACACAAGAAGAAAATCTTTAACCTCATTTTATTTGTCTCAATGTACTATTAAATTAATACAAAAGTTTACATTTGTATTAGTGTTATTGGTGAAGTTGGATGTTCAAGTTATTCTCAAGTTTTATTTTTACACTATTAGAAACAAGCCATTGAACAACATCATACCTCTTATTTACTGGGAAAGGGTGTACTATATTGAAAATTGTATTGTACATTTTGTTGACTGAAGGCAACCACACACATAAAAAAGCAGAGAGAGTCTAGAAGGAGAATACAGGTCCTTTATCCACAAATCCAAAATAACATGTTCAAAACCACGTTTTTTTGAACCTCATCGACCTTTATCGCAGGAATTCCCTGGCCTGAGTCAACATGACCCGAGCCAACACAAACTCGCCAACCGCACCTGACCTTTAGCACAGGAAGTCCCGGATCCAGGTTGGCATGATCTGAACCAACGCGAACCTTGCTGACCAAACTTGACATTTATTGCAGAAAGTCCATGACCTGGGCTGACATGGCTCATGCCAACACAAACCTCCCTCATCGCACTTGACCTTAAGCGCAGAATTTCCATGACCTGGGCTGACATGACCCGAGTCAACAGGAACCTAAGGCTGGATTCTCCGGTCGCTGACGCTGAAATCACGTTCGCCGATCGGCCGGAGAATCCCCGTTTGCACTGAAATTAGGGGCGGTGCAACTTTTACGATGCTACGACCCCCCCCCCCCCCCCCCCCCCCCCCCCAAATAGCATACTAGGGGACTAGGCCACACGCTGAATGAGCAATCTCAGGATGTCACCTGAAAGCCCTTCCCTGATGCTCCGCACCTGATGGGCCGACATCCTGATGGCGTGAATCACTTGTGATCAACCTAGCATGGTGGCTGCAGACTGTGTCCAGCACCGCCACAGTCAGGGGGGATGGGGAACCGTTCTGCTGGCTGGGTAGGGGGTGGTCCGGGGGTTGTAAAGGGGGCTGACAGGGGGAATCGGAGAATCCAGCCCAATGGCTTTTCTCGACCAATTGCCTGAATCTTCTATTCTCACAGTGCCATCACTACTCAGAGGTGGTAAAGCCCCAGACAATCTATCATAGAACTTCTTTTGTTTTGCCTTAATGTTTTGCATTTCCTGCAGTATCATTGCATTCTCCTCCTTCTTTTCCAAGTAAAGAAGGTACACGACCTTCTATTCATGAGTATCTCTGCTGGCAATCCATCATGTGACAATGAAACGCTTTGCAATGTGATTTCGTGAGATAGGGATCAGATTCGCTGTCCACTGCTTTCTGTAATGATTGTTTTACAATATGTACACTTTTTCATTAAGATCTTTGGGATCCGTGCCTATACGAGTATCACTATTTTTTTGTTTCACATATACCATGGAATTTAACCCATTGGTATGTTCTTCTATCTTATTGATAACTTGTGGTTTTCTACCTGATACAGGTGGTAGGGTAGAAATGAGACTGACATGCAGATCTAGACCTTTAACAATGTCACTACTAATAGTTTATACCTGTGCTTTAGATAATGCATCTTCTTAAAATTGTACTTGTTGACGAATGGTAGTGCACTAAAAGAAATGAACAATCGCTGAATTTGCTGATAATGTTCTCAGAATTGTTGGAGTGTTGATCCAATCTTTTGTGGATGCTATATACCAACTGCACTAGATATAATTCTTCACAGGATTGATCACCTAATAATGAATCCAAGCCCTCGCATACAATACAGAATGAGATGGAAAAAACTATGTTCTTCACCACCACACTCAGGTCACAAGCACCATAAAATTTAATGCCTGAACCATTATAATCTCTCAGAGATATTTTCTGATTTCTTCAAATCATGTGAATTTTTAGATTTTTCAAATCAGTCATTCTGATTAAATTGACTTTGCTACCGGTGTCTAACTTCAGTGAACACTGTACTCTTCACGTCAACTCTTAGGAATATATAAAGTCAGAGAGATCTGGGCGTGCAGATCCATAGATCTTTGAAGGTTGCAACACAAGTGGACAAGGTAGTCAAGAAAGCATACAGAATGCTTGCCTTCATTGGATGGCTCATAGAGTATAAAAACGGGCAAGTCATGATACAGTTGTATAGAACATTGGTAAAGCTGTACTTGGGAGCAGCACGGTGGTGTAGTGGTTAGCATTGCTGCCTCATGGCGTAGAGATCCCAGGTTCAATCCCAGCTCTGGGTCACTGTTCGTGTGGAATTTACACATTCTCCCCGTGTTTGCATGGGTTTCGCCCCCAAACCCAAAGATGTGCTGTGTAGGTGGATTGGCCACGCTAAAATTGCGTCTTAATTGGAAAAAATGAATTGGGTACTCTCAATTTACATAAAAAAATAGAAAGAAGAAGGCTGCACTTGGAATATTGCGCACCATTCTGGTCACCACACTACAAGAAGGATGTGGAGGCTTTGGGGAGGATGCAGAGGAGGTTTACAAGGATGTTGCCTGGTCTGGAGGGTGTTAGCTATGTGGAGAGGCTGAAAAGACTCGGACTGTTTTCATTAGAAAGACGGATGTTGAGCGGTGACCTGATAGAGATCTACAAGATTATCAGGGGCATGGATAGAGTGGATGGGCAGGCACTCTTTCCCAGCGTGTAGGGGTCAGTCATCAGGAGGCATAGGTTTAAGGTCCGTTGTGCAAAGTTTAGAGGAAATGTGCGAGGCAGGTTTTTATTATGCAGAGGGTGGTGAGTGCCTGGAAGGCGTTGTCAGGGGAGGTTGTGGAAGGAGATACATTAACGACGTTCAAACGGCATCTTGACAAACACATGGATAGAATGGGTAAAGAGAGATACGGCACAAGGAAGTACTTTGGGTTTTGGCAAAGGTTGGTATCATGGCCTGTTGCTCTGCTGTATTTTTCTTTGTTCTTTGCTCTTGATTCTTTATTTGTTATTTGTTATTCTTGTTCTTTGGCCGCAGCCATTAGCCCTCTTCAACTGTCTTTATTTTAAATGGGGCATCAGTTTGCATTTTTTTAAGTGCTGGAAATTTTTTTGAGGTCTCCAAAAAAATATTCTTCTTTATTATTACTTCAACAAACAATGACGTTTCATCATTGGAGACCATGGGTGGGATTTTCCATTAGCCAACGCTGAAATCGGGAAAGACAATTGAGCGATGAATGCAAAACTCGTCACAGGTGCCGCGACATCACCTCGACAGTGGCATCAATACATTATGGAACGCATGTTCAGTAGACACCGTTTGCATATCATTAGCCGGCCTGACGCTGTATTTCCCAGGGCCTCCGCGATTCTCCGCCTTCAATGGGCCAAGTTCCTGACGGCGCGGTTCACTTGAGCTTTTAAAAATCGTGCAATCAGTGTGGCGACTGCTGAAGGGGGAAGAGATACAGAAAGTGTCCAACATCGCCATAGTTTGCTCACAGTTGTGCCGCTGGTCAGAGGGCTTCTGCCAGGACGGGGGGGGGGGGGGGGGGGGGGGGGGGGGGGGGGGGGTGGCCAGGAGGTGGACTGTGGGGTCGGGTAGACAGGCACAGAACACCATTGCCGCAGCTGGCAAAGCTGCCATGCAGCTGTGCACACTGTTAACAGCCCACTTTGACCTTAGTAACATGGGTCACATAGATGTCCCCCCACGGCACCCCCCTAGGTGCCCTCTGGTCCCAGCTGACCCATTAGCTGTGGCGGTGCGCACCAGCACAACCAGTGCCATTTTTTTGGCTGGCATAAGTGTGTGTGGGGAGTGTAATGTCTATGTGCCACTGCAGCTTGTCAGCTTCCAGACCCGGCAAATCCCGCAACATTTTTGGAATCGATTTTGTCCCATGCTGCACCTGTGCTAGCCCCTTAATAGTAGCAGAATTGGTCCAGGTGTGGCACCATTCTTTCTGTCATGAAAGTCCTTGAATTCTGCGTTGCCATCAAGACAGAAATTCCCGCCCTCTGTCTTCCTCTGTGCTGAGTGATCCAGGCCTTATACCATGTAATGTTCTTGCAGACGGCCTGATTTATATTACAAGAACACTTGTAGCTCAAGCTATAAATGATTTATGAACATTAACTGTGGCTCAACTATGTACAAAACAGCAGATGAATAACAGTATGATCATGCACATGCACAGTCTTTCCCAGCTGTCTAGACAGTCTGAGGTCACCTAACTCTAATATTAACTTATATAATATGGAGACTCCTATTGGTCAGACGGTGAATTACAACACATTCATAATAGCACGACATTGTGTGTGTGAAATAAACCAACCCTTTAATTTTACCTTGGGCGGGATTCTCCGACGCCCCGCCGGGCCAGAGAATCGGCAAAGGACAGCGTGAATCCCACCCCGCCGCTCTGATGCCGGATTCTCCGGCAGCGGTTTTTCGGCGGGGGCAGGAATCGCACCACGCTGGTTGGGGGCCGTGGCAGCAGCACCCCCGGCGATTCTCCAGCCCGCAATGGGCTGAGTGGCTACCCGTTTTTGGCCAGTCCCACCGCGTAAAATACACCAGGTCCGTACCGGCGGGACCTGGCTCTGTGGGCGGACTGCGGAGTCCTCGGGGGCGGGGGGGGTGTGCCACGGGGAGATCTGGCCCCAGGGGGTGCCCCATGGTGGCCTGGCCTGCGATTGGGGCCCACCGATCCGCGGACGGGCCTATGCCATGGGGGCACTCTTTCCATCTGTGCCGGCCGGTATAACGATCCGCCATGGCTGGCGCAGAGAAGAACCCCCCTGTGCATGCGCTGGGATGATGCCAGCACACGCTGGTGCTCCCGCGCATGTGCCAACTAGTGCCAGCCAGCGGAGGCCCTTCGGTGCTGGTCAGCATGGCGCTAAGCCCTTGGGCGACGGCTGGCACAGCGTTAACCCCGCCGCTGCCGGCCTAGACCCTGAAGGTGCAGAGGACTCCGCACCTTCAGGGTGGCCTGACGCCGGACTGGTTCACGCCACTCCTCGCTGCCGGTACGGTCCGCCCCGCCGGGTAGGGGAGGATCCCGCCCCGGGGCCGGTGAAAATCCCACCCCCGCCATGGCCAGAATTCTCCGCCACCCGGGAATTGGTGGGGGCCGGAATCAGGCCCCGCCGATCGGCGTGCCCTCACCTGCGGTGATTCTCCAGCCCGCGATGGGCCGAAGTCCCGCCGCTGAGAGGCCAATCCCTTGGCCGGGATTCTCCCCTACCCGGCAGGGCGGGGGGGGGGGGGGGGGGGGGGGGGGGGGGGTCCCGGCCTAGCGGAGTGGTGCCAACCACTCTGGCGTCGGGAATTCTCCGCACCTTTCGGGGCTAGGCCCGCGCCGGAGTGGTTGGCACCACGCCGACTGGAACCAGAACCGGCGCCAACAGCCTTTGATGCCCGCCACCCAGCATCGGGTCTGGCCGGAAGGCCTTCGCCCGTTCGCGCATACGCCGGTGCGTCAGCTGCAGCTGACGCCACCACCGGCGCATGCGCGGTAGGGGGGTTCTCTTCCGCCTCCGCCATAGTGGAGACCGTGGTGGCGGCGGAAGAAAAAGAGTGCCCCCACGGCACTGGCCCGCCCGCTGACCGGTGGGCCTCTATCGCGGGCCTGGACACCGTGGGGGCACCCCCCGCGGTCCGATCGCACCCCCCCCCCCCCCCCCCCCCCCCCCCGAGGACCCCGGGGGCCCACTTGCGCCGCCAATCCTGCTGCCACCAGAATTGGCCCCCGCCAATTCCCGGGTGGCGGAGAATTCCGGCCACGGCGGGGGCGAGATATTCGCCGGCCCCGGGCGATTCTCCGACCCTGCGGGAGGATGGAGAATTTTGCCCCTTATCTCTGGTTTGCTGTGTGAGGTAGTCATAGAGGATTGGAACACTCCAAATTTAAGTATTGGGAAAAAAACACCACCACTTACAAAGGAGAAACTCAAAAATCTAAAAAATGCCTTTCAGTTTATGGACGGTTGTGAGAGGACAAATCAGGGCTGTTTAAATTAAACCCCCCCTGTCCCGAACAGTGAGCAAGAAATAATGTCATCCTATAATTAAAGGAAATGAAAATCACTTATTGTCAAGAGTAGGCTTATATGAAGTTACTGTGAAAAGCCCCTAGTCGCCACATTCTGGCGGCTGTTTGGGGAGGCTGGTACGGGAATTGAACCGTGCTGCTGGCCTGCCTTGGTCTGCCTTAAAAGCCAGCGATTTAACCCAGTGTGCTAAACCAGCCCCTATAAAACCAAAAGACAAACTTATTAAACAATAACCAATGTTGTTGAGGCAAATGAAGCTGGAAGAACAATTGAAGAATGTCCATCAGCAGAGTACATTTGGGTGCCAGACCTTTTTTTGTTGTTGGAGGGGGGGGGGGGGGGGGGGGGCTCATGCCCGAGGCCTCTGAGCTGGGTCCCTTTTTTGTTTTCCCTCCTTCCGTGAACACCTGCCATCCAGAAAACAGGCTGAGCAGAAACAACCCTTGAGTAATAATTAATTGACCACTTCAGGTCCTCAATTGGGGCATGGGCTGTTGAGGGAGTGGGTGGGGTGGGGATACAGCTTAGCCTCACGCTTCCCACAGTAAAACTGCAGAGAGGTCGGCACAGGTGAGACCCAGAGGGAAGGCAACTGAAAAATGCTGCTGCCACCTTCCATCTGCAAACTGCAGGCAGGGGAGCGTCAAATTCTGCCCAATGTTTTAACAGCATGTGCAGCAGCTTTCTGCTTCTCATTAATTCATTATGTTTCTTCTCAAGAACTTCACAATGACTCTCATCTTACACTGTTTAACGTAAAGTAGGGTTTGTAATGAAATGTATATAGTCAAGTTAGTGAAGGGTTAATTATTACATCTCTATGTAATTCAAACACTAGAAGGCACCACCACTTCGCTGTATATAAATCAGACCTCAGGGAATGCTGGGTAGTGTTAGTGAAGGAGAAAACAAGAAAACAGCACTAGGAGAAGATTAGATAGAGTTAACATGAGGTTAGATCATGGTATTATTAGTAACTATTTAGATTATTGATTACTGCTAGGCAGATTCAATATTACTTTATTATTAACTATAGCTCAGTAGCGTGTGCGAACTTCATTTAATTAATCGTTATACGATGTATTCATTTTGTTTCAATCTAATGATTGGTGGATTCTTTGTCATCAAAACAACGGACCATTCGGGAAGAAAAGACAAAGAGCACAATATATTACCATCAAGGGTAATATAACATGGTACCAGAGTGAGCTGCTGAAGCTAGTTAGATAGTTTAGTAAGGATTTAGTCAGACAAACTTATACGCAACTCGAATTTCAAAGCACCAAACTGTTATTGCGGGACATTCAAGAATCCAGGATTGATGGAGAAAGCTCACGCTTCATGACAACTCCAGATCACTGGTAAACTTGATGCTAACTGGAAAGTGTTCAAGCAGTAGTTTCAATCGTATCTGGATGCTTCAGATTTAAATAATGTGAGTAGTGAACTTAAATTATCTCTATTTCTAACCATGGCGAGTCTCCAAGCCATTGAACTATATAACTCATTTTAATTTGCTGTGGTTCAAGATAAGACCAAATTTGAAGTAGTTATAGAAAAGTTTGATCTTCATTGCAAAATTCAGATAAATAAAATGAAAATTTTCAAAAGAAGAATGCAAAATAAAAGTGAATCAATTATTGCTTCCTGACTGATCTCAAACTGTTAGCTCAAACATGTAGTTTCTCCGTGTTAAATGATTCAATGATCAGGGATCAAATAGTTTTTGGAATAATCGATGACAAGTTCAAGGAAAGTTTGCTGAGACAGAAAGATCTCAAGCTTGAAAACACGATCAAAATGTGCCGTTTGCATCAATTATCCAGAAGTCAGTATAATGAAAATTTTCTCCAAGAAAAGGGCGCGAAAACGAACCTCGAGGTAGAATGTGTTAAGGCAATGCCGCAGATGAAAAAGATGTGGGTCTTGGATGGCAGCCATCTTGCACACGCATGTTCTAAACCTACACATGTGCACTTCGCATAAAGATGCAAGAAGAACAAAGACCTATCTGCGCATGTGTAAAGATGGTTTGTGCGTGATGACATGTACATAATGACGTGTGGAAGGTGTGGAAACGCCCACCATCTAAACAAATGTCCAGCTAGAGGGAAGATTTGCGCACAATGTGGCAAACGCAACCTTTTCGCTGCTCAGTGCAGATCCACTCTCAAATTTAAATCTTCGAATTTAAATTCAAAACAGATGAATGTTAGAAGTGTGGATACAAAGGAAGAAGGTTTTCATGAAAACCTTTCCAATGATTTAGATGCTTATTCTTTGGAAGACTCATTCTTTGGAGGCATCATTGAGAAGTATGATGGAACCATAGAAGTCTCATCTCCTCTCAAGATAGTTCACTCTATCAACACATATATGGAATGGAACACAGTACTTCAAGTTAATAATTCTCAAATCAATTTTAAGCTTGATACTGGCGCTCCTGCAAATTTGCTCAATAGGTTTGTCTTCTCAAAGTTGAAGCAAACTCCAAAGATCAATAAATCGACTTGTCAATTGCGCGACTACAATGGCAATGCCTTCAGCTCAGTGGGATCTTGCTACTTGTCAGTTACCAATCATGACACAGCGATATCTCTAAGATTTGAGATTGTTGATTCAGCCAAATCTTCACTCTTAGGTGCACAAGCCTGCAAGGATCTACACCTAACTCAGAGGATTTATAGTGCGAGTTCATCTCAACCACCGATTCAAAACGACATTTAAAGGATTCTGGATCGTTTTCCGGACATCTTCGAAGGCATGGGTACTCTTCCCTGCTGATGCAAAATTCAGTTACAACCGGATGTCAAAGCTGAGGTATACCCGCCGAGAAGAGTCCCTGCACCCTTCGAGAGGGATTGAAGCTTGAACTTGCCAGATTACAACATCAAGGCATTATATCTAGAGTTTCAGAAACGACTGACTGGGTCAGTTCCATGGTTTGTGTAAAGAAACCTTCTGGTGATTTGAGGATATGCATTGACCCTAAGGATCTTAATAAGAATAATAAAAGAGAGCCCTATCCTATACCCAAGAGAGAAGAAGTCACAAACAAAATGGCGAACATTAAAATGTTTTTGAAACAGGATGCTTCCAGAGAATTTTGGCAAATGCAGCTAGATGAATCGAGTAGAAAGTTAAGTACTTTCAACATGCCTTTTGGTAGGTTCTGTTTTAACAGGATGCCATTTAGAATTATTCCAGCATCAGAGATTTTTCACTGTGTGATGGAACAGATGACTGAAGGTATTGAAGGTGTATGTGGATGATATAATCGTGTGGTCATCTACAAGAGAAGAACACAATTCAAGATTATTACAAGCATTTCAAAGATGACAGAAATTTGGTTCGAAACTGAGTAGAACCAAATGTAGTTTTGGTATTTTGACTCTGAAGTTCCTTGGAGACCAGGGCCGGGATTCTCCCCTACCCGGCGGGGCGGGGGGTCCCGGCTTGTTGGAGTGGCCTGAACCACTCTGGCGTCGGGCCGCCCCAAAGGTGCGTTACGCACCTTTAGGGGCCAAGCCCTCACATCGAGGGGCTAGGCCCGCGCCGGAGTGGTTCCTGCTCCGCCGGCTGGCGTGAACGACCTTTGGCGCCATGCTAGCCGGGGCCGAAAGGACTTCGCCAGCCGGCGTAAGTCCGCGCATGCGCAGAGGAGGGGGTCTCTTCCGGCTCCGCCATGGTGAAGACCATGGCGAAGGCGGAAGAAAAAGAGCGCCCCTATGGCACAGGCCCGCCCGCCGATCGGTGGGCCCCGATCGCGGCCCAGGCCACCGTGGGGACACGCCCCGGGGTCAGACCACCCCTCGCCCCCCCCCCCCAGGACCCTGGCGCCCGCCCACGCCACCTGCTCCCGCCGGTATGGTAGGTGGTTTGATCCGGCGGGAGAGGGTTGACAGCGGCGGGACTTTGGCCCATCGCGGGCCGGAGAATCGCCGCGGGGGGCCCGCCGAACGGCGCGGCGCGATTCCCGCCCCCGCCGAATCTCTGGTGGCGGTGAATTCGGGACACGGTGGGGGCGCGATTGACGCTGGCCCCGGGCGATTCTCCAACCCGACGGGGGGGTCGGAGAATCCCGCCCATGATTTCAGAACACGGTGTGCGACCTGACAATGACAAGATTGCTGCCATATAACGAATGGAAGTCCCAGCGAACAAAAAGGCCATTTTAAGATTTTTAGGTGTGAATTTTCTGGGAAAGTTAATTCCCAACCTCTCATCCAGAACTAGCTCTCAGAAATCTCATCCAAAGTCGACCACGTTTGATTGGACTGACAATCTTCAAAAGGAATGGCTCAATTTAAAGTGTCAACTGATGACTGCACCTCTTTTTTCATTCTTTGACCCAGACAGAGAAATAAAAATATCAGCTGATGTAAGTCAGAGTGGAATAGGAGCAGTTTTGTTGCAGAAAGATGACAATTCGTTCTGGTTACCAGTTGCCTATGCTTCCAGAGCAATGATGCCGTCTGAACAACGGTATGCACAAATTGAGAAGGAAATTCTTCCTGCTTCAGATGTGAAACTGAACCTCATCCGTGAAGAAACCAAGAAGGATTCAATGCTTCAAAGAGTCATCGACCATCTAAACAATGGTTGGCCAAAAGGGCATTGTAGCAAGTTCAGGAATATACAAGCAGAATTAAATGTTGTGGATGGATTTTTACTTCGACTTGATCGGATAGTAATACCTTTGTCTCTCTGACCCATAATTCTCAACCAGATACAAGAGCAAGAGCAGAGCAAGACAAGCTGTGTATTTGCCAGGTATCAATCAAGACATCACTGATATGATACTTGGATGCGAAACATGTCAGAAATTTCAACCTGCACAATGTCAGCTGGGGCGGTCCTCGGTGGGGGGGGGGGGGCATTGACAAAGAGTCATCGTACTTGAAACGTTCGCTCTTTTCTCTCCCGACAGATGCTGCCAGACCTGCTGAGATTTTCCAGGATTTTCTCTCTCATTTCTGAATTAACTTCTTCTGTCTAATCACCTTTAGGTTGCATCCTCTCCAGGCTGAGAAAGCAAAGTCCATCTGGTATTTCTTTTTAACTCCGATCATTGACCGTCTCTTTTGTTTCTAGAGAGGCAAAATGGACATAGTCTTCAAGATGTGATTTGACCAATGCGGGTCATATAGGACCATATCACTATTGAACACGAATGTGAAAGTATTGGCTAAGTTGTTGACGGGGAGGATGGAGCAGTGTATCCCGAGGGTGGTTGCAAAAGATCAAACAGGCTTTGTGAAGGGCGGGCAACTCGCGAGTAATATAAGACGGCTGTTGAATGTGGTGATGAATCCGTTAGGGACTCTGGTACCGGAGGTGGTGGTGTCCATGGGCGCGGAGAAGGCATTTGATTGGGTGGAGTGCTGGTACATTTTCGAGGTTTTGGGAAGGTTTGGGTTTGCACCGAGATTTGTGGCATCGGTGCAGTTGCTGTATGTGGCACCAAGGGCGAAGGTGAGGACGAATGATATGAGCTCACGAAGCTTTGACTTACACAGGAGTACGAGGCATGGGTGCCCATTGTCACCGCTGCTGTTGCGCTGGCCATAGAGCCATTGGTGATGGCTCTCAGGGGTCATCAGAGTGGCTGGGGGTTATGTGGGGACAGAGAGAGAACGAGTGTCGCTCTATGCCGATGACCTCATGTTGTATGTTTCGGATCTATTGGAGAATATGGGAAGGATTATGGGCCTGCTAGGGAGGTTTGGATTAATCTCAAGATACAAACTGAATTTAGGGAAAAGTGAGATTTTCCCGGTGAATGAGCTGGCACAGCAGGCTAATTTAGGGGGGATGCCATTTACGGTAGTGAGGGATAGGTTTAGGTATTTGGGGCCTCACGGTAGCATGGTGGTTAGCATCAATGCTTCACAGCTCCAGGGTCCCAGGTTCGATTCCCGGCTGGGTCACTGTCTGTGTGGAGTCTGCACGTCCTCCCCGTGTGCGCGTGGGTTTCCTCCGGGTGCTCCGGTTTCCTCCCACAGTCCAAAGATGTGCGGGTTAGGTGGATTGGCCATGCTAAATTGCCCGTAGTGTAAGGTTAATGGGGGGATTGTTGGGTTACGGGTATACGGGTTACGTGGGTTTAAGTGGGGTGATCATTGTTCGGCACAACATCGAGGGCCGAAGGGCCTGTTCTGTGCTGTACTGTTCTATGTTCTATGTTCTATTTGGGGATTCAGGTAGCGAGGGTATGGACGGAGCTCCATAAGTGGAACTTAATAAAACTAGTGGAGGAGGCCAGGGAGGATTTTTAGAGGCGGTATACACTGTACTTAACGTTGGCGGGGAGGGTCCACGTGGTGAAAATGAGTATTCAGCCAAGGTTTTTGTTTATCTTTCAAGCTCTCCCAATCTTTATACCAAAGGCCTTTTTTCAGAAAGTGGTGAAAATGAGTATTCAGCCAAGGTTTTTGTTTATCTTTCAAGCTCTCCCAATCTTTATACCAAAGGCCTTTTTTCAGAAAGTGGACATGATCATTTCTGAATTTGTATGGGCGGGGAAGGTGCTGAGGGTGGGGAGGACCCTGCTACAGAGGCAGAAACAGCAGGGGCGGTTGGCGTTGCCAAACTTGCTTCATTATTATTGGACAGTGAATATGAACACGGTGCGGCGGTGCTGGGAAGGACAAGGGGTAGAGTGGGTTAGGATGGAGGAGGAATCTTGTAAGGGGTCTAGCTTGAGGGCTATGGTGATGGCAGCATTACCAATGGTTCTGAGTAGGTATTCAGGGAGCCTGGTGGTGCCGTCCACGGTGAAGATATGGAATCAATTAAGGAGGCATTTTAGGGTGGAAGCTAATGCCGCTGTGCGAGAATCATGGGTTTGAGCCGGGGGGGTGGTGGGTGGATAGTGTATACAGGAGGTGGAGGGAGGTGGGGCTGGTCAAGGTGAGTGATCTGTATCTGGTGGAAGGGTTCGCCAGTCTGGAGGAGCTAAGAGAGAGGGTAGAGCTACCGAGGGAGAGTGAGTTCAGGTATCTGCAGGTTAGGAACTTTGTGCGAAAGGTCTGGAAGGAATTCCCTAGGTTGCCAGAATACACCCTGCTGGAGTGACTGCTGCTTCCAGATATGGAAGGGGAGGGAAGAAATGGGGATATATACAAGTGGCTGGGGGTGCAGGGCAGCATGCGGGTGGTGAAGATCAAGAAGAAATGGGAAGCGGAATTGGGAGGGGAGATCAATTGGGGAGTATAGAGTGAGGCACTGTGTAGGCTAAACGGGACCCTCATGTGCTAGGATGAGCCTGATACAGTTTAAGGTGGTGCACAGGGTCCATATGACTCGGGCAAGAATGAGTGGGTTCTTTCAGGGGGTAACAGATGAGTGTGAGAGGTGTGGGTGGGGGCCAGCGAATCACGCACACTTGTTTTGGGGTTGCGAAAAATTGGGAAGATTCTGGGCGGGATTGTGTGGTGAACCACTGTGTAATTGTGTGTGTGCCTGTATTAGGGGATGTACAGTAGTACCTGTACTACAGGTTTGCCGTTAGCCCCTGCCGGCTAGCTCCGCCCACTAGGAGACGTATAAATATGCATGAGTTCTCCTGATCAGCCATTCTACCAGCTGCAGTCGGAGGACAAACATCTAACTGTAATAAAGCCTCTTTTGTACCCATTCGAGTCTTTAGTACAATTGATAGCGCATCAATTTATTACAGTTAGATTTTCCGCATCATGGACATCAGGATCAAACCAGATCGCTTGCAGCTGGATCCGCACTCGCCAAACGCCAGAAAGGACTTTAATCACTGGCTGGCTTGCTTTGAGACCTATATCAATTTAGCAACCCCCGAGCCGACGGAAGCTCAGAAAATCCAGGTTCTCTACTCAAGATTGAGCTCCAGCGTGTTCCCGCTGATACAGGATGCGCTGAATTACGCAGGCGCCATGGATCTCCTTAAAGAAAACTATGTCCAGAAGACGAATACTCTATTTGCAAGACATGTACTCGGCACTCGCATACAACTATGTGGTGAGTCGATTGAAGACTTCTGGCGGGCCCTTATCCCTCTCGTACGGGGCTGCGGTTGCCAGGCCGTCACGGCCACGGAACATTCCAATCTCCTCATGCGTGATGCATTCGTGACGGGGATTGCATCGGACCCCATCCGGCAACGACTGCTGGAAGGGGCCGCGCTCGACCTAACAGAGACGAAAGCTTTAGCGCTCTCCATGATGGTCGCTTCTCGTAATGTACAGTCCTACCCCGCTCGCCGCGCGGCCCACCCATCCTACCCCTCGTGGACCCCGCAACCAACCCCACCAACTGGGGCCACTCCTGCGTGATATGCCTGCGCTGCCCACCACACCACGCACTCTGGGGATCCCCGCTGCTACGTCTGCGGCCAACAGAAGCACCCCCGCCAGCGCTGCCCAGCCCGCGCTGCCACCTGCAAATCCTGCGGCAAGAAGGGCCACTTTGCGGCGGTGTGCCAGGCCCGCGCAGTTGCCGCTATCGCGCCCGATTTTGCTCCCTTCCCCCAGCCGATCGTACAATGGGCGGCGCAATCCTCTGCTCCCGGGGCAACGTACAATCAGTGGGTGCCGCCATCTTCTCCCCCCAGGTCCACATGCGGCCCGTGGGTGCCGCCATCTTGCGCTGCCCCCACAACATGCGCACCATGGGCACCGCCATATTCTCCCCCTAGGTCCACGTGCGGCCAGTGGGCACCGCCATCTTGCCCCACGCACGCAACATGCGCTGCATGGGTGCCGCCATCTTGCCCCGTGCCCACAACGTGCGCCGCCATCTTCTCCCCCACAGGTACTTCGGACGTCGCTATCGACGCCATTTAGTCTCACCCTCAAATTCGGCAGGCCCCTACCACCACTCACCGTTGCGGCCTCATGACCCTCCCTCCCTCTTTGCCAATTTGACTGTGGATTGCAAGCCCGTCACCACCAGTAGCAGATGGTACAGCGCCCAGGACAAGGCCTTCATCAGGTCCGAGGTCCAGTGGCTGCTTCGGGAAGGTATTATCGAGGCCAGCAATAGCCCCTGGAGAGCCCAAGTGGTAGTGGTTAAAACTGGGGAGAAACACAGGATGGTCGTGGACTACAGCCAGACCATCAATCGGTACACACAGCTCGACGCGTACCTCCTCCCTCGCATATCTGATATGGTCAATCAGATTGCACAGTACCGGGTCTTCTCAACGATTGACCTTAAATCCGCATACCACCAGCTCCCCATCCGCAAATCGACCATCCACACACTGCCTTCGAGGCGGACGTTCACCTCGATCAATTTCTTAGTGTTCCCTTCGGCGTCACTAACGGGGTCTCGGTATTCCAAAGGGAAATGGACCGAATGGTTGACCAGTACGGACTGTGGGCCACATTTCCGTACTTAGATAATGTCACCATCTGCGGCCATGACCAGCAAAACCACGATGCCAACCGTGCCAAATTTCTCCACACCGCATCTCTCCTCAACCTCACTTATAACAAGGAGAAGTGCGTGTTCAGCACTAACCGCTTAGCCATCCTCGGCTACGTAGTCCAAAACGGACTCCTGGGGCCCGATCCCGACCGCATGCGCCCCCTCATGGAGCTCCCCCTTTCCCACTGCCCCAAGGCCCTCAAATGCTGCCTGGGGTTCTTCTCCTACTACGCCCAATGGGTCACACAATAGGCGGACAAGGCCCGCCCACTGAAATGAAAAATGAAATGAAAATCGCTTATTGTCACGAGTAGGCTTCAATTAAGTTACTGTGAAAAGCCCCTAGTCGCCACATTCCGGCGCCTGTCTGGGGAGGCTGGTACGGGAAGGCTGGAGGCTGATTCAGTCCACTCAATTTCCCCTCACGGCCGAGGCACAACATGCCCGTTTAGAGCAGACATAGCCAAGGCCGGGGTGCATGCAATAGATGAGACACTGCCCTTTCAAGTAGAGAGCGACGCTTCAGATGTCGCCCTTGCCGCCACTCTAAACCAGGCAGGCAGACCCGTGGCATTCTTTTCCCGCACCCTCAATGCCTCCGAAATTTGACATTAGTCAGTTGAAAAGGAGGCCCAGGCAATTGTTGAAGCGGTGCAGCACTGGAGGCATTACCTGGCCGGCAGGAGATTCACTCTCCTCACTGACCAGCGGTCGGTAGCCTTCATGTTCAACAATACGTAGCGGGGCAAGATCAAAAATGATAAAATCTTGAGGTGGAGAATCGAGCTCTCCACCTATAATTACGTGATCTTGTATCGCCCTGGCAAGCTCAACGAGCCCCCAGACACCCTCTCCCGAGGTACATGTGCCAGCGCACAAGTAGACCAGCTCCGTGCCCTGCACGACAGCCTTTGCCATCCGGGGGTCACTCGGTTGTACCACCTCGGCAAAGCCCGCAATCTGCCCTACTCCGTCGAGGAAGTACGGACAGTCACCAGAGACTGCCAGGTCTGTGCGGAGTGCAAGCCGCACTTCTACCAGCCAGACCGTGCGCGCCTGGTGAAAGCGTCCCACCCCTTTGGACGCCTCAGCGTGGATTTCAAAGGGCCCCTCCCCTCCACCGACCGCAACACATATATCCTTAGTGTGGTCGATGAATTCTCCAGGTTCCCATTCGCCATCCCATGCCCGGATATGACGTCTGCCACCGTCATCAATGCCCTCAACTCCATATTCGCTCTGTTCGGTTTCCCCGACTACATCCACAGCGACAGGGGATCCTCATTCATGAGCGATGAGCTGCGTCAGTGCCTGCTCAGCAGGGGTATTGCCTCCAGCAGGACGACCAGCTACAACCCCCGGGAAAACGGGCAGGTAGAGCGGGAGAACGGGACGGTATGGAGGGCCATCCAGCTGGCCGTATGGTCCAGGAACCTCCCAGCCACTCGCTGGCAGCAGGTTCTCCCGGATGCACTGCACTCCATCCAGTCGCTACTGTGCACTGCCACGAATAACACACCCCATGAACGTGTCTTTACCTTCCCTAGGAAGTCCACATCCAGGGTGTCGCTCCCGACTTGGCTCGCAGCTCCAGGACCGGTTCTACTGCGTAGGCATGTCCAATTCCACAAGGTGGACCCCTTGGTGGACAGGGTACGCCTGCTCCACGCCAATCCCCAGTATGCCTACGTGGAGTTCCCCGACAGCCGCCAGGATACGGTCTCACTCAGGGACCTGGCTCCCTCAGGTGCCACTCCCACTCCCACTCCCACACACCTCCGCACCCGCGCTCCCAGCACCAGCCCCACCACGTCTATCCCTCCTTCCCCTGCCCACGCTAGAGGACGAGGAAGATTTCGGCATGCTCCCGGAGTCATCCAGCTACTGGCCAGCACCAACACCACCAGCACCAACACCACCAGCACCGACGCCGTCGACGCCGCCACAACCTGTACAGACATCGCCACCACTGTTACGTCGCTCCCAGCGAACCGTCAGACCACCGGACAGACTTAACCTCTGACGGGCACCGGATTACAAGATGGACACATATATTTTTTTCCCTCCCCTCTGTAAATAATTCACAATTCTGTATATAGTTCCACGCCACCCCCGCCGGACTCATTTTTAACAGGGGGTGAATGTGGTGATCCACTGTGTAATTGTGTGTGTGCCTATATTAGGGGATGTACAGCAGTACCTGTACTACAGGTTTGCCGGTAGCCCCTGCCGGCTAGCTCCACCCACTAGGAGCCGTATAAATATGCATGAGTTCTCCTGATCAGCCATTCTACCAGCTGCAGTCGAGGACAAACATCTAACTGTAATAAAGCCTCTTTTATACCCATTCGAGTCTTTAGTACAATTGCTAGCGCATCAGAGTGTTCGCGGTCTTAGCCAGGATAGTGGAGGAGGAGGTGGACCCGGACCATTTGGTGGCGATATTTGGGGTTTCAGAGAAACCGGAGCTCATGGAGAGGAGGAAGGCCGATGCTGTGGCCTTTGGCTCTCTGATTGCATGGCGGTGAATTTTGCTGGAGTGGCGGTCGGCATCGCCACCGGGGGTAGCCGTTTGGTTGGGTGACCTGTATGACTTCCTGCGGTAAGATAAAATAATATATGTGTTCAGGGGGTTTGAGGAAAGGCGGGGGATATTTGTGCGCATGTTTGAGGATCTGTTCGTCACGAGGGAGGGGGGAGTGGGAGGGGCAGTGGTTGAGCAAGGGGAAAAATCTATACAGAGTGTATAGTTGATTGCTGGGAAGTATGTTTCCCAGGGCGTTTGTTTGCTGTAACTTGTTTTGATACATGTTTGTAATAAAATATATTTTTTTAAAAAGATGTGAATTGACCAAAGAAACATGTAGTTTGATCCTGACTTCTAGTGCATTTTATTCTACTGTTTTGACCGCATAGTTTAATATTCCATTGCCATTGTAGATTGCTGCTGTGCCTGTAAGTGTGGATGAGGCTGGTAGTGGCAGAACGGCTAAGGTTGGAGCAAAAAGATGCACCCTGTCTGGACATGTTCAGCCAGACTCTTAGATCTGATTTAACTTCACCCTTGGCTATTTCAGCACCATTCATATTTTCATTCGTCTGGCACTACACTAGTCTGCATTCAATTTCATCTACCATTGTTCCATCCACCCATATACTGACCTAACTCATTCTGTGGTTTCTCATCTTCCTTCGTCACTTCTCCTCTCAATTCCATATTATCTGCAAATGTTACCAATTGATATTTATTTTCAGAATTCAAGCCATTGTTGTAAAGGAGAAACAATTGTGGTGCCAACAGGCAATTTCATCAATTATATGTTAATTTTGTCATTGTATTTTTTAAGCAGATGATTGATGACAATGTGAAAAATCCACCCATCTTTCTTCTTTTCTGATGGATGATTCGAACATGAAAATCAAATGGATTTGTTCACGTCATTGGAAGTGTTGACAGTATGGGATCAATGTGAACTTGGTGATTTTTTTGTGCTCTGAATGGAGCTCAAATGAGTGTGCTTGCATAAGTATTGGTGGACTTCAAGTGAGGCCGTTCACTAAAATTGGACGGGTTCCTCAACAGCCATTCTCAGCAATACAGTGTGCCTAGGTCAACTCAAAAATCTTCCCCAGTTAAAGGCATGGTAGATGGACCTGTAGACATGGGTGATTGAGTTAAAGTGCTTCCAGCAACAGCACCTTGGGTGTAAATGCACAATTCTCGCCTAAATCCTTTTCCAATTCAAAATGCAAATATTGAAAATGATTCCCAGCAAGATAATCCTCTTCAGAACTTTTAGTTATGGCAAACTAACTTGCAGTTGGCAACAAGTCACAGATGAAAAGTAGGAGTTGCAAATAAAATCAAAAATGCAATAAAAAGCTAGGCCTCAACTAAACAAAGGGCAAATGCAATATAAATAATGCAAAAGAACTGAAAAAAAAACAATAAATACAGCAACACAATAAAATCCTACAATAATAATTCTACTCCCCTTTAAGAATGCAATCTCCATGATTACCAAAAGGGCCTTAAATATAATTTATATTTTAACTAGACTAAACCGATGACAACATGCAAGTGACATAATTTGTAAATCATTCATGAGAGCTACACATGAGAAATGTGCATAGCTCTCTGTGTAGAGGCTCAGCCTGATAGCAGAATGACGCTCTTGGCACATCAGATGAGAATCAAGCCTAAGGCCTGTTCGACCAACTGCCTCTCCCCCAGCTCGCCTGATCAGTGCTGAGGCTACGGGTTCACTTGACTGGATAATCAGCCTTAAATATATTCATTTTCACATAATAGAGCATTCTCAAAAATGTTATGTTATTACTCCGACCTAGAAATTAAAGAAGTATTTGAGAAAGTAATTTTCACAGCACCCAGTTAATGACATATGCCGCACGCATCCTCACTGCATAAAGATTTGAGCTTTAACAGAGCTTCAGCAATAAATTTGTTTAGCGTTGCTTTTGTGTTCAAATGTCAAATTTGGAGATTTGTTGCAAAACCCAGTTCCTGTATGCCTGGCCCCTATTCGCTTCCCCAGTTCACATTTGCTCACTGTGGCTTCAAATACACTACTGAACAAAGCTTTGAAGGTTTAGTGCAAGATATATCAAGCATTAAAGCTATGCTACCACCTAATTATAGAAGGCATCCTACCAAGGCCCTGAGGAAGTGCCAGGTTAGCATTCTACCTTCTTTATTGTTTGAAAAAGACAAGAACCTTTTAGAAAAAGGTTTACTCTTGGAGGATTAATGGCTTCTTTTGGCAGTGGCTTTGGCGAGGGGAGGGGGGGTGGGTGGTGGATTCTATGTTACAGCCACAAGCTCCAAAGAGCAACACTTCTTCATTTGGTGAGAATAGTATGCAAGTCAAATTATTCCTGTTGCAACTTGAGCACATTTAAAATGAAAACATAAAATGCATCAGAAAGTAAGAGGCATCTCAAAAGCCGAAGTAATTATTAATATTTTTCTAAAATGAAAAGCAACTGATGACAATTAATTAGCTTGCATTGTAATTATCCATTCGTGTACTTGATGATTTTAAATTAAATATTTTGACCTTATCTCATGAAACATTGTAGAGACAATGACCTTATCAGTTCTTATCAGTGCAATTGTTACGAAAGTAATGCCAGAGGCAACCCTGTCCTGTTGTTTTCATCTCAGCCTGTAAGGTCTAATAAAAGTCACCAGTGTAATAGCATATTTAATATTTCACTGGTGGTGTCTTCATTATTTATTCTGTTTGTTAATTAAAACTTCTTCCTTCATTAGAGTGCATGCACTCAATTTTCACAGTGGAGCCAGATATGTTTCCTCTGCTTTACTAAAATTTCACACACAAGCTGAACATATTGATATTGTGTGAGGACATTTGAACTATTAGTCTTTCTAGTAGCGATGACAAGATATTTTACAAACTAATTAAAATAACGGGGTGTTGGCATGTTATTACCTCAGGTCTGAGTACAGAGTCATGAATCCACAATGTTTCTGCTCTGCTGATGATGTAGAAATATGCACAAACATATACACATACATATTCATTTTGAGGAATTTGCTCTTCAGGCAAAAATCCTTTGGTTTACTCCTTGAAGCATGGATTGGAGATAAACTTTCCTCTTGGGATTAAAATATTCTGATATAGAAAGTGGCCAAGGATTTGGTCCCACATCGACTTCAGTGTGTGTGTAATGCTATTACCTGCAAGGTTAGTCCAGCATATATTTTTATGACTCCTTCTCCAAGTTCGATATTTGCTTCAGGCCTTTTGCTTTCCACCTCGTAGGAAATCATTGCATTAGCTGCAATGAAGCACATTTAATCAGAGGTTGTCAGTGTCCTTTCTCACTGAAAGAAATTGCTGAATAGAAAAAGTTACATCATTGTTTGAACCTCTATAATATACATTGTTAAAGTATCTATGAATAGAAGTTTCATACAGTTTCTGCAAATTAGCTGGTAGATAAATATTTCATAGTGGTTGCAAATGAAAATAGTATAGTTTAGTTTTAGGAAATCATGAAAAGCTAATTAGACATCCAACTGTAGTATAAATGAATAAAAAATAAAAATAAACCTCCTACCAGCACACTACTGTTAGGGCACAGTAGTTATATGGCCTAGATCTATTCAACATAATCGTTAATTGATTAAGTGAGCATACATAGGCAAGTGTATCAGATTCCCAAAGGCCTGACGTCATTTTATTTATTATATTCAACTGGTTATTAGGCTCTTCTTATTATACACCAGCCAAAGGGGTGCATAGAAAACATCCTTACAACTGTGAAAATATGTAAATTAGAGTCAGAGTGACTTCCTTTTAGTTTTATTCTATCTCTGTCAGAAGTATTTCAGTTCACTGAGTGCTTACATCTACCAGCATAAGTGATTGCGAACCCATCAGTTATAACAGTTAATTTCTCTATGTATTGGAATTCAGCAGGCAAGTGTACCTTAAGGTGTGACAACATTTAAATAATTGTTCAAAATTTGAAGACTTTCCCTGGTATAATACAGGTTAATATATAATTATTCTGTTAACATTTTTTGTGCTTGTTAAGAGTTTGTTGAGCAGCAATTAAGTGGATTTGCACAACATAGCTCAGGCTTGACTGCAATAATGCATCACCTTAATGATGCCATAATAAAGCCTGGTGCCCAAGCAGCAGAAGGAAGCAGCGTAGGTCCAGAAAAGATCAAGAGAAGCTGGGAGCAGTTGTAACTATAGACAATGGTGCAAAATGGACAATATTATACAGGCTCCCCTTATTTCCCCCTACCAATTACCCCTTCTATTGCCTTCAAACGATTCACTAATGGCTGTTCAGTCAAAGTCTAATAACAGGCTTACGGTGAATTCTGGGGGCAGGAGGAGCATTTACGTTCCTCCTGTATCTCCTCAAAAACCCGGTTAGATGTTGCTTGGGCTGTCGCCAAATCCATACCACAATCCACAACACCCCCCGATCAACTTTGAAGACCGATGCGACAGCCAGTTCTAAGTTGGGACTGCTGGATTTCCCACTCTCCTTCCAATTAGTGAGTTTTTTTATTGGTGCTGGTATAACATGTGAAGTTTGGAACTACAGTATTTGGACCTTCAGTTTCTACCCTCCAATAAATGGGGGCACATAAAAATCATCCTGTCAAGTTTGAAAATAATTTGCAATGGGTTAATCACACAGCAAGAAAAAGCCCTTTAAATTGTTCATACAAAACTTGAAATGTTGTCTTCTCCCTCAGTGAAACCAGAATATGTTTTTTCTAAGAAGAATCTGAGCATGTTGGAACTTAATTCATCCCTGAACTCCACAAACAGAAGTGATAACAAAACCTGCTGTTTTGAATACTCAAAACATCGTTTGAAGAACAGTCACTTGCCTTTGAAGTTTGTTTCTCAGAGAAAGTTGGTTGTCTGAACAATAATACTGAAAACACAAGGATAACCACATGGAATGGTGAGACTATATGAATACATTATATACGCTAGGACACTGTGACACAATTTCAGCCCAAAGTGGACGGTCATTGAAATCAAAACAAGAAATGCTGGAAAGATTCAGCAGGTCAGTCAGTATCTGTGATGCGGAAAGAGAAATAACCTTTCAGGTCGATGACCTTTCTTCTGAGTTGGAAAGGACTAGAGACCTAAGAAATCTTAAACATACACAGAGATAGAGAAAGTGGGGGATAGGCACCAAAGACTTTTATTAACCATTCGTCCACAGAAAGGAATTTTCAGCGCCAAAAACGGGCAGCTCCAGGCCAGATGGGAGGCGTATATTCAAGTGTTAAAAGTCTAAGTCGTGACCCCAACCCTCCTAAAGCCATTTTTAATGGAGTCAGGATGGTCACATCTCACTCCAAGGAGCCGGGTTAGCATTTTCAATGTTACAATGTTATTAATGCCTCCTTTTTATGGACTTCCTGAGCATCTGGAAATCTGTCAGCTAAATCATGATGAAAGGTTGCTTTATCAGGAGCTAAATACATTCCTACTTACTTACTAGGCTCAACAAGCCTAGCCAACCTTCAGCTTCTGAAACCACCTCCCAAACCTTCAGATCTTCCCCACATCCCTGAGGCCTTTGAATATTCCCTTTGGGGCACTGAGGCCTCCATTCCCACACCCCTCCATGTCTCCAGTCCCTCAGACCTCCAATCACTGACAGAGATTGTTTTGCAACACCTCACCAACAAACCCCAACCAGTTTTGGGCCTCCACCCAGCCCCTCAGATTGGGTCCCACCACATCCCACTCAGCAGTCGAGGTGTGAACCTGGTCCTGCACCACCTACTCTCCACCTCCCTACCTACTTCTAGATATTGATGACATGACAAGCAAATTGTGGAGTTAAATCCCTTACTTCCAGGGGCGGCACAGCGGCGCAGTGGTTAGCACTGCTACCTCACAGCACTGAGGACCCGGGTTTGATCCCAGTCCCGGGTCACTGTCCATGTGGAGTTTCCACATTCTGCCCGTGTCTGCATCAGTCTCAACCCCACAACCCAAAGATGTGCAAGTTGGTGAATTGGCCACAGTAAATTGTCTCTTACTTGGAAAAAAAATAATTGGGTACTCGAAATTTAAATTTAAAAAAAAGAATCTGACTTCCTGGAACTCTGTTCTCTACTAGCCCCTTCACCCAGTACTCATTTCAGTTGCTCAAGAATGTTAAAACTCCTCCCAAAAAGCTTCTGCTAACTTTTTTTCAATAACAAAGTATTTTTAACACATTCTTAACAAATGCAATGAAGCAATGATAGTATAATTCATTGTAGTTGGTTGCACAGTACAAGCAGTAGCAAATTCGCAGCAGTTTGATACCCCGCCCAATTTTATTTTCCACTGATTTCAATTGCTCATTGAAAGAGCAGAATCCTGTTTTGTTGATGAATGTTGCTGACGTTCCAGTGTCTGTGTGTGACTGCCCGATTTGGAAGATGGCTACTCATCTCCGTGGATCCCTCCAGCAGTCAATTCAGAGTACTTGAGGAGCTCTCAGCCATCAATTCTGCTGAATTTTACGGGTGGACGCAGGTCCAGGCAGGCTATCCACAAATTCGAGTTTGAGAGAAATATAGGGCATAATCTACTGGCCTCATCACACCGGGCACAAAAATGAGCAGGCTGCTTGGATAATGGGAAAGGTAGAGATCAGGAACCACCGCAGGTGCCAATTGGTTTCTGATCTAACCAGCCCGCTCCTGTTGGCGAGATCCGGATTCTGCTGTGGCATGGCGAGAAACCAATAATCACCAATTAAGTCCAATCGGCAATCCATTAACAGGAAGGACCCCCTATCTAACGGCCTCCCATGATCTAACCATCTCCTCAGCGAGTGATCAGGCGGGTGCCGTTCAATACACCTAATTAAAATTGTGAAGCAAGTCAATTGGCTGCTGTAGGGATCCAAGGAGATGAGTAGCCATCTTCCAAATCGGGCAGTCAGCCTGGGGCACTGGGTAAGTTGGCTGCCATCAGTGGGGGGTCGACCTTGCGCTTGGGGGAGGGGGGGGTGCGAGGGACTCACCTTGCGGGTCTGACATGCCACCCCCCCGGATCGCGTATAGACATACCAGGGGGACCTTCAGTTTCTGCAGAACCGTCGCAACGAACGCCCCCAGGACAGAGCCCTATCCATTGTAATATGCTGAAAGTCACCCTAAACCCCATTAACAGTGCCGACATCTGGCCACACAGCTGAAGGCTATTGCTAATAGAGAACTGGTAATATTAGTAATGTGAGCACTCTACAGCTCTCAAGTGGATTCCTGTGGGTAGACATGCCTTCATTTCCAGGTGCGGGAGAGAGAGAGGGAGCCGGAGTCCAGCTTGGGAATCAGGTAGGTTCTTAAACTCACCCCCAGGTTTCAGCGGCTTTCATTGCTGGGAGTGGGAGAGAGCGAGGGAGACGGAGTCCAGCTTGGGATTCAGATAGGTTCTTAAACTTACCCCAGGTTACAGCGGACTTCATTTCTGGGAGCGGGGGAGAGAGAGGGAGTCGGAGTCCAGCTTGGGAATCAGGTAGGTACTTAAGTGTTTTATTTTTACCTATATTTAAGTTGGGCGGTTGCTAAACCCGAGACACTACATTTGTAGTGTCCCCACCCTTCCACCTCCTCTAACCTAAGGGGGTGAGTGACTATCAGGTAAGCTCTTTCTTTCTTTTCTTTTATCTGCAAGTTATCTAGAAGGGATGGCAGGGAAGGCAATGCAATGTTCCTCCTGCAGAATGTTTGAGGTGAGGGACGCCGTCAGTGTCCCTACTGATTTCACCTGTGGGGAGTGCACCCATCTCCAGCTCCTCAGAGAACTGGAGCTGCAGCTGGATGAACTTCGGATCATTCGGGAGGCAGAGGTGGTCATAGATAGTAGCTTCAGGGATGTAGTTACTCCGAAGAATGTAGATAGATGGGTGACAGTGAGAGGGGCTGGGAGGAAGCAGTCAGTAGAGGGATCCCCTGTGGTCGTTCCCCTCAGTAACAAGTATACCGCTTTGGACACTGTTGAGGGGGACGGCCTACCAATGGTAAGCCACGGTGACCGGATCTCCAGCACTGAGTCTGTCCCTGTGGCTCAGAAGGAAAGGGGGATGAGCAGGAGAGCAATAGTTATTGGGGACTCGATAGATAGAGGGACAGATAGACAGTTGTGTGGCAATAAAAGAGACTCACGGATGGTATGTTGCCTCTCGGGTGCCAGGGTCCGTGACATCTCGGACCGTGTTTTCAGCATCCTTAAGGGGGAGGGGGAACAGTCACAAGTTGTGGTACACATCGGTACCAACAACACAGGTAAGGGAAGGGACGGTGATTTAAAACAGGAATTTAGGGAGCTAGGGTGGAAGCTGAGAGCCAGGAAAAACCATGTTGTCATCTCTGGTTTGTTGCCGGTGCCACGTGCTAGCGAGTTGAGGAACAGGGAGAGAGTGCAGATAAACACGTGGCTGCAGGGATGGTATAGGAGGGAGGGTTTCAGTTATGTGGATAATTGGAGCACATTCAGGGGAAGGTGGGACCTGTACAGACAGGAGGGTTTACACCTGAACCAGAGGGGCACCAATATCCTGGGAGGGAAATTTGCTACGGCTCTTCCGGGTGTGGGGGGGGGGGGTTTAAACTAATTTGTCAGGGGGATGGGAAAACAAGCTGTAGTCCAGAAGCCAGTATTGAAAGTAGTGACGTACTGAGAAGGGTATCAAGGTCGCAGAAGTGTACCGGCAGACAGGAAGGTGGGTTGAAGTGTATCTACTTCAATGCAAAGAGCATCCAGGATAAGGTAGGTGAACTTGGAGCGTGGATTGGTACTTGGGACTACGATGTTGTGGCCATTATGGAGACATGGTTAGAACAGGGACAGGAATGGTTGTTGGAAGTTCCGGGGTATAGATGTTTCAGTAAGAGTAGGGAAGGTGGTAAAAGAGGTGGAGGAGTAGCATTATTAATCAAGGATAGTTTAACAGCTGCAGAAAGGCAGTTTGAAGGGGATCTGCCTACTGAGGTAATATGGGCTGAAGTTAGAAATAGTAAAGGAGCGGTCACGTTAGGAGTTTTCTATAGACCCCCCAAATAGTAATAGAGATGCGGAGGAAAACAGATTATGGATAGGTGTGAAAGTCTCGGGGTAGTTGTCATGGGTGACTTTAACTTTCCAAATATATTTTTTTTTAAATAAATTTAGAGTACCCAATTATTTTTTCCAATTAAGGGGCAATTTAGCGTGGCCAATCTGCCTACCCTGCACATCTTTAGGTTGTGGGGGTGAAACCCACGCAGACACGGGGGGGAATGTGCAAACTCCACACGGACAGTGACACAGGGCCGGGATTCAAACCCAGGTCCTCAGCGCCGTAGACAGCAATGCTAACCACTGTGCCACCATGCTGCCCGAACTTTCCAAATATTGATTGGAACCTCTATGGGTCAAACAGTTTGGATGGGGAAGTTTCGGTAAAGTGTGTGCAAGAGGGTTTCCTGACACAATATGTGAATAGGCCGACAAGAGGTAGGGCCACATTGGATTTGGTACTGGGTAATGAACCGGGCCAAGTGTTATATTTGTTTGTGGGAGAGCACTTTGGAGATAGTGACCACGATTCGGTGTCTTTCACTAATGCAATGGAGAGGGATAGGGATATACAGCAGGGCAAGGTTTATAATTGGGGAGGGGCAATTATGATGCGATTAGGCAAGAATTAGGGAGCATAAGAATGGAACATAAACTCAGGGAAAGGCACAAATGAAAAGCGGAGCGTGTTCAAGGAACAAATACTGCGTGTCCTTGATAGGTATGTCCCTGTCAGGTAGGGAGGAAATCGGCGTGTGAGGGAACCATGATTCACAAAAGAGGTTAAATGTCTTGTCAAGAGGAAAAAGGAAGCGTATATAAGGATGAGAAAGTAATGTTCAGTTGGGTCTCTTGAGGGTTACAAGGTAGTAAGGAATTAGCTAAAAACAAGGGCTTAGGAGAGCTAGGAGGGGGCATGAGAAGTCCTTGGTGGGTCGGATTAAGGAAAACCCCAAGGCTTTTTACTCATGTGAGAAATAAAAGAATGACCAGGGTGAGGTTAGGGCCAGTCAAGGACAGTAGTGGGAACATGTGCATGGAGTCAGAAGAGATATGAGAGGCGTTGGATGAATACTTTTCTTCAGTGTTCACCAAGGAGAGGGGCCATGTTTTTGAGGATGAGAGTGTGATACAAACGGGTAGGCTCGAGGAGGTAGATGTTCTGAGGAAGGATGTATTAGTAATTTTGAAAAACATGAGGGTCGACATGTCCCCTGGGCTGGATGGGATATATCCTTGGATTCTTTGGGAGGCAAGGGATGAGATTGCAGAGCCTTTGGCTTTGATCTTTGGGTCCTCACTGTCCATGGGGATATTGCCAGAGGACTGGAGAGTGGAGAATGTTGTTCCTCTGTTCAAGGAAGGGAATAGAAATGACCCTGATAATTATAGGCCGCTTAGTCTTACTTCAGTGGTCGGTAAATTAATGGAAAAGGTCCTGAAGGATAGGATTTATGACCATTTGGAAAGATGCAGCTTAATCCGGGATAGTTAATACAGATTCGTGAAGGGTAAATCTTGCCTCACAAATTTGATTGAGTTCTTTGAGGAGGTAACTAAGTGTGTAGATGAAGGTAGAGCAGTGGATGTCGTATATATGGATTTTAGTAAGGCGTTTGATAAGGTTCCCCATGGTCGGCTCATGAAGAAAGTAAGGAGGTGTGGGATAGAGGGAAATTTGGCCAATTGGATAAGTAACTGTCTATCGCACAGAAGACAGAGGGTAGTAGTGGATGGAAAATTTTCAGACGGGAGACCAGTCACCAGCGGTGTAACACAGGGATCAGTGTTGGGTCCTCTGCTATTTGTGATTTTTATAAATGACTCGGAGGAGGGGACTGAAGGGTGGGTCAATAAATTTGCTGATGACACCAAGATTGGTGGAGTAGTGGATGACGTGGAGGGCTGCAAAGAGACATTGATAGGATGCAGAGCTGGGCCGAAAAATGGCAAATGGAGTTTAACCCTGCTAAGCCCTAATTGGGCAGCATGGTGGCGCAGTGGGTTAGCCCTGCAGCCTCACGGCGCCAAGGTCCCAGGTTCGATCCCAGCTCTGGGTCACTGACCGTGTAGAGTTTGCACATTCTCCCCGTGTTTGCGTGGGTTTCGCCCCCACAACCCAAAGATGTGCAGGGTAGGTGGATTGATCATGCTAAATTGCCCCTTAATTGGAAAAGAGAATTGGGTACTCTAAATTTAAAAAAAAAGATCTGGGCATCTGTTGTCATTATCTTGATATGAATGCAGTGTGGGTTAAAAATTGTCTTGGGTTTGAATGGTAACATAAAGATGAATGTAAGTTGGTACATACTCTAACAAGGTTCCCAGAGTAAACCACCCCAATGTCTCAATTGGTAAGGCCACTATTTAGGGCAGCACGGTAGCATTGTGGATAGCACAATCGCTTCACAGCGCCAGGGTCCCAGGTTTGATTCCGGCTTGGGTCACTGTCTGTGCGGAGTCTGCATATCCTCCCCGTGTGTGTGTGGGTTTCCTCCGGTTGCTCCGGTTTCCTCCCACAGTCCAAAGATGTGCCGGTTAGGTGAATTGGCCATGATAAATTGCCCCTAGTGTCCAAAATTGCCCTTAGTGTTGGGTGGGGTTAATGGGTTATGGGGATAGGGTGGAGGTGTTAACCTTGGGTAGGGTGCTCTTTCCAGGAGCCGGTGCAGACTTGATGGGCCGAATGGCCTCCTTCTGCACTGTAAATTCTATGTAGAAATTCTATGTAAAAAGTGCGAGGTGATTCATTTTTGTCGGAAAAATTTGAATGCGGATTACAGAGTCAACGGCAGGGTCCTGAGGAATGTGGAGGAGCAGAGAGATCTTGGGGTTTACGTCCACAGATCTCTGAAGGTTGCCACTCAAGTGGATAGAGCAGTGAAGAAGGCCTATAGTGTGTTAGCGTTTATTAACAGGGGGCTTGAATTTAAGAGCCGTGGGGTTATGCTGCAACTGTACATGACCCTGTTGAGACCACACTTGGAATATTGTGTGCAGTTCTGGTCACCTCACTATAGGAAGGATGTGGAAGCATTGGAAAGGGTGTAAAGGAGATTTACCAGGATGCTGCCTGGTTTGGAGGGTAGGTCTTATGAGGAAAGATTGAGGGAGCTAGGGCTTTTTTCTTTGGAGCGGAGGAGGATGCGAGGCAACTTAACAGAGGTTTATAAGATGATGAGGGAGATAGATAGAGTGGACATTCAGAGACTATTTCCTCGGGTGGATGTAGCTGTTATAAGGGGGCATAACTATAAGGTTCAGGGAGGGAGATATAGGAGGGATGTCTGAGGTAGGTTCGTTACTCAGAGAGTGGTTAGGGTGTGGAATGGATTGCCTGCTGTGATAGTGGAGTCGGACACTTTAGGAACTTTCAAGCGGTTATTGGATAGGCATATGGAGCACACCACAATGACAGGGAGTGGGATAGCTTCATCTTGGTTTCGGACAAAGCTCGGCACAACATCGAGGACCGAAGGGCCTGTCTGTGCTGTACTGTTCTAAGTTCTATGGTCTATGTCGCAGGCGGGTGTGACTGCCTAGCATCCCAATCAGACTGTGAAGCCTGGAGAAATTGGAGGCTGTAAAACTGCAGGGCCAGCAGCCAACAATCAAACACCCAAGAGCTGGGCCTCAGCACTGGGGATACTCTGCGACCAGAGGGTGGGTGTGTGCATGGGAGGATTGTACCCGAGTCCGGACCCAGTGCTGTTCCCAGCGGGGGTCTGGGGTCCAATGCCCAGGGGCCCCTGCTGTGGACAGGGCTGTGTGCGGGGTGGGGTCCACAGCACAATTGGCTCATTGGATGTCACCCTAAAAGATGACAGGGAATCTAAGAGTGAGGGAGGCTTGGGGGATTCAAGGGTACCGGGGTGGAAGCAATAACTATGTTGGTCCTCCATCCTCTCAATTCCTTACAATATCACATTATGGATGATATTGTGGACCCCACAGCGACTGCCCTCGCAGTGGTGGTGACAGTCCAGGTGACCAGACGCAGGAGAAGGCAATGGCAGCCGCGTCGACAGAAGCTCAAGGCAGAACCCATATGCAGTGGCCCACCCTGAGGACCCAGCTGACCATCAGGCCCCAGAGGGACCCAGGCGAGTAGCATGGCAATGTCCCAAGGTGTACAGGCATCACTGGTCATTCGAAGAGATGTTGGACAGCCTGTGCCACAAAGGTCTCTGCCTCAACACGGGGATGGGATCATCCCGGATGGGCCGACGCAATCAAATGGAGATCCTACGGGAGAATGGACATTTGGTCAGTGGGAGGGAAGGATCATTATGTCTCTCATAAACAACTCAGGTGTGACAGCTCAACTGGGTTGGGGCCAGTGGGTGTTCACCTCTGTGGCACAGGCCAATCTCTACGTCAGTGACTGATCTGTCACAACGACCTCCGCAACCTTCAGGGCCCATTCCTCGTAAGGGGTGAGGAATTTGATGTCCGGCACCCCGCTGTCCATCTGAGCCCTTTCCCATCTGTTGTGGGACAACTTCTCCAGCGGGGACAGAAAAAGGGCATCGTGAGCCACACCACGCAGCATGGAACTGGGCGGCGGGGGGGGGGTGTCAGATATGGGCAATGCGCTGCTGGGCATGGATGGGTGCACAGGTGGATGGCAGGGTGTTCTGGGGCACAGGGGCAGTAGTTAGCCATGAGGGAATGGTGCAGTGCCAACCACAGAGCCGCGGGAGGAGTAGCAGGTGGGACAGGTACTGGGAGGTTGATGCCAACTCACCTGTGCAGCCCGGTGGAGGTCATTGACCTTCTTAGGGCGCTGGGTGGCGGTCGTCCTGGTGATATTTCCTGCACTGATGCCATCTACAGTGCCTCCTAGACGGCACTGGCTGCGATATGGCTGACCCTCCGACACTCTTGGGGAACAGGGTATCCCATCTAGACTTCACTGTGTGATGGAACCATCAATTCACCAGACACGTGTTTCCGATATGAATCTAGGCTTTAATCGACTTACTTCAGAGCCAGCCTGTTACCCATTGATGAACTCTTAGTGAACTCAGGCTGACTCTGGACAAGGGTATTTATACAGCTGCACTAGGGGGAGGAGTCATGGGCGGAGCCAAGGGTGGAGCCCAGTACAAGTTCCTGAGTACTCCCAGGAGCTACTCCCCCTAGTGGTAGGATAGCGCTACTGCGCTTACAAAGACAGTGTGAAATATCATATATACATATATATATTACATTCACCACACTGTGTCCAACAGTCAGGCCAGGTCGGACCACCTAAACGAGGGGCTGGTCTGCATGGTGGCATGGCCACGTGCTGTCGTGGTTTGGTCTGCGAGATCAGTTTAAGAGCTGCTTCCCCGGAATGGCACGTGGCACAGTGGTTAGCACTGGGACTAAGGCGCTGAGGACTCGGGTTCGAGTCCCGGCCCTGTGTCACTGTCCGGGTGGAGTTTGCACATTCTCCCCATGTCTGCGTGGGTTTCACCTCCACAGCCCAAAGATGTGCAGGTTAGGTGGATTGGCCACGCTAAATTGCCTCTTTTAGGAAAAAAATTATTTTGGTCCTCAAAATTATTTTTAAAATGAGCTGCTTCCCCTCGCTCACAAGGAGCTGCCGAGCACGATCCATGCAAACCAGCTGCCACTACAGTCTTTTCCGGAATGAAGTCCATGAGGCATCATTAAGTGGCCTTATTAATGTGAGATACCGGTGACAGCCTTGCTGGGTTAGTCATTGGGAAACACCCGGCTGTTCCCTCTCACTACCACACTGAGAAACTTTCCCGTTAGATCGCGCCCATTGTCTTAATTGGTAGCTGATATAACAATAGCACTTCACAGGAGTGTTATCAAATGAAATTTGACACTGTGCCACGTAAAGAGATATTTGGGCAGATCAACAAAAGCTTGTTTAAAGAGACTGTTGAAGGACGTCGTAGCCACTAATCTTTTGTCCTCCGAGCACAAGGTGCATTTGTACTTCTGAGCAGAGTTAGATGCTTGTAAGCTGGAAAGCCACCTGACCGTGCAGAGGACCCACATAGGTATGGTGGCACCGTGCTTCGCACTGCTGCCGCACAGCTCCAGGATCCTGGTTCAATTCCGGCCTGTGTGGAGTTTGCACTTTCTCCCCATGCCTACGTGGGTTTCCTCCGGGTGCTCCGGTTTCCTCCCACAATCCAAAGACGTGAGGGTTGGTTGGATTGGCGACGCTAAATTGCCCCTTAGTGTCCAAACAAAAAAGGTTAGGTGGGGTTACGTGGATAGCGTGGAAGCGTGTGCTTAAGTAGGGTGCCCTTTCCAAGGGTCAGTGCAGACTCAATGGGCCAAATGGTCTCCTTCTGGCCTTTAAATGGTATGATTCTATGATTTTAGGTAAGCTTTGCCCAACAGAATTCTGAGGAAAACTTGTTGCAGCAATAACAAACTTAATTTAGGAGTTGGTACTTACGAGGAAATTCTGGTGAAATACTGATCCTCTACATGAAACATATGACAGGTCTCCCCGGGCATCCCATCAGCTGTTGCACATCGCAAGATACAGCTTGGATTTAAGAACCCACCAACCGTGCCGATGTTGGATCTAACCGGCTCCCGGGATCTACTTGCCTTCCTTGGGCGACCCCAGCCAGGTTCCAATTAGCGCAGGTCCACGTAAACATGGACCAGGCAGAATACATAGAACATAGAACATTACAGCGCAGTACAGGCCCTTCGGCCCTCGATGTTGCGCCGACCTGTGAAACCCCTCCAAAGCCCATCTACACTATCGCCTTGTCGTCCATATGCCTATCCAATGACCATTTGAATGCGTTTAGTGTTGGCGAGTCCGCTACTGTTCTAGGCAGGGCATTCCATGCCCTTACTACTCTCTGAGTAAAGAACCTACCTCTGACATCTGTCCTATATCTATCTCCCCTCATTTTAAAGCTATGTCCCCTCATGCTAGACATCACCATCCGAGGAAAAAGACTCTCACTGTCCACCCTATCTAATCCTCTGATCATCTTGTATGCTTCAATTAAGTCACCTCTTAACCTTCTTCTCTCTAATGGAAACAGCCTCAAGTCCCTCAGCCTTTCCTCATAAGATCTTCCCTCTATACCAGGCAACATCCTGGTAAATCTCCTCTGCACCCTTTCCAATGCTTTCACATCCTTCCTATAATGTGGTGACCAGAACTGCACGCAATACTCCAAATGCGGCTGCACCAGAGTTTTGTACAACTGCAACATGACCTCATGGCTCCGAAACTCAATTCCTCTACCAATAAAAGCTAAAACACCGTACGCCTTCTTAACAACCCTCTCAACCTGGGTGGCAACTTTCAGGGATCGTTGGACATGGACACCAAGATATCTCTGCTCATCCACACTACCAAGAATCTTACCATTAGCCCAGTACTCTGTCTTCCTGTTATTCCTTCCAAAATGAATCACCTCACACTTTTCGGCATTAAACTCCATTTGCCACCTGTCAGACCAGCTCTGCAGCTTATCTATGTCCCTCTGTAACTTGTAACATCCTACTGCACTGTCCACAACTCCACCGACTTTGGTGTCATCTGCAAATTTACTCACCCATCCTTCTACGCCCTCCTACAGGTCATTTATAAAAATGACAAACAGCAGCGGCCCCAAAGCAGATCCTTGTGGTACACCACTAGTAAGTGGACACCAGTCTGAACATTTCCCATCAACCACCACCCTTTGTCTTCTTCCAGCTAGCCAATTTCTAATCCAAACTGCTAAATCACCCTGAATCCCATGCCTCCGTATTTTCTGCAATAGCCTACCGTGGGTAACCTTATCAAATGCTTTACTGAAATCCATATACACCACATCAACTGCTTTACCCTCATCTACCTGTTTGGTCACCTTCTCAAAGAACTCAATAAGGTTTGTGAGGCATGACTTACCCTTCACAAAACCGTGTTGACTATTCCTAATCAAATTATTCCTTTCTAGATGATTATGAATCCTATCTCTTATAAACCTTTCCAAGACTTTGCCCACAACCGAAGTAATGCTCACTGGTCTATAGTTACCGGGGTTGTCTCTACTCCCCTTCTTGAACAAGGGGACAACATTTTCTATCCTCCCGTCTTCTGGCACTATTCCTGTAGACAATGACGACATAAAGATCAAAGCCAAAGGCTCAGCAATCTCCTCCCTAGCTTCCCAGAGAATCCTAGGATAAATCCCATCCTGCCCAGGGGACTTATCTATTTTAACACCTCCTCCTTATGAACCTCAATCCCGTCTAGTCTAGTACCCTTTATCTCAGTATTCTCCTCGACAACATTGTCTTTTTCCTGTGTGAATACGGACGAAAAATACTAATTTAGCACCTCTCCTATCTCCTCGCACTCCACGCACAACTTCCCACTACTGTTCTTGACTGGCCCTACTCTTACCCTAGTCATTCTTTTATTCCTGACATATCTATAGAAAGCTTTAGGGTTATCCTTGATCCTACCTGCCAAAGACTTATCATGTCCCCTCGTGGCTCTTCTTAGCTCTCTCTTTAGATCCTTCCTAGCTAACTTGTAACTCTCAAGCGCCCTAACTGAACCATCACGTGTCATCATTACATAAGCCTCTTTCTTCCTCTTGACAAGTGTTTCAACTGCGTTAGTAAACCATGGTTCCCTTGCTCGACCACTTCCTCCCTGTCTGACAGGTACATACTTATCAAGGACATGCAGTAGCTGTTCCTTGAACATTCTCCACATTTCCATTGTGCCCATCCCCTGCAGTTTTCCTCTCCAGCCGATGCATCCTAAGTCTTGCCTCATCGCATCATAATTACCTTTCCCCCAGATATGACTCTTGCCTTGCGGTATATACCTATCCCTTTTCATCACTAAAGTAAACGTAATCGAATTGTGGTCACTATCACCAAAGTCCTCACCTACCTCCAAATCTAACACTTGTCCTGGTTCATTACCCAGTACCAAATCCAATACAGCCTCGCCTCTCGTTGGCCTATCTACATACTGCGTCAGGAAACCCTCCTGCACACATTGGACAAAAACGGACCCATCTAAAGTACTCGAACTATAGTGTTTCCAGTCAATATTTGGAAAGTTAAAGTCCCCCATAACAACTACCCTGTTACTTTCGCTCCTACCCAGAATCATCTTTGCAATCCTTTCCTCTATATCTCTGGAACTTTTCGGAGGACTATAGAAAACTCCTGACAGGGTGACCTCTCCTTTCCTGTTTCTAAACTCAGCCCATACTACCTCAGTAGTCGAGTCCTCATCAAACGTCCTTTCAGCCACCGTAATACTGTCCTTGACTAACAATGCCACCCCTCCCCCTCTTTTACCACCTTCCCTGAGCTTACTGAAATATCTAAACCCCGGCACCTGCAACAACCATTCCTCTCCCTGCTCTATTCATGTCCCCGAAATGGCCACAACATCAAAGTCCCAGGTACCAACCCATGCCGCAAACTCACCCACCTTATTCCGGATGCTCCTGGCATTGAAGTAGACGTACTTTAAACCACCTTCCTTCCTGCCGGTACACTCCTGCAACTTTGAAACCTTACTCATGACCTCACTACTCTCAACCTCTTGTGTACTGGAGCTACAATTTAGGTTCCCAATCCCCTGCCAAACTAGTTTAAACTCTCCCGAAGAGCATTGGCAAACTTCCCCCCCAGGATATTAGTTACTCTCTGGTCCAGGTGTAGACCATCCCATTTGTAGAGGTCCCACCTACCCCAGAATGAGCCCCAATTATCCATGAATCTGAAACCCTCCCTCCTGCACCATCCCTGCAGCCACGTGTTCAACTGCTCTCTCCCCGTTCCTCGACTCGCTAGCACGTGGCACGGGTAACAACCCAGAGATAATAACTCTGTTTGTCCTGGATCTAGTTTCCACCCTAGCTCCCTGAATTCCTGCCTTACCTCCCTATCCCTTTTCCTACCAAGAATGGCACCTGGGGGGGTGGGGGGGTCTCAGAAGCCATTGGAGGTCCCTGGGTGGTCAGGAACAGGGTAGGGTGGCACTTTGGCTCTCCCCCCAGCACCCAAATACCTCAAAGCTGCCACCCTGGCACTGCCAGACTGGCAGGAGCACTGCCAGGGTTGCAGTACCAGGGTGACATTGCCAAGGGTCAGGACCTGAGGGGGACATGTCCATGAAAAGAGGAGGGTGTGAAGGGCCAGGCTGGCATTGCCATGGTCCCCAGGTGGTACCAGCAGGGTCCTCCAATCCACTGGAGACCCCTCCGAGTGCCATTCCATCTGGTCCTTATTTGTCGAGACTAGCACTGAATGGCACTCTCCCAAGGTCTCCAAGGCAAACAAGTTAGAACCCACGCCTTGGGTAGATCTCGGGAACGCATATTAAAGTGAAACTAGCTGTCCCACTCTGATGTGCAGATTTGCCAGACAGTGATCCTGCCCATAATGGGCGTGATTCACATTATGCCGTCTCGTGAGATCTCACACAATCTCGCGAGGCATGGCAAGCTGGGTGGATCCTCGAGGTGGGATGAAATGAAAATGAAAATCACTTATTGTCACAAGTAGGCTTCAAATGAAGTTACTGTGAAAAGCCCCTAGTCACCACATTCCGGCGCCTGTTTGGGGAGGCTGGTATGGGAATTGAACCGTGCTGCTGGCCGGCCTTAAAAGCCAGCTCTTTAGCCCTGTGCTAAACCAGCCCCATGTAATCTCACAGCATATCCCAGTCGTGTTGTATTGCCCTGCTTTTCGGGTGCAATGCGATCGGTAGATCCTGTCCTAAGTGTGAGTTAGCCCGGAGAGAAACTTCCCAGGGCTCTGAAAAATGACTAAGTAGGGTTAGATAGCAGTGGGGAACTCGCCAACGGAACCAGCGATGAACTCCCATCCAAACCCACCTGAAATATCAAAACTTCCTTGAGATCCAGCCCAATATCTGTTGAGAAAGGCTCTTGTTATGTTGCCTTTAATTATTTTTTTCTCTCGCAGTAATAGATTGATCTGAAACATTTATTTATGGACCTGAAGTAATAATGAAGGGGGCTGTGTGAACCTGGGATCTTTAAGATAAGCTGCTTGTAATCAAGCAGCCTTGAATAACCCAGACACCAGCTGAAATGGAAAAAGATCAGGTAACAGCATGTTCTTCAGTGTACACTTTCTTGATGAATCAGAGTGGCTGCAGAGTTGCTGTGAGGTTATGTAACTGACATTTATACCACACAATCTGCCAATTATATTAGATCTCATTTACCCTTTGTGTACATTATTTAAACAGATAATTTACTACACTAAGGTAATCTCAAAATAGTGAGACCCAAAGGAACTGCAAATCTCTTTGAACAGAGATTGTAAGAGCGCTGGAGGAAAATACATTTTAGCAGGCCATTCTGGACATCACTGTTTACCCACGAATCCTGTGCTCCTCCATTCACATGCTGATAACGCAGCTTAAAGCACACAAACCGTTCTCAAGGGATTAGGACAAAAGCAGGTTAGTAGAGCGGGTTGCTAGGAGACCAGTGCACACATCATCACTGTCCTTGCAACCAGTGAATTTGTATGGATTTTCTTGAGCTTAGCAACACACTCAAGCACAAGTCTAAAATAAGGCAATTAAGGTAGTGGGAGGAACCTCACTGATGTACATAAGATGCATTAAGAAGTGTTTTGACAAGGTAAATAGGGACATATTATTTTCACTGGCTTGTCAATCAGTAACCCAAGAGTGTAAATTTAAGATCACCAGCTAAAAGATGTTCAAAGAATTTATGTTACATGGTTTGCTGCACAAGAAACAATGGTGCAAACAATTTCTATCATAGTCTTGAAAAGGGACGTGGGTAAATACTTAAACAGGAGGTTATTAGCAGGGGAATTGGACAATGCATTTGACTCTTTCAGATAGCAGACATGATGGAATAAATGGTCTCCTGGTCTGACTTAAATAGCACAGATAGGAAAACCTAAAACTTACTTCAAATTAAGGAAAGCCAAACCAAAAGGCAGAACAAAAAATACATAAAAAGTAATATTAAAATAGATAGAAGAATGTCTTTGCTCAGAGTGGTAATGTTTGGAACAATCTGCGTTGTGGGGCAGTAGATACAAAATCAGCAAGATGACTGAGACTAAAAAGACCTTCAGGTGCAGTAATAGAAGCATGAGCTTCAGTGGACTGATCAGTCTTTTGCCATGCTTGACTTTTTCATTATGTCATCTCAAATGTTTACTCCACATCCTTCCCAAACTCCATGTTGTTGCCAAAGCTATTACCGGACAATTCTCATCCAATATTCTTTGGAATTGCAAAAAGAATAAACTCTCATATCAATATTGCTCAAAAAAGTGAAAATTGTATTGATTTCACCACTGTCAGTTCCTCAATGAACATAGTTAAACAAAAACCGAAAATACCGGACAACCTCAGCAGGTCTGACAGCATCTGTGGAGAGAGAAGGGAGTTAACATTTTTTGTGAGGGAGTTATATAGTTATAGATATAGACATAGGTATAGAGAAATATATATATATATATATTATATATATATGATATATATTATATATATCATATATATATGTATATACAGAGCAGCAGCAGTTCACCATTGCTTTCTACTCTAGCTGGTACCACACTGGCGAACTCTATTTATACAGGTGTAACTGCTAATGATTTCCCTGCTCCCACACATCACCACTGTCATTTTGGGGAGCTCATATTCCCCAAAATACATCATGGGATAACCACTACTGCCCAGACAATAGTATTCAGGCAGGTTATAACACATTTAAAGTCTGAATGACTCTGTCAAAGCTAGAGAGAACAGGAAATGGAGTCAGATTTATATTGTAGTGGGGGGAGGGATGTGGAGTAGTGGGGCTGGATAGGGGCCCAGCCTTAGGTGGAGATTGACAAATATGTCGAGGACAAAGGATAAAAGGAGTGTAAATGGTGGTGATTAAGGCTAAGAAGGGGGCTGATAGTGGCACATAGATTAGAATGTGTGAATGGCAGAACAAAGGTGAGCTGTGTGCTAAAGGGCAATTAGGTACAGTTGGCCCAAGTGGAGTGTGTCATGTGAGACTACCTTTAAGAAATGGGTGTTTATAAATGGGTCAGTATATAAACATCTGTAGTGAGAGTACCTTTAAGAAATGGTTGTTTATTACTGCAGTGATGTCAGAGAGTGGGTGGAGCTGTGCAGTCTGTCAGCTTTTTACTTTTGTTTTAGGCTGTTTGCTGCAGGGTGTGTTTTAGTTTCGTTTTCAGAGCTGGATAGCTGCAGTCACAGCCAGAAGGTGTATTAGAGTCTCTCTCTGTAATCTAAAGACTGTAAATCGATCCTGGTGATTTAAAACTAATAACAGTAGTGACTTTAACCTGATGTGCTTCTGATAAAAGGTATTTTAAGTCTTCTGGATGTTAAAAGGAAAGCTTAAAGTATTACTTATTGTTGTATTCTTGGGGGTTGTATTTGAATTAATGGTTGCTAAGATGTTCACTGTTTGTTTTAAAAAGGTTAACTTGAGTTCAGAGAATAAACATTGTTTTGCTTTACAAAATACTTTTCCATTTCTGCTCTACCACACCTGTAGAATGGGCCGTGCGCTCCCCATATCACAATCTAGTAAAAGGTGTGGGTCAGGTGAACTCCAGAATACACTTTTGGGGTTCTCTAAACCCTGGCCCATAACAATTGGGAGGAGGTGGAACAATGATTAGGGAAAAACAGATCAATGGAAGAAATGAAAATTAATTGATAAAATAAAAGTGGGGTGAAGGTGGAGGAGAGAGTCCACAGTCTGAAGTTGTTGAACGGTGGCGCAATCGTTAGTACTGCTGCCTCACAGCTCCAGGGACCCGGGTTACGCGTTCAATTCTGGCCTCAGGTGATTGTGTGTGGAGTTTGCACTTTCTCCCCGTGTCTGTGTGGGTTTCCTCCAGGTTGACCGGTTTCCTCCCACAGTCCAAAATGTGGAGGTTAAGTGGATTGGCCATGCTAAATTGCCTTCAGTTTCCAAAAGGTTAGGTGGGGTTACGGGGATTGGGTGGAGGTGTGGGCTTAAGTAGGGTGCTCTTTCCAAGGGCCGGTGCAGACGTGATGGGTCAAATGACCTCCTTCTGCACTGTAAATTCTATGATTCTATGATAACTCAATGTGTCTAATCGGAAGATGAGGTGCTAATATCTTAAAGTTGCATTGATAACAGAACGCTGTAGAAGAAAATGATATGTAACTTTTACCAAACATTCTTGCTCCTTTCTCATTTATGCAATTTTCTCAGTGGGGAATTGAAAGATTGTTGTAGGGTTAAAAAAATATTGATCATGGGCTATGGGCGCCTAATTACAGCACTTAATAATTAAACAAGAATGAGCTTGACAGTCTGAATTAATTGCTGATTACTGCATACCGCACCAGGATTAGTTGGTGCAAATGGCAAAATCAAGTGTAATAATTAGTCCTGGAGTGCATTAACTATCAATTAATGGATATCTTAAGGCTCAGTGCTCCTATTATATAATGCCTTTAAAATCAAGTTAGACTGAAGAAACATGTTTTTCAACTGTAATAATTTTCTAATTATATTGTATAAATGTTAGTGTGGTACCTATTTACTTCAGATTTTAATTCTTCATAAGTACTAGTTTAAGTAGTTTCTTGCTTATTATGGAACAATCTACCTTTTTAAAATGTGACAATTAAAAAATGATGAATTTATGCGTAAATAAATGTTTTTCTTTCTGTGATATGGTTGTTGCAGCAAGGAGAAAAAGGGTTAGAGGTGCAATGCTTTAAGTTCATAGCGCAGGGTTCATTTAGAGATATTGCTTCTACAGGGTAAGATAGTGAACTCCCCAAAACAAGGCAAAATGCTCCGCCGATGTCACTGCATAACACATGACATTTCACCAGCCAACAATGCCATTTGAATATATAACACCCCTCCCCTTTTACTTCTTTAGTGCCAATTACTTTTCTTTTAAACTTTTACACAACAGGTCCAACACAACATTCATTACATTACATCATCCTGTAATTTATGTACACATATATCAGTAAGACATCTTTGGCAGATGTTTCTCTTGTTTAGTTAATATCTGACGTTCAGGAATTTGGCTCTTTGAGATCACGGAGGTGTCTTCCTGTTTATTTGTTGGTGGTATGTCTTGAGAAACTAACTCCGCATCTGTCTCTGTTGGTACTGGCGACTCTGTAGTGACACATACAGTAATCTCTGCAGTAGTAGATCTCAGTTCTGGTGTATCACTGCCCATACACTCAGATGTGAATATTTCTGGTGAAGAATCTGTACATTCACATTGTGAAGCTAATAACTGGTTAGCATGTTGATGCTAAACTCGTTCATCATCTATTTGAACTGTGTAAGATATCGGACCTGCCTTGGCTGGAGTCCATTTTTCACTCTTGGTATCATGACTAGCTAAAAGACGTTCCTCACAGTTAAAGACTATACTCTACAAGATTTGCTCTCTTCTAACCATTTGTGTTTGATGCTGTCACCCGAAATTGGAGGTGGTGTCAAGGGGTTGAATTGCATTCTCAAATTTCCTCTTGAATAGTAGCATCACTACAGAGTTACAGGGTTACAGAGCAGGGGTGGGATTCTCTGACCCCCGCCAGGTCGGACAATCGCCGGGGGATGGCGTGAATCCCGCCCCCCCCAAATTCTCCCGCCCCCCCACAAATTTGCCGGCGTGAGTTGCGGCACCCGCCTCGGAGAATGGCGGGGTCCGGCGCGATTCAATGGGCCCCGGGGCTCCCCGAATTCTCAGGCTCATGTTGGGCCTAAGTCCCGCCCATTCTTTGCCAGTCCCGCCGATATAAATTGGAGTAGGTCCCTTACCGGCGGGACCTGGTGGCGCGGGCAGCCTCTGGGGTTCTTGGGAGGGTTGCGCGGGGTGATCTAGCCCCGGGAGGTGCTTCCCCGCTGGCCTGGCCCGTGATCAGGGCCCACCGATCCGCGGGCGGGCTTGTGCCGCGGGGGCACTCTATCCTTACGCACTGGAGGCTGTACCGGTCCGCCATTCCTGGTGCGAAAGCGAATCCCTCTGCGCATGCGCGGGGATGATGCCAGCACACGCTGGCACTCCCGCGCATGCTCCAACTCGCGCCGGCCGGCGGAGGCCCTTTGGCTCCGGTTGTCATGGCGCCTAGCCCCTTTCCCACCGGCCGGCGGGGCGCAAACCACTCCGGGGCGTGCCTAGCCCCTGAATGTGCGGAGGATTCCACACCTTTGGGGGTGGCCCAACGCCGGAGTGGTTCATACCACTCCGACCGCCAGGACCCCCCGACCCGCCGGGTAGGGGTGAACCCCGCCCCAGATTTAATATGGTTGATACCAATCCCCTTCAAGTAATTTCGAACTCGGTTGATGTAAATTGAGTGCTATTGTCATTCATATGTTTCTTCGGCCTTTCGAACCTTGGGAACATCTCATGCAGTATCTCAGTTATCTGTTTGGTTGTTGTGGATTTCATGATTGTAGCTTCTGGACATTTTGAGTGTGGCTCAACCATCACGAGGAACAAATACCCCTCAATTGAATCAGCACAGCCAATATGAATTCTGTACCATGGCTGTGTAGGCCATTTCACCAGATGCAAAGTTTGCAGGGATCGAGTATTCATTAATGTAGCACAGGATTGGCATTGTGTCATCTTCTTCTCAATTTGTGTATCTACTCCTGGTCATCAGAAGTAGCTCTGTGTCAACTTCTTCATCCTAACCTTACCATGATGTCTTTCATGTAGCTGTTCAAGGATTCTGTTCTGTAGCCACAGTGGATCATTCGAATATCTTACTCTGAACTGTCAACTCAAGATGCTTCGTGATGTAGGGCTTGAGGTCTGGATACTTTCAGTACAGATTCGTGTTTTTTTTTAAATTTAGAGTACCCAATTTATTTTTTCCAATTAATGGGTAATTTAGTGTGTCCAATCCACCTAGCCTGCATATCTTTGAGTTGTGGGGGTGAAAACCACGCAAACACGGGGAGAATATGCAAACTCCACATGGACAGTGACCCAGAGCCGGGATCGAACCTGGGACCTCGGCGCCGTGAGGCCACAGTGCTAACCCACTATGCCACTGTGCTGCCCTTGGTATAGATTTGTTAAAGGACCTTTTTGGATCATATCCATAACCTTCCCCATCACTGGATCAGTTCTTTTACACCTTTGTACTTAAGATGAAGTTACCGGTACGTATTCAACATTGGAGAGAAATAAGGGGTGGGATTCTCCGTCATCCGATGCTGGAATCACAAAATGAGATTGGACGGAGAATCGGTTGTGACACCAAAATCGTGGTGCCTCAACAGCGGCTGCAATGCGTTCTACTCTGCACGTACAGTAAACACCATTCGCATACCATTAGTGGGCCTGACCTGGTATTCTCTGGGGACTGCGAGATGCTCTGTCTCCGCCAGGGGAATTACCGACGGTGAGGTACACTTTTGGTTTTAAAAATCAGGAAACAGGCGCAGTGGCCGTTGAGGGACAGAGAAAATGTAGGACATGCAGAGGCGGCACCATGGGTCAGATTTTAGAGACCACTATTAAAGATGAGATCGCGGAGTACTTGGAAGTGCATGATAAAATACGACTGAGTCAGCATGACTTCGTCAAGGGGTGGTTGTGTCTGACAAATCTGTTCGAGTTCTTTGAGGGGGTATCAAGGAAGTTAGACAAAAGAGAAGGCCTTTGACAAGGTGCCGCAAATGAGACTGTTAAATAAGTTAAGAGCCCATGGTGTTAAGGGTAGGATCCTGGCCTGGATAGAGGGTTGGTTGACTGGCAGAAGGCAGAGAGTGGGAATGAAGTGGTCTTTTTCAAATGGCAGCGGGTGATCAGTGGTGTGCCTCAGGGGTCGGTGCTGGGACCACAACCTTTCACAATCTACATTAATGATCTGGAAGAAGGAACTGAAGGCACAGTTTGCAGATGATACAAAGATCTGTAGAGGGACAGGTAGTATTGAGAAAGCAGGGGGGCTGCAGGAGGATTTTGGCAACTAGGAGAGTGGGCAAAGAAGTGGCAGATGGAATACAATGTGGAAAAGCGTGTGGTTGTGCACTTTGGAAGGAGGAATGGAGACAGAGTCTATTTACGAAATGGGGAAATGCTTAAGAAATCAGAAGCACAAAGGGACTTGGGAGTCCTTGTTCAAGATTCTCTTAAGGGGCATGTGCAGGTTCAGTCGGCTGTTGAGAAGGCAAATGCAATGTTAGCATTCATGTCGAGAGGGCTAGAACACAAGCCCTGGGATGTAATTCTGAGGCTATATAACGCACTGGTAAGACCCCATTTGGGGTATTGTGAGCAGGTTTGGACCCCGTATCTAAGGAAGGATGTGCTGACCTTGGAAAGGGTCTAGAGGAGGTTCACAAGAATGATCCCTGGAATGAAGAGCTTGTCATATGTGGAACGGCTGAGGACTCTGGGTCTGTACTCGTTGGAGTTTAGAAGGATGAGGGGGGATCTTATTGAAACTTACAGGATACTGCAAGCCTGGATAGAGTGGATGTGGAGAGGATGTTTCCACTTGCAGGAAAAACTAGAACCAGAGGACACAATCTCAGACTAAAGGGACGATCCTTTAAAACAGCTATGAGGAGGGATTTCTTCAGCCAGAGGGTGGTGAATCTGTAGAATTCTTTGTCACAGCAGGTTGTGGAGGCCAAATCACTGAGTGTCTTTAAGACAGAGATAGAAAGGCTCTTCATTTATAAGGGGATCAGTGGTTATGGGGAGGAAGCAGGAGAATGGGGATGAGAAAAGTATCAGCCATGATTGAATGGCGGAGCAGACGCGATTGGCCAAGTGGCATAATTCTGCTCCTATGTCTTATGGGCTGCCGGTCCTGCCACTGGCAGAGCTGACTGGGGAACAGGGGGATACATCCACTGGTCGCAGGGTGGGGGGGGGGAGTGTTGGGGGCCGCCGGGTGCTGACGGGGAGTGACCGTGGGCTGGGCTGTGATGTCGGGGTGACCCCCACGGAGCCGGGATGTCCAGGCATTGACCACCTTTGCCGTGGCTTGCAAGGTAACATTCTTGCTGTGCACTGCACTGAACGACCATCGTGACCCATGGTTGTGCAGAATGACATCGGCTGTATCGGTGCTCCATTCCACCACTCCCAAAATCTACGTCCGCACCCCAGCCCTCGCAACCAGCCCCCACCCTCCAAGCCACAAACCCAATGACCCCTCCAAATCGGGTGCCACCCGCTGGTGGGGTAGCACACGGCCCACCCAGTGCCGGACACCAATAGGGCAAGGGGTGCGAAGGGCAGGGTGCTGGGGGAATGGCCGGGGCTGCCTTTGGATAATGGGGAGGGAGGAGAGGAGGACATGCAGGGACATGGGCTTCAGTGCAGACCAAGGTCACCGTGTAGCCCGCTGGACCTGGTTGGGCTCAGGGTACGCACCATGCCATCATATCTGCCTTTCAGATAATGGACTTGGGAATTCAACCAGGAATGGTGACCTCCATTCTAGCCACCTCAGCCCTGGGGCTGCACTGAGGCTGTACAAGCTGGAGTAGCTCGGAGAGGACCCTGCAGCAACGGAGCATGCCCCAGAGGAACAGGAGGCAGCCGTGAGGGTGGAGAGCTGGAAGGAGAGCTGGCCGCCCAACAGGCTGAGGAGGAGGAGGTGGGAAGTAGGCGCCACATGAGGCCCAGAGTGTACCAGCAATCAAGGACCTGACGAACTGGGTATGCCATCGAAGACTCCAGCTGAACAGGGAGACAGTGCGACATATCTGCCAAGTCACAATGTGCCTGGCACCACGGGGGTATGGTCATGATGACGTTTGCCCCGAGCTTTTATGCTACGGGATCCTTCCAGGTGCCGAGTAGAGACCTGTATGGGATCTCACAGAACTCGGTGCACTGGTGCATCCGTGCCGTAACAGATTCCCTATATGCTCGGTCAGCACAATACATCAAATTCAACCGAGACTGAGCCCAGCAGGATACTTGGGCAACAGAGTTCCCCGTCATCGCCGAGATGCCCCAGGTCATGACAGGCCATTTTTCACAAACCAAAAGTTGTTCCACACAGTGTAGCTGGTGTGTGACCATCAGATGCATATCATGCACGTCTGCGCACAATGCCTGAGTAGTTTGCATGATGCCTTTATCCTGGCACACTCGACGTTTCCTGACCTCTTCAGGGTGCACCCCCGACTGAGGATTGGCTCCTGAGCGACAGGGTTTACCTGCTGCGGCCATGGCTTGATGACGCCCATCCGAGGCCACAGTCCGACTTGGAAACCCGCTACAACAACGCCCATGCAGCGACCAGGGGTGTGATCGAGCAGTGCTTTGGCACCTGAAAATATGGTTCAGGAGCCTGGACCACTCTGGAGAGGCTCTCCAGTTTAGAGCTAGGAGAGTCTCCCACATCGTCGCAGCCTTCTGTGTCCTCCTCCAACATCGCGCAACAGAGGGGTGACGTGCGGTTGGAGGAGGATGAATGCCAAGCCTCGTCCAATGAGGAGGATGCTGGGGAGGGCGAGGATGGGCATGACATGGGACTCGGACAGGCACAGGAATTCACACAACATGAGTGCCTGGGCCGAGGCACACGGGACGCTCCAATCGCGTCCAGGTTCACTGACTAGGGGCCTGGCCTTGGCATGGACATCCCATCTCACCCTCCGTCTTGCCAGTGTCCACCTGGGTGATCCCTGCATGGGAGCTGGCCATTCCATGGCACGATCCCATTGAGTACTTGGGAGGCGGAGATGGGGGTGTGCCAGAGGGTGTGGGGGGGTGGTGGGTCTGGGAGATGGGATGAAGAGGGATGGGTGTGGGACACCAGAGTGCTGAACACTGGCTGAACTGGGGACTCTGGATCAAGCCCACCCCCAATGTCTGCCCATTCCCCCCCCCCCAGCGCCCCTTCTGCAGCTGGTCCAGACCAGCCCATCCCTCACACCCTTCTGACTGAGCACCGAGGATGGTTGTAACGTTGTACATGTGTTTAATGTGAACCAGCGAATATATATACAGCTTTGTGCCCTAACCCCTAACGCTATCCTATGTGCTGCACCCGTGCCAACTTAACTGATGTCTGCCTTCCTGGCCTTATGGGTCCTAACACTCCACCTAAGTGGATCCCCAGGTGGTTCATCAGGCGTGAAGGTGACCTTCTGTGGTTCTCGCCCTGTGACTGGGGGTCCCCTTTGGCCGACATCTTCTGGAGCGAATGGACCTGGATGGACCAGCTGCTTCCCGTCCTAAATGGTATTTTAGCATGGCCAATCCATCTAACCTGCATATCTTTGGACTGTGGGAGGAAACCCACGCTAATGCTAAAGCTATTGGTTGTTCCTATCCTTAGGGTATTATGTGCGATACAACTGTGCCAATCCATAGGGTGATGCGTCACAAGCAAGCTGTAACCTCAGATTTGGATTGTAATGGACCAATAACTCTGACTTCTTTAAAACTTCTTTTACATTTTGATAAGCATTTTCACATTCTTTGGTCCAGTGCCAAGCTTGTTTGACACAAAGCAAAGTGTGTGATGGCTTCAAACCTGTTGCTAAGTTTGGAACAAATTTGCCATAATAATGGAGTAATCTTAAAAATGACCTCAACTGTATCACATTTTGTGGACGTGGAGCTTCTTGGAGCTCAGCCATCTCCTTTGGTTCCTTATATAAACCATCTTTGTCAATGAAACATCCCAGATAGTTGAAAGAAGACTTAAAAAATTCTCACTTTTCTTTCTTGACTTTAAGATTGTGATTTTGCAAGCATTCAATAATAACTTCCAAATTCCTTATGTGTTCTTCATCATTCTAAACTGTAATAAGAGTATCATCTAGGTAACATTGCATACCAGATAGTCCACTCAGAATTTGACCCATGGATCCTTGTACAAAAGCAGGTGCCAAAGCTAACCCAAATGGAAATCTCCAATAACAAAAAAGACCTTTATGTGTCACTATGGTAAGTGACGGTTGTGACTCTGCAGCCACATTCATCTGTAGATATGCTTGAGAAAGATCTATTTTGCTAAATTTTTGGCATCCTGTGAGTTCAGAAAAAAATCTTCGATAAGAGGTAGAGGATAATCGTCAGCACACAATACTGGTTGATTATGGCTTCGAAATCCCCACATACTCTCACTGAACTATCCCTCTTTAACAGAGGAACAAATGGTGTCACCCAATCACTGGTGGTAACAGGCTCAATGATTCCTGTCTCAATTAACCTCTCAAAATCTTCCACTTTTGGCTGGATGATATAGAGTGCAGTACATGCTTTAAGACACTTAGGCACATTGTCTGTCTTCATCTTCAGTTTCACTTCCACTCCAATCATGGATCTAAGTGACTCTTCAAATACTTTAGCATACTTAATCAGGAGTGGTTGCAGATTTCTTGTGGAATCAACAAGTTGAGCTTTATCTTCCTTAACCATGATCGACCAAACAAGGCCTGAAAGTTTCCTTGGATAATGTGAAGAGGCAACTCTGCTTTTTGACCGTTAGCTTCCACATTTACCTTGATACATCCCTTTCGTGGCACAACCTCTTCAGTGTATGTCCTCAGAACAACATTTGAAGGTTGTAAAGGTTGATGTTTTAGCTTCTGACTATATATCATCTCAGGTATGAGTGAAACTGCAGTGCCTGTATCCATTTCTATCTTGATAGTGTTTCCATTAAGTTTTGGATAAACCCAACAGCGTTGCTGATCCCCTTTAACTCCTTTAAAGACACCAAGTTTGAATTCTTTACGATGACTTGACACATTGTTCCCTTGTCAGTCTTTAGTTCCATCGCTTAACTGATAAGCCCGACCAACAGACGGAGCTGTGTTTTTCTTGGTACACTTCTTTTGTGCTGATGAAGGTTGGCTTGACCAACAGGCCTCAGCGATGTAGCGTACTTTACCAGAATGTTTGCATTTATTCCCCTTATGCCAACATTCTCCTGTCGAATGTCCCACCTGAGCACAGTGATGGCACGGTCGATTTTTCGGCGATCTGCTACTGGAAGTCTCCGTCTTATGAACTTTTGCTGCAAATACCTTGGTAGTAGCGATTTCTACAGTAGTTTTCAGGGTTAATGCACTTTCAGTCAACAGTTTCCTTTGGATGGCTTAATTTCGGAGACAATAGACCAGTCTGTCTCAAAGTGTATCGTTAAATGTTTTACTAAATTCACAATACTTGGCTAATTTACCTAGTGCACATTGATAGAAGTGGAATCTTTCATCTATCAGCAACGCTAAATCGCTGGCTTTTAAAGCAGATCAAGCAGGCCAGCAGAACGATTCGATTCCCGTACCAGCCTCCTCAGACAGGCGCCGGAATGTGGCGACTAGGGGCTTTTTACAGTAGCTTCATTGAAGACTACTCGTGACAATAAACAATTTTCATTTCATCTCATTTCATCAGACGTATCCATGGTGCCACTTTTTCCTGCCATTTTTCAGATCCCAGTTCCCTGATTTGTTGCTTCTTCAGCCTTCAGTTTTTCTCCCTTCTGTTTATTTCCTAAAAGCAAGGAATCTCCAAGCCCACAAGCAAACTAGTTATTTTCTTGCCTGAACTATCAGTTCCCAAGCAGTAGGTTGCAGAGTTGGCAGCCTTCTAGGTTCCAGTTTACTGTGCCTTGTCCGTGGTCTCCACAGCTACTACCCATTACAAGCAGTAGTTTATTTTATTTAAAAGATATGCTCCCATAACTTACAGTTGTGTCCCGATTAATTTTGAATACCCATATTTTGCAGTAGTGGCTGTCACAATCGATCAACTTGCCAATACCTCTCTACAATCTTAATGCTTTTTAAAAATTTGCCACAAACTCATCAATGACTTTCAGCCTGAGTATCAACGATGGTTTTCTTCAGGCCTCCAAATCTTTGCTGATGGATGTTTATGGCCTGAAACTCCATTCATAATTTTTTTTTTTGGCTCTAAATCGTCATCGATGGTTGTTTATGGCCTGAATCCTTGTCAATAGTTTTCTCTGGTCCAAATCCTCATTGCCAGTTTTCTCTTCTGTGAAACATTTGCTGTTGCTGCAAAGAGGAAAAGAAGTAGCGAAGCTCTGCTTTACGTTCGTAAAAACATAGTGCAGGCTTTATTTAGAGATATTTGTTTCGACAGGATATGAGGGTGAACTCGCCAAAAGCCTGAAAAGTGCTCCATTGTTGTAACTGCATATCATGTGACATTTCATCAACCAATTGTGTTCCTTGAATACGTAACACCTTCACATAATGATAGTACATAGTTATACAGATAGATTTCAAACTTAGCTAGAATCTTATATCAAGTAATATAATATTTACATTATTTGATCACTTGGACAGATATAGCCAGAATCCTAAACACACATTTTACATTGCAAAATTGGATACTCTATACTAAACACACGAATTCATTTCTGCTTTGGTGGTAATTAATTGTGAAGACATTCTAGGTACTAAAATAACATTCTGAGATTATTGGATATGTGACTAATATGATTTGTTCCATATTATGTGCAGATCTCCTTAGTTGTTCAATATTATTGACCTCAATCTGAAGCCTTCGTCTCTACTAATTCAACAATAAACTTAATGGTTTCTTCCTGTACAACTCTTTCTCAGTCAAAGGTCGGGCCATAAGTGCTGATGGCAGTGGCATCCTGGTTACTGAGCCATTGGTGAACTGTCATGACGCTTTCATTTATACAATTGGGAGTTCTGACAGTGCATCTAATATACTATTCCTGGTGGCAAAATCAAATTTGCGGACACAAGAGTTGCTGTCAGCCCTCCTTTTCCAATAAAGGTGTAGCCCCTGCGTGTTCCATCAGCTACCACGACCCAGGCACGTGGGTTCACTAAGGGCAGCAATGTCAATTCGGAGCCTACATAGCTCATGTGATACAATTGCAGTTCTTTTTTCTGGACAGTCACACTCGAGATTGTAAGAAACCTTACAACACCAGGTTAAAGTCCAACAGGTTTATTTGGAATCACTCACCTGATGAAGGAGCTACGCTCCGAAAGCTAGTGATTCCAAATAAAGCTGTTGGATTTTAACCTGGTATTGTAAGACTACTTACTGTGCCCGCCCCAGTCCAATGCCGGCATCTCCACATCATGACTCTTGAGATTATCCATGAGTGTTCCAGCATACCAAGTTCTAAAATTTTGAGTTTTCTTTCTTTGACCACAAAGTTAGTGACCTTGCAGGGTGTGGCTTCCCAGTCAGGAAAAAATGTGACTGCCTATTTTTAGGGCAGTCTTCTTCCCATTTGGAGTGAGCAAAGGGTATCTTAAAGAGGATGGTTCAATCACAGATGCTGCTGTCCAAAGACACCTCTGTCCAAACCCAGATATCCAATAATCTTTATGCTTTCAGGTTGACAACTCTGTCCCCATTGTCAATCTCTTTCATCACAGGGCTTGACAAATTAATCCCGGTTGAAGCCTGCTCGTGACTTTGTTTAACATGGAAACACTGGGGCATGATCATTGTCCATGTGCTATTGACAAGTTGGTGGTCCAATTTCAGTATTGTGCCAAACCATGATGACTGGACCACTTTGTTGCTGTAGGCTTCTTTCATCTTAACAGGCAATGAGATGCACAGTCTTCCTTCACCTGTTCTGCTAATGAGGATGTATTGGAACTCACTTTGTCTGGTACCTTTCCCTGACCTTGCCGCCATGGGTGGCCCTACCCTAGGAGCAAGGAGTTCTTGGCATCATTGCTCAAGGGATCATTGGCGCACAGAGGCCTCTCTACCACATCAAGGTAGTGATCTACCTCGGTGAACCAATGTGACTCCTATGAAGATGATAAGGGAAAGTTCTATTCTGACTTGATTAAGTCCTCACTCCCATTTCAAAAGAAGAAAAGGTCATTCTTCTGGGAGATTTTAATGCCAGGATTGGCCATTATTCTAATATTTGGAGTGGAACCTTTGGAAAAAACAGGGTGAGAAAAGCCAATGCAAATGACATCCTCCTGTTGACCAAGTGCACTTAGTATGACCTCATTAAAACAAACACTCTGCCACCGAAAGTCAAATACTCAACTACTTTGAGGCATCCTAGATGAAAACATTGGTTCCTTCTGCCGCTTCTGCCTTAGTTGTGTTGCCATCACAGACTAATATCCATATTCTACTAACATTTATATGGATGGTGCTAGCTAAGTCAGACATGACCTGAGATAATAACGTTTAAATAGAAATAACCTAACGATGGGCCTTGAAGATGTCAAGTGATGGGGCTGTGACCATTTCCTTTCGCAGTTTTCCCATTGTTCATTGTCCTTGGGAAGAAAGATTGTTGATACACTATCTTGGAAACAAATGGTCTTGTAGTTTGCATGGATGGCTACCTCATATTTTGTAATTGCCGGCGGAAACTAGGTATTTGTTTTCATCAATTTCCACCATTTTATTCCATATTTTGAAGAACATGGCCAGTTTGAATTGACTTATCCTCTAGTAAATTATTTTCCAAATCTCTGAGAAGGATGTTACACTGGTGTATTTCTCACACTGATTCATGCAGAATCGGGTCTTTAGATCACTTCAAACTTATTTATATAGTGATCTCACAGACAACTTGGATACTCCAAGATTGGATGAACAAATGTTTGGTCAGTTGTATATCTGATATTTTACGTGCGGTAAAAAATACTTCTCCAAAGGAACCCAAGAATCATGTTCGCTTAAGGTGTTATCTGCTGAATGTGACAATCCAATGAAGACGTATCATTATTTTGTTCAATGTTCCAAGTGATGTCTATCACTTGATCCATGTGGAGGCTGTTGTTTCGTGGGCTGATCATCAAATTGTTTGATCAATGATCAACATCCACCTCGCACAGAGGCATCGCAAAGCCCAAAAGTCCAAGAGGAAGAAAAATAATGTCTCAGGCCTAAAGTTCCCAACTGAAGAGAGGATTTCCAAGTGCAGCTCATGGACAATCTGGAAAATCTTTATACATCCAACTCAATTCCAGAACAATTATCAAATGAAGTCAGTTGTACAAGTATCTTGTGCCAAAATCACTGGGTTTGAATATTGCCATCAGCCGGACTGGTTTGATGAAAATGATGCTGAAATATGTGACCTTTTAGGACAAAAATGTGCAGTCTTCATTGTCTGGTTGAACATAACAAGATTACAAGTAAGCATTCCAACTGCTCAAGGCTGATGCCCAAAGACAAATCCGGAAAATAAAGGACATATGGTGGGAAGAGAAAGTCTAAGAGACCCAACAGTATGCAAACAGTTTTTGCTCACATCAAGGCTCCATTCATTCCTCCTACCAACTTCAGTAATGTGACAATTGTAACTATCTCCAACAAAGGAGATACATCATGCTGTGGACGTTAACAGGGTATCTCCCTCTTGTCAATTGCAGGGAACCTCCAGACACACATTCTCCCAAATTGGATTGGATTTGTTTATTGTCACGTGTACTGAGGTACATTCAAAAGTACTTTTCTATGTGCAGGTCAAACAGATCATTAAGTACATGAACAGAAAATACGTAATAGGGCAACACAAGGTCCACAATATAAATACATAGACACCGGCATCGGGTGAAACATACAGGAGTGTAATATTAATCTGATCTATCCAAAAGAGGGTCGTTTAGGAGTCTGGTAACAGCGCAGAAGACGCTGTTTTGGAATCTGTTCGCGCATGTTCTGAGACTTTTGTATCTCCTGCCAATGGAAGAAGTTGGAAGAGTGAGTAAGCCAGATTGGAGGGGACTTTGATTATGCTGCCCGCTTTCCCAAGGCAGCGGGAGGTGTAGATAGAATCTACTTTCTGTGGCTGAGAAAATCCTCCCAGAGACACAGTGTGGCTTTAGACCTTCCAGAGGAACCTCCAACATGTTCTTTGTTGCCAAGTAAATCACCAAACATTTTGAGAGAAGTGACTGCCAAGGTATGGGAAGGGCTTAAACTATTCCAGAGCATCACCTTCAATATACATGGGAGGTGGCATATTTAGCTGATCTGGTGGAGTTGACATATGGGTGGCAAAGTGGCAGAGTTGTTTATCACTGTGGGCTAAACAGCTGGCTTGTAATGCAGAACAATGCCAGCAGCGCGGGTTCCATTCCCATACCAGCCTCCCTGAACAGATGCCTGAATGTGGCGACTAGGGGCTTTTCACAGTAACTTCATTGAAGCCTACTTGTGACAATATGCAATTGTTATTATTTTTAAGTCAAAAAAAGTCCTGATGTACAGAATAGTTATTGTCACTACACTCTTGATCTGCTGTGAGATCTGGACTGTGTATCAATGACACATAAGAGTGCTTGAGAAATTCCATTAGCAATGTCTCTACCACATCCCTCAGATTCAATGGGAGGACCATCGAACAGAAGCTATATTTCTTTGAAGTTCGGTCCACAAGCATTCAGGCAAAATTGAAAAATCAACTTTACTGGACTGGACACTGTGTCTGGATGGGCGAAAAATACTTTCCCCACCAGGTCCTGTCTTCCCAACTCTCAAATGGCCAATGATCAAAGGGAGAACAATGCAATTGCTTTAATGGCATTCTGATGCTCTCCTTAAAGTTTGGCTGGATTGACATTCGGGACTGGGCTAAGCTTGCTACCGATCAATCAAAATGGCAACTTCTTGTCTATCAGGCTGCATACGCTTTGTGTCACAACGTCTTAGTGATGAGGCAGAGTGACAGAAGGAAAGAAAAGGAAATAAAAGTGCTCCAAATCCCATGACCTTGTGGGGCATCCTATCTTACATGTCCAAAGATTGCTGGGTCAAGAATTAACCTTTTCAGTCGCATGAAGATCCATGGTTGAAACTACCCACACTGAGTAGACATCATCCTCAAACTGCGAGACAGCCAATGGTGACGACGGTTCTTTCTCTGATTAGGATAGAGTGAGATGACAAGTTGACATTCATTGATTTCTCTGCAATGGCAAAATATTTTAAACTTTTCTTTCATAACTTAATCTCAATATATGTTCTTTTAAAAATATTATATTTTGCTGTTGCTTTACAATATTATTATTTTCCCTTCTTACAGTCCCCTTCCAGTTCTTCAATGTGGCTCAATTATATTACCATTCTTTTTGTGGACTTCGCTGCTGTGCCAAAATTATTTTTCTAATTCTCCACAACATAGTCTACTGGGACCGCTGTGGCCCAGTTAGTGAGAGAGACTGCTTTTTGAGTTTTGACGCTGAGCCAAATTTGCAGTACTTTTCAGCTAATATAACAAACCTTTAGTCATTTATATTGGGTAAGTGGTTCTTTCATTCCTTGGAAAGTAGGAAATTATCGAAACAGAATTGTGCTCCTTTTAATTAGTGGCTTATAAAAGTTTTACATAAAAAGGGTTATTAACCCTTCCAAAAAAAAAGAACGTGCAATGACATCCTTTGGCAGTCAGAGAAATACAGGTGTAAACTGTTCTGTGCATTCGACATATTTACATACAGTATGCGTCAACATGAAATAATTTTGTGTGTTTGTGTTAGTTTTGTTGTCTCTAGCTTTTATATATGTTTCTAAAATTGCTTTTGGTCATAAAGAGGTGCAAAACCTGTTAATGTGCCCAATACAGCGTTGGCAGTTTATTTGGCTCTGAAGCAATTAACTGGATTTGCATGAAATTACTCAGGCTTAATGTCAAGCACAGAGTGTATTGGTTAGGTCTGTTGAAGATTCAACAATAAAGGAAAGACAGGTAGCTGTATATGACCTGAAACAGGCAGTTTCAAAATGAGAAAAAAACAGTAATGCTGAGACAAATGACCAGTGGAGTGAAGAAATAAGGCTGTTCTCATGACAAAATGTTTGACAAAGCTGCAAACTCTCCCATGCAGCGGTTTAAGAATTGCGTCACCATTGATGTCAAGAGCATTAGTTATACTGCTGTGCTACAACAAACGTACACCTTAGGAGGCAGAGTTGAAAAATAATGGCACCAAAATTTGTTAAATTGTGAACATGTTGCATTACAAACGACGATGTGCTGAGACTCAGCAGGTTATTGAGAAATGTACCTTCATCTATTGTATTTGACATTCAACCAATTAACATAGCAGGATCAAATATAACTTTAAATAGACTGCAGGTATTGAATTTTTTAATTCATTCATGGGGTGTGAGCATCGGTGACAAGGGGAGCAATTATTGGCCATTTCTAATTGCCTTTGAGAAGATGATGAGGAACCTTCTTTAACTACTGCAGTCCATGTGGTGTAGATACACTACAGTGCTGTTAGTGAGGGAGTTCCAGGATTTTGACCTAATTACAGTGAAGAAATGCCAATATAATTCAATGACTATAGCCTTATGAGGAAGGGTTGAGAGGTTAAGTTTGTATCTACTAGAGGTGAGAAAATTAAGAGCTGATTTAATCCAAACAGTTAAGATCATGAGGGGTGATGAAAGGTTGGATGTGGAGAAGATATTTCCTCTTGTCGGCGAATCTAGAACTAGGCATCACTTTTAAAAAATAAGGGGTCATGCATTTAACACAGAAATCAGGGATACATTTTATCTCAGAGGATTGTGAGTCTCTGAAACTCTTCCTCAAAAGGTAGTGGAAGCAGAGTCTTTGAATATTTGGGGGGCAAGGCTAGATAAACATTTATGCTTGATTGGATGCAGAGTGAGCACAGGGTTGTTATATTTCTTTGTTGTCATAAAGACAAAAGATATGAAGGTTCCCGCACACTGGACTCTTGTAGAACAAAATGAGAGCTTTATTAAGAGTCATACATTCAAGATGGTGATCTGCTCAAAGCCCACATAAACACTCTGCTGATGTCACTACACATCATGTGATGCAGAACCAATAAGAATGTATTCCTAGATATGTAACACCCCTCCCTCTTTATATAATTAGTTAGAAAATTGTAGGTGATGGTGTTCCCATGTATCTGCTGCCTTTGTCCTTCTAGGTGGCAGAAGTTGTCGGTTTGGAAGGTGCTGTTGCAAGGGCTTTCTGCAGTGCATCATGTCCATAGAGCACACTGCTACTGGTGTGCATTGGTGGTGAAGGAGTGAATGACAGTGCAGATGGGCTATCTTACATCACCCTTTCATTTACAGTAACTTCCAGTATAATGAAGTGAGAAAAAAAGATTATTGAGGCTGAAATTTAACATGAATACTAACATTGTGATTGATTTTGAATATTATGGGAACATTTGCTTTCTAGAAATATATCTTTTTGCAGATTTTATTGTGTAGCCTGTTTCCATATAGTCGTGCTGTAGACTTTTGATCATTTTTCTAAAGAAAGTTTTTGGAAATAAGTTCAACCTGAGTTGTGGGTTTAAAATTCAAGTGAGTTCATGCACATCTAAAATTATCCTACAGCAACCAAGAGGAGAAATTTAGAATTAATGAGCAAGGCATTGAAGATGAATTGGGAGGGTGGTTAATTTGTTATCTTGTCTTGAACTTCCTCCAAACATCCATATCTATTATCATTGAGATGACCTATTCATTTGAGTCCAGCCTTGTACGTCTATTAAATATTCATTTATGGGAAGAAGGCAGCCAGTTTAATTGAAAGGCCTACTGATGAGTCACTAAATTGTGATGAAGATGGAGGAACAGTCACACAGGTCCTGTGGTCAGAAGTTAACGATAACGAGAGGAGAAACACATTCTTGGTCAATCAGTATGCTGAGAGGAGGTTGTTTATTGTAAGACTACAGTGTCAACAAAGCTAGTGCAACCTTTTGACTGTTTCAATGTTAAATTGATCACAATAAAGCATTAATCAGCCAATTAACCAAGGGCTAGGCAGCATGATTTATTATTTTTCTTATTCATTAGGAGGGGGTTGAGATTAAGTGAAATAATTGAATTTTGATTCTAATTTTTGCTCTGTACATTCACATTTAGTCTGTGAATAAAACACCTTAGTAATTCATATCTGACCTCTTCTGACTGAGACCATTTTAGCCCACGTATTGAAGGTTAAAGAGGGGCACTCGTGAAAGACATGTACATAGAATTGGATGACATACAAATTGGGATGCAATCCCAATGCAGTTCAAGTACCTAATGAGAGGTTGAGTAGAGTCCCACAGATTTAATGCAGAGGAGGAGCACTCAAGATCCACGCAGCTTCACATTCCATATAAGTAAGAACATTAAAACCTATTTCAAGAGGCAATTTCCAGCTGTTCATTTCATGACGAATAGAGTCTGGCTGTAGTAGCAGACATATTTGATGCTGTTGTCAGTCACTAACATATATTGGACAGGGGGCCTCAGAAAAAGTGTCAGGCTAATATTTGGATATTCAAAGGGCTTAACATCTGCTTCAGGTGTCAATAAGGGAGATTTCCTGGCAAGTGGCACAACTAAATATGGGCAAGGTGCTTACCAATTGGACAGCTAGGTGCTTGTATAACGCAGCATCAGTTAATTAATTTCAAGGGCATGGCAAGTAGCACAATTCACAAAAGAGTCCTATTTCAATCTCTCTGATTACAGGGCTATAGTGATAGGGGACTCGATCGTAAGGGGAATAGACAGGCGGTTCTGTGGACACAATCGAGACTCCAGGATGGTATGTTGCCTCCCTGGTGCAAGGGTCAAGGATGTCTCGGAGCGGCTGCAGGACATTCTGGGGGGGGAGGGTGAACAGCCAGCTGTCGTGGTGCACATAGGCACCAACTATATAGGTAAAAAAACGGGATGAGGTCCTACAAGCTGAATTCAGGGAGTTAGGAGTTAAACTAAAACGTAGGACCTCAAAGGTAGTAATCTCAGGATTGCTACCAGTGCCACGCGCTAGTCAGAGTAGGAATGCCAGGATAGATAGGATGAATGCGTGGCTCGAGAGATGGTGCAAGAGGGAGGGATTCAAATTCCTGGGGCATTGGGACCGGTTCTGGGGGAGGTGGGACCAGTACAAATCGGACGGTCTGCACCTGGGCAGGACTGGAACCTATGTCCTAGAGGGGGTGTTTGCAAGAGCTGTTGGGGAGGGTTTAAACTAATGTGGCAGGGGGATGGGAACCGATGCAGGAAGTTGGAAGGTAGTAAAACAGGGACAGAAGCAAAAAGAAGTAAGGGGGAAAGTGCAAGGCAGAGAAGACATAGTCAAAAATCAAAAAGGGCAACAGTCCAAGGTACAGTGACTGAGGGGAGCTCAGTGAATAGGCCCAGTAATACTAAAAGGAATAAAACTGGAGATGTTAAGATTCAAAACAGAGGTAAAAAAACCCAACATAAGTGTACTTTACTTGAATGCTCGTAGTATTCGGAATAAAGTAAATGAGTTGATGGCACAAATCATCGTGAATGACTATGATTTAGTGGCCATTACTGAAACATGGTTAAAGGATGGTAACGACTGGGAGTTAAATATCCGAGGGTATTAAACTATTCGGAAGGACAGAGTGGATGGTAAGGGAGGTGGTGTAGTTCTGTTATTTAAGGATGACATGCGGGCAATAGTAAGGGATGACATCGGTGCTATGGAGGATAAGGTTGAATCCATTTGGGTGGAAATCAGAAATAGTAAGGCGAAAAAGTCACTGATAGGAGTAGTCTATCGGCCACCAAATAGTAAATTTATGGTGGGGCAGGCAATAAACAAAGAAATAACAGATGCATGTAGAAATTATACAGCAGTTATCATGGGGGATTTTAATCTACATGTCGATTGGTTTAACCAGGTCGGTCAAGGCAACCTTGAGGAGGAGGTTATAAAATGTATCTTCGATAGTTTCCTAGAACAGTATGTAATGGAACCTACGAGGGAACAAGCGGTCCTAGATCTTGTCCTGTGTAATGAGACAGGATTGATTCATGATCTCATTGTTAGGGATCCTCTCGGAAGGAGCGATCTCAATATGGTGGAATTTAAAATACAGATGGAGGGTGAGAAGGTAAAATCAAATACTAGTGTTTTGTGTTTAAACAAAGGAGATTACAATGGGATGAGAGAAGAACTAGCTAAGGTAGACTGGGAGCAAAGACTTTATGGTGGGACAGTTGAGGAACAGTGGAGAACCTTCCAAGCAATTTTTCACAGTGTTCTGCAAAGGTTTATACCAACATAGAAAGAGGGAAAATCGACCATGGATATCTAAGGAAATAAGGGGGAGTATCAAATTGAAGGAAAAACATACAAAGTAGCAAAGATTGGTGGGAGACTAGAGGACTGGGAAATCTTTAGGGGGCAACAGAAAGCTACTAAAAAAAGCTATAAAGAAGAGTAAGATAGAGTATGAGAGTAAACTTTCTCAGAATATAAAAACAGACAGTAAAAGTTATACAAATATATAAAACAAAAAAGAGTGGCTAAGGTAAATATTGGTCCTTTAGAGGATGAGAAGGGAGTTTTAATAATGGGAGATGAGGAAATGGTTGAGGAACTAAACAGGTTTTTTGGGTCGGTCTTCACAGTGGAAGACACAAATAACATGCCAGTGACTGATAGAAATGAGGCTATGACAGGTGAGGACCTTGACAGGATTGTTATCACTAAGGAGGTAGTGATGGGAAAGCTAATGGGGCTAAAGGTGGACAAGTCTCCTGGCCCTGATGGAATGCACCCCAGAGTGCTAAAAGAGATGGCTAGGGAAATTGCAGATGCGCTAGTGATAATTTACCAAAATTCACTAGACTCTGGGGTGGTCCCGGTGGATTGGAAGTTAGCAAACGTGACACTACTGTTTAAAAAATGAGGTAGGCAGAGAGCGGGAAATTATAGGCCAGTGAGCTTAACTTCGGTAGTAGGGAAGATGCTGGAATCTATCATCAAGGAAGAAATAGCGAGGCATCTGGATAGAAATTGCCCATTGGGCAGACACAGCATGGGTTCATAAAGGGCAGGTCGTGCCTAACTAATTTAGTGGACTTTTTTGAGGACATTACCAGTGCAGTAGATAACGGGGAGCCAATGGATGTGGTATATCTGGATTTCCGGAAAGCCTTTAACAAGGTGCCGCACAAAAGGTTGCTGCATAAGACAGAGATGCATGGCATTAAGGGTAAAGTAGTAGCATGGATAGAGGATTGGTTAATTAATAAAAAGCAAAGAGTGGGGATTAATGGGTGTTTCTCTGGTTGGCAATCAGTAGCTAGTGGTGTCCCTCAGGGATCCGTGTTGGGCCCACAATTATTCATAATTTACATAGATGATTCGGAGTTGGGGACCAAGGGCAATGTGTCCAAGTTTGCAGATGACACTAACATGAGTAGTAAAGCGAAAAGTGCAGAGGGTACTGGAAGACTGCAGAGGGATTTGGATAGGTTAAGTGAATGGGCTAGGGTCTGGCAGATGGAATACAATGTTGACAAATGTGAGGTTATCCATTTTGGTAGGAATAACAGCAAACGGGATTATTATTTAAACGATAAAATATTAAAGCATGCTGCTGTGCAGAGAGACCTGGGTGTGCTAGTGCATGAGTCACAGAAAGTTGGTTTACAGGTGCAACAGGTGATTAAGACGGCAAATGGAATTTTGTCCTTCATTGCTAGAGGGATGGAGTTTAAGACTAGGGAGGGTATGCTGCAATTGTATAAGGTGTTAGTGAGGCCACACCTGGCATATAATGTTCAGTTTTGGTCTCCTTACTTGAGAAAGGACGTACTGGCACTGGAGGGTGTGCAGAGGAGATTCACGAGGTTAATCCCAGATCTGAAGTGGTTGGATTACGAGGAGAGGTTGAGTAGACTGGGACTGTACTCGTTGGAATTTAGAAGGATGAGGGGGGATCTTATAGAAACATATAAAATTATGAAGGGAATAGATAGGATAGATGCGGGCAGGTTGTTTCCACTGGCGGGTGAAAGCAGAACTAGGGGGCATAGCCTCAAAATAAGGGAAAGTAGATTTAGGACTGAGTGCAGGAGGAACTTCTTCACCCAAAGGGTTGTGAATCTATGGAATTCCTTGCCCAGTGAAGCAGTTGAGGCTCCTTCATTAAATGTTTTTCATGTAAAGATAGATAGTTTTTTGAAGAATAAAGGGATTAAGGGTTATGGTGTATGGGCCGGAAAGTGGAGCTGAGTCCACAAGAGATCAGCCATGACCTCGTTAAATGGTGGAGCAGGCTCGAGGGGCCAGATGGCCTACTCCTGCTCCTAGTTCTTATGTTCTTATGTTCTTATGTTTGGATTGAGCAGACAGACACAGCCCTTTAAGATCCTGAGGGGCATTAACAGGGTGGATGTGGAGAGGATGTTTCCTCTTGTCAGAGAATCTAGAACTAGGCGTTATTATTTCAAAATTAAGGGTCGCTTATTTAAGACAGAGATTAGGAGAATTTCTTTCTCTCTGGGGTCCCTGGTCTCTGGACTCTCTTTCACAAAAGGCAATGGAAGCAGAGTCTGAATATTTTTAAGGCTGAGCTAGATAGATTCTTGATTAACAAGGGGGTGAAAGATTATTAGCAGAAGGAAGGAGTGTGGGATTGAAGTTACAATCAGATCAGCCATGATCTTGTGGAATGGCGGAGTAGACTCGAGGGGCTTAGTGGCCTACTCCTGCTTCTAATTTCTATGTTCATATGTTGGTATGAAAGTGATACATACAGGCCATTTGTGGGAATGAGCCGCGCCACTCAAGCCAAATGATGTCTGAGGTAGACCTGAAAGTTTTGACAATCATTAATTGCAACTTTTTATCTAGAAGATCGCAGACCTAATCATTTCTTGCCAGACATATTTGAAGTGTGTAGGTACCAATCTATGATTTTGAATTAAGTGCAACATTACATAGTATTCTCTCAGAGCTAAATAATCAGTTTGCTCAGAAACTGTTACAAATACCCAATGCGCAGAAAGTATATGTGTGCAATATAGCAATTTTGCATAACTGAGTCTAACTTAACAGATACATTCAAAATCTAGAGGGCCTAGGTTCTTGGCTGTTACTTAAATGATTATATAGTGCCTAAGATAATTGCCAATTACAAGTATAATACTCCGCTAAGTAGATACCTGAACAAAATACTCAACTCAAGTATATTTCTATCAGTATGTCTGTATGCTTATCTATCATACACAACTCATTAGCACTGTCACTTTCATAATGAGTAACTTCATTATAAACTCCAGTGTGGATAAAAGCCAGCAACGTAACGGAAACATTTTCCCCTCTACTCCTTATGTCATTGGAATATAAATATGGAAACTAAGGATTGGGATGCAAAGTTTTGATACAGTTTTTAAGTTGATTGTGGATGATGAGAACCACATAACTATCAGAAAAGTTGATTTTCAATCTCTTCCAAACACAGCCCCTCAAATGGTTGTGTATAAACAATGGTGCATTTAATAATAACTGTTCTGTGTACATCATTACAATGATCATAACACAGAACACAACACAAAGCACTCCAGATGTGGTCTCACCAATGCCCTGCTTAACTGCAGAAGCCTCCATACTTTGGAATCAATTCTCCTCACAGTAAATGATAATGTTCTACTAGCTTTCCTAATTACTTTATGTACTTGCAAACTATCCTTTTATAATTAATGCACTAGGACATCCAGGTCCGTTTGTATTTCAGAACTCTGCAATCTCTCACCATTTAGATAATATGTTTCTTACTTATTCTTCCAGCCAAAATGGATCATTTCACATTTTCCCACATTATACTCCATTTGCCAGATATTTGCCACTCAATTAACCCAATAATGTCCCTTTGTAGCCTCCTTATGTCCTCTTCACAATTTACTTTCCTACCTATTGTTATGTCGTCAGCAAATTTAGCAACATACTTTCTGTCCCTTCATCCAAATCATTTATCTAAATTGTAAAGTTAGGGCCCCTGCATTGATCCGTGTGGCAGACCACTCATTACACCCTGCCAACCAGAAAGAAAAATCATTTATGCCAACCTTCTGTTTCTTGTTATCTATAAAATCCTATGTCTATGCCACTGTTATCCCCTATGCCATGGGCTTTTATTTTTCGCAATAACCTTTGACATACCTTAGCAAATGCCATCTGGAAATATAAGTACAGAATACCCACTGGTTGTCCTTCATCCACATGTGACTTCTTCAGAGAATTCCAATAAATTGGTTAAACTTCACTTGCTTTTTATAAAACCATGGAGGACCAATACTCACTTTGTAAAATATTTTCTTATTTAAGTATCTATAGAAACTCTTACTATCCATGCTTCTACTTCCAGCTATCTTTCTCTCATACTCTAATTTTTTTCCTCCTTATTAATCTTTTTGTCCTCTTTGCTATTCGAAATGAAACACTGAAAATCGATTATTATCTCAAGTATTCTTCAAATGAAGTTACTATGAAAAGCCCCTAGTCACCACATTCCGGCGCCTGTTCGGGGAGGCTGGTACAGGATTTTAACTGTGCTGCTGGCCTGCCTTGGTCTGCTTTAAAAGCCAATATTTAGTCCAGTGTGCTAAACCAGCCCCTATTCTTTGTATTTTGTCCAAACTTCTGACTATCGTCTGTCTTTGCACAATTGTATATTGTTTCTTTAGGTTTGATACCACTTTTAACTTTTTAGGAAACCACAGATGGTTGGTCCTCCCTTGGAATTTTTATTTCTTATTAGAATGTATCAATTCTGGGCGCGATATAACCGGAGAAGTTCAAACTGTCATAGCGGCCATGACTTCCCGGGTACTTGCCCACGCCTGAGCCGGCAAGACCGCAGCCCATATTTAACTGCAATTCACGCTGAAATGATCCCCTACGAGCTTCACGACGGAACTGGCTGCCGCTCCAGTTGATTTACCGGAACTGCACCTGGCAGCTCCCCACTAACAAGGGGGAGCTGCTCATAAACTTCCAAACTAACTCCCAGGCAGCAGCCGACCATGGGACCACATTGACCTGCTCCACACTTCGGGATGCCGACTTGGCCAGATTGTTGGATGCAGTGGAGTAAGATGGGACATCTTGTTTTCCTGAAGGGGGTCGGAGAACCAGCAACAGGGCCATCAATGCTGCCTGGGAGGCAGTGGCAGCATCTGTCAGTTTGGGCAGCGTGACCAAGAGGACTGCCGGACAATGTCACAAATCGACCAACGACCTCCATCGGGCCTCAAGAGTAAGTTAACACCGGCTTCCTGGCATCAGTCTCACCCGCCAGCTCCTGACATCTGCCACCCACCCCCCAAACAAGTCAGCAGTTGGCACTCTGCATCCCTCTCCCAAAGCATATCATCGCACTTGTGCCCCAGCAAATCCTGGCATGCATCAGCTCAGCCCATCCATGCCCAGAAGCGGTGCCCATAAATGCCAGCTGCCATAGACACCCCTGATGAATCAAACATGTAGCTTACAATGCCCCCCTCTGTCCCAGCAGGAGAAGTTGGCCCATAATGGGCGGGAAAGGGCCGAGATGTGTCGCGGGGTTCTGGACATCAGAGCCCTCACCCACAAGGAGGAACAAGCCCTGGAGATATTGGGGTTGGACAAGGAGAGAGCAATCACCAACAGCGAGGTTGGCCTGTGCCACAGAGTTGAGGATCCACTGCCCCTTCACCCAGATGACCTGTCTCATGTGGGTTATTCATGTTAGACAGAATGATCCTTCCCTCTCGCTGACCATATGTCCATTCTCTCCACCTGACAGGGCCGGGCCACCCTGGGTCGCCCCTGCTACCCAAGAGGTGAGCTCCAAGGAGATCAATATCGAGGCATCACAGCTGTCATCCCTGCCTTCCACCAGCGTAGAGACACATGCCTCAGTCGGCGACATTAGTGGACAGCCTCTGAGGCATAACCTGGTGAGCACCACACAGTTGCTGGTACCTAAGGGAGTCAGAAGTCAGAGGTCTGCTGGATCCCAAGATTCAGCTGGGTCCCAGTCAGATGCCGAGCCTCTGGGCAAGGTTAGTCTGGTGCTGATGCAAACACTAGGGCACGGCTGTGAGAATTAGGAGGGGATGTCAGTGGCACTCTGGTCGTAGTCGATTGGAAGAATCCCTAAGGCTACGGGCACATGATAAGATGCAGGAAATGCGTGGCACTGAGGCCAACACTGCTAGGGTGGCGACAGCAGTGGAAGTCCTGCAGCATGAGGTCAGCGTCATGAGTGGAGTTGTCCAAGCAATGGCTCAGTCAGCATCGACCATGGCTGAGGACCTCAACATCATGTCTCAGTCGCTGAAGGACGTGTGTCAGACACAGTTGGACATTGCTGAGGCACTCCAGAGCATGGCCCAAATGCAGGTGGACATTGGAGCGGCTCCCCGGTGGATGTCCTAGTCACTGAGGAGCATCACCGAGGACGTCAACATTATGGTGCAGACAATGGGTGAGGCGCCAGGATCGGAAGACGTAGAGGTCTCTGGAGCTCACTCCAGCTGTCCTCTGTCCCATGGAGACGCCCAGGGTCCTACAGGCAACATCTGGGAGGAGGGAGCGTTGGACACGGACTCGGTGCCTACCATCAGGGAGACAACAGCAGTCTCCACCTCACCCGAATCTTCCCACTCCTGACACTGGTGCATCTCAAGGTTAGCAGAAAGAACAGGATGGGACGGCGATGCCAGTAACACCGGTAAGTCGGCTGCGGGCCTCTGATTGCAGGCTCCCCCGAGAATGCCCAGCAAGGGCATCAAAGGTCACAGGACATGAGACACAGCAGGCTGCTTCTACTTCTGCTGTGCCTCCTGGGGACATACCTAGAGGTAGCGGCAGAACACGGAAGATGAAGAAGATTGAGGAATACTGAGCGGGCACTCGGGGGCACTGTGGGAGGTTGGGGGGGTGCACAATCTGTACCATGGGACCAAGGGACACCAAGGGACAATGGGGTTTTGAATGTTCACTATTAAACCTAGTTACACCTGATACATGTGAAGCCTCTGTCATATTTTTCTTCACAGCGGTCTGCCAACACCTCCACCCCCTTCCGCTCCCCCCACCTCAGCCCCCCCAGGCACAGTGATTCTACAGCAAGAGGGGTCTTTTTCAGGATGGCAGCCAGTCACTAGTGGTGTGGCTCAGGGGTATGTGCTGGGACCACAACTTTTCACACTATAAATTATTGATCTGGAAGAATGAACTGAAGGCACTGATGCTAAGTTTGCCAATGATACAAAGATCTGCAGAGGGACAGGTAGTATTGAGGAAGCAAGGGGGCTGCAGAAGCATTTGGACAAGCAAGGAGAGTGAGCAATGAAGTGGAAAATGAAATACAATGTGGAAAAGTGTGAGGTTATGCACTTTGGAGGGAGGAATTTAGGCACAGACTATTTTCTAAATGGGGAAATGCTTCGGAAATCAGAAGCACAAAGGGACATGAAAGTCCTTGTTCATGATTGTCTTAAGGTTAACGTGCAGGTTCAGTCGGCGGTTAAGAAGGCAAATGCAATCTTAGCATTCATGTCAAGAGGGCTAGAATACCAGGGATGTATTTCTGAGGCTGTATAAGGCTCTGGTCAGACCCTATTTGGAGTATTGTGAGCAGTTTTAGATCCTGTATCTAAGAAAGGATGTGTTGGCCTTGGAAAGGGTCCAGAGGAGGTTCACAAGAATGATCCCTGGAATCAAGAACTTGTTGTATGAGGAACGGTTGAGGACTCTGCGTCTGTACTTGTTGGAGTTTAAAAGGATGAGGGGGGATCTTATTGAAACTTACAGGATGCTGCGAGGCCTGGATAGAATGAACATGGGGAGAATGTTTCCACTTGTAGGAAAAACTAAAACCAGAGGACACCATCTCAGACTAAAGGGCGATACTTTAAAACAGGGATGAGGAGGAATTTCTTCAGCCAGAGGGTGGTGAATCTGTGGATCTCTTTGCTACAGAAGGCTGTGGAGGCCAAATCATTAAGTACCTTTAAAACAGGGATAGATAGGTTCTTGATTAATAAGGGGATCAGGGGTTATGGGGAGAAGACAGGAGAATGGGGATGAGAAACTATCAGCCATGATTGAATGGCAGAGCAGGCTCGATATCCGAGTGGCCTAATGCTGCTTCTATGTCTTTATGGTCTTATGGTCTAAGAGCCCCAAAAGCAGATCCCGTGCAGGTGATGGGTCTGCGCGCGCTGTTAGCAGAGAGACAGGAGTCAAATTTTGGTATAGACTGAGAAGCACCAAGTGCACCTCACAGCGGGTTAGCATTATTCTCCTGTCTTGTATATTGATCCACTGAGTGAAGACACAGGCCCATCACCATGGGGTGATGTTACGCAGACCCTGGGAGGGTGGAACATGGTCGTCGGGAAGGGGGGTTATATGGGACGGTGGGGAATGGGATGGTCAATGGGGAGAGGAAGAGGGTGAGCTAATGAACAATTTTTCATTGTTTTCATGAGAAGCAGCGAGGATGAGGGTGTCCCTGGCACTCTGGGCATACCGGACCTTCACCACCGCCTGTTCTCCTTCCTCCAGCTCCTCTTGTGAGTCCTCCCTGGCCTCATCATTAGCTCCTCCTGGTCTGGCTACTCCTCAGATGAGGCCTCATATCCCTTCTACTCCTCCAGTATGTCGTCCCGCTGCTGTGCCATGTTATGGAGGGCACAGCAGGCCACCACAAAGTGGGAGAGCCTCTGGAGATGCACCACCAGAGCGGTCCAGGCATCGGAACCATATTTTCAGTAGTCCGATGCCCCACTCAATAACAGAATTGGTGAGAGCATGGGCTTCGTTATACCGGGTTTTCTCCTCGGTTTTCAGCACTGCATTGGCATCATCCGCCAGGACTTCAGTAGATACCTATATCCCCCAAGAGCCAACTCGTCATCCTGGGATGGCCTTCTCTCAGAGTGCCATCCACCAAACAGTTGCCCCGGAAAACCCTGCTCTGCACACCCAACCCTGGCCATATCAGAAGCCCCTAGACCCCAGATCCCAGACACCTGTCAGGAACATTAGGTGCTCAGTTTACCATCCCCTAATCCACACACTCACCCTCTGGTTGCGGGGATATCCCCAGTGCTGAAGCCCAGCTGTTAGGTGTTTGATTGTTGACTGCTGCTTCTGTGGTTTTGACACGTCCTGGGTTCAGGCAAAGTGTCCACGTCTCACAGTTTGATTGCAACGCAAGACAATAATACTCGTCTGTAACAAGGCATGTGTACCCATGAAAATGTACTTGAGAATATTTTGTTTATTAAACGGTCAACAGTATCTTTAGGCAAAAAAGATGAAAACCAACTACTCAATGGTCCATAAATCACGTGGTTCATACTGCTGCCTTACAGCGCTGAGGATCCAGGTTTGAACTTTGCCCTAGGTCACCGTCCATGTGGAGATTACACATTCTCCCCGTGTCTGCTTGGGTCTTACCCCACAACCCAAATGATATGCAGGTGAATTGGCCACGCTAAATTGCCCCACAATTGAAAAAATAAGAATTAGGTACTTTAAATCTATTTTCTTACAGTCCATAAATCACACTAACCATAAAGCAAAAAGGAAAAAGCACCATGCCATAATCACGCAAGTACCTTTACGCTGCAGAATATTGGTACAAACACAAGCTACTACAGTTGATTTGCACAAAGAAAACCAAACATACTGTATCGCCCCATGCAGGTTGTCAACAGAATGGAGGATCATTGCTGTGTGATCGTTTTATGTTTCATTCTCAGTCCATGAGCCTACGTTGGACAGGCCTTCTTATACATCCAAATTTAATCGGAAACAAAGCTCAGTCTCCACATGTTCCACTGGCATTGAAGGTGCAGTGAAACATCCTCAATGTCCAGCATGTTCGACTAATGGCGACATGCCAGTTGACATGCAGCACACACCAAATAAAATCATCGGTAATTCACAAAAACATTTCTTCAACACCTTTGTCAAATTGCTCAGTCAGATCAATCTGTCTCTCTCTCACCCTCCTGCAGCTCCGAGCAGTACACTCCCTGGCAGAAGAGAGAAAGCAATCCATTTCCCCTTCTCCAACCTTGGCAGCAAGTCATCTTACCATCCTCCCTTTCCTTACTCCAGGCTACTAAAGCAAAGAGGCGGCAGCAAACAAACATATATCCTCCAGGCAGCTGCAAGCAGCAACAAGCAGAAAACACCATTCATTCAGATCAATCTGCCTCTCTCTCCTCCTCTTGCAGCTCCCAGCATAGACTCCTCAGCAGTGGAAAGTCACACCAACCCAGAGCATGCCAGAAGTGAGAAAGACTTTCCCTTCCTGCTCTCCAGCCCAGGCAGCAGGTCATCTTCCCATCCTCCCTTTCCTTACTTCGGGCTGCCGATGCAAACAATAGCTTCCTCCTCCAGGCATTTGGAGCCACAGCAAGCAGCAAACATAATCTACCACATCACTTGAAAATATTTTCTTCATGAAATGGTGAACAGTAACCTCATACAAAAAGATGAAAAACACTGCTCAACAGTCCATATATCACACTAACCATGAGCCAACAAGGAAAAGGCACTGCACCACACACTTTCACGACAAAATATCAATACAAACATAAAGCTGAAGGATTTATACAAGGAAAACTTAACAGACTTGGAACATTAAATAGTGGACAATACAGTAATATATCCTACCCCAGGCCACAGAAGCAAAAGAGGTGGCAACAAACAGCGACATGCCTCCACACATGAAAGGTTAAATAGTCAACACCCTCAAAGGTGGGAATAATCATACCAGAAAGTCACACTGATGCAGGGCCTGCCAGGAAAGAGAAAGAGCACCCCTCCCCCCTCACTAGTGCTGGTACGAGTGCAGAAGAGAAAGAGAGCTCCCCTACCCCCTCTCCAGCTCTGGTAGCAGGTCTCGCTCCAGGCCACAGAAGCAAAGATGCAGCAGCAAACGAACACACAAGTTACCAGAAAAACAGTTATTCAACATCATCACCAAGTGGCCAGTTCAGAGCAGTCCGCCATTCCCTCCCGCTCATGCAGCCCCCAGCAGTAGATCCTCAAAGGTGGGAATAATCACACCAGGAAATCACACCAACGCATGGCATGGCAGAAGAGAGTGAGAACACCCCTTCCCCCTCTCCAGCACTGATAGCAGGTCATCATACATCCTCCCTTTCCTCACTCCAGGCCACAGAAGCAAGAGGTGGCAGAAAACAGACAGCCTCTAGGTAATAATAACCTTTTCTTGTCACAAGTATGAATTTACTGTGAAAAGCCCCTTGTTGCCACATTCCAGTGCCTGTTTGGGCAGGCTGGTACGGGAATTGAATCTGCGCTATTGGCCTTGTTCTGCATCACAAGCCAGCTGGCTATTCTACTGCGCTAAACCGGCCCTAAAACATGAAACAGTCAATGGTAGAATGAAGTCACCAGCAGTCTACAAAAAACATTTTTTCATCACCGTTACCAAGTGGCGCAATTAGAGCAGCTCCTCCTTCCCCCTCCTGCAGTCCCCAGCAGTAGACCCTCAAAGGGGTCAATAATCACACTGGAAAGTCACACTGATGCAGGGCATGCCAGAAGAGAGTGAGAACACCCCTATCCCCTCTCCTGGGAGCAGGTCTTGCCCAGGCCACAGAAGCAAAAGAGGTGACAGCAAGCAAACACACAACCTCCAGGTATGAAACATGAAACAGTCAGCAATACAATAAAGTCACCAGCAATCAACAAAAGCCTTCCATCAAAGGCGTTAGCAAGTTGCTCGTACAGATCAGTCCGCCTCTCTCTCCCCCACTCCTATACCTCCCAGCAGTAGATTCTCAAAGATGGGAGTAATCACACTGGAAAGTAACACTGATGGAGGGCATGCCAGAAGAGATAAAGAGCACCTTTCCACCTTCTCAATTGCTGGTGTCAAATCATCCGATATCCTCCCTTCCCACACTCCAGACCACAGAAGTAAAAGGGATGGCAGTGAACATGGGCACTGCCTCCAGGCAGTTGTAGCAATATTTGGATCAGTCCGCCTCTCTCCCCCTCCCTCAGCTCCCAGCAGTAGACCCTCAAAGGTAGGAAGAATCACACTGGAAAGTCACACCGATGTAAAACACGCCAGAAGAAGATAGAGCACCTCTTCCCCTCTTCAGCAATAAGTAGCAGGTCATCTTGCATTTTCACATTAGTTGCTCCAGGCCACAGAAGCAGAAGAGGCAGCAACAACAAACACATAGCCTTCAGGCATTTACAGCTACCAGCAGGGGCAATCAGCAAAAAACCCTGCAGTAGCACTCGAGAGCTATGAAGTGCTCACATAACTGACAATTGCAATTACTTATTAGCAATAGTTTATAATAGTATAAAAAGACAATCAGCCATTCAAACACCTATTGAAAAAAATTGCCCCTCTTCAAAGCTCATAAAACTGTCAATTAGACATGTAATCCATGAAACTTGCCTTGACAAAACACTCTTTCATCTCCAGTATTCATTGATCCATCAACATAAACAAACTACCATTCAAAAACATCTTCAAAACATTTACTGCTGTCAGTTACTCATGAAACTAGTGATTAAACCAAGCATACAGTCTTCTCCCGACCTGTGCAAACAACTCCAGCTAAACTAAACTCCCTTGTGTGGTTTGGAACTGTGCTGTGCATATATATTGAATTGCATTATATGGCTGTATAAACAACATTACAGAGCTCATTACAATGGAATCTTGGAAGTTCCTTGAGCAGATTTACTCCTTTTTTATTTTCCCAAAAGCTTAAATCAAAGAAGCTTGACAACTGTTTAGTTTTTTTTCAAATTCTGTCAATATTTCTGGACCTTAAATCACTGCAAAATGCAAATGAAATGTCGAGATGACCCATTTATATCAGGTTCCTGATACTGCTAAATACAAAAGAGAACTTTATCCAATGGATAAAATATTCTAACACATGTAAAGACTTATACAATGCTAGGCAATTTCGCGATCACTTATCTTTTAAGGACAGAGTCCTATGATCAATCTCTACATTAAAAACATACATTAATCAACAGATACCATTACATTTTGATATTTAAAGTCGGCAAGACCGTTTAAACTTACCTCTCATAAGTTCCCGACTCCACCGCAAGCTTTCCCTCAAGGTTCATGATTTGGCTTACCAGACATGAGGCTGGATTCTCTGCCCCGCCGCGCCAAATTTCTGATTCACCCCGCGGGCTGGATGCTCCGTAACACCAGCAGGTCAATGGGGGTTCCCATTGTGGTGCAGGCTCACGCCGTCGGGAAATCCCCGGGCTGCCAGCAAAAGGGAGCACCCCGCCGGCATAGAATCCAGCTCACGGTTTTCACAGCCTTCAGAAATCCATCGGCTTTGATGAAAATAACAATATCATGGAAAATTAGATTTGCAGCAGTAATTTAAATGGCATCCATATGTCATTGGGTTGTGACCCACCACGTTTCCCAAACCAGGGAAAACAGTGTCAATCAAGAATTGGCGAGTAAGATTAAAATTGTGGCCCCACACATCTCCAGTTTGGGCTTCCCAATAAGGGTTCAGGAGGAAAAATCCATCTCCTAGGCTTTAATCCTAAATGGTTCTTTGAAATTATTATATAAGCAGCTCCGTGTGAAGGATTCAAGAAATATGTTAATTTTCTCTTGGACTTTTTTGTCTATTATAATAAAACAGTAAATGGGTGGAAATTGAATGAAATTCAGGAAGAGATAATTAAATTGCTTAAAAAAAGTTAAATTCAATTATGCATTAAAAAGATTGTTAATTCACCAAATGGAAAATGTAACTTCTATCACAATGCATGCCTAAGATGGCAAGTAAAATGAAACAAATGATGTTCTCATCAATGCAATCAGTGGAAAAATAGGAAAGTATAATCTCCTAAATTGCTTCTATGAAGTCTTTTCCTTATTAATAAACCTTTTAATTCCATCTTGATTAACATAGATTGTCATTATTACACTGTATTCCCTATTGTTAATTAAGCAGGTCCAATCCAAGAGTGAGGTTTTCAAGGGTATGATTTTTATGGGAAAAAAATCAGCAAGAAATTAGTGAAATGGAATTGGATGAAGATGACTCAGCTTTGCAGTCTTGGCTAGCCTTGCAATCTTCATTGCATTAAATCTGAATTCCTTTAACATTACTGTGTAGAGCAGAGGCCAAATTGGGAAATTAAATACCTAATTTACAATTGACTGTTGTGCCTGACCTTGCTTCAAAATGCAATGGTTGGAATCCAATAATTTCAGTAAACAGTGTTTATTGCAATGGAAAGGAAGAGTAGGCGGGGTGGCTGATTTGATACCACTCACCTTCAACAACTGTCGAAAGATAAAATTAATCTTCAAATTTCTAAACAAAATAATCATCTAATTTTTTTTATTCTGTAACTCTTTGCAATCTGATGGTCAACCATTCATTAGGGCAGCACGATAGCACAGTGGTCAGCACAGTTGCTTCACAGCTCCAGGGTCTCATGTTCAATTCCCGGCTTGGGTCCCTATCTGTGCGGAGTCTTCCCATTCTCTGTATGTGTCTGGGTGCTCCGGTTTCCTCCCACAGTACAAAGATGTGCAGGTTAGATGGATTAGCCATGTTAAATTGCCCTAAGTGTCCAAAAGGTGGGATGGGGTTACGGGGATAGGGTGGAGGTGCGGACTTAAGTGGGTTCTCTTACCAAGGGCCGGCGCAGACTCGATGGGCTGAGTGGGCTCCTTCTGCACTGTAAATTTTATGATTTCATTCCTGAAATATAATTACCACAAGTGTCAAAACACAAGAGAAGCTGCAAAAGCTAGTGATTCCAAATAAACATGTTGGACTTTAACCTGGTGTTGTAAGACGTCTTACTGTGCTCACCCTAGTCCAACCCTGGCATCTTCACATCATTATAGAAATGGAATCTCACAGTCTGTTTCATTATCACAATGCATTGAATGAAAATGGGAAGATAGGTGCGGGGCTGTGATTTGCCCTGTGACCATATCCAGTCAGCTCAAATTGGGTAAGACACAAAATTGATCAACTCACTTTAATCAGCATGATTTCAATGCTATTACTTTCATCTCCTAAATTGGTCTCCTTTCCTTAGTGCTACCAGTGAGTTCGGTAGCACAGTGGTTAGCACTGTGGCTTCACAGCGCCAGAGTCCCAGGTTCGATTCCCGGCCTGGGTCACTGTCTGAGTGGAGTCTGCACGTTCTCCTCATGTCTGCGTGGGTTTCCTCCGGCTGCTCCGGTTTCCTCCCACAGTCCAAACACGTGCAGGTTAGGTGTATTGAACATGCTAAATTGCCTTTTGTGCCCAAAAAGGTTAAGAAGGCTTATTGGGTTACGGGGATGGGGTGGAAGTGAGGGCTTAAAGTGGGACGGTGCAGACTTGATGGGCCGAATGGCCTCCTTCTGCACTGTATGTTCTATGTTCTATATGGAAGGCGGTGCCAGCAGTGTTATTTGCCTATCACGCGGTACTGGCAGCTTGTTTTTTCTTAAAGGCGGGTTGCTTTTTAAAGGGAAAGTGGAAAAGGAGATTGTTGCAATGGAAATCTTTGCAAAGTGAACACATGGCATATAGAGGAATCCAAACTAACAAATGTGATATTGGAGTAATTTGTGGTAAAGCTCGGTCAGAGGAGAGATGTTGTGGTCACCTGTTGGGGAGATGACAAAACCAGGAAACACCCAAGAACTATTCTTTTAAGGGAAAATGAGCAGGCAGCTTGGAAAGTTAACTCTCAGAGTCCAGACCCAAGGCCCTAATATCAGTGCCACTTAGGGTTTAACGATTCCACATGGGTAATAAAGATCAATGAATTGATTAATACATCGAAAGATGACACATCATAGCCACCAAACATCCGGCCTCTGACACTGCACACCAGATCCCCATTACTCACCCAGCAGCACTCCCTGGCACGCACGTTTCATGCCTATTATCCAGATACTTCACCTTTACCCTCACACCCACCTCTCACTACCCCAACTTACCTCCAGTTATTCAATTATGGCAAGCAAACACAATGGGGGTGATTTTCCAGCTGTTCCCATCAATGGTGAACACCCACTGTGGATTTCCCGGCAGGGAGGATTCGATTCAATGGAAAATCCCTTGACAGCGGCAGGACCAGAAGATCCTCCAGCCAGCCAATGGCGAGCAACACGCAATGGTGGTGCGGGGGGGATGGAAAATCCCCTCAATATGACACTATCATTAACAATATGTCCTCTCTCTTGCAGGACAATATACAAACAATAGAAGAGCAGAACAGGGTCAACAGGGGATAAGACCATGTCTGGATGTCTAGGACATGCAGAGGAAGAAATTCAACTATAGCCCCAAAGGAGTATAGAAAGTGCAAGAGGGAACTTCAGAAAACAATTAGAAGGAGTAGGAAAAAATGGCTTGTGAATAAAATTAGGAAAAGCCCTAAGCTATTCTATGAATATATTAAGGGGGAAAAGTTAACCAGGGAAAGAGTAGGACCCTAGAGACCAAGGGGGCTGCAGGACATTGTTAGGGTGTTAAATAAGTATTTTTCATTGGTCTTTTCACAGGTGAAGAATGCCAGAAGTAGGCGTGATTCTCCGCTCCCAACGCCGGGTGGGAAAATCGTGGGAGGGTCCGGCGACTCATTTCACGCCCCCCTGGCGCCCCCCGCGATTCTCCCACCCCCCGCTCGGAAGAATCGCCGCTCGCCGTTTTTCACGGCGACCAGCGATTCTCCAACCCGGATGGGCCGAGCGGCCTGCCGTTCGCGACCGTTTCACGACGGCGGCAACCACACCTGGTCGCTGCCGTCGTGAACATGGGCGCCAAAGGCCCGTTTGAAGCTTGTGGGGGGGCGGAGAGGGGAGTGAGCACCACGGCCGTGCTCGGGAGGGGACTGGCCCTCGATCGGTACCCACCGATCGTCGGGCCGGCGTCTCAAAGCGACGCACTCTTTCCCCTCTGCCGCCCCGCAAGATCAAGCCGCCATATCTTGCGGGGCAGCGGAGGGGAAGACGGCCACCGTGCATGCGCGGGTTTGAGCCGTCAGCCGTTGTGACGTCAGCCGCGCATGCGCGGGTTGGAGCCGGCTAACCCGCGCATGTGCGGCTGACGTCACATAGGCGCCGTCGTCGCGTCATTCTCGGCGCGCCGCCTTGACGCAAGCATCAAGGCCCGGTCGCCAAGAATAACGGAGCGCCGTTCCTAGCCCCCCGGGTGGGGGTGAATACGATGAGAGGAGCGGCCTCCGAGGCCGTCGTGAAACTCGGCCGAGTGCACGACGGCCTTCCCGATTTTTCCCGGGAGCGGAGAATTCCGCCCACAGAGTTAAGAAAATGGGACTGTGAGGTCCTTGGAAATTTGACATGGGAAGTGAGGACTTTGAAGGGCTTAAAAATAGACAAATCATCAGGCCCAAATGAATTGTATCCCAGGCTGCTGTGGGAGGCGAGGCAAGAAATTGCAGGGGCTCTGATGCAAGTTTTAATTCTTCTGCCCATGGGAGAAGTGCTAGAGGACTGGAGAACAGCTAATGTTGTTCCACTTTTCAAGAAGGGTGGTAGAGATAAACCAGAGAATTACGGTCATTCTCACGTCAGTGGTAGGGTAACTACTGGAGAAACTTCTGAAGGAAAGAATTATTCTCCACTTGGAAAGGCATGGGTTGATTAGGTAATCAGCATGGCTTTGTCAGAGGGAGGTCATGTTTAACAGAGTTGATAGAATATTTTGATAAAGTGACCAAGTGTGTGGATGAAGAGAGTGCAGTTGATCTAGTTTATCTGGAATTTAGCGAAGCCTTTTACAAGGTCCCACACGGGAGACTGATTAAGAAGGCCGAAGCACCTGAAATTCAAGGAAACTTGTCAAAGTGGCTCCAAAACTGTCTTAGTGAGTAACTGGGGGTCGGTGTCCAGCAGAGTGCCACAGTGATCAGTGATGGGTCCTTTATTCATAGAATTTACAGTGCAGAAGGAGGCCATTCAGCCCATCGAGTCTGCACCGGCTCTTGGAAAGAGCACCCAATCCAAGGTCAACACCTCCACCCTTTCCCCATAACCCAGTAATCCCACCCAACACTAAGTGCAATTTTGGACACTAAGGGCAATTTATCATGGCCAATCCATCTAACCTGCACATCTTTGGACTGTGGGAGGAAACCAGAGCACCCGGAGGAAACCCACACACACACGGGGAGGATGTGCAGACTCCACACAGACAGTGACCCAAGCCGGAATCGAACCTGGGACCCTGGAGCTGTAAAGCAATTGTGCTATCCACAAGGCTACCGTGCTGCCCATCCACAAGGCTACCTTGTAAGCTATTGAATATTATATACATATAAATGATATAGATGAGAGCAAGGGGGGAATGATAATTAAGTTTGCAGACAGCATCAAGATTGGTGGGACAGCTAACAGTGAAGAAGAGGGTCATTGGTTACAGGAAGGTATAGATGGATTGGTCAGACGGCTGAGCAGTAGCCGATGGTATTTAATCCTAATACGTGCAAGGTAATGCGCTTTGGAAGAAGAAACAGCACAAGGGAGTATGTAATGAAAAGCAGGACACTAGGAAGCTCAGAGGAACAGATGGATCATGGGGTAATTGTTAACAGATCCCTGAAGGCGTCAGTGCAGGTGAATAGGGTAGTTTAGAAGGCATATGGGACACTTGCCTTTATCAGTCATGGTGTAGAATATAAAGGCCTGGATCTATCGGCCTCGCTGCACCCGACCCAAGACCCAAGATTTAATGGCCTTGTTACACCTTGCAAGATCTAATGAGATCTGGCGAGGCATTCTGAACCGGATCCCGCCCACAATGAGCGAGATCCAGATTTGCTTATTCAAGTGTGAACTTAAATATGTTTGTGCTGGAGTTACCCAAGGCGTGAGATCTAACCGCCGTAAGGAAACCTTACAAACTTTAAAAAGCACTTGGATGAATACCTGAAACACCACCACATTCAAGGATACTCCCAGAATGCCCCGATTCACTGCAATTTGCATACCACCACAAAGGGTCCACAGCAGACACCATCTCACTGAGCTACATTCATCACTGGAGCACCTCGACAACAAGGACGCCTACATCAGACTTCTATTTATTGATGACAGCTCCATCTTCAACACCATAATTCCAGCCAAGCTCATACCAAAGCTCCAGAACTTAGGACTTGGCTCCTCATACTGCAACTGGATCCTTGACTTTCTGACCCATGGACCACAATCAGTAAGAATAAACAACAACACCTCCTCCACGATAGTCCTCAATAGCAAGGCTGCATACTTAGCCCATACTATACTTCTTATATCCACAACTATGTGGCAAAATTTGGCACCAACTCTGTTATATTACCTTGTGTAATATATGTTACTCATTTACTTCTTACCAAGATGATCTTTTACTCGATGTTGATTAACACTTGTAGTCTTCCAATTAAAGCAAATAATTTATTGAGTAACGTTAACAAACAAACTGCGAGTGCATTCTCTCTCCAACATTTATACTAGATATTAAATAAACAAGATTGAATGAGAATTAACTATGATTAACAACACTTGCACTCTGAGCTGTCTCTCTACCTCTGGTCACTAGTCACTACACACACTAAGAGTCAGGAACTTAGCTTGAGTCTGTCTTTTATACCCATCTCTGGTGCTGCCATCTAGTGATTACTTAGCTGTTATGTCTATACATTAACCCTTTGTATACATACAGATAGATCACTACAAACTCCATCTGCAGGTTTGCTGACGACACAGCCATAGTGGGTCGGATCTCAAACAACGATGAGTCAGAATACAGGAAGGAGATAGATAACCCAGTGGAGTGGTGTAATGACAACAATCTCTCCCTCAATGTCAACAAAACTAAAGATCTGTTCATTGACTTCAAGAAGCAAAGTATTTCATGGCGCCGTGGTCCCAGGTTCGATCCCGGCTCTGGGCCACTGTCCATGTGGAGTTTGCACATTCTCCCTGTGTTTGCGTGGGTTTCACCCCCACAACCCAAATATGTGCAGGGTAGGTGGATTGGCCACGCCAAATTGCCCCATAATTGGAAAAAATGAATTGGGTACTCTAAATTTAAAAAAAAGAAGCAAAGTATCAGATATACCCCTGTCTACATCAATGGGGCCGAGGTGGAGCTGGCTGACAGCTTCAAATTCCTAGGTGTGCAGATCACCAAAAATCTGGCCTGGTCCACCCACTTCAACGCTATGACCAAGAAAGCATGACAGCAGCTATACGTTCTCAGGAAACTAAGGGAATTTGGCATGTCCACATTGAATCTTACCAACATTTTCAGATGCACCACAGAAAGCATCCTTTCAGGCTGCATCACAGTCTGGTATGGCAACTGCTCGGTCCAAAACTGTAACAAATTGCAGAGAGTTGTGAACACCGCCCAGTCTTTCACGCGAACCTGCCAAACATGCATTTACTTTGTCTACACCTCCCGCTGCCTTGGGAAAGGCGGCTGCATAATCAAAGACCCCTCCCACCAGGCCTATTCACTCTTCCAAATTGTTCCATCAGGCAGGGGATACAAAGGTCTGAGAACATGCACTAACAGATTTAAAACAACTTCTTCCCCACTTTACCAGATTGCTAAATGACCCTCTTGAGGACTGATCTGGGGCTGGATTCTCCCCTACCCGGCGGGGCGGGGAGTCCCGGCGGGATGGAGTAGCGTGTACCACTCCGGCGTCGGGCCGCCCCAAAGGTGAGGATCTCTCCGCACATTTAGGGGCTAAGCCCTCACCTTGAGGGGCTAGGCCTACGCCAGAGTGGTTAGCTGGCGTGGAAGGCCTTTGGCGCCACGCCAGCCGGGGACGAAGGGACTTTGCCGGCTGGCGGAAGTCCGCGCATGCATGGGAGCGTCACCGCTGCTGACGTCATCCCCACACATGCGCAGGGGAGGGGGTCACTTCCGCGCCGACCATCGCGTAGTCTATGGCCGACACGGAAGGAAAAGAGTGCCCTCATGGCACAGGCCCGTCCGCAGATCGGTGGGATCTGATCGTGGGCCAGGCCACTGTGGGGGCACCCCCCGGGGCCAGATCGCCCCGCGCCCCCCTCCACCCAGGACCCCGGAGCCCGCCCGCGCTGCCAGTCCCACCGGTAAGGCAGGTGTTTTGATTCACACTGGTGGGACCGGCATTACAGCAGTGGAACTTCAGTCCATCGCGGGCCAGAGAATCGCCGGGGGGGTGGGGGGGGGGGGGGGGGGGGGGGGCACCGCGATTCCCACCCCGCCGAATCTCCGGTGCCGGAGACTTCACTTCGGGAGATGCCGGGGTTGGGATTCACGCCGGCCCCCGACGATTCTCCGACGCGGAGAACCCAGCTCTTGATCTCTTCACACATCTTCTCTACTGAGTAGTACTACTCTCCTGTATGCTTCACCCGATGCCTGTGCCTATGTATTTAAATTGTGTATTTATGTTTGCCCTATGTATTTTTTTTCATGTATGGCACGATCTGTCTGGACTGTATGCAGAATAATCCTTTTCACTGTACCTCGGTACATGTGACAATAAACAAATCCAAATCCAAGAAAGTGCTGGTAAGTGGGTTCAGCGCTAGATTATGGGCAGCTTTTGTCAATGCAGACGTGTTAGCCCAAAGGGCCTTTTCTATGCTGCACGGCTCTATGACTCTGAGGCCACCTACATCTCCTGAGCTTTACAGAGGGGATGGTTCTCAGCAACGCATGCCAGTTGCAGGGATAAATTTAGATCAAATTGTGCCAGGACCTCTGACTTGAGTAGTGCCTCTTTGACTTGCACGAATGCTCTCTCACATTGATCCACCCATGTCCACCTTTTATTTTGACACAGTAAATTGTGTCAGGATAGTAGCTAGATGAGGGACAAACCTTCCATAATAATATAGTAAACCGAAGAAAGATTGAAGTTGGTTACATTCTGAAATGCAGGTGCCTCAGTAATGGCTTTGATTTCAAAGGTGATTTATGCAATCCCTTGGCATTGATGATATGTCCGTGATATTTGACTGAAGATTGGAAAAAAAAAATCACATTTGTCTTTTTGGACTAATAATCTATAATCTTCTAATCCCTGAATGGAGCATCTGGATATTTTCTTCATTCTTTTCAGTCACCAAAATATCATCTCAGTAACACTGGACTCCATATAATGCGCTTAAAATTTGGTCGCTAGCTCGTTGGAACAACTGATGCCAAATGGTAGTCTTTTATATAGAACAACCCTTTGTGCGTCACAATCGTCAAGAACTGTTGTGAATCTAGATCCATGTTCATTTGAAGATGCCCTTGACTGAGGTCAATTTTACTGATGTGTTGGCCTTCAACCAACCTAGCGAATATATCATCAGTCAAGGTGCAGGATTAATAATGACTTTAATATCACCACAAATGCATACAGATCCATCTTTTTGCATCACGGGTATGATCAGCATGGCCCAATCACTCACGTTAACGGCTTCAAGGACTGCCATTCTGATCAGCCATTCTAATTCTGCCTCTTCCTTGGGTATAATTGTGTATGGCACTGACCCCGCCTTTAAGCACCTCATCTGACTTCCTTCCTTAACCTTCAGCTTTACTGAAATATTCTTCATGCTTCCCAGCTCACTATTGAAGAAAATGGCATGTTTCTTCAAGAGTTTGGGTAGATCTGATTCAGGATCTGTTATAAGATTTATCTCGGCTGAATTTAATCTGATCTTTTCCAGCCAATTTCTTCCCATTAGTGCTGGACATTTTCCTTTGACTACATGCAAGTATGAATCTTTCCGATTTAATTGCAGTGTTACATCAATACTTCCCGTCAACAGAGCCACTTTGCCAGTATAGATTTGCAAGAGTTTCAGAGCAATATGTCAGAGCTTTTCTTGACAAACAGTTTTTGGTACCAATGAGGCAGCTGCCCCAATGTCCATCTCCACCTTCACTGGCTGACCATCCAGTAATGGGGTGACCTAGTAATGGCTTGTTTCACCACCAGTACCTTTAATGAAAGTTCATTCTCAGACTGTGAATCGAGTATTTTTTCACGTCCTTTTTGTGATCTTTCTTTATTCTAGTCCCCATTTGATTTTCTAGGCTCTTTTATATTTGTTACATTTTGTCTAAAGCTTGTTTCTTTTTCCAACCAGCACATTCAATATGACCATTTCTGCCATAACTCCTGCACATGATGGGCAGGATTCTCTGCTGGCGTGATTGGCCATTATGCCGGCGCCTGGGGTTTCCCGATGGCGTGGGGCTGCCCCACAATGGGAAACCTCAATGACTGGCCGGCGTAACAGTGAATCCCGCCAGCCGGTCGGGGCAGAAATGTGGCGTGGTGGAGTGGAGAATCCCGCCCCATGTCTTTACATCAACAATCTGCTGCTGAGGACCTGGTTTTTCCGCACCTTTGGCAGGTGCGAGTCTGTGTTCCAGTTTTGGCCGACATCTTGTGAATAATTGTGCCAAAACTCAACTGTCGAGCTTCTTTGGCTGCTAATTCCATGGGTACAGCAACTTCCAAAGCTTTCTTTAAGGTCATGTTGCTTTCAGTTAACAACTGTTTTGAATAGCTTCGCTCCTTAAACCACAGACTAATCTATCACTGATGGTATTATTTAACACATCCCCGAATTCACAGTGTTCAGCCAGTCTATTCAGGGTTGCAACAAACTGTGCAATTGATTCACATTCTTCTTGGTTGCACTTTTCAAACCTAAAACTTTCTGCAAAGGCTAAAGGTTTTGGCGAATAGTGGTCCTGCAATATTTCCACTATTTTGTTGTGGGTTTTTGCACCTGGCTTTTCCGACTGTAACACATTCCTCAGGAGGTTAAAATCCGCCCCCCACCCTCCCCCCCAACTCCCAATTATGCTTAGAAAGGTTGGGACTTTATATCTGCTGCTCTTTTGTTTGCTTGAACAAAATAGTCACATTTCTCTGTATATGAGCTCCATCACTCTGCATTAACAGTCCCACAGTGCCAAAACTGTGTGAGGAACTGCGGGTGCATGATGTGCCATGAATTTTTAGCACTATCTTGCTTCCTTTATCCTCAAAACAAGGCAAACCTGAGCTCAACCTGTTTTCCTTCTGTGTCTTACAAGGCCCCAGCTCTGAATTTGTTGTTGCAGGGTATATGCTCCACACGGCTACCACATTCATTTCGGGCGGGGCATGTGACGAGATTCTTTCCAAAGTTGTCTTCTTCAGATTCCTCGATTAATTTTTGCTTCCTCCGATGGCTGCAACAGTTGCTTGGCTCCCCTGTCACCAGCTTTCATGTAGCGACGATTTTAATTATGTATTTTTCAGGTACCTACAAATGCTGCTTGCAGAGTTTGTCACCAGTTTTTATGTGGTGGTTTTAAAATGAAGTCTGCAAGGCCTCAGAGTCAAAGAAATGAAGGGCTTTATAAAGAAGATGTTAACCGTACAGGTTGCTATGTTATACTGCCCGTTTGCTTGCGCAAACGCCTGATGACATCATGATGATGTCACGTGATTGGTCTCTTTAACTGCCTCTGTTCCGCTGCAAGGCTGTGCATGAGGAAACAGTAGAAATACCCTGAATAGACAACAGCCTCCTCCTGTCACTGTCAAGGACCATGTTAGAAATCTGGCTGCAACTTGACAGAGGACATGATATGGCCCTCTCTACACTTATGCTGTATCTCACTCCTGTGCTGACTGAGAGGCATTGCCACTAGTGTACTCCCTCCCACCTATTACAGCCCTTGTTTAATCAGATCACCTGTTCCTTCCAGTTTTCTGCTTTCCCTCTTGGAATGCAGCAACACTCTCTGGCAAATCCACCAAAACACCTCCAAAAACATTCTAGACTACTTTCACAGATGCTGCAATAGAAAACGTTGCATAAATTTTACTGTGATCAAGGTATCTGCTCTTTAAGGTATGATATTGCACAGCATACCTTTATGTCTGTGGGGAATGAAGGTATGTCTGTGAAGCACTGCTAGAAGTGACACTTTGTGAATTAATTTCATGCTGCTATATTTCTACAGCAGATACAAACTAAACTCACAACAGAAAGTTAAGTCACATCATTACAAACATAAATTCTCTTTTGACAATAACTGTTATCACTGTCAAAAACCCAAACCTCATTCCTTTTGTTTTATTGTTGGTGGAGATTTTTAAAAATAACTCAAATTGATTTTTGTTTAAATTTTTCCTTTCTCTATTTTCTCTCTTAATCTAATCTGTCTTTCCTCACTTTGTTTCACTTACTTTACATGATTTGACAGTTGATTTACTCACTCAAATTTACATTTCATTTTCAGTCCTTGTGCTGTTGTTTCATAATCATCGAAGCAGAGAAAATAGGAGAAAGAGTAGTGGCTGGATTCCCAGCTGTCAGAATTCTCAGTTTCTCCGGCAGCCCAGGGATTTCCCAATAGCGTGGGGCTGTCCACAATGGGAAACCACATTGGTTTGCTGGCTGGCGAGATGGAGAATGCCAGTGCGCAGTGTGGCACACCAGAAACGGCGGAACGGGGAATTCAGCCCACATTATTTGGCTTTCAAGCCTGCTCCATCATTCATTATGATCATGGCTGATCATCTGACTCAGTAATCTGTTCCCATTTTTCCTCACTATATTTTGATCCCTTAAGCCCAACTCGTTCTTGAAAACATACAGGGCGGATTGTGTGAACCTGAGGCTAAGTGTTGACACCGTCAGAAACGGCATCGTGTTTCTCGAAGGCGTCAATACGGCCTCAGGATCAGCAATTTTGGCCCCTACAGGGGGCCTGCATGGCACTGAAGCGGTTCATGCCGCTCCAGCTGCTTATCCCTGCATCAATTGGGCGTCGCGGGGTCCGCGCATGCGCAGCGAAACCGGCGCCAAGGTGCGCATGCGCAGTGGCTCCCTTCAACGCGCCGGCCCCAACGCAACATGGCGCAGGGCTACAGGGGCCAGTGCGGAAGAAAGGAGGCTCTTAGCCAGAGAGGCCGGCCTGCCGATTGGTGGGCCCCGATCGCGGGTCAGGCCACATCGGTAGCCCCCCACCCCGGGGTCAGAACCCCTCCGCCTCCACAGGCTGCCCCTGACCCTTTCATGCCGAGTTCCCGCCAGCTGAGAGCAGGTGTGGACAGCGCCGGAGGGACTCCGCTTTTTTACGAGGGCCACTCGGCCCATCCCGGGCCGAGAAACGGCGGGGGTCTGAGTAGAGCAGCCCCCGACCGATGCCATGCCAACCACGCCGGCGCCAATGGCGCTGATCGCGTACCAGCGTCGGGGCGGCGTGCCGTGATTCGGACCGGTCGCGGGGATTCTCCGGCCCGGCCCCAGGCTGAGACAATCCTGCCCACAATGTTTTAGCCCCAACTGCTTTCTGTTGCGCCAAAGTTCCACAGGCATACCATTCTCTGCGTAAAGACATTTCTCCTCATCTCAGTCTGAAATGCTTTAACCCATATCCTTCGCTGTGACCCCTGGTTCTGGACACCCCCAACATCAGGAACATCTTTCCTGCAACTACCCTGTCTAGACTGTTAGCATTTTATAGGTTTCTATGAGATCTACCCTCATTCTTCTAACCTCCAGCGAATATAATCCTAACCCGACTCAATCTCTCCACATAAATCAGACCCGCCATCCCAGCAATTCATCTGGTAAACCTTTGCTCTACTCCCTCTATAGCAAGAACATCTTTCCTCAGATCAGGAGACCAAAACTGCACACAATATTCCAGGTGTGGCCTCACCAAGGCCCTATATAATTGCAACAAGATGTCCCTACTCATGTACTTGAATCCTCTCGCTATGAAGGCCAACGTACCATTTGCCTTCTTTACTGCCTGCTGCACCTGCATGCTTGAATAATAATTAAGAACAATATTTATTAGTGTCACAAGTAGGTTTACATTAACACTGCAATGAAGTTACTATGAAAAGTGGTCACACTCCGGCGTCTGTTTGGGTACACTGAGGGAGAATTCAGAATGTCCAATTCACCTAACAAGTACGTCTTTCAAGATTTGTGGGAGGAAACCGGAGCACCCGGAGGAAACCCACGCAGACACGGGAAGAACGTGCAGACTCCACACAGACAGTGACCCAAGCCGGGAGTTGAACCTGGGTCCCTGGCGCTGTGAAACAACAATGCTAACCACTGTGCTACCGAGCTTAACTTCAGTCTGATTGATTTAGAAGATACACATTAGTTTGCCGTGTCTACCTAATGGTTGATGCCATTCGATGCCCCAGCAAAGTCTGTGTCAGCGTAACAACACCAAATGGAAAACGTTTGAGTCCACTTGAAGAAAAAGTCCCAAGATGGCGATCGTGCTAAGTCTGCAGGAACAACTTTATATTGGCCCCAGATATCTGAAGCTGTTCACGCACTCTGACCACATTATGGAACATGACTTCCTTTGCTCTATAATCAGGGACCTACGAGCCTTGTGTGAAATATGTGTGCAGGCTCACAGGACCACAGGTATTTCCAATTGCTTTCAAAATTGGAGAGGATACTGAAAAAAGGCTTCAGCATATGCTTACAATTGCTACTGGCATTGCACATTGTATTATCAGACCCAGAGTCTGCAAAACCAAAATCACAAATTGGGGATAATAAACTTAGTTTAAAGTCGAGACTTTTTAAAATATAAATTAGGAACTGCTCCAGAAGAAAATCCTGCTTGCAAGGAGTACAATGATAATCAACCTGTGAGTAGAGGTAAATGTAAGAGCTGACAAGCCTCCAGCAATGATGCATACTTGTTATTCCAACTAGTTATTCATAGTTGATACAGACAAGTTCACAACTAACAGCTATATTATAGAGAATGGATACATTGCTGTAAACAATTTCTTTTGGGATTTAAGTTGATAGATGGGCTATATGACAAGGAGAACAGACTCCAGCTGCTGTATAAATAATCTGTGGATTATTTTTTCACTTTTCTCTCCTCTTTCCTTTCCTTGTTGCTCACTTTTCACTAAAATACCTTTAGCTTTAGTGTTCAGGTAATTTAGCATTTGTTCTCTAGTTGAAATGCGTTAAAGAGTGAAAATTTGATTTATTTTATAATTCCTTAGACTTTGAAGGTCATTTGTGTATTTTCTTCAGTCGAATTTGTTGCTTTTGTTCATGTATAGTCTATTATATTGTATAGTCTATTATACTCATTATTAGTTCAGAGCTACAGTTTTAATTAGCACAGAACTATGGTTTCCAGATTAACACAAGATTTATGTATTTTTAAAAATTTAACTACTCTGTTCTTAAGCAACCAGCAGATTTTTTGTATCCCAAAATTAGCAATAACCTAATCAATTCTTAGTATTTATTCAATTTGTTTTAAAGTTTCCAGTTCTGCTGTTGCAATGGCTGAACAAATTATCCATTCACATCTGGAATTAGATCCAAATCCACTTTTGATTAATGGCGTAAAAGTGTATTTTCTCTGCGAGTTGCAAAGGTTTTAATTCCTAAGGTTCCCCAACATAAAAGATGCCTAAATATGAGCACTAATTTGTCACTGGATTAGCAGACTCGCTCAGAGAAAGCCATAGAGATGGCTGATAGGCAAAGTGAAAAGGAAAATCATGTTAACGCAGCAGAGGTGATGCATTGACATCGAAAGTGAAGCACATTAAGAGTAACAATTCATGATTGCTTTGTGTAGTAATATGTTGGTGAAAGGTTTATAGTTCAGTAAGAAGTAGGAGCAAAAACAGTTTTCACAACTATATTTATAAAGCCACATTCGTCACTCTATTTTGTACAATTCTGCCATCAAGCTAAGACGGCTGTGTTTTATCAAAGCAAATATTGGAAACTAGTATTGGTATGTTGATCGTGTGCAGTGAACTACAGAAGGAGCAAGTATAAAAGTTCCCATAGTATTCAGGGCAATTCTTCCCCCATTTTGACACAATGAAAAGACAAGCTTACTTTGTGTTTATCCTGATCTAGGTGTATTTGATACTGTCACGGCATCCAAAAGTGTTCTATTCTTTGTAAAAGGAAATATGTTCGGAATGGAAGTGTGACAAACCTACCCAAGAAATGTATTGGTTTTCTGTTTTTCAAGTACTTTTTCAAAATTCTTTATAAAATATCCAAGAGATCAACTTATGTCTGTATATTTATATAGGGGGTTCTTTCCTGCAGTGTTTTCCAGTTGAGAGTAGGAGGAATGATGATCCAAAGCTTCTCCCCTTTGGAGTTTGTGCATGTGTTATGAACGACATTGGGTGAGTTTCTCCTTTGGCAGAAGCAGAAATCGGGAAAGGCGATAGGGAAGGTGCCGATTTGACGCCAATTCGTGATTCTCCATCACCCCAGCACCAAAGCGTACTGGAACGCACATACAATAGACACCGTTTGCATCTCATTAGGTGACCCGACCCGGTATTCTCCGGGGCCTTTGCATTTCTCCGTCTCTGAAAGGCTGAGTTCCCGACGGCATGGTTCACTTCTAAAAATAGTGGAACAGGCGCAGGAGCTGCTCATGGGGAGAGAGAGGAGATACAACCCAGAGAGGAGCGGATGTGGGTTGCTGGCCCGGAAACAGGTCGTGCTGGCTTGGGTGGGTGGAGTGGGGGAGAGGGTACTGCTAGGGCCGGGGGAATGGGGGACGGAGTGAGCAGGCTGAGTGGCTGGGGTGACCCCCCCTATGGGACTGGGGCGGTGTCCAGGCATGGACTGCCATTACGGTGGCTATTGTGCTGCCCACTCACTGATCGCCCACTGTGGCCCGTGGTTGTGCAGAGTGACACCGGCCACATGGGTGCATCCACCCCACCCTCCACCCCACCAACGCCTCCCCCTCCCCTCCGCCAAACCGGCCACCACCCACCAGTGGGGCAGCATGTAGCCACAGTTGCCCCCGCAGGAGGGTGCCAGATGGGGGCTGCAGAGCGTTCCACAGGCCTGGATAACACCAGCCACCTAATCAATAGCAGCAGACGCCAGGGCCAGCGGCCCCCATGGTGCCAGGCACGAACCGGACCAGGGGTGCGGAGGACTGAATGCCAGGGGGAACGTGTGTGGTGCGCACCAGATAGTGCCCCTGGAGTCACTTTACTAACCTGCTCAACCAAGGTGAGTGTCTCTGGGATGGTGGAGGGTGTTGGAGCCAGCTGTGTTGGGAAGTCAGTGTCAGCCTGGACTCCTGCTCCGGGGTGTCTCGAGCTGTGGGTCGGGGGCTCCCATCACTATGCATGACCTTTTTCTCACTGCTATCCACTTAGGGTTAGGTTTATTGTTGGGTTCAGGGACAGGGGACACCAGAGCGGGCCTGCCTCATCACCAGAAGATCCTGCAAGACACAAGACATGACACATGATTGGATCGCGGGTTGGGGTGGCAGGTGGTGGTGGAGTGGGGCGTGGGAGTGGTGGTGGTGGAGGGGGGTGTGAGGGTGGTATGAGGTGGTAGTGGTGGAGGGGGCTGGGGGTGGTGTGGGGTGGTGGTGGTAGAGGGGGTGTGCGGGCGTGGTGTGGGGGTGATGGTGGAGCGGGGTGTTGGGATGGTGTGGTGGTGGTGTTGGGGGTGATGCTGGTGGAGGGGGTGTGCGGGGGGTGTAGGGGTGATGGTGGAGTGGGGTGTGGTGGAGATGGTGTGGTGGTGGTGTGGGGGTGATGGTGGCGCGGGGTGTGGAGATGGTGTGGTGTTGGGGTTGGTGATGGTGGAGAGGGTGTGCGGGGGTGGTGTGGGGGTGATGGTGGAGGGGGGTGTGGAGATGGTGTGGTGATGGTGTTGGGGGTGGTGATGGTGGAGGGGGTGTGCGGGGGTGGTGTGGGGGTGATGGTGGAACGGGGTGTGGAGATGGTGTGGTGTTGGGGGTGGTGATGGTGGAGAGGGTGTCCAGGGGTGGTGTGGGGGTGATGGTGGAGCGGGGTGTGGGGATGGTGTGGTGGTGTTGGGGGTGGTGAGGGTGGAGGGGGTGTGCGGGGGTGGTGTGGGGGTGATGGTGGCGCAGGGTGTGGAGATGGTGTAGTGATGGTGTTGGGGTTGGTGATGGTGGAGGGGGTGTGCGGGGGTGGTGTGGGGGTGATGGTGGAGGGGGGTGTGGAGATGGTGTAGTGATGGTGTTGGGGTTGGTGATGGTGGAGAGGGTGTGCGGGGGTGGTGTGGGGTGATGGTGGAACGGGGTGTTGGGATGGTGTGGTGGTGTTGGGGGTGGTGATGGTGGAGAGGGTGTCCAGGGGTGGTGTGGGGGTGATGGTGGCACGGGGTGTGGAGATGGTGTGGTGTTGGGGTTGGTGATGGTGGAGAGGGTGTGCGGGGGTGGTGTGGGGGTGATGGTGGAGGGGGGTGTGGAGATGGTGTGGTGATGGTGTTGGGGGTGGTGATGGTGGAGGGGGTGTGTGGCGGTGGTGTGGGGGTGATGGTGGAGCGGGGTGTTGGGATGGTGTGGTGGTGTTGGGAGTGGTGATGGTGGAGGGGTGATGTGGGAGTTGTATAGGCTGGTGGTAGGGGGCGTGGGAGTGGTGGTGGTGGAGGGGGTGTGTGAGGGTGAAATGGGGTGGTGGTGGTGGAGGGGGGTGGGGGTGGTGTGGGGACTGTGGTGGTGGAGGGAGTGTGTGGGGGTGGTGACACACGGGCTATGGGGAACCGCAACTCAGCGGGGTCTCACATGCTCACCCGATGCCGACCTCTGCCCTGGCGATTGCCCTACCAACCGGGTTCAGTGCCTGCTGCTCTGCTGGTTTTCCTCCAGTCTTTTCAATCTCCCAGCGGATGTGGGCTGTCTTCTCCTGGGAGTGGGGGGGAATGACACATGAAAGCACACGGTGTTAACAGTCAAACGCATGCAGCATAGGGAGTGGGTGGCTGGTGGCCTTCGTAGCCAGCAAATCCAGCCATGGCAGCGGGTATGGGTGCTGGCATGTTGTGCAAGGTGGAGGTTCAGTTGCCCTCTGGATTGCAGGGGGGGAGCAGTGGGGTTACGGGTGCGTGGGATGGGGAATGGTGCCAGGGGCTCCATGCTGCCTAATCACCCTGGCCACCGTGAGGAGGTTATGCATTTTTTTCTGGCACTGCTGTCTGGTCCCGGTGGTGTGGCCCATGGCACGCACGACCTCTGACACCTGTACCCAATGTCATGACATGCAGACATGCAGATAATGATATACAGACAGGCATAGACAGGCAGCTAATGAACACAGAGAACAGGACATGACCAATGAGCAGGCAGGACACTCAGGGGTGGTATCTCACTATAAAAGGCACGAGGCACTCACACTCTGCTTCTTTCCACTGATGAACATCAACAGAGTGAGTCAGGGTGTATCACACCTCCAGCACGTGGCTGAGAGCCAGTCTGGTTCAGTCAGACAGAGTAACCACACTTAGGTTAGCAGAGAGTCAAACTCATAGAGAACTGAGCTAACTGTGCTCCTGGTTCAATAAGTCAGATTGAACTAACTTCAAGGTCTGGAGTATCCTTTGGTTAAAGCTGCATCCAGTTGCAGCCTGTGTTATCTCAGAGTGCATAACACGATACCCAAGACTGATGTACGGCGGCATGTGGCAACCTCCTTCCCACACCGGGGTACAGGGTCACCTGGCTCTCCTCTATGGCATCCAGCAGGGACTCAAGTTCAGAATCCATAAACTGGGGTGCTGTTCTTCATGCTGCCATCTTGTTGGCTGGGGTGAGTGTGCGCGGGGAGTGGAGTGCTCATATGCGGTTCAGCTCATCAGTCTCTCGAGTGTCAATGCTAACCCTGGCGAATAAGACACCATTTTGCATTGGAATTGATCATTTGATCGTCTTCCAAGTGGGGCCAGTGCTAGCCCATTAACTGTTGAATTGCTCCAGGAGCAGCACCAATTTTACTGGCGTAGAAGTCCACCGATCCTGTACCGGTGTCAACACTTTAGTCTCTGAAATGGAGAATTCCACCCATGAGTTTCATAGTAGTATGTATATATTTGTCTTGTTGGCTTATAAATCAGCAACTTTATAGCTCCCTCGTTATCTTCACAGTTAATGATACATGAACTGTAAACATTAATACAATAACTGGAAACTTAGAACCCCCTGGTTACTTTTATCCAGATAGCGAATAGCCTATTGGGCCTTAATTTATGTTGGTACAACATGAAGTTTTGCCAAACAACTGAGATACTGTTCACAAACAAATTACCCAAGTTGCTTTATTCTCCGATAAACACCTCTGATATTAGTTTGTGCTGTAGTTCAACTGAAGGAACAATTTTCTGTGCAAGAATACTGTCATGCTTTTAATGAAGTTAAATAATGATTTATGAGGACAGGTTTGAGAGGTCCCAGCAGCTAGTCATTACATGCCTTTAAAATACTTATTTAAGAGAGGTTGACACTGATAGGATGGGATCCTAACTCACCTCAGACTTTTTGAAAAAACGAATAATGCAACTGGAACCAAAGCATTGACACTAGTTTGATTGGCTTTTAGGGGGCGATTTTCCAGCACCATTTGACACAGGTGCAAATCCCGTTATATCCGGAGGCTCATCTGAGAGCGGCAGTGTGAGGGTACACATGGGTCAAATTGACTCATTTGCATCCTATTAACAGGCTGAACAGACTCTCCAAGCCTGCGTGAATCTCCGGTCCTCTGGGCGAGAACTGGTGTAGATATTTCTCAGCGCAGCCCTGAAACGATGGACCTCGCAGTGTCTCAGGTGGGTCACACTTCAAGGCAGTTGCCCCCAAATTCCATCGGAGGGCCACCCTTCCACCCCATTCTTCACTGATGAGATAGTAGGATGGCCCTCCGATGGACTTTCGGGGCAAATCCTGTCCACTCCAATCCGCACCAGACTTCACATCAGAGAGACCCCCACCAGAAAAACTGCCCCCCCCCCCCCCCCTTGCAGAGACTCCCACCAGAAACCTCCCATTACAGAGACCCCCATTAGTGTCCTCTCTTATGGGAGTCTCTGATGGGGAATCAGCGGGGGAGAGTTGGGTCACCCTCATAATGTGGGGGGGGGGGGGGGGGGGGGGGGGGGGGGTTAGTGACCTAGCAAATTTAGATAAATGTGACATTGGGGAAATAATCAGAAATGTACTAAACCTTTGTTATTATGATGGATACAAAAACATGAATTATTCACAGAAATATTGGAGTTCCAAAAGACCTGAGTTTTAGATTTTAAAATGGACGCAAACACTGAGGATTGTCGATAATTTAGTTAGTGGCTGACAGGAATGGCTGCAGGGTGTTAATCTATAAGGGAGAATGGAACTCCTCCCTTTGGTTCCAGACAAGCCACTTCAAAAGGCATCCAAAGACTGATTACCATTTTCAGGAAAGACAAAGGAACATATTTGTCATACGAGGAGAGACTAAATTGGTTAGGATTATATTCATTGGAGTTTAGAAGAGTAAGGGGGATCTCATAGAAATTTATAAAATTCTAACAGAATTAGACAGGGCAGATTCAGGAAAAGAGTTCTCGGTGGTGGGGGAGTCCAGAACAAGGGGTCATAGTTTAAAGATAAGGGTAAACCTTTTAGGGCTGAGGTGCAGAGAAATGTCTTCACCCAGAGAGTGGTGAATCTGTGGAATTCACTAGCGGAGAAAGTAGTTGAGGCCAAAACATTGTGTAATTTCAAAAGGAATCAGATATAGCTCTTGGGGTTGAAGGGATCAAGGGCTATTGGGTGCAGGTGGAATCAGAGTATTGAATTTTGATGATCAGGCACGATCATAATGATTGGCGGAGCAGGCTCAAAGGCCAAATGGCCTCCTCCTGCTTTTATTTTCGAAGTATCTATGCATCTATAATGGCTATCTGATCTCAAAGACCCTGGGTGTAATTGCCTCGATGGACTCCAGTGTGTACTGGGTTTGCAGTTGGAATATACAAAGAGGGGTTTAAAGCTAGCTGAGAGGACTCTCCATGGCTTGCCTGCCTTGCTGGTCTGTCTGTCTGAGTGTGTGTGCTGTGAGGAAAAGCAGCTGGAAGTTTTTACACTGAAGGGGTGTGATATAGTGCCAGAAGCTTTAACCCTGCAAAAAGGAAATAACCATCTTTTGCAGGAATATCTAAAAACATATCTAAAAAAAGGGGCAGCACAGTAGCGCAGTGGGTAGCACTGTTGCATCACAGCTCCAGAGTTCCCAGCTTGGGTCACTGTCTGTGCGGAATCTGCGGGCAGGATTCTCCCGTACCCGGCGGGGCGAGGGGTCCCGGCGGGACGGAGTGGCGTGAACCACTCTGGTGTAGGGCCGACCCAAAGGTGCAGAATCCTCCGCACCTCCAGGGGCTGGGCCCGCCCTGGAGTGGTTGGCGCCCCGCCAGCCAGCGGGATAGGGGCCTGGCGCCATGCCAACCGACGCCGAAGGGCTTCCGCCAGCCAGCGCGAGTCGGCGCATGTGCGGGAGCGCCAGCGCATGCTGGCATCATCCCCGCGCATGAGCACAGGGATTAATTTCCGCATCGGCCATCGTGGAGGACCACAACGGCCGATGCGGAAGGAATAGAGTGCCCCACGGCACAGGCCCACCCGCGGATCAATGGGCCCAGACCGAGGGCCATGCCACCGTGGGGGCACCTCCCGGGGCAAGATACCCCCGCGACACCAGGTCCCGCCGGTAAGGGACCTACTCTGATTTACGCCGGCGGGACCGGCTACAGGCAGGCGGGACTTTGGCCCATCACGGGCCGGAGAATTCGGGTGGCCCTGGCGGCCATTGAGTCGCGCCGGACCCTGCCATTCTTTGAGGCGTGCGGCGCGACTCACGCCACACCGGTTTTTGGGGGGGCGGGAGAATTGGGTGGACCTTTTTGGACAATAAGGGCAATTTAGCATGGCCAGTCCACCTGAGAGCAATTTAGCATGGCCAGTCCACCTAACCTGCATGGCTATGTCACCGTTCTGACTTTGGAAGTTGACCAACGAGCGAAAAACGATTGCAGCTGGAAGAGAGAACTTAAATATCTCAACCAAACCACAGAACACCTGAATCAAAATACCAACTACTCGCCTACAGAAGTCAAGTTGTAATAGCTGTAGTGTTTCATCATCTATTCCTCACAAATCAAGGACTGTTCTGTACAACTTTTCTCTTGTATCTGGGAATATATTCTTTCTAGTACTGAGTCATATGATGTGTAGTGAAGTCAGCAGAATGTTTGTGTGGACTTTGAGCAATTCACCATCGCCTCTTTTTGTGTTTTACACTCAGAGTGTGGGCACCTCCATAACTATTTTCTTTGAGGCAACAAAGAGGTAAAACAAAGGATGATGGAGACAAGTTAAAATGTACTAATTCTTACCTTTCCTCTCTTTGCAGGGAGATTCAGCCGTGCTGTGGGATTGATGAATTGCAGGGTTCAAGACCTACTTGCTCACTACAAGGATGGGCCATCCGGATTGTAGCAGAAACCCACAAGGAGGCAATATGTGCACATTGTCTTGGCGAATAAACAGTGAACATTGGAGTAACTGACAGAAGGGACGTTTACATTTGATACGGCAATCAGTGCACTCAAATAATATTTCAGGCCAAAGAAAATGGGATGATCGACTGACATGCATTCTGCCAGAAATGCCAGAGAAATGGTGAGTCCATTACTCAATATATGGCAGTGTTGCAGAAGTTGGCTTCTACACGTAAATTTGGGACACGAGTCAATGAACTAATTGTGATCAACTACCTGAAACTTTTCAATTACACAAATTAGGAAATGTCTCTTCATGGAGGATGCTGATTTATCCTTTGAAAAATCCATGATCTAGGGAGTCCAAATCAAATCTGCCATCTTAGATTCAAATAGATTGCTCAGAAATGCAAAATCAGACTCAGGGTTGCAGCCACAGCGTGCACAAATAATTTACACGCAAGGGTTATGGAAAAGGGACCTTCGGCAGTCTCATAAACATGAGCCCCTTCATGGTTAGATAACTTCAAAACTATGCCTAAATTGTGCAGTTGCTCATAGATTCAAAACGCCATGGTCAGCTCAAGGGAAAAAGAGTAACATACTTAAAGTGGAACTTATTTGCAAAGGTGTGCCAATTGTCAAAGAAGAAGACTTCATCAGTTCAATTTGTGTAAATCTCTTCCTGGGAGTGAGATACAACATTAGAGGAGACAGTGGCATAGTGATAAATTTGCTGTACTAGTAATACATAATAATTCTCTGGGGGCACAGGTTCAAATCCCACCAAGGCAGCTGGTGGAATAAAATTCAATGAATAAAATCTGGAATTGAATACTTGTTTCAATAATGGTGACCATGAAACTATCACTGATTGTTGCAAAAACTTATGTTGGTCACTAATGTCCTTTCGGGAAGGAAATTTACCGCCCTTAACTTGTCTGGCCGACATGTGACTCCAGACCCACAGCAACGTGGCTAATTCTTAACTGCTCCCTGAAATGGCCCAGCAAGTCTCGCAGTTCCAGGGCAATTAGGGATGGGCAACAAATAGTTACCTTTCTAGAGGTGCTAAAATTCCATGAATAAATAAAAAAAACACAATCACAAACATAATGCACCTGATCATTTTAAGGAATATTCAGTTGAGATCCCAGGTTTTGCAGTGTTCCTTCTTATTGATATTGGCATGCAAATATTTATTTTGTGCAAAAAAACTCTGCCATTGGTATTTTTCTCAACTTTACAACTTTCTCTCACTCCTGCAACTGGCATTCTTCAAACTCTTACGATGACTCGATTATTCTGGTTTTGGGAATGTTTGTAGTTCCAGTGTGCAACATAATCATCACCCCAGATAGGGTCCTGTACTATGTAGCTGAAGGCAAAAGGCTTATGGGAGTTAAAATTTTTAGACATGTGCAGAACCCTGCACAAGCACTATTAATGATTAATGACACTGACTACACATGCCAGTATCCTTCATTATTAGCTGGATTTGGAGAAATCAAGGGGTATGCTCATGTTTCTTGCATCAATACATCAATTCTACCAGTTTCTCAAAACCTGAGATTGTTGCCTTTTGCAATCCATGCTGAAGCATCGCAGAAGCTGAAATAATATGAAGCAGATTGGGTTATTGAGCGAATTGACTATCGCCCTGGATATTGAACCTACTAATTGCACACCATAAAACTGTCCTTGCCCTTAAGGTAGTCAACAAAGCAATCATTCCAGATAAGTCTCAACTTTCTGATCCAAGAACTATCAGCATCATTTCATGACTATCTCACAAAGCTTCTTATGCAATTGAGCTATCTCCAGATACCTCCAGTAGAGCAATGTCAATATCTTTGAGCTTTTGTTGAACGTGAAGGTGTGTTTTAGTCCAGCTGAATGCTCTACCGAGTTAGTTTGCCAAATAGTGCATTCCAGGAGATCATTTCTTCAGGCTTGCCAAAGGCTGAGGTAGTGCTCAACCTATTTGGTGACATATTGTCCATGGAAGAAACAAAGCAAATCACTAACAATGATTATCAGTGGTGCTCACGTGGCTTGCACAACACTGCTTGATGCTCTTCAAGAACAAATACAGATTCATGGTACTCAAAAGTGACTGTTTAAGGTACAGAGTGACAGCAGCTGGAGTAAAGCCTTTGAAGTAACAATGTAAAAGCCGTCAAATTCATACCCTTCTGACCCCATCTTGTGGGATAGATTCAACATTGTTCCCTAGTATTCCCAACTTTTATCACAAATTCCTAGGTTTGCAGAGAATGTGGGGCGACTTTGGACATTACTGCACACAGATGCAAAAAGGGGATACAAAATCAGGCAGCATTTGACACATTAAAGGCAAAGATAGCATCTGTCTGTCCTTGCATATTCCAACCTACCTGCATCACAACAAATGCATCAAGAAATGCGACTGGAGCTGTACTCGCACACTATATTGAAGAAAATGAATGACAAATCACTTATGCATCACGCCTGTTGTTGGAAAATGAACACACTCTACTGGAAAGTGGGAAGCACTGACTTGCATCTGCATTTGTGAACATTGGCATATGTATCTCTATGGTAGAAAGTTCACTCTCTGTTAAGTTAAGTTGTTTTCCTTTTTTTCCTTTCAAATTTAGAGTTCCCAATTGTTGTTTTTTCCAATTAGCATGGCAATTTATCATGGCCAATTCACCTACCCTACACATCTTTTTGGGTGGAGGGGGTGAGACCCATGCAGACACGGGAAGAATGTGCAAACTCCACACGGGCAGTGACCCAGGGCCGGGATCGAACCTAGGTCCTCGACGCCGTGTGGCAGCAGTGCTAATCACTGCGCCACCATGCCGCCCGAGTTAATTCATTTTCAGCTTGGGGGGATGATGTCATTGCTGGGTGGAGCTAAGGCATCAGGCATTTTGAGAAAGCATTTTGAGTTGAGTTCTGATCTGGCTGGAGATGTGTACAGTAAAACAGTTTTGCTCTCACTATAAGTTAGTTAAAAGAGATTAACTGTATTTAAAGCAGCGCAAACTTTCATGAGGACAAGAGTGAGCTGAAACAAGCCAGTGAAAACAGCTTTTGAAGATATCCAGCCAGAGATTCTGCAGGGATTCGGACCGGAGTCAGATCTGTTCTGTAAAGCAGTGTCAAGTGATCTCTTTCTCAAAGAATAACTCTGTAAAGCAAGTATTCTTCAGTGCCATTGGTATTTAGGGTGAATTGAGAGCTGAGGTTGCCTACTTCCTTGTTGTTTAAGTGGGAATAAAAATAGCAAGGGTATTGTATTCACTGTGTTGACTATTATTGTTTAAAGGGTAATTGGAAGCTTATTTCTGGTGTGATATTAAAGATTTTAATGCTGTGTTGATAATAAAGTTTTGTTTTACAATACCATGGGGGGGGGGGGGGGGTGCTAGCTGAGGCCTGAGAGACCAGTCCCAGAGTGTGGCACCTTTTTGGGGTGTTTGAGTGGGGGGTTTAAGTGGAGGACTGAGAGGGAATCCTGATCCTGAGGGTATGCAGGTAGCATGGCACCACAGGGGGCTAAGGCTATGCTCCTAGGCAGGTTATTCATGAAGCCTTCTCAAACTTACCCCTCGCCTGAGGTGTGATGATCCTTAGGTTAAACCACCACCAGTCAGCTCTCCCCCTCAAAGGTTCTACCAGCAACTATTTGGCTGCCGACGACTACGACGATGGTTCTTCTCCACGGCTCGCGGCCATTCAACTCGACCAGTCACGGCCACGCACGCTCGGCAAAACAATGACACTGATCCACCTCAACGGCCACGAGACAGTGTAGAGCAGATAGAATCGGGGATAACCTCTTGCCATCGGGAAAAGGGAGATCTCTGGACCGGAGGGCCAGTAGTATGGTCTTCCAGATGGTACCCTTCTCCCGCTCGACCTGTCCGTTACCCCGAGGGTTATAGCTGGTCGTCCTGCTAGAGGCAATGCCCCTGTTGAGCAGGAATTGACACAGCTCTTCGCTCATAAATGAGGACCCCCGATCGCTATGTATGTATGCGGGGTAGCCGAACAGGGAGAAGATGGAGAGGAGAGCCTTAATGACGGTCGATGTGGTCATGTCGGGGCAGGGAATGGCGAAGGGGAAGCGGGAGTATTCATCGATTACTGCCAGGAAGTAAATGTTGCGGTTGTTAGAGGGAAGGGGCCCCTTGAAGTCAATGCTGAGACGTTCGAAGGGGCGGGATGCTTTGATCAGATGTGCGCGCTTGGGGCGGTAGAAGTGCGGTTTGCACTCTGCGCAGATGTGGCAGTCATGGGTTATTACATAGAATTTACAGTGCAGAAGGAGGCCATTTGGCCCATCGAGTCTGCACCGGCTCCCGGAAAGAGCACCGCACCCAAGGTTAACACCTCTACCCTATCCCCATAACCCAGTAACCCCACCCAACACTAAGGGCAATTTATCATGTCCAATCCACCTAACTTGCACATCTTTGGACTGTGGGAGGAAACCGGAGCACCCGGAGGAAACACACACGGGGAGGATGTGCAGACTCCGCACAGACAGTGACCCAAGCCGGAATCGAACCTGGGACCCTGGAGCTGTGAAGCGATTGTGCTATCCACAATGCTACCGTGCTGCCCAACCTCAGGACAGGTTACTGTCCTGACTTCCTCGATGGAGAAAGGCAGGTTGCGGGCCTTTATGAAATGGTAGAAACGGATCACCCATGGATGGCAGAGGTCCGTGTGGAGGGAGCGGAGGCGGTCTATCTGCGCGCTGGCGAAGGTACCGCGGGGCAGGGCATCAGGAGGCTCATTGAGCTTCCCAGGACGATACACGATCTTATAGTTGTACGTGGACAACTCGATCCGCCACCGTAATATCTTGTCATTCTTAATCTTACCCCTTTGTGCATTATTAAACATGAAGGCCACTGACCGTTGGTCTGTGAGGAGGGTAAACTTCCTGCCGGCCAAATAGTGCCTCCAATGTCACACAGCTTCGATTATGGCCTGGGCTTCCTTTTCCACAGAGGAGTGGCGGAGTTCGGAAGCCTGGAGGGTTCTGGAAAAGAAGGCCACGGATCTGCCCGCTTGGTTCAGAGTGGTCGCCAGAGCTACTTCTGATGTGTCGCTCTCGACCTGGAAGGGGAGGGACTCGTCGATGGCGCGCGTCGTGGCCTTTGCGATGTCTGCCTTGTTGCGGTTAAAGGCCTGGCAGGCCTCTGTCGACGGCGGGAAGGTCGTGGTTTGAATGAGGGGACGGGCCTTGTCAGCGTAGTTGGGAACCCATTGGGCGTAGTAAGCAAAGAAACCCAGGCAGCGTTTGAGGGATTTGAGGGTATTGGGGAGAGGGAGTTCCATCAGGGGGCGCATGCGTTCGGGGTCGGGGCCTATCACTCCGTTACGCACTACGTAGCCGAGGATGGCTAGACGGTCGGTGCTAAACACGCACTTATCCTTATTGTAAGTGATGTTAAGGAGTTTTGCGGTTTGGAGAAATTTCCGGATGTTTGTGTCATGGTCCTGCTGGTCGTGGCCGCAGATGGTGACATTATCGAGGTACGGGAAGGTAGCCCGTAATCCGTACTTGTCGACCATTCGGTCCATCTCCCGTTGGAAGACCGAGACCCCATTTGTGACACCGAATGGAACCCTAAGGAAGTGGTAGAGGCGCCCATCTGCCTCGAACGCGGTGTACTTACGGTCACTCGCGCGGATGGGGAGCTGGTGATAGGCGGACTTGAGGTCTACAGTGGAGAAGACTTTGTATTTCGTGATATCGTTTACCATGGCGGAAATACGGGGGAGAGTTGCGTAAACCGGTTGATGGTCTGGCTATAGTCGATGACCATCCGGTTTTACTCCCCAGTCCGGACCACCAGCACTTGGGCTCGCCAGGGGCTGTTGCTGGCCTCGATGACCCCTTCCTTCAGCAACCTCTGGACCTCGGACCCGATGAAGGTCCGGTCCTAGGCGCTGTACCGTCTGCTCCGTGTCGCGACGGGTTTGCAATCGGGGGTGAGATTAGCAAACAAGGAGGGGGGGTCCACTTTGAGGTACGCGAGGCTGCAGACAGTGAGGGGGGGTATAGGGCCGCCGAATTGGAAGGTCAAGCTCTGCAGGTTGCACTGGAAGTCCAGTCCTAGGAGTGCCGGTGCGCAAAGGTCAGGGAGGACAAGGAGTTTGTAATTTTAAAAAACCTTTTAAAGACCGTGAGGTCCGCGATGCAGCAGCCGGTGATGCGGACGGAGTGCGAACCTGAGGCTAACCCAATTTTGTTAACTGTCCATTCAGCTTAACCATGGCCGCGTCGTAATCTTTTTCCTCCGCAATCATCACATAGGCCGCCATGCCCACGCTGGAGTGGAGCATATGAAGCTTCTGTGCCATGGTGGAGGGGCTGTTTGCGGATGCCAGGTAACCATACAAACATGCCAGCCAATGTTTAAAGATTTCTGAAGCGTTCTGAGTTTGCGGGCTGATGCGGAGGCATTCGGGTTTGATCCGGAGCTCCATCTTCAAAATTCTAGCTTATTAAATTGATGAACCATCAATTGAATGCGAGACGAGTTGCTGTACAAAAGTTAGGCTTTAATAAGCTAGATGTTAGCCCTGCGGTCGACTACAGTAAATGGACGACCGCCGGGCGTACTGGGTATTTATACCTCGCCCTGGAGGCGGGGTTAACTCAGCCTCTCGACCAATCGGGGAGCCGTCACATGACTGGTCTCAACCAATCGGTCGAGAGGCACATGACCAATGGTAAGCCGGTGTTCTGCACCAATGGCAGGCAGCTATGTTAATCATACCTCCACATCATGTGAAACCGAGAGAAGCAGGAGTACTCCTGTCTCCATAGAACTTCAGAGATCTACTGTCAACCTGCAATCCCCACATCGCATTCTCTTTCCTTACCAATGAGCACTCAGCAGAGAGTTAGGCAACCCAAAAGAGATCTGGCAGCTCAACCCAATTCTTCGATTGACCTGTCTTCAGATGAGGTGCGACAGCCATTTTTGATTAAATCTTAGGCCTACTAGATTAGGATTGTTCCTTGTACCCAGTTTCTGTCAGCCTAGTAACATGAACTAATTTCTACCACATCTCGTTGACATCAATATTCTTACTCGGGCCATGGTAAAATGAACTAACCTGGGCAGGTCTGACTGTCAAAATTGCAGGTACCTTTATCAGACCTGAGTTAAGTTCTTGCAAGCTAAAGCTGAGCCATTTTGAAATGCATGTTTCCTATTTCTGTGAAATAGCTATGAATTTGCGTAGATTAAGTGCCCGGGTGGCTAAATGTGATGATTGTGCCAGATTGTTTATTTTGTGTTATGCACAGAAGGCATTTTGGCAGCTGTTGACCGTTGAGGTGGATACTGCTGGAATCAGGTAAACACTACAGAAAGCAGTAAAGATAAATATCCAAAAAGGAAAATCGTAATAAGTATATTTTATTTCAATTAAGTATTCCTTCTATACTTGGCAGTAAGTATAGTGCTAAATTTAATAATCAGGCAATTCTGTGATAAGTAACAACGTACTTTATTTTTAAATAATTGTAGTTTTCACCTGCTTCAGTGAACAATGACACAAATAACCCATGGAACCAAGAAAAATATTTGCAAATGATAATTACGAGGTGAAACATGGAGAGAAAAGAAAAATAAAAAGGTTTTAGACTGCAACTTCTGTCGTTCTTTGTGCACAGAATTAGTGCAGCCTGGCTGAGGATAGAGGATGCATGTGGAGGTGTGTAATTTGGGGTGAAGCCCAGTTCTGTCAGGTTTCAAGCCTTCCTTAGCCATTCTGAGTAATGATCTGGGATAGTGCAGTGATATCACATTCGGAGGACAGGCTAGCAGAACACTCGTTTGATTGATGTTAGAAAAGTGATAGAACCGTAATCCAGCAGATCAGCACTGAAATCTACCTGTTGAGAACTAATGGCCAGGCAGGCAAGGTATTCCTGTGCAATTGTCATGCCCCCACAGGAAGGTTGTTCAATATTCCACAAGCACTATTAATGGCAAAATTGCTTAAATTCTCTCAGTCCCAGGATTTAGAACATAGAACATACAGTGCAGAAGGAGGCCATTTGGCCCATCGAGTCTGCATCGACCCACTTAAGCCCTCACTTCCACCCCATAACCCAATAACCCCTCCTAACATTTTTAGACACTAGGGGCAATTTAGCATGGCCAATCCACATAACCAGCACGTCTTTGGACTGTGAAAGGAAACCAGAGCACCCAGAAGAAACCCAGGCAGACATGAGGAGAACGTGCAGACTCCTCACAGAGGGTATAGTACCATTTGGCCCCGCCATTTTGGCGCCGATCTTTTGGCGCCGTTTTTTTGGCGCTGAATTGGTTTGGCGCCGATTGTTTTGGCATTCAACGATTTGGCGCCGGATCTTAATTACCTACTTAATAACCACTTTTAAAACCAACATTTTAAATGTAGTTCTGTACCTAGTTCCACCAAAATTCCACCTAGTTCTGTAGCGCAACATACTCTTAGAATTTTACTCTAAAAATTTAAAAGTAGTTAAGTCTAATTTTACTTTACTGATTCTCATAAAAATTTATGAGAATCAGTAAAGTTTGCAGAAATGGCTGAAAGTATTTTAAGTAAGAAAGACAAACCTAAATTTTCTCACAGAATAAAGATTTCGTACTTTTATCCTAGTTTCATTTAATACATTTATTTACATGCTTTGGCGCCAAACCGTGGTGGGCCAAAAAAATAAGCGCCATAACAACTGAGCGCCAAAAAAACGGCGCCAAAAGATCGGGGCCAAAAAGGCGGCGCCAAAAAGCACCCGACCCCTCACAGAAGAGATGAGGTAATTAGCAGGTGCGCGCCCCTCCCCACTCTCTTCTCGTGGAATATCAAGGCTTCTTTATAGGACTATACATTGTGTAAAGCCATTAAAAAGATTCTGATTTAACATCACTTTTCCAATCATCAGCCCATGATCTCATTGGCTGCACTGCAGCAATTTAATGTTGGGAGCAGTATTAATCACTTTGAGGGGAGATTTTATGCACCTTCCAAGGAAATCCTGCCTTGGTGAACTGCTGGCCAATCAGCTGGCCGGAAGCTCTGTCATCCCAGCAGTGTGAACCAGGAGCGGTGGCTCCTGCTGGGATATCAGGTAAGTCCCATCATGCCAAGTAGTGAGGGAAGTCCAGGCTCCGGATTCTCAGAGAGAGGAGTTGAAGAAAGGTGGTGGTGGGGGGAGGAGGGTTGGGGTGGCGGGTGCAAAAGATCATGTGGGAGGTGTGATGATCGGAATACCTTGCCCCTTTAAGAGACTTGGCATTGCGCCTTTAAGAGGCTTGGAACCCTGGGGGACTCCACCTCTGGCTACGCCCCCTGGGAAACAGTATTTAAGATGAGACTCCATTTTGCGAGCACACTTCTCTTGGATGCTGCCATTGTTCAACGCTTATTAAAGCCTTTGATTACTGACCTAACTTTCGCGTCGTAATTGAGAGTGCCTCAGGAGGGGTTAAAGGTGGGGTGAGCTGGACAGAGGGCTGACTCCAGTTGGACCAGAGGATCGTCAAAGGTGATCCCCCACCTTGACTGACACCAGCTCATGCAGCTAATGCTGATGGACGTACCACATGGCAAAGACCGCCGCCCAAGCACGGGAAAGTACGAGTGGCATTGATTGACCATATAAGGGGCTCAATAGGCCCAAGGGTGAGTGGGAATCCTGTTGCACCCCAGAGTTTTCAGATAGATCTTGGGCTGGTAGATAGCTGGAAAGCCACCCATTGATTCCCTGCCTTCAAACCCAACAGGAGAAGAGCATAAAGTCCAGCCCATGTTTCAGCAATGAATAACATTTTGGAAAATTAGAAAAAAATATTTATTCAAATAACTGATTAAAAATTGAAGCTTTGGAGAAAAGAATGACAATAAATAAATATACAAATAAAGCACTTCCACCTGAATCAAATACTGAAAATTCAATGTGGAACAGAAAGTAATTTTATTCAAAACTATGTACAATGAATAGTGAAGATTGTATATTTTAGCAAAGATTATTTAAATTAATTACTTTCAAGCATGTGTAAAGATTTTGAAACATTTGAGAAAGTGCGAATGATATTATGAGACATAAATTCTCCAGGAAACGAATAGAAAGGAATGAAATGAAAATCGCTTATTGTCACAAGTAGGCTTCAAATGAAGTTATTGTGAAAAGCCCCTAGTCGCCACATTCCGGCGCCTGTTTGGGGAGGCTGGTACGGGAATTGAACCATGCTGCTGGACTGCCTTGGTCTGCTTTCAAAGGCCAGCTATTTAGCCCTGTGGTAAACCAGCCTCTCTGCACATCTGTACAATGAACTGTTGCAGTCCATGTGATGTAGTTGATGTCAAGGACAGTTCCTCTCACTCCACCTCACTTCATACTTACACAGTATATTAATACTGTGCAATAAAATAATAGTGTCAGAGTAAAATAATAATAGCAACATAAACTCGTCAAAAAATGTTGAGATAAATATTGGGCGGAATTCTCCCAAACAATTACTAGGAACGCCATTCTCCGGAAAGATTTCCAAGTGTGCGGGCACTGCGTGAGCTCACCGGCGCTCGGCCCGGCGAGGCCAGGACGCTCTTCAATGTTAATTGGTCCACTTCATGAGGCCCCACAGGCTTCACGCTGCAAATAAAACCTCGCCAGCCGATTCGCCAGGACCCCGCTCACCAGCCCCCGCTAACAAGGTCGGTCAGCATTTAAACAGCAGTTGCACAGCCAAAACCACTCAGTTCGCAGCTATGGCGCCAAGAATACCGGCCCCAGGATTTGGAGAAGCGGACATGGGTAGACTCCCAGATGCGGTACAGGTCAGGAAGGGTGTCCTGTTCCCCCGAGGGTCCTGGAGAGTGAGCCACAGGGCAGCCTATGCCGCTTGAGACCAAGTGGCGGCGGTTGTCAGCTTGGGAAGTGTGACAAGGAGATCTGGCCTCCAGTGTCGCAAGAAGGTCAACGACCTACACAGGGCAGCACGGGTGAGTTGACACCAATGCACCCCCCTCGAGACTTTTCTGCCCTCTTGCAAGCATCCACACCCCCAACCCTCCACGAGGCCCCCAAGCCTCCTTTCAACCCCTCTCCAAACCTTCCTTCTCACCCTCCCCCACCACTGTGAACCACGCGTGTGGCTAACAATGCCCACTCTGTTTCCGCAGGGGAAGCTTTCCCATAATCACCAGACTGGCGGAGGGGTGCCTGAATTAAGAATCCTCGGCCTTCAAGGAACAGGCCATGGAGATGACGGGGGTAGCTGGGGACAGAGCCATCACCCATGAGGAGGTTGGCAGATGCCGCAGAGGTGAGGATCCACTGGGTACTACCCGGAGGACCTGTCAAATGTGAGCTGTTATTGCCATGCTGGCTGATCTATCCCTCACACTGACCACACGTCCATGGGTCCTCCAGCTGATGACGCCAGCCCATCTGGGATGGCCCCCTCCCCTGCCTCCCATGAGACCACCACGGAGGAGAGCTACGAGGTGACCACGATCGAGGCATCACAGCTATAATCCCCACCCTCCACCAGTGCAGATACACGCAGCTCAGTAGAAAACATTGATGGTCAGGCTTCTGCTGTACAACCTGGTGAGCACCATATAGTTGCTGATGTACATCAGGTGCAGGCAGGAACCTCCAGGTGGGACACCAGTCAGAGGTCTGCTGGATCCGAGGGCTCAGTTGGGTCCCAGCCAGATGCTGAGCCTATGGAACAGGTGTACCCGGACCTGATGGAGACATTAGGGAGTGGCCAGGCTATCCAGAGGGAGATGTCAGTGTCACTTCATCAGGTCCATAGCCGATTGGGGAGACCCAGAGGCTACGGGCGCAGGAGATATCACCAGCAATGCATGGCATTGGAGCCAACATTGCTAGGGTGGAGACCGCAGCGGAGAGCCTGGTAAATGACATCGGCAGCATTAGTGGAGGTGTCCAAGGCATTGCGCAGGTGGTGAAGGCCATGGCTGAGGGCTGCGGCAGAATGTCCGACTCGATGGGGGACGTGACCTAGTGCCAGGCTGACCTTGATGAAGTTCTGTGAGATGTGTCCCGCTCTCAGATGAGAATGTCCGAGGTGCTGTGGAGCTTGTCCCAGTCGCAGGTCGGCATTGGCAAGGCACTCCAGAGCATGGCCCAATCAATGAGGAGGGCATCAACATGATGGTACAGACTTCGGGGAGCCACCAGGGCTGCCAGGTCCACATCTCGGAGGGGCAACTGGGCTCGAACCAGCTGCCCCTCAATCCCGAGGTGAACCATAGGGCCCTATGTGCACCAAGCGGAACGGGACAGCGCTGAGCGCCAACAAAGACTTGTCCCAAGGAGTGGAGATTGTGCTAACAGCTCCCCCAAGTTCCACCTATCTGATGAGGCTGGGACAGGGCGGCACGGTAAGTGCGGCATGGCCCTCCAGCCCCAGAGCCCCCACAGCCCCCAGAAGATGCCTACCAGGGGCATCAAGACCACTGAACATGGTAAGCAGCTGCCTACCCCCATCTCCCATGTGCATTCTGGGGACCTACCTAGACGTAGCGGTAGAGCAAGGAAGGCTAGGCACGTCGAGGATCACTGAAAGCATCGAGGAAGGGGAAGACAGAGCGGGCTAGGTAGGGGGTGATGAGGTGGTGGGGTGAGTGGGGGAGCACCATCTGGGGGACAGTGGGGCATTTTTGGACACATGTGGCACATGAAAAACTCTTGATAACAAGCTGTATGATGCCTCTGTCACTTTCTTTTGCATGGGGGCCGACCTCCGAACTCTTGGCCCATCTCTCGAGACATCCCCCTCCCTGGGCACATCAGGTGTGGGTGATGTGTGTGAGCGAGCACTCAGCAGTCAGGTAGGGGTCAGACTATGGCATAGAATTAGGAGCACCAGCGCTTAGCTCTCTGCAGGTTATCATCAACCCCCTGCCCTTGACAGTCACCCGCTGATGGTGTTGGAGTGACGTTGCACATACGCTGGGAGGGTAGGAAATGGTGAGGGGGGTGGTGGGGAAGGTAACGATGATGGACCAGACCATGTCCAAAGTGAAACGGGTGTATATGAGGGCCTCCCTAGCCGTCCGGGCTTGCCGGACCCTTGCCACTGCCACCTGTCCTGCAGCGTCCAGCTGGCCCTCTGGTTCCTCCCTGGGCTCCTCGTCCAGCCCCTGCTGGTCCAGTGTTTCCTCATCATCCTGGTTCTCCACCCCTTCCTCCTCCTCCTCTATGGAGGTGGGCTCATGTTCCTTATTCCCCACCTTCAGCACAAGGCCCTGCTGCTGTGCCAGGTTGTGGATGACACAGCAGACCACCACAAAGCGGGTGAAACTCTGGCGGTGTACGTCAGTGCACCACCAGAGCGGTTGAGGCTTTGGGACCACATCTTGAGCAGTCTGAAGCACCATTCAAAAACAGCCCACGTTGCCACATGGGCCTCGTTGTGTTAGGTCTCCGCTTCAGTCTCCAGCCTCCATACTGATTGATTGATTGATATTTATTGTCACATGTACTGAAGTACAGTGAACAGTATTTTTCTGTGGCCAAGAGAACATACACAGTACGTACATATTAGACAAAAGAATAATCGACAGAATACATTGACAAATGGTACATCAACAAACAGTGGTTGGTTACATTGCGGAACAAGGGGCCAAACAAAGCAAATACATGAGCAAGATGAGTGTGGGGCATCGTGAATAGTGTTCTTACAGGGAACAGATCAGTCCGAGGGAAAGTCGTCAAGGAGTCTAGTAGCTGTGGGGAAGAACATCGAACATAGAACAGCACAGCACAGAACAGGCCCTTCAGCCATCGATGTTGTGCCGAGCAATGATCACCCTACTCAAACCCACGTATCCACCCTGTACCAGTAACCCAACAACCCCCCCTCCCTAACCTTACTTTTTAGGACACTACGGACAATTTAGCATGGCCAATCCACCTAACCCGCACATCTTTGGACTGTGGGAGGAAACCGGAGCACCCGGAGGAAACCCACGCACACACGGGGAGGACGTGCAGACTCCGCACGGACAGTGACCCAGCCAGGAATCGAACCTGGGACCCTGGAGCTGTGAAGCATTTATGCTAACCACCATGCTACCGTGCTGCCCATTAGCTGTTCCCATGTCTGGATGTGCGGGTCTGTGTCATTAGTTAGGTCCTCAGTGGTACCTCTTATCCACAAGAGCTAACCGCCCAATCTAGGGTGGTCCTGGAAGATGCCAGGGATGCCTGACTGCCCCAGGATGTAGCTGTCATGCACACATGCATGATCTTAATCACATAGATTGGGCAAAATCAAATGAGCTACAATGTCTTAGAGGAGGAATTCCTGGAGTGTATAGGGGATGATTTTCTTGACCAATATGTGGAGGAACCAACTAGAGAGCAGGCCATCTTAGACTGGGTACTGTGAAATGAGAAGGGAATCATTGCCAATCTGGCTGTGCGAGACCCCTTGGGGATGAGCGACCATAACATGGCGGAATTTGTTTTATCAAAATGGAGAGTGAAGTAGTTGATTTGGAGACTAGGGTGCTGAATCTTAATAAAGGAAACTATGAAAATATGAGACGTGAGTTGGCCTTAATAGGTTGGGGAGAGATACTTAAGGGGATGACAGCGGATAGACAATGACAAACATTCAAGGAAAGCATGGAGGAACTGTAGCAACTGTTCATTCCTGCCTGGCATAAAATTAAAATGGGTAAAAGGGCCAATCTATGGCTTACAAAGGAAATTAGAAATAGTATCCGATCCAAAGAAGAAGCATACAGATTGGCCAAGAAAAATAATAGATCTGAGGATTGGGAGCAGTTTAGAATTCAGCAAAGAAGGACAAAGGGATTGATTAAGAAGGGGAAAATACAGTACGAAAATAAGCTTGCCGGGAACATAAAGACTGACACCAAGAGTTTCTATAGATATGTGAAGAGAAAGTGGTTGGTCAAGACAAATGACCTGAGGAAGGAGCAGTGCTCCGAAAGTTAGTGTTTGAAACAAACCTGTTGGACTTTAACCTGGTGTTATAAGACTTCTTACTATGCTCAGCCCAGTCCAACGCCGGCATCTCCACATCAAGACAAATGAAGGCCCCCTACAGACAGAAACAGGGGAATGCATAATAAGGGACAAAGAAATGGCTGAGCAATTAAATACATACTTTGGTTCTGTCTTCACAAAAGAGAACACAAATCAGATACCAGAAATGTTGGAGAATGAAAAGTTTAATGAGGAGGAAGAACTGAGGGAGACCAACATTAGTAGAGAAATGGTGCTGGGAAAACTGATGGAATTGAAGGCGGATAAATCCCCAAGGCCCGACAATCTGCATCCCAGAGTGCTTAAGGAGGTGGCTCTGGAAATAGTGGATGCATTGGTGGTCATCTTCCGGGATTCTATAGACTCTGGAACAGCCCGTGCAGATTGGAGGGTAGCTAATGTCACTCCAATATTCAAAAAGGGAGGTAGAGAGGAAGTAGGGAATTATAGAGCAGTAAGTCTAACATCGGTAGTGGGAAAAATTCTTGAATCCATTATCAAGGACTTTATAGCGGAACATTTGGATAGCAGTGGCAGGATCAGTCAGAGTCAGCATGGATTTATGAAGGGGAAATCATGCTTGACAAACCTGTTGGAATTATTTGAAGATGTAACCAGTACAGTTGACAAGATGGAGAGCCAGTCGCTGTGGTATACTTGGACTTTCAGAAGGCGTTTGACAAAGTCCTGCAGAAAAGATTATTGTGCAAAATTAAAGTGCATGGGATTGGGGGGAGCGTATTGAGGTGGATAGAAAACTGGTTGGCAGAGAGGAATCAAAGAGTGGGAATTAATGGGTCCTTTTCAAATTGGCAGGCAGTAACCAGTGGGGTACCACAGGGATCAGTGCTGGGACCCCAGATATTCATAATATACATTAATAATTTGGATGAGGGAACAAAATGTAACATCTCAAAGTTTGCAGATGATTCCAAGTTGGGTGGGAGGGTGATCTGTGATGAGGATGGAGTGATTCTACAGCATGATCTGGACAGGTTGGGCGAGTGGGCAAATCAATGGCAGATGCAGTATAATTTGGATAAGTGTGAGGTTATTCACTTTGGAAGCAGAGTACTACCTGAATCGTCGTAAATTGGTAGAATGGAGTGTGCAGCGGGATCTGGATGTCCTTGTGCACCAGTCACTGAAGGTAAGCATGCAGGTGCAGCAGGCAATTAAGAAGGCTAATGGTATGTTAGCCTTCATTGCAAGAGATTTTGAGTACAGAAGCAGGGATCTGTTGCTGCAATTATACAGGGCCTTGGTGAGGCCACACCTAGAATATTGTGTGCAGTTTTGGTCTCCTTTTCTGAGGAAGTATGTTCTTGCTCTCGAGGGAGTGCAGCAATGGTTTACCAGACTGATTCCAGGGATGGCGGGATGTCATATGAGGACAGATTGACTAAGTTAGGATTGTTCTCGCTGGAGTTCAGAAGAATGAGGGGGGGGGCCTCATGGAGACTTATAAAATTCGAACAGGTCTAGACAGGGTAGATGCAGAGAAGATGTTCCCAATGGTGGGTGTGTCGAGAACCAGGGATCACAGTCTGAGGATACAGTGTAAACCATTTCGGACAGAGATGAGGAGACATTTCTTCACCCAAAGAGTGGTGAGCCTGTGGAATTCATTACCACAGGAAGTAGTTGATGCTAAAACATTGAATATATTCAAGAGACGGCTAGATATAGCACTTGGGGAGAATGGGATCAAAGGCTATGCAGAGAAAGTAGGATTAGGCTATTGAGTTGGATGATCAGCCAGAAGGCCTCCTCCTGCTCCTATCTTTTATGCATCCATGTATCTATGTATCTATGGTGGTCACACTGCCCATCTCATGAGATCTCGTCAGATCTCCTGAGGCATTACAAGCATCGCAAATATCAAGAGAGGCCTCTATCGAGATTTAACGACCTTGTCACGTTACCAAATTGGGACGAGATGAGGCCATTCAATCATGTCTCAATCTCATTAATGAGATGAAAATGAATGCCAATTAGCTCTGATCAGGTTCTCATCATTTCTGGGCAAAATCCTGATAATGCCATCTTGAGTGTATCGGAAACCATTTGGCGCCTGCGCAACTCCTATGTCGGGCCACTTCCAGAATTCTCCAAAGCGCCCCCATTGGCTAATGTTTGTTTTCAGAATAATAACATCATGTAAAATAACTGCATTGTTGGAACAGATTTTCCACATGTGCTTGGATGTACTGGGTTATTGAAGCATAGTCGCAAACCAAGCAGGGAAAACCATATGCACTCTATTCCCTTATTCTGATGTGGAAATCTCTGTCAAGGTAGCAGTTATCTGTCCGTGAAATAATAGACCTGCTCCAACAGAATGGCTCATCCCCTTTGGATTGTTTTTAAGATCAACCATACTGGCAGGCTGTTCTCAGTTCCCTCCATGGCCTTACCCCTCATTAATATTCTCCAGACCTGCAACCATCCAAGGTATCTGGACTCCTCCACTTCTAACGTCTTGAGCATTGCCGATTTTAGTCACTATACCATTGGTCACTGTGCTTACAGCTTCCAAAGTCCTAACATCTGGAAATTCTTCCTTGAACCAATCTGCCTCTCTGCCCCTCTTTCCTCCTTTAAGAATTTCTTTAAATCCACCTTGGATCAACATTCTGGTCATCTGGCCTATTGTATTTTATGTGGTTTATCAGATTATGTGTTATAATGTCTCTCTGATGCACCATGGGCTGCTTTACCACATAAAAATGCTAAATAAATATAAGTTTTGTTATATGCCAGTGAGCACAGAGGTAATGGGTAATGGAGCAGCTGATGCAGTTTATACAGGAGGGCTTCACCAAGCAGAAACAGGAATGCTTGGACCAGATTAAGGAGTCGATTGCGGGGCTAGAACTCAGACTGGATGTCAAGATCGGGCGATCCAGAAAGTGGAGAAGGCACTGGCTGAGCAGGAGGAGCACCAAGCTGCAGTGCAGTTGGAGGTGGGGATGCTGAGAGACCAGCAGAAAAGGCTCCAGGAGAAGGTGGAGGATCTAGAGAACAGGTCCTGCCGGCAGAACTTGAGAATTGGGGTCTCCCGGAGGGATCCTAAGGAACGGACCCAGGGGCATACATAGCGGGCATGTTCGAGAAGTTACTGGGGGAGGGGACTTTCACCCGACCCTTGGAGGTGGACAGGGTGCACAAAGCACTTGTGAGGAAACCGCGTGTGGGGGACCCCTGAGGGCAATGGTGGTGAGATTTCACAGGTATCTGGACAAGGAGTGTATCTTATGGCAGGCCAGGCAGACACGGAGCTGTAAATGGGAGAACAGCATCCTACATATATACCAGGATCTGAGTGCGGACATGGCCTGGAGAAGAGAAGGGTACAACCAAATATAGTCGCCCCTTTTCAAGAAGAAGGTCAAGTTTGGGCTGCTGTATCTGGCCCATCGTTGGGTCACTCATGAGTAGCAACATTTTTACTTCGGGTTGCCCGAGGAAGCGATGGGCTTTGCTAGAAGGAAAGGGCTAGTATCGGACTGAGGTGTTTGAACTGAACTTTGCTACAGCGTTCATGTTAAAAAAGTTTTTGTCTTTGGACAGAATGCCTTCTGTATTGATCTGGGGCCTGTGGCTGAGCTGTGTGAGTTAAAGTTTGCATTTGAACTGATGGGGGATGGAAGTGTGAATTTTAGATGTTTGATCTTCTTTTTGATTTCTTTTGCGTTTTTTTTGGGCAATTGAGTTGGGATTGCTTTCGTTTGCAGATGTGTCCGAGTGGGGGGGAGGGGGGGGGGGTAACAATAGGTGGGAAAATGTCTGGCGCCATGGGCGGGGCCACCAAGCTAGCTTGGCGGGCTAGCTCACGGAAGCACAGTGGGGGTGAGCAGATGTTAGCTTTGTTGAAGGGGTAGTTTGCATAGTGCTGTTACTGGGGGGGGGGGGGGGGGGTGAAATGTTCTGCTGACGGGGGAGGGACTTTTGCTGTGGGACAATAGGGTGGACAGGGCAGAGGCTGCCTAGGGGCGGGCCTGAGGATATGTGGAGTGCGAGCTGGAGATAGCCCAAGAAAGATGATGGCTGATCGGCGGATGCCCCGCAACCAGACTGATCACATGGAACGTAAGAGGGCTAAATGGGCCGGTTAAGAGGGCACGCATGTTCACGCATTTGAGGGGATTGAAGGCGGACGTCGCAATGTTGCAGGACAGGAGTAACTGACCAGGTCAAATTAAGGAAGGGATGGGTCGGACAGGTTTTCAACTTGGGGCTGGATTCTAAGACTAGAGGGGTCGCAATCCTGATTAACAAGCGACTGTCATTCAAGGCGTGAAGAACAGTTGCGGATTTGGGAGGTTGATACATCATGGTTAGTGGGAAGCTGGAAGGGCTGCCGGTGGTGCTCGTGAATGTGTACGCGCCAAATTGGAATGATGTGGAGTTCATAAGGAGGATGTAGGAGAAGATCCCGGACCTGGATTCACATAAGTTGTTCATGGGGGGGGGGGGTGGGACATCAACACTGTCATTGACTCAGGGCTTGACCGGTCCAGCTCAAGGACAGGCAGGGTGTCAGCAATGGCAAAGGAGCTAAAGGGGTTTATGGAGCAGATGGAGGGGGGTGGACCCATGGAGATTTGGGCGGCCGAGAGTGAAGCAGTTTTCCTTCTACTCGCACGTGTACAAAGTCTGCTCCTGGATTTACTTTTTTATCCTGAACAGGGCTTTACTGACGGGGGTAGTGGACACTGAGTATTCAGCGATCACGATCTCGGATCATGCCCTGCACTGGATTGACCTACAGGTGAGCAAGGAAGGTGGCCAACGACCGCACTTGAGGCTGGATGTTGGACTTTTAGCGGATGAGGAGGTGTGTGAGCAGCTGAGGAAATGTATCCAGAACTATCTGGAAGTTAACAACACAGGTGAAGTCTCGGCTGCACTGGTCTGGGAGGCGCTGAAGGCGGTGGTTAGAGGTGATCTCGATACAGGCCCACAGGGAGAAGGCAGACAGTGCAGAGATGGGCCGACTGATAAGAGAAATACTACAAGTCGACAGGAGGTATGCGGAGGTCTCAGAGGCAGGGCTTCTAAGGGAACGGCAGAGGCTACAGGCGAAGTTTGGCTTGTTAACTACAGGGAAGACGGTGGAGCAGCTGAGGAAGGCAAGGGGGGCGATGTATGAATATGGGGAGAAGGCCAGCAGAATGCTTGCTCAGCAGCTAAGAAAGAGGGAGGCAGCCAGGGAGATTGGGAAAGTAAGGGACAGAGAGGGGAACCTGGTCGGAGATTCAGCAGAGGTTAATAAGGCATTTAAGGAGTTTTACAGCAGGCTGTATGAGTCAGAACCCCCAGCTGGGCCGGAGGGGATGAGGCAATTCATAGCGGGGCTGAGGTTCCCGAAGGTGGACGAAGGGTTGGTAGAAGGGCCAGGGGCCCCGATTGGGTTGGAAGAAATAGCAGAAGGGCTGAAAGCCATGCAGTTGGGTAAAACCCCGGGACCGGACGGGTACCCAGTGGAGATATATAAAAAGCTTTCTGGGTTACTGGGGTCACTGCTGATGAGGACATTTAATGAGGCAAGGGAGAGAGGGGGGCCACTATCTCATTGATTCTGAAGCGGGATAAGGACACGGAGCTATGCAGGTCCTACAGACCAATCTCCCGACTAAATGTAGACGCCAAACTGTTGGCCATAATCTTGTCCTCAAGGATCAAAGACTGCATTCTGGACATGATTGGGGAGGACCAGATGGGATTTATTAAGGGTAGGCATTTGGCGGCCAATATAAGGAGGCTGCTGAATGTAATTATGATGTCCCCAGAGGATAGGGACGTGGGGGTAGTGGTCGCAATGGACGCAGAGAAGGCATTTGATCAGGTGGAATGGGATTATCCATGGGAGGTACTGGGGCGGTTTGGATTTGGATAGGGCTTCATCGACTGGGTTAGACTGCTGTATCAGGTGCCCGTGGCGAGTGTTCGGATGAACAGGTTGGCATTGGGCTATTTTAGGCTGTACCGGGGTACGAGGCAGGGATTCCCCCTCTCCCCACTGCTGTTCGCGCTGGCCATAGAGCCGCTGGCAATTGCGTTGAAAGCCTCAAGGGGCTGGAAGGGGCTGGTCCAGGGAGGGGGTGGAACAAGAGTCTCGCAATACGCGGACGACCTGCTCCTATATGTTTCGAACCCACTCGAAGGGATGGAAGAAATTATGAGTATTCAGAGGGATTTTGACCGGTTTTCGGGTTATAAATTGAAATTGAATATGGGTAAAAGTGAGATGTTCGCGATCCAGGCAAGGGGGCAGGAGAGGCGGTTGGGGGAGCTGCCGTTTAGAGTGGTAGGGGGAGGCTTTAGGTATCTCGGCATCCAGATGGCGTGGGAATGGGAAAGGCTGCACAAGCTAAATGTGGCCCGACTAGTAGACCAAATGAAGGACAATTTCCAAAGGTGGGACGTGCTCCCGTTGTCACTGGCTTGGAGGGTACAGACAGTGAAAATGACGGTCCTCCCGAGATTCCTGTTTGTGTTTCAGTGTCTCCCCATCTTTATCTCGCGGTCCTTCTTTAAACGGGTCAACAAGGTGATCTCTGGCTTTGTATGGGCGGGTAAGACCCTGCGAGTTAAAAAGGGGATGCTTGAGCAGAGCCGGGGGGGGAGGGCGGGCTAGCGCTGCCGAACTTTAGTAATTATTATTGGGCGGCGAATATAGCCATGATTAGGAAATCGATGGTGGGGGGGGTTCGATGTGGGACCGTGTAGAGGCGGCATCATGTTTGGGGGCATTGGCAATGGCGTCTCTGCCATTCCCGCCAGCATGGTACTCCACCAGCCCCATGATGGTAGTGGCCCTCAGAGTCTGGGGGCAATGGAGGAGACATGTGGGAGCAGAGGGAGCATCGGTTTGGTCTCCAATCCGCAATAATCACCGGTTTACCCCGGGGAGGCTGGGTGGAGGGTTCCATAAGTGGCAGAGAGCAGGGATCAAGAGGATGGGAGGTAAGTTTATAGAGGGGAGCTTTCCCAGCCTGAGGGAGTTGGACGAGAAATTTGAATTGATGGGAGGGAACGTGTTTAGTACCTGCAGGCGCGAGACTTCCTATGCATGCAGGTCTTAACCTTCCTGCTCCTACCACCAAGGAGGATACAGGACAGGATAGTTTCCAGAATGTGGGTGGGAGAAGGGAGAGTTTAGAATACGGTGTTAGAAAAGGTGGGACCCGTGAGGGAGGAAGACGGCTTTTGCACTATGTTTATATACACTGTTTCTTCTGTTATTGTTATAAAACCATAAATACCTCAATAAAATTTTTATTAAAAAAAGGAAGTGTGTTGAAATATTTGCAACTAGAGGTAACAAAGAAATGGATTATAACTGCAGCACAGTAAGGACTTTCTGTGAGGAAGAACAAATAGTTTAGCTTTCATTGAACTGTGTCATGGAAAGTAATCCGGGGTGAAATGGAAAATGGTAGCAATAAGGGTAACGCAGAGCGCAGGAAGATGGTGGGAACAGTCCACATCCTTTTCATGCTGTGGTATTTTTCTTCCCAGCCTCCCGTATATCATGGTTGTCTTACCTCTTCCCCTTGTTCAAGAGGTTCGCCGTTCCTCTTCCCCTTGTTCTTATTCCCCGCCACTCCAGCCAGTACATTAACAACCAGCAGAAATACCATAGCCACTGATTCATAACAAATATGGATGGACAGCTGGAAAAACACAGCTGATTAAATGACAAATATAGCTGCTGAGGACAAAAGTTCACTGGTATGCAGCTGTAAACTGGAAGCAAGAAACACAAAATAAACCTAACACTACAAGCATGATGTTAAGCCAACACCAGGGATAGGATACTCCAGCCAGAGGATTCCAAGGTTGACATCTGTGAAGACAGCTAGAAATTTCTGGCCTGCAATTACACTCTTGTTCTTTCTCACTTTACCAATGTGAGGTTAAACTAGGTGTGAGCCTGTGCCCAGGCTGCTCCGATACATGTTTAAATGCAACTTTGGCATATACTGGCACAGCACATTTTGGAGGTGCTGCTTCTTTCCAGTCGTGGGATAGAGATGTCAGGAAATTGGCCCTATAATTTGGTGTATCCATCAAATAAATTGTTAGTATTTTTCATAATTAACTTCTGTTGTTGGTATGATTAAATGGAGAGAATTTGTTCTTACTGTGTATGGACATAAATGATTACTTGCACATAGAGGCTTGTTGGTATCTTACTGGACTTGGTACTCCAGAGGGGCTAATAATTTAGAGAGCATGAGTTCAAATCTAACCACAGAAGTTTGCATATTTCAATCTGGAAATAGACAGCATCAGGTGATCGTTGACTTAAAAACCAAACTGGTCCATTAATGTCTGTTAGGAAAGGAAGCCTCAGTTCTTTCCCTGTCTGGCTTATATGTGACTCCAGACACACAACAAAAACAATGATGAGATCATCGCGCTCCTGAAAGAGTTTGGAGCCTTCTCGGGCTACAAACTCAACATGAGCAAAAGCGAGATCTTCCCAGTACACCAGCAAGGGGGAGGGGGGGCAGCACTAAAGGGGCTGCCGTTCAAACAAGCCCGACATAAATTCCGCTACCTGGGGATCCAAATAGCCCATGACTGGAAAGGCATCCACAAATGGAACCTCACCAGCCTGGCGGAGGAAGTAAAAAAGGACCTGCAAAGATGGAACACACTCCCACTCTCCCTCGCGGGGAGAGTCCAGACGATCAAAATGAACGTACTGCCCAGGTTCCTCTTCCTGTTTAGATCCATTCCGATCTACATCCCCAAGGCCTTCTTCAAAGTGCTGGACAAACTTATCATAGTGTTCGTATGGGGGGCGGGGGGGGTAAAAATGCTAGGATCCCAAAGAAGGTTCTACAAAAAACAAAATCCGGGGGGGGCTAGCTCTCCCGAATCTACAATTCTACCACTGGGCGGCAACAGCTGAGCGAGTAAGGGGATGGATCCAGGAGCCAGAAGCCGAGTGGGTGCGTGCGGAGGAGGCCTCCTGCATGGGGACCCCCATCCCCATCCAAAAAACACTCCAGCAGCCCAGTGGTGACAGCCACCCTCCAATCCTGGAACCAACTGCGGCAGCAATTTGGCCTGACCAAAATGTCGAACAAGGCTCCCATCTGCAACAACCATAGGTTCACACCAGCACTGACTGACGCCACCTTCAAAAGGTGGAGACAGGACGGGGGGACACTGGCAATCAGGGACCTATACACGGACGACAGGATCGCAACACTGGACGAACTGACAGAGAAATTTCGGCTAGCCAGGGGGAACGAGCTGCGGTACCTCCAGCTCAAAAACTTCCTACGAAAGGAGACAAAGACGTACCCACAACCGCCACGACAGACACTACTGGAAGACCTACTGCACGCAAGTATCCTAGATAAAGGGAACTGTAGCGACATGTATGACCGACTGGTAGAAAGGGCCGATACCGTACTGGACGCAACAAGAAGGAAATGGGAGGACGACCTGGGGATGGAGATAGGGTGGGGACTCTGGAGTGAAGCACTGCATAGGGTCAACTCAACCTCCACGTGCGCAAGGCTCAGCCTGACGCAACTAAAAGTGGTACATAGAGCCCACTTAACAAGAAACCGTATGAGCAGGTTCTTCCCGGAGGTGGAGGACAGATGCGAACGGTGCCAAAGAGGCCCGGCCAACCACGCCCACATGTTCTGGTCTTGCCCCAGACTTGTGGAGTACTGGACAGCCTTCTTCGAGGTTATGTCCAAAGTGGTGGGGGTGAGGGTGGAGCCATACCCGATAGTGGTGGTCTTCGGGGTTTCAGACCAGCCAGATCTATTCCTGGGGAGGAGGGCGGACGCCCTTGCCTTTGCCTCCCTGATCGCCCGCCGTAGAATCCTGTTTGGCTGGCGGTCAGCAGCACTGCCCAGATCTGCAGACTGGCTGTCCGACCTCTCGGAATCTCTCCAAATGGAGAAAATCAAATTCGCCATCCGAGGGTCGGACGACGGCTTCCACAGAACGTGGGAGGCATTCATGCAATTGTTCCGGGGCCTGTTTGTGGCCAACGAACAAGAGGAAGAATAGTCGGGTGGCCAAGAATCAGGGGAAAATGGATGGGAATCGGGGGAAGGTTGCGGGGGGGGGGGAGGGGAGGGGGGGGCTACGGGTTCATTATGGGGGTTTGACGGCTAGCTAAGGCCCAAAACCAAACTGTAAATAAATGCCAATAAACATGTGCCTCGGCCATATTGGGGAACGTAAAATATGTATGCCGACTAAAGGGGGGAGGCCACAGTTATTATTACGAAGATGCTTACCTGTAAATATATATGTTAATTTTTGCGTGTTCTTTTTTTTCTCTCTCTCTAACAATTTGTAATTTGTTCAATATAAAACATGAAAACTGAATAAAAAACATTTATAAAAAGAAAAAAACAATGATGGGCAGAATTTGCCAGTGTCAGGTTCTCACTGAAAACAGCGTGTATCTCTCCAGATTTTCCACAGCACTCGAGTGAGAATCTTGTTGCTGGGTTCTAGTGGGATTTTGGACACACGTCGCCATTTACACTGACACCAAACATGGGCTCCAAATTGCCCACAATTATTTATATAATGCTTCTAATGTAATTAAATATCTCAAATACTTGACAGGAATGTTATGAAGCAAACATCTGCACCAAACCACATATTAGGGCAGATGGTGAAATATTTGGGCTTGATTTTGCCAGGGTGCCAGGCTGACAGTGCCATGGTGCCCGAGTGGAATAAGAGGTACCAGGGTACCACGCTGCCCTGAGCCTGACTACCCAGGGCCCCCGATCACCTGATAGACCCTTCCCAAGTGCTAGTATGCCTGGTCCACATTGGTGTCGACCAGTGCTGAACAGTGCTGCTCGGGGTCTCCGAGACGCAGGAGTTAGATCCCCACCGTGGGTTACTCCGGCAAGATTTCAGCAGAATTTGGCACGAGCTGGAAAATGTGAATTGGGAGGGTAAATCCACATTTGATATGTGGGAGTCTTCCAAAGATCAGTTGATTAGAATGCAGCACAGCACAGCCCTGCAAAATTAATGAAAGAAATGGCAGGATCAGGAACTATGGATGACATGGAAAATTAGGAAACTAGTCAAAAAGAAAGAGGAAGCATACATAAGGTCTAAGCAACTAAAAACAGACAATGCATTTGAAGAATACAGAGAAAGTAGGAACAAACTCAAACGGGGAGTTAGGAGGGCTAAAAGGGGATTTAAACTGTCATCGGCAAGCAGGGTCAAGGAAAATCCCAAGGCCTTTTAAACATATATAAGGAGCGAGTGGGTAGCGAGGGAAAGAGGAGGCCAAGTCAAGGACAAAGGAAGGAAGTTATGCATGCAGTCAGAGAAAGTGAGTGGGATCCTTAATGACCTTGCCTCAGTATTCACCAAGGAGAGGGACATGACAGATGTTGAGGTTCGGGATAGGTGTGTAAATACTCTAGGACATGTCAGCATAATGAAGGGGGAGCTGTTGGATATCTTGAAATGCATTAAGGTAGACAAATTCCCTGGGCCAGATGGGATATATCCTAAGTTACTATGGGAGGCAAGAGAGGAAATAGTTGGGGCCTTAACAAATACCTTTGCATCATCTTTGACCACCGGCGAGGTTCCAGAGGACTGGAGAATAGCCAATGTTGTCCCTTCGTTTAAGAAGGGAAGCAGGGATAATCCAGGTAATCATAGGCCAGTGAGCCTGGCATCAGTGATGCGGAAGCTGTTGGAGAAGATACTGAGGGACAGGATGTATTCACATTTGGAAGTGAATGGACTTGTTAGTGATAGACAACATGGATTTGTGTGGGGAAGGTCATGTCTTACCAACTTGATAGAGTTTTTTGAGGAGATGACAAAATTAATTGATGAGGGAAAGGCTGTGGATGACATCTTCATGGACCTTAATAAGGCATTTGACAAGATCCCTCATGGCAGACTGGTACAAAAGGTAAAGTCACATCCTTTCTCAGGCATGAAGAAGCCAATAGATCGCGCCATAGTTCCAAGTCAAAATGGTATGTGGCTTGGAGGGTAATTTGGAGATAGTGGTGTTCCAACTCATATGCTTCCCTTGTCCTTCTCTGTGGTAGAGGCCATGGATTTGGAAGGTATTGCTGAAGGAGATTTGATACTTTGCTGCAGTGCATCCTGTAAATGGTACAACTGCTGCCAAAGCTGGTGGTGGATGGGGTGCCAATCAAGTGGATTGCTTTGTCCTCGATGGTTTTGAACTTCTTAGTGTTGTTGGAGCTGCACTCACCCAGCCAAGTAGAGTATTCCATCATACTCCTGACTTTTACCTTGTAGATAGTGGACAGGCTTTGGGGAATCAGAAGGTAGGTTTCTCGCCACAGAATTCCCAACCTTGGATCTACTCTTGTAGATACAATTCAGTTTTTGGTCAATGGTAACCGCTCGCCAGGTTGTTAATATTGGGAAATCAGCTATGGTAATGTCATTGAAAGTCAAGGGGAGATGGTTAGATTCTCTCATATTGGAGATGGTCATTGCCTGCACTTGTGTGGCATGAATATTATTTGCCACATTTTAAAAAATTATTTGATGGGATGCGGGCATCACTATCAAGGCATGCCTTTGTTGTCAATCTCTAATAACCAACCCAAGTCTGAATATTGTCCTGGTCTTACTCTATATGGTCATGCATGATTTGCAGATGGTGCCGAACATTAAACAATCATCAGCGAACATCCCGATTTCTGATTATATGATGGAGGAAAGGTCATTGATGAACCAGCTGAACATAGTCATGGGAGCGAGAGAGACTCACGTTTGGTATGTTGCCTCCCAGGTGCAAGGGTACGTGATGTCTCGGATCGTGTTTTCCGGGTCCTTAAGGGGGAGGGGGAGCAGCCCCAAGTCGTAGTCCACATTGGCACTAACGACATAGGTAGGAAAGGGGACAAGGATGTCAGGCAGGCCTTTAGGGAGCTAGGATGGAAGCTCAGAGCGAGAACAAACAGAGTTGTTATCTCTGGGTTGTTGCCCGTGCCACGTGATAGTGAGATGAGGAATAGGGAGAGAGAGCAATTAAACACGTGGCTACAGGGATGGTGCAGGCGGGAGGGATTCAGATTTCTGGATAACTGGGGCTCTTTCTGGGGAAGGTGGGACCTCTATAGACAAGATGGTCTACATCTGAACCTGAGGGGCACCAATATCCTGGGGGGGAGATTTGTTAGTGCTCTTTGGGGGGGGTTTAAACTAATTCAGCAGGGGCATGGGAACCTGGATTGTAGTTTTGGGGTACGGGAGATTGAGAGTATAGAGGTCAGGAGCACAGATTTGACTTCGCAGGAGGGTGCCAGTGTTCAGGTAGGAGGTTTGAAGTGTGTCTACTTCAATGCCAGGAGTATACGAAATAAGGTAGGGGAATTGGCAGCATGGGTTGGTACCTGGGACTTCGATGTTGTGGCCATTTCAGAGACATGGATAGAGCAGGGACAGGAATGGTTGTTGCAGGTTCCGGGGTTTAGGGGGCAAAAGAGGGGGAGGTGTGGCGCTGCTAGTCAAGGACAGTATTACGGTGGCGGAAAGGATGCTAGATGGGGACTCTTCTTCCGAGGTAGTATGGCTGAGGTTAGAAACAGGAAAGGAGAGGTCACCCTGTTGGGAGTTTTCTATAGACCACCTAATAGTTCTAGGGATGTAGAGGAAAGGATGGCGAAGATGATTCTGAAAAAGAGCGAAAGTAACAGGGTAGTTGTTATGGGAGACTTTAACTTTCCAAATATTGACTGGAAAAGATATAGTTCGAGTACATTAGATGGGTTGTTCTTTGTACAATGTGTGCAGGAGGGTTTCCTGACACAATATGTTGACAGGCCAACAAGAGGCGAGGCCACATTGGATTTGGTTTTGGGTAATGAACCAGGCCAGGTGTTAGATCTGGAGGTAGGTGAGCACTCTGGAAACAGTGACCACAATTCGGTGACCTTTACGTTAGTGATGGAAAGGGATAAGTATACCCCGCAGGGCAAGAGTTATAGCTGGGAGAAGGGCAATTATGATGCCATCAGGCATGACTTAGGATGTGTAGGTTGGAGAAGTAGGCTGCAAGGGTTGGGCACACTGGATATGTGGAACTTGTTCAAGGAACAGCTATTGCGTGTTCTTGATAAGTACGTACCAGTCAGGCAGGGAGGAAGGGGTAGAGCAAGGGAACCATGGTTTACCAAAGAAGTGGAATCTCTTGTTAAGAGGAAGAAGGACGCCTATGTGAAGATGAGGCGTGAAGTTTCAGTTGGGGCGCTTGATAGTTACAAGGAAGCGAGGAAGGATCTAAAGAGAGAGCTAAGACGAGCAAGGAGGGGACATGAGAAGTCTTTGGCAGGTAGGATCAAGGAAAACCCAAAAGCTTTCTATAGGTATGTCAGGAATAAAAGAATGACTAGGGTAAGAGTAGGGCCAGTCAAGGACAGTGGTGGGAAGTTGTGTGTGGAGGCTCAGGAGATAAGCGAGATACTAAATGAATACGTTTCGTCAGTATTCACTCCGGAAAAAGATAATGTTGTGGAGGAGAATGCTGAGACCCAGGCTATTAGAATAGATGGCATTGAGGTGCGTAGGGAAGAAGTGTTGGCAATTCTGGACAAGGTGAAAATAGATAAGCCCCCGGGGCCTGATGGGATTTATCCTAGGATTCTCTGGGAAGCCAGGGAAGAGATTGCAGAGCCTTTGACTTTGATTTTTATGTCATCATTGGCTACAGGATTAGTGCCAGAGGACTGGAGGATAGCAAATGTGGTCCCTTTGTTCAAGAAGGGGAGTAGAGATAACCCCGGTAACGATAGGCCGGTGAGCCTAACGTCTGTTGTGGGTAAAGTCTTGGAGAGGATTATAAGAGATACGATTTATAATCATCTAGATAGGAATAATATGATTAGGGATAGTCAGCATGGTTTTATGAAGGGTAGGTCATGCCTCACAAACCTTATCGAGTTCTTTGAGAAGGTGACTGAACAGGTAGATGAGGGTAGAGCAGTTGATGTGGTGTATATGGATTTCAGTAAAGCGTTTGATAAGGTTACCCACGGTCGGCTATTGCAGAAAATACGGAGGCTGGGGATTGAGGGTGATTTAGAGATGTGGATCAGAAATTGGCTAGTTGAAAGAAGACAGAGGGTGGTGGTTGATGGCAAATGTTCAGAATGGAGTTCAGTTACGAGTGGCGTACCACAAGGATCTGTTCTGGGGCCGTTGCTGTTTGTCATTTTTATAAATGACCTAGAGGAGGGCACAGAAGGTTGGGTGAGTAAATTTGCAGATGACACTAAAGTCGGTGGAGTTGTAGACAGTGTGGAAGGATGTTGCAGGTTACAGAGGGACATAGATAAGCTGCAGAGCTGGGCTGAGAGGTGGCAAATGGAGTTTAATGTAGAGAAGTGTGAGGTGATTCACTTTGGAAAGAATAACAGGAATGCGGAATAGTTGGCTAATGGTAAAATTCTTGGTAGTGTGGATGAGCAGAGGGATCTCGGTGTCCATGTACATAGATCCCTGAAAGTTGCCATCCAGGTTGATAGGGTTGTGAAGAAGGCCTATGGTGCGTTGGCCTTTATTGGTAGAGGGATTGAGTTCCGGAGCCATGAGGTCATGTTGCAGCTGTACAAAACTCTGGTACGGCCGCATTTGGAGTATTGCGTACAGTTCTGGTCGCCTCATTATAGGAAGGACGTGGAAGCTTTGGAACGGGTGCAGAGGAGATTTACCAGGATGTTGCCTGGTATGGAGGGAAAATCTTATGAGGAAAGGCTGATGGACTTGAGGTTGTTTTCGTTAGAGAGAAGAAGGTTAAGAGGTGACTTAATAGAGGCATACAATATGATCAGAGGGTTAGATAGGGTGGACAGTGAGAGCCTTCTCCCGCGGATGGAGGTGGCTAGCACGAGGGGACATAGCCTTAAATTGAGGGGTAATAGATATAGGACAGAGGTCAGAGGTAGGTTTTTTACGCAAAGAGTGGTGAGGCCGTGGAATGCCCTACCTGCAACAGTAGTGAACTCGCCAACATTGAGGGCATTTAAAAGTTTATTGGATAAGCATATGGATGATAATGGCATAGTGTAGGTTAGATGGCCTTTAGTTTTTGACTTCCCATGTCGGTGCAACATCGTGGGCTGAAGGGCCTGTACTGCGCTGTATCGTTCTATGTTCTATGTTCTATAGTCAGGCTGAAGACACAAACCTGAGGAACATGTCTTGGGGGTGAGGTGATTGATCTCCAACAAGCACAACTATTTTCCTTTGTATGACTCCAACCATTGGAGAGATTTTCCTCTGATTTCCATTGACTTGAGTTTTGCTGGAGCTTCTGATGTCATACTCAGTCAAATGCTGCCATGGTGTTAAGGTTGTGGCTCTCACCCTACCTCTTGAGTTCTGTCATGTGGCCTGGGGCTGAGTGGTCCTGGTGCATCATCAATGAGCAGGTTATTGATGAGCAAGTGTCACTATATAACACTCTCAATGATCCCTTGTATTACTTTGCTGATGGCCAAGAGTTGACTGATTGGGTAGTGATTGGCCCGGTTGTACTTAGAACATAGAACAGTACAGCACAGTACAGGCCCTTCAGCTCACGATGTTGTGCCAACCATTTAGCCTAATTTAAGATCAACCAAACCTGTACCCCTTCAATTTACTGCTGTCCATGTGCCTGTCCAAGAGTCGCTTAAATGTCCCTAGTGACTTCGGGGCATCACGGTAGCATGGTGGTTAGCATCAATGCTTCACAGCTCCAGGGTCCCAGGTTCGATTCCCGGCTGGGTCACTGTCTGTGTGGAGTCTGCACGTCCTCCCCGTGTGTGCGTGGGTTTCCTCCGGGTGCTCCGGTTTCCTCCCACAGTCCAAAGATGTGCAAGTTAGGTGGATTGGCCATGCTAAAATTGCCCGTAGTGTAAGGTTAATGGGGGTTTGTTGGGTTACGGGTATACGGGTTACGTGGGTTTAAGTAGGGTGATCATTGCTCGGCACAACATGGAGGGCCGAAGGGCCTGTTCTGTGCTGTACTGTTCTATGTTCTATGACTCTGACTCCACCACCTCTGCTGGCAGTTCATTCCACACACCCACCATTCTCTGTGTAAAGAAACTACCTCTGACATCTCCCCTATACCTTCCTCCAATCACCTTAAAACTATGTCCCCTCGTGACAGCCATTTCCACCCTGGGGAAAAGTCTCTGGCTATCCACTCTATCCATGCCTCTCATCACCTTGTACACCTCTATCAAGTCACCTCTTTTCCTTTTTTGCAATTTATCTCTATTTTAGCCTGTGTAAAGTCAACTTGTTCTTTTGAATGCTGCTTTTGACACTGAGACTGCAATCGTGCATGTTCAGGAAATGCTTACCCTCATGTTGCGGAACAAATGTACACAGACATTTAAAATTGAAAGCATTGCTTAACCAGAAGCCAATGTAGGCCAGTGAGCACACTGGTCAAGGGTAAATATGGCTTGGTACGAGTTGGGACATGGGCAGCAGAGATTTGGATGACCTCTCATTTATGAAAGGTAGAATGTCGGAGGCCACTCAGGAGTGTGTTTTTTTTATTCATTTGTGGGCATTGCTGGCTGGCCCAGCATTTACTGCCCATCCCTAATTGCCCTTAAGGGGGCAGTTAAGAGTCAACCACATTGCTGTTGGTCTGGAGTCACATGTAGGCCAGATGAGGTAACGATGGCAGTGAACCAGTTGGGTTTTTACGACAATCGGCAATAGTGTCATGATCATCATTAGACTTTTAATTCCAAATTTCACCATCTGCAGTTGTGGGATTCGAACCCGGGTCCCCAGAGCAATTCTGGAAGTAAATATATTAACTCTTGGCTCTTGGTCAGCTAATGTTTCCATTTTTTAATTTTCAGCCTTGTTTTTAAACATGTACCTATCTTTTTAATGTCCTTTAGTTCAACAGCCCTCCGAGATCTCAGTACACTGTGCATCATGAATTCTGACCTCTTGTACACAGCCTGACTTCTGCACTCCACCATTAGTGGCTATGCTGCTGCCTAGGTCCTGACGCTCCAGAATTCCCTCTCCTAATTTCTCTCTCTCCAACTTAAAATTTAGATTGACCACTGAGCTTGTCCTAGTACCTCTTTGTTAGATTTGCCCGGTGACTGAAGATTTCCGCCCGGGGTCAATGGACATTTACATGAACTGCATCCCGTCCATGCCGATCTTGCGGTGGGCGGGGTTCAAGATTCCAGCTCTTGGTGTCAAGTCTTTTTGTGATAATTGCTCCTGTGAGGTGCCTTTGGACAGTTTGCTATGTGAAAGATCTTGGCACTCAATGCTGACTATGATTAAAAGTGGCATGGGCCTGAAGTCACATGTCGCCAGACCAATTAACAACAGTAGTTTTCCTTCCCGAAAGGGCATTAGTGAACCAGATACTTTTTTCCGACATCAGATATTTTAATTCAAGATTTTTAAATTGAATTCAAATTCCACCAGCTGCCATGGAGGAATTCAAACTTTGGCCTCCAGAGCATTACCCTGGCGCTCTGGATTACTCAACCAGTGACAATACCACTACGCCAATCCCTCTCCATCAACAGCAGAAAGTGTATCTCATTAAACCAGCAGGCCTGCAGTTTTATGGTGAAGTTTTTAAGGTTCTTAAGAGTTTAGTTTTAACTATATTACTTCTTTTAAGCTTTTTAATTGCTTTTATGAGTTTGTATAACCTTTAGTTTAATGTAAGTAAACATGGAAAAGTCTTGACATGAATTGAAACAGTACTTCAGATGAGATCAATGGTAAAGTAAATTAGATCTTTAAGGGCAATGTTTGTTATTATTCACTTACTCATCCACCTATCCCTCTCACCAGTTCACCTATGTACCTACCTCAACTGCCTATCCACCTCCTCACCTACAGACCTCACCCACTAGCCATCACTCCAACCTCCTCAAATACCCTGGTCACCCATCTCACTCACCTACCCATATACTCACTCACTCAATATGGCAAATTTTGTGATCCTTGGATAACGAGAGATATTGTCGGCCTCGTCAAAAAGGAAAAGGAGGCATTTGTCAGGGCTAGAAGGCTGGGAACAGACAAAGCCTGTGTGGAATATAAGTAAAGTAGGAAGGAACTTAAGCAAGGAGTCAGGAGGGCTAAAAGGGGTCATGAAATGTCATTGGCAAATAGGGTTAAGGAAAATCCCAAGGCTTTTTACATGTACATAAAAAGGAAGAGGGTAGCCAGGGAAAGGGTTGGCCCACTGAGGGACAGGGGAGGGAATTTATGTGTGGAGCCAGAGGAAATGGGTGAGGTACTAAATGAATACTCTGCATCGTATTAACCAAAGAGAAGGAATTGGTGGATGATGAGTCTGGAGAAGGGTGTGTAGATAGCCTGGGTCACATTGAGATCCAAAAAGACAAGGTGTTGGGCGTCTTGATAAATATTAAGGTGAATAAGTCCCCAGGGCCTGATGGGATCTACCCCAGAATACTGAAGGAGGCAAGAGAGGAAATTGCGGAGGCCTTGACAGAAATCTTTGGATCCTCACTGTCTTCAGGTGATGTCCCGGAGTACTGGAGAATAGCCAATGCTGTTCCTTTGTTTAAGAAGGGCAGCAAGGATAATCCAGGGAACTACAGGCCAGTGGGCCTTATGTCAGTGGTAGGGAAATTACTGGAGAGAATTCTTCGAGACAGGATCTACTCCCATTTGGAAGCAAGTAGTCGTATTTGCGAGAGGCAGCACGGTTTTGTGAAGGGGAGGTCGTGACTCACTAACTTGATAAAGTTTTTCGAGGAGGTCACAAAGATGGTTGATGCAGGTAGGGCAGTGGATGTTGTTTATATGAACTTCAGTAAGGCCTTTGACAAGGTCCCTCATGGTAGACTGGTACAAAAGATGAAGTCACATGGGATCAGAGATGAGCTGGCAATATGGATACAAAACTGGCTAGGTCACAGAAGGCAGAGAGTAGCAATGGAAGGGTGCTTTTCTGATTGGAGGGCTGTGACTAGTAATGTTCCACAGGGATCAGTGCTGGGACCTTTGCTGTTCGTAGTGTATATAAATGATTTGGAGGAAAATGTAACTGGTCAGAATGGTAGGTTTGTGGTTGGTGGAATTGTGGTAGCAATGAGGACTGTCAGAGGATACAGCAGGATTTAGATCATTTGGAGACTTGGGCGGCGAGATGGCAGCTGGAGTTTAATCCAGGCAAATGTGAGGTAATGCATTTTCGAACGTCTAATACAGGTAGGGAATATACAGTGAATGGTAGAACCCTCAAGCATATTTACAGTCAGAGAGATCTTGGTGTACAGGTCCACAGGTCACTAAAAGGGGCAACACAGGTGGAGAAGGTAGTCAAGAAGGCATACGGCATGTTTGCCTTGATTGGCCGGGGCATTGAGTATAAAAATTGGCAAGTCATGTTGCAGCTGTATAGAAACTTAGTTAGGCCACACTTGGAGTATAGTGTTCAATTCTGGTTGCCACACTACCAGAAGGTGTGGAAGCTTTAGAGAGGTTGCAAAAGAGATTTACCAGGATGTTGCCTTGTGTGGAGGACATTAGCTATGAGGAGAGGTTGAATAAACCTGGTTTGTTCTCACTGGAACGAAGGAGGTTGAGGGGCGACCTGAAAGATGTCTACAAAATTATAAGGGACATAGACAGAGTAGATAGTCAGAGACTTTTTCCCAGTGTAGAGGGGTCAATTACAAGGGAGCATAGGTTTAAGGTGCGAGGGGCAAGGTTTAGAGGAGATGAACGAGGTAAGTTTTTTGCACAGAGGGTAATGGGTACCTGGAACTCCCTGCCGGAGGAGGTGGTGGAAGCAGGGACGATAGTGACGTTTAAGGGGCATCTTGACAAATACATGAATAGGATGGGAACAGAGAGAGACAGACCCCGGAAGTGTAACATTTTTTAGTTTAGGCGAGCAGCATGGTCGGCGCAGGCTTGGAGGGCCGAAGGGCCTGTTCCTGTTCTGTACTTTTCTTTGTGCTTTGTTCACCCACTCACTCACTCAATAATCCACACTTCAAATTCAAATACAACAACTATTATCTTAGAAAAAAAGATGTATTCTCTGCTTTACCAACTCTCCTACACTGACTTGTTTAAAGTGGGATTTGGAGGAACCACAAGATCGTAAATAGTTCAGAGATCAAACCAAACAGGACTATGAAAACCTTTTTGTGTGAACATATGAAGCATCTCAATAACATCCTTGAAATGGCCAAAAGAGATTTTGACCAGAAAAGCAATGAGGCGTCCATGCTCAAAAATACCATTCTGACTTTGCTAAATCAGAATGAGAATTTACCACAACTGAGTTTGGGGAAGAAGCTTAAGAGTGGAATTACGCCAATAGTTAATGAACAGGACGATTGGAGTATAAACTTAAATGAAACACTGCTTGCTGAGTTACTGCGAATGGAAGGCAAAAGAAATGAAAGGGATGAGTTATGATAATGCTATGATGTACAACTTCTACTAATCTTGTTACATTAATTCACTTGTTTTGCTTCCATTCTTATAATTGTACACTATGATGTGAATTTGTGAAATAAGATGAAAGGTTTATTTGCATAATGTAATAAGATATTTTGTTGGACATTCTGGATGTTACGTGTGTGCAGCAGATTGTAGGCCATTGTAAAGAATGCTTCACGTTTGTACAGCTTTCTTTCGGTTAGAGGAGATGAACGAGGTAAGTTCATGGGTGGAAGGCTGGTTCGTGATGCAGAGAGAGGGGTTAACAGTACAGGTCCAATTCCCATACCGGCTGAGGTTATTCATGAAGGCCTCCCCCATTTCAACCTTGCCCTTCGCCTGAGGTGTGATAACCCTCAGGTTAAATCACCACCAGTCAGCTTTCAAAGGGGAGAAGAGCCTATGGTCCTGTGGGACAGTGGCAACATTTACTTATTTTCTTTTGAGAGATCAGGTGTTGGAAATAGATACAGTTTTAATGAATTCGTATTTGTTTTGGGGTATTGGGAAGATGATATAGCTTTAAATAAGCTTAATGTGTGTTTCTGTATTTGTGTGTTAAGAAACGGTTAAGACCTGAAATTTAGCTTCACTTTAAATTTTGCCTGCAATGTAATGAGGCTTTACGACCCGAATACAAACACAGGGCATAGCAAACTGGGATGTTGCCTAGCAACGGAGAGGCCATGGGGAAACATGAAGCAGATAGAAACCAAAAAGAAAATGCTGGAAAATCTGATGAGGTCTGGCAGCATCTGTAGGCAGAGAAAAGAGCGAACGTTTTGAGTCCAGATGACCCTTTGTCAAAACTAAAGACAGAGAAAGTTGGAAATATTTATACTGAGGAGTGAGAAACCCAGAAACAGAAATCCAGGGAAACGGGGTGCCAATAGCCACAGAAAGCAAGGGGAAAGAGTTCTAATAGCAGTTCCCAGAGAGAACCACAGGTGTGACAGTCTAAACTGCAGAGAAACTAACATCAGAGGTTAAACTGGGACAGATGCAGATGTGAGGGAGAGGTGTAACAAACAAATACAACAACACAAATCAAACTGATGGGCGGCACAGTGGCACAGTGGTTAGCACTGCAGCCTCACAGCGCCAGGGATCCGGGTTCAATTCTGGCCTCAGATGACTGTCTGTGTGGAGTTTGTACTTTCTCCCCGTGTCTGCTGGGTTTCCTCCGGGTGCTCTGGATTCCTGCCACAGTCCAAAGATGTGCAGGTTAGGTGGATTGCCCATCCTTGGATGCGGTTAGTATACAAAAGGTGAGGTGGGGTTACTGGGTGAGGCTTTTTCAGAAGGTCGGTGCTGACTGAATGGGGCGAATGGTCTCCTTCTGCATTGTAGGGAGACTATAAGTCTGTGAGTCTACCAGTCTAAGCTTACTTAAAGCTATATCTTGGGTTGGATTCTCTGCCTTGCGCCACTGGTAGCAGAGTTACCGATGAAGCAGAGTATCCAGCGTCGGGGGAAAAACAGCATTGACACCATTTGCAATGCTCCAGCCCCCCACTGGCATCGGGATCGAGGTTTGTGCCTTGCAGCAGCAGTTCTTAATGGCCGATTTGTGTCCAAATACTGAATCAGGCACCATATTCTCCAGGCCCGCATGATTCTCCGGTCCTCTGGGCCAGAATCATGCTGGGAATTACTTGGCTGTGAATTACTATTGGTCCTGCCAAATGTGGCCCTGATGCGATAGATCCTGCGGTGAGCCATGGGGTTACCTCTTTAAAGGAGTTGCCCCAAAGTCCATCGGAGGGAAACCCTCCCCGCATAATAATGCACGACAGAGTTAAGTGGTGTTAGTTTCTAGCTGACCACTACAAAATCACTCAGCTATTAAGGGAGATGATTGGATAGCTCTTAATTCTGTTTGAAGTGGTCCAGTACCTGTCAATCAAAGCTTGATGTTTATAAACATTGCAGTTACTTTCTCAGCTGACCACTTTAAAGTTACCGAACCGTGAAGGGTGCTCAATGGAACAATGCTGACAGCTGGGTCTGTGTGTAGAAGCTGTCTATCACAGCCTAATAAAATCAATATCTAAGAGAAATTAATGAATGGCTTGCAGATCATAGATCAGAGGGGGTTTAAACCCAACTGACTAGTTTTCCCTTTCAGGTATTGATAGGTGCTGCTTGCTGTGTGTGAGCCAGCAGGTGTATTGCCCAGGTGAACGATAAAGCAGAGATTCTTTTCATTGCTTCTGTCTGGACTCTTCTCCTACTTCCAGACAGGAGTCTCTCTTCTGGCGGGGGTTCCTAACAGGGGTCTCTCTTCTAGGAGGCTTTCTGACAGGGGTTTCTCTTCTTCGGGATCTGTGGAGGGAGTCTCCATATTTACAAGGTCTGTGTGGAGGGGGCATGTCGGGTCACCCCCGTACTGGGGAGGGGGTAACTAAAATTTCCAGTGGGGGAAGAGGGTTGAATGCGCCGGGGTGGTGAATTGCGCTGCAGTGGGGAGCAGAAATTGACAAGCCACGGACCTCACTCAAGATTGGGAATCAGATGTAATTCAGCTCCAATGGAAGTCCAGAAAGTCTCCCAAATGGAGAATCCTGGCTCTTATTTCTAATACCCACAAAAATGAAAACAAATTATTAAAGTTAAATCTATTTCCTAACATATTCCCAATGCCAGTCATGCAGTTGATGTGCCTGCCATAAGGTTGTGTTCTCACATTACAACAATGCAGAGGAGCATTTCCTCAGGTCACTTCCAAAGTCTTTAACTCTGCTTGGTGAAGCTGTGATGCATAACAAATGGGAATTTCCCTGGAACTGATCCTACTCTAGCACCAGGATATTTTAAGGAGGCTAGCAGAAGTCCCCTGAGTTATGGGCGCAGCATCCACCCCTTGTCATTTGTCAACCATCATGTCCTTGGCTCTGCTGTTGAAATAGTCTGAACTGCGACGCTGGATTGGCAAAGTATCAAAATACCAAAACTTCCAGTGTAACAGGAATTCACAGAGACAAGCTGTGCCAAAGTTGCAAGTAGCTATCACATTTATGAAATAGAAGTTTTTGACGCTAATATAACAATGAAAATATATATTTGGAGTATGCAATGCCACATTGGCACCATCAACAGGCCCCACAAAACCAGGGAAATCTATCAATGCTGAAAAAAGAATTGTCCTCCCTGTAATCCATCTAATACTATTGACAATTTGTATAAATTGAGTGACTGGAATTTAAGACATGTGCTTTCTGGTTGAAAATCCACCAAATCCCTGACTTGCTGCAAAATCCTGCTAGCCAGTCCAATTTCCATACTCCTTCAAAGCCAGACTTTCAGAGCACTAGAATTTAATTTATACACCAAACTTGAAAACAACTCTGATAGATCCTTCTAATCCTTTGTTAGAATTCCAATTACCAATAATTAAAATTCATGGATTTAAAGAGGGACGTGAGTCTCCACTTAAATTAACTCTTCTATAATAAGCAACATATATAATCTGTTATCCATTATGCAAGTCAGGCACTTAGTGGCACTACAAAAGCTAGTGGCCAGTGTAATAGTCTACTTCACATCTTTTCAATTTGAACAAAATTCAAATTGAATTTTGAACAATTTGAACAAGTCTTGTTGGATTTCAGAGGTTATTAATATAAACTTATTTTTCTGACTCATATGAGATCTCAGTGTTTTAAATGATTAAGTATCAGCTTGGCTCAATTGGTTGCATTTGTCCCTCTAAGCTATAAGGTTGGAGGTGGTTCAAATACCCCTCCAGGATTTCAGCATATCATCTAGTCTGATATTTCAGCATACCGATACTGCTTTTCAGATCAAATGGCTTGTTTAGGTGTGTATAAAGGGTTCCCATAGCAACGCTTAAAGAAAAGCAGTGAGCTGTTTTCACAGATTAGTCATTCATTTTCTTTCCTGTAAATGGGAACCTTGACACAAATGAGCTACTGTATTTGTCTACATAATAACAACTTCACATGTAATTCGTTAGTTGTGAAGTATTTTTGAAAATACTGGCCACAATGATAGCACTGTTGCCTCAGAGTCTGAAGGCCATACCATTCCAGATACTTGAGCACATCGGCCTGCAATTCCTCCCTTAAGTCAGCAGCACAGGGTCTGGAGGATTCCCAGCTCCACAAACCTAACAATGGAGAAAGTGCCCCACGCAATTGGATTTTTTTTCCAGGGTGGGTGTTAAGAGGAGTCTTGGAGGCAGCCATAGGGCTTGCCGGGTGTGGAGCCCGGCTGTATGAAAGGGCCACCTTGGTGCTCCAGGACATTGTCAAAGCTATTAGTAAAATAATAAAATGAAAAAGAACCCGCTATCCCTCAAACCTCTCAATCCACACGTACTCTCCCAGCACCATCCATGTCAAGCAATGCCAGCTATTATGATCCCAGACCTGACTCCAACAGTGGTTAAGATACTGGACCAAACCCCCAATATTTTAGTTTATTTGTAAGACTGTGTGGAAAGAATGATTCACTCCAGGAGTGATTGCACGAAGAAATAGGGATTTGGTATTTTTCAAACAAAACTTTATTAAGAAAACAATATTAAACTCTTTAACTTCACACATGAAAAAACAGCTTACAATTACCCCTTAAAAACTACTACTCAATTCCACATTAGCAAGGAGAAAATAAACTTACAACTTTCAATCCATTTTAAAATCAGCGTGGCATGGCAACTTGCTTTACAAAAGAGATTTGGCTCCTGTTAGAACCCCTTCAGACTGTCTGAATATCTTCAAAAGCTGGTTCACCTTGCGTGTTTTAGTTTCTTTGCTGTCCTCAGACAAGGCTGCTCTGCTTTAAATATGATTACTCTTGTGCTAACTATCCTATTGTGAGAGAAATGCGGAATCAGTGTCAGACAGGTCCTACTTCAACTCTACTCCAAAGCTTTTCCGAAATGTCTCTCCCTCCCTTAGTTCCACCCAGCAAAGGGATCATCACCCCAAGCTGTAAAACAAATGCATTCTGCAGGCTGTAAGCACAGCAACTCCCCAGGGACTTTCTGCAGTCAAATCACAGAGCATTAGCCCAGACTTAAAATCACATTTCACTGGTCAATTTTACCTTCTGGCTCCTAATACCTCACAGGCCCTGAAAAACAAAAATAATTTTTAAAAAACATGACCACTGCCGTCAAACACACTCGGCTGGATTCTCCGCCATCGGGATGCGCCGTTTTGCCGGCAGCCCGGTGGTTTCCCGACGGCGTGCGGCTGCCCCACAATGCGAAACCCCATTGACCAGCCAACGTAACAGAGCATCCCACCGGCAGGGTGAAACAGAAATGTGGCGGAGTAGAGAATCCAGCCTATTATCTGTGCCGGTTTTTAACCCTTAAATTGTCCAAATATTTAGAAGCTAATATTCCTAAAATCTTCCATTCATCACACAACTCATGCCTCTTCTCATCCCAATTGTCCTTCATATACTCCATGCCAACCAATACCCTTCTACCATTCCCATGGTCCGTCATACTCTCCATATAACCTATGCCCAAATGTCCATTACCCATGATCTCTTATATCCTCTATGCCAACCCTGCCCCTATCTATATGCACTGCTGATGGCCCTTTATGCCCTATGCAATCCCATTGCCCTACCCGCCACTCTTTGCTTTTACACCCTCCATACCGATTCACCCAGTATCCACCATGGTCAGACTTCAGGACCCATCATGACATGTCAGCATCAACGGGGCCGAGATGGAGATGGTTAGCAGCTTCGAATTCCTAGGGGTGCACATCTCTAAAAATCTGTCCTTGTCCAGCCACATCGATGCTACCACCAAGAAAGCACAACAGCACCTATACGTCCGCAGGAAACTAAGGAAATTTGGCATGTCCACATTAACCCTTACCAACTTTTACAGATGCACCATAGAAAGCATCCTATCTGGCTGCATCACAGCCTGGTATGGCAACTGCTCGGCCCAGGACCGCAAGAAACTTCAGAGAGTCGTGAACACTGCCCAGTCCATCACACGAACCTGCCTCCCATCCATTGACTCCATCTACACATCCCTCTGCCTGGGGAAAGCAGGCAGCATAATCAAAGACCTCTCCCACCCGGCTTGCTCACTCTTCAAACTTCTTCCATCAGGCAGGAGATACAGAAGTCTGAGAACACGCACGAACAGACTCAAAAACAACTTCTTCCCCGCTGTTATCAGACTCCTAAATTGACCCTCTTATGGACTGACCTCATGAACGCTACACCCTGTATGCTTCATCCGATGCCCGTGCTTATGTAGTTACATACCTTGTGTTGCCCTATTATTTATTTTCTTTTATTTCCTTTTCTTCCTATGTACTTAATGATCTGTTAAGCTGCTTGCAGAAAAATACTTTTCACTCTACCTCGGTACACGTGACAATAAACAAATCCAATGAGATGAACTTGTGGTAGTATGACTAGAGGTATTACGGTAACTAGCAATGCCGAGACACCATTGGGGAGAAGGCTCGCTGCTCATTGGCCCAATGGAATGCAACACTAGTCACCCATTGGTTAGAGCTGTAAGGTAGCTCCGCCCTGTTTGGCAGGGTATAAGAGCCCGTGTTCCCCACAGCTTCCTTTCTGTACCTAAGCTGCTGGGGAAACATCTTGTCTATTAAAGCCTTCAGTTTCGGACTACAACTTTGCTTCTGTGGTCAATTGATAGTACATCAGAACTAAAATAAAAATTTTTAAGTGTCATTTTATATGTATATAAAGAGCAAAAAGACAGCCGGGGGCAGGGTTGGCCCACTCAAGGACAGTGGAGGTAATTTGCATGGAGCCAGAGGAAATGGGCAAGGTACTAAATGAATACTATGCATTAGTATTCACCAAAGAGAAGGACGTGGTGGATGATGAGCCTGGGAAAAAAGTGTGTAGATAGTCTGGATCACAGTGAGATAAAAAGGCAGAGGTGTTGGGTGTCTTGAAAAATATGAAGGTAGATAAGGCCCCAGGGCCTGATGGGATCTACCCCAGAATACTGAGGGATGCAAGGGAGAAATTTGCTGGGCCTTGACAGGAATCTTTGTACCTTCACTGGCTACAGGTGAGGTCCCAGAGGACTGGAGAATAGCCAATGTTCCTTTGTTTAAGAAACGTAGGAAGAATAATTCAGGTAATTACAGGCCGGTGAGCCTTACTTCAGTGGTATGAAAATTATTGAAAAGGATTCCTTAAGACAGGATTTACTCCAATTTGGAAGAAAGTGGATTTAGTAGCGAGAGGCAGCCTGGTTTTGTGAAGGGAGGTTGTGTCTCACTAACCTAATCGGATTTTTAGAGGAAGTGACGAAGGTGGTTGATGAAGGGAGGGCAGTGGATCTTGTCTACATGGACTTCAGTAAGACCTTTGACAAGGTCCCTCATGGCAGACTGGTACAGAAAGTGAAGTCACATGGGATCAGAGATGTGCTGGCAAGGTGGATACAGAACTGGCTCGGTCATAGAATACAGAGGGCAGCAGTTGATGGGTGGATGGGTGCTCTTCTGTAAGTGGAGGATTGTGACTAGTGGTGATCAATAGGGATCCGTGCTGGGACCTTCTGTTTGTAGTATAAAAATAATTTGGAGGAAAATGTAACTGATCTGATTGGTGAGTTTACGATTGACACAAAGGTTGGTGGAAATGCGGATAGCGATGAGTACTGTCAGAGGATACAGCAGGATATAGATTGGTTAATGAATTGGGGGGGAGATGGCAGATGGAGTTTAATCCGGATAAATGTGAGGTAATGCATTTTGGAAGATCTAATACAGGTGGGAAATATACAGTAAATGGCAGAACCCTTAGGACGCAATTCTCCGCACTCACGACGGTGCGGAGAATAGCGGGGTTCGTAAATTTTTACGGCCACGCTAGTCTGACGCCCTCCCGCTATTCTCCACACCCCCCCACGCCCGACTCCCGACACGGATCGCTGCCGCCGTTTTTTTACGGCCAGCAGCGATTCTCAGCTGGCCGATGGGCCGAAGTCCAAGCCCTTTACGGCCGTTTTTACGAATCGCAAACACACCTGGTCTGGCCGTTCGTAAAAACGGCCGTAAAGTCCCGATTTTGAAAACCATGGCACCGATTGGCACGGCAGTACCACGGCCGTGCCAAGGGTGCCATGGGCCCGCGGTCGGTGCCCACCGATCGCGGGCAGCGGGTCCGATTCCCGTGCACTCTTTGTCCTTCCGCCGCCCCGCTGTATCACTTCGCGGGGCGGCTGAGGGGCATCCCGGCCCGCGCATGCGCGGGTTTCGTGCAAATGCGCGATGACGTCATCCGCGCATGCGCGGGTTGGGGTCTTCCAATCCACGCATGCGCGGTTGACGTCATGTGACGCGTCAGCCGGCGCAAACTCTGGCAAGCGGGCTTAACGAAATTCGTTAAGCCCGCGATGCCGGAGTTCACGGCCGCGGCATACTAGCCCCGACCGGGGACCAGAATCGGTTCCCGGTCGGGGAGGGGGAGGCTGGCGTCAAACCCGCCCGTTTTTGACGCCAGCCTTACGATTTCTCCCTGTCTGGGAGAATCGCGCCCTTAGTATTGACAGGGAGAGGGATCTGGGTGTACAGGTCCACAGGTTACTGAAAGTGACAACACAGTTGGAGAAAGTAGTCAAGAAGGCATATGGCATGTTTGCCTTCATTAGCTGGGGCATTGAGTAAAAAATTGGCAAGTCATGCTGCAGCTGTATAGAACCTTAGTTCGACCACACTTGGAATATAATGTTCAATTCTGGTTGTCAAACTATCAGAAGGATGTGGAGGCTTTGGAAAGGGTACAGAAGAGGTTTACCAGGATGTTGCCTGGTATGATGGGCATTAGCTTTAGGAGAAATTGGATAAACTTGGTTTGTTCTCACTGGAACGATGGATGTTGAGGAGACCTGATAAAAGTCTACAGGATTATGAGGGGCATGGACAGAATGGATAGCCAGAAGCTTTTTCCCAGGGTCAGACTGGATGAGTCAATTACAAGGGGACATAGGTTTAAGGTGCGATGGGAAAAGTTTGGAGGACATGTGCGAGGGAAGTTTTATACACAGAGGATAGTAGGTGCCTGGAACTCTCTGCCAGAGTCGGTGGTGGAAGCAGGTACAATAGTGATGTTTAAGGGGCGTTTTGTCAAATACATGAATCGCATGGGAATAGAGAGATACGGGCCCAGAAGTATAAAAGATTTTAGGTTAGACCCACAGCATGGCCAACACAGGCTTGGAAGGCCAAAGCGCCTGTTCCTGTGCTGTACTTTTCTTTGTTCTTTGTCTATTAATGACTGTCTTTCATCAAAACCCATTCATAAATTTACGTTTCTTCAAGTGCTCAATCCGTTATAAAATTCCCTTGACAGCTTGAGAGCTCTCTAGAGAGCTTCAACATTGACAGTTTGACTGTCCAATGAGTTTGCCAGTTCCAATGTGTTTATCCACTTTTTATACACATTTGTGCCTAGGTTAAGTAATTTCAATGGGCATTTGACCTCTCCCAAAGGGCACCTTACCTTTCCCAAGGGTGACCTGGGACTTATCCAAAAGGGTATCCAGTCTCTCCAAAAGGGTACCTTACTTCTTCATATACCTCTGGCAACTTCAGACATTCTCTTGAAAAGTGCAACGCCTGCAAGTCATGTTTTGAACATCCCATAAGCAAAAATTGGATCTGCTTGAAGGCAGCTCTGATTTAACATGAGCAGTTGCTTCCATGAACCATTGATGTGCAAACGACAACACCACCCCATTTCTACCCCATACCCACCCACCCCTGGGCAGAAATGGTGGGTGTGTGATTTGGGGGCCCAACTTCAAGAATCCGGATTCGGCACCATTTTGGCTAAGTTACAAAGAACAAAGAACAAAGAAAATGACAGCACAGGAACAGGCCCTTCGGCCCTCCTAGCCTACGGCAATCCAGATCCTTTATCTAAACCTGTTGCCTATTTTCCAAGGATCTACTTCCCTCTGTTCCCCGCCCATTCATATATCTGTCCAGATGCATCTTAAATGATGCTATCGTGCCCGCCTCTACCACCTCCGCTGGCAAAGCATTCCAGGCATCCAACATCCTCTGCGTAAAAAACTTTCCATGCACATCTCCCTTAAACTTTCCCCCTCTGACCTTGAACTCGTGACCCCTAGTAATTGAGTCCCCCACTCTGGAAAAAAGCTTCTAGCTATCCACCCTGTCCATACCTCTCATAATTTTGTAGACCTCAATCAGGTCCCCCCTCAACCTCCGTCTTTCCAACGAAAACAATCCTAATCTACTCAACCTTTCTTCATAGCTAGCACCCTCCATACCAGGCAACATCCTGGTGAACCCCCTCTGCACCCTCTCTAAAGCATCCACATCCTTCTGGTAATGTGGCGACCAGAACTGCATGCAGTATTCCAAATGTGGCCTAACCAAAGTCCTATACAACTGTAACATGACCTGCCGACTCTTGTACTTAATACCCCATCCGATGAAGGCAAGCATGCTGTATGCCTTCTTGACCACTCTATCGACCTGCGTTGCCACCTTCAGGGTACAATGGACCTGAACTCCCAGATCTCTCTGTACATCAATTTCCCCCAGGACCCTTCCATTGACCATATAGTTTGCTCTTGAATTAGATCTTCCAAAATGCATCACCTCGCATTTGCCTGGATTGAACTCCATCTGCCATTTCTCTGCCCAACTCTCCAATCTATCTATATTTTGCTGTATTCTCTGACAGTCCTCCTCACTATCTGCAACTCCACCAATTTTAGTATCATCTGCAAACTTGCTAATCAGACCACCTATACATTCGTTCAGATCATTTATGTATATCACAAACAACAGTGGTCCAAGCACGGATCCCTGTGGAACACCATTAGTCACCTTTCTCCATTTTGAGACACTCCCTTCCATTACTACTCTCTGTCTCCTGTTGCCCAGCCAGTTCTTTATCCATCTAGCTTGTACACTCTGAACCCCATCCGACTTCACTTTTTCCATCAACCTGCTATGGGAAACTTTATCAAACGCCTTACTGAAGTCCATGTATATGACATCTACAGCCCTTCCCTCATCAATTAACTTTGTCACTCCGCAAAGAATTCTATTAGGTTTGTAAGACATGACCTTCCCTGCACAAAACAATGCTGCCTATCACTGATAAGTCTATTTTCTTCCAAATGTGAATAGATCCTATCCCTCAGTATCTTTTACAACAGTTTGCCTACCACTGACGTCAGGCTCACAGGTCTATAATTCCCTGGATTATCCCTGCTACCCTTCTTAAACAAAGGGACAACATTAGCAATTCTCCAGTCCTCCGGGACCTCAAGGATGTTGCAAAGATATCTGTTAAGGCCCCAGCTATTTCGTCCCTCATTTGCCTTAGTAACCTGGGATAGATCCCATCCGGTCCTGGGGACTTGTCCACCTTAATGCCTTTTAGAATACCCAAAACCTCCCCCTTCCATATGCCGACATGACCTAGAGTATTTAAACATCCATCCCTAGCCTCAACATCCGTCATGTGCCTCTCCTTGGTGAATACCGATGCAAAGTACTCATTAAGAATCTCACTCATTTCCTCTGAATCCACGCATAAATTCCCTCTTTTGTCTTTGAGTGGGCCAATCCTTTCTCTCATTACCCTCTTGCTCCTTATATACGAATAAAAGGCTTTGGGATTTTCCTTAACCCTGTTAGCCAAAGATATTTTATGACCCGTTTTAGCCCTCTTTATTGCGCGTTTGAGATTTGTCCTACTTTCCCAATATTCCTCCAAAGCTTCATCAGTTTTGAGTCGCCTCGATCTTATGTATGCTTCCTTTTTCATCTTAGCTAGTCTCACAATTCCACCCGTCATCCATGGTTCCCTAATCTTGCCATTTCTATCTCTCATTTTCACAGGGTCATGTCTGTCCTGCACTCTAATCAACCTTTCCTTAAAAGACTCCCACATTTCAAATGTGGATTTACCCTTAAACAGCTGCTCCTAATCCACATTCCCTAGCTCCTGCCGAATTTTGTTATACTTGGCCTTTCCCCAATTTAGCACTCTTCCTTTTGGACCACTCTCGTCTTTGTCCATGACTTACGGAATTGTGATCACTATTCCCAAAGTAATCACTGACTGAAACTTCAACCACCTGGCTGGGATCATTCCCCAATACCAGGTCCAGTATGGCCCCTTCCCGAGTTGGACTATTTACATACTGAGTTGGACTATTTACATACAGATCATCTCTTTCTTGATCCTAGCCCTGACTAATGTTTCAGTACTGTATAGTCAGACGTGCTATCTTTTAGATGAGATTTTAAATTATTTTTAACTTAGTTTCTCTTCAATGCTAATATAAATGATTCCATGACATTATCTGAGGAAGAGCAGGTATCCCTCAGCCAACATCACTGAAACAGACTATCTGGTCCACATCTCATCAATGTTTGTGAGACCTTGCTTTTGGTAAATTGGCTGCTAAATTTCTTTGTCTGACAACAGTAACTACACATTAAGATAAGATAATTGGCTAAAAAGCACTTTAAGACATTTTCCAGTCATGAAAATTACAAAATAATTGCAAGTTATTTCAATTTGTGGAACATTAGTAATGAACTTGCTTTAAAGGAACCCAAAGTAATCATGGAAACTGTCTTTATTGGGACTTGGTAGTAAACTGTTCCCCAAAGGAGGTCCAAGCGTGTTGAAACATGTTGACAATGTATGACTAAACATTGGTGCTATGAACCCCTTTCAGAGCACAGCATATATTTCAATAATATGGTCAACACTATCATTTTCATGTTTCTCCAATGTTCTTTTACATTGCCTTCCTTTTCTCAGTGGAGGGCAATAATTCATGATCAGTGGCATATTACAACCCTCCGCCACATCACTTATGCAGCTATATTTCATTTGTTAGCTGAGACCTTGGTCATTGGCAGAAAATTTTATTAAGAGCATCGCTGTTGAGTCTAATCCTGTCTTCAGCTGACATGCACATTGTGGCAGATATATGGGACCGGAAGATCTATTTGTGTGCGAAATGATTGTGGAACTATGATCCATGCATCCAGATTTATATTGTGCACGGTAATGTTTTTTCCATGTCTCAATGGAGATGATTTGCATTGATAGCGTGTATTGCATGTGCAAGAGAAAGGTTTTGCCAGCACTTCACAGTGTTAGTGAGCAGACCCTATCGATTTTGGTAAAATTATCTCATTTAAATATATGCAACGGTTGGCAAGAAATAATCACACTGACATTGTCTTATTGTCATTGGACTAGTAACCCAGAGACCCAGGGCAAAATTTGGGAACCTGGGTTGAAATCCCACACGGCAGATGGTGAAATTTGAATCTGGAACTAAAAGTCTAATGTCAACCATGAAACCATTGCTGATTGCCTAAGAAATCCATCTGGCCCTTTAGGGAAGGAAATCTGCCATCCTTACCTGGTCTGCCCTTCATGTCATTCCAGATCCACAGCAATGTGGCTGACTGTCAAATACTCTCTGAAATAGAGAGCAGTTATTGATGGGCAATAAATGATGGCCCAACCAGCGATGCCTCTATCCCATCAATGATTTTCTTTTTAAATTATTCAATAAGTATCACATGTTTCAATAAGCAACGGTGTTGGATTATCTGTCACGTCGCGCCAGATTTCTGGTTCAGCACGCCAGTGGGATGCTCTGTTTCGCCGGCTGGTCAATGGGGTTTCCCATTTTGGGCAGCCCCACGCCATCGGGAAATCTCCGGGCTGCTGGCAAAATGGAGCATCCTTACATGTTTTGCACACACCAGTAATGAAAACTCTATCCCCTCTTTAAGAACAAAAGAGTTGCTGCATCAGATTGTTACTGATGTCACTGGTGTCTTCTACAGATTAAACAGGCAGATTTGCATCTTTTTCACCTTCTTGAATAATATGCTGATCCTCCTCAGCACAGGTATCTGGACTATTATTGCCTCATCTGCACTGTCATCAAAAAGTAAAGCGAAGCTCAGGAACGTCTGTGACAAATCATTGATCTCAATGACATCTGGTAATCATCCTTTACCACTCTTTTCTGATCAGCAAATGAAGGTCTCGAATGTCATCTTACAGCTGGTCACCTTCATCCTGATAAACAAAAGACCAACGATGTCTTACTGTGGTCGTAGGGATGGACCTTTGTCCATGAAGACTGATTCATAGTGTTCTGAGTCAGCTTGAGTTTCTTTTGCAGCTGCTGAATAAAGAAGATGTAAAGCTACACAAGGTTCTCTGCTCAGAAAGGAACAATGTTGATTAGGATGGCATAGAGAGTATCAGTGAGTTCTATAGCATTCTAACAAAATGTAGCAGTCTTCCCTCCTCACACCTCCTGTGCCATAAAATGGAATGGCATATGGTTGAAAAATTCGGACTTTAGTCACATTATCGGAAAGAATGGACAGTCCTGCTCCTGTGCCTTCCAGCCATGGACCATGATATTTGCATAATGGAAAGGCTCTTGCGACTTGCCACTTCATCCCGGAAGAATGCATCCTGTTCTTTAGTATCAGCTATTTCTTGGTCCCAAGCAGATTAAAATAGTTTGTCTTTAAGACAATAAGATACAGGAGTAGAATTAGGCCATTTGGCCCATCGTATCTGCTCCGCCATCTGATATGTTCCTCATGCCCATTCTCCTGCCTTCTCTCTATAACCGCTGATTCCCTTATTAATCAAGAAATCCCATTATTAATCAAGAGCACCAGCTTTGTGCTTGAGGTGCTATTATATACAGGGCATCTACAACCTACAATCAAGAGATGGAAGGTGGAATTAGACATAATAGTTATCTCTTAAAACATAAGAACTAGGAAAAGGAGTAGGCAATTTAGCCTCTCGAGCCTGCTGCACTGTTCAAGCTGATCTCATCATGGCCTCATCGCCACTGTTCTGCCCGTTCTCCATAATCCTTCAATCCATTACTAATTAAACATTTGCCTAGCTCCTTCTTAAATTTACTCACCGTCCCAGCATCCCCCGCACTCTGGGGGAGCGAATTCCAGATTCACTACCCCTTGGGAGAAGTAGTTTTGTCACATCTATGTTTTAACTTTGCTATCCCTTATCCTGAGCTATGAGTACTCATCATAGAATGTCCCACAAGAGGAAGCATCCACTACTTGTCAACTTAATCCATACCTTATATCATCTTATATAACTCAATTTGATCTCCTCTCATTCTTCTAAATTCTGAAGAGTATTGGCCTAAACTGCTCAACCTCTCTTCATAAGAGAATCCCCTAATCTCTGGAATCAATCTAGTGAATCTCCTCTGAACTGCCTCCAATGCCACTACATCTTTCTCAATTAAGGGGACCAAAACTGTGCACAGGGCTCCAAGTGCGGTCTCACAAACACCTTGTACAGTTGTAACACTTCTCTACCTTTATACTCTGTTCCTTTAGCTGTAAGTGCCAATATTCCATTTGCTTCCTTTATTACGTACTATACCTGCATGCTAGTTTTCTGTGACTCATGCACGAGGACAACCAAACCCCTCTGCACTGGAGGACCCCGAAGTCTCTCCCCATTTAGATGATAAGTGCCTTTCCATTTTTCCAACCAAAATGGATGACCTCACGCTTATCCATGCTGAACTCAATCTGCCACATTTTTGCCCACCCACCTAACCTATCTATATCCATTTGTAAGGGTCTTATTTCCTCATTGCAAGTTACTATCGCACCTATTTTAGTGCCATTTGCAAATTTGGCTATAGAACCTTCTCTCCCTGTATCCAAGTGGTTAATATAGATTGTAAATAGTTGGGGCCCAAGTATTGAACCCTGTGGCACACCACTAGTTACATCTTGCCAAGCGGAAAAAGACCAATTCATCCCAACTCTCTATCTTCTGTCCATCAGTCAGCCTTCTATCCAAGCTAATAAATTACCCCGAACCCCATGTGATCTATTCTTGTGTATTAAACTTCAGTGTGGCACCTTATAAAATTCCATTATACAGGGTCCCCATTATCAACCTGCCTTGTTACATCTTCGAAGAACTCTAGCAAATGAGTCAAACAAGATTTACCATTCATAAAACCATGCTGACTCTGGTAGATGGTGTTTTCATTTCCCAACACCCTGATATGACTTCCCTAATAATGGAGTCTAATAATTTCCCAACAGCGGGTGTTAAACTAACTGGTCTGTAATTTCCCACATACTGCCTCCCTCTCGTTTTGAATAAGAGCGGTACATTAGCATTTTTCCAATCCACTGGAACCTTTCCCGTATCCAGGAAATTTTGGAATATTATAACCAATGGATCCACGATCTCTGCTGCCACTTCCTTTAACACCATAGGATGTAGGCCATCATGCCCTGGGGACTAGTCTGCCTTCAATCTCAATTGTTTGTTGAGCACTGTTTCCCTAATGATGCTGATTGTTCTAAGTTCCATCTTTTCTAATACCTCTGAATTACCTGTTCTCATAGGAATGGTACTAGTGTCCAGCACCATGAAAATTGAGGCAAAATATTGATTTAGCATCTCCGCCATTTCTGTGTTCCCACTATTAACTCTCAGGTTTCATCTTCCAAGGGACCAACATTCATTTTAGCGACTCTCTTCCCTTTTATATATTTATAGAAGCTTTTGCTATCCTTTTGGAATATTTGCACTAGCTTTCTTTCATAATTTACCTTAGCTCTTTTTATTCCTTTGTTGGTAACCCTTTGTTTATATTTGAAAGTGTCCCAATCTTCCAGCCTTAAATTGTTGACCTGAGAATGGAAGTTTCCTGATGCTGCGGCATACCATTTTAAAATGCCCCGTCTTGTAGTAAGCGTGGGACTCAATATAAATACCTGAACAGGCTTTGTACCAATGAATTTTTCCTGCCACAACAGAGGCATGGAATAATTTTGTTGACTGTGCCCTCATCATACTGGATCTATTTTCTGACAGTCGTGCTGATAGCCCTATGATACACGAATTGGACTGAGTCGGTGGCTTGCCCGTGGAAGACTCCAGATGAATGCCCTATTTTTCTTTAAAAGTTCAACCTGCCTGACGAAGCACTAATTTGCTCAAAGTGAGATATTCTTTGGATTGCCAGAAGTCTGACAAAGCACCATTACCCATCCCCACCATGATGAGTTCCTCTCTCAATATCTCACGTTTATAGTGATCTGTTCAGCAATGCAGGTTGTTTATAAAATAATCAATAATCTCTCCAGGTTCCTGCCTTTGCCGTTTGAATTTTGCCTGATCTATTATAGTATTGTGCCATAAACTAAATATAGGAATCAAAAGCCTGATGACAACTTTGTATTTGGTTTCTTCATCAACACCCTAGCTGTCTTAAAAGGTCGTAGGCCCAGTTACCGATTACATAAGGGAGAACATTGACCTGACCAGTATCGACTGAATAGCAATGCCAATTTCTCCAGTGCCCCAGCTTGGTTGAGGCCCTTGATGAGTTCCAGGGTCAAAGGTAAGGCTCTCTTCATAACTTTGTACCCTGGTAGCCAGCTGCCTTGAGATCCTGCTACAGTTTAATTGCTCCAATTGATGCTGCAGGTGTTTCTTGAGTGTGCTCTGTGCAGCCGATGACCTGTGCTTTTCCCGCCTTTATCAGCGTTGACTGGGATTCTTAGTAAATGGTTCGCAGACCGTTTCCACCATCCGTCATTATCATGACTGGACTCTGGGTGTCTATAATAGAAGAGAACTGGAAACTATGCAGTTGCCGACAAATGAGCATTTATTGACTATTCACACTATTTGCAGAGATGGATGTTAGCAGGGCACATTAGAACTCTCTTCCCTCAGATTCTAGTTACATGTGACCTGGCATAATTTCACACCAATGATGATGCACTATAGCTATTAGCATAATAGTTATTAACGCTGCATACTATATATTCCATCACATTTCTTTCCATTGAGAAATGTTGTATGACACGACTACCATGCTAAATAGCAAATCAAAACTGGAAATTCACAAGGCTCCGGGGGCCATCAGCAGGATAAGAGTTGTATTTACCTAAATCTTTAAGCTCATAGCCCCTCATAGCCTGGGGGTCAACACTGGTTCAAAAAAAAGTACAGGAGGGCATGGCAGGAGCAGCGCCAGGCATACTTAAAAATGAAGTGTCAATGTAGTGAAGCTGCAACACAGGACTACTTGCATATCAAATGGCTAAAGCAGCAAGTGATAGACAGAGCAAACTGATCCCACAATCAAAGGATCAGATATAAGCTCTGCAATCCTGCCACATCCAGTCATGAATTGTGGTGGAAAGTTAAACAACTAATTTGAGAAGGAAGCTCCACAAATAGCCCATCCTCAATGATGGGAGAGCCCAGCACATCAGCGCAAAAGATGGTGAAGAATTATTTGCAGCCATCTTCAACAAGCTGAAGGCTTTAGATACTGCAAAGATTGTGGTCCCTCGCAACATCCCAGCAATAAAGACTTGTGCTCCAGAACGCGCCCCTTGCCAAGTTGTTCCAGTACAGCTGCAACACTGGCATCTACCCGGCAATATGGGAAACAGCCTAGATATGTCCTTGCCACAAAACTCAGGACAAATCCAAGCAGCAAATTACCACCCCATCAGTCTACTCTCAATCATCAGCAAATTTATGGAAAGTGTTATCGTCAGTGATATTGAGTGGCATTTACTCAGCAATAACCCATTTATTAATGCTCAGCTTGAGTTTTGCCAAGTCACTCAGCTCCTGACCTCATTACAGCTTTGGTTCAGATATGGGCAAAAGAGCTGAAGCCAAGAGATGAAGTGAGAGTGACTGCCCTTGACATCAAGGTCAAAATTGATTGAGTGTGGCATCAAAGAGCCCTAGCAAATCTGGAGTCAATGAGAATCAGGGGCAAATCCCGTACCAGCCTCCCCCGAATAGACGCCGGAATGTGGTGACGAGGGGCTTTTCGCAGTAACTTCATTTGAAGCCTACTTGTGACAATAAGTGATTTTCATTTAATTTCATTTTGATCTCTGCACTGGTTTCGAGTCATCCTAACACAAAAGAAGATTGTTATGATTGTTGGGCTCAATCATCTCAGCCCCAAGACATGACTGTAGGAGTTGGTTATTGTAGCGTGCTAGACCCAATCAAATTGATCAATGATCTTCCCTCCACCATCAAGTGAGAAGTGGGGATGTTCATGGAGGATACCACAATGTTCAGCACCATTCACGACTCCTCAGATACTGAAGCAGTCCGTGTCCACCAGCAGCAAGACCAGTGGTGCGACCCAATGGTCACATTGTGCCCGAAAAGCAGCTCCTGCAGCACAGAATGGCTGCTGAAAGCAGGAAGACCCCACACCGGGGATCTACCTGGTCGAAACATCTCACGAGATTCAACGCAATCTTGTGAGACGTTGCGACGGAATCACTTTTTGGCAAATCTGCATGTTAGACCGAGGCAGTAAGCCTCACACTGATGTGCAGATTCCTGAGGTACTTGAGGCTTTGGGTTTCAATACCTTTGCCTCAGAACTTTGAGTGAGTGCCATTCAGCAGCTGTCTCCACAACAGCGACAGATGGATTGGCACTTGTGGGGGACTCCCACGGGATAGGAGGCCCACAGCTGCAAGCCATTTGGGCAGGGTGGTGCCCTGGCACTGGCATTGCCAGGCTGGCACCTTGGCAGTGCCTCCTGGGTGCCAGACTGGCACTACCATGGTGCCCCTATGGCACTTCTAGCTGGCATGAGCACTGTCAGGGTGTCAGGTTGGTACTGCGAGAATGGCATTTTCTTTGCGTGCAATCGGGCCAGGACGGCCTGACTGGGTGTTTGGGGGGAGGATCCTCGTATAGTTAATTTAGGCTGTTGGGGGGGGGGGGGGTTGGGGATTGTTTCAGCTGCCTCAGAGATCAGAACGCCATTTAAAAATTATGCCCTGATCTCGCACTACAATGGGGAATTCCAGTGGGCTGAGCTCCCCACTACAAAATGGGGCTATGTGCAGCCTTGGCTGTGCGTTCCCCATACAAGCCCCTTAGTCAATGCGAGTTGCATTGATTAGTCATGTTTTTCTCGGCACTGCGAGAATCGGGAAATATGCGGCTACACGCGCTCGCTAAGGGACTTTGTTCCATTTTGGGAGAATTGCACCGCTAGACAACATTCTGGCTTAGGTTGAAGTAGCAAATAACATTCACACCACACAATTGACCATCTCCAACAAGAGAGAATCTAAGCATCTCTCCTTGACATTTGGGCAAGTTCAAAGATGTGCAGGTTAGGTGTATTGGCCATGCTAAATTATCCTACGTGTCCAAAAAGGTTGGTTGGTGTTACTGGGTTGCGGGGATAGGGCGGAGGTGTGGGCTTGGGTAGGGTGCTCTTTCCAAGGGCCAGTGCAGGCTCGATGGGCCTGAGTTCTCGTCCGGGTACCCCATCCGGGCCAGTGGCTTTCCGTGGGTTGACCTTCGAGAAGGCTGCTCTGACGTCTGCAGTGGTGATCTCAGACACAAGTTCATCTGCAGCTTCTGGGGTGCAGGGTTGCTCTCGCTGACCTCTTGCTCAAAGCGGGCATTGAGCTCATTAGGGAGGGGTGCGTTGGAGACTTTGCCATAGATCGCGGGGATCCGTGTGGCTAGCCTGGGACTCGAGCTTGGTCCGGTACTGTCTTTTGGATTTCTTTAGATCATATCTGGCTTTATTGTAGAGGTCAGGTCGCCTGACTTGAACACCTCAGACCTAGACTTCAGCAAGCAGTTGCTTGTGGCAGCTGAGGAGGACAGATCCAATGGGTGACAGCAGCAACGGCAACACAGGATGCCAGGTTAGCTCATGGGGGCAAGGGCTATCCGCTGAGGTGATGGCTGATGGCGCAGGTGCGGAGGCCAGTGACCAAGGCAGAGATCTGATATTGCAAAGCCCATGCTGCCACCCGTGCTGTTGTTGAGCGGTGTATCGGGCTGCTCAAAATGCGGTTCTGATGCCTTGACCGCTCTAGTGTGCCTTGTAACACACTGCCCAGAGGTCTTCTGCTTTGTGGTTTCCACAACCTGGCACAGCAGTGGGGCGACATACTAGAGGAGGAGTAGGAGGAGGCGGAGGGACATGTGGCTTCATCTGAGGAGGACGTTCAGGTGGTTCATGAGAGGCTGGAGGATGGAGGACAGGTTGCGACAAGGTTTCAACGTGCCAGGATAACCAGAGAGGCCCACACCATCTCTAGAATTTCCTAGGATAAGGCTGTGTCCGTCATCTCAATCCCCTCTCCATTTTCCTCCCCCCCCCATGTAACCTGCCCTCCCCTAATTCCCGCCCTCCCCTCATCATACCATCCCATCCCCGATCACCCTGTTCCCTCCTCCAAGTATCGGTGTAACATCATTCCATTGCGATGGGTCTGTGTTGGCACGGTCAGCGGATCGCTTTAAAAGGCAGGAGAGTGATGATAACTCACTGTGAAGAAAGCTCTGGTGCTCCTCACTTTCTGCTAAAGTCAGATTGACCCCTGTCTTTCTGCTGACAGCACGCTTACACACATCCACTGAATGGGGTCCGCGTCGGGGCTTTTGATCTTGGTCCACTGTGCTGGGTGGCAGGGGGTGCGGTAGTGCTGGCAAACAGGGGGTGAGTCCGCTGTGAAGATTAACACGGCAGAGGCTTAACATAAATGAGGTGTGACATGTTTTAATAGAGAACATTTTATTGTGACAGATTTCCATTCCTCCTAGCTACAGATCATGAACACACCAGTGCCCACCCAGTGCTCCTCACTCTTCTTGGTCTATGGTAGTCTCCTGCTATGTCTAGGTCTGTCCCCAAGATGCACTTCAGAGGTGGAGGCAGTCTGCTGCCTTCACACTCTATGGCCTTTGATGCTCTTGGTGATCACCCTCTGGAGGGCCTGGAGCGGAGGGACATCGGCCAACTTACCAGTGCGTCGCCATGCCACCCTGTTCTGCCTGCTGCTTTGGAAATGCGGTTGTTTCGGGGGGATTTAGAAGAACTGGAGATCGCCGTTGCCTCCTTAGTGGCAAGCTCCGGGTTGGCCTCTAGCACTATCTTCTCCCTGATGGTGCCCATAGAGCCCTGGGGGACTCCACAGACAGTGGGACACTGGAGTGAGCGCCAGAGACCCCTGACTCATCTGATGCTGGCAGTCCTGGAGTCGCCTCATTTTCTGCGCCATGGTGTTAATGTCCTCAGCGATGCACCTCAGTGACTGGGCCATGCTCTGCAGTTCCTCGGCAATGTCCATTTGCATCTGGGACACGTCCCTCAGCAACTGGGACATGTTTTGAGGCCCTCAGCCATGGTCGTCACAAACTGAGCCACGCAATAGCATGTGGCATGTGTTTGCACCGCACCTAGACATAAAGGGGTTGTGTAGGTTTGTGCCAGGGTGTTCTGAGGAACAAGCATGAAGATCGGCTGTGGGGAGGATGCAAGGTGTCAGCCAGTGGATTTGGTGAGGGTGGGTTTGGAAATTAGAGTGGTGGCAGGCAAAAGCGATGCCAGGAGAAAGGTGGTAACTTACCCTTCCAGCTCTTTGGAGGCCATTTATCTTCTTCCAACATTGGGCGGAGGTAGTGACAATCGCTGTCATCTCCTCTCGGTGGCTTTTATACCTTGCTGCTGGTCCTCTGACCCCTCTGGAGAACAGGGTGCCCCACCTCTCATCCACAGCGCTGAGAAGCCTAGTGAGATTGCTGTCCCCAAAGCGAGAAGCAGATTTTAGCACTGCCAAGCTTGTGTGTTGACTGGGAGTGAGTAGTGAAGGAGCGTTTAAAAACCATAAGACCATAAGACCATAAGACATAGGAGTGGAAGTAAGGCCATTCGGCCCATCGAGTCCACTCCGCCATTCAATCATGGCTGATGGGCATTTCAACTCCACCTCCCAGCATTCTCCCCATAGCCCTTAATTCCTCGCGACATCAAGAATTTATCTATCTCTGCCTTGAAGCCATTTAGCGTCCCGGCCTCCACTGCACTCTGCGGCAATGAATTCCACAGGCCCACCACTCTCTGGCTGAAGAAATGTCTCCGCATTTCTGTTTTGAATTTACCCCCTCTAATTCTAAGGCTGTGCCCACGGGTCCTCGACTCCTCGCCTAACGGAAACAGTTTCTTTGCGTCCATCCTTTCTAAGCCATGTATTATCTTGTAAGTTTCTATTAGATCTCCCCTTAACCTTCTGAACTCCAATGAATACAATCCCAGGAACGCCAGCCGTTCCTCATATGCTAGACCCGCCATTCCAGGGATCATCCGTGTGAATCTCCGCTGGACACGCTCCAGTGCCAGTATGTCCTTCCTGAGATGTGGGGCCCAAAACTGGACACAGTACTCCAAATGGGGCCTAACCAGAGCCTTATAAAGGCTCAGTAGCACATCGCTGCTTTTATATTCCAACCCTCTTGAGATAAATGACAACATAGCATTCGCTTTCTTAATCACGGATTCAACCTGCATGTTTACCTTTAGGGAATCCTCGACTAGCACTCCCAGATCCCTTTGTACTTTGGCATTATGAATTTTCTCACCGTTTAGAAAGTAGTCTATGCTTGGATTCTTTTTTCCAAAGTGCAAGACCTCACATTTTCTCACGTTGAAATGCATCAGCCATTTCCTGCACCACTCTCCCAAACTGTCTAGATCCTTCTGCAGCCTCCCCACTTCCTCAGCACTACCTGCCTGACCACCTAACTTCGTATCATCAGCAAACTTCGCTAGAATGCCCCCAGTCCCTTCATCCAGATCATTAATATATATGGTGAACAGCTGCGGCCCCAACACTGAACCCTGTGGGACACCGCTGGTCACCGGCTGCCATTCCGAAAAAGAACCTTTTATCCCAACTCTCTGCCTTCTGTCAGACAGCCAATCCTCAACCCATGCCAGTAGCTCACCTCGAACACCATGGGCCCTCACCTTACTCAGCAGCCTCCTGTGTGGCACCTTATCAAAGGCCTTTTGGAAATCCAGATAGACCACATCCACTGGGTTTCCCTGGTCTAACCTACTTGTCACCTCCTCAAAGAATTCTAACAGGTTCGTCAGGCACGACCTCCCCTTACTAAATCCATGTTGACTTGTTCTAATCCGACCCTGCTCTTCCAAGAAATTAGAAATCTCATCCTTAACGATCGATTCTAGAATTTTACCAACAACCGAGGTTAGGCTAATTGGCCTATAATTTTCCATCTTTTGTCTTGATCCTTTCTTGAACAAGGGGGTTACAACAGCGATCTTCCAATCGTCCGGGACTTTCCCTGACTCCAGTGATTTTTGAAAGATCTCAACCAACGCTTCCGCTATTTCTTCAGCCACCTCCCTCAGAACTCTAGGATGTAGCCCATCGGGGCCAGGAGATTTGTCAATTTTAAGACCTTTTAGCTTTTTTAGCACCATCTCTTTTGTAATGGCAACCATACTCAACTCAGCCCCCTGACCCTTTATAATTTTTGGGATATTACTAACGTCTTCCACTGTGAAGACAGACGCAAAGTACTTATTAAGTTCTCCAGCCATTTCCTCATCTCCCATCACTAGCCTTCCAGAATCAGTTTGAATTGGCCCAATGTCTACTTTGGCCTGACGTTTGTTTCTTATGTATTGAAAGAAACTTTTACTATCATTTCTTATATTACTGGCTAGCCTGCCTTCATATTTGATCCTCTCCTTCCTTATTTGTCTCTTTGTTAACCTCTGTTTGTTTTTGTAGCCTTCCCAATCTTCTGATTTCCCGGTGCTTTTGGCCACTTTATAGGATCTCTCTTTTTCTTTGATACATTTCCTGACCTCCTTTGTCAGCCATGGCTGTCTAATCCCACCCTGGGATTAGACTCCTTCTTGTTAGCGTCAAGCTGATGATGTCCGAGTCAGGCGAATCAGACAGCAAGGGAGCCAGGCATGTCAAGAATCTCACGAGGCTTGATTTTTGGCACAAGGCGCTGTTGAACATGGGCCACGATTCTGTCAACCCAGCCGTTGCGAAACATCCCATGAAACGCACCCAAAACTGGGCTTGAAAATTTTTAGTTGAATCATCATAGAATCATCATAGAATTTACAGTGCCGAAGGAGGCCATTTGGCCTATCGGGTCTGTACCGGCCCCTAGAAAGCGCACTCCACCTAAGTCCACCTAAAGGATGATACAATATCCAAAAGCAGCAGCTGCCAGGTGATCTTGAACTGCCCTTGCATCACCTGGAGCTTGGGCTTCCTAACCTTCACCAGAAAGTATGTCTGCATCAGGCGCCATATTGCCCTCCTCCAGCTTCTCTATTTCTGGTGGCAAGTCTTCTTCCGGGTGAATGTTCAGTACACACTGATGGGTAAAGTTGTGAAATGCACCACACACTACAACAATCTTTGTAACTATCCCGTTGGAAGCTGTGCCGTGCCGGCTGACCTGTCCAGGCATCGATAAAGTGATTTCAAAAGACTAATTGTCCTCTGATGTGTTGCTACATGTGCATGGTTGCATCGTTCCTGTGCTTCATTGTTGGTCATCCTGAATGGTTTCATAAGCCATGTTCCCAATGGGTATCTCTTATCACCCAGCAACTATCCTGTAATTTCGGGTGATGTTGTCATGGGCCGGTGTAACATTGAGTTTGCAAAGATGAATGGGTCATGGGCATTTCCTCAGTTGTTTGTATTTACACTGATGATCCTCATTTGTGCATCACACACACTATCATAGCATTTAAAGAATGGAACCCCTTCCTGTTGATGAATGAAAGAGCATCATTTCTTGGCGCCTTTAATGCAATATGTGTTCCATCAACAGCCCCAATTATGTTTGGGAAACCAGCAATCCAATAAAATGTAATGGACCTCTCCTTCATCCTCACACGGGATGTGGCAAAAATAATAAGCCCTGAAGCCCTACGATAAATGATATTAGTTACCTGGTGAATGCAGGTCTCTTCCGCATTCCATTAAGTGACACTTGTTACTAATGCCACGTTGAAAGGATCCAGATGCAAAAAAGTTCAGACCGGCTGAGAGTTTCATCTCCACTATTAAGGCAGTGCGGCAGTTAGGGTTCAGCTTCAGGTTTTCCTTCAGTATTTTACAAAGGCGCCCCATTACTTCCTTACTTAAACACAGTCTCCTGGCACACATCCCCTCTGACATCATTTCATATGATATCCTTTGCCTATACATTCTCAGTGGTGGGTAATTGGTTCACTTCCTCACCAGACATGTAGTCCAACTCTTCTCTCATGTTCTCTGCGCCTACGTCAAAGCTCAAAAGAACTTCTGTGATTTTAAGAAGCCAAGCTAAAAGTGTAATGTACCAGCAATCGTGGAACATGCCTCCAGATATTGAATTCACACTAGATTCTTTAATACCTGTCAGAGGGATAGTTCACATCACCTTACAGAAGGTTTGCATACGTCAGCTAACCTTAGACATTAAACTTTCCGAAAGCATTTGAAGTAATCACGGAGCTTGTAAGGATCAACATTATACCAGGGAGACTCTTAAAGTACATTGCAAAATCCAAATTTATGTTAACTGATATTTATTACATACACTTCAAACCCACTTTATACATTAAAGTACTTTTTAATGGAATTAACAGCCTCGTGACAAAGCAAAGTTTTAAAAAGTATATATTTTTTCACTTTATGTGCATTTAAACATCTTCTAAACACTATTACAAAAGATTAACCCACCTAAAAAATCATCTCCAATGTCTCCGACTTCTGATCGCTGATTCTGGAAGAAAAGAAATATGCAAATAATCAGGCATAAACACTTCCCTAACATCGGGGCAAGCAGGTGAAGTTAGCGCTGTCCTAGGATTTCACATCCAGCGTTTTCAACGCAGGGCTTGCAGGAAAAATTTTTTAAAAACAGGATTGGAAGTTTGAACTTGATGTGCTTTCAGCGTGAATGTCTGTGCATCGGGACCTCCGCACATGTGCGGCGTGCGATCTATATGCCAACAAATCTACTGGAAGTTAATGCCTTTAACCATCATATGATGCCCCAATGCACTTTGCAGATAATCAATTATTTTTTTGTCCTGAAAAATGGGGCCTGTCCATATATCTTTACACTCTGCTGTAGGCAAAAAAGTAATATATCCTAATCAGCTGGATCAAATATCCTGGATCAAATATTCCAGGTGCAAGTGCAATATTGTGCCTTATGTAAATACATGAATTGAGTTCATCTGTATAAAACAAGGTTTATTTGAAGCATGTATTTACATATGTGATGTTGCCTGGGTTTTGGATCCATTTTTTAAAGCAAAATGATGTCACTTGTGAGAGTTAATAATCATTCCTGAGGATTTCCTGCTCAACATGGTGGAGACAAAGGACGCTGGATTCATTTGGACACATTTGAGATATTCTCATGGGAAGACAATCATTAGTATTCAGGAAGCATGAGATAAAATGGACTAAAGAACCTTCTTCATCTGAACCTGTCTCTAATCGAGATCTACTTGTATAATTGCCCCTATCCCCAGTCAAAAAGTGTTCGATAACACGTTACAATGTGATATAATATGAAAATTCCATCTCCCTGTGGACGAGATGAATGATCAATGGTTTTAAAAACGTAACCATTACAATATTTCTTTGCATTTTGGCTGCTCTGAAAAAGTATAAATATTAATAATTCGCATTTGGACCATATCCTAAAATTAAACAAAATTCTGTGCTTAAAAGCATGTCATATATTTGAATAAATACAATGCATTAGCAGGCGCTAATACTGCCACAGTATGGAAATCCAGTGAATACCGAATAAATTCACGTTAAAAAAATAAATACGAATTATATTGTTCAAGGTGGATTTGTGGTGCAGTGGTAGCATCCTTACCTCTGGGTTCAAATCCAACTTCAACATTGATAGCTATGGGAGATATGTTCATAATATGGCCAAACAGGTTGATTACCAGCTGATCAGCCCTTCCATCATGCCTGATGTATCTAGTAGAGTTGACCAAGGAGAACCGATAGATGTGGTTTATTTAGACTTTCAGAAGGCTTTAGACAAGGACTCACATAGCAGATTAATATGTAAAGTTAAAGCGCATGGGATTACAGATAGTATCTTGAGATGGATAGAAAGCTGGTTAGCAGACAGGAAGCAAAATTTTGGAACAAATGAGTCTTTTTCTGATTGGCAGGCAGTGACATGGGGAACTCTGGGATCTGTGCGAGGACCCCAACTGTTCACATTACATGTTAATGATTTGGACGAGGGAATTAAATGTATTATCTTCAAATTTGCAAGTGATATAAAGTTGGGTGGGAGGGTAAGCTGTGAGGAGGATGCAGACATGCTTCAGCGGGATTTGGGCGGGCTGAATGAGTAGGCACATGCATGGTAAAGGCAGTATAATGTGGATAAATGTGAGGTCATCCACCTTGGGAGCAAAAATAGAAAGGCGGATTATTATTTGAATAGGTGTAAATTGAGAAAGATGGATACTCAGCGAGACCTTGAGTAGACAGGATTAGAAGGGTAGATTCAGAAAGAATGTACCCGATGGTGGGGGACTTCAGAACTAAGGGTTATAGTTTGAGGATAAGGGGTAAATCTTTTAGGACTGAGGTGAGGAGAAATTACTTCACCCAGAGAGTGGTGAATCTGTGTAATTTGCTACCACAGAAAGTAGTTCAGGTCAAAACGTTGTGTAATTTCAAGAGGGAATTAGATATAAAGGAGATACTGAGGCTAACGGGAGCAAGGGATATGGGGCAAGACTGGATCAGGGTATTGAACTTGATGATCAGTCTTGTTGATAATTAATGGCAGAGCAGGCTCGAAGGGCCGAATGGCATTTTCCTCTTTCTATTTTCTATGTTTCTATGATGGCAATTGGTAGGACTGGGAGAGCTCCCTGGTCGGCCACACTGCAGAAGGCAATGAAAAACTACTGCAGTACTTTGCCAAGCATAACCATGGCCAAATCATGAAGTCTGTGGTTGCCACTGCACTCTTAGGGCTTAGATCTTAATGAAGAGGAGGAGTGTTAGCAATTAAGCACAATGAAAGTGAGTCAATGTATTTAATTGAGGTTATAAAATCACAAAGAATCCTTAGATTAATAACAAATAGCCCCTTATTGTTACAGTAACTCCTTTGTATTTGTTAACTTTGTTTTTCTATGCATTATAAATGTAAGTGAAGAAGGCACTCAATACAGAGCATACCTTTACCATAATGAGTTAGCTCAATGTTATTACAATTGCACAGCACTTCCTCAAGGCTGTTCTCTGTATGTTTGATGCTCTCTGAAGAAAGCTGAAGAAATAATTTGTTTTTATGAAGAACTTACATCTCACTGAGGAGGTTTTAGGCTGATCCACATCCAACAACCTGGTTTGAAAGCTCTGCTCATATTTTGACAGCTGTGACAAATTCCAAAACAGCAGCTGAGATAATCCACTATTTTCTAAAACAGTCATTGCATTTGAAATAAAACAACCCATAACATTAAAAAAAAGGGTCAATCCATATCTTCCAGTGTTATGAGTCTTTAAAAAAATCCTGGATCCACATCTGGATCTGGATCTTCACCAAAAACTAATCAATTCATCCTTGGGCCACAACCTCTCTGTGTACCAAACTTTGTTGAAAAATTTACATTGTTTTTTTTTACATACTATTTACAGACAAACAGACGACAGGAGTATAAATATTACCTCTTCTCATATTCAGTTCTGCAGGTATTGAAAAAACCTGAGGATTTGCATATCTTAACTCACCAGATGCTGAGGTTAAGGATTAATCATGGTAATGTTGCTGGACTTGTAATCCAGAGACCCAGGCTAATAATCTGGTGACATGCGTTCAAATTCCACTATGGTATCTGGTGGAATTTGAATTCAGTTAATAAAATCAGTAATATAAAGCTTGTCTCAGTAATTGTGACCACACAACTATCATCAATCATCATAAAACTCCATCTGGTTCACTAATACCCCTTAAGGAAGGAAATCTGCCATCCTTACCTGGTCTGACCTACAAGACACTCCAGACCCACAGCAATATAGTTGACTCTCAACCATCTTCTGAAATGGCCCAAGATGTCACTAGGTTCCAGGGCAATTAGCGATGGGCAGCAATGCTGGCCTTGCCAGTGATACCCACATTCCATGAAAGAATAAAGAAAGATAATGTTGTGTTGAACTCTTAACTCAGTGTAGTGTTCTATCCTGTTTTCGAAAGAGATTTTAAGAGTGGTAATTAGTTAGTGTGACATCTGACACAAGGATTTGAACTAAAAAATATGAAATCCAGCAATCAACCACTTGAACCACAAAATACAAATTTAGAATGACACTGTTTGAAATGTCTAATTAACTATTTGTCGATAAAGAAATAGTCCTGCAATTTAATATTGGTGCTAAACTCACTGTTACATTATAATAAACTGCCATGATAATCATTTATGTATTTCATTAAATAGTAAAACTTAAATAGAAAATCAGTATGCAATGCGGCATGATAATTGATCTCTCAACACACAGAATGCATGTATTTTAGTCTTTTCGCCTAACATTTACTGCTGTTGAATGCATATGCATGTATTATATATTGCATTTAAATATGGAACACATTGTAGTTTCAGACATGGAATCTCAATTTATGAATCAACTATGCTATGCTACTGTTTTACTAAACTGTGCTCGGTATGATTTTGACATGCAGTGGAAAAGTTACTCTACAGGTCACTAAATTACAATTTTATAGTCATGATAGCTTTGTAAAACCATGGAGATTTCGCACTAAATGAGGTATACATAACTCATACTGTACGAAAAGAAATAGCTGGAGAGCAGCTCATTCTTATTCATTAAGAAAACAGTTAAATATTTGATCAGATGCAAATACATACCTCTAATATAACACATTTTGCTAAGTGTTCATGAAATAAGTCCACATAACATAGAAAAGGCTTTAATTCATATAGCAGCTTTCACACGGGCCCTCAACATTCTGCAGCTCATGAATGACTATTTAAGTATCGGCTTTGTTATTAACCAGCCAAAGCAGTTAGGAGAAGATTGGGATGATGCTGTGGTTAAACCCTGGAAAAATGCAAATGCAACAACAAATTTATTGACAAAAAGTATCATGACATGCAAGTGACCTTTCTTGGAGAGGTGGGACACTCCATTGACATACTTAAATCAGGCTCACAGAGTGCAACTGGTGGTACTCGATTTAAGTTTGAATGCTGGCAGGCACTCATGTTTCAGAAGGTTTGGGAAACCTAGCAGTGAAATGGAAGCAGGAATTGCTTGCTCCAGAAGGTACATGGATTTTATAACACCCACTGTGAACTAGGAAGAGCAGGAGTGCACCCTGCCCAACCCCTCAAGGAACCCGTTAGACTGTCTTTACCGATCATTGATTGTAGCCCCTGCGAGTTTCAATGTTCTCCACTCTGATCTGCGGCCTTGTCCCTTTCTGAATTGACGTCCGCTCCTTGCACTCGCAAACCCCGAAGGATGCCTTTCCACGTTCATCCTGCAGAAGGCTATCCTAAGGCCTTGCGGAGGCCGCCTCCTGCTGCTGGTTTCCCTGATTTCTCTATTGAGTTCAAGTGCAAGAAAATTGAGGCCTTTGAGTAAACATTTTAAGGACGGTACTCGGACACAAAAAAAGTTAGTTTAATTCAAACATCTGTGTTCTGACGTGTATTTTTTGTAAAGAATTTGTTATGTTAGAAAACTAAATATTTGATTTGTGAGGAAGAAACAATATGGACAAAAGATTCTCGGAGAGTCTTTTGAACAATTTCCTAAGTGTGCATTCAGCGTTTTTAGTGATTTGTTTGCAGTGAATTAATTTTAAACAGATCATTGTGCCAGTCATCTGAAAAAAAATTGCACTGGGCTTGAATAAATTTGTACATATTCCTATCATTTCTCAGTGTAAAAGAGATCTGTCTTTGTATTTAAGTGCGATACTCAATGTTTGACACCACAGCGTGGCACAGCAAGTGTGATAAACAACATGGGGATGGAAGTAGCTGTATCATTTCTAAAATATTACGAATTCAAGTCCTTTGATTCTCCTTATGGAAAGTCAGGCCAAGTACATGCTTCAGGTGAAGGGCATAGAAATGAGGGCAAGGGAATGGGTGACTGAAAGTCAGAAAAGATCAAATGTAGAAGGTTAATAGGAGTGAGGGAGGAAAACAGTAGTGATTTAATTGGCTGCTGTGTGAGGGTAGAGCAAATGTCGCAATCTGTCAGATGAATGTTGGAGGCATTGCTGGGACAGTGAACTTGATGTCCTTGGTGGATGCCAAAATGTAGCTGGGGCCTGTAGGAAGTGTTGCACTGATGGGAAAGCGATACCAGAAGATTAGATAAACCAGGAGTTTAAGGAGTGAGTGAAGGATAGTATGCAGGATATGGGAACATAAAAATAAATGGAGATACTGGAAAGAAAATTTGTATTTTGTCCACTGAATCAGTCTGACAGAGTTATTATTCCATCAGCAATAGAATTCCCATAATCGTCAGCACTACTCTCTTTCCACCAGCAGCCATGTAAATGTCTGGGAGAAGCAGGAATTCGATTTTTTTTAAAAATTGGCATATTTTGGGAAAATCGAGGAAATTCATCTCCCACACCCTTAGGCAATCAAAACCAGCCCTGGAGACCACATTACTTGCCACTCCAGGATTTCTACCTCTGCTTTAGCTGCCTTCTGAAGAAATGCAATGAAACCCCACTCACAACATGAGCCTTTAACTTGTTCAGTAGATCTACAGTCCTTTTGAAAAATAGGAACCTCCTGACATCTAACCTATTTCCGCCCTTGTGTAATTTATACGTGACCCCTGGTTCTCAACTAACTTCTCTAATTAAAATGATCTATTTGCCTGAACAATCTAGTTTCTTCATTATTTTAAACAGCTAAATTAATACTCCAGAGTCTGGGGCCGCGAGCATTGATGATACAATGGGGGGAGAGTTAAATTTGCAAAAATCAAAATTTGACCCCAACCTCACACTAGCATATCTACTTTCATTTTCAACATGTTGAGTCTGTGTACATCCGCGTATCGTACCCTAGAATGACAATTCAGTGACCATAATATGTAAATTAGGGTACTTTCATGTGATTTTTACAGTAACTTGAGATTAATGTCCCCTGCAACAGCTTCCTGGGGTTTGGGAGACTTAACATTAAAATGCAGGTGAGATTGAGCAGTATTTCTTGGGGATGGTTAAAGGTCAGGTATCCTGAGATTAATAAAAACTCAGTGTTCACAGCTGGTTTTTTATTTCCCTTTGGTGAGCATACTCACCGTGACAGGCTTATTTATGCATTTTAGAGTTGTTCACGCAGAAAATATCAGGATGGGTGGCACCATGGTGGCTTTAGATTGGACTGAGATGAGGAAGATAGTCAGAATCAGCAGGAACAAGGTCGTGCTGTGAAGGGAGGTGCAAGTGACTGACAGGGGAAGATGCAAGAGAGTAGCTGAGGCCACAGAAGGCACTCTCCAATTCATAAAGTGCACAGAGCTGAATTTCCTTGATCTGTCAGAAAGCAGTGCTTCTGGATCTGGAAGGTGCCATGTCAAGTTGTCACAACATTTGCTTTCAGAAAATTAGTACTGTCCGAGCAGCTCTCTAGTCCAAGGGAACAATTCCTGACCCTCGTGACCTTTTAAAGAGAAAATGAAGCGTTTTGCAAAGTGGATGCCTCATTTATAAGACCATAAGACCATAAGATATAGGAGCAGAATTAGGCCACTCGGCCCATCGAGGCTGATATTGTTCTCATCCCCATTCTCCTGCCTTCTTCCCATAACCCCTGATCCCCTTGTTAATCAAAATATCTCTGAATGAACACAAGACATCCTGAAGGGAAGGGTGAACAGCCAGAGGTCGCAGTACACATAGGTATTAACGACATAGGCAGGACGAGTGATGAGGTCCTGCAGAAGGAGTTCAGGGAGTTAGGCAGTAAGCTAAAAGTCAGGACCTCGAGGGTTGTAATCTCAGGATTACTTCCTTTGCCACGTGCCAGGGAGGCTAGAAATAGGAGGATAGTGAGCTGAGAAGGGGTAATAACTGAAGGAGAAAAAGAGAACCAAAATAAAAGAACAACATCACCCTCAGGCAGAGCAACAAAGGTGACAAGTGTGAGAAGGGAGATGGTCAATGCAGGATTGAGGGTGTTGTACCTAAATGCTCGCAATATACGGAACAAGGTAAATGAGCTTGTTGCACACATTGAAATTGGCCGGTACAATGTAGTGGGCATCACTCCACAGCCTTCTGCGGCAAAGGGGATCAGGGCTGGGATCTAAATGTTCAAGGATATGTGTCCTATCAAAAGGACAGGCAGATGGGCTAAAGGGGCCGGGCTGCATTGTTAGTAAGGAATAAAGTTAAATCGATAGCAAGGAGCGATATTGGATCAGAAGGCATAGAATCTCTGTGGTTAGAGTTGAGGAATCGCAAAGGTAAAAAGACCCTGATGGGAGTTATGTACAGGCCCCTGAGCAGAAGTCAGGATGTGGGGCAGGGGGAGGTGAGGGGGCCCTGCCAGGGCCAGAGAGGGGGGAGGGTGACGGGGGAACGTCTGATGTGGCTGGGGTGAAGCCCCATTGCCGCGGACTGCAAGGCAGCCACCTTGCTGTGCACCCCGCTGACCACCCACCTTGGCCCTTGTTCTGCCGAGTGACACCGGCCGTATGGATGCCCCCATCACTACACCCCATCCTCTGCCACACCTCCTTACCCAGCCAACACCCAATGGCAGGCAATCAGGCTGCCCACTCAAGGGCAGTGCCCTCTGTAGCACCTTTGGGTGCGCCGGGCTGGAACGTACCACTGCAATGGCAGTGCCAGCCAACAATACCCCAGGATCAGGGATGGGCGCCAGGGCCAGAGGCCCCCTTTCTGCCGGGCACCGGGCCAAAGGTATGAAGATGGGGATGGGGTGGGAACATGCAGGGGCAGTGCCCGCAGTGGCAACTGGGGCCACAATGTAGTCCAGTGGACCTGGTTGTGCATGTGGATATGCACCATGCTAACATGTCAGCCTTTCACCCCCTGCAGACAATGGAAATTGTAATTCAACCAGCAATGGTGGCCTTCCTGCTCATTACCGCAGCCATGTTTTCTGGCCAGAGGCATAATTCCAGGATATTTTTGATCAACATGTGGGAATTTTAATCCGGATACAAATTCACACATGTAAGAATGAGATAATTTCAATTCAATCAGATCGCTGAGACCATGGCGCTACTGAAGGAAAACTACACTCAGCAGACCAACAAAATCTACGGCAGGCACGTCCTCTCCATGCGGCATCAACTCCCCGGTGAGTCTGTGGAAGATTTCTGGCGTCCCCTGCAACTCCTAGTGAGAGACTGCGATTGCCAGGCCGTTTCGGCCACTGAACATTCTGACCTGCTACTTAGAGACGCATTCGTTACAGGCATAGGGTCGGCCTACATCCGCCAGCGATGCTTAGAAGGGGCTACCCTCGACTTTGCAGTGACCAAGAAACTAGCGTTCACGCTCACAGTCGCCTCACGCAATATACAGGCGTATGCCCCCGACCGCACAGCCCACTCCTCCTGGACACCGTGGACCTCACCAGCGAACACCCTACCGTGCACCCCACAAGCGACTATGTACAAATGGTGAATTAACGAACATATATACATGGAAAGGTGCCTATCGTGCAGATATAGAGCAAACTGAATGAAATTTACAAAAGTAAAGTCTATTGATTCAGTCACTGAGGCGGGCGTCGAATTCTGGTCGATCGCCGCAGAGGCGGAGCAGGAGATGCCGGCACTTGGACAGGCGGGATTGCTGGCATTGCGGCGGTGTTGTGGACAGGCGGAATCGATGGCAGATCGGTGTTCTCGTGGCAGGGAAGGTCCGGAGGATGCACGATAGCCGGCGGAGCAATGTGGTTAGGTGATGGGCGGGGAACTCTCCGCAGCGCCCTCCTGTTGCGCCGGAGAATGGAACCATCAGCCAATTGGACAATGAAAGGCCGTGGGACGGCCTTCCTGATAACAATAGCTGGGGCCGACCAACATTCCTCAGGCAACTGGACGCGAACAACATCTGCTGGAGCCAGCGCAGGCAGATCCATGGCATGAGCATCATACATGATTTCTGCTGGTCCCTGGACGGATGCACGTTTTGCAGCACCGTGAGGTGATCAAGGTCTGGAATGTGAATGGCTGGAACAGTCGCCCTCAGGTTGCAGTTCATGAGCATCTGCGCCGGAGACAAACCAGTCGACAGAGGCCAGCAGCGTCAAGTTGAAATCGGATGCTGAGTCTGCAGCCTTGCACAACAAACGCTTGACGATATGGACTCCTTTTTCGGCCTTCATGTTTGATTGCAGGTAATGGGGGCTGGAAGTGATGTGTCTGAAGTTGTAGGATCGTGCAAAATCAGACCACTCCTGGCTGTAAAAACACGGACTGTTGTCACTCATTACTGTGAGTGGTCTCCCGTGTCTGGCAAACGTCGCTTTGCAGGTTTTGATGATGGACCTAAACGTGAGGTCTGACAATTTCATCACCTCCGGGTAGCTGGAGAAGTAGTCGACCAGGAGCACGTAATCACGCCCATTGGCGTGAAAGAGATCTACCACCACTTTAGACCACGGAGAGGTCACATGCTCGTGCTGTTGCAATGTTTCTTTGGGTTGAGTTGGTTGAAACTTCTGGCAGGTTGAGCAGTTGCGGACCGTGTTAGCAATATCCTGGTTGATACCTGGTTAAAAAACCGCCTCCCAAGCTCTGCGTCAACATTTTTCGACCCCAAGGTGACCCTCATGGATCTGCCCGAGCACCATAGTTCGCATGCTTTGAGGAATGACGATTCTGTCCAGTCTAAGAAGGACTCCCTCAATGACCGTTAACTTGTCCTTTACAGGGCAGCACGGTGGCCTAGTGGTTAGCACATCCGCCTCACGGCGCTGAGGTCCCAGGTTCGATCCCGGCTCTGGGTCACTGTCCGTGTGGAGTTTGCACATTCTCCCCGTGTCTGCGTGGGTTTCGCCCCCACAACCCAAAAATGTGCAGAGTAGGTGGATTGGTCACGCTAAATTGCCCCTTAATAGAAAAAAAATAATTGGGTAATCTAAATTTATAAAAAAAAAAAAAAAAAACTTGTCCTTTACGTTAAAGAACTGGGGACACTGCCCCTTTTGCCAGCCATGGGCGAGGTGTTGCATCACGCGCTGCAGTAGAGGATCCTTGGCAGTTTCTTCACGTATTTGGGCCACACGTTCATCAGTGGCTGGTAAGTTGCCGGCACACAACTGCACCTGTGCCTCTATGTGGCAATGAAGTCACCCTGTTCACACGGCGTGGTGATGGACCTGGATAGGGCATCTGCGATGATCAGCTCCTTACCCGGTGTGGAGACGAGTTCGAAGTCACATCTGCGGAGACGAAGAAGAATGCGCTGTAGCCGAGGCGTCATGCCATTTAGATCCTTCTGGATTATGTGGACTAAAGGCCTATGATCTGTCTCCACCGTGAACTTCGGCAGGCCATATACGTAGTCATGAAACTTGACTATTCCTGTCAGGAGACCCAAGCACTCATTCTCGATCTGGGCATACCGTTGCTCGGTCGGCGACATGGCCCTGGAGGCGTATGCCACTGGAGCCCAGGACGAGGATTCATCTCGCTGGAGCAGCACCGCCCCAATGCCGTCCTGGCTAGCATCAGTAGATATCTTGGTGTCCCTGGTTGGGTCAAAGAACGCCAGTACTGGGGCTGTGGTCAGCTTCGCCTTTAGCTCTAGCCACTCCTTTTCATGTGCAGGCAGCCACTGGAATACTGTCGACTTCTTTACGAGATGCCGGAGGGCCGTGGTGTGGGCTGCCAAATTGGGAATGAATTTCCCGAGAAAATTCACCATCCCGAGGAAGCGGAAGACCACCTTCTTGTCCTCCTTATGAAATGTGATTACCCAGGAACTTGATAGCGGATCGACCAAATGAGCATTTTGCCCTGTTCAGCTGGAGGCCATTTTCATGAATCCGCTGGAAGACCTGTCTGAGGCGGGCAATGTGATCCTCGGGCGTTGTGGACCAGATGATCACGTCGTCCACATATACTCGCACCCGCTCAATGCCCTCCATCATTTTCTCCATGATGCGATTACATACTTCGGAAGCTGATATGATACCGAAGGGCATGCGGTTGTAGCAATAACGGCCGAACAGAATGTTGAACGTGCACAGCTTCCAACTGGACTCATCCAGCTGTATTTGCCAGAAACCCCGGGAGGTGTCCAGCTTGGTGAAGAATCTGGCATGAGCCATCTCACTGGTCAACTCTTCACGCTTCGGGATCGGGTAATGCACTCGCATGATGTTGCGGTTCAGGTCTTTGGGATCAATGCAAATGCGGAGTTCACCAGAGGTTTTTTTGACGCATAGCATGGAGCTAACCCAGTTTGTTGGTTCCGTGACCTTTGAGATGATGCCCTGGTCTTGGAGATCTTGCAGCTGCTTTTTTAGGCGATCCCTGAGAGGAGACGGCACCGAGCGTGGTGCATTGATCACTGGGGTGGCGTTCGGCTTTAGCAGAATTTTGTAGTGATATGGGAGCGTGCCCATTCCATCAAACACGTTGTGGTATTGTGTGAGGATGTTGTCTATCTCGGCCTGGAGATTCAGATCGGTCGATGTAGTCGCCGGTGTCGAGGACATGGTGTGGACTTGCTGGCCCAGATTCAGGAGCTTGCAGGCGCGAGCACCGAGCAGGTACGCCCTGTCAGGCCGAACAATCTTGAATCGTAAAGTTGCCTTGAATTCCTTGTGAGATACCCCTAGCCGACATGATCCACTGGCAGCAATGGCTTTGCCATTGTAGTCGAGGAGTTGGCATGCTGGTGGAAGAATGCTAGGTCGGTCATGGATGCTGTCAAGATCTGACTGCGATATGAGGTTCACAGACGCGTCGGTGTCCAGTTTAAATCGGATGGGAGCCTGTTTGACTGTGAGGATAGCACACCACTCATCGTCGGGATCCACACCGAGGACTGAAAGGTGGGTTGCCGGTGCAGTGGGGACCAGCTCGCGTGTGGTTATGATGCCCACCTGATATGGAGATTCGAGGCAATCAGCATCGGGATCCTTTGAGCTGTCGGGATCAGAATCCTGCATGTCTTGTTGCACCGAGTGTCTTGTTATGCTCTGGGTGTACCATAAGCTGGTTCCTTGATGTTCACTCTGACAAAGGAAGGTTCGGACGTGGAGATAACTTCAACACGTTTATTAAACTATTTACAATTCTTCTACTCGGATTCGCCTCTACTATTAATCCTTCTATAGCTACTCAGACTGACGAACCAGTTTGCTACAATCCACGTGGTGGGTGTGACGTGTTGAATCAACCCTGTGTCTGTACTCACTGAGTGTCTCCACTGGAAAGAGCAAGATCATGTGTGCTGTGTCCTTCATAAATGGGTTGGTGTAATGCCCCCTGTGATAGTGTCACCTCTGTGTGTATCGTGAATGCCCATTGGTCATGTCCTATCTTACTGATCTATTGGTTGAGTGTCTGTGTGTCATGTCTCTGGTGCTCCCTCTAGTGTCTAGCTAGTCTACGTGTATTTACATTAACCCCTTGTGTATCTACAGTAATACATATCACCACACCGAGCGGATACTTCTGCGCCGTATCTGGGACCGCTGGCTGATAATCGGTGCAACGGGCCTGCAGCAGGCCACGTAATGGCTAGGCTTCCCACACTGTAGGCATCGCCGTCTTTTGGCTGGACATTGCTTCTTTAAATGGGCGGAGCCACAATTCGGGCGTGCCATAACGCTGACGTCAGCGCGTTCCGTGCGCCAACGCGCATACGCAGTGCGGTCGGCCGACGTACGAACCTGCGCATTAGGGTTGTTGGCCTCCTTGTCCACCCGGCTGTGGCACACATGCGTCGGGACCCGGGAAAAGCGCGCAAAACGGCCACTCTCCTCGATGCTCAGGCCTTGCATTTTGTCAATGGCCTTCACCCGTTCTGCCTCGTGGGAGGCCAGTTTTGCATTTTCCGCTGCACTGATGTGGGAGTACCGATTCTTGGCATGCTCATGGACCACGCACGTCTCAATAGCGACGGAGAGAGTTAGCTGTTTTATTTTGAGGAGCTGCCACCGAAGGGAATCGGAGTGGACCCCGAAAACGATCTGATCCCAGATCATGGAATCAGCCGCTGAGCCATAATTACATGACTGCGCCAGGATGCGGAGCTGGGTGAAGAAGGACAGAAAAGGTTCATCCTTACCCTGAAGTCTCTTTTGGAAGATGTACCGTTCAAACTCTCGTTCACGTCAATGTCGCAGTGGCTGTCGAATTTTAGCAGGACCGTTTTAAACTTCATCTTGTCTTCACCATCGGCAAACGTAAGCGTGTTGTAGATATGGATGGCGTGATCCCCTGTGGTCAAGAGAAATAGCACCGGGAAAAATGACAGGGCGGTTCCCACTCACAGAGACCCATTACAGCGGCCATCTTGTTGGCCACCCACCCCGACCCCTGGGTAAACGCAGGGTTAATGGCCATATGGGTGGGTGCCGACACCCTCCCCGGCCACCCCACTTACCGACAACACACACGGGGGGGACGACCCAGGGCCACACCAACGGCAGCCACCAATGAGGGCAGTGCCATCAAACAGTGGCCCTGGCAGCAGTGATGGGTGCCAGGAGTGAAAGCACGGGCGGGAGTGGGTGACATGCGTGGCTGGGGCGCGCGGTGCCAATCGGGTCGATCATGTAACCCATGGCACCTGGTTGTGCACGAGTGTCTGCGGCATGGTAACATTGTTCTCCCTCACCCCCCTGCAGATCATAATGTTCTGGTACCTCCCCTGTAAGAGTGACCGACACGGGCCCCACATCTCCTCCTCCCTCGGGGTGCCCGATGGGTTCCTAGGGGGCACTGTCGGGCGACCAATGGATTGGGCCCATGATTGGCTGGTCCTGTAATACACAAGACAGCATGTATGATTAGACAGCCGGACAGGGGTGAGGTGGGAGGTGGTGGGGGTGTGTGAGGTGATGGGGTGGGGATGGGGGTGAGGGGGATGGGGGTGAGGGGTGAGGGGGGTGTGGGGGTGTGGAATGAGGGGGGTGTGGGGTGAGGGGGGTGTGGGGTGAGGGGGATGGGGGTGTGGAATGAGGGAGGTGTCGGTGGGGTTGAGGGAGATGGGCATGTGGGGTGAGGGGGGTGTGGGGTGAAGGGGTGAGGGATGTGGACACATGTGTAATCGGGACCCGCAATCAGGCAGGGGTCCTCAATTTGTGGCATGCCTCCGAATTCTGCATCTGTGACCTCCCCTCTCCTCCAGCCCAACAACAATATCCAGTGCCCTCTGCTAGGGCATGGTGAGGGGACGCAGGTCTGGTGGTCCCCCTCCGTTCTTCTCCTGCTCCCGGCGGTTATGCACAGACTTTTCCTCGAGGGGGGGGCAAAAACAAACAGCAGCAGTGTTAGACGGTCTGACGTGTGCAGCCCAGGTGTTGGGTCTCTGATGGCATTGATGCACAGGGTACACCATGTGGGTCAGGATGGGGGTGGGACTATCCCCCTGGGGGGCGAGTTCACATGTGAGTGGGGGGTAGAGTGGTTTTGTGCCGGGGCACAATGCTGGGTGCTCACCCTGTCTGCTCTGAGGAGATTGTGCAGTTTCTTTCGGCACTGGTCTGCAGTCCGGGCCACCTCGCTGACGGCGCCGACAGCGACGGCCATCTACGCCGAACTATGGCGCCTGCGACCTCCGACCCGGCTCGGGGTGCAGTATCAGCCTCCTCCCCTCCACAGCGTCCAGGAAGGTCTCCAGCTTGTCGTCCCCAATCACGGAGCTGGTCTTATGGCGGCCACCTTGCTTGCGACGCTGTGTGGGGGGTGGGGTAGCGTCTCGTCAACGATGGACCCGGCATATCGGTGGCCGCTCCCTCGTGCGGTCCACGTTCCGCCTGTGCTAGCTCTTTCAGGGCCATTGACTAGCGAAACCTGGGGGCCCGATGACGCCATCGTAAAACTCCACGGTTTTCACAAAGGTGTCAACACTTAGTCTCATTTTCGGAGAATCCAGCCCAGTGAGTCTGGAAGTGGATGTGAAACCCTCTCCCGGCTAAGATTGTGTTCTTCACATGATTTCACGCCAATTATGGCATTGCAGTTTCCTCCAGACTGTGTCTCCCTCATAGTCCACAGATCCATAGAAACCCTACCGTGCAGAAGGAGACCATTTGGGCCATCAAGTCTGCACCGACGCTCTGGAAGAGCACCCTACCTAGGCCCACTCCCCACCCTTTCCCTGTAACCTCACCTAACCTGCACATTTTTGGACACTGAGCGGCAAGTTAGCATGGCCAGTCCACCTGACCTGCACATTTGTGAATAATCTCAATTGGAGATCTCAAGAATATCCCATAATTCACAACTAAAAATTGAATTATACATTTGAAGGAAATGTTTCCATCTATTTTGAAAATGGAAATAAAAACAATCAAAACAATAAAATATTCATTTCATAGGAATGCAATTATTCCATTTCAATATTTGAATGCTAGTAATTTATATATTGTAGCCATCTGGGATGGCCCCTTCCAGAATACAAAATGGATGGTTGCAATGACTGTAGGGAATTATGGACAATGCTAAGAAAGCAGGCAGGCACAGAACCTGTATGCGTATTGGAACCTCAGCCCCCAGACGAGACTGAAACTGTAGGTCAATTAACATATTGATGGCCCATCTCTGGGAACAAAGGAATAACATTCAAGTAACCGATACTATAGCAGACACCCCGGCGCCAGAAAGACACAAAGAAAGCAAGGCCAACGGCCACCAAAGACACGCCCAGCCATCAGGGCACCCACCCCTTTATTGGTCAAGATCAATACGAGTGATCAAGATGCGGCCCAATTAATCAGGGCCAAGTTCAAGGCCCGCCCAAAAGTGTGCGAAGCCCCTTTGAGTATAAGAAGAAGCCGCCGAGAGAGAATCACTCTCTTGGACTTGGCTCTCGAAGCGGAGAGACCCGTCCACTAGCTGCACCAGAAGCAAGTAAGTCCAAGGTCAATGCTCGCCATCAGACGGACGACCTTAGCTGTTCTCCTGTTACCTCTTCATACCCAACAGCCTCAGATCCGAACAACGCCCATTGTTCCTCTGAGTGAGTGGGCACCCGGAGTTAAGTATAGGCGTTAGCGTTAGAGATAGTTTGTAGTATTTTGTGCATGAGTAGATATTACTGTGTGTGTAAATAAATAGTATTGACTTTGAACTAACTAACTGGTGCATTGGTTATTTGATCAGTATTCGGGTTTGAACCTTGTGGCGGTATTGAAAGATACCTGGCGACTCTAGAGCAAACACAATTAGGATCAAGGAAGGTGACCATATTGACCGCTGTATTTATAACCTGATAAATGTAGCAACAATATCAAATATTTAAAGGAAAATTGTACTTGCCTCAACTACCACATAAAAGGGGAGGCGGCAGTGAAATGGTAATGTGACTGGAGTACTAAGCCAGAGGCCCAGGCTAATGTTCTGGGAACATGGGTTCAAATCCTATGATGGCAGCTGATTGAATTTAAATTCAGTTAATTATAAACCTCCGGAATTAAAAGCTAGTCTATTTAATGCTGACCATGAAACCATTGCTATAAAAACCCACAGCTGTCCCACAGACTAGTCAAGCAACAACTTGACATAATCATGCTCACAGAATCATACCTCACAGACATTGTCCCAGAAACCACTATCACCATCCCTGGGCAGACCCACCAATGTGGCAGAACAATGGTATATAGTTGGGAGGGAGTTGCCCTGGGAGTCCTCAACATTGACTCCTGACCCGATGAAGTCTCATGTCATCAGGTCAAACATGAACAAGTAAACCTCCTGCAGGCTTCCACCTATGTGCCCCACCACCTCAGCTGGTGAATCAGTATTGCTCCACTTAGAAGGATCATGATGGATGGCAACGGCACAAAATGTACTCTGGTTGGGGGTCTTCAATGACCATCACGAAGAGTGGCTCGGTAGAACCACTACTGATCGAGCTGGCCGAGGCCCAAAGATCACAGCTGCTAGATTGGGCCTGTACCAGGTGGTGAGGGATCTGGCCTACTTGACCTTGTGCTCACCAATCTACCTGTCACAGATGCATCTGTCCATGACAGTATCGATAGGAGTGACCACCGCATAATCCTTGAGGAGATGAAGTCCCGAATTCACATTGAGGATACTCCCCATCATGTTGTGTGGCACTACCACCTCCTTAACGAGATATCAAACAGATCTAGCAAATCAATACTGTGCAAGCATGAGGTGTTGTGCAGCATCAGCAGCAACAGAATTGTATTCAATCATAACCTGCAAGCCTCAGCATATCCATCCACTCTGCCGTTACCATCAAGTTTGATGATCAACCCTGGTTTAATGAACATGCAGGAGGTCATGCCAAGAGCAGCACCAGGCATACCTAAAAAAAGAGGTGTTAACCTGGTGAAGCTACAACACAGGACTACTTAGATTCCAAACGATGGAAGCAGCGTGCGATACATCAAGCTAAGTAATCCTACAATTAATGGATCAGATCTCAGTTCTGCAGTTCTGCCACATCCAGACATGAAAGGTGGCATACGGTTAAACAACTAACTTGAGGAGGAGGTTCCACAAATATCCCAATCCTCAAAGACGGGTGAGAAAAGTACATAAGTAAAAGACAAGACTGAAGGACTTGCAACCATATTCAGCCAGAAGTTCTGAGTGGATGACCCATCTCCACCTCCCTGAAGTCCCCAGAATCATGATGATCGTCTTCAGCCAATTTAATTCATTTCATGTCATAACTTCAAATGTTCGAATATATTGGACACTGCAAATGTTATGGGCCCTGACGACATTCTGGCAATAGCACTGAAGACTTATGCTCCTGAACTAGTCATGCCCCTAGCCAAGCTGTTCAATAGAGTTGCAATATTGGAATGTACCTGGCAATGTGTAAAATTGCCTTGCTGTGTGCTGTCCACTGAAAGCCAAAGTACAGAGCCAACATGGCCAATTTCCACCCCAACAGTGTACTCTTGATCATCAGTAAAGTGATGGAAGGTGTCGACAATACGATCAAGCATCACTTACTCAGTAATAAGTCAGCAAGGAGCCCAAATAAAACTGAATTCAATGGGAATCTGGGGGGAAATTTCCAATGTTTGGAGTTATACCTAGCACAAAGAAAGATTGTATTTGTTGGAGGCTAATCATATCAGTTCCCGGACGTTACTGCAATAATGCATGGCATAGTGAATCCTGCTCCATCAGGCTCTGGCAAGGGAGGACCCAGTGGAAGCTGAGGAAAGTGAGGCAGCTCCAGAAGTCGGGGAGGATGATTCCAGTGAAGGGTCTGAAGAAGGACCCTGGGTGGCACAGGGTAAGGATGTAGTAGCAGATGAGAGGAATCTGCAGGGAGGAAATACGCCAGGGATGCTGTGATCCTGTGAACCTTCAGCTAGGCATCAAAAGCATCGATGTTTCCTCATTCCAATGGCACTGCCTCCTTTGCAAACAATCATGATATGTTAAACCAGTTCAAAACTCAAACACTACACTACGCAACACAGTTACAAGCCTGTGCTGCAACTGGCACCAATTGCAACCATAAAGCTAATTCAGCTCACAAAAACAAAATCAATGTTTATGCTATTGTAAATGAACAAAGAACATACAATGTTACCAAACCCAACACAACTTTCAAAATGATGAACGCAAATAATGTCACCTATTACAAGCCTCTGTTGTTCTCAAGGTGCCTTCAACTTACGTTTACAGGTACTGTATCTTTGAGCTCCACCCCATCCCCCCACCCCAATTTTGCTTGCCGCGACATTGGAGGCAGCCTGTGGCAGACTTTGCTTTCTGGACGCACCCTCCCAGGTGGAGCCTGCTCAGACACCGAAGCCAAAGGATGACCACCAAGGTCATCATGGCCACCAGGTTACACATAGTGTGAGGAGGCCTATTCCGCATTTGAAGAAGGTGGAGAGACATCAGGCAATGGGGTTGCAACTGAAGCACCAAGTACTACTCATCATGAGGTTCCTGGAGACGTGAATGACCTAGACCACAATATGGCTGACCCATCACCTAGCCTGGATTCTATTAAAAAACAAGATGTTCCTTCCACAAGAGATGATGTGCTAAGAAAATCATCTCGAGCAAATGCTGATCATCCAAATCCTCACCATTTGCCCAGATTGGTGATGAATGATTGAAATTATGCCACTAATTGGATTTGAATGCACTAGCTACCATGACTCAATCTTGTCAACTACGTAATTCAACTCAAACTTGTTGAGGGACAGCAAAGAGCATCACCCTCACCAACTTGAAGAAGCCCTGAGGTGAGGAAGATACCCTTAGTGCTCCATGTGGCAAAGTAATCTAGCTTCTGTGGTTGAGGGCAATTAGCAATCGGAGTCCACGAACCATGACTTCTGCTGCATACAAGGCATTCCTTCTCTCATTGCTTGTCAACAAACTCGGCCATCTGGCTGATTCAAGACCAGGACTTGAGCTCTCAATAGTTTTCTGGGGTGAATATTGGACCATGGTCATCCTAGTTTCTGGGAGGCAAGCTCTTCCATGAAGGTAGACAAAGATTTTATGCCGTTTAAATAAAGGATCCACATGCAGAACATCCACACAGTCTGGGTGCTTAAATTGCATGTTATATTAATTCAACCAAATATTTTCTTGATTATTTAATGAAAACATCTTCATCACATCATTACTTTGTGTCCCACAGACACATGAGAATCTGAGATTTGATGTCCGAAGAGTGATACTTTCAGGTAACACACTATTCAAAGTTGACAAAACCAATGTGCACCAGATGAAAAATCTTTAGATTAATAGATTTAAATGAGAAATATAAGAGCAAAATCTCCAACCGGTTTGACAGTTGCTCTGACGAGCTGGTGGGAAACAAGGAAAGGATGTTAATGACAGATTGGACTTTACAATATTAGTTTTACATGTGCCAGTCTCTTCCAACCAGGAAACAAAACAAACATTTGTTCAGTTCCATGTAATGGATGACATAAATAATTTCTGCTTACATCTTCAAGCCACGTAGTCACACTTTATTTTCAATATTTGATGATTTTCCTTTGTCCATCAGGTCAAAGAATGTTCATGCTCTGAATTGTAACAGTTTACCATTTCAGACACCTGGGAAGACACTTTCATCTCCTAATCTGGATGCGTTGAGGATGGGTGGGAAGGCAAATCTCTTTAAATTCTTAAACCTGACCCCAACCTCCCCAGTTTGAACACATACACGTAGTTGGGATGAATGACCACTCAAAAGATGGCTTATTTCATGGAATTTACAGTGCAAAAGGAGGCCATTCGGTCCATCGAGTCTGCACCGGCTCTTTTGAAAGAGCACCCTTCCCAAGCCCACATCTCCACCCCATCCCCATAACCCAGTAACTCCACCCAACACTAGGCAATTTTGGTCACTAAGGGCAGTTTAGCGTAGCCAATCCACCTAAAGTGCACATCTTTGGACTGTGGGAGGAAACCAGAGCACCCGGAGGAAACCCACCCACACACGGGGAGAACGTGCAGACTCCGTACAGACAGTGACCCAAGCCAGGTATCGAACCTGGGACCTTGGAGCTGTGAAGCAATTGTGCTAACCACCATGCTACTGTGCTGCCCGAGGCTTGGCCTCTGAAATCTCGTATGGGGGCTTCACGCCTCCATTTGCACAGCATTTATATTTTTAACTCATGGAAGACAGAGTTCCTGGGTCTTGGGAATGTCAGCAAGTATATGGAGGTGAAAAGGGCCGGATCAGTGAGGTAAGTCTTCATTGCATTCCTTGTGGGTCAGGAGGAGCAGGAGCATTTCTCCCCCAAGCCAAATGACCTAATTCTGCTCCTATATCTTATGAACTTATGAACTCACATGTTCAATTCTTATCTCACCCGTCTGCATTCTATCACTCCACTCCTTCAATGTCAGATTCACCTAACGTTCAATCCTGGCTGCTTGCCAATCTGGCTCAGAAATCAGTGAAAACGTCTAAAAGACATCCTGGTTAATTTCTGATCAACCTGCAGGAAACTCTTACTTCTGAGCTTCCCATACAATAGTCATCCTGCTTTATTCCTATCCACTGATCGGGCCCTGCTCTCAGCATCAAACAGATTCCATTATGGATGTGATGGAGAATAAAGCTCACTTAACCATTCCCCAGAAATGTGGCTGGTTCCTAACTTCATAAGAACATCCTCTCCTTAGTTGGGGTAATACTTTAATTTTCCAACACCAGCCCTGCCTCTTTAAGTTCCAAATCCATGCCAGTTTTGTACGGTGGCCCTGTCTCTATGAGGAACTAAAGTGAGTCAAACTTATTTCACCAAAGAGCTAGCAGAAGACACAATTTCATATCCACGTTCTAGAAGTTAAAGGACAGCATGCTAATCGAAATGATTTATGTCTTTAAAACATGTTCCTGTTTCAGCTTCATCTTGCCTTTGGGAACAAGCTTAATTATAACGACCTAGCTTCATAATTTAGCAGCTTTGAATCCTACAATCACCCTTGTCATTTATCTGCACAGCCGCACCAATGCTTTCAAAGATAAGTTAACCAGAATTTTACATAGTTGTCTAAATATAGCCTTACTAATGAGTTACAAATGGTATCAGAGGTAATTTTTTAAAATTATAATTTTTTTGGGGGGGTGTGGAAGCATTGAGGAAGTGAGTGATCCCTTTAAGTACCAGGGTTAGTCATTCTTTCCGAATGTTGTAATGGAAGTGGTGCATTTTCCTTTCACGTCATTATATACCATTATATTATATTACCATTAACAATATCCAGTAATAAAATTCTGCTACGCATAGCAGGATTAAATTACATATGGATTCAGTATGAACACATGCAGACAATTTAGCAACAGCAGATGTCTTAATTTATTTGAATCTAAATAAAAATAAACAACAGTTTCATCCTGGAAGATGCAGATTACCATGTACCACAAACAATATAAATATTTTAGTAGTACGCTTACAATCCTTCAGGATCACTGCATTCTTCCAATTCTGTCCTCTTGTGGATCCCAAATTTTAATAAAATAAAAACAAAATCTGCATATGCTGGAATAACTCGACAGGTCTGGCAGCATCTGTGCAGAGAGCAACAGAGTTAATGTTTCATGTCTGTTTGACTCTTCTTCAGAACTTGAGAGCTGATTTTTAATCACCGTTAGCAGATGTGCTTTCAGCTGTTTGGGTTCTAAACTCTAGAATCCCCTCCATAAACCTCTTCACCTCTGTACCTCTTTCTCCTCTTTTTTTAGATGCTCCAAAAATCCACCTTTTTGCTCAAACTTTTCACCAATTTCCTGATTTTTTTATCCATGACTCAGTGTTAAAAAATGTTATCTATTTAGATTGCTTCTGTTAATAAAACCTTTACTATGTTAACTGTTCTAAATGTAAATTATTATGGTGGCATAATGAATAAAGGGCATAGGACTTGTCCCATGCTTGCGTTTGGGTGGATTGAAGTCCTAGAGATGGCCGAGGATAGAGAAGGCTAGGAGGGGAGGAGAATAGTAAGTTTTCAGCCAACGTGCTCCTGGATGAGATCCTGTTAAAGAACTCTGTGCTTGCTAGGGTTGATGTGGCTTGCACCATCTAATCATCTTTCTGTATGCCTATATTGCCTTCGCAAGAGGTACACAGCAAATGGTCAATGAAAACCTACTGAGACAATTGCCTGGCATTGCAATATCATCGACTGCAGTCTGGAATGACTTGGCGGCATAAAAGGTCAGGACCCCAGACAAGGATAGAAATGGTCATGTTCTGGACTACAGTTGGTGCTTTTGCAGATGGGAGATCTCTGACAGCCTCCCTGGTAAAGCAGATCTTCCTGACAAACTACTCTTCACTGAACTGCAGTAGATAAGAATTTCTGGGTGTGTTCGGTGACCTCCTTTCCTCTCTTCCTGTTGCAAGGAGAGTACTTGCAGGCACGGAGATGGGTTGAAGTGTGTATACTTCAACGCAAGAAGCATCAGGAATAAGGGGTGAAATTCTACGACTCTCAGCAGGGTCGGAGGATCGCCTGGGGGCGCCTAAAATCCCACCCCGCCGTGGCAGAGATTCTCCGCCACCCGGGAAGTGGCGGGGGCAGGAATCTCGCCACTACGATCGGAGAGGCCCCTGCGGCGATTCTCCGGTCCGGATGGGCCGGAGTCCCACCGCTGGGAGGCCTCTCCCGCCGCCGAGGTTTGAACCACCTCTGGAATGGCGGGCTCAGCGGCATGAGCAGGCCCCCGGGGTCCTGGGGGGGCGGGGGGCGGTTGAACCCCAGGGGGTGCCCCCACGGAGGCCTGGCCCGTGATCGGGCCCCCCCTGACGTCACTGCCGGCGCATGCGCGGACCGGCGAAAGCCTTTCGGCCAGCCCCGCTGCCGGGGGCGCCGGTTTTTTGCGCCGGTCTTCAGGTGGCAACCGCTCCGGCGTGGGGCTGACCCCCAGAGGTGGGGAGAATTCCACCTTTGGGGAGGCGTGACCCCTGAGTGGTTGGTGCCACTCCCCTACTCCGGGACCCTCCGTCACGCCGGGTAGGGGAGAATGCCGCCCTTGATGGGTGAACTTAAGGCATGGATCGGGACTTAGGACTACGATGTGGTGGCCATCACGGAAACTTGGATAGAAGAGGGGCAGAAATGGTTGTTGGAGGTTCCTGGTTATAGATGTTTCAATAAAAAGTCTTGCAACACCAGGTTAAAGTCCAACATGTTTGTTTCAAACACCAGCTTTTGGAGCACTGCTCCTTCCTCAGGTGACTGAAGAGGTATGTTCCAGCGACATATATATAGCCAAATTCAAAGGTGCCAGACAATGCTTAGAATGCAAGCATTTGCAGGTAATCAAGTCTTTACAGATCTAGAGATAGGGGTAACCCCAGGTTAAAGAGGTGTGAATTGTTTCAAGACAGGACGGTTGGGAGGATTTCGCAACCCCAGGCCAGATGGTGGGGGATGAATGTAATGCGACATGAATCCCAGGTCCCGATTGTGGCCGCACTCATGTGTGCGGAACTTGGCTATAAGTTTCTGCTCAGTGATTCTGCGTTGTCACGCGTCCTAAAGGCCGCCTTGGAGAACGCTCACCCGGAGATCAGAGGCTGATTGCCCTTAACTGCTGAAGTGTTCCCCGACTGGAAGGGAACATTCCTGCCTGGTGACTGTCGCGCGATGTCCGTTCATTCATTGTCGCAGTGTCTGCATGGTCTCGCCAATGTACCACACTTCGCGGCATCCTTTCCTGCAGCGTATGAGGTAGACAACGTTGGCCGAGTCGCATGAGTATGTACCGCGTACCTGGTGGGTGGTGTTCTCACGTGTAATGGTGGTACCCATGTCGATGATCTGGCACGTCTTGCAGAGATTGCCTTGGCAGGGTTGTGTGGTGTCATGGTCGCTGTTCTGAAGGCTGGGTAGTTTGCTGCAAACAATGGTTTGTTTGAGGTTGTGCGGTTGTTTGAAGGCAAGTAGTGAGGGTGTGGGGATGACCTTGGCCAGATGTTCATCTTCATCGATGATGTGTTGAAGGCTGCGAAGAAGATGACGTAGTTTCTTCGCTCCGGGAAAGTACTGGACGACGAAGGGTACACTGTCGGTTGTGTCCCGTGTTTGTCTTCTGAGGAGGTCGGTGCGGTTTTTTGCTGTGGCGCATTGGAATTGTCGTTCGATGAGTCAAGCGCCATATCACGTTCGTATGAGGGCATCTTTCAGTGTCTGTAGATGTCATTTACGATCTTCCTTGTCTCCACATCATGTTTCAATAAGATTAGGGAGGGTGATAAAAGAGGTGGGGGGGGGTGGCATTGTTAATTAGAGATAGTATAACAGCTGCAGAAAGGCAGTTCGAGGAGGATCTACCTACTGAGGTAGTTAGGGTTTAAGTCAGAAATAGAAAAGGAGCAGTCACCTTGTTGGGAGTTTTCTCTCGGCCCTCCAATAGCAGCAGAGATGTGGAGGAACAGATTGGGAACCAGATTTTGGAAAGGTGCAGAAGTCACAGGGTAGTCGTCATGGGTGACTTCAACTTCCCAAACATTGAGTGGAAACTCTTTAGATCAAATCGTTTGGATGGGGTGGTGTTTGTGCAGTGTGTCCAGGATGCTTTTCTAACATAGTATGTAGATTGTCCGACCAGAGGGGAAGGCATATTGGATTTGGTACTTGGTAATGAACCAGGGCAAGTGATAGATTTGTTAGTGGAGGAGCATTTTGGAGATAGTGACCACAATTCTGTGACTTTCACTTTAGTAATGGAGAGGGATAGGTGTGTGCAACAGGGCAAGGTTTACAATTGGGGGAAGGGTAAATATGATGCTGTCAGACAAGAACTGAAGTGCATAAGTTGGGGACATAGGCTGTCAGGGAAGAACACAATAGAAATGTGGAACTTGTTCAAAGAATAGATACTACATGTCCTTGTTATGTATATCCCTGTCAGGCAGGGAAGAGATGGTCGAGTGAGGGAACCATGGTTGACAAGACAGGTTGAATGTCTTGTTAAGAGGAAGAGGATACTTATGTAAGGCTGAGAAAACAAGGTTCAGACAGGGCGCTGGAGGGATACAAGATAGCCAGGAGGGAACTGAAAAAAGTAAGGAGGCATGGGATAGTGGGAAATTTGGCCAGTTGGATAACAAACTGGCTAACCAATAGAAGTCAGAGAGTGGTGGTGGATGGCAAATATTCAGCCTGGAGCACAGTTACCAGTGGCGTACCACAGGGATCAGTTCTGGGTCCTCTGCTGTTTGTGATTTTCATTAATGACTTGGATGAGGGAGTTGAAGGGTGGGTCAGTAAATTTGCAGACGATATGAAGATTGGTGGAGTTGTGGATAGTGGGGAGGGCTGTTGTCGGCTGCAAAGAGACATAGATAGGATGCAGAGCTGGGCTGAGAAGTGGCAGATGGAGTTTAACCCTGAAAAGTGTGAGGTTGTCCATTTTGGAAGGACAAATATGAATGCGAAATACAGAGTTAACGGTAGGGTTATTGGCAATGTGGAGGAGCAGAGAGATCTTGGGGTCTATGTTCGTAGATCTTTGAAAGATGCCACTCAAGTGGATAGAGCTGTGAAGATGGCCTATGGTGTGCTCGCGTTCATTAACAGAGGGATTGAATTTAAGAGCCGTGAGGTGATGATGCAGCTGTACAAAACCTTGGTCAGGCCATATTTGGAGAACTGTGTGCAGTTCTGGTCGCCTCTGTTTAGGAAGGATGTGGAAGCTTTGGAAAAGGTGCAAAGAAGATTTACCAGGATGTTGCCTGGAATGGAGAGTAGGTCTTACGAGGAAAGGTTGAGGGTGCTAGGCCTTTTCTCATTAGAACGAGAAGGATGAGGGGCGACTTGATAGAGGTTTATAAGATGATCAGGGGACTAGATAGAGTAGACAGTCAGAGACTTTCTCCCCGGGTGGAACAAACCATTACAAGGGGACATAAATTTAAGGTGAATGGTGGAAGATATCGGGGAGGATGTCAGAGATAGGTTCTTTACCCAGAGAGTAGTGGGGGCATGGAATGCACTGCCTGTGGAAGTAGTTGAGTCGGAAACATTAGGGACCTTCAAGCGGCTATTGGATAGGTACATGGATTACAGTAGAATGATGGGGTGTAGATTAATTTGCTCTTAATCTAGGACAAAAGTTCAGCACATCGTGGGCCGAAGGGCCTGTTCTGTGCTATATTTTTCTATGTTCTAAGCTGCATCTCTCTGGATTCTAGTCTGCTCTTGCTTCTGCAGCCAGGATGGGATTACAAGCACCAAATCCAATGAAGCCACAAGAAGCTTCTGGTCAAAAATCCTCTGCTGACTCAACAACAGCTGGCAAATAGGAGAGGCCATGTCAGGATGTTTTCCTGATGTATTCCCGTCATCGAGGAAGTTTACCATGTGAGCATACATATTGGTTGCCCACACCGCAGGAAGGGATAGCCAATTTGAATAACTAAGGCCCCAATCAGGGATGATTTTTGTTTTGATCTTGCTGGCATTCTGATGATGCGGAGGAGCCCCTCACTACGTGGGGAGGCAGCCAGCTCAATGTTGCAGACTGGGAGGGGGGATCAGAGCCAGAGATTCCATACCCCATTGATAGGGCAGCAGTAAGAAAGGGGCAGCCCATGGCCTCAGAAATTCCCTGATGGTTTCCCATCCATTCCTGCTCCCTGTCTCTCTCAAAAATATTTAATTATTTTTACCACTCTGGAGGCACCTCATTTTCGAGGCACCCTTGTGTCCCCAGACATGTATCAGCAATGCCCACCTCTCCCCTTAGGACTGCTGAGGCTCTAGAGCTGCTGTACCTCAGATTGCAGCCTTGGGAGCCCGCATTCATCCTTAATAGGAGAGCAGGGACAGAGTCAGCCAATTTGGAGACAATCTTCAGGGAAAGAAAGTGCTCACAAGTCTGGCTCCAGGTAAGTGTGTGTTGGGATCTTAACTCTTAACCACTCTATGAAATACCCCAATAAACCATTCAACTATATCAAAACACTAAAGGAAATCAGATAAGAATAAAACCAGATGGACTATCGGCATCAACCTAGGCATTTGATTTGGTTACAACCAACGCACACCATTCATTGTACGGTAATTATGTTCAATTTTATGTTGGTGGTGGGCATTAAATGGGTATTTAGTTAAACCCTTCTAAAAATAGACACAGACTAAAACTATGGTTGTTTGGTGAGGAGGCAGATGTCAGTAATGGATAACTCTATAAAGAAATAGAAAAATGTGTAAAGATTTTCTCCAGCTGAATCCTTCACCAATTGGCTTTTTGATATAGAAAACATTTAAATTAATTGATCCTTCAAAGTCATCTAACAATAATATACAGGTGCGAAAATCAGAAGAGCTGTCCGATAGCATATTCAAGCAACAGTCTGGCCAAAATCTCACTGTTCACTCATCTCTCTATCATCAGACTCCTTCACCACCACCCTTAAGTTTGCCCTTTGGTGGCCATGACTTCAGCTGCCAAAGCCCCAAACTCTGTCATTCTTTCCCTATCGTCCCACTTTTTTCTCCTGTAAAATGCTCCTTAAAACCTACCTTTTTAGGGCGGCATGTGGCACAGTGGTTAGCATTGATGCCTCCGGCGCTGAGGACCTGGTTCGATTCCCGGTCCTGAGTCACTGTCCGTGTGGAGTTTGCACATTCTCCCCGTGATTTCCTGGGTTTCACCCCCACAACCCAAAGATGTGCAGGGTACATGGATTGGCGACACTAAATTGCCCCTTAATTGGAAAAAAAATTGAGTATTCTAAATTTTTTTAAAAACCTACCTTTTTTACCTTGTATTTGGGTACCTGCCCGAATAACTTCTCAAAGTGGATCCACGTCAAATTATATTTGTTAGTTGCTCCCATTAGAGCTCCTTTGATTGTTCACTATGTTAAAAGTGGGATATAAATGTGTATTGCTGTTATACAGGAGCTTACTTTGTCTTTCAATGCTTAGCATCATACATTCCTAAGCTTAAATTTCCCCTAATCTATTTCAAGCCGCAGACATATTTTGTAACGAGTCCCAATGGAAAATAATTACGTATCTCGATCTGCCTGGATACTTTATAATTCTTTTCTCTGTGTTTCAAAATGGACAATTGCTGGGCTGATAAAATGACTCCAGCTAATCACACACTAACCTCTGGAAGCTTCTGAGTATATTGAAAGTAGACAAAGGCCAACATCTCAAACACCGTGGAATCTGTCCCTGTATCATATAAATATTCCAGCCAAGCCAACACAATGGTTTAGCAGATGAGCAGTCTAACCCAGCCAGCTATGAACAAAGGCAGCTATTTGCAACTCCGAGACGAAACATTATGGCCAGGATCCTCTGTAGGGCTCCGCCATGACCAGCGCGGAGAAGACACCCCCCTGCGCATGCGCTAGAATATGCCAGCCGGTCTGCGCATGCACATAACCACACCGGCATTTCTGCGCATGTGCTAACTCGCGCCGGCCCTTCGGCGCTGGTTGACGCTGCGCCATCCCCTCTGACGCCGGCCTCGCCCCAGAAGTTCGGACAATTCTGCAACTTGCGGTCAGCCCGACGCCGGAGTGGTTCGCTCCACTTTTTATGCCAGCGTCGTGCCATCACAGGGATCCAGGAGAATCCCGCCCTACATGTTCCAATACAAATGGCTTTCAACTAGGGGCTGTCTTTAGTCAACCTAAAACCAATGTCTCCAAGAATAAACAAAACCCTGACTTCTAATAAACACCTCAGGACTCTAGCCCTGGGGAAATATCCGCTTTGACAAAGAGTCATCCAGCCTCGAAATGTTAGCTCCTTTCTCTCTCCACAGACCTGTTGCGATTGTCTAGTATTTTCTTTTTTGCTGGGGAAATACATCCTTTTTCCAACATCTAGGAGAAGGAGTAGGTCACATGACCTCTCCAAGCTTCTGGAACTTGTAATATTGCCGTATTGGCAGTTACGGTTTGACCTCCAAAGACAAACAGTAGCTTCAGACAAGCAGTTTACACTGTCGAGCTTCTTACCATCAAGCTGTTGGTAACACCAAGAATTCACCTCATCAAAACTGCAAACTACTGGAACATTGGAACTTCTGCCTTCAGGACTTACTCAACTCTACGTGCCACCTCCCATCATGGAACTCTCACACCTGGAAAGTCAGGTCACCCTGCAAGTCAGCCTCCTCTCTGAAGGAACATTCCATTAGAAATTTGATTCTGGACTCTGGGCACATGTAAAACCCTAACTTGTATTTATCGTCGTCAGGCCCTAAACCTTCCTGTCCCTTTCCCCCTTTGTGTTGGATGAGTACAAAAATTGGCAGACATTGCAAAACCACTCTCCACATTGTGTGCGTGAATGAAATAAACCAACCCCCCCCCCTTTTATTTTATCTTACCTTGAGTTTGCCGTGCAAGTTATTCGATTTTCACAGTAACTTCATTGCAGTGTAAGCCTACCGGGTACTTGTGTGACACTAATAAAGATTATTATTATTATTATCCATAGAGGATTGGAACACTCCAAATTTAAGATTTGGGAAAAATACTCCACCACTTATAAAGGGGGAAATCAAAAATCAAAATCACCTTTCTGTTTATGAATGGGCAGTGAGAGGAGAAATCAGGGCTTTTTAAATTAATCCCTCTCCCTTCTGCAACAAATGTTATTCATCAAAGCAACTTCCACAGCCTTTTATGCTTAAAACAGGCCCTGTTTGCACACCTTCATGCCTCATTCACAAATTGTAGAATTAAGTGCATTAAAGTTAGCCAAGTAGAGAGACTTGTAAAAGAAGATGGAGTCAATATCTAGCAGTAGTGCAAGTGGCACACTTCTTTATAACATTTAGGAAAGGATTGTCTATTCAAGTACAAAATATTATTTCATATTGTTCGTTTTAACTGATTAACTTCCTCTGTTGAATTAGTGTCTTATACTATTGTGAAAGAAAGTAAGAACATTTCTATTAATGAAGCACATCTCTATGAATTACATCAATATTACTCATTGGTAATGTCCAACAGGGCGATTAAGTGTAAATGTCTATCAAGATTAGCATTTGGACTTAAGCCTCCCGAGTGGAAGGACAGTGCAAAGGAATTTTAACTACTGAGCCTCTCCTTTTATATTTTTCAGTAAAGTAAGAAGTTATTTTCCCCCGAAGATATGTCACTTCTAATGATCTTTTGATCAGCTTTGATTTTGTGAAGGTTTTGAAATTATACTCAACTATAGACATCAGAAGACTACTGTAGATTTCTCTCTGTAAAATAGCCAAAACTAGGTCATTACAGTTTTATTTAACTAAAATAAATTATCAAATAATTTCTCATTTAATTATTTTGAATATTTTTGTATTCCTTAAGGATTAATTTAAGACGAGTGATAAATTTGGATTGTCACAACTTTTCCAAAGACTGTTTTAACTTCAGCTTTTTAACATTGAAAAATTGATTCTGGAGTAATTCCCTGCACACTGTGAAGCATAATTTTAGTTGTCAAGAATCAGAGATTCACATGAGGGAATTATGAAGGGCGTTAGAGATTTAATTTGAAGCCTGTATATATATATATATATATATATATATTTACATCAAAATGCATACATTTCAGTGAAACACAAAATTAAAACAATATTTACTCTTTGATTACTCATACATTGCATTGTTAAATATATGTTTTGCATAATTAAGCCCATACTCCATCAACTTGCCTTTGAAGTTGAGTCTTATAAAATGACTTCCTAATTTTGATAACCTATTCTTTGTTTAGATTTAGACCATAAATGTCATGATCATTTTGAATTAATTTTTCGAGAGGTGCCCCACTTGATTTTCACAGGCCAAATTCATCAGAGCTTTTTTCCAGGTGATTATAGTGCCTGCTGAAATGGGCACAGGCGTCTTACTTCTTTGAAATTAATGTCCTGTAGGGGCTGGTTTAGCACAGCAGGCTAAACAGCTGGCTTGTAATGCAGAACAATGCCAGCAGCGCGGGTTCAATTCCCGTACTGGCCTTCCTGAGCAGGCGCCGGAATGTGGCGACTAAGGACTTTTCACAGTAACTTCATTGAAACCTATTTGTGACAATAAATGATTATTATATCAAGAAATGTATTGAAACATTTTCCATAGCACAAGTATGACAGTGGGTAACAAGCTGTCCTTAAAGGAACCACTGGAGGTCAATGAAGAAAATTGCTGCATCTTTCCAGCCCCTTACATTCCGCTACACAATGGACTTGCTGGCAATCTGTCTTGGTGTCTGAGTTTGCCCAAACTAAAGGGCCTGGCAATCTCAGTGATGCGACCACCATTTCACTCAAAGACACGAGTAGAAGCAAACCGAGGTTTTAATCAGCTTAGATCAGAGACTGCCTGCGACTAGTACAATACTGTGGACCGCCTACAGGTCAACTGCTCTTTATACTTCCTTTCAAGGGGAGGAGCCATGGGCGGAGCCCGTACATGCCCCAACATATCCCCCTGTGGGTGAAGCCACACAATGGCCTATAGGTGTAGCCCACAAGGTCAACAACATAACATAGCTGTAACACAATGGCAGAACATGATACTAATACACTGGTGAATTACTAGTACTATACATTCACCACACTCAGAACTCACCAGATTTATTCCAATGAGGCCTGAGGAAAAGTTAAGATGCTCCAGTCTTCTGGAGCATGAATTTGACAAGCTACTTCAACTCCAGTGTGAAATTCAAATGGAACCCATTCAGGACCCCAAAACTTTAGTTATGATAGTTTAAAATATTTTGAAAATTGGTCAATGATTTACAGTAGCCAAACTTATAAGGACAAAAATTGAAAATTTGTCTCAAAATTTCTCTGGTGTGGTTTAGTACACATCAGAAGAAGGTGGTAAGTATCCACTTCTTACTCACAATTCCTGCTGTATAATTGCAAACTTAAAATTCCTTTTGATATTTTTTACATATCGATAATGTATTGACTTGTAGTGTGGATTTTTAAACACATCTGAAGCAGCCAAACCTTCGACGTACCATTTTTCTTGAATCAAAAATAACTAAAGTAAGTTTTCAGTTTTACACTTTCCCAGTAATTGGCACTGCCAACACCATTATCCTCTTCTCTCAGTGATGTTTACTCTTAATTCACCCACTCGGATATAAGGGGCGCAACTCAGCGGCTTTGTCGTGCCCCACTTGGTATCAGGATGAAGCTTTTCCATCTTGCACGAGGCGTCTTGCGAGATTTACAATGTTCGAAACGCCTTGCGAGATTCAACAGAATAAGATGGCGCATCGCAATCTGGATCTTGCTCTCACTTGGTGAGATCCAGGTGTGCCTATTTAAATGAGACATTAGGCTAATTTAAATATGTGCGGGCCCAATTCACCCGGGGTCCTGTATCCTCTGTCCCCGCCAGTGAGGCCGAGAATCAAGTTCCGTTTGATTCACAAAATTCTGAACCAGTTGTCATAGTACCTCGGCAGGAGTCTCGCTGTGGAGCTGAGGCAGGGAAAAGGAAGGGTGGTACCCTGGCACTCCACTGGCACCTGGAAACCTCGACACTGCCAACCAGGCACCCTGATAGTGGCACTGCCAGGGTGTCAGGCTCACAGTGCCTTTTAAAAGTGGTGGCCCGATCCACGGGTAGTCTTTTAAAATGACTTAAAAATGGCCACGACGGGGAGTTCCTTGCTGAAGCCAAAAAAAACCTTGAATAGCAAGGTCTTTCTTGGCACGTCTGGAAACACCCCGCTAAACGTGCCATTCAGTGGACTTTAACTCAAGTCTGCTGAATCATGCCCAAGTGTCCTGAATGTTGAGAATCTGAATTTCAGAATATCTTACTTTCCACCAGACTATTCTTTCCACTGCCTACCTCAACACCACAGTGGTTAGCACTGTTCCTTCACAGCACCAGGGTCCCAGGTTTGATTCCTTGCTTGGGTCACTATCTGTGCGGAGTCTGCATGTTGTGACACTAAAAAAAATTATTATTATTAACCAAAGTACCACAGTGTCAAAATTGCTCTTTTCAACAAGCACCACCGAGCCTCCCCCCTGAATCCCAGAACTCCCTTTGACGCTTCTCTACTTTCGAGCACCACACCCTGTTCCATCATATCTTTCCTTTAAAGTCCCTGTTGTTTCCACAAGTAACACCCTGACTAACTCCTTGTGACTTTCCTGTCTCCCTTTTTTCCCAAGTGATTCTTCACCGTGCAACATCTTAATCTACATCTAAGCTTCCCGCTCAGAAGGAAAAAACAGTAAAACAGGGAAATAAGAATACTCATCTGAACTGGTCTTGTATACTTAAAAATGGAACACCAGTTAAATGGGAAAATAAGACTACTGATCCGAACAGTCTTTCCCCTCTGGGAATTGTCTTCCCAATTCCAAGAAAATCAATGCTCTACTCTCCTCTTTTGATTCTATCCTTCCGTAAACATTCTCCCGCATTCTCGGTCCAGCTTGCTACTTCCTGTTGCTTTAGCTCAGTAATTCATGCCCTACACACTGAGCTCAACACACAAATTGATAAACCCCTCAAAACTTGGCCATTTCCAGGCTTGATTACTCAATGTTCTATCCAGTCTTCTATCTTTTGCACCAGATAAAATTCAACTCATTCAACAATCTTATGCCTATATCTTGCCATACAACAAACCCTGTTTGCTGAACAATCTTATCCTTGCAGGCCTACATTGGCTCCTATCAGTCCAATGTCTTATTGTCTTATTTAAAACTTTCATTCATGAGTTTAAATGCAGATGGAGGCCATTCAGCCCATTGAGTCAGCGTCGACCTCTGAAAGAGCACTCCGCCCAAAACCACTTCCCTGCCCTATCCCAATAATCCCTTACCCTACCTCGCTGGACATTAAGCGGCAATTTAGCATGGCCAATCCACCCAACCTGCACATCTTTGGACTGTGGGATGAATGCGGAGCACCCAGAAGAAACCCATGCAGACACGGGGAGAAATTACAAATTCCACTCGGAACGCAATTCTCCCAAAAGGAGACAAAGTCCCCCAGCAAGTATGTTTAGCCTTGTGTTTCCCGGTATTCGTAGTGCCGAGAAACATATGGCTGATCAACGAAACTTACTTTGAATAATGGGCCTTAACTGGGAATGCGCGGCTGAGGTCGCACGTAGTCCCATTTTGTACAGTGCGGAGCACCGCTCACCGGAACTCTCCATTGTAGCGTGAGATCAGGACACCATTTTTAAATGCCGGCCAGATCTCCGCCGCAGCCCAAACGCAATATAGGAGGGACGCCAGCCCCCACTCCACATCCTCCTCCCAACACCCATGCTGGGCAACCCCAGCCCAATTGCACACATGCAAAAAAATGCCAACTTGCCAGTGCCACTGTGGTACCCTGGCAGTGCCCATGTCAGCTGACAGTGTACTGCCAAGCTGCCTACCTAGCATTGCCAGGATGCCTCGGTGGCACCAGCAGTGCCAGGGCACCACCCTGCCCAAAGTGTATGTGGCTGTGGGCTTTCCATCCCCTGGGAGACCCCCACAAGTGACGTTCCGTCTGGTCCCTGTTTATGGGGACCTGTGCTGAACGACACTCACCCGAGGTCTCTGAGGCGAAGGGGTTGAATCCCAAAGCCTCAGGTACTTTGGGAATCTGCACATTAGAGTGAGGCTCACTGCCTAGCTCTAATATGAAGAATTGCCAAAGAGTGATCCTGCCCATTGTGGGCGTAATTTACATTGCAACGTCTCACGAGATCGCGTTGAATCTTGCGAGGCGTTGCGAGCCAAGTCGATCCCGCTGTTGGATTGTGCCCAGTCACCCAAGGCCAGAATTGAAACCGGGTCCCCGGCGCTGTGAGACAACCACTATGCCGCCTTGTCCCCATGTCTGCGTGGGTTTCCTGCGGGTGCTTCGGTTTCCTCCCACAGACAAAATATGTACAGGTTAGGTGGATTGGCCATGTGTCAAACGAAGGTGAGGTGGGGTTACTGGGTTACAGGGATAGGGTGGGGAATGTGTCTAGGTCGGGTGCTCGGTTTAAAAAAAAAAAAATTTTTATTGAAAAATTTTGTATTTATACAACAACAAACAGTAATGAAAATAGCAACGGTCTCTAACAATAACAGTCATAACACCCCAGAACCGTAACAGCTCGTACACCGAACCCCCCACCCCCCCAACCCCAATGACCAACAAAATGAATTAACAACAAATGAAATTAACAACATATTAAATTGAATAACCGTAGAACAAATAGATAACACCCCCCCCCTCTTCCCCCCCCCCCCCCTCGCCCCCCCGGGTTGCTGCTGCTATTGACCCATTTCCCTATCTCTGAGCCAGAAAGTCGAAGAAAGGCTGCCACCGTTTATAGAACCCTTGTACTGATCCTCTCAGGGCGAATTTGACCCTTTCAGTTTGATAAACCCTGCCATGTCACTGATCCAGGTCTCCACACTTGGGGGCCTCACATCCTTCCACTGAAGCAAGATCCGCCGCCGGGCTACTAGGGACGCAAAGGCCAAAACACCGGCCTCTTTCGCCTCCTGTACTCCCGGCTCCGCCGCAACCACAAAGATCGCGAGTCCCCAGACCGGTTTGACCCTGGATCCAACCACCCTCGACACCGTCCTCGCTACCCCCTTCCAAAATTCCTCCAGTGCCGGGCATGCCCAGAACATGTTTGGGAGCATTCCGCTCAGTATCTTCCAAATTCACAACCACTAGCATTTAGTAGGGCAAGTGCAACAAGCACATGGGAACATTGCCATAAAATCATAGAAAAGTTACAGCATAGAAGGAGGCCATTCAGCCCATCTTGCCAGGTGCCATCTGGAAGCTCCTCCAAGCCCCTCACTATGTTGACTTAAAAATATATCGCTGCTCCTTCACTGTCCCTGGGTCAAACTGCCTCCTTAACAGCACTCTGAGTTTATCTACATCACATGGGCTGCAATGGTTCAAGAAGGCAGTTCACCACTACCTTCTCAAGGGAAATTAGGGATAGGTAACAAATGCCAACCTAGTCAACAAAGTCTACATGCTATGAATGAACAAAAAAAACACAGAAAGTTGCAAGAGCAAGTTTTTCCCTGACTGAAGAGCAGAACTTAGGGGGTGGTTAGAAGTTAACTTCTTTAAATTAATCATAATCTAATTTAAACATACACATGAAGTGTATATGCACAAATAAACAAGTATTGTCTGATTGTTTCGATTGATGGTCCACTGAACCTTTGATTTTTCTTTTCCTTTGATGTGTTATCTGTGTTGGTCTAACATCGACTGCAACTGGATGCAGTAAAAGGAGAAAAAGGCTTCCGACACAGGAGATGGTCCAACACTGATTTATTAAACCTGTTGATTGCTGTACATAATCTGCTGTGGGTTGACACTCTATTAACCTAACTGATAACCTCCTACTGGTTTGACTAAACTATCTTTCCATCACATGGTGATGATGTTCATTGGCCTGTGCACTGCGACTATCTGCCGAGCCGTGTCCTTTGAGAGGGAGAGCCTTAATGCCCTGTGGGCTTTATAGTGGTGGTGTCCTGTCTGGTGATTTGTTGTTCTGTGTTGTGTGTGTTCATTGGTTATCCTGTGTGTAAATCACTGCCTGTCTGCATCGCATGATATACATGAGTGGATATTATGACATTTAGAAGTTAACTTCTTTAAATTAACCATAATCTAATTTAAACATACATGTGAAGTGTATATGCACAAATAAACAAGTATTGTCTGATTGTTTCGATTGATGGTCCACTGAACCTTTGATTTTTCTTTTCTTTAATGTAAGAAAACTACTGTGATTTTAGTTCTTTTTAATTGATTTTGTTTGGTTGCATCAAATCTGCTTTTCAGGTGTCACCTGGCCTTCCAGGTGCCCAAAATGGCAGACAGGACATTTAGATTAACAGAAAATTTCCTGTCCCCATGGCTGAAGCAGGTTTTAGCCCCAGCACCTGTTATTAAAGGGGCAGCATGGTAGCACTGCGGTTAACACACTTGCTTCACAGCTCCAGAGTCCCAGGTTCAATTCCCATCTTGGTTCATTGTGCGGAGTCTGCACGTTCTCCCCGTGTCTGTGTGGGTTTCCTCCAGGTAATTTGATGTCCTCCCACAATCCAAAGATGTGCAGGTTAGGTGGATTGGCCATGCTAAAAAATTGCCACTTAGTGTCAAAGTTAAGTTTGTCGGTGCAGACTCGATGGGCCGAATGGCCTCCTCTGCATTGTAAATTATATGATTCTAAAGAGGCAGTGCTGCTTTGAGGTTCACACTGCAAGACTGGTTTGCCTATATATATAATATATATACACAACAGGAATAGCCAGTAATACTGCAGAGAGATATATATATAAGGAACTTTCAATGGGGATGAACTTGGTCAGGCGTAGTGAATCAAACAATGGTTAATCAACAGTCCATTTCACATACTGTCCAGTTTTCTTTTCTGATGAATTCATCACTTCCCATTTTCTTAATTGCTTTTTACAAGTTAGTTATTCCAAATCTTTGTGAACGAGAAAGCCCATCCGGCCTTACCCAAAGCTTAAAGATAAGCTCTGTGCTTTGAAGTCTGTATGTTACAACGCTTGATTAACATTGCTTTTGAGCTTTGGTTGAAACCATTTTGGTATCACATTCCTGATGTTATCTTGTGAAAGGAGGTTGAAATGTTGCTATAATTTTCTTTTTTTGTGGCTAGTTTGAACCTTGAATCAATTAATTTGCAATGATCCGTACACAGTTAATATTGTAAATTTGTGTTCATCTTCATTTGTTGGTTCTTCATTTATTCTTCAAACGGCATGCCTAAATTAAATAATTAAATGCTTTACTCATGGCCCTACAGGAATTGATACTGCTTCTGTTGTTTGTTGTTACAGAGCATAAACCTTCAAATTCACTGCAGAAAATAAGAGTACACTAGAATATAGAGTATGTTGCGACTAGATAATCAATCCTGACAAAATAAATTAATTCTAATCCATTTCACTAAGATAATTCTATTCTATTGAAATCTTTTAGTTGAAGCAATGATTGTGCTTTGGTCTCGAGGCTATAACTTTACTGATGTTTAAGTATTCAACTGACAGATACACAAAATCTATCAAGTGTTTTACATTATAACATTTGTGCATTTGCGCTACCGTAACATCATAACATTTGTATCTAAGTCGAAAGAAATAGAAGAACATGGGACAACATCATCAGGTGGGCATGCATTGCCACCCAACGTTTTCAAGCCACCTGATGATGTTGTCCCATGTTCCACTAAACTGATGAATTAGTGTATTATTATGTTGCATCAGTTTATTCGCTCCTGTTTATTTTTTAAATCAGTATGGGACTCAAAACATTAACTCTCTACCAATGCTGCAAGTTCCAGCATTTTCTGTTTTTATTGCCTCACACGCTGTTTGATGCATATTCCGCCAATTTAGACTGTCTAATCCCAGTTAATGCCCTCTCATAATTATTCCTAACTGAAATAATAAGGAGCATCCAACTTCCTAGTGAGGTGCTTTTGATTCATTTTGCTGATGCAGAGTTTGTGACAGTTCTGAGTTATGTTATTGGAGGAGTTTTGCTGGATCTTTGGATTTTCACGAGGTCCTGATAGGGAACTCAGAGGTATGCCATGTTTGGAGAAAGCCTGCTTCAGATGTGGGAGCTGTCCCTTTTGGGTCCCAGCATGATATAAAAATGGTGCTCATGTAGCAGAGGGGCGAAACACTGCACAGAGGGAAGAGGAGGAGGACTCTCAATACCACTACACACGCTGAGGGCAATTCTGACTCCTCTCTCTCCGTCTGTGAGAAACTTGGCATGGGCTCAAAATCTGGAGAGAAGTGAATAACGTAATTCTCTCCAGTGTGTTTGGCTTTTGGAATCTTACCACTCACCAGTGGAGCAGTGCAAATCCTGTGACGCAAGCCTGGGAACTCTTGTTTTAATGCATTAGCATGTTATCAGTGAGCACTCTCTCCAGATCTTACCCCTCACAGAATCTTGACCCAGTGCCAGTGTGACATCTCACCAGTGTAATTTTCACAGCCAGGGGGATCACTCAAGGGGTTCTCTCTGGAGTAGATGGACATGCCCGGGCAGTGTCCTGGCATCGACCCATGGCACAGGTCGGCACTGCAACTGCTGCCAGGTGGAAGTCTCAGGACAGGACCTTAGTGGGAGACCCAGGGTGGGGGTGTGTATACGTGTGGTGGGTGGGGGGAGAGCGTACATTGAGGGGTGGAGTGGGGGGGGGGGGCTACCACTGAAGACTGTTGGGATGATGGGGGAGGGGATCTGCTAGTGATGACTATCTGAAGGAGAGTGCCCAAGACCTCCAAGATGTACCTCATGGGTGCTGTTCAACTGCAGTACTAGTGGGGTGCCCTTTAAAGATGGCACCCGATCGTTTGAAGGCGGTTCCCGGCTCTAAGAGTCCCGCCTCGCCAGTGTTAAGACGTTAACTACATTCACGCACTTTTTCTTTCCTAAGAGGCTCAAGATTCGATGGGAACTCTGTTTTTCTCACTGGGACTAACACTTGTCCATTTTTCTGGTAAAATCCCCCCTTAGGATCTTTAGGGGGCATTTATCCTGCACCCATCACTGATCAGAAAGAAGCAGGAGGAGAGAGACATGAGGAATTGCTAGATTGACATGTGGCATCACTGGAAAATCATTTAGATGATGAGGCAACATAAAGTTTGTGTGCTGCCTGCCTCAGTGAGACCAGGCACGGAGTGATTGTGTAATGTAACCCAAAGAACGGTAATGAGCTTGGATGAGCTTTCCATCATTATCTTCAACCAACCCATCATAAGGAAGGCTGGATATGGTATACAGTCGTAAGAGTAGAGAAGGAGGACGAATTGCCAAAATTTATCCACATGGCTTGTTATATTATTACATTGGCGTTCTCTCTTGTAGCAGGAGTCTACACCATCATAATCTTAAACTCTTTGATCACAGTTTGATATCTTCCTTATTACTTTGGATGCACTGATAGCATAAAAGTAGTGTTATATTTTTAGGGGTTCTGCTCTATACAGTAGAAACAAAGGATGAAAAGGTTCTCACGCTGTTGGTTACTTGACCAGATTGTCAGACTTTATTAGAGAGGTGTCGCGTGCTCACAGCCTAAGTTGAAAGAGGAGGGAAAAGCTCCCAAGTCCCCTTGAAGATGCCACCACGTGATCATGTGACACATTACACAGAAATGCAAGGTTTATAATACATAACATTCCTCCCCCTTTACTTCAGTAGTATGACAACTAACATTAACTTTAACTCTTACTCACTATGAACAATAATTATTTTACCTAGTATCATTATACAGTTTTATATGTATCCAATCAGCACAAGAGTTTTTTAAGCGGAAGTCGGTTCCAGCATTCAGGAGTCTTTGCTTTCATGCTCTTGATTACCAGATCAGGCACATCATCTGATAAAGTTGGTTCTTCTCCAGCTTCTCCAAATGCTGTTGGTCCAACCGGTGTAGAATCTGAATTCGACTCAGTCGTGATTATAAGTTCAGGGATTTTCAAATCTTGAGTGTCAGATGTTGGCCTTTCAGATACCAATTCTACAAATTTTCTTGTTGAAGTGACAATTTGATCTGTGTGTCTCCTCCAAACTCTCTCGCCATCAGTTTGGAGTATTGTGGCAGGTACCCACTTCACACTTGAAGTTTAATTTCTCACTCAAACTCTTTCTCCTTGATCAAAACTTCTTGGTTTTGGTGTATGTTCACGGTGAGAAACTCAGTTTTGTGGTTGCCACTCTATAATGGTAGAAATGTCAGGTGGTAAGAGCAAATCAAATTTGGTTCTCAACTTCCTTTTGCCAGTAAGTTTTGGGTTGTTGCATGGGCAGTGTTTCTGTCGGATATGAGAAATGGTCCTTCATTCTTTGATGCTTTTACTCCATTCCTCAATGACTGTATCAACCACTCCACTTGGGGATTTTCACAATAACTTCATTGCAGTGTTAATGTAAGTCTACTTGTGACAATATTAAAGATTATTATCATTATTGTTATCACTAACTACTGTTCCAGTTTGCTGAACCCTGTAACTACTTTGTCCATTCTTTCAATTTACCTTTAAGTAGTTGTCAACTTCATCATCATTATTTCAGGCCACTTGGAACGTGCGTCCATTGGTTCAAAATATGTCCTTCAATTGGTCCCACAAAATCAGCATGTACTCTCTGCCACGGCTGTTTTGGCCAATGCAGTATTTTGTACCTTAGCACAAGATTGACACTGACCGACTCTTCCTTCAATCTGTAACTCTAGTCCCAGCTACTAAAAATAACTCCTTATGACTTATTTCATCCTTACAATTCCTAGATGTCCTTTGTGGAGCTGATCCAGTATACAATCCTACAGGCATGGAGGAATAACAACCCTGATCCCCCATAGAAGTACTCCATTTTGTATCATTAATTCAAGTTCTCTTGTTTTGTATGGCTTGAATTCTGGATTACGCCATATTGGTTGGCACATCATTGGGTTGATCATCATTTTAAAGTCAACAGCTTTTAACTGAGCCATCTGGCTTGATAACTGGGACAATTGTGTTTGTCCAATTGCTTATCATCACAGAATCAATCATCCCATCTTTAAACAACTTTCCAATTCCATTTCAATGTTTGGTTTGATAGCACATGGTACAGTTCTTGCCTTTAAGTATTTTGGGGTTTTATCTGAAGTCATGCTTCGACTGTGGTCATTTCCCCTAAAGTGTTTCCAAATACCTTGTTGTACTTTCCCAAGAGATTCTGTAGTGTGTTCTTCCCATCAGCCAATTGGTTTACAGCTTGCTACTTTAGTTTGATTTTGTTCAACCATGCTCTTACAAAAATTGCAGGAGAATTTTCTTTCACTCCATTAAATGGCAATTTTGCAGATTGATCATTTGCTTCAACTTGCACCATGATATAACCCTTCATTGGAACCATGTCTTCCGTGTAATTTTAAAGATTATATCAGACAGCTTTAATGGTACATTCATTAACTTTTGTTTACATGAATTTTCAGAGATGAGAGATGCAGCGGCTCCCATATCTACTTCCATTTTAATTTAGTTCCCATTCAATTTTGGATAGACACAAATCTTTGTCTATTGCCTTGTATCAATAATACACTGAGTTTGAGTTTATTGATCTCACTAAACATTTGTCTCCTTAGGAATTTTCACAGCCTATCGATCATTCTATTTCTGTGTGGATTTGGGTGTGTTCTTGCATTTACCCATCTTTGAAGTTGGAGAATTCTGTCTGTCCCAGCACACCTTTGTTATGTGACCTTTCTTTACACAATTTTGCCATTTACTTTCTCGAAACCCACATTCCTGGGGAGAATGCCCCACCTGGGCATGCCAATGGCATGCTTGCATGTTGAGATAAGTTCATATTTTGGCAATAGCTCTGATTTGGGAAGCATATTTAGCTGCTGACTCCATAGACTATTTCAACAACAGGTTTCTGTGTTAGAGAGCTTTCTGTAAGCAATCGTCGCTAAATTGCCTAATTTCTCAACCTGCACACAGGTCTATCTCACAGCGTGTCCTCGAGCATCAGTGAAAATTCATAATTCTTTGCTAGTGTCTGAACCACAGCAACAAATTGTCAAATATTTTGACCATCTCTTTGGCTATGTCTATGAAATCTGAATCTCTCTGCAAAGATCAATAATTTGGGCATGACGTGTTCATCAAGGGTCTTAGTCAATTCATTGGAAGTTTTTGTACCAGGCTTGGCAGGATAAACAAGACTTTTTAATAAGGGGAAACTTTTCTGTCCTATTATCCTCAAAAAGTTGCTATTTTAATTTAATTTGATATCCTGTATGCAACAAAGTAATATTGAAGTCTCTCTTCATAGGAGTTCCAACTTTCAGCATTTTCATCAAATGGCTCCACAGCATTACCTTTTTCTGCCATCACAGTTACCTGTTCTTAAGTTATAATACTTTAACTTTTCTTCCTCTTTAATTTCTTTTCTTGGTTGGACTGTGGCTTTAAGAAAAAAAGTATGTATATTTTTGCAAACACCAATCTGTTTTAAAACCAGAAGATTTCAGCGTTAATTCTGTTTAATCCTGCTTATTATCCAGTTATAATTATTTTTTTCCATACAAGCAGTTTTTTTTCCAAAGGCAGGTCTCTCTCTCTCTCTCTGATATTGAGGATCCGATGCTGCAGCCTGCTATGTGCGAAGACGGGCAGCTGGAAAAGACTCTCCATTCGTTAAGTAAACTCGTTATTCGCTTGTTTTCCAGGATGTTTTGGGCTCACCGATTGTTTGAATTGTCCAACAATACCTTTGATGTGCTGGCTGAGAAAAAAGCTTTCCTTCCCTGCCTCCGACTCTCCGAGTGATGCAGTGGTTGCGATCCAAGTAAAATGAATTAAGGAACGGTCTGGAATGCCACCCATCAAATTTTAAATTAATGTATACGCTTAGCAAAGACTAAAAACCATTTCCAATTGCAAGATTTACCGTACTTCAATCAATTGTGGAGTGCTCTCTTGAAAATCGACCATTGACTCGAGGTCCAAGTCTGAATTGTTTCTTCTGACTATATTACTGGAAAACCGTCTTTGTCACCAGTTTTGTCTTTATTGTTATATTTTTAGTGCTCCTCTGTACAGTAGAAACAAAGGATGAAAAGGTTGCCACACTGCAGGTTACTTAACCAGCTAGTCAGATTTTATAAGAGAAGTGTTGCTTGCTCACAGTCCAAGGTGAAAAAGAGGGAAAATCTCCCAAATGCCTCTGATTATGTCACCGTATAATCATGTGATACACTGCACAGTGATGCATTGGTTTACAATACATAAGAAGTAGTTTATTAAAACATAGAAAATTAGCAGACTGTTTGTCACGTTGCGATTAAACAGTTTGTGATTAACATAGGAATTAATTGCAGATATATTGTATTACATGTAGTTGGTGCAGGAAAGGTTAAAAGCCTGGGTTAATATGTGACTGCTGCAGTCATGGTTTTAAAAAAACCTGATTTGAAAGACAGCTGGCCTTTTTGGAGACTGAGGTGCAATTAAAGCATCATAATGTTGGGCTAATGGAATTTTGTTTATATAAAGAGGATTTCCTGGGGAGTAGATAATTAGAGACAGTTTTGGTAAGATGTTGTAGTTATTGGGAAGAGCCAAGGTCTGAAGCAATCAGGTATTGAGTTTTTAGTTTTGAAGTTAATTTAAAGATTTGACTGTGGACAGACCAGCATCTGTCCGGTCAGCTGGGGCAGCACGGTAGCATGGTGGTTAGCATAAATGCTTCACAGCTCCAGGGTCCCAGGTTCGATTCCCGGCTGGGTCACTGTCTGTGCGGAGTCTGCACGTCCTCCCCGTGTGTGCGTGGGTTTCCTCCGGGTGCTCCGGTTTCCTCCCACAGTCCAAAGATGTGCGGGTTAGGTGGATTGGCCATGCTAAATTGCCCGTAGTGTCCTAATAGTAAGGTTAAGGGGGGGAGTTGTTGGGTTACGGGTATAGGGTGGATACGTGGGTTTGAGTAGGGTGATCATTGCTCGGCACAACATCGAGGGCCGAAGGGCCTGTTCTGTGCTGTACTGTTCTATGTTCTATGTTCTCAAAACAGTCAGTTTTGATCTGTCTTTGGACAGAACAGGAGCAGTTTCTCAAAGCATGACAGGTTAAACAGAATTCGGGGCCAGCCAAGAATCTGCAGACTGTTTCCTGACCGGATTTCTCTCTCTCCAATCAGTCTTTTAAAAGGATCTCAATCAAACAAATATTCCTGGGTCTGCTAACTGTATTTAAAAGTGGATTTGGACCTGACATGGCTGTTGTTTGATTGGAAATAATGATAGCAGTTAGGACTTATTATTCCACTGTATTGTTAAGCATTGTTTAATGGGTAATTGTAAGCTTTTTTCTTACATAAGGTTAAAATTATTTTAATCCTGTGTCAATAATAAAGTTTGTTTTAATATACCAAAACCTTATTTGTGCATGGAATCACTCCAGGAGCAAAGTATCCTTTCCTCGCCGTCTTACAATTTAAATAAAATATTGGAGCTTCTATCCAATGTCTACCAACTGTTGTGGTGTAGTCTGGGATCGTAATAAGTTGCATAATACCCTTCCTATACCTCATATACAAATTTGGAAATAATAATAATAATAATATATATAAAATAATGAAGTATATAATAAAATAATAAAATATTCACATAAAATGATTTCTGCATTTTTTATTCAATAGTGTGTTGTTGCCAAGTATTCAATTATTTAGCACAGTAGTTGTGAGAAATTGTAAGAGAAAGAGGATGAATGTAGAATCCTAAATCAGGGAAGAGAAAAATAAAGAGCATGGGCTGGATTCTCCGCAGCTCCGCGCCGAAATCGGGGCCGGCGCGGGGTCGGAGAATTAACTTTCACACCGTAACCTGGCCCGCCGCTGGTCCGGTGATTCTCCGGGCCCCGAAAATCAGCGTGACCGCCCATAACCGCAGCTAAAGCTGCAAGATTTACTCCGGGTCCCTGCTAGCCCCCTGCAGGGCATTGAATTAGTTCAACTTGTTTATCGGAATTTCTGGAGTAAAACCCCACCATTTGTATGCCGGCATGGGGACATGGTCCTATTTTGGGAGAATCCAGCCCCGATTTGGGATGACTTACAATGATACCAGCGTTGAACTACCTATTGAAATCAAAATAATTAGGGGATGCAGTTGTTTGGACCTTCTCTTCTGCCTCCAATGTCTAGATTCCAGTTCAGAGATAACAGGATAAAATGCTACTCTGCTTACTGGTGTTTCAAGGGTTGCATTTGTGAAGAGATTTTCGACCATGTAATTTTAGGAGGATGAGCACAGAATTTCTACCTCAAGATTGTTATAGAAACACACAAGAGTACAACAAATAGGAGCAGGAATCGGCCATGTGGGCCAGCAAGCCTTCTTTGTCATTCATAATGATCATGGCTGATTTTGAGTTTCAACTCCACTTTCCTGCCGACTCCCCATATCCCTTGATTTTCTGAAAGACCAAAAATAGTTGGAGCAGCTTCAGTTTAAGTACTCATACCACAAGCAACTGCAATTCAGCTCCAATCAGAACTAAAATGTTCTACATAAAGGCTGCCTCATGTGAGAACTCTAAACAAAGTGTTTTTGAGGCTGAGGCATGCCTTGGGTAAAGGAAGATCATTTCTGCATCTAACTACATTGATATCAGAGTACTTGATGCTGATACTGTATGCCTAAAATGGAAAGAGAACCATTCACCAGTGTTAACCACAAAAAGGTTAAACAAAAAAGATTGTCCATTGCATTACCTTTTTTCACTTGAGCTCTGTCCTGTTCTAGTTGCAAACTTTTGGAGCCACCCATATTGTCAAGTGCAGAGTTTATTCCTTAACATTCTGACACAGGTCCTTTTCTGAAGGTTTTGTTTAAAATATCTCTTTTCCCAACGAACTCCATATCTCATGGCATACTCCTTTAGATTATTTCTGTTTTAAGGTGAGGTGAAAATGACTGCCCTTAACATCACCCAGAATTTGACCAAGTATGGCATCAACGAGCCCTAGCAAAACTGGAGCCAATGCGAATCGGCATAAAGTTCCCCACTGTTTGGAGTCATACATTGCACAAAGGAAGCTAGTTGTGGTTGTTGGAGGTCAATCATCTCAGTTCCAGGACATCACTCCAGGTGTTCCTCATGATAGTGTTCTAGGCCCAATCACCTTCGGCTGCTTCATCAATGATCTTCCTTTCATCATATGGTCAGAACTGGGGATGTTAGCTGATAAGTACACAATTTACATTACCAATCGTGACTTCTCTGTCATATTAAAGCAGTCCATATCCAAATGCAATAAGACTTGGATAATATCCAGAATTGGGCTGACAAGTGGAAAGTAACATTTATGCCACACGATAAGTGGCAACAAGGGTTTTCAACAAGGTCAAAAGTGGGGATGTTCGCTGATGACTGTACAATTTTTAGCACCACTCGCGACTCCTCAGACACAGAATAACAGTGTTCACATGCAGCAAGATCTGTACAATATCCAGGCTTGGGCTGACATGTGGCAAGACAGAATGTAAACCATGACCTGTTGACATTCAATGACATTACCATTGCTGACACCCCATTATCAATATCCTGGGAGTTAACATTGACCAGAAACTGAACTGGACTAGCCATATAAATATTGTTCAAAGCTTTTAGGCTTCTGGGCATATAAACAGGCTACAAAAAGTTAAAGGTCAATGAAATTGACAGTGAAAATAAACACTTCAAATGTTTCCACCACATTTTACCTTCGATCACAGGTCTTTCGACTTGGCACGCTGACAGGCAGTTTAAAAGATTTAAGGCTGCGGGCAGGAAGACTTTCACTTTATTGTCAGATAAATTAAATTTTGTGATACTGACAGACTGGCAGTTTAAAGGGTTTAAAGGCCGCAGATGGGAAGCCAAGCCAAATGACCCCCATCCCAGGATAGACCCCCGACCAGAGCCCCTCCAGCACAGCACATGGCTTCCTGACACACACCTCCCATGAAGGACATCCCTCGGCACCCTGGAAGCAATTGTAGGGAGGTACTCAGCCCCTTGCTACCCCTCTGAGTGCAAGCCGCCAGGTTCCCATTTCTTACTACTTGTATTAATTCACACCAGCAGGACACCCGGCTGGGGTGGCTTGAGAATGCCAGGAGGCTGGTGAATCAAGTGTGCTGCCTGTAATTGACATTCAAATTAGGGTTAATGACCACTTTACATGTTTCCACTGTGTCTGGGAAGGATCCTCATCGGGGCCGCCAGGAACCTTGTTGGGGCCGGTGGGTTGGGGTAAGAGACTCACAATGTGATTCATGACTGGTGTGAAACCCGTTTTTTGCTTGACACTCGATTCACCGGGCCATTGAGATTCCCACCACTGGCTGGCGGCCACAGAGAATCCCAACCTGGATTTTTAAAAATTCGACAGTTTGTGGGCAATCACAGAAGTATTATTAGACATCAATAGATCTATTCCCTGAAGAATACTTGAATAATATCTCCCTTGAATCTTCTTTTCTCAAGAGTTAAAGTCTTCAACATCTCTCTTAAATACAAGAACGGTGGCAAAACAAACCATATTGCTAAAGAATGCTGGTCACGGCAAACTTCACCAACATCTAATATGTATAAGAGGAAGAAAATATCTAAGCTTACTTTTCGAGTTTACAAGATAATAGACAAAGTTCAAGACCCCTCAGGAGACAATTTACCCGAACAACTTCAAGAGCTGAAACTAGGCGTCCTCTCAGTACGTTACAGTCAACAACATTTCTGGGGTTCCCAAAATTTGATGGTAACCAAGTCAAAATGGAAGTGGATACAGGTGCGGTTGTATCATTGATACTGGAGACAAACTATGATAACAAGGTAATGCATCTGCTAGTAAAACCATCAAATGTTATCTTACAGATGTACACAGAAGAGGTCATACCACTAAAAGGATACGTAATGATAAAAGTGGAAGTAAATGGACGAACAGCGGAATAACCTTAACTGGGGAGTAGTGAACGAACTGGTCAATACAAAGATATTGACGAAAAACTAGAAAATCTAGTCCAAACAGGATCCATTGAACCAATTACTACAAGTGATTGGGCAACACCAGTTCCTGTACTAAAATGAGATGACACAGTAAGGATATCTGGAGATTTTAGGACAAGTGTAAACCCGGTATTGTGTGCAGGTCACAATACTGTTGTAATGAAGTGCTTCGAGAGGCTGATCATGAAGCGCATCACCTCCATACTCCCGGAACGCTTTGACCCACTTCAATTCGCATACCGTCGCAACCGGTCCACATCAGACGCCATTTCCCTGGCCCTACACTCATCCCTAGAGCATCTCGAAAACAAGGACTCCTACATCAGACTCCTATTTATTGACTACAGCTCCGCCTTCAACACCATAATCCCAGCCAAGCTCATATCAAAGCTCCAAAACCTAGGACTTGGCTCTCCACTCTGCAACTGGATCCTTGACTTTCTGACCAACAGACCACAGTCAGTAAGAATGAACACCAACACCTCCTCCACAATGGTCCTCAATACCGGTGCCCCGCAAGGCTACGTACTTAGCCCCCTACTCTACTCCCTGTACACACACGACTGTGTGGCAAAACTTGGTTCCAACTCCATCTACAAGTTTGCTGACGATACGACCATAGTGGGCCGGATCTCGAATAACGACGAGTCCGAATACAGGAGGGAGATAGAGAACCTAGTGGAGTGGTGTAACGACAACAATCTCTCCCTCAATGCCAGCAAAACTAAAGAGCTGGTCATCGACTTCAGGAAGCAAAGTACTGTACACACCCCTGTCAGCATCAACGGAGCCGAGGTGGAGATGGTGAGCAGTTTCAAATTCCTAGGGGTGCACATCACCAAAAATCTATCCTGGTCCACTCACGTCGACGCTATCACCAAGACACAACAACAGCGCCTATACTTCCTCAGGAAACTAAGGAAATTCGGCATGTCCACATTAACCCTTACCAACTTTTACAGATGCACCACAGAAAGCATCCTATCGGGCTGCATCACAGCCTGGTATGGCAACTGTTCGGCCCAGGACCGCAAGGAACTTCAGAGAGTCATGAATACCGCCCAGTCCATCACACGAACCTGCCTCCCATCCATTGATTCCATCTACACCTCCCGCTGCCTGGGGAAAACAGGCAGCATAATCAAGGATCCCTCCCACCTGGCTTACTCACTTTTCCAACTTCTTCAATCGGGCAGGAGATTCAGAAGTCTGAGAACACGCACGAACAGACTCAAAAACAGCTTCTTCCCCACTGTCACTAGACTCCTAAATGACCCTCTTATTGACTGACCTCATTAACACTACATCCTGTATGCTTCAACTGATGCCAATGCTTATGTAGTTACATTGTATATCTTGTGTTGCCCTATTATGTATTCTCATGTATTTTCTTGAATTGTTTAATTCCCTTTTCTTCCATGTACTGAATGATCTGTTGAGCTGCTTGCAGAAAAATACTTTTCACTGTACCTCGGTACACGTGACAATAAACAAATCCAATCCAATCCAATACTGATTGAAGACTTGCTTGCTGGACTTTCTGGAGGTCAGAAATTCAGTAAAATATATCTATTACAGGCGTCTTTACAAATGAAGTTGGCTACAAAATCACAACATTTACTCATTATCGTGGCGCATAAAGATTTGTTCCACAACAGGACCTTCCATTTGGGATAACATCTGCTGCTGTTCTTTTTCAGAGGTCCATGAATCAAGTTCTGAATGGGCTAAATGGGGTGTAATGTTATCGAGGTGACATCCTCGTCTCCGGCTTAAGTGCGCAAGAGCTTTTGAAGAATTTGGAAACTACGCCGGAACATTTACAAAACCATAATCCCCAAGTTAGAAAAGAAAAGTGTGAGTTTTCTCAAGACACCCATAAACTACCTGGGTCACATCATTGATAAATATGGCTTGCATAAGGAACCGAAACTGAGGTTGTTTCTGGGATTAATAAATAAATACAGAAGCCTTTACACACTTTGTTATGTGCCAAACAAGTGTAGTACTGGACAAAGAATGTGAAAGTGCGTATGAAGAGGTAAAAGAAGCCTTAAAGTTGCCAGAGATACTGGTTCATGACAATCTCAAGCTGAAGTTACAACTTGCTTGCAATGGATCACCTTATGGGGTTGGTGCAGTTGTCTCGTACATAATGCCTTCAGGAGAGGAATGACCAAAGCATTTGCTTCACACACTCTTACTAGCACAGAAATAAATTATTCTCAGCTAGAAAAAGAAGTTTTGAGCATCATATTTGGAGTAAGAGGGTTTCATCACTAACTTTATAGAAATCATTTTACTCTCTTAACAGAGCACCGATCCTTAACGGCAATCTTCGGCCATATAATTTATTCCTTCTTTCGCAAGTAGTAGGTCACAGAGGTGATCTTTAATATTATCAGCAAACACTTACAAAAACCAATATGGTAAATCGGAGCAACATGCAAACGCTGATAGTTCGTCAAGATTGCTGTTACAAATAAATCAAGAACATGAAGAATTTTTTGTCAACATCCTATATTTCTCACAAATGGATAATTTACCTCTGACATAATCTCAAATACAGGGATACACAAAAACTGATCCAGTGATGGGGAAGAGTAGGGACATGGTCCAAAAAGGAATGATGACAGATGTGCATTGGAAAATCCAGACCTCAAGCCCTACATCACAAGAAAACTTGAGTTGACAGTCCAGAGTGATGTTTCATTACAGGGAATTCGAGTGATTATTCCTCCATACGTGCATAATCAAATTCTTGACTAACTACATGAGGGACATCCTGGTGTGATGAGGAAGAGAGAACTGGCATTTATGTGCTGTATACCATTTACTTTTATGATGAGAAGATGGATTCTGTCTTGGTTTTCAGGTTGCGGCGTCTGCTATAGAGCTGGCGTATAAGGTGGTTGAGGAGTGTGAGAGTTGCGACGGCAGAGTCTCTCAGCGTAGTCTGTGTTGTAATTCGACTTGAGTGAATTTGTGATCTGTTGTCCTTTCAGGATCTTGTCTGCTTTCTTGCGTTTTTGTAGAAACTTGATGTTAGTGTCTATATCCGTGATCTTCTTGGAGATCTTCTCCACTTTGAGCCTGCAGTTTGTGGTGTGGAGTAGCCATGATGTGGCGATGCCAGCGTTAGATTGGGGTGGGCACAGTAGAAGTCTTACAACACCACATCAAAGGCCAATGGGTTTGTTTAGAATCACTAGCTTTCGGAGCACAGCTCCTCCATCAGGTGCGTGAAGAGGTGGGTTTGACACATATATAGACAAAGTCAATGATGCAAGTTGATACTTTGAATGCGAGTCTTTGCGTAATTAAGTCTTTAGAGGTCCAGACGTGGAACTGGGGAGAGGGATAATCACAGGTTAAAGAGGTGTGAATTGTCGCAGGCCAGGACAGTTGGTAGGATTTTGCAAGCCCAGGCCAGATGGTGGAGGGTGAATGTAATGCGACATGAATCCAAGGACCCGGTTGAGGCCATACGCATGCGTGCGGAACCTGGGTATCAGTTTCTGGTCGACGATTCTACGTTGTCGTGCGTCCTGAAGGCCTCTTTGGAGAACGTTTACCTGGAGATCAGAGGCTGAATGCCTTGACTGCTGAAGTGTTCCCCGACTGGAAGGGAACATTCCTGTCTGGTGATTGTCGCATGATGTTCATTCATCCGTTGTCACAGTGTCTGCATAGTCTCGCCCCGCCAATATACTATGCCTCGGGCATCCTTTTCTGCAGCATATAAGGTAGACAACGCTGGCCGAGTCGCACGAGTATGCACCGCTTACCTGGTGAGTGATGTTCTCACATGTAATACTTTTAAGTAACCATTTTTGGTGGCCAGGATTAGATGCCCAAATCGAAGAGGATGTGGAGCAATTTCAGTCCTGTGTAAAGCTATGAAACACTCCACCACTGGAACCCGTACATCCATGGGACTGGCTGATGCAGCCATGGCAGAAAATACATATAGACTCTTTGAGGGACACATTTTCCTCGTGATTGTGGATGCACATTATAAATGGCCAGAAGTAGTAATTATGAAATCCACAATAACAGAACAAACTATTGCGAAGTTGGATGAAACATTTGCTAGATTCGATAGTCTGGAGCAGGTCATAATTGGCAATGGAACTCAGTTCACTTCCAAGGAGTTTGAAGATTACTTAAAAGAAAATGGTATATGGTACATAAACTTGGGTCTGTATGATCATTCAACAAATGGATTGCCTGAGCAATTTGTACAATCACTTAAACAATCAATCAAGGCATCAAATGAACAAGGTACATTGTCAAGACAAGTGAATGACTTCTTGATGTGAGCCCAAAACACCACACACTGTTAAGATACCAGACCGGACCCTAATATGTGTTAGGATAACAGACAAGAATCCCAAACACTTTTTTATTTATTTCTAAAATAGTGAGGAAAGGATACTTCACACCAGGAGGGATTCCACTGATAAATAGGGATATGTTATATTAAAACAAACGTTATTATTAACACAGGATTAAACTACATTACAAGTTAAATTATTAGCTAAACAATTCTTAACAATAAAGGAAACACTTTAACTTCTAACTGATATCTTTTAAATCTCCAATTAAGCAAAGCCCACCACAGGTCAAAATCCACTTATGAATAAAGTTAGAAAATACATATTTGCGGTCCTCTGGATTGAGATTTATTGGAAAGATTGTTTGGAGAGAAAGAGAAACCCTTTCAAACCCCAGCTGCAAGTCCTGCTGTCTTTAGTAAACTAAAAGCTAAACTGTTTGCGACAGATGTGGCTCCACCCATTAATCTTATTCCACTCAGATCCCTCGACTTGCTTACCTAAATCCAAACATAATGGCCATAATTCTTTGACTGCTGGGATTCTCTGTTCCCGCCGGCAGTGCACCCCCGCCCAAGGGTTTCCCAGTGGCTTGAGCTGGCTTCATTGGGAAATCTCATGGACAAGCAGCGGAAACAGAGAATCCTGCCATCAGCAAACAGCATGCTGCCAAGAAGCACATGGCTGGGAAATCGAAGAATCCAGCCTAATGTCTCAAATTATCTACTTTCCCGGGAATCTCCAGCAATCATAGAAAAATTCCATTCGACCTTATGTAGATCAACACATACATGGTTGGAATGAATTAATATCTTACTTTTACAGCATCTTAATTTAACCTTTTGCAGCCACAGAATCTGGATACCTTAACATAGATTATTTAATAATGTTACTAGAACAGATATATATATCTATTTCTTAGATTCATTACAACACGCAAGAAGACATAGTTCACCAGAAATGCTGCTTTTCAAAATAAAGCTAAGAACTATGTTTGATCTTTTGATACCACCAGATACTTCAGAGGATGTCAAACGATGAACAGCAAGCACAGATTACTAGGAAGGAACAAAACTTCAAAAAGAGAAGATTCACTCACAGAGAGTGAATGATAGCAAGAAGCTACACTAGAAATGAAAAAAGGGTACCTGCAGTTATACTGGCAAGTACGCAAAGTAGTCATAGTCCCAGATAACCATAGGTTGCTTTCCCCTTTGAGGGCAGAGCTGACTGGTGACGATTTAAGCTGAGGATCACCACACCTCAGGTGAGGGGCAAGATTGAGAAGGTGGGGCCTTCATGAATAACCTCAGCTGATACAGAAATTGAACCTGTGCTGTTGGCCACGCTGTGCATCACGGTCTAGCCGTATAGCCACCTAAGCTAAACCGGCTGCTTGCAGTTATCCAAGCAAAAACAGATCCAATGTCATACATCACACACCTGAATGATGAGAGAGTTTAGCAATGTCATACTGGCCAACCAATAGCTTCACAAAGTGAAATTTCTGAAACTTCCCAAGAAGTATTTCTGTCGAGAAATCCAAGCAGCGATAGACATAGACAAATTCAGATTCTGTTTCTAAGGAACCTTCAACACCAATGGAGATGGATACTGAAGTAACTTCATAGGAAGTACTGTCAACAGAAGAAAAAGGAGACACTTCAAAGGTCTTGAGTAGCCAGGTATCGGAACTCGGGGTACAACTCAAATAAATAGACGTCCACCTGAGAGACTGTCTTGTTAAGTTGTACATATGTAAAAGGTCAAATATGCAAACTAACGTATCTAATGTATAATTGGGTATGATGTTTAAATGTAAAGAAAAATTGTTGTTTGTAGAAAAGAGGTAAATGGTGAGGAGTACTATGTATTTCAGTCAGTGGTTTACAACTCGTGGGTCGCAAAAAAAGATTTAAAATTAATGCAATTAAGCTAAAAGTAACCTTCGTCTTCAGTTCTGTGATTGGTATCTCCAAGATCTGACTAATCTTGGGCCTGCCACACATGCGCCAGCTAGGAAAGAGCCACACATATGCGGTTTAGATTTTTTATGTTGGTCAGGCTCATGCACATGACCAATGGGACTTGGAGCTGAAGACAAAGGTCCCATGCACCTTGCAAAAAGCAAAAACTCAAAGAGGGTGCAAAAACCCTGGGATAAGCGAGAGAGACAAGGAGAGGTGGAAAAAAAAACAGTAGAGAAGGCATGCATAAGTTAAAAATGAAGTTCCCAGTAAGGCAAGAACACAGAGAAAATAGGAGGTGTGTGTAGGAGCATTTCCAAGGCCTACGTTTTAAGCCAGCCTTTATGTGGGGTTCCTCCCTTCGGACACACGCAGCACCGACCGGCGACTCCGAGCCAGTGTCCCCCGAGGGTCTTGGCAGCTTGACCACCACGATCGTGTTCACCACCTCTTTTGCCCTCTTTCGCCCTCTTTTAGGCCTTAGCTTAATAAACAGAGCAGACACGCAACCTCGTTAAGATGGCTTTATTAACCCAAGCTTGGTTTCGTGTACACGAGAGATGGACCTGGATAATGCTAAGATCGATCTGCTGAACACTGATAAAAACACATCAATTATACGATTTCCAAAAATCAACAGCCCACCCCAGTTGGACTTGATGCAATCCTTGAAGCTGTCATGTTCAAACTAGCCAATAAAATTGTGACCAACCCATGATTTAACCTCATCCTGTCACCCGTTGTTTACCAGGTTTCTGTGTCCGTTTTAAGTTGTTTTTCCCATCCTAAAATCACAGTCAGATCCTGTCCACCCATTGTCCAGCTGGAGGCAGGATGTCAGAACTGGCATCCTCTTTACTCCATGGATTGTTTCAGAGGATATTGGGGGCCACTGATAAATCTTGATAACTTAGTCCACTATTTAATCTGCTGATGTACATCTCGTCTGTCTCAAAAAAATGGGCAAGTTAGCTAGCCTAAATCCCATCATGCATTGTGGCCACTGCTTATAGCAGTGCATGATTATCACTGCTATGTCCTAAAATACAAGTTTAATGATTAATAATGATTACTGGGTATACTTTCTATAATTAATCTCAATCCTTAATAAACTAACTTATGTAAAACTAGTCTAGTGGCATCCTAGCTATTCAGTTTTAAGAGGTCTCAACCTGGCCACCTCCTTCAGGGTGCCTATTTTTTTTCAATGTATAGGGTTGTGCCATGACATATAAAAGTTCGGGAACCACTGATTTAACTAATATATCCCTGCTGGTGGAACGTCATGTGATCTGCAGTGAGGTGAACAGAGTGTTTGAGTGGGCTTTAGTTCTCCATCTTAGTGTTGTATGAACAATATCTCCGAAATCAACCTTGCTTCGTGTTTGGAAGAAACCCAAGTGTGTGGCACCTCCATACCTTTTCTCTTTGCGGCACATTGAGTATAACATCTGCCTATACATCCAATAACATAGTTGGCTTTCCTTTTCGTTGCGTCCTTGGCCTCAGTACCTCGACAACAATACACACTTCTCCTGGGTTCTGCATTAAGGTACTGCGAGGAAAGAAATTCACTGGAAGTGGGTGAGCAGGCATGGGGATGGTGAGGGGTGCAAATGAAGCACTTTTTCAAAAGTAGTGACTGCTGTAATGTAGGGAAACACAGTGGGTAATTTGTGCGGAACAAAGTCCCACAAATTGGAATGAAATAAATGTTCAAATAATCGGATTTCGGGAAGCTCACATGCTCTTTTTTGAAAAGAGTTATTAGATCGTTTACATGAACCTGTGAAGCTAGAGGGTTTAACATCTCAGAAAAAGGCAGCGCCTTTGACAACACTGTAATCACTCAATGTTATGCTGAAGCCTCTGGAGTGGGGCTTGAACCCATAACTTTCTGACTCAAAGCTGTGAATGCTAACGCTGAATCACAGCAGGCACCATGGATTTGCAACTGATCCACTGACTCTGAGAAGTTCATGAATTAAATCTGTCAATCCGCATGCCACGTTGTTTACATTTTCATACCTTTATCAGTCAAAGTTGAACATAGGTGAAAAACAATGGTTGTACTGTGTAATGGTGACTTTTAGGAATAAACATTAACTGGTTATTTAAGAAGACTTGACATTATTAGGAAGTGACATTCTTGCAGGCACTGAACCAAATGAGGTAGGAGAAGATGGTACATTACGCAAGTGGTATACATCATATAATCTGCTATTTGCTGCAGATGTTCCACTAAACGGTCCGTACATATCATACACAAGCATTTAATAATTCTTATCATAGGAATATAGTTCTCAAATGGAGGCTCCTCACAAATAGAATCACGTGGTCTCTAATAACCAGCAGCAGTCAGCACCATCACAACATACAATTAAACATTTACTTGGTTACTAGTACCATGCAAAACTTAAGTACTGATGTTTTGAAGTAAACACTGAGGGAAATGCAAGGAACTGCCAAACATGGTTCAAACATGGACAAAAGAGTTGAATGCCAAAATTGAGGTGAGAGTGACTGCCCTTGACATCAAGACAGCATTTGACCGAGTATGGCATCTCCCTGTGTGTGCGTGGGTTTCCTCCGGGTGCTCCGGTTTCCTCCCACAGTCCAAAGATGTGCAAGTTAGGTGGATTGGACATGATAAATTGCCCTTAGTGTCCAAAATTGCCCTTAGTGTTGGGTGGGGTTGCTGGGTTGTGGGGATAGGGTGGAGGTGTTAACCTTGGGTAGGGTGCTCTTTCCAGGAGCTGGTGCAGACTCGATGGGCTCAATGGCCTCCTTCTGCACTGTAAATTCTATGATCAAGGAGCCCTAGCTAAACTGGAGTCAATGGGAATCAGGGGCAAGCCCCCCCACCGGTTGGAGTCATATCTGGCACAAAGGAAGATGGTTGTGGTGGGTGGAGGTCAGTCATCTCAACTCAGGACATCACTGCAGGAGTTCCTCAGGGCAGTGTCCTAGGCCCAACCATCTTTAGCAGTTTCATCAATGACCTGCCTTCCATCACAAGGTTAGAAGTGGGGATGTTGACAGATTGCTGCACAATGTTCAGCACCATTTGCAACTCCTCAGATAACGAAGCAGGCCATGTCCAAATGCAGTAAGACCTGGACAATATCGAGGCTTGAGCTGACAAATGCCAAGTTACATTTGTGCCACACAAGTGTCAGGCAATGGCCATCTCCTACAAGAGAGGATCTAACCACTGCTCCTTGACATTCAATGGCATTACTATCACGGAATTCCCCAAAATGAATATCCTGGGAGTTACCATTGATCAGAAACTGAACTGAGCTAGCCACATTAATACAGTGGCTACCAGGGCAGGTCAAAGGCTAGGATTTCTACGGCAAGTAACTCACCTCCTGACAACCTGTCACCATCTATAAGGCACAAATCAGGAGTGATGGAATACTGTCTACTTGCCTGGATTAGTGCAACTCTAACAACACTCAAGAAGCTCCACACCATCAAGGACAAAGCAGCACATGTGATTGCTCCCTCTTCCACAAACCCTCCACCGCCGACAAACAGTGGCAGCCATGTGTACCATCTACTAGATGCATTGCAGTAACTCACTAAGGTTCCTTAGACAACATCTTCCAAACCTACAACCACTACCATTTGAAGGACAAGAGGAGCCTGGGGACCCCACCACCTGGAGGTTCTCCTCCAAGTCACTCACCACCCTGACTTGGAAATTTATCGATGTTCTTTCACTGTCGCTGGGACAACATCCTGGAATTCCTTCCCTAACAGCGCAGTGGGTGTACCTGCACATCAAGAACTGCAGCGATTCAAGAAGGCACTCACCACCACATCTTATAGAGCAACTAGAGATGGGCAATAAATGCTGGCCTAACCAGTGACGCCCACATCCCGTCAATGAATTTTTTTAAAAGTAGGAGAAGACATGGATGATAAGAAGCAATTAGGAGGTGTTGGGTGACAATGAGATTGACTGAGAAAAGATTTGTAAAGGGGCCTGCTTTCACACAGCTGGAAAGAAATAGTAATATTAATCAGTAATTTGCGTCTTTACAACAAATTAAATCAGTCGTGTGCGGGCGGGGGGCACACTGTGTCTGTCTGTGTGTGACAAGTGAAAATTTGCATATGAAAATTGCTCACTTCGAGAAATTCTGTGCTGCTACATGCAAATCTTATCCTTTCTTTCTCTCCAACTCCCATTCTGATGATGAGTTCAGGATGTGCTTTTCATTTGTATCAACTCTGACACAGAATGCAGGACTTCTGCATTTGTTTTTATGAAGTTTTCAAGGTCATTAATAAGCCCTAAGTGAGCACTTTATAAATAATTCCTTTCCTTACGACTACTTTAATATGTGAGCAAAATCAAGGGTAATTGTAATAACAGAAGAAACATTTGTCACTGTTTTTACTCACCATTTTAGTTCCATGTACTTTTAAATTTCTATTAACATCATGAGAAAAATATACCCTCAATAACAAATATGTTAGTTAGCAAGAAAAAGAAAGCGGAAATGATGTTAAAGTTTGATAGGATACTGGCTATTAATTACCATGTAATTTAAAGTATCTTTGATGTGTCATAGAAGTTTCTTCTGAAATGTTAGCACATGAAGCTCTGATTTAAGATTCAGCCTTTTTCATCTTTTCTTCCCTCAACATTCCTCCCTAGGCACTTACTACAGAGGTTAGATGGCTTTCACTACTGATTTAATCATGATACCAAAATAGCTGCATGATAAAAGTTTTATGGAAATTTTTGTTGCAAAGCAATCAATCATTTTTCTTGCAGATGCACAGCTAGAGCCCTTGTGCCTCAAAGACTTTTGTCGAGCTTACTTGTTAAATTAGCAGTGATCAAAGTCTAAAACATTTATCATGCTTATTAGTGAATAAACCTAGCAGCAGGTATCCCAAGTGAGGAAACTAGTCCTCGTTTCCTTCAAGAGTGAATTGGAAATTATCCAAGGCTCTTACAGACATCAGTCATTGAATAAGTTAAAGGCAATTGTCACAAAACAGCTGTTGTAATATAAGGACTCTTTTGACCAATACAAAATGGACTTTGTAATTATTCGTACCTGTTCCCAATGATGTTAGTCACTAGCTGTCTGAATCATTGAAAGTAAAACTGCTCTTGTTCCTTTCCGAAAAAACAAAGATGTTCATTAGTCTGATTGTTGCATTATTTTATTTCCTCAAATTTCAAGGGGGAAAAACCCCTCGATACTAGGCATATGAATAATTACAGAACTACTTAACTGGGCAGCAACAAAGAAAAAATAGAGTCTTAATTATAAGTAGAATTTGAGCTGGCAATTTGTAAGACAAGTTTTGAGCAGCAAAAAAAATGTCCGAGGCAAAAATTAACAAGATTTGATACTTCCCATTCACTTTTTAATATCACAGTTTGTATTGAGCGAACATGTTTAATTTTCACTTAAGACGTTGTGTACGCAGGTGTCCTCAGATCAATTAGGTACACGTCTGAACATAGATTGGTATCTTCTTGGTATTCGTTTTGTTCCTTCCCACATTCTGTCTATATGCTTGGCACAAGTACAGTGAATACTTCCCAATGGCCTGTGAAATACTATAATCCATCAATAGTTGCTTTAATGACAGAAGAATCAAACTCTGCTGCACAGTTGAGCAATGATTTTGTCCATAGTATGTAATCAAGCATACTAATGACTATTGGGAAAATAGACTTGGTTCACAGTTCATCAGCAAAGCCACACAGGCTTTACAGTTTGCTAAGCCAGTCTGCCTTTGGCAGATTTGTAACCTTCAAATTGTGCTGACTGGCAGGGTTTAAAGCAACTTCACAAATTCTTTTTATATGCAAATCTCTTTTTCTGCCTTTTCTAACGATGCATCAGCAGCAGTTAAAGGAAATAGGAAATTGATTTTAAACATAAAAAAACATGGTTAATTAGAATGAAATGGCATGATCAACTATAATTTAAAGTGAAGAATGAATTTCACCAATGATAAACCCCATAATGCTAAGAAACTAAATTATTTTATATGACTACAGTTAGAATTACATTTAATCAAAATATCTGGAATATGCAATCTCAATTGTTGTGATATTTTGTGCAATTCATTTCCAGCTGACATCACACACCCTTCTGACTCAGTAGAGCAACTTATTTTTTCTGAATATCATGTTTTTAACATAGTTTATGTATGTCCAAATTGACTATAATACCCGATCATTGAAATATAGTGCAAGGTTTTTGGTTAACAGCCCCATAAGGCCATTGAATTTCCTTTAAATTCTATAGTTGTTACTTTCCTAACATATTACTTGTATTGCTGTATACTAATAGAAAACGTTTCAGTCTTAATAGCACTGCCTTCTTAGGAATTATGACAGAAATTTAAGAATGCGGAACATATTAGTAGAGAGTTCAAAGGAGTGGCAATAAAGGCATGTGGTAGCCTGGCCCCTTTAAAGGGTGATCTTTTGTGGATCGCATGACCTGCTCAGGGTCTACCGTACGGGAACGCATGAACTCTGACAAATGGGGAAAGGGCGGTACAGTAGCACAGTGGTTAGCACTGTTGCTTCACAACAACAGGGCCCCAGGTTCGATTCTTGGCTTGCGTCACTGTCTGTGTGGAGTCTACACCTTTTCCCCATGTCTGCGTGGGTTTCCTTCGGGTGCTCCAATTTCTTTCCACAAGTCCCGAAAGAAGTGCTGTTAGGTAATTTGGACATTCTGAATTCACCCTCAGTGTGCCCAAACAGGCAACGGAGTGTGGCGACTAGGGGATTTTCACTGTAACTTCATTGTAGTGTTAATGTCAGCCTTTTTGTGGCATGAATAAAGATTATTATAAAAATCGTGTGGGCCCTGTGAGCAGGGTCCCAGGCAGTGTAGACCTGAGAGCCAAGGAGTAAAGACCTGTGTATGATACATAGAGTTATACCTCAATCTTGTTTTAATAAACCTCTTTGTTGGACAAGAAGCCTCCTCAATGATATCTTGCACTACTATATTGGTTATGAGAGTAAACAGCACAACGATTGCAAGCCTCAAAATTCGAGGGGGAAGTGATTGCATTGGAAATCTCGAAGAAATGGAAAAGACGAAGTTGGTAGAAAAGCCAAGTTGGTGAGTGAGAAACAATACCTATGATGGGGAAACTCGGCAGCACGGTGGCGCAGTGGTTAGCGCTGCTGCCTCTCGGCGCCGAGGTCCCAGGTTCGATCCCGGCTCTGCGTCACTGTCTGTGTGGAGTTTGCACATTCTCCCCGTGCTTGCGTGGGTTTCGCCCCCACAACCCAAAGATGTGCAGGGTAGGTGGATTGGCCATGCTAAATTGCCCTTTAATTGGAAAAAAATGAATTGGGTACTCTAAATTTATTTTAAAAAATGATAGGGAAACTCGATCTGTTCAACCAAGGGGTTGAAGACTGGAGCCAGTATATGGAGAGACTCATTGTTTTTACCGCCAATGAGATCACTGGCTAAGATAAGCAATAGGTAATTTTGCCAGTGGTTTGTGGGCTCCAAACCTACAATCTAATTCGGAATTTAATGTCACCAGAAGCCCCAGACACAGAATTGTTTGACCAGCTAACCATAATAGTGAAAGAGCACTTCAACCGTAGCCCGTCCATTATACTGCAGTGGTATAAATTTAATTCAGCCATCATGGGCCCTGGGGAAATTATTTTGTTTTTTTGTTGCCAGACTTCACCAAATGGCTGAACACTGCTAATTGGGCTCGCCGTTAAGCGGCATGATAAGCGACAATATGTGGCATCAACAATATCAATCTACACAGGAAGTTGTTAGCCAAGATGAAAATTACCCTGGACAAAGCAATAGAAATAGCTCAAGTCACTGAATAGAAACTTGTTTCTGAGTTACTGTGCATGCAGGACGTACATCAGTTTAGGAGCTGGACGCCTGTTAGGTGAGCACGCCGAGTGACAGGCACAGAGGAGGCGGAACAGAGATCCCAGGAGCAGGGCCGTGGTCAGAGACAAGGAAGAAAAGCGGGCTGTCAGCCCAGAAATTTTGATGAGTATTATAGATGCGGGGAGACCACCTCCAAGAATTGGGCCATTGCAGAGATTTTGTGCTTCAAGCGCTCGAGGAAGAGTCACATTCAGGCATGTTGGCTCACATAGAAATAGGCCATATGGACAATGGAGTTTGACATGGAACCTTAGCCGCAATGGTGGATGAAAAAAACCTACAAGTGCCTTCAATGAGGGGTCCAACCCCTGAGTCTAAACAGCAGGTCTGTAAAGTTGGCAAAGTGTACAGGGGAAACCTTAAAGATTTTGGTACCACGACAACATTGGTTTTGTATCAACAACAGTTGGCTCAAGTACCCATGATCGTTGTGGAAGGACAAGGGCTAAGTGTCAGGGGACAAGATTGGCTATATCAGATAATGCTAAAATGCCATTTTTCAAGAAGTCTCGTGCAATGTACGAAGATGTGTTTCAAAACAAGCTTGGCCGAATAGGAGGGTTAAAGGCAAAAATTTCCGTGAACCACAAATCCACACTAAGGTATCCCATAGGATCCCAAGGATTTTTGTGGAATTGAAAATCTTAAAATAAAACAGAAAATTCCAAAAATAATCAACAGGTCAGAAAGCATCAGTGGAGACAGAAACAGAGATTCAAATCATGATTAAAGTATAGGCAGTATTTCAAACTTTTTGTGTGGGTAACTGTGTGCAAGGTATCACAGAGGAGCCTTCTTGTACAAAAAAGAGGTTTATTGGAAACAACAATGAGGTCAATATACAGGCACATAGGTGTATCATACAGGTCTTTACTCCTTGACTCCTGGGTCCACACTGCCCAGGGCCTTGTATTTTTTCCCCATTGATCGGGGTTCATGTGCTCCCGCATGACAGGCCTCAAGTGGGTCACATGGCCAGTGAATGATCGCCCCTTATAGGAGCCAAGCTACCATATTCGTCCCCCCCTTAACTCCCTCGACATATATACAATGAAGGTTATTTACAGTTAACTATATACAATGAGGGCAGAAACACAAAGAGGGGTAATAAAGTACCTTTGCAATGTCAATCCGTCAGGGGACTTCTTAGACCTAATGGAATGCCTCAGTTTTTTGAGCCAGTGAGGCAGTTGGCTTGCAGGCAGGAAATTACTCTAAATGCAGCCTGGCGGAGAGAAACTCCCTAAGGCCCAAAACAATGGCAAATGCCGTTGAACAGCAGTCACTGAAATACACTCCGCTGGATGTGTCTAAAACTGGACATAGATTTTATCTGGTTAAATTGCGACTCTCGATGCTAATCTTGAAGATTCTCTCTTCCCACCGTTTTGTCAGTGGGATTTTAAATAGTAACTATCCCATACTGCTGAGAAATCTGCGGGGGGCAGCGGGAAAAGAGAATTCCAATGGCCGAGGAATTCCAACTCATGTCTTTGCCACTCTCATACTCGATCATCATTTTGCAGATCTATGTCAGGTCACCCTTTCACATTGGCATAAGTTAAAAAGAAAATGGAGGAAAATTTATTTTGCATAGCCATGCTTCAAGAAAGTCAGAAGAATCACATCAGTTCCTGAGGAAAGACAGTGCTGCAGGCTATTCCTGGATGACTGTATAGTTTTCTTCAATTATATGAGTGAGGAGGCCCATTGCCGAGGCAATCGATGTGGACTGTGTAGCACGACTTTGAAGTGGTGCTAGTTGAACAAATGTTTCTCCCTTTTACCTCTCAAGGGTCTCTTTTCAACCTCATTCCATATAAAATCCTAACAAATCTATTTTACACCGTTTTCAATTATTTCATTAGAGGCTGTAGAGTCACATCTTTGCTTCATACCCAGCACCAGTGCCGACACTCACACCTCGGTGGGTATGTGCACCTCGGCTGTCAGGGATATACACACCGGTGAAAGAAAATCACAATCGTAAATGCAGCTGGCAGAGACTGAGATGGAGCAGACCTCCGCCAGTCAGAGGAGTGCTAGAGGGGATGTAAATGCTGAGCCCCAGTCAGGCATGCACCTCTGGAGTTGCCTGGTGGGTGCTGGATGTGCAAGCGTGAGGTGCGTCAAAATATGGCAGTGATACCAGAGGGGTTGCACACATTGCCACTGACATTGGAGGATTGCAGCCAAGCCATGAGCAGAGTGATCACCCACTTTACAGAACTCATGGCTTTCTCCATCGAGAGACTGGTAACCGTCATGGAGGTCCAAACCCAGCAACTCAACTCAGTGGCTATGCATCCTAACCTGCACTGCATCATCTTGTCTCTAAACTCTTGTGCCAAGAGCCAGGGTGAGAGGAGGCATAGGAGCTACGTCCAGTTCCTAGTGCTGCTCAGGAAAGCAGGGAGGACCAAATGGACCCAATGCCAGTGAGTGAGAATCTGATGCCATTTAGGACACCTCTCAGAGGGTTTCTGATGGGATGGCCACTCCTCCTTTCTGCTATTGGCACCAATACCTTTGAGTGCCACATCGACAGATGGTCATCCTGCCACTATTCATGAGACTTCTAAAACACTGAGACCCTCACAGCCTCAGGTGGTGAGAAAAAAGCAACTGAAGTTGGCACAGACAAGGGGGCATAAACGACCAGCAACCTGTCTCCAATGTAGCTGGCAGTGAAGGGCCGCACCTTGCTGCACCAACCAGACATAATTAAAACCACACATTAATCACATATGGTGCACATGGATTACTTACTTGTGAGATGTGCACATGTTAATAACTATCTGTGTACATAAATGAATACTGTTTTCAATATCTGGCGGCATTCGTTCATTAACTGTATGTGTGAATTTACGGATAAGAATTCAATTGATGCTATTCGTGGACTCCGAGATTATATGTGTCCTTCCGTTTGATATTATTTGGCTGAGTAACATTGCCCAGACATAGCACTGGTGTTCACCTCACGGAGCTGCACAGAGAAAGTGCCACTGGTCGTGAAGTTGAGTGAGTTGGAGAACTCTAGTGGGCGATTCTCCCGATTGGAGACAAAGAGCTGGATTCTCCGATTTTGAGGCTATAGAACATAGAACATTACAGCGCAGTACGGGCCCTTCGGCCCTCGATGTTGCGCCGACCTGTGAAACCATCTGAAGCCTATCTGACCTACACTATTACATTTTCATCCATATGTCTATCCAGTGACCACGTTAATGCCCTTAAATTTGGCAAGTCTACTACTGTTGCAGGCAAGGCGTCCTACACCCCTACAACTCTCTGAGTAAAGAAACTGCCTCTGACATCTGTCCTATATCTACCACCCCTCAATTTAAAGCTATGTCCCCTCGTGTTGGTCATCACCATCCGAGGAAAAAGACTCTCACTGTCCACCCTATCTAACCCTCTGACTATCTTATATGTCTCTATTAAGTCACCTCTCAGCCTTCTCCTCTCTAACGAAAACAACCTCAAGTCCCTGAGCCTTTCCTTGTAAGAGCTTCCCTCCATATCAGGCAACATCCTAGTAATTCTCCTCTGAACCCTTTCCAAAGCTTCCACATCCTTCCTATAATGTGGTCACCAGAACTGCACGCAGTACTCCAGGTGCGGCCGCACCAGAGTTATGTACAGCTGCAGCATGATCTCGTGGCTCCGAAACTCAATCCCCCTACTAATAAAGGCTAGCACACCATATGCCTTCTTAACAGCCCTATTAACCTGGGTGGCAACTTTCAGGGATTTATGTACCTGGATGCCGAGATCTCTCTGTTCATCTACACTACCAAGAATCTTGCCATTAGCCCAGTACTCTGCATTCCTGTTACTCCTTCCAAAGTGAACCACTTCACACTTTTCCACATTAAACTCCATCTGCCACCTCTCAGCCCAGCTCTGCAGCTTATCTATGTCCCTCTGTAACCTATAACATCCTTCAGCACTATCCACAACTCCACCGACCTTCGTGTCATCTGCAAATTTACTAACCCGTCCTTCTACACCCTCTTCCAGGTCATTTATAAAAATCCTTGCGATACACCACTAGTAACTGAACTCCAGGATGAACATTTGCCATCAACCACCACCCTCTGTCTTCTTTCAGCTAGCCAATTACTGATCCAAACCACTAAATCACCTTCAATCCCATACTTCCGTATTTTCTGCAATAGCCTACCGTGGGGAACCTTATCAAACGCCTTACTGAAATCCATATACACCACGTCAACCGCTTTACCCTCATCTACCTGTTTGGTCACTTTCTCAAAAAACTCAATAAGGTTTGTGAGGCATGACCTACCCTTCACAAAACCGTGTTGAGTATCGCTAATCAACTTGTTCTTTTCAAGATGATTATAAACCATATCTCTTATAACCTTTTCCAACATTTTACCCACAACCGAAGTAAGGCTCACAGGTCTATAATTACCAGGGTTGTCTCTACTCCCCTTCTTGAACAAGGGGACAACATTTGCTATCCTCCAGTCTTCCGGCACTATTCCTGTCGACAAAGACGACATAAAGATCAAGGACAAAGGCTCTGCAATCTCCTCCCTGGCTTCCCAGAGAATCCTAGGATAAATCCCATCTGGCCCAGGGGACATATCTATTTTTACACTTTCCAAAATTGCTAACACCTCCTCCTTGTGAACCTCAATCCCATCTAGCCTGGTCGACTGTACCTGAGTATTCTCCTCGACAATATTGTCTTTCTCCAGTATAAACACTGACGAAAAATATCCATTTAACGCTTCCCCTATCTCCTCTGATTCCACACACAACTTTCCACTACTATCCTTGATTGGCCCTAATCTTACTCTAGTCATTCTTTTGTTCCTGATATACCTATAGAAAGCCTTAGGGTTTTCCTTGATCCTATCCGCCAACAACTTTTTGTGTCCTCTCCTCGCTCTTCTTAACTCTCCCTTTAGGTCCTTCCTGGCTAACTTGTAACTCTCAAGTGCCCTAACTGAGCCTTCATGTCTCATCCTAACATGAGCCTTCTTCTTCCTCTTGACAAGTGCTTCAACTTCCTTAATAAACCACGGTTCCCTTGCTCGACAACTTCCTCCCTGCCTGACAGGTACATACTTATCAAGGACACGCAGTAGCTGTTCCTTGAAAAAGCTCCACATTTCGATTGTACCCATCCGCTGCAGTTTCCTTCCCCATCCTATACATCCTAAATCTTGCCGAATAGCATCATAATTGCCTTTCCCCCAGCTATAATTCTTGCCTTGCGGTATATACCTATCCCTGCCCATCGCTAAAGTAAACATAACCGAATTGTGATCACTATCACCAAAGTGCTCACCTACATCTAAATCTAAGACCTGGCCGGGTTCATTATCCAGTACCAAATCCAATGTGGCATCACCCCTTGTTGGCCTGTCTACATACTGTGTCAGAAAACCCTCCTGCACACACTGCACAAAAACAGACCCATCTATAGTACTCGAACTATAGTATTTCCAGTCAATATTTGGAAAGTTAAAGTCCCCCATAACAACTACCCTGTTACTCTCGCTCCTGTCGAGAATCATCTTTGCTATCCTTTCCTCTACATCTCTGGAACTATTCGGAGGTCTATAGACAACTCCCAACAGGGTGACCTCTCCTCTCCTGTTCCTAACCTCAGCCCATACTACCTCAGTAGATGAGTCCTCAAACGTCCTTTCTACCGCCGTAATACTTTCCTTGATTAATAATGCCACACCCCCCCCCCTCTTTTACCATCTTCTCTGTTCTTACAGAAACATCTAAATCCTGGAACCTGCAACAACCATTCCTGTCCCTGCTCTACTCATGTCTCCGAAATTGCCACAACATCGAGATCCCAGATACCAACCCATGCTGCAAGCTCACCCACCTTATTCCGGATGCTCCTGGCGTTGAAGCATGCGCCTGGTCTTACAAACAAAATGTCGGCGCCTCCCCAGCATCGATGCTCTGCACAGTGGGGGTCCTAGCAGCCACGCCACGTGAAGCACCTGGCTTTACCTGCCCATACGGATGGAGAATTGCCAGGTTCATGGCCGCGCATGCGCATGACGGTGACTTGCGGCTGTCGCGCAGTAAAACATGAAGCTTGGCGCATGTGGACCATGCCTGCCAGATCGTTCCCCCCTGTAACCCCCTTCCACCCCCGGGACCACCCCCCACTAGTCCCCCGAGCCGTAACTGAAGCCCCCCCCCCCCCCCCCCCCAGCCAGCAGAATGGCTCCCCCTCCCTCTCCGACTGTGACGGTGCTGGACATAGTTTGCAGCCACTGCGCGAGGTTCCCGAATACAGATCACAAGTGATCCATGCCATCGGCCCAACTACCGTGGCAGCACGGAAGCACCTAAACTGGAGGGGCACGAATATCCTGGGTGGGAGGTTTGCTAGAGCTCTTTGGGAAGGTTTAAACTAGTTTAGCAGGGGGATGGGAACCAAAGCTATGGATCAGAGGATAGGGTAGCTGTTGAACAGGCAGAAATAGTATGCAGCAAGTCTGTGAGGAAGAATAGACAGTTGATAGGGCAAAGTTGCACTCAGTGGAATGGGTTAAAGTGTGTGTTTCAATGCAAGGAGTGTCAGGAATAAGGGAGATGAACTTAGTGCATGGATCAGTACTTAGAACTACGATGTTGTGGCCATTATGGAGACATGGATTTCACAGGAGCAGGAATGGTTGTTAGATGTTCTGGGGTTTTGATGTTTTAAGAAGAATAGGGAGGGAGATAAAAGAGGAGGGGGAGTGGCACTGTTAATTAGGGATTACACCATAGCTGCAGAAAAGGAGGTAGTTGAGGAGGGTTTGTCTACTGAGTCAGTATGGGTGGAAGTCAGAAACAAGAAAAGAGCAGTCACTTTATTGGGAGTTTTCTACAGAACCCCCAATAGCAGCAGAGAGATAGAGGAACAGGTTGGGTGGCAGATCTTGGAAAAGTGCAGACATAACAGAGTTGTTGTCATGGGTGACTTCAACTTCACTAATATTGACTGGAACCTCCTTAGTGCAAATGGTTTGGATGGAGCAGATTTTGTCAGGTGTGTACAGGAAGGATTCCTGACTCAGTATGTAGATCGGCCGATTAGGGGAGAGGCCATATTGGACTTGGTGGTTGGCAACAAACCAGTCCAGGTGTCAGATGTCTCGGTGGGCGAGCATTTCGGTGACAGTGACCACAACTCCTTGACCTTTACCATAGGCATGGAGAGGGAGAGGAACAGACAGTATGGGAAGGTATTTAATTGGGGCAGGGGAAAATATACTGCTATTAGACAGGAGCTGAGGAGCATAAAGTGGGAACAATTGTTCTTGGGGAAATGCACAACAGTAATGTGGGGATTGTTTAAAGAGCACTGGCTGCGAGTGCTGAATTGTTTTGTCCCACTGAGATGAGGAAGGAATGGTAAGGTGAAGGAGCTTTGGATGACAAGAGAAGTGGAGCTTCTAGTCAAGAGGAAGAAGGAAGCTTACATAAGGTTGAGGAAGCAAGCATCTGACTCGGCTCTAGATGGTTACAAGGTTCCAGGAAGGAACTCAAAAATGGACTGAGGAGAGCTAGAAGGGGGCATGAAAAAGCCCTGGTGGGAAGGATTATGGAAAACCCCAAGGTGTTCTACATTTATGTGAGAAATAAGAGGATGAGCAGAGTGATAGTAGGGCCGATCAGGGATAGTGGAGGGAAATTGTGCCCAGTGTCTGAAGAAATGGGGGAGGCCCTAAATGAATACTTTGCTTCAGTATTCACTAGAGAGAGGGACCTTGTTGCCCATGAGAACAGTGTGAACCAGGTTAATAGACTCAAACAGGTTGATATTAAGAAGGAGGCTGTGCTGGAAATTTTGAAAAGCATCAGGATAGATAAGTCCCCTGGGCCTGATGGGATATACCCAAGGTTACTATGGGAAGCAAGGGAGGAGATTGCTGCACCATTGGCGATGATCTTTGCGTCCTCATTCTTCACTGGAGTAGTACCGGATGATTGGAGGGAGGCGAATGTTGTTTCCCTATTCAAGAAAGGGAATAGGGAAATCCCTGGGAATTACAGACCCATCAGTCTTACGTCTGTGGTGAGCAAAATATTGGAAAGGATTCTAAGAGATAGGATTTATGATCATTTAGAAAAACATAGTTTGATTAAAGATAGTCAGCTTGGCTTTGTGAGAGGCAGACCATGCCACACAAGCCTCATTGAATTCTTTGAGGATGTGACGTGACACATTGATGAAGGTCGGGCAGTGGATGTGGTGTATATTGATTTCAGTAAGGCATTTGATACGGTTCCCCATGGTAGGCTCATTCAGAAAGTTAGGGGGCATGGGATACAGGGAAATTTGGCTGTCTGGATATAGAATTGGCTGGCCAAAAGAAGACAGCGAGTGGTAGTGGATGGAAAGTATTCCGCCTGGAGGTCGGTGACCAGTGGTGTCCCGCAGGGATCTGTTCTGGGACCTCTGCTCTTTGTGGTTTTTATAAATGACTTGGATGAGGAAGTGGAAGGGTGGGTTAGTAAATTTGCCGATGACACAAAGGTTGGTGGAGTTGTAGATAGTGTTGAGGGTTGTTGCAGGTTACAAGAGGACATTGACAGGATGCAGAGCTGGGCTGAGAAGTGGCAGATGGAGTTCAACATTGATGAATGTGAAGTGATTCATTTTGGAAGGTCGAATTTGAATGCTGAATACAGGGTTAAAGGCAGGATTCTTGGAAGTGTGGAGGAACAGAGGGATCTTGGGCTCCATGTACATAAATCCTTTAAAGTTGCCACCCAGGTTGATAGGGTTGTTAAGAAGGCATATGTTGTGTTGGCTTTCATTAACAGGGGGATTGTGTTTAAGAGCCTCAAGATTTTGCTGCAGCTTTATAAAACTCTAGTTAGACCACACTTGAAATATTGTGTCCAGTTCTGGTCGCCTCATTATAGGAAGGATGTGAAAATGAAATGAAAATGAAAATTGCTTATTGTCACGAGTAGGCTTCAATGAAGTTACTGTGAAAAGCCCCTAGTCGTCACATTCCGGCGCCTGTCCAGGGAGGCTGGTACGGGAATCGAACCGTGCTGCTGGCCTGCTTGGTCTGCTTTAGAAGCCAGCAATTTAGCCCAGTGAGCTAAACCAGCCCCTGGATGTTCATGCTTTGGAGAGGGTACAGAGGAGATTTACCAGGATGCTGCCTGGACTGGAGGGCGTGCCTTATGAAGAAAGGTTGAGGGAGCTCGGGCTTTTCTCACTGTGCGAAGAAGGTGACTCGATAGAGGTGTACAAAGTGATGAGAGGCATGGATAGAGTGGATAGCCAGAGTCTTTTCCCCAGGGCGGAAATGGCTGTCACAAGGGGACATAATTTTAAGGTGATTGGAGGAAGGTATCGGGGAGATATCAGAGATAGTTCTGTACACAGAGAGTGGTGGGTGTGTGGAATGCACTGCCAGCAGAGGTGGTGGAGTCAGAGTCATTAGGGACATTTAAGCAACTCTTAGACAGGCACATGGACAGTAATAAATTGAAGGGGTCGGTTAAGTTGATCTGAGATGAGGATAAATAGTCGGCACAGAATCGTGGGCTGAAGGGCCTGTACTGTTCTATGTTCTATGTTCTATAGCTGTTAGCACTATGGCTTCACAGCGCCAGGGTCCCTGGTTTGATTCTCGCTTGGGTGACTGTGCGGAGTCTGCACCTTCTCCCCGTGTCTGCGTGGGTTTCCTCCGGGTGTTCCGGTTTCCTCCCTCAGTCCAAAGATGTGCAGGTTAGGTGGATTGGCCATGCTAAATTGCCCTTAGGTTAGATGGGGTTGCAGGGTTGCGGGGATAGGGTGGAGATGTGGGGTTAAGCAGGGTGCTCTTTCCAAGAGCCGGTGCAGACTGGATGGGCCGAATGGCCTCCTTCTGCACTGTAAATTCTATGAAGATTGGGCATAGTTTGGATAGTCTTTCGAAAGGTGGGTACAGACCTGAGGAGCCGAATGGTCTCCGCCTGCACGGTCAGGTTTCTAGGATTCTATGAAGTCCATTGATGAGGTGACAGATGCCCTGTTTGCCTGGGCAGCCGGCGACATAAACGTTGACCTATGGCACATATATATTTTTTAAAGAGAATCAAAGTTTTCGCTGGAACTGAGATGGGTGGGGCCAATCTCTCTGGCAGGTCCCGCTCCTCAGAGATCCAGGCACCCAATATCAGAATGCTGCTGCACCCCCCCAGATTTCTGGCAAGGGACAGCCCACCCTAATTGCTGGCAAGGGCCCCCCAACCCCACCTCAATCCCTCCCTTTAACCCCCCATCTCATTTCCCCTCACCTTATCCTGGGATAGGGTCGTTTGGTTGGTCTTCCAATCTGCAGCCTTTAAACACTTTAAACTATCAGTGAGTATCTGAAAATTAAATTTCTCTAGCAATAAAGTGAAAGCCATCCCATCTGCAACCTTATACCCTTTAAATTGTCTGTCAGCATGACATGTTCAAAGATGTGTGCAATGAAGGTAAACGTATTCCCTTCAATGTGGTGGAAACCTTTGAAGTGGGTTTTTCACTGTCAATTTCGTTGCCCTTTAAATTTTTTTTACCCTATTTATATAACTAGAAGTCTAAACACTTTGAACAGCATTGGTTACATTAAATTTCATGGACCATTGCATTTTATATGTTTTTTGATTGACAGGTCCAGGCAGTTTCAAAGGAAGCTTTAAGGTTGTCTATTTAAAGTTGTTTATTTCATAGAATCCCTACAGTGCAAAAGGAGGCCATTTTGTCCATCGAGTCTGCACTGACCCTCAGAAGGAGCACGCTACCTATGCCTCCCCCCTCTGTCCCCCATCCTCACTACCCCACCTAACCTTTTGGATACTAAGGGGCAATTTTGCATGGCCAAACCACCTAAACTGCACATTTATGGACTGTGGGAGGAAACTGGAGCACCCAGAGGAAACTCACGCAAACATGGGTAGAACGTGCAAACTCCACACAGTCACCCAAGGTCAGAATCAAGCCCGGGTCCCTGGTGCTTTGAGACAGCAGTGCTAACCACTCTGCCACCGTGCTGCCCATCTATATTTATATACTTCTACAGGGATCCATTAACGTTTGAGGAGCACCTGTTTTTTAAAGAGGCTGTCTCTTTGTTCTGAAGAACTTCCTAGAAAGATCAGGTGCTTCCCCGATAAATCGGACAACCAGACCAACGTCATACCTGTTTTCTGCCCAACACCTGATTAATGGACCATCAGGATTCTTGCCACTGCCACTTGGAGAATCCCGGTTCTAGCTACTGGAATCTTCTGATGATCAGAGTTTCCTGTGTCTCAGGCCAACAAGATTTTCCCTGGATCTGTCTGGGACAGCTGCCTGCTATGGCTCAGTCCTCTCATCTGACCCCTTATCAGAGGACAGGGATGACTCCCTCACCACCTCCTCTGAAAGGGTTTTCGCCCTCTGGATGGCCACGTTCTGCAGTGCACAACAGACTACTACCGCGAGACAGATTCTGATGGTGCACATTGGAACAACCCACTTGATCTATCCAGGCATCAGAATCTTATCTTGATCAGTCCTAGCCCTTCGAATTGCAGCCATTTATTCAGCCAACCATCCAATGAGTCCAGACCCATAAAGATCCCTGGCATCGGGGAGTGCCAGGATAAATTAGTCGTGACTGCTTCCTGAGTACCTTGCACATACCTGCATGATTCATCGATGGTAGTCACATACAATCTACACATTGATGGAATGGTATCCTTTGCTGCTTATAAAAGCCGCTGGCTGCCCTGCTGATGCCTTTATGGCTACATGGGTACAGTCAGTGACCCCTTGCACCCATGGCAAACCAGCCATGGCTGCAATGTCTGTGGCTCTTTTCAACTGACTGCTGTTGACTGTAGTGAGCGAGATATATTGATGGGCATGTTCAAACACGGCACCTGTGAATACCTTTATGCAGTGATGTGCTGAAAGCTGGGTGATCTCCTTCAGGTCTCCATAGGTGGCCTAAACTGGCTGGAGGTGAAAAAGTTCAATGTGACTGACGCTTTTAATATCACAGGCATGGGGAGGCTGCACCAACACAGTTGGAGCTGTTCTCAGTCACAAGCACGTCACATAGGGGTGCGGCAGTTTCTCATGAAAGGTAAAGTCTGCAGGGACACTGTTGATCCATCCTCTGAAAATATGACACTCTGTCAATTCAATTAGTAGAATAAGCCCTTTGTCTACTCCTGAGTACCTGCTTCTGCCTCGCCTCTGCAGAACCTGATACCTCAACAGCTTTCTCACCTTCCTCCAAATATTGTTGCTCGTGACCATGGACAGCTGGTCTCCTCCTAGATCTCCTCTTCCTCTCTTTCTCACTGGAAGAGGTGACATCCACAGAATATACAATATCCACAGAGAACAGCATTTCTCACCATAAACAGTGCAATGGTGAAAGATGACTCTATCAACAACTTTGTGGACACTCCCTGAAGGATAACCCTGATCAAGATTAGAGGTTTGTGACCAGCAAAGATTTCTTAAAGAAATATCAGTAGCCTCGCCTGCTATAGACCCAATCCAATCCAATCTTTATATCTGCCTTTTGATTAGACTCTGAAAAATAAGTGAGCTTGGCACCAGGCTTGTTTCACGTGCACCCCCCTTATTATAGTGCTAGGAATGTATCATTGTGGTCAATTAAACTGCTAACAAACTTAAACGGCCTTTAATTATTAATTTCAAAATGGCAGATAGGCAGGCTGCTGTGGGAAGCATGCCTGCCTACCCATTGTTTTATTGCAGACAGGTAAGATGATGTTGAGTGTGCAATCCAAAGTCAATACACTGGATATTACCGTTCTGCGGGATTATGGCAGTCTTACTTTCTCAATCGAAAATTCAGCACATAATATCCTCCACAGATTTGTACTGGGATCTTGACTATTCACTATACTTATTAATGACCTAGATAACACTATAGAGAGTCATACATCCAAGTTTCCCGATGACAAGAAGATTAGTGGCATATTAGTTAGTGTGGACAGGAGCATAAAATTACAAAGGCACATTGAAAGATTAAGTGACTGGGTGAAACTGTGACAGATGAATATCAATGCAAGTAAAGCTTGAACGCATCCATTTTAGACCAAATAGGTAAATGTAAATATAAGGTGAAAAGTTCAAAACAGTGGGTGGAATTTAGTATGCGCGGGCCATTGGTCCCCTCCACTGATGGGAACCTTGAATTGCTAATGCTTGGGCAACATCTGCCCTCCCACATGATTCAGTCTGGTGGAAAGTTGCTGGCCAATCAGAGGTCATTATAAGGTATTGTTGCTGAATCATTGGAGGAGTTGCCAGGGAAGTGGGAAGGTGAGAGGGTCGCTGCAGTAAAAAAACAGTTCAAAATTTTCAAATCCCAGGAAAAATCAGTCATACTGGCACCAGTAACAATGCAGCTCAACTTTAAATTATACAATACTAGCTTGGATGAGTTTTGCTGGTACCCTTCATTTCCAAATTTTACTGATTTTTCCATGGGGGTGGGTAGGTGGATCAGATGCAAGTGCTTTCAGTGACACTCTCTACTTTCCAATGAATGGTCCCTCAATCAGGCACTGAGTATCTTCCAATGAGCTACTCCTGGTAGGCTGTTGACAAATACAATAGGGTTTAATGGGCGGCTTTTGGGGTGCATTGCAAACCTAAGTGAATCCTGTTAAATCCTTGAACCACCATCAAATCCCAATGGGCTCAAGGATAAGTGGATTTAAGTGGCTTCTTAATGAATCAGAATCACATCCTGCTGCCAATGGATGGAACCCTTAGCGAACCATTATGGTTTCTAACTAAATATGGACAGCCATCCCGCCGCCAGAAATCAGATGTAGGTACTCTGGCTCAATTCTCCCAGCTACTCCACCATCATGTCTGCCCTCAGGGGTTGGGGGAACTCCATTAACCTCTGCCCAATAAAGGTCCAATGAGATTTAGGAGTCCATGTATAGCGGTAACTAGAATGTAGCAATCTGGCAGAAAAATTGTCAAACAGGCAGGTGCAATGTTAATCGTTGTAATTGGAGTTCTGGAACATAAAGAGAAGGAAGCTTTTCTGCATCTATACAAAGTTGGTTAGACTATATCTGGAATTCAGTGAACATACATTATCTCGCAAGATTTACCCTGCTCACCACATCTTGCAAGATCTAACGGGTTCTCATGAGACTTCGCAATCTGGATCCTGCCCACAATGTGCTGGACCTAAATTTGCATATTTAAGTGTGCAGCTGTTTGATAATTTTCTACCTGATTGCTACATTCTAGTTACCGCTATACATGGACTCCTAAATCTCATTGGACCTTTATTGGGCAGAGGTTAATAGAGTTCCTCCAATCTCTGAGGGCAGACATGATGGTGGAGTAGCTGGGAGAATTGAGCCAGGGTACCTACATCTGGTGGCAGGATGGCTGTCCATATTTAGTTAGAAGCCATAAGGGTGCACTGAGGGATCCATCTATTAGCAGCAGGATGTGATTCTGATTCAAAATTGAGCCACTTAAATCCACTTATCCTTGAGCCCATTGGGATTTAATGTCTCCATCAGAGCTAACCAGCCCCCGTGATCTAACGGCCTCGTTGAGGAGACCCAAGCCAGGCACCTTTTAGCACTGGTCTTCACAAACGGGGACCAGTCGAAATGGCACTTGGGAGTGGGGTCTCCTAGGTGATCGGAGCCCCCTATGTGACTGGCCTCTGAGCAGGGTTGCACTCTGGCATGTCTGATGCCACCTGGGCATCCTGGCACCACCATCCTGCCACTCCTACACCCTGGCAGTGCCAACTTGGCACCAGCCTGCACTGCCATGGTGCCCAGGTAGCACTGCAAGGCTGGCAGGGGCAGTGCCAAGTTGCCACGCTGGCAATGCCAAGGTCACGTGTTACCCGTGCCGAGTTCCTCAGTGTGTGCAATGAAGGTAAGTGTGGCCTCGGTGAGGCCTTCCCCGCTGATCCTCGAGAAAATAACTAGAGTCCCATTTGATAGTGGGATCGCTTCACATCATGCAAAACCCATCCACAACGGGATTCTTTTTAGAAAATAAATTGCACCCATGGAGTCAAAACAGGTGGATGGAGTTCAGATACAGATTAGTCAAAAGCTCATTGAATGTTGGAAGAGGCTTGATGGTCTGAATGATCTCTGTCAATCTGTCATGAGTACTTAAATTTACTCACAATTCACAGACTTCTGGAAGAGAGATTTACAGGTTTTCACTAAACCTTCTGTGAAAAAATGCTTCCACATTTTACATATAAATGTTCCAGCTCTGATTTTAAAATTACTTTCCTTGATCAGGAAACCTCAATCAGATTGTTTTTTTTCTGTAGCTACACTATGGCATCCCTTTCTTACACAAAATGTCTACATTTGTATAGTAAGAAGTCTTACAACACCAGGTTAAAGTCCAACAGGTTTGTTTCAAACACGAGCTTTCGGAGCACGGCTCCTTCTTCACCTGAAGAAGGAGCCGTGCTCCGAAAGCTCGTGTTTGAAACAAACCTGTTGGACTTTAACCTGGTGTTGTAAGACTTCTTACTGTGCTCACCCCAGTCCAACGCCGGCATCTCCACATCATGGCTACATTTGTATAGAGTGGCTTGGTCATCTGACACTTGGGACCATATTTTGATTACTGAGGCAGGTAGCATTATTTGGGAAATTTCCCGACTTGCTGGACATGCCTTGGTAAAACGTGCTTTGATACATACAGGGTGAGATTCTCCGTGTGGGAGACTATGAGCTGGTTTCTCCAATTCTGAGGCTATGTCCAGAGCATGTGTCTAGTCTTCCGACCAAAACGTCGGTGCCGCCCCTGCAACGATGCTCTGCCCAGGAAGGGCCTACCAGCTGCACCACGTAAAGCCCCCGGCTTTACCTGCAGATATGGACGGAGAATTTCTGGGTCCGTGGCCGCGCATGCGCACGGTGGCAACCTGTAGCGGTCACGCCATACAACATGGCGCCAGCCGCGCATGGTCCCGGCCAGCCAGATAGTGCGTCCCTGTAACCACACTTGATCTCCCTGGACCACCCCACACCAGTCCCCCCAGACCCCTTCGAAGCTTGAAGCCCCCCAGGCTAGTGGATTGCCCCCACCACCCCCGATTGTGGTGGCACTGGACACAGTTAGCAGCCACCATGTGAGGTCCCTGAAAACTGTGAGCACACGTACACTACGCCATCGGGAAGTTGGCCCATTGGGGGCGGAGCATCGGGGGATGGCCTCAGGTGACATCCTGAGGTCATGCCAACAGCGTGCAGCATACACGGAGATGATGCAGTTTTTGAGGGGGTGGACTATCGGCCGGGGAAGAATTGCTACCGATTTATAATATTCAGGGCACTGGATTCTCCGATTTTGCACTATGTCCTGAGCATGTGTCTAGTATTAGGACCAAAAAGTCAGCGCCACTCCCGCACCAATGCTCTGCCCGGTGGCCGGCTAGCAGCCGCGCCACGTAAAGCCCCTTTATCTGCAGATATGGACAGAGACTTGCCAGTCCGTGGCCGCGCATGCACATGGCGGCAACCTGCAGCTGTTGCGCTGTGCAACATGGCGCGGCCACGTGGGGACCTGGACTGCCAGATAGTTCCCCCCCTACCACCAATCCCCCCAGACCCCCTTGGCCCGCGGAGCAGCTCCTCCCCCCCTGACTCCCCCCCCCCCCCCCCCCCCCCCCCCCGCACAGTCTGAAGCCGTCACACGAGGTTTCTGAAACCTAAGACCACAAGTGATCCTCATCGTTGGGAAGTCGGCCTTTCGGGGGCAGAGCATCGACGGAGGGCCTTCAGGTGACGTCCTGAAGCCGGGCCAACGGCGTGCGGCGTGCTCACCGATTATGCCGTTTTGGAAGGGGCGTGGCATCTGAACCAGGCGACGCCCTCGATTTCGACATCAAAAGGTATTCTCAGGCCAATTGCTGAATGCGATTTCAGCATCAGCAATCAGAGAATCCAGCCCAGGGTGCTGGGAAGGAGATGGATATCCCGGTATTGTGTTCCACTTGCCATTTTTAAACAGTTTTGGAACTATTCTGACTCTGCAAAGAATTGGGCCTTATATTAGGATTTAAAAGGTGTTGTAACTAAATGCATCAAAAATGATCTGGGAACATGTTGAGTATCATTACTTTTTAATCTCTTGGGTATTGTAACACAGTTCAGGATTTTACAGTCTTGCCATGGTGTGTCTCTGCTCTCCCCACCCACCACCCACCTCCGAAGCATCTGTGGGGGACCATTTAAATATTTTTTTAAATATATAAATTTAGAGTACCCAATTCATTGTTTCCAATTAAGTGGCAATTTAGCGTGGACAATCCACCTAGCTTGCACATTTTTGGGTTGTGGGGGCGAAGCCCACGCAAACACTGGGAGAATGTGCAAACTCCACACGGACAGTGACCCAGAATTAAACCTGGGACCTCAGCGCCGTGAGGCTGCATTGCTAACTCACTGTGCCACCGTGCTGCCTGGAGAACATTTAAATTGGCAGCACCATGGACCTGGATTCCATTCCAGCATTGGGTGACTGTCCGTGTGGAGGTTCCACGTACTTCCCATGTCTGCGTGGGTTTCCTCCGGGTGCTCTGGTTTCCTTCCACAGACCAAAGATGTGCAGGTTAGGTGGATTGATTATGTTCAGTGCGTGTGGTTAAAATTAGTGTTTACTTCAGCAAGGTTGGGGAGACTATAAATTCCTAGCCAGAATTAAAGAAACTCAACTCATTCTCTAATAAAACCTGAGACAAAAATACTTAATACTTGTTACAATGCTATCATTCAGTTAAGGTATTAGATGAGGTTGCTAGCTCAGGACACTTGTACCACCCATTCAAATATTCATTGGAACACAAATTTAAATACTGAGCAGTTAAAGTGAGGACATTTCTGCCTAATGTGGTTTCATATGATGTGATCCAAAAGAATGGTACTAATTCTAGTTAACAGTTGGGAATAAAAGCCCCACTCCAGGAATTGCACACAAAACCTCGGCTGACACTTAGATGCAGTACTGAGGGTGTACCACATTATTGGAGGTGCTGTGTTTTGGATGTGATAATTGACGCCTGAGGTTAATACAAAATATCCATGGTACAATTAAAGGAAGAACAAGTTCAAAGGGAATTAATTGGCTGTGAAACACTTTGGGTCTTCCTGAGTTTGTGAAGGGTTATATATAAATGCAAGTGGTTGCTTTGCTTTTATCTATCATTACTCAATAAATCCAAATCCCTTGAAGTAAACAATGCGTTCTGTGTGTAATTATCTTATAGACTAGTCTACTCAGTTGTTGGATTAAAGAAAACAAAAATTTATGTTTATCTGAGCAGACAAACTTCTCCAGTTGAATCTGTAATTAGTAATATGGGGCGGGATTCTCCGACGCCCGACGGGTCGGAGAACCGCCGGGGGCCGGCGTGAATCCCTCCCCCGCTGTCTCCTGAAGTCTCCGGCACCAGAGATTCGGCAGGGGCAGGAATCGCGCCGCGCCTGTTGGCAGCAGCCGCCCCCCCCCCCCCCCCCCCCCCCGGCGATTTTCCGGCCCGCGATTGGCCGAAGTCCCGCCGCTGTCATGCCGGTCATGCAGGCGTGAATCATACCACCTAGCTTACCGGTGGGACCAGGCAGCACGGGCGTGCTCCGGGGTCCTGGGGGGGGGGGGGGGGGGGGGGGGGGGCCGTGGGCCGATCTGGCCTCGGGGGGTGCTCCCACGGTGGCCTGGCCCGCGATCGGGGCCCACCGATCGGCGGACGTGCCTGTGCCATGGGGGCACTCTTTTCCTTCCACCTTCGCCATAGTCTTCACGATGCGGAGGCGAAAGTGGCCTCCTCCCCTGCGCATGCGCGGGGATGACGTCAGCAGCCGCTGACGTTCCGGCGCATGCGCGGACTTCCACCGGCCAGCGAAGTCCCTTCGGCCCCGGCTGGCATGGCGCCAAAGTCCGTTCCCGCCAGCCGGCGGGGCGCCAACAACTCCGGCGTGGGCCTAGACCCTCATTGTTAGGGCTTGGCCCCTAAAGGTGCAGAGGCTTCCGCTTCTTTGGGGCGGCCCGACGCCGGAGTAGTTAACGCCACTCCATCCCACCAGCACCCCCCGCCCCACCGGGTAGGGGAGAATCCCGCCCAAGGTACCTGCATCAACTTCATGTTTTAAATCTGAAATTACGATTAGTTCATGGTTATGTATATAATTGCATAAACACCAATATTTAGCAACAACTAGGCAGTTTTTTAAAAAAATGTTAAAGGGAAAAACAAATAATTGAAAGAAATCACAAGCACATTGAATTGTTGTCAAAGGCAAATTAAATTGAGATGAGATTTCAGTGACATTTGTCGAAGTGTAACATAAGTATTCTGTGAAAAGTCCTGGACGAGTGCTGGAAAAGAAAAGGAGCAATCCCTTGTGTACGGAATTACCCAAAGCATTCTGTCTTTCATTGCAATTCCCATCACAAAATGCTCCCTCCCACGCCCAAGATATCATTGCTGAAAACATAGGGCATCTGCCGTTGTCCTTTCTGATCAGATGTGCTTTAAGTAGAGAAACTCAGATTCAGGGTAAAATAAAACAAATTTGAAGCTCAATTATTTGGTGCTTTGACAAGTTAAACAAAAGCAGTAAATGCTTTTAAAGTAGTGTTGTTGGTAAAAAACTAAAGTTTTTTTTTAAAATCATTAAGTCCTGTCATTGATGTCATTTATCTTTATCTAAAAAAAAATGTGCTTTGGTTTGCAGCTAATTTAGACGAGTGTATGGGAGTTTGAAAACTGCTCTGAACAAGTGAAAATTGTGTAAAATCCAATAATCATTTAAATTGGTAAAGTAATCATTGTCTAGTGGTTCTGACAAAGTTTCCTTTCTGCACTGAATTGAAATGTAGTTGCGACAAAATAGTGTAACTATTGGCTCACGGGATAATTAGACACGTTCCTAGCCAACGTCCCATCGGTAACTCTGCTGGTGCCACCCCCGTGGTCACCTGGGGGTGTCGTCCGGTAACTGAAAAGGAACCGGGCCAGCCACATCTCCCAACATCTGGTGGTCAGTTTCTTCATGGCATTATGGGCCAGGGTTTAGAACACCCCAACCAAAGTGTATCATGGAGTTCACTTGACCCACAACTTTTAATAGATTGTGGTTATGGGGAGCACACGGGCCTTCCTTATAGGTGTGATGTAACAGAGATTTACAGTACTTTTAAATTAAAACAATGTTTTTTATGAAACCAGTTAACACTTTATAAACCCACAGTAAACATCTTAACAACTAGCAACACCAATAAATCCCCCAAAGAATACAGTATCCGATAAGTAACTCTTAATCTTTCCTTGTAACATCCATAAGACAAAAAAAAAGAACTCTTTCACAGAAAGACATCAGGTTTAACTACTCTACTGAGACATGTACCACTTTGAAACCCCCATATGAACTGAAGTCAGTCTGTAGCCTGCAGAGAGAGATCCTTACAGCTGGTTGTTTCGCCTTTAGCTATCCAGCTTTCAAAGCAAAACTAAAACACACCCAAAGCGAAACTAAAACACTAAACAAGCCCAAAGCGAAAGTAAAAGCTGACAGACAGCCCAGCTACACCAACACTCTGACATCACTGCCATAATATACACCCATTTCTTAAAGGTACACTTACTACAGCTATTCTATAAAAATACCCATTTCTTAAAGATACTCTCACATGACAATGGCCCTTTTGAAGGTTTCGAATGCTTGTTCGGCCAACCCATTTGAGGCTGGGTGATACGGGGCAGTCTGAACTCATTCATAGAATTCATAGAACATACAGTGCAGAAGGAGGCCATTCAGCCCATCGAGTCTGCACCGACCTACTGAAGCCCTCACTTCCACCCTATCCCCATAACCCAATAACCCCATCTAACCTTTTTTGTCACTAAAGGCAATTTATCATGGCCAATCCACCTAACATGTACGTCTTTGGACCGTGGGAGGAAACCGAAGCACCCAGAGAAAACCCACGCAGATACGAGGATAACGTGCAGACCCCGCACAGACAGTGACCCAGCAGGGAATTGAATCTGGGATCCTGACGCTGTGAAGCCACAGTGCTAGCCATGTGTGCTACCATGCTGCACATGTCGGATTCCATTCGAGGTCACGAACGACTCGAACTCCCTGCTGGTGGAAGACACCCCATTATCGGGCATCAACACTTCAGGTCTTCCAAGGGTAAAGAACGAGTGCCTCAGTCTGTCTATGGTCTCCATTGTGGTCACGGTCTGCACCTTGTGGACCTTGGGTCACTTGGAGTGGATATCCACCATGACAAGGAACTTCGCCTTCTGGAATGGATTGGTGAAGTCTATGTGGACGTGGGACCAAGGTTTCCCAGGCCACTCCCAAGGGTGCATCAGAGCAACAGATGGGGCCTTCTGGTTCTTCTGGCAAGGGCCGTAGCACTGGGCCACCTTCTGGACGTTCAAGTCTATCCTGGGCCACCAAATGCGGGCAAGCATCTATCAGGTAAGGATGGTAGACTTCCTTCCGCTAAAGGATATTACTGACTAGATCACGTTTATGGCAATTGACAATGGTTTCATGGTCACTACCTTTTTAATTCCATCTTTTTAATGAACTGAATTGAAATTCCACTGGCTGTCATGGATTGATTGGTGCTTGAGCCCCCAGAGCATTAGTCTGGGCCTCTGGATTTCTGGTCTGGTGATATTGCCACCGCCTCCGCCTAAAACTTATTGCAGAAAGACTTACTATCCCATTCCAACTTGATTCACACTTTGTACAGTAGTAGCCGCACACTGTTATTGAGGCATCTGAAGTGCCGGCTGGAAGCAAGAGCCTCATCAATACCTGCAAAATGAGGGACTGGCATGTCAAAAGGATCATGATACAATTTTTACACTAAAGTCACACCTAGCATTGAATCTGTTCAATAAAGCCATGTAGGATTGTTTTCAGAAGTCCATTAAAAACAAACTTTAAAGGGGCACTCACCTGCAAGTGCTCAGATCATTTTGTTTGTTGTTGCAATTTTGAGGTTTTCCTCCAAGATTGATGTTTCCTGCACTTCACCATCCCAGGTATCACCAATAAGCACACAACATATGTGTGGCAATCTGGATTTGGATTTATCGTCACGTGTACCGAGGTACAGTGCAAAGTATTGTTCTGTGTATAGTCCAGACAGATCATTCAATACATGAAAAAAAGCATAGGATATACAATAAATACACCATGTAAATACAGAGACACAGACATCGGGTGTAGCACACGGAGTGCAGAACTACTCAGTAGAGAAGATGTGTGGAGACATCAGTTCAGTCCAGAAGAAGATCACTCAGGAGTCTGGTGACAGCGGGGAAGAAGCTGTTTTCAATCTGTTAGGGCGTATTCTCAGACTTTTGTTTCTCCTGCCTGATGGTAGAGGCTGGGAGAGAGAATAACCTGGGTGGGAGGAGTCTTTGATTATGCTGCCGGCTTTCCCAAGGCACCTGGAGGTTTACACAGAGTCAATGGATGGGAAGCAGTTTTGCTTGATGGACTGGGCTGTGTTCACAACTCTGTGTAGTTTCTTATGGTCTTGGCTGAGCAGTTGCCATACCAAGCTGTTATACAGCCAGATAGGATGCTTTCTATGATGCAGCTGTAATAAGTGGTGAGAATCAATGTGGACATGCCAAATTTCTTTAGTTTCTTGAGGAAGTATAGGCACTGTTGTGCTTTCTTGGTTGTAGTGTCGACGTGGGTGGACCAGGACAGATTGTTGGTGCTGTGCACACCAAGAAATTTGAAACTGTCAACCATCTCCACCTCGGTACCATTGATGCAGACAGGGGTGTGTAAAGTACTTATCTTCCTGAAGTCAATGACCAGCTCTAGTTTTGCTGACGTTGAGGGAGAGATTTCTGTCTTTACACCATGCCACTAGGTCTTTTTCTTTTTCCTGTACTCTAACATTACTCTATTAATTAGAGGCCTCACGGTAGCATGGTGGTTAGCTTCAATGCTTCACAGCTCCAGGGTCCCAGGTTCGATTCCCGGCTGGGTCACTGTCTGTGTGGAGTCTGCACGTCCTCCCCGTGTGTGCGTGGGTTTCCTCCGGGTGCTCCGGTTTCCTCCCACAGTCCAAAGATGTGCGGGTTAGGTGGATTGGCCATGCTAAAATTGCCCGTAGTGTAAGGTTAATGGGGGGATTGTTGGGTTACGGGTATAGGGGTTACGTGGGTTTAAGTGGGGTGATCATTGCTCGGCACAACATCGAGGGCCGAAGGGCCTGTTCTGTGCTGTACTGTTCTATGTTCTAATCCAGGAGAAACGAACAGGAAGGTTTGAACAGATTTATTCTGAACTGAAAAGTAAAGCCACACCTACAACATCCTCCCATTGATTCTGTATACACCTCCTGCTGCCTCAGAAAGGCAGACAGCATTGTCAGAGACCCCTCACACCCAGATTTTGCTTTCTTCCGGATCCTTCCAGGCAGAAGATACAGAAGTCTGAAGACTCGTACATCCAGACATAGGAACAGCTTCTTCCCCACAGCTACAAGACTCCTCGACTCCCCCTTGGACTGATCTGTTCCCTGTAAGAACACTATTCACGACACCCTATGCTGCTCTTGTTTGGCCCTTGTTCCGCACTGTAACTGATCACTATTTGTTGATGCACCACTGCCAATGAACTCTGTTGATTATTCTTTTGTCTACTATGTACGTACTGTGTACATTCCCTTGGCCGCAGAAAAATACTTCTCACTGTACTTTGGTACATGTGACAATAAATATCAATCAATCAATCAACACAAGTGTCCCAACCCAGAACTAATAGAACCCTGGTCCTGGTCTGGGATGGCATTTAAAGGACTTGGTATTGAGTCCCAGCTGGGCAGGCCTCGGCCTGTTTCTAAGGGAAGTTGTACTCCATGAGCTCCATGGGGAGATCAATAAGTGATTCTTCATCATCCCCGTGAGGACTATCACAGTATGAATGCTCTTAATGTGACTTTTTTCTGATTACATGAAGAGCGGCAGCAGAGGATGTGGCAGTAGGTTTCCTTCCTGCATGGAGTACCTTGCACTTCTGGTTTAAACATAATCGATCTGATGAATGGGCAAACATGTTGGCACCAGATGTTCTAGTTTAGGAAAGCACTGAGACTGACATGCCTTGGTGAAGTTTGTACCACTATTCAGCACCTTTACATGATGCATCTTGGTGTTGGTAGAAGTGATGACATGGGGCCCGATTTAATGGAAGTGAATCAGAGTCCCATGCCGGCAGTGCCGAGAACGACCCCGTTATTAAATGGACTCTGCTACATTTCTGGGTCTCGGCGAGGAACATCTTGCCAAGGTCATGCACTAACGAGCTCCGCTCAACATTGTAAGAAGAGATTGGGGTGCCATTTTTAGCTGGCAGCCCCTTTGAACCCACTACCACAGCCTCTGAAACCCCAATGCCTCAACTCACAAATGAGAGAGTCCTTGAGCCCCCCGCACCCCATCACATAAGGGCAGGCCCAATCCCTGGCATGGGCAAGATGCCACCTGAGCACCCTGGCAATCCCAGGCAACCACCCAGGGACCCCCGATCACCTGGGAGACTCTCCTATCCTCTAGTCAGGCTCCAGTGAGCCTGACTGCACATTTGAATCAGCAAATCTGGATCCTGCCCAATGTGGATCCAAATCTGGATCCAGATCACCATGCCTCACGAGGTCTCATTAGATCTGCAAGGCGTAACAAGGCCATTAAATCTCGCTAGAGGCCTCTCACGAGATTTACCAGCCTTGTCGCCTCCCAGGTCACGGCCACAATGTTTATTTCCTAATGACAATACTTCACACAGTTTTCTTTTCAAATTTCAACTGTTCTTTAGCTAGGAAGACCATTCCCTAATGGAGTGTTAGCCCCATGCCAAAATCCCTGCCCTCCAACATGCAGATATCCAGGAATACAGGAAATTGTATGCACATTATGCAAATTCTCCACTGAAAAAAGCCAGACTAGGACAGACTGACAGGTGGCAATCCTACCCCAATATACTTCTGTTCTACTGGTGCTAGGTGTCACGGGATCATTACATTTATGGGGCAAAATTCTTTGTTTGGGAAACTAAGTGTTGATGTTGGAACTGAATTAGGTGCAGTTCTCATTCCCGTTGGAGGCATTATTTGTGGAGCAATTCAGTACATGCAAATGGGCCAGTACTCTGCTGGCGGGCATTCCGAGCAACTCCCGGCCCAGCAGTTGTTTTAACTGCTGCGGCCGGAGTTAGCACTAAAGAGCCGAGCACGGGAGCTGTTTTTAAGCGCTCCACCTACCACACACTTACTTCAGCTACCAAGCTGGCTCAGAGAAGACCTGACCGAGGTCGGGAGTTCAAGATGGTGCACAGCTCCATGCCAGTGAGGAGCAGAGGGACACCCTCTTTTCCAGCATGGGCCACAGCCTGCCTTCCTGAACATTGCCTGTTGATGGTGGCAGATGCGGTGATATGCCTGTAAGCAATATCACAGACAGATGGGGTGCGACCTCCAATCAGTAGGTGACGGTGCAGACAAGACAGTGGTCATGAGACCACTGACTGCAATATAAGTGAGGGCATCCAGCCATCATGAGATGTTTGTAGGAGAGTGCAGCAAGACTTACAGGTGAACAGTCATGCCAGGTGTAGTTCCAGAGGAGTATAAAGAAACTCCATGATAACTTGCTCTGTAACAGATCGCTACCTTATCACGTGTGATTCAATAAAGACCCTGGTTGGGACAAGTCAAGATGTTTGGTGGATTCCTTTGCAAGACATCGAAGGACAAACACAACAGCAGAGGCAGTCAGGACTGCATGTCTCACCAGGAGGAGACAGCTGGTGATCTGGAGGGGTGGAGGGGGTGCAGGGTCACTGGTAAGCCCTCTGCGCTGAGAGGAGCAGACAACTAGCGAGGCTTCCAAAGGCCGCGGTGCAGATGTCTTCTAGTTGGGGTGAGATCTGCTGATCTACTCCTTCCTCTGCAATTGGACAATGCCTCTGAGGTATGCCAACATGTGGTGGGCTCCTGATTGATGATACCATTGGCCCTTGATGATACAGCCAGTTTATGAGAGTCTCCAGAGGGGCGACCTGGGTGGATTCCAAGATGGCCAGAGGCTCTCTGCATATTTAAAGGACACAGGCAGCACTCAGCAGTGTGAACAGCCAGGAGCCTGTAAGTAGCACCAAAGGGATGCGTTTAAATGACATACTGCAGTAATGGCGGTCTGAGCTAGGCCACCCCGAATAGAAGGGAGCATCCTAAGTCCACGGACTTGGCACCAAGCTACTACTTTCTAATGCCCCCAGCCTGAGGAGCCCCCCCCCCCCCCCCCCCCCACACAAGCCTGATAGTTTTCAATGGTTTTTCAGTACTTTTTTAGCCTCCTGCTCCCCTGAGGCAACCATGGCACCCAGCCCATGTTTATAAATATTTGTAGTAATTCACGGCCACGAGATGTCCGCCTGAGAGGAGCGGAGCATCGCGGAAGGGTGAAGCATACCGTGTCCAACCCGTTAATCATATTTAAATACATGCAAATACAGGTTTTGCATACTCCCACCAGCACAGGGCACAAACCTCCTTTTCACCTCCAGGGAGGGACTGGAACATCATGCCCAAATCAGTGGCAGGCGTAAATCTCGATTTTGGCCAGACGTCTGATTCTCCTCCCGATCGCAGTTCACGTTTGCAGCATTGCGAGGTGGAGAATTTAGCCCATGGTCTTATTTTGTGGACCAACAGAATTTACAATCAGTGCAAAGTATGTGTGCTCTGTATTATTCCTTCCGATATGAGGTACTTTAAATTTCACCGACATACCTTGTGCAAGTCACACTGTAATGAGCTGTCTCTCCTGATCCCACTGTCTCATCTTATTTATTCAAAGAGCAAAATGCCTTATTCCCTAGTCAGATCTGCGAGTCTGTACCATTCTCCTTGTATTAGGTTTGCCTTTACACATTAAAGGTGTCCAACCAGAGTCACACAGTTTGTAGCTTTCCACTTCCCACAGGTAAAATAATGGTAGCTATAATAATAAAGGGAGTCATTGTGGCAATAGCTTTTAACAATGCATCGATCAATCTTACTGTTGTAATATAAAACGGTTTGAATTGGCCTTATAGCATGCGTGGAGTAAATGTTTTCAAACCTTAGAGAAGAAAAAGGATTGACTGTCTAAAGTTAATAAAAATCCATCGCCTAACAATTGTTGAAATTGGAACTTGCAGAGTGAGAAGCCATTTTGGCTGTGGGAACTGTGCAAAAAAACATGAGTCTGGTAAAGGTAATCTTACTGTTTAAAGTGTGAAATTCCATTCAGTTCCATGTAAGACGAGTGTCAACATAATATTTTCATCCTGCATCTCTTTTATTACAACCTAGAATCATAATATTAATACTCAAGTTTTGTCTATATGCACTGTTTAAATTGGTCAGTTTAAGATCACTTTTGTTCGTGGATTTATTTTGTGTCATTGACAATGCAAAGGCACATGCAGTGCACGGAGGGCTGGTGTCTGATGCACTGGGCGCTGCCAATAGTAGGTGATGGCGACAGGATAGGGGTTTGGTGGAAAAAAAATAAACAGCAGAGTAAGGAAGTCCAACAACAAAGTTCTCTAGCTGGAGAAATGGTTTCCGTGAGGAATGGGATGAGATTGATGAGCGGGATGGTGATGGCAAAGGAAGAATGATAACATGACAGGGATTTGAGGAATAGCAAGCTGGTGCCATGGACTGGATAGAATGACATGGACTGGGAATAGCATGGGAGAGAGGAAATGGTATGGAAGTGAGTGAATGAGAGAATGGATTAGATGATGGAATTGATTCAGTGTGGCAAAATGCTGGGGACTATTTTTGATCAAACGTATTATTCATAATTTAAGGAATACATCAGCATTGATTCTATAGATGATAGTGTCCACAGCCTAACACCAATGGATATGCCATTCCGCAAGCTTGGATTCAAGAAAGGGGCAGTTAAAAAGTTGCCATAAAACCTGAATCCTAAACAAAGACTTTATTATGGAACAGTTTTGGTAGTTCGGAAGCTTTTTCTTCGATGATCGATGCTGAAATTATGACAGGCAGATTTACAGAAATAAAGTGATAATTCCTCAAGTAATGTTAAGATCATCAGACATAAACCTACCTTTTCAGCTCAGGAGAAAACAGTTCCCAATTAGACTTTCATATTATATGTTTATAAAGTAGTCACAAGCCAGACTGTTGAGAAAACTTGAATTTACTTTCCTAAACCTGCTTGTACACATGCTCAGCTTTCCACAGCTTTTTCCAGAATGAGATGTTTTGATTCTATTATAGTCTTTGGTGAAATAATAACTGGAAATAATATATCTAATGAAGTACTGTTACAATAAAGATATTTATTTGACAGCCAATGTTTCACAATTTTCTACCAGTTCTAAATTAAAGCAGATATAAATATCAAACCAGGAAAGGAAAATGTTCTTCAAAACTTTGATAATTTTCCTGAAAGAAATGGGGCTGCGCGGGGTCGGAGAATCAACATTCGCGGCAAAATCAAGCTCGGCGCCACTCCAGCGATTCTCCAGGATCTGAGAATCGGCGATTTTGCAAATTACTCTGCGCGGCTGGGGGGCCATTGCCAGAGACCAGCCCAGCGATCCTCCGCTCCCAGCCAGCCGTGTTCCGACGGCATGGTTCTAACCACCTATTGCCGTTCAAGAACCAAGCGTGGCGGCTGCGGATTCAGCCTGTGACCACCCTAGTGGGGGGCAGGGGGATCGGGCACAGGGGGGGGGCCTTATGGGCAGCTGGGGCACAGATCGGACTGGTCCAATGCAAGGGCATGTGGCCGATCGGGGAGGTCTACATTTTGGAGCTGCCTCCGCGGTCCGAGTCTACCATGGCACTAGCCACGGCCGCTGGAGGCCGTCACTGTGCGCATGCGCGGACTCGAAACTGGAAGTGCGGGGGCCTGTATCCTCAGCTAAAGCTGTGAGAATTACTCCGGGTCCATGCCAGCCACCTGAAGGTTTATCTTTTTTTGAGGAAACACGGGAGTACAACACCAGCACTTTTACACCGGCATGGGGACATAGCCCCATTTTGGGACAATCCAGCCCAAGATTTAGGGATGGATTTGCTACTCAGAATATAAAATGACGTACAAGCACAGCCATTAAATGTATCTTTTAACCTCCTCAAGGTGGTGAGTTTCTATTCTTGGCATACTATTCAGTTTTGGGTTGTAAACACTTTAATGAGATTGCTAACATATATAATGGTGGAAATGAAATTTTCCCTGAAAGTGAATTTGATTTCTTGTTCAAAATGTTTCCTCTGGTGACAGTGATGTTATAATGCAGTGTAGGGAGGGAGATATGAAAATACTCATTTGAGATCAATGACAGTGATTTATTTTTGTTCCAGTAGAATTTAGGCAAACTTCTGCCATTTAATTCCATTGGGCGCAATCTTCCCAAAAGGGAACAAAGTTCCTGAGCAATCACATTTAGCCACGTGTTTTCCAGCACTCGCAGTGCCAAGAAACACATGGCTATTCAACTCGACTTGTTTTGATTAAGGGGTCTAAACAGCAAATACGCATCCTAGGCCACACATAGCCCCTGTTTTTTTACAATGGGGAGCTCCACTCACAAGAATTTACCATTGTAGTGCGTGATCAGGACACTATTTAAAAATTATGTCTATGCCAGCTGGCAGGGCCAGGCTGGCACACACAGTGCCAAGCAGGCAATGCCAGGGCACCTCCTTCCCAAAGGGCATGCAGCTGGGGGGCCTCCAATCCACTTGGAGATTCCCATGAGTGTCTGGTCCCCATTTGTGGGGACTAGTACCAAACAGCACTCACCTGAGATCCCCAAGGCAAAGGGATTGAATCCCAAAGCCTCAGGTACATTGGGAATCTGCACATTAGAGTAAGGTTTACTGCCTCACTCTAATATGCAGATTTACCAAAAACCGATCTCGCCCATTGTGGCGCCCATTCATTCTTTCTTATTGCAAAATCCCAATGGATCTGATTGTTGTTATTAGATTTGTTTTTGTTATTTCAATCTACATTCATTTTCCATTGTTGTCGATGATTCTTCGGGCTTCAAAACAGAACAATGCCAGGTTGTTCAGCAGATTAATGCAGTATTTATTTTTCTTGGAGTAAGGGAAGTGTATGGCAGGGGAAAGATAGTGCAGACTAACAATCGTTCTCAGCCAATCAGAATCATTCCTTCTTTCTTTTAATAAACTGTGCTATCTCATATTTCCTGAATCATGTAAAGGATGTTTGAGTTGTAATTTTACATTGTACTAATTGCATAAATAATTTATATATCATGAAAAGGTATTCATGTCTCTGCTGGTGTATAGTTTAGTAAGGTATTAATACAACTACAGACACTGTATATTTTAGGGTTTGCATCCTTTACTCATACAAACACACCAAATGAGATAATTAATAAAGCTGCCCAACAAGATAACTATAAAAACTCACCAATTACATGGAAAACCAGTGGGACAAGAGTTTGTGACTTAAGCTATAGATAAACCCAATATTCCTTCACAATGGCAATATCAGCTGAAAAATTAATGTTGCCTTTTCCAATTAATATGGAATAGGCAGACTGTCAGTGCCACCTGAGCTGATCATTTACAGCTCACCTAATGGGTGAGGAAGGAGGTGGGGCAGGATTACGAGGCATTCCTGACACCATTTAAAAATAGTATGGACCTCTTAAAGGGGAGGTATACTCTGGCTGCGCTTTATTGCCAATTGCTATAAAGACTAGAAAAATGGCATAAACAGCTGCCATAATGAAGGTTTTCAGATAGTGATGAAGGTGATCCAGAGAAGAATTAATACTGGGGGACACAAAGGGTGCCAAGTGCATTGATAGCCCAGCAGTGGGAAGGGGTGGCAGGAAAGGTTAATGCTGGATCATTGCACCCAAATTATGGCTGCAATGTTAGAAGAGGATCAATGATCTCACCAGGGTAGCTAAGGCAAGGGTCTTAATTCATATATCTTATCATTCTCTCGAGCTCTGCACAATGTATAACTCTAATACACAGCAACCTTAAATCCTTCTTTCTAATCAATGCCCTTCTCTTCCTGATCATCTTCCTCTTCCTGATAATCTTCTTTCTTCCAAAATGTCTCCAAATGTTACATTTACAGGGGAAAAGTTATGGAGAATGGAAATTGTTAATGCTGTATTCCTTCAGAATCATTCAGGCAGTGGAACCTTTGTTTCAGAATGCTAATTGTTTGCTTGATCAGTGCTGCTGTGAGGGAATGACTCTGATAAAAGCAGCCCTCAGCTTCCTCAGCTAATTGCTTTGGGGCCACCTTAGGTCCAAGAAATCACACTAACACCCATGGTCTCTGTGGAAAGGAGATGGTAGAGAATGATAGCACAGAATGAAAGTGTCATGGCTACTGCTCAGAAACTCAGCACAGATCTCACACATATCACTTGTACAGTCAGAAAGAAAATCCTTTTCTGTTCATGTACACATGAGCAATATGGGTACAGTCAATTATTCTGTCCATTCTTTGGCAACTTGCGTTCCTCTCCTCACAAAGGTTTTCTTCCCACTTTGCTTGCTCTATGATCAATGAGTTAAAACTGTTTACGCTAGAGTCCAGAGATTCCATAACATTCCTGATGCAGCAGTGGAGAATGCATTGGATTTTGCTGCTGCTGTTACCTACTGTGGCTGGACGAATGTCACCCTCAGATTATCCTCACCATGATAAATGACATGAGGGATCTGTTGGTACCTGTGTTCCAGCATTTGAACTGTGGGTCAAATCACTGACAAAGGAAGGCTGTTGCCCAGCTGTTTGCTCAGGAATACAGACTCTGCCTGAGAAGTCAGGAATAGATGAAATTGTGATTCCTTTATTTACAGGTACTTCAGTGAATAAAAAAGGAAAGCACTTATAAAATGAAAGACTTGCATTAGTACAGCACTTTTGCTGACCACAGGACACCAGAAAGTGCTTTGCAGCCAGTTAAGTAATTTTTAAACTGTACGCATGGTTGCAATGTAGGAAAAGCGACTGCCAACTTGCTCACAGCAAGCTCCTACAAACAGCAATATTGCAACGACTAGACACATTGTTTTTATGATGTTGATTGTAGGATAAATATTGGCCAGGGCATCAATGATAACTCCGCTTGCTCTTCTTCAAAATAGCGTCATATATATCCTAATATCTTTAGGCAGACAGAGTTTAACATTTCATCTGAACAACAACACCTCTGGCAGTGCAACACTCCCTCAGCAATGCACTGGAGTGTCAGCCATGACAAAATATTTCAAATTATTACAACAAGAAAGTGCAATGGCATTTACATTTTTTCCAGAGATCAAGACACACTCTGAGCTGCTTCAATTCAGTAATGAAATATTAAAAACATTTTTGTTGCAGATGACAATTTTGTTTAAACTATATTTATTAGTTGTGTTGCACTCTGAGCTGCTTCAATTCAGTTATATATGTTAGGTTTAGACACACAGTCCGAGGGGTTTAACACAGTTACCAGCCCCTCTGTGTACATTGGCTTACACAGCAGACTTTCCACATTGCACCTTGGTGGCGGCTGCCCCAAACTTGAGTACTTCTCTCAGTACGTACAGAATTTACAGTGCAGAAGGAGGCCATTTGGCCCATCGAGTCTTCACCGGCCCCTACAAAGAGCACCCTACACAGGCCCACGTATCTACACTATCCCCGTAACCCAGGAACCCCCACTCAACCTTTCTTGGACACTAAGGGCAATTTTGCATGGCCAATCCACCTAACCCGCACATCTTTGGACTATGGGAGGAAACCGGAGCTCCGGAGAAAACCCACGCAGACACGGGGAGAACGTGCAGACTCTGCAGAGACAGTGACCCAGTGAGGAATCGAAGCTGGGACCCTGGAGCTGTGAAACAATTGTGCTAACCACTATGCTACGTGCTGACATAGTCCTGGAACTTGGAACGTGCAAGTCTGCAACACTCGGTCGAGGACAATTCTTTGCACTGGAAGTTCAACAAGTTTCAGGCAGATCAAAGAGCATCTTTCATTGAGTTGATGATACTCCAGCAACAGTTAATGTTTGTCTGGGAACAGCCCATAGAGCACAGAGCCCTGCATCACACAGCTGCTTGTGATGAACCTCAACAAATACCACTGAATCTCTCTCCAGATCGTCTTTGCAAAGGCACATTCCACAAGGAGGCGTCTCTTGCCCCGCGCAGCCGCTTCGAGGGCAGTGTGCAGTGGTGCTTGTTTGAAAGTTCTGATCATGAGGTATTCTGCCAAAAGATTTTGACAGTCTGCTCAGGGAAACATCTGACAAATCACCTTTTCCTGTCGGGCCTCAAGGGCATTATGTGCAGATCACTGCTTGATGGACTTGTGGTCAAAGGTATTGTTCTAAACAAATTTTTCCATGACGGATTGGTGTCAACTACTTGGAGCATTCCAAAGCAATGTGGCCCGACCCATCCTTCGCAATACCTGGTACAACTGGTATAACCTCAGCACGTAGTGACTCTTGGTGTTTGAATACTGAGGATCTACGCACCGCATGATGCAGCCGTGCACAAAGTGGCCATCAGGATGAGGGCAACGTTGGGTACATTGCTGTCAAATGAACCATGACTGACACAGTTAAGGCTATAAAGCAATCAGATATTCTGAAATTGCTCAAGAAATGTTACCATGTATTCGTGTCAGGATCATCTCATCTTGAATGTGGTTATTCTTCTGATAAACTGTGAATACCTCTCATTCAGACATGTCCAAATTGGGGACGTTATGGGTGAGATTTACTGGCTGTGGACCGCCAGAATCAAGATGGGATGTGACCGGTGGATCCTGCAAGAAGCCTCTTCAAAGGATCCTGATGATCGTTTTGCCGTGCGAGATCTAACAAGGTCAACAATGGGCGGGCTCCAGATTTGCATAGTTAAGTGAGCTTAACCACTACGGGAATGGCCCCGCTAATCCCAACTAGAACAGGAGGGTTCACAAGCAATGAATCTTTGGAATCTCTCCCCCAAAGGATGTGATTGTTTGATGGATGAGAGAATATGCAAAATTGAGACTGATAGCTTTTTGTAAACTAGGGGACTTGGGGTAAAGCAGGAAAGCAAAGTTGATGGAGAAATGAAATTAAATGAAATGAAAATCGCTTATTGTCACAAGTAGGCTTCAAATGAAGTTACTGTGAAAAGCCCCTAGTCGCCACATTCCAGCGCCTGTTCTGGGATCAGCTGTGTCCTTCTTAAGTGCTGGAGCATGGCTTGTAATGCTTCCTGGCCTGCTCCCAATCTGTTTCTTATGTTCACAAACCAAACTCCTTTCCCATTCTTCATATAATGGCATCAAGTTCATCAGTAATCACCACACAAATATAACTAAGATTTGGTTTTGTTAATTATCCATGAATCACGGAATCATACAGCACAGAAGAAGACAATTTGATCCACTGTGTCTCTGCTTGCTCTTTAAAAAAGGTATTGAATTATATCCATTTCTCTGCTCTTCTCCCATAGCCCTCAAGATGTTACCAATGTAATAGCATCAAGAACTTATATTATATGGCATCTTTAACATAATGAATTCATTTGAGGGCAATTCACAGGAGAATTATAAAACAAAGTATAACACTGAAAAACTGGGAGGACTGAACCAAAAGTACAGCCCAGGTACAACAGCTAGCAGAAAATGCATTCAAAGAAGTCATTGCCCTGAAAGACCAAAGGGAAAACACGAGGAGTTAAAAATATGTTGAATACTACTTCAGCAAAAGCTGTGTTGTAACTATCAGTAATGAAAAAGCAATGTACTGAAGCACAATTTGAGATGGAAAGAGGTCACCAAGAAAGTGAACAATTGAAAGAACAGCTAATCAACCTTCAAGAACAAAAGTAAACGGAATACATAACTTGTCAGTAGCATGAAGAAATGAAGATTGTTTTGAATGGCAGAATGGAAGAACAGCAGAACAAAGTCAAGGGGCCTCTGTTGAACTACAAGAAAGCTCAAGAAAAAGCAACTGAGCTTCTCCAAGAAACGGAAAACCTGTTAAGGATCTTCACATGCTCCAAGGATCCTTCAGGTCAAAGTTTGTTCCTCTGCAAAATTACAAAGAGAAACAAAACTAATTTAACATCACTCTGAATGATCTAATGAGCCAGTTGGCAGGGAAGACTCAGAAATGTGAGCAGAATGAAAAGATTCAGAAGCTTGAAAAATAAGAGAGTAAGCAAATATTTGGTTGAAAATGTGAAACAAGTAGAAAAGAAGATTCCCTGTCTGAAACATCAAAGTCCAGGAAGAACTTGGATGACCCCATGGAAAAGGAAAATGCAAGTCTACTCCAGGAATGAGTGGAGTGAGCAATCCCTCTACTAGGAATGTGACAAACCAACAGTGTCCTAACAAAGCAGATTGAGTGCCAATAAAGAGAAACGAAGCTTGAAGGAGTGAAAGCATGAATGAAATGGAGACAACCAAGTGCCAAAAGCGCAAAACACTCAAAAGTTCACTGACTAACTGACAAAGTCAACCCAAAATCACTGGGACTATCAATCCACCATATGTGCACTGAGGTCGGCAAGAATTGTTAAGCTTCCACACCATCTGAAACTTTAGGAGGGGAGAAGGGGTAGAAAATAAAGACGATATTATTGTAAATATATTTGAATAGGGATTTTGGGGGAGATGTAGCATAAGGAAGGGTGTTTGGGAAAAGCAAGGATTAACGCGGGACTGGGAAATCAGTACCACTCACATAGTGATGTGGAGTCTAGCTGAAGCCGCAAGGACAGCATCTATACAGGGATGCAGTTATGGGATGTATATCATTATGGGTTACCAATAAAAGGTTTATGTTTAACCTTACAAGCCTCCAGATCACTTAGTGAGACACCAAACAACCTTACAATAGCCAGAACCAGAGGAAATGGTAAGAAACTGATGAAGAAGAAATATACCAATGTTGAATAATATAGTGCGGGGAGAAAGGAGAGATGGAATAACACCAACAGAATTAATTAAATGTTCAGGATCTCTGATAATCAATATGATGTTATGAATGCGAGACTATAAGGAGGCATTGCATTATTAGATAAGGAGGCAGTTGCTGCGGTAAAGAGAGATATCTTGGAAGGGACATCAAATGAAGCTTGGTGGGTAGAGTTTAGGAATAAAAAAGGGACAGCTACGTTGCAAGGTTATTATAGACCCCCAGATAATCAGCAGGAAATTAATGAGGAAATATGTGTGCAATTTGCGGAGGAGTGTAAAAATACTGGGCGGAATTCTCTCCACGCCAGGTGGGAGAATCGCCGAGTCCCACCACGCCGCCCCGACACCCGCACGCGATTCTCCCACACCCCCCCCCCCAAACCAGCGCGGCGAGAATCACGGCTGGCCGCTTGGAGAATCGCCGCTCGCCGTTTGCAAAAGGCGAGCAGCGATTCTCCGGCCCGTATGGGCCGAGCGGCCGCCCCAACACGACAGGTTCCCGCCGGCGCCGTCCACACCTGGGAACTGCGCGGGAACGCTGAGGGGGTAGCCTGTGGTGGGGCGAGGGGGGTTCCTGCACCGGGAGGGCCTCCGATGGGGTCTGGCCCATGATCGGGGCCCACCGATCGGCGGGCCGACCTTTCTAAGGGATGACCTCCTTTCCTGCACCACCCCGCAAGATCCATCCGCCATCTTCTTGCGGGGCAGCCTCGGGGAGGACGGCAACCGTGCATGCGCGGGTGACTTCATTTATGCGACGCCGGCTACGTCATTTACACGGCGCCGCTTTTTACGCGGCACCAAGGCCCAGCATGTGTAAAATACGTGAAGCCGCTCCTAGACCCACGGGGGCGGGAGAATAGGGGCTGGGAGCGGGCTCCTGCGCCGGGGTGAAACACTCTGGTTTTCACTTCGGCGTTGGGACTTTGTCTCCATTTCGGAGAATCGCGCCCAATAATAGGGGTAGGTGATTTCAACTTTCCTAAAATTAATTGGGATAGGCACCATGTTGAGGGATTAGATGGAGTAGAGTTCTTAAAATGTATACAGGAGAACTTTTTAACTCAACATGCAGAGGATCCAACAAAGGATGGTGCAGGGCTGGACCTAATTCTGGGGAATGAAGCCGGACAGGTGGTTGATGTTTTAGTGGGGGAGCATTTTAGTGATAGTGACCACAACATGGTTCAATTAAAATTTGTTATGGGCAAAGAAAGAGACAAGTTGCAAAAAAAAGGTTTCAGATTGGGTGAGCGTAGATTTTAACAGAATAAGGTTGGATCTGGCCAAGGTAGACTGGAAAGAATTACTTGTGGGGAAACCTACAGAGCACAGGGGGAGGGGGCGTTCAAATATGAAATGGGGAGGGTACAGGCCCTATATGTTCCCTCTTGAGTAATTAAAAGGCCTAACAAACCCAGAGAACCATGGCAGACCAGGGACATTCTACAGGTCCAGATAAACTGTGTCTCAGACTGCTGTGGGAGGCGTGGGAGGAGACTGCAAGAGCTATGACCCAAATTTTTAATTCCTCTCTAGCCACGGGGGAGGTGCCAGAGTAATAATATGGTCCCACTATTTAAGAAAGGTTGTAGAGACAAGCCAGGGAACTAATGACCAGTGAATCTCATGTCAGTGGTTGGGAAGCTACTGGAGAAGATTCTCAAGGACTGAATCTATCTCCACTTGGGGATCAAGGTTTGATCAGGGATAGTCAGCTTAGATTTGAACAAATTTGATTGAATTCTTTGAGCATGTGTATAGATGAGGGTAGTGCAGTTGATGTAGTTTACATGGATTTCAGCAAAGCCTTTGACAAGGTCCCACATGGGAGATTTATTAAGAAGGCAATGCACATGGGATACAGGGTGATTTGACAAGGTAGATTCATAATTGGCTTTGCGGTAGGATACAGAGTGCGATTTATAAAAGCTGGAAGCCAGTGACCAGTGGAGTACCTCAGGGACCCGTACTGGTTCCCCTATTCTTTGTCATTTGAGTGTCTTGGGTTACAGGAAGATATAGATGGGATGGTCAAATGTGGCAGATGGAATTTAACCCTGAAAGGTGTGAGATGACAGACTTTGGAAGGAGTAATTTAACAAGGAAGTATACTATGAAAGGCCTGACACTGGGAAGTTCCGCAGAACCAAGTGACTTGGTGTGTTTGTCCATATATCTCTGAAGGCAGAAGGGCAGGTTAATAGGGTGGTGAAAAAGGCATATGTGACACTCGCTTTTATCAAGCAGGACATAGATTACAAAAGCAGGAACGTCATGATGGAGCTGTATAGAACTTTGGTTAGTCCATAGCTGCAGTATTGTGTGCAATTCCGGTCGCCACATTATCGGAAGGATGTAATTGCACTGGAGGGGATGCAGAGAAGGTTCACCTGAATATTGCCTGGGATGGAACATTTAAGTTATAAAGAGAGGTTGGATAGGCTTGAGTTGTTTTCTCTGGAGCAAAGAAGACTGAGGGGTGACCTGATTGAGGTGTCCAACATTATGAGGGGCATGGACAGGGTGGATAGGGAGCAGCTGTTCTCCATAGTTGAAGGGTCAGTTCCGAGGGGACACAAGTTCAAAGTGAGGGGTGGGAGGTTGAGGGGGAATTTGAGGAAACATTATTTACCCAGAGAGAGGTGACGGTCTGGAATGCACTGCCTGGGAGGGTGGTAAAGGTGGGATGCCTCACATACTTTAAAAAGTACCTGGATGAGTACTTGGCACACCATAACATTCAAGGCTATGGGCCAAGTGCTGGTAAGTGGGATTAGGTGGGCAGGTCCAGGTCCTTTTGGTGCAGACTCGAAGGGCCAAAGGACCTCTTGCATTGTAGTATTCTGTGATAAGATGGTTATGTTTCTAAATGTCTCACTTAAAGTGAAATGGAGTCTCCTGAAAAGGGGAATGATGATCATACTAAACTCTGACCGGAGACAGGCTGGTGTGATCTGGAGCCAAAACCCATAGAACATCAAGTGCCAGCTTTTACACCTCGACAGATACAGACTTAGAGAGGGCAACAGAAACAGCTGCTGCTGCAAAAAAAACAAAGGAAAAGACTGATTTTTGTGGGAGTCAACAAGTAAAATACTGGTGAGACTTGTGGAGATTTAAGGACCACAAATTGACCGCATGGACCTTGTTGCTTGAAGTCAACTTGGGATGAGTCAGAAGAATGCGTGGAATGACTTTCAAAGGACACTGGAAGACTTGGTGAGGCAGGGAGAAGGCAGCCTGCTGAAAAGCCAGGGTTCAGAATTTAATCTGAAAGGATATCTATTAGCTGGGAAAATAGTGTAAAGTAAAAACATGCTATAAAATATTTTGACTGTGTTATTTAGTTAATAAGGATGTACTATTTTTTAGTTTGGTGTATTAGTTGCCTGTTAACTAATGCTCAGTCAATGCTGATTTTAGTTTGTTTGTAAAAGTCTTAAAACGTGAAATCCTGTCCTTTGATTTGTTCCATGAGTCATTGTGAATATTCTTCTCTCTGTTTAAAAGTTACTGGATGGGATTCTTTGTTGGCCAATGCCAAAATCGGGAAAGGCGATTGGGCATAGAATTGATTTTGACGCAAAAATCGTGGAGGGTTCCGGGTTCACGGCAAATTGCAATTCTCTGGTGCCACAACACTGGCGTCAATGAGTTCCACTCGTGCAGACAGTAAACACCGTTGGCATACCATTAGCGGGCCTGACCTGGTAGTCACCGGGGCCTCCACGATTGTCCGCCTCCACCGGGGGTAATTCCCAATGGCGAGGTTCACTTGTGCTTTTAAAAATCGTGAAACAGGCATCGTGGTTGCTGAGGGGGAGAGAGGAGGTACGGAAAGTGTCCAACATCACTATAGTGTGCCAACAGTTGTGCCACTGACTGGGGGGCTTCTGCCAGGGCTGGAGGGAGATGCAGGGCAGTGGCCAGGAGGAGGGCTGTGGGGTCGGGGTGGATGGACACGGAACATTATTGGCACAGCCTGCAATGCAGCCATGCAGTTGCGCACGCTGCTGACTAGCCACAGCGAACTTAGTGCCATGGGTCATGTGGGTGCCCCCCCAGGCCACTCTCCCAAAGTGCCCTTGGACTCTGGATGGCCCATCAATGGGATGGGCGCACTCCAACACAACCAGTGCCATCTTGGTGGCTGGGATGAGCGTCTGTGGGGAGTGAAGTGTGTGGGGAGAGATGGTGCAGGAGGAAGGGGTTCAGATTTTTGGGACACTGGGACCGGTCCTGGAGGAAGTGGGACTACTACAAATTGGACGGTCTACACCTGGGCTGGACTGGAAGCAATATCCTTGGGGGTGCTTTTTCTAACGCTGTTGGGGAGGGTTTAAACTAATGTGGCAGGGGTTGGGAACCAAATGAGGAGGTTAGTGGACAGTAAGGAGGTAGTAACTAAAGCCTGTAAGGAAATAGATCATGAAGTCAGCGTGACTAAGGGGAAGAGTAGGCAGGGAGCAGATGATAAACGCAAAGGGACTGGTGATCTGAGATGCATTTGTTTTAATGCAAGAAGAGTAGTAGGTAAGGCAGATGAACTTAGGGCTTGGATTAGTACCTGGGAGTATGATGTTATTGCTATTACAGAGACTTGGTTGAGGGAAGGGCATAATTGGCAACTAAATATCCCAGGATATCTATGCTTCAGGCGGGATAGAGAGGGAGGTAAAAGGGATGGAGGAGTTGCATTACTGGTCAGAGAGGATATCTCAGCTGTACTGAAGGAGGGCACTACAGAGGACTCGAGCAGTGAGGCGATATGGGCAGAGCTCAGAAATAGGAAGGGTGTGGTAACAATGTTAGGGCTGTACTACAGACCTCCCAACAGTGAGTGTGAGATAGAGGTACAAATATGTAAAAAGATTATGGAAAGATGTAGGCGCAACAGGGTGGTGGTGATAGGAGATTTAAATTTTCCCAACATTGCCTGGGATACACTTCGTGTCAGAGGTCTAGATGGAGCAGAATTTGTATGGAGCATCCAGGAGGGTTTTCTAGAGCAGTATGTAAATAGTCCAACTCGGGAAGGGGCCATACTGGACCTGGTATTGGGGAATGATCCCGGCCAGGTGGTTGAAGTTTCAGTCAGGGATTACTTTGGGAATAGTGATCACAATTCCGTAAGTTTTAGAATACTGATGGACAAAGACAAGAGTGGTTCTAAAGGAAGAGTGCTAAATTGGGGGAAGGCCAACTATACCAAAATTCAGCAGGAGCTGGGGAATGTAGATTGGGAGCAGCTGTTTGAAGGTAAATCCAGATTTGATAGTGTGGGAAGCTTTTAAAGAGAGGTTGATTAGTGTGCAGGACAGACATGTCCCTGTGAAAATGAGGGATAGAAATGGCAAGATTAGGGAACCAGGGATAACAGGTGAAATTGTGAGACTAGCTAAGAGGAAAAGGGAAGCATACATAATGTCTCGGCGACTGAAGACAGCCGAAGCTTTGGAAGAATATTGGGAATGTAGGACCAATCTGAAATGAGGAATCAAGAGGGCTAAAAGGGGTCATGAAATATCTTTAGCAAACAGGGTTAAGGAGAATCCCAAAGCCTTTTATTCATATATAAGGAGCAAAAGGGTAACTAGAGAAAGGGTTGGCCCACTCAAGGACAAAAGAGGAAACTTATGCGTGGAGTCAGAGAAAATGGGTGACATTCTTAACGAGTACTTTGCATCGGTATTCACCGAGGAGAGGAACATGAAGGATATTGAGGTTTGGGATAGATGTTTGATTACTCTAGGTCAAGTCGGCATAAGGAGGGAGGATGTGTTGGGTATGCTAAAAGGCATTAAGGTGGACAAGTCCCCAGGTCCGGATGGGATCTATCTCAGGTTACTGAGGGAAGTGAGAGAGGAAATATCTGGGGCCTTAACAGATATCTTTGCAGCATCCTTGAACATGGGTGAGGTACCGGAGGACTGTAGAATTGCTAATGTTGTCCCCTTGTTTAAGAAGGGTAGCAGGGACAATCCAGGTAATTATAGACCGGTGCGCCTGACGTCAGTGGTAGGGAAGCTACTGGAGAAGATACTGAGGGAAAGGATCTATTCCCATTTGGAAGAAAATGGGCTTATCAGTGATAGGCACCATAGTTTTGTGCAGGGATGGTCATGTCTTACCAACTTAATAGAATTCTTTGAGGAAGTGACAAAGTTGATTGATGAGGGAAGGGCTGTAGATGTCATATACATGGACTTCAGTAAGGCACTTGATAAGGTTCTCCATGGTAGGCTGATGGAGAAAGTGAAGTCTCATCGGGTCCAGGTTGTACTAGCTAGATGCATAAAGAACTGGCTGGGCAACAGAAGATAGAGAGTAGTAGTGGAAGGGAGTTTCTCAAAATGGAGAACTGTGACCAGTGGTGTTCCACAGGGATCCGTGCTGGGACCACTGTTGTTTGTGATATACATAAATGATCTGGTGGTCTGATTAGCAAGTTTGCAGATGACACTAAGATTGGTGGAGTAGCAGATAGTGAAGGGGACTGTCAGAGAATACAGCAGAATATCGATAGATTGGAGAGTTGGGCGGAGAAATGGCAGATGGAGTTCAATCCAGGCAAATGCGAGGTGATGCATTTTGGAAGATCAAATTCAAGAGCGGACTACATGGTCAATGAAAGGGTCTTGGGGAAAATTGATGTACAGAGAGATCTGGGAGTTCAGGTCCATTGTACCCTGAAGGTGGCTGCGCAGGTTGATAGAATGGCCAAGAAAGCATACAGCATGCTTTCCTTCATCAGAAGGGGTATTGAATACAAGAGTTGGCAGGTCATGTTACAGTTGTATAGGATTTTGGTTTGGCCACATTTGGAATACTGCATACATTTCTGGTCACCACATTACCAGAAGGATGTGGATGCTTTGGAGAAGGTGCAGAGGAGGTTCACCAGGATGTTGCCTGGTATGGAGGGCGCTAGCTATGAAGAGAGGTTGAGTAGATTAGGATTATTTTCATTAGAAAGACAGAGGTTGAGTGGGGGAACCTCATTGAGGTCTATAAAATTATGAGAAGTATAGACAAGGTGGATAGCAAGAAACATTTTCCCAGAGTGGGGGACTCAATTACTAGGGGTCATGAGTTCAAGGTGAGAGGGGAAAAGTTTAAGGGAGATATGTGTGGAAAGTTCTTTCCATAGAGGATGGTGGGTGCCTGGAACGCATTGCCGGCGGAGGTGGTAGAGGCGGGCACGATAGGGTCATTTAAGATGTATCTAGACAGATTCATGAATGAGCAGAGAACAGAGGGTTACAGATCCTTAGAAAATAGGTGACAGTTTTAGATCGAGGATCTGGATCGGTGCAGGCTTGGAGGGCCGAAGAGCCTGTTCCTGTGCTGTAATTTTTCTGTGTTCTTTGTATATGTGGCTGCAGCTTGTCAGCCTCCTGAGTGTCAAATCGCAAACCCAGCGGATCTGGCACCGTTTCTCATTGGAATCGATTGTGTTCATTGTGGCACCGGTGGTAGCCCCTCAACTGTCACTGATTCGGTCAGGTGCAGCGAGTCGTAGAAGTCCAAGAATCCTGGGCCGGATTCTCCGGGCACCGACGCCGAAATCATGTTCGGCGATCGGCCGGAGAATCAAAGTTCCCGACCAAATCGGGGGTGGTGCCGCTTTCTTGATGCTCCGCCCCTCTCCAAAGCGGCATACTCAAGAGAGTACATCGCGCCAAGTATCGACGGCCTAAGGACATTGCCAGGAGCCCTCCCACCCGATGCTCCGCTCCCGACTGGCCAAGTTCCCGATGGCATTGGTCACTTGTGGTCTCATCCGTCGGGAACTCGACGTGGCAGCTGGGGACTCAGTCCAGCGCCGCCACAGTTGGGGGAGGCCCGAACCGCGGACTGGGGGGGGGGGGGGGGGGGGACTTCATCAGGGGCTTTGGGTAGTGCCCCGGGGCGCGCGAGCAAGCCGAATGAGGGGACTATTTCACGGGCTGGGTCTGCGAGCGGCCGACGCCGTGTAGCACCGTGCAGCCAATGCAGGCTGCCACTTACATGCACATGCACGGCCATGGACCCGGCAACTCTCTGGGCATATCGGCAGATATGGGTGCTCTACATTGCCGGCATGCTAGCCCCCAGCAAAACGGGGAATCGGTGGCTTTTTATGGCAGTTCTTCTAACGTAAAATGCCACCATTTCCACGCCGGTGTGGGGACATAGCCCCAGAATTGGAGAATCCAGCCCCCTGTCCTGGTATTAACACCTCGTCTCAGGAGTGCAGAATCTGGGTCGCATGGTGGCACAGTGGTTAGCACTCCTGCCTCACGGCGCTGAGGTCCCAAGTTCGATCCAGGCTCTGGGTCACTGTCCGTGTGGAGCTTGAACATTCTCCCCATGTTTGCGTGGGTTTTGGCCCCACAGTCCAAAGATGTGCAGGCTAGGTGGTTTGGCCATGCTAACTGGAAAAAATGAATTGGTACTCTGAATTTATATTTAAAAAAGGATCGCAGAATCCAGCCCACTGGCTTCTATGGGGATCGTAACAATTAGGAATAGATTTAGTAATAGTGTACAACCAAATTGCAGTCTGCTTTCCATCTCTTTGATCGAAATGAAAATCAAGAGATGATAACCTGGAGACTGCCTATTCTCCATCACACATTTTACACTATCACATGAAGCTACAATTGCTCCCATAGTTTATTAAAACTTAAATATTAGTACAAGATCTCAGGGCCTTTATGTAATAGAATCTTCCTACCAAACTTCCTGGGATGTACCATGTGATGAAGTTGAACAACAAATTGTTTTTGAAGGCAAGTTTTCTTAAGCTGTGAGTGCCAGTTCACATTTTGTCTGAATAAAACCTATCAGCACATCAAAGTATTGCAAACAGGTTTATATGGATCAAAATTAAAAGTCCTAAAAATTCTGCAAGAAATCCAGCAACTTTAGGCAGGGACACAGCAGGACTGGGAATTCAGTAAGAAGTTCTGTAATTTAATAATCTTTATGTTGCTATTTTAGTTCTTTAAAAAATTCAAAATTCCTGTATAATTGTATCAAATCTGACAGTTAATCCCAAAAGATTGCATTTCCTTATCAAGTTTCAGGTGCAGAGCAACCTTTCAGGCACCAGCCCAATCTCAGTCATTTATCATGTGACACCAGAAAGATATACATCATACAAATTAAGACATGTCGCATTTAGAATAATTAATCATTGGCATACTATTACCCATAATTAAGTACTCAAAAGCATACCAGAGGACTGCTTCACTGAGCAAACCTGTCTTCAATATTTGTAAACTTGGTGGTAGCTAGAAAGTGGGGATTACCACTTTGGTTAATTAATCAGGAACCACTATAAGGAGAAAAAATGTTTCAGAGTATTCGATCATTCAAAGATTGGATTCATTTTTATAACTTGGTTGTTAGACTTACAATACATATTACATGGATGCATGACGTCGATCGGAGTGGACTTATGATGGACTTACCTCCCTAATGTTGGTAATACTGAAGAATGATTGTGACCAGTGTTCCCTTTAAGCTGTGTGGCCAGTTAGCAATTTGCAATGTACAGTGAAACAACAGGTTAAGTACAATAAAAAATTCCTTTCACATGTGCACAAGTGCAACTGCATAATAATCTTAAAGTGGACAATGAAGAAAAATGAGAAGGAACATTGCTTGTGATCAGTTTAAGGAGTTTGATCACGGAATAAGTGTCGATGAATAGTAGGATTTTTCTGTTCTGCTGGGGCCAGAGGAAACCTGGGGGGGGGGGGGGGGGTGTTAGTGGTGTGCGCAGCTGCATGGATGCCTTGTCGGCTGCAGCATTGGTGTTCTGTGCCCGTCCACCCCAACCTCATAGCCCACCTCCTGGCCACCCCCTTCTACCCTCCCGGCCCTGGTACAACTGCCAACAAACTATGGCGATGTTGGATACTTTACGTACCCTCTCTCTCACCCTCAGCAGCCACGGCACCTGTTTCACGATTTTAAAAAGCACAAGTGAACCGCATCATTGGGGACTTGGCCCATCAGAGACGGAGCATCACGAAGGGCTTGGAGAATACCAGGTTGGGCCCGCTAATGACATATAAATGGTGTTCATTGTATGTGCGTTCCGGATCGCATTGATGCCACTGTTGAGGTGATGGGGAATTGCGATTTGGCATGAAATTGGCGGCCACCGCAATTTTGGCATTGGAACCTATTCTCCATCCAATCGCTTTTTGCGACTTTGGTGTCAGCCAACCCACAATCCTTCCCAAGGTCTTCTATGCTAATTGAATTTTGAGGGAATTAATTCTTTTAAAAAAATAAGTGGCCCAGCCAGCGACAGCCATGAAAAATGTTATTTGATGATAATTTTGCCTTTCCATCCACTAACAATTCATTTACATCTGAATGCAAGAAACCTAACTTTTTTATTCAATATTTAATGGGGAAGTACAACAAATTCATGCCCTTATATTAATTTTAATGCTGAATCTATCAGTGAGGTACCTTTCTAGTGAAGGCTATGGAGGAGCAGGGTAACTTACATATGAACATATGTTGCCCTTAGTTGTCCAAAAAGGTTAGTGTCATAATATCCACTCATGTATATAATGAGATGCAGACAGGCAGTGATTGACACACAGGATGACCAATGAACACACAACACAGAACAACCAATCACCAGACAGGACACCACCACTATAAAGCCTACAGGGCATTAAGACTTTCTCTCTCAGGACCCAGCTACTGAGACAGTCAGAGTGCACAAGTTAGTGAGCACTATTACCATGCGGTAGTTAGCAAGTCTGGTCAAGCCAGTAAGAGGTCATCAGTTGGATTAGTAGAGTGTCAACCTACAGCTGAACATGTACAGCAGTCCATAGTTAAATAAAACAGTGTTGGATCATCTCCTGTGTCAGACATTTGTTTCTAGCTTCACTGCATCCAGTTGCAGTCAATGTCGAACCAACCTGCCTAACACATCAGTTAGGTGGGGTTACTCGATTATGGGGATAGGGTGAGAGGCGTGGGCTGAAGTAGGGTGCTCTTTTCAAGGGCCGGTGCAGACTCAGTGTGCCGAATTGCTTCCTTCTGCACTGTAAATTCTATGATTCTATGATTCCCCTTTCACAAAACCATGCTGACTCTTCCTGATTACCTTGAATATTTCCAAGTGCCCAGTTCTAACCTCCTTCATGATCAATTCTAACACCTTCCTCGTGACAGATGTTAAGCTAAATGACTAATAGTTTCCTGTTTTTTGCCTCCTCCCTTCTAGAATAGAGAGTTTATATTTACTTTCCAGTGATTGTCGTTTCACCGGGTTCCCCTCCCCTTCCACCTCTTGATTTACAGCTATTACTGTAAGGTTTTCTGTAGCCTCTATAGTGAATACAGAAGCAAATATTTGTTCATTCATCTGCCATTTCCTTATTATCTACTATTAACTCCCCATTGTCACTCTCTGGAGTACCAACATTCACTTTACTTATTCTTTTGAAAAACCTACAGAAACACATGTCATCAGTTTTTACATTTCTAGCTAGTTTTCTCTTATACTCTAATTTCTTTCTCCTGATTAACCTTTCAATAATTTTCTGCCATTCTCTAATCATCTGATCTCCCATTCAACTTTGCACTGCTATATGAATTTTCCTTCAGTTTGATGTTTTACTTCCCATGGATGGTGGACCCTTCTCTTTGAATTTTTATTTATAGTAAGATTATAATTAAATATAGAGAAGGTGGTGGCATAGTGGCATTGTCACTGCTGTAGTGATCCTGAGACCCAGGATGATGCTCTGAGGACCCGTGTTCAAATCCCATCATGGCGGTTGGGATTTGAATTCAATACAAATCTGGAATTAAAAGTCTAGCGATGACCATCATTGTTGATTGTTGTAAAAACCCATCTGGTTCACTAATGGCCTTTAGTGAAAGAAATCTGCTGTCCTCATCTGGCCTGGCCTACATGTCACCCCAGACTCGCAGAAATGTGGTTGACTCTTAAAATGGCTTCTGAAATACACTCACTTCAAGGACAGCAGGGTAGCATGGTGGTTAGCATAAATGCTTCACAGCTCCAGGGTCCCAGGTTCGATTCCCGGCTGGGTCACTGTCTGTGTGGAGTCTGCACGTCCTCCCCCTGTGTGCGTGGGTTTCCTCCGGGTGCTCCGGTTTCCTCCCACAGTCCAAAGATGTGCGGGTTAGGTGGATTGGCCATGCTAAATTGCCCGTAATGTCCTAAAAAGTAAGGTTAAGAGGGGGTTGTTGGGTTACGGGTATAGGGTGGATACGTGGGTTTGAGTAGGGTGATCATGGCTCGGCACAACATTGAGGGCCGAAGGGCCTGTTCTGTGATGTACTGTTCTATGTTCTATGACAGTTAGCGATGGACAATAAATGCTGGCCCAGCCAGTGATGGTAATTTTTTAAAAAACTTCTGAATATTCTGAAATATCTCCATAAATATGTCATTGCTTCTCTGTTGATGTATCATAGTGTAGTGTCCCAGTTCAATCTAGCTAGCTCAGCTTTTATGCCCACATAATTGTCCTTATTTAGGTTTAAAATAATAGTGTTAGACCTCCTCTTTTCCCTTTCAAACTTGGTGTAAAACCGAATCATATTGTGGTAACAGCTACCAAGGGGTGTCTTCACTCTGAGGTAATTCATTAATCCTGTCACATTACACAATACCAAGTTGAATGTAAACTGCTCTCGGGTGAGTTTGAGAATGTACTGCTCTAAAAAAAACTATCTCAAAAGCATTCTATGAACTCTTCATCCAGGCTACTACTGCAACCTGCTTTTTCCACATCACATGTAGGTTAATATTACATATGATTATTGATGTCCCTTTATCATAAGCACCCAATATGTCTTCCTCCATACTTTGTCCTAGATTGTGGCTACAGTTAGAGGGACTGTGGATCAATCCCTCTAGTGACTTATTTCCCCGACTATTCCTCATCTCCACCCAAACCAATTCTACATCCTAATCTCCTGGACCAAGGTCATCTCTATCTATTGCATCAATGTCACCCTTGATCAACAGTGCAACCCCTCCACTTTTACCTAGCTTCCTATTCTTCTCAAATGTCATATACCACTCAATATTCAGGACCCAATCCTTGTCATCCTGCAACCATGTCTCCATAATTGCCATCAGACCATATTTATTAACTCCAATGTGTACTATCTATCCATTTACTTTGCTACGAACATTCAGAAACAGAGCTTTTATTTTTGTCTTTGTTCTTTGTAACATCTAGGCTGGCATTCTCCGGTCCAGCAGCTGCATGTTGCTCGGCCGCATGTCGTTTGTCTGCTGGCGGGATTCTATCTTTATGACCCATTGTCTATAGGATTTTCCACAAGGACAATGAGGAGTCAGCATGCAGATTATGGAAAGGGTCAAAAAGCATAATGTCTTTTGAGGGCACTGTGCTTAAGGGTCACAATCAACAGTAACAACTTCCTCATAAATTTTCTTCTCAAAATAATTTCTTGAGATTTTTATGTACTACCAATGAAGATGGTGAGGGCATTCAAGTTCTTGTTGTCTCTTCAGTTTGGGTTACCCCTCAGAAGTTGTATGTATATATTTTTGTAATATTTCCAGTAAGGGGCAATTTAGCATGGCCAATCCACCTACACTGCACATCTTTGGGTTGTGGGGATGAGATCCGCGCAGACAATGTGCAAATTCCATACGGACAATTACCTGGGGCTGGGATCGAAATTGGGTCTTCAGCATGAGGTAGCAGTGCTAACCACTGTGCCGCCCGTTTGAAGTTATATTTGAAAATAATGAGAGCATTGCATTTGTGCTGTCCTGTTATAAACATCTATTGTGTTTCATTTCTTAATTGGCACAAAGAATATTAGCAGTTAGAATTCCTGTCTTGCTATGCATAAAGTCGTCAAGGTCCCAGATTATCATGGGCTGCTTCCCCTTTGAGGGGAAGAACTGACTGGTGGAGCTTTAACCTGAGGTTCACCAGACCTCAGATGAGGGGTAAGGTTGAGAAGGTGGGAACTTCATGAATAACCTAGCCATCTGCGAATTGAACAACTTTGTAAATGATCAGTAAGATGATCCCGATTTTATCAGTCTATCAAAGTCTTAAGTGAATTATTTTGGATCATATTTGCATATTTCACCGCAAAACAAACCACAAGAAATTTCCAAGAATGCATTTGCGATGTGACTAAATGTAGAAATCAGATGGATTCTTATCAGATTAGATTTTTCCTCTTCAAGTAAATTTGCACTATTGCATGGTCATTTTTTATTGGTTTCTAAGCTATATTCTTTGTTGTTCTTGATCTTGTCTTTCCATAAAGTCAATGAATATATGCAGGGTTGCTTTTTTTCGTCAAATTTGTTTAAGTGATAAATGTTTTATATAGATTACGAAGTTTTAATGTTTTGATTGTGACATGGGGCAGGGTTCGCCGACCCCCTGGGGGGTCAGAGAATCGCCCGGGGCCGGCGTCAATCCCGCCCCCGCCGTGTCCCAAATTCTCCGCCGCCCGAGATTCGGAGGGAGTGGGAATCGCACCGCGCCGGTTGGCGGGCCCCCTGCTGAGATTTTCCGGCCCACGATGGGCCGAAGTCCCGCCGCTGACAGGCCTCTCCAACCGGCGGGAATCAAAACACCTACCTGACCGGCAGGATTGGTGGCGCGGGCAGGCTCCGGGATCCTGGGGAGGGACGTGGGGCGATCTGACCCTGGGGGGTGCCCCCTCTGTGGCCTGGCCCACGATCGGAGCCCACCGATTGGCGGGCGGGCCTGTGCCATGGGGGCACTCTTTTACTTCCGCCTTTGCCATGGTCTTCACCATGGCGGAGGTGAAAAAGACCCCCTCCCCTGCGCATGCGCCAGTCTGACGTCAGCAGCCGCTGACGCTCCGGCGCATGCGCGGACTTAAGCCGGCCGGCGATGTCCTTTCGGCCCCGGCTGGCGTGGCACCAAAGGCCGTTCATGCCAAAGGCCATTCACGCCAGCCGGCGGAGTGGGAACCACTCCGGCGCGGGCCTAGCCCCTCAACGTGAGGGCTAGGCCACTAAAGGTGCGGAGAATTCTGCACCTTTGTGGCGGCTCGATGCCGGAGTGGTTCACACCACTCCGACACGCCGGGAACCCTCGCCCCGCCGGGTAGGGGAGAATCCCGGCCATGATCACGACACTGCACCTTCAACAATTAAATTAAGCCAAATTCAAATATTTTCCTATAATTGGCTACTTTTAGATTAATTTGGGTTTGGACTTCACGTTCAATGTGCTTGGAAACTACTTCACTGACATGCAGAGACTAATGGTCCTGATTTTAACTGACCCCACATGGCAGAAACTAGATACGGTGCAGTCAAATAACAGGAGTCATTTATCCCTCTGATTCTGCTTCCTGACCACATGTTAACTGCTCTTCTGAACAGGCGAGTCGGACACTCGCAAGAAGAAATTGGGAACTATGCAGATCGATACTGATGCTGCCATCAGGATACAACCTGAAATTTCAAGGTGAGCTGATCAGGTTAAAGTCTGGTGCAGGTTATTTCAATGAGGCCCTGTCATTAAAATCAAAAAGTCCTCTATTGTGCTCTCCTCCACCTTCCCTACCTCCCTGCTAATATTGGGACCAATGATTTGCTTCAGCAGAACTTATGATCAATGGAAAACTCCAGTTGGTTATTCGTTACCATACTCTAGAAGTTGACAGCAAGTCTGAAATTTCAGGAAACATCTAACGTCAATTCAATGATTTAAGAATTCTAAACTCAGATTTTCATTTGAAATGTAGAGGATAAAATAATTGCCTGCTAATTCATTTCAGTTGTATGATAGGATCATATGGACTGCAGCTCATGGCAGACACATGGGGCGGGATTCTGCCGTAATCGGCGGGGCGGGCAACTCCGGCAGGATGGAGTGGCGTGAACCACTTCGGCATCGGGCCGCCGCAAAGATGCGGAATCCTCCGCACCTTCAGGGGCTAGGCCGGCCCCGGAGTAGTTTGCGCCCCGTCGGCCGGTGCGAAAGGGGCTTGGTGCCACGCCAACCGGCGCCAAAGGGCCTCTGCCGGTCGGTGCGAGTTGGCGCATGCATGGGAGCGCCAGCGTGTGCTGGCGTCATCCCCACGCATGCGCAGAGGGCTTCGTTTCTGCACCAACAATGGCGGACTGCTACAGCCCGCCGGTGTGGAACAATAGAGTGCCCCCACGGCACAGGCCCGCCTGCGGATCGGTGGGCCCCGATCGCGAGCCAGGCCACTGTGGGGGCATCTCCTGGGGCCAGATCCCCCCGCGCCTCCCCCAAGAACCCCGGAGGCCGCACACGCCGCCAGGTCCCGCCGGTAAGGACCTACTCCAATTTACGGCGGTGGGACTGGCAAAAAACGGGCAGGACTTTGGCCCATCGCGGGCCGGAGAATTCAGGCAGCCCCGGGGCCCATTCAGTCGCACCAGTTCTCGCCATTCTCCGAGGCAGGCGGCGCGATTCATGCCGGGCCGATTTTTGGGTGGCCGGAGAACCTGGAGGACCGTGGGGGCGGGATTCACGCCGGCCCCCGGCAATTCTCCGACCCAGCGGGGGGGGTCAGAGAATCCTGCCCATGGACTTTTGCAGAATCAACGGTTATATCCACGGAGTACAAATGTTTCTGGGGCAGAGACAAAAAACATGTGTATCCTGGAAACTAAAACCATAACAGAGAATACTGGAATCACATAGCAACCTGGTTAGTTTCTGAAAGAGAATGAAAGGCTAACATTTCCAGTAACTCCTTTTAATAAATTCTGATGATGGATCCCATCTGAAATACTAACCTATCTTTCTCCTTTTAGATGCTGATTGTTCTGCCATTTCTATCAAATTCTCCTATAATGGATAATTGCCAGGAGTACCACTAATGTAGAATATTTAGCATAAATTTTCAACTGAAATATTGTAATATGGATTATTTTATCTTTGCAGATCATTACTACAGGTGAAAATAACTACATCAGCCAAGAAATTAGTGAAAGCATGAAACCCCAGAGTCTCAGCTCTAATCAGGGTGTAAATATAATTTTCTGGCAAATCTCATTAAATTATGTGTAACATAAATTAGCTATCCTGAGCAAAGTATTCCAATTTCTGCATATTTCAAAGCACATTTCATTCAAACACCACAGCGGTACTGGGAAAAAGGAATAGATACTGTATTATTATAGAACTCAGGTAAATTTTTACTTTAGCTTTTAAACATTTCAAATGTTAGCAGTCACATTTTGTAGGATCTGAAATTTAAATGCGAATGCAAACTTTGAATTTTTCTTGTGATCTGTAATGACTGGAATGTATCACCATCAAACTGCCAGATGTTGAAATGCACACAATTTAATTAGATACTGCTTATTCCATTTAGACAAGAACAAAATGCTAAATCATTCCTGAAGGCAGGAAATTAAATATATACATATAATGTGTAAGGAGAGGGTTAATGGACTGGCTATGAATTTCAAGCAATGTTTGTTATGTGGAGAGGGATGGTTGTGATATTTGTTAATTGCATCGATATTTGTTAAGTGCAGTGTTACTGCTGAATTAAATAAAACAATATGAAATGAAATAGCCAGTTCGAGTTAATGGACGTGGTCTAATGGCCACGCCGCACCTGGCTTGGGGCGCAATGCGGCCGGATGGGAAGTGTCCGGTGAGCCAAGCAGGGAGATCTTGGTCAAAATCACTCTTAAATGGCCATTTGAGATCGATCACCTGAGGGGTAACAGTATGACTTCCTGGAAACTATTTTATTTGAAATTCTCAATGCATGTTTTTATTTAGTGGGGGATTGTGTTAATTGTAATTCTCAGTCTGTGAATCTTAATAAAAGTAAAATCACCTATGAATGCTCCAAATCGATTTTAGTAATTGGCTTTTCTTTGAGACCCAGCATATTGCTGACTGGGTACATTTGAGGGTCAGGCCAAATATATCAGCCAATCCACTGGCAGACCGGTGTAGACATGATTGGCCAAAGGGCCTTTTCTGTGCTGTAGACCTCTATGACGTTATGACTTGAGGCCCAGTATTGGACCTCTGAAGATATGACCATTCTTTTTTTAAGTATTTGCTGGAAGCTAACACCTGTAATAGCGCCACTGATGTTTGTTTTTCGGTGTGTTTAAGGACATCTAGCAGCCATGGCCCGGCTTTTGTTGGACTTTCAGGTCTTTTTGATCTTGGGTAGGGTCGTGGTCCACCAAAGGCATATAAATTACTGTTCTTTGGCTGATCTTGTGCAAGGCAAGGCCTACTGCCTGACCTAGATTTTCAGCCGCAGATTTTTTCAGCACATCTGAAAGTTTCTTTATATCTTTTGCAAATCTAAAAAGTAGTTTCTTGTGTGAGATGTTTATTCAGTGAGCCTTCTATGGCATGCAGATCGATGTCAATACCCTGGGAGAAACACCAGAAATTGCCTACTTCATCATTTCTTATGTTTGATAGTTTCATCAATAGTTTTAACTTCATTCCGCTGACCTTCTACTGGTATTTCATATCCCTACTTTAGATAGTCTTCCGCTGCAACTCACTTTCTTCCAGATCCTTAAGACGATGCTTATAGACTTCTTATAACCTTCTTCAAGTTTGGGAAGCTAGGTTTGGGAACTAGCCACTTCCTACTGACTTACCTTTGTTTTATTTTGCTCTTCTCAACCTGGGTAATGTCCTATTCTTTTGCATTAAAAAAAATAAACAAATAGATTGGATAGGTGCCTTGCTGTGAGGTTATGTAGTCTATGGAATGAAGCAAGCTCGATGAGCAGAGTCACACTTTCTTGTTTCAGGCTGTCCCTTCAAATGACCATCCTTCATTTTCATTAACTCAAAGGAGGTGGTGGAGTGGTGGCAATCTCACTGGGCCAGCAATCCAGAGGTCTAGGCTAATTCTCTGGGGACATGGGTTTCAAATCCCATTACTGCAACTGGTGGAATTTGAATTCAACTAATAAATCTGGAATTTAACAAACAAACCTTGCCCCAGTAATGGTAACCATTAAACCATTGTTGATTGCTGGTTTAAAAAACCCATCTATTTTGCTAATCACTTTTGGGAAAGAAATCTACCATCCTTACCTGGTCTGCCCCATGTATGACTCCAGACCCACAGCAATGTGGTTGACTCTTAATTGCCCTTAATTGACCAGAAATTGAGCTGGAGCAACCATAAAATAGTGTGGCTACAAGAGCAGGCCAGAGACTGCAAATTCTGTGGTGAATATCTCACCTCCTGATTGATCCAAATTGGGCGGCATGGTAGCACAATAGTTTTGTTCGCTTTTTTAAAAATAAATTTAGAATACCCAATTCATTTTTTCCAATTAAGGGGTAATTTAGCGTGTTCAATCCACCTACCTTGCATATCTTTGGGTTGTGGGGGCGAAACCCACGCAAACACAGGGAGAATGTGCAATCTCCACACAGACAGTGACCCAGAGCCAGGATCGAACCTGGGACCTTGGTGCTGTGAGACTGCAGTCCTACCACTGCGCCACCGTGCTGCCCTGGTAGCACAATAGTTAGCGCTGTTACTTTACAGCACCAGAGTCCCAGGTTTGATTCCCGGCTTGGGTCACTGCGCAAAGTCTGCATGTTCTCCCCGTGTCTACGTGGGTTTCCTCCGGGAGCTTCGGTTTCCTCCCACAAGTCCTGAAAGATTGCTGTTAGGCAATTTGGACATTCTGAATTCTCCCTCTGTGTACCGGAACAGGTCCTGGAGTGTGGTGACTGGAGAATTTTCACAGTAACTTCATTGCAGTGTTAATGTAAACTTACTTGTGACAATCATAAGATTTTTGTTATTCTTATGAAATGGCCTAGCAAGGCTGGGGCAATTAGGAACAGGCACCAAATACTGGCCTTGCCAGTGACACCGTCATCCCATGAAGGAATAAATAAAATCATACTCTGTATTCCTCCTCCTCAAAATATTCTATTTTATTTGGTGCAGTTTAAACCAAAAATGGCAAAAATAAAACAGTCAGCAGCTGACTTGTTTTAAACTTGTAACACAATGGAAACCATTGTATAGCATATAACTTGAAGAAGATGATAAGAAGAAACAAAGCATAGCTGAGAGTCTAGTCTTGAGGTTCTGGAAGAGAATAAATTGCAGTGGAAGGTTGTCTAAAACAGGGATATGAAATGACAGTGGGAGATCAGAGGAATTAAGTTAAGATTATTGATGAAACTATCAAAAATAAGAGATGGTGGAAGAGGCAATCTTTCACATATCACCACTTCTTTGCCCCAAAGATTCATGTTGATTCCCTAAGGGGTAGGGAGCTGCACAGGTAGCAGCAATGGTGCTTCTCCTGGAGTGTTGACATAAGTCTGCATGCCATATGAAGGGAATGTAATTTTATTGCGATAAAACACATTTTAAGATATGTTTGAGGTCTGAATAAATCGAATATGCAGCAATCTAGTTAGTTTGTTGGCACCTACAGATTATTTGTAAACAAAATTTGACCATGATCTATTTAATGGGGAAGCTTTGAGACTATGGGCATGCTGCACCACGGCAAGCTGCTTTTTGGGCGCATCATGGCTGTTCTATCGCACCCTATGATTCACTGATATAGGACACAAAAGATTATATGGGCCTTGGGTTTTTCCTCCGTGGTCACTAGAATACAATTTCTTTTTGAAAGGTATGAACATGTGAAGTCTATCCATGTGGATAATTTTAGATCTGGTTTGAAATCTCATGTGCATTGCACGTTCTTAATGAGCCAAGTTAAAATGATCTTTCTCTATGGTTTGGCTACCGCGATTAACATTAGTTGCAGACAAAGCAGAGGATGTCCCAGCAGCTCACATTAATAGTTCCCGGCACCTCTTGTTAATATTCCCGACTGCTATTACTTTCATTCAGCTACATTTACACGAGGTCAACTCAGATGGGGTACTTTATACCTAAAAGTATTTGTGGTTTGAAAAATTCCCATAGTCTTTGACCATGTCAATTTCAATATGGACTTTTCCAGTAGTAAAAGGGAATTTGTTGCATAAAGTAAATCTCATCTGAAGCCAGCTATTTTTCTTGAATAAATATATGGGGACATTGCAATTTTGACTGTCACGTGTGCAATTTTAGCACCTCTTTTGCTTACTTGGATGTGATTTTAGTCTGACATCCGATGTCTGAATGAGGAAAGGGGTGAAATACCTATGCAAAATCAAATGCTTTCTGAGCCAAAACCAAGCTAACTACAATTTTCAAAACACGCACAGCAATAGTAACAGAGTACTTGGGTGAAAAATTTGTTTCTGTGGTACTGCTTCAAGTGTTGCTAGACAGACTAACATTATTTCCCCAGATCTGGTGGCAGTACTACCTGCACCCAGATAATTAATATAATTTGCACAGTGCTGCTTCAACTGTCACAGTGGTTAGCACTGCTGCCTCAGTGCCAGGGACTCGAGTTCAATTCTAGCTTGGGTAACTGTCTGTGTGGAGTTTGCACTTTCTCCCCATGACTGTGGCTTTCCGTCGGGTGCTCCCACAATCTAAAGGTTAGGTGGATTAGCCATGGTGAATTGCCCCTTAGTGTTCGAAAATGTGCAGGTTGGATTATAGGGTTATGGGGATCGGCCTGGTTGGGCGGGGAGCGCGGCCTAGTGCTCTTTCAGAGAGTCAGTGCAGACTCAATGGGCTGAATGGCCATTGCACTGTAGGGTTCTATGATTCAATGGTCACACTGAGGGTCATCATGACAGGATTAGAGTTGCTGAACTGCTTCCCAACCTATCATTATCACAGTGTAGGACCTGTAAATTCACAGTTTGACAATTCTAAAATGTTTAGATGACTTTAATATAGGGTTATGAATACAATTTCACTGATAACCCTGTAACAAAGGTAGCTGAACTCACCATAATGGCTGCTGAACTGAATGAAATGATTCATAAGCAAGTGAAATAAAGATTGTGTTGTAAATGTTTTGTAAATACAATGAGATTTTATTGAGTGCATTTTAATATAGAGAACCCTGCAATAGGTGTTCACAGCTTTGTTTTGGAATTTGACAGTCAATAAAAATACCATCGCTGAATCCCCCACTGTTAACATCCTGGTGGTTACTATGGACCAGAAACTGAACTGGACTAGTCATTTAAATACTGTGGCTACAAGAGCAGATCAGATGTCAGGAATCCTACAGTGCAAACTCACCTCTTGACTCCCAAAAGCCTGTCCACAAGGCACAGGTCTGGTGTTCAATACAATGCTCTTCACTTGCCTGGATTAGTGCAGTTCGATCAACGCCATCCTGGGCAAAGCAGACCACATGATTGGTATCCCTTCCACAAAAATACATTCTCTCACCACAATGCACAGTAGCAGCAGTGTGTACCACTTACAAGGTGTACTACAGGAACTCACCCAGGATCCTTGGACAGCACCTTCCAAACCCACAACCACTACCATCTAGCATGACAGTGCAGCAGATACCTGGGAACACTACCTGGAAGTTGCCTTCAAGCCACTTACCATTCTGACTTGGAAATATATCACCGTTCCTTCATTGTCGCTGGGTCACAATTCTGGCATTCCCTCCCGAACAGCACTGTAGGTGTATTTATACCAGAGTGGCTGCAGTCATTCAAGGAGGCAGCTGGCCACCACCTTCTTGAGGGCAATTAGGGATGGACAATAAATGCTGGCCTAATCAATGATGCCCACATCTCTTGAATGAATCAAAACATTCATCTCAGTATGGCTCCTGAGGTCTGTCCATGGTGCATACTCGGTGAGTTGGCATGGAAGGTGCAAGGACAAAGTATGGTGGGTGTGATATCATGGGTTATGTGTTGGCAATAAGTTGGCAAGGGGTTATAAAGAGCTTTTTGGGATGAGTAGGGACCATGGGTTAGATTATATTGGCCTTGAAGATATGAGAAGTTATGGGCCTTAGTATAGGAGCCTTGATTGACATGGAGGGCATAAGGTGGCATGAGTTGACATGGATGGGGCAAGGGCATTATGCAGGGGCTGACGGGGTGTGAAGAGTAAGGGCTAGAGGGCTGTTTTTATTTTTTATTTTTAATTTAGAGTACCCAATTATTTTTTTTTCCAATTAAGGGGCAATTTAGTGAGGCCAATCCACCTATCCTGCACATGTTTGGGTTGTGGGGGTGAAACCCATGTAGACATGTGCAAACTCCACATGGACAGTGACCCAGGGCGGGGATTTGAACCGGGGTCCTCAGCGCCGTAGTCCCAGTGCTAATCACTCTGCCACGTGCCGCCCTGAGGGGGGTTGTTTTTATTACAACTTGGTTGAACTGTTACAGCACTGAGGCAGGCCTTTTAATATTACAATTACAACCTGGAGGGGTTGTGATTTAGGTGAATTGAACATCAACTGGTTTCATGCTAGTTCGTGAAGATAAAACAAAAACACAGCTTCTTTGGAAGCCGGAAATGTTTTTGGACTTGGTTCACAGTCAACGCTATTTCTAAACCCATGAAAGTCTTGTCACTGTTGTAATATGGGAAACAGAAAGTCTACTACAAGCTCCCACAAACACCTATGTGCCAATAATCATATAGGTTGCGATTTTCCGGAAAGATTTCTAAGTGTGGTAGCTCGTGGTGCTCGGCCCAGTGAGGCCGGCAGCAATGCTATTCAACGTTAATTGGTCCACTTAATGAGGTCCCATCGGTTTCTTGCGGCAAATGGAGACTTGTCAGCCGATTCGCTGGCACTGTGCTCACTAGCCCCCCCGCTAACAAGGTCAAGCAGCACTTAAGCAGTCACTTGCTCAGCCAACCCCAGCTATTTCGCAACAATGGCACCCTGGAGACTGGCCCCAAGATTCAGCGATGCAGACCTGGGGAGGCTCCTAGACGTGGTGGAGAAAAGGGGAGATGTTCTGTTCCCTTGAGGGTCCCGGAGGGTGAGCTACAGGGCAGCCAGTGCTGCCTGGGATGAGGTGGCGACGACTGTGAGCTCCAGGAGTGTGAGCAGGAGGACTGGTCTCCAGTGCCAAAAAGAGGTCAACGACCTACACCAGGCAGCACGAGTGAGTAGACACCAACGCACCCCCACCCAAGACCATTCCTCCCACCCCCCAACTCTCCATGCAGTCCCAACCCTTCCTTCACACCGTCCCCTCCCACCACTGTGAAGCACATGTACAGCTAATGATGTCCTGTCTGGGTGTCCTCAGGATAAGCTCTTGCACAACCGTCAGGAGAGGGCCCAGACTGGTGGAGGGATGCCGGACTTGAGAATCCACACCCACTTTGAGGAGCGGGTCCTGGAAGTGACTGGTGTGGCCGAAGACAGGCCGGTCACCGAAGCAGTGGTTGGGGAAAGCCGCAGAGGTGGGGAATCATCGGGCCCAACCAGGAGGACCTGTCAAACATGGGTTGTCATTGGCTTACTGACTGACCCATCCCTCCACTGACCACATGTCCATTCTCCTGCAGGTCCTCCAGCAACGGCACCGTCCCATCTCGGGTGGCCCCCTGTCTTGACTACTAGGAGATCACCTTGGAGGAGAGCTCTGAGGAAGACACGATCGAGGCATCACAGCTGTCATCCCCACCCTCCACCAGCACAGATACACACACCTCAGTGGGAAAAGCTAGTGATCAGGCTTTTTGGGAACAATCTGGTGAACACCACACAGCTGCTGATGTACATCAGGTGGAGGCAAGAACCCAAAGGTGAGACAGCAGTCGGAGGTCTGCTGGATCCCAGGACCCAGCTGGGTCCTAGGCTGATGCTGAGCCTAAGGCAGGGCTATACCCGGAACTGATGGAGATGATAGGGAGTGGTCAGGAAATTCAAAGAGAGATGTCAGCAACAGTCTAGCAGATCCATAGCCGATTGGAGGAGTCCCAGAGGCTACGGGTGCAGGAGATGTCTCCGGCAATGCATGGCACCGAGGCCTATACCGCTAGGGTGGCGACCACCGTGGAAAGCCTGGTGCACCACATGGGCACCATTAGTGAAGGTGTCCAAGGCGCCTTGCAGTTGGTGATGGCCATGGTTGAGGGTCTCTGCAAAATGTCCGACTCGCTGCGGGGTGTTATCCAGTACACGGCTGACCTTGATGAGGTGCTGTGGGACATGTCCCGCTCACAGATGGGAATGGGCGAGGCGTTGCGGAGCTTGACCCGGTCATAGGTGGGCATCGGTCAGGCACTGCAGAGCATGGCCCAATCACTGAATAGCTTTGCGGAGAGCGTCAACACGATGGTGCAGGCATCAGGGAGCTGCCAGGGCTGGCAGAGCCAGTTGTATGTATTACTGAAGTCCCATGTGACTTAGAAGGCAGCTAGGCTGATCATTGGAAGCGTCAGGTTATTGTGGTCGGGGAGTTGGTATCAGGCAGTAAACTGACTACCTTGATTTTGACTCAGTGAATGCTTTATTCTCTCCAGGGGGACGAAGTTGAAATCTGGAGTGTGGTGCATGTCGACTTTAACTGACACATGGTGCCATGCAAAAAAAGGGTATGTATCACTTCTCCTTGAACCAATAAAAGCAGGTTAAGGTATTTTTAGTGTGTGTTTGAAATAACATTGTGAAGATAAATATACAAGAAGAGTTTCTAAAAGATATTGTGGTATGCATAAGAAATCGAGCTTGATACAATTGAGGGGTCAAATATCAAGGGGCATATACAACAAAAAATAAAACTTAAAAAGGAGTAGGTGCATTTAGGGGTTAATTATTTTTAAATCTTCATTATTATCACAAGTAGGCTCACACTGCAATGATGTTACTGTGAAAAGCGCCGAGTCGCCACACTCCGGCGCCTGCTCGAGTACACTGAGGAAGAATTCAGAATGTCCAAATTACCAAACAGTATGTCTTCCAGGACTTGTGGGAGGAAACCGGAGCGCCTGGAGGAAACCCACACAGACACGGGGAGAATGTATAGACTCCGCACAGACTGTGAAACGAATCGAACCTGGGACCTTGGCGCTATGAAGCAACAGTGCAAACAACTGTGCTACAGTGCTATTCAGGAATATAATCCTTTTAAAGTGGTAATGCAAATTAATAGGCGTAAATATTAATAGGCTATGCAAATACTCATTTAGAGTACAAAAATAAAGAGAAAAGCTAATAGAAACATAGAAAATAGAACATAGAACAGAAAAATACAGCACACAACAGGCCCTTCGGCCCACGATGTTGTGCCAAACTTTTGTCCTAGATTAAGAACAAATTAATCTACACCCCATCATTCTACCGTAATCCATGTACCTATCCAATAGCCGCTTGAAGGTCCCTAATGTTTCTGACTCAACTACTTCCACAGGGAGTGCATTCCATGCCCCCACTATTCTCTGGGTAAAGAACCTACCTCTGACATTCCCCCTATATCTTCCACCATTCACCTTAAATTTATGTCCCCTTGTAATGGTTTGTTCCACCCTGGGGAAAAAGTCTCTGACTGTCTACTCTATCTATTCCCCTGATCATCTTATAAACCTCTATCAAGTTGCCCCTCATCTTTCTCCATTTTAATGGGAAAAGGCCAAGCACCCTCAACCTTTCCTCATAAGACCTACTCTCCATTCCAGGCAACATCCTGGTAAATCTCCTTTGCACCTTTTCCAAAGCTTCCACATCCTTCCTAAAATGGCTGATCAGGGAGAAAAGGAGATAGGACATGGAGAGGAGCGACTCTGGGCTGCCGAGATGGTCGCTGGCCGAGCTGGCTGGAGTTGGAGGGCGCCCTGCCAGGGCAGGGGGAACCGGGCCATCTAGCCAGGGTGACCCCCCCCCCCCCCCCCCCCCCCCCCCCCCCAGACTGGGGCAGTGTCCAGTCATGGACCGTAATTGCCATTACCTGCACGACTGCCACCTTTCTGCGCACCGTACCCACCTTGGCCCCTGGTTCTGCAGAGTGATACTGGCCGTATGGATGGCCCAGCTCCACACCCCACCCTCCGCTATACCCCCCCACTCCGGCTGGCACCCGCCGGCAGGGCATCAGGCGGCCCAGCCAAGTGCAACGCCCACTGTAGCCATTACGGTGGCATGGGCGGGGGCCATGGAGCAGCACCAGTCAAGGGTGCCCCTGGCAGCAGGGATGGGTGCCAGGGCCAGAGGCCCCATGCTGCCGAGCAATGTTGGGGTGAGGGGTGAGGAGATGGGGAGGAGAGAGGAGCGGGAAATGCGGGGGTGGAGCCCACAGTGCCAACCGGCACCACCATCAGCCTTTCACCCCTTGCAGATAATGGATATTGGAATTAACTAGCAATAGTGGCCTTCCTGCTAGTCGCCGCAGCCCTGGGGGTGCCGTGTGACTGTGCGAGCTGGAGATGCTCAAGGAAGAGGAAGCTGCAGCAGTAGAGTGTGCAGCAGTGGAGCGTGCCACAGATGAATAGAAGGCAACAGCCCAGGATGGAGAGCGCGCCGCCCAACATGCCAAGGAGGAGGAGGTGCAAGGAAGGCGGTGCTGAGGCCTCGTGCGAACCGGCAGCGGCTGTCACTTGAGGACCTGCCAGACCGGGCATGCCATCGAAGACTGAGCAGAGAGACAGTGCGATATCTGTCAGATCATAACACGGGGATTTGGGGGAGAACACCAGCTCCCGGTGGCCATCAAGGTGACGATCGCCCTGAACGTCTATGCAATGGGGTCCTTCCAGCCGCCGAGTGGGGAACTGTCTGGGATCTCACAGACCTCGGTGCACAGGTGTATCCGCGCCATCATGGAGTCTCTATATGCCCAGGCAGCTGAATACATCCTCTTCAATGTGGGCCCAGTCCACCAGGATGCCAGGGTAGCAGAGTTCGCCACCATCAATGGCATGCCCCGAGTCCAGGGAGAGATCGACGGGATGCATGTCCCCCTACCAGTACCTGTGGATGACAGTCTGCTAAACCCATACTGAAAGGGGTTCCATTCGAAGAACGTGCAGCTGAGATGTGACCATCAGCTGCACATCATACACGTCAGTGCCCAGTACCCCGGCAGTGTGCACGACGCCTGCATCCTGACACACTTTCCTGACATGTTTGTTGCATCCCCCCAGTTGGGGGGTTGGCTCCTGGGTGATAAGCGTTATCCACTGTGGTCGTGGCTGATGTCACCTCTCCGGTGGCCACAGATCGACGCCGAGACCCGCTACAACAACGCCCATGCAGCAACCAGGGACGTGATCGAGTGGTGCTTCGGCCTCCTAAAAATGTGATTCAGGTGCCTGGACCGCTCTGGAGGGGCCCTCCAGTATGATGCTGAGAGGGTTGCCCGCAATTTGGTAGCTTAAGTGCTACTCAACCTTGTTAGAGGGGGACTGGCAAGAGCAGTGCTAGCGAGAATCAGCTGGCGAGCCTTCTTTTGCAACGTGACGTCCGTGTGGCCTCGTTAATTGGACTAATTAACGTTGAATATCGTTGGCGGCCTCGGTGGCCGAGCGCCGGGAAGCTCGCAGCAGTTCCCGCTTATTACCACATCTAAAAATCTTTCCGGAGAATTGCTCCCAATGAGTGACATGCAAATTGCAGCTTGGGAGGAACAGAAAGAAGAAACAAGAGAAAAAAAAAAGGAGGGAAACAAAACTCAAGATAGCTCAAGAGAAAGCTAAAGTCATTGAATGATTTTTCAACTCAGCAGAACATAATTCCCAGGAATAGAAGTTTATGTATTGTGGGAATATTCATGTATTTTGATTGGCAAAATTAAATATCTTGAACTTTGAAATTTAACAGGATGGTTTTGTTGCTGGACTGTCAACCCAGAATTCAAATCCTCCCGTGACCGTGGCAACTTGAAAATGTGAGTTCAATTTTTCAAATTTAGAAGTAAAACTAACTTAACATAAGAACATAAGAACATAAGAACTAGGAGCAGGAGTAGGCCATCTGGCCCCTCGACCCTGCTCTACCATTCAATGGGATCATGGCTGATCTTTTGTGGACTCAGCTCCACTTTCCGGCCCGAACACCATAACCCTTAATCCCTTTTTTCTTCAAAAAACTATCTATCTTTACCTTAAAAACATTTAATGAAGGAGCCTCAACTGCTTCTCTGGGCAAGGAATTCCATAGATTCACAACCCTTTGGGTGAAGAAGTTCCTCCTACACTCAGTCCTAAATCTACTGCCCCCTAGTTCTGCTTTCATCCGCCAGTGGAAACAACCTGCCTGCATCTATCCTATCTATTCCCTTCATAATTTTATATGTTTCTATAAGATCCCCCCTCATCCTTCTAAATTCCAACGAGTACAGTCCCAGTCTACTCAACCTCTCCTCGTAATCCAACCCCTTCAGATCTGGGATTAACCTCGTGAATCTCCTCTGCACACCCTCCAGTGCCAGTATGTCCTTTCTCAAGTAAGGAGACCAAAACTGAACACAATACTCCAGGTGTGGCCTCACTAACACCTTATACAATTGCAGCATAACCTCCCTAGTCTTAAACTCCATCCCTCTAGCAATGAAGAACAAAATTCCATTTGCCTTCTTAATCACCTGTTGCACCTGTAAACCAACTTTCTGTGATTCATGCACTAGCACACCCAGGTCTCTCTGCACAGCAGCATGCTTTAATATTTTATTGTTTAAATAATAATCCCGTTTGCTGTTATTCCTACCAAAATGGATAACCTCACATTTGTCAACATTGTATTCCATTTGCCAGACCCTAGCCCATTCACTTAACCTATCCAAATCCCTTTGCAGACTTCCAGTATCCTGTGCACTTTTTGCTTTACCACTCATCTTAGTGTCATCTGCAAACTTGGACACATTGCCCTTGGTCCCCAACTCCAAATCATTTTGTGATTTACTTACTTGTGTAAGTAAAGGTGACAATGAATCTGTCAGCTTGTAAAATCCAAGTAATATCCTTGAGAGTAGGAAAGCAGGTCTCCTTAACCTTTTTGGCTGGATGTGATTCCACTTCCACATCAATGTGGTTGAGCATTTACCGGCCAAGGACAATTAGAGATGGGGCAATAAATGTCGACGTGGAGAGTGACGTCCATTTACCTCAAATGATTATTTGTAAAATTCCATCCTCTGGCAGGTAAGGTCGCTGTTAATGAGGAAAAATAATCGATCATTATTGCATTCAAAATAATCAATGATATCATTATAAAAGTAAATGAGTTAGGAGAGGTATTCATTGTCTGTTGATGTGAAATCTAGATTATTCCGAAGTGCAGCTGGTGTTTGGGTGAACACAATGGCATGAGGAAAGGATGTCAGAGTGATTAAAAGGATACGATACGATTATAAATCAAAATGTTTAATAATACTTTTTTAACTGATTAAACTGTTAATTGTAAAGTCTGCTTTCTTTTAAATAAAACACCTGCACTTATATACGAGCTTAATATTCCTGCTCACGGTGATAATATGGATGTCAGTATACGTTGGACTGCTAAGTGTGGTGAGTTTATTTCGAACTCCAATGCAATGCATTAAAATTTTAAAAACGAATTTCCACAAACATTGTTGTAAAACAGAACTTGGACAGAAATTCCTGGAAACGTGCGCAATTAGAATGGTTGTCTTGGAGGCCATGTCTGCCATACAGGACCTATAGCAGGAAATGAGAGAAAAAGAAGACCGAGAAACCTACTACACCTCGGTCCATATCAATCTGCCTGCAACTGATGTATCTATCCATAATGGTATTGAAGTGACCACCACATAGTGGTTCTGAAGTCTGAGGCTCATGTTCACACTGAGGACAACCTCCATGGTTTTGAATGGCACTACCACTGTGATAATTGGGAAAGATCTAGCAGCTGACAACTGGGCATCTATGAGGCACTGTGAACCATCCGCAAGAGCAGAATATATTTGCCACAATCTGAACCTCACAGCCTGCCATATGCCTCACTCTACCGTTACCATCAAGCCAGGGGTGAAACCTGGTTCAATGAAGAATGGAGGGGTCTATGTCAGCGCCACGCGTACTTAAAAATGGGGTCAGCCTGGTGAAACTACAACACAGCGCTACATGTAGACAAAAGAGTGGTAGGAGCATACCAAAGTCAAAGCTATATGATCTCACAACCAGCAGATTGATCTGAGGTCAACAGTTGGTCAGAATGGTGGTGGACAGTTAAATAACTGAAAGGATAGCATAGTCCAGTATATTAGTGCAAAGGCCAAGGATGAAGCATTTTCAATTATCTTTAGCAAAAGTGGTGAGTGGATGATCTATCTCTGCTTCCTCTAAAGTCCCCAGTATCACAGATGCCAGTCTTTGGCCTCTTCAATTCACCTCATGTGATTTCAAAAAGAGGCTAAAGGCTCTCGGTATAGATAAGACAATGGACCCTGACAACATCCCTGTGGTAGTAGAGAAGACGTGCTCCAGAAATAGCTGCATCCTTGGGCAAGATGTTCCAGTACAGCTGCAACACTGGTATGTATCCAACAATATGGAAAATTGACCAGGTATGTCCATCTACAAGAAAACAATACAAATCCAATCAGACCAATTACCATCCATCAGCCTGCTCTCAATCATTAGCACAGTGAAGGGAGGTGTGGTTGACAGTGCTGTCACGCTGCACTTACTCCACACGAACCTACTCACTAACACTTAGCTTTGGTTCTACTATAGCCACTCAGCTCCAGGCCTCAGTATAGTCTTGGACCAAATGAAAGTGCTGAATTCCAGAGAGGAGGTGAGTGACAATAACATCAAAGCAGTATTTTGCTGAGTGCGGCATTAAGGAACCCTGCCAAAATTGAAGTAAATAGGAATCAGGTTGTAAACTCTCCACTGGTTGGAGTCATACTTGGCACAAAGGAAGATGGTTTTGGTGAAATGAAATGAAAATGAAAATCTCTTATTATCACAAGTAGGCTTCAGATGAAGTTACTGTGAAAAGCCCCTAGACGCCACATTCTGGCGCCTGTTCGGGGAGGCTGGTACAGTTGTTGGAGGTTAACCATTTCAACTTGGGGACATCACTGCAGGAGTTCCTCAGGGTAGTGTCCTAGGCCCAACCATCTTCAGCTGTCTCATCAATAACCTTTCCTTCATCATAAGATCAGAGGCAAGAAATTTGCTGATTACATACGGTTCAGTACCATACAAAACCCCTCCAGATAGCGAAGCAGTGCATGCCCGGGAGTGTGGGAGGCAGTATTCAGCAGATGACAGATGCTTGTTGTGGTGATTTTTGTGAGAGGTTTCCAGGATGGAAGGCATAGTGATCACAAAGCTCTTCTGAAGAACTGAAATAATTTTATTAACACTACTAAAATTGAGTTTGTCACTTACTCTGTATAGCAAACATACATGTAAGAATTAAACTACACTCGCTAACACTATCTCTATCTACTAACTACAAACATTATATCTTAACTAACTCTGCAATACACTATGAATGGTATCTTCTTCAGCTTGAAATCTAATCTCATCCCCAAGAGCCAGTGCAATTTATAGTACTGTATAGAATTTCTGCTGGGAAGTAAAGAGAAAGCCATCGATGTTCACAGGTTTCCTGGCTGCCCTGCAGTAGAGGGAAGTATTGATGGTATCCAGGTAATGTCTAAGACTCCAGTCAGGGAATATGTCAATTTTAACAACAGGAACAGATTTTACCACTTAATAACTAATGCAGCAAGAAAGACCAAGGACGTATACATTCATAGAATATAGGAGCATTAGGAGGCCTTATGGGTCAAGGCCTACATTCTGAAGATTTTTAATCAATAATGGAATCAGAGTTATTTAAAGGCAGAGAAGACTCAATGGGCTGAATGATTACTTCTACTCCGACATCGAATGCAGATGACACATTCCACAGTGTCAACAAACTGATATAGGAAATGACAACAGTGGCCCATCAATTGGTGGTGAGAACCATTGAAGTTCTGAATGGTTTGGTCAGGGGAGGGCTTCAACTGTACTTAGTTAAGTGGTCAAGGTTATAGTGGTGTGCTGCACACAACACAATTTCGCCCTTTGAAAATGCTTAGAATCATAGAATCCCTGCAGTGCAGAAGGAGGCCATTTGGCCGATCGAGTCTGGACTGGCCCTTCCTCCAAAAGAGCACCCTACCTAGGCTCAATCTCCATAACTCCACCTAACGTTTTGGGAAAAATTAGCATGGCCAATTCACCTAACCTGCACATCTTTGGACTTAACGTGGACTTGGAAGATAAGGAGCTCTTGGGACAAAAGATCCTGAGCAGCATGTCCCCAAGCCCAAGGTAAGCCTCAATGTTCACAGCCAATAGCTCCCAGCATGTGTTCAGCTGATAGCTCCTAACTCTCAGAATTCCTCAAGCAGAACAAATCGAGCAGCATGAAAAACCTCAAACAAGTATTTCATGTGGCTCCTAACACCGCACCAGGCAAGATTATGGTCTTGCTTTTCTATTGAGGCAAACAATATTCAATATTGTTGTGGAAAAAAATCAGATAGCAATTTGCAGAATTTGCGCATTTGCAGATCAAAATAGAAATTCGAAAGTTGCGGCCCAAATTAAACTGCTCTTCTATGTGTTTTGCTATCACGGTACCGTTCCAGCAGTCTCAGCACTTAAATCCATGCAAGAGCATGAAGTTACTGCATTTTCCCAGTAGTTATGCAGAAGAAGTTAGTGCTGGTCTATTTGGGTGCGACTGAATTTTTAAAGGAGACTTCCATGACCCTGAAAATTAAATTTCACGAGTATGTGCTCGTTCCTTCAGAACTTGATAAATATTGGAAATTTTACTTTTACAATGGGCAGAATGTTACTTTTCGCACCATTGGGCTTGTCGGGGGTGGTTGTGGGCTGAGGGTAAAATTTCTTGCGTGATCCTCTGTGGCTGCTGCATTTCGATTTAATCAAAGGGTCATTCCATTGTGGAAGCTATTTATAGATACACAGAAAAGCTAAACTTACAATTACTGTTAAAATTATTGATAAGACTATCATAGGCTAACTTCTGCAAAGTTTGCAAATGACTCAATAGATGGGAAGGCAAGTGGTGAGGATGACACAAATAGTCTACAGAGGGATATAGGGAGGTAAAGTGAGTGGGCAAAAACTTGGCGGATGGAATATAATGTAGGAAATTGGGAAGCTATGCACTTTGGTAGGAAGAATAAAGGAGCTGAATATTAATTCATAAAATCATAGAATCCCTGCAGTGCAGAAGGAGACCATTTGGCCCATCGAGTCTGCACCGACCCATTGAAAGAGCCCTCTACCTAGGCCCACTTCCTTGCACCTCCACCTAACCTTTGAACACGAAGGAGCAATTTAGCATGGCCAATCCACATAACCTACACATCTTTGGACTGGGGGAGGAAACCAGAGAACCCGAAGGAAACCCATGAGACAAGGGAGAATGTGCAGACTCCACCCAGACAGTCACCAAAGGACGGAATCAAACCCGGGTCCCTGGTGGTGCGAGGCAGCAGTGCTAACTACTGTACCACCTTGCTGCCAAAATTAAATGGAGAAAGACTGCAGAAAGCTGCAGCTCAGAGGGATTTGTAGATCCTCATGCATAAGTCACAAAAAGCTAACATGCAAGTTTAACAGGTAATTGAGAAGACAAATGGAATGTTGTTCTTCAATTCAAAGGGAATGGAGTGTAAAAATAGGGAAGTCTGGCTAAAACTATACAAGGCACTAGTTAGAGAACCTCTGGAATACTGTTAACTGTTTTAGTCTCATTATCTGAGGAAAGATATACTGGCATTGGAGGGAGCCCAGACCTGGAGGGATTTTCTTATGAGAAGATGTTAAGTACGTTTAGCCTGTACTCAATGGAGTTTAGAGGAAGAGAGGAGACCTTGTTGAGATATATTGGATTCTAAGGGGCTTTGACAGGATAGATAAGGAGTCACCTATTTAAGACTGAGGCAAGGAAGAATTTATTGAGGGTGGAGAATCTGTGAAATTCTTTACGGCAGATAACCGTGGAGGCTGGGTCTTTCAGTATGTTCAGGGCTGAGATTGTAAGCAGTAAAGGAACTGAGGTTTATGGAGTTAAAGTGGGACAGTAGAGTTGGGGATTATCATTTCAGATCAGTCATGATATAATAATAATAATAATAATCACATATTGTCACAAGTAGGCTTCAATGAAGTTCCTGTGAAAAGCCTCTAGTCACCACATTCCGGTACCTGTTCAGGGAGGCCGGTACGCAAATTGAACCCGCGCTGCTGGCATTTTTCTTCATTACAAGCCAGCTGTTTAGCCCGCTGTGCTAAACCAGCCCCTTATCATTGAATGGTGGAGCAGACTTGATGGGCCGAATGGCCCACTTTTCCCCTTATGTCTTACAGTCATAGAATCCCTACCGTGCAGAATGAGGCAATTCAGCTCATCAAGTCTGCACCGACGTTCCGAAATAACACCCTGCCTAGGTCTTCTGCCCACCCTATTCCCATAACCCCGTAACCTAACCTGCACATCCCTGGACAATAAGGGCAATTTAGCATGGCCAATTCACTAACCTGTACATCTTTGGACTGTGGTAGGAAACAAGAGCACATGGAGGAAACCAATGTAGACACTGGAAGAACGTGCAAACTCCATACAGGTAGTCATCCAAGGCTAGAATCAAAGTGCTAACCAACCCCTTGCCACCCTATGCATATGGTAAACAGAAGGTGATTGTTCTTCACACCCATAGTGTTTTTACTGTCATGCAAGTGCCCCTTTAAGAAAGGTTTAGTCTCTTATCATGTGACTTGTAGCACGGCTGTGGCTGTCAGGTGAGACGGTATTCTTTTAGGTTTCACTTTGATTGCTTTGGACTGCAGGAGAAAGAAGTGTTTTTCCCTGTTTTTCTGTTTTCATTTTTAAATTTGTTCCAGTAAAAAGCCCATTGGTTGTGGCTAACTGCCTTGATAACTTTAAAGAGAGAGTTGTTTTCAAGAAGCAGTTTGAATCTGCTGGTTGGAGCTGGATCAGAATTTCAGGAAAAGGACCAGTCCCATTCAAGTGAGAGGACAGTGTGCTGGGACACGCCCTTGAAAAGGGGTTTCGGTTTAATTGGATTTTTTTATTGAATTGGAACAGCTAAGGGGGAATTCATTAAGTGTTATGTGCATAGATTACAGTAGCTGTGTGGTGTATTTATGTTTGTAATTGATAAAAATTCTTCCTGTGTTTTATATATAAATACAGTCTGATGAATCACACCTGCGGTGAAGGCTTTTGTACTCAGCCTAGCCAAATTCAACATAAAGGTTGTAGGTCAGGTGAACTTCATAATACAATTTGGAGTTTCTAAGCCCTGGCCCATAACATTACCCTTTGGAGAATAGTGAGATAAGTGGTGGGAGGATTTCAGGGCTACATATCAGCCCATTGAACTGCGCTATAAACACTCCTTCCCTGGCCAACAATTCCTGGCATTGGACACAAACCCAGAGCTTCTGGTCTAGCCACTGGCACAATACCGTTGTGCCACAAGGCCTCCTGGTCCTGGTTAAAGACCAGGCAATAATTAGTTAAAAGCCAGGCAACAATTTTTTCTTTTCTCCCAATTTGTGACCTTTTTGAATACAAACATTGAGTAAAGTTGTTTGTACAACCTCAAAGCAAAGCTTAAAAAGGCTGAATTTTCTCTTTTATCTTCACACCCCCCACAATGTCTCAAGGTGATGCAACTGAGAATTGCTGTTTGTTTATAATATCATTAATTAAGTGGAAATACATAGATACATAGAATTTACATAGAATTTACAGTGCAGAAGGAGGCCATTCGGCCCATCGAGTCTGCACCGGCTCCTGGAAAGAGCACCCTACCCAAGGTTAACACCTCCACCCTATCCCCATAACCCAGTAACCCCACCCAACACTAAGGGCAATTTTGGACACTAAGGGCAATTTAGCATGGCCAATCCACCTAACCTGCATATCTTTGGACTGTGGGAGGAAACCGGAGCACCCGGAGGAAACCCACGCACACACGGGGAGGATGTGCAGACTCCGCACAGACAGTGACCCAAGCCGGAATCGAACCTGGGACCCTGGAGCTGTGAAGCGTTTGTGCTATCCACAATGCTACCGTGCTACACAAAATGCGGCATGTTCTAAACACGCTGGCGTAATGGTTGCTTGGTGGAACCGGGAATAGGTGGCGGATGTACTGAAGCAAGCAGATCTAGGAGGAAATTGGCCAAATTTGTTGTGGTGATCTTTCTAGTCTAGCGAGGGTTGCCTGGGATGAAAATTAACCAGTCACGGACTGTTGCCATCAAATTGTGTGTCTGTGGCAGAGCAGGAAGCAGGGACTTATTGAAGTTGGCATTGGTTAAGCTTGAGGCTGTCACTGCAGCTAGATTAGAAAGGAGGATAGCCTGGTCAGCTATCTGAAAAGAGAGATGAGAAGGATGGATCAACCACCACAACCTGTCTGTTTCTTGGGGGAAACTGAGCAATTACAGTACGGGGTGAGTAGTCACTGATGTAAATATTAATGAGCAGTCTGTAACAGAAATCAAATAATAAAGTGCAGTTGTTTGGGATGAAGTCTTGAGTTTTGGATCATTGATATCCAGGTTGTAGGAATAAACTACATTTCCCTCTGGATTCACATTTCCCTCCGGATTCCCACCCTGACCTGACCTCTGCAATTTTACATTTGAGCATACAAGGCCCTTGTGTCCATGCCCAGTTGAGACACTAAGTGGCAGCTGATTGACCACTTAAAGGCTGTGGGATAGTCATTATGGGGGTGGGGGGGAGAGTCTTTGTTTGCCACTGACTCGTGGGATGGCAGGAAGGGAAACTGCCAACCTAAAATTTTTGGTCATCTCTTTCAACCTCATCTTTTTTTCTCTTAACAATCTAACTCGTACCTTCTGGTTTATACTGTGCTTTGATCTCGACAGGGCAGCTTACATTGAACTGTGTGGGATAGGGAGGGGGCATTTGGTGGAATACATTGAGTGGTGTGGAGTTTAACTTCAGAGCATTTCTATGACATGTTGGCTCGATTGATGGGCTTACTTTTCAGTCAAGGGAGAATGATTGCAGCCACATGTAAAGAGCATCCAATTGGAACTAACAACCTGAAGTGGGGGTTGGAAGCTCGGAAGCTCCACAGCAGCATCAAATCCCTGACCCTGAGTGGTCATTGTAATGCAGCGGAGGGAAGGTTCTTCTGGGAAGGAGGCTACTCCAAGGGAAGGAGTTAAATTTGGAGATATAAGGAAAGTACTCCTGCTGCTCCTGGTAGACAAGTAGTGCGGTAAAGGCACATGAAGGCCACCCAAAACTGTACACTCCTCCTTTTGTGCTGTTGAGATTCCCAAGGCTGAGACTATGATTAACCCTGTTTTTTTAAAAATAAGGTAAACCTGAGGAACTATTTTACATTGTCTCCATTTAACCAGCGTGGAGGTGAGTTGGGGTCAGTTTGAATATTTACATTTTTTTTTGCAGACGGGGGTGGGGTACATATTGATAGTCACCCGTTGAGTCTCAGTGACTTCAAGCTGGTCAATTATTTCTTGACCTGTTCACACATCACAGATCCTCTGTACAGAGCATCACGCTGGATCAGAGACCTGATGATCACAAGTAACAACTGAAAAATCTCGCAAAAACTCTGTGGGAAAACTGTCGGCCATTCCTTCACTGCTGGCTGCAAAATCTGGGTCATTGTTCAAACAAAACAAGAACTTTTATTCAGACAGAAAATGCTAGAAATTCTCAGAAAATCTGACAGCATTTGTGGAGAGCAAAATAGAGTTATGGTTGATGACCCTTTTAGCGCCCTGAAACAAAAAAGCTCTCTCACCACAAATGCTGTCACTGCACCTGAATATTTACCGAATTTTCTGTTTTTATTTCAAATTTCCAGCATCCACAGTATTTTGCATTTGTTTTTAAATCACCCCTATGTGGCTGCGTAGACTAAAAATGATCTTATAATTACTGCTCACTCTTTATGCATGCTCGAGGCAGTAAGTCAAGTTCTATTCTCACATTATGACTACTGTGATTGGAGAAAAATAAATACCTTGCATGGAATGAGAATAGGTTTATAGACCACATGACCAAAATTGCCCTCCTCTCCAAGTTGCATATTGCACAAATGTATAACATGGCCATAGTGCTTTTATAATTCTATTTAGTGGTAAAGGTCATGCTGACAATAAATTCTATTTTCTTCAGTATGTAAACATAAGTAAAAGCAAAACAAATCAGCAGGTAAAATAACAATATGTTGCCCTGTTACTGTAATTTAAATCCATCTGCTGTAACTAAAATAGCTAAGTATTTTGGAATTTTTAAACCCCTATTTCAAAGTCCTCGAGCTGGTTCGTGGACGGGGCTAAAATGCATAGCACTCCAGCTCACTGGTGCAATATCTAGTGAAGTTAAAAAAAGGGCTGGGATTTGGTGCTTTCCCAGGTGGGAGGGTGGGGTGGAGGGGGTATATTGTTGGTGGGCAAAGTGCCAGGTGGAGATTTGTCACCTCCCCAATTCCCTGCGATTTAAGTCCCAGGCAGAAAGGGTTGAGGACAGCCAATTGAGGCTCGTACTAGTGACCTAAGACCTCATCTGTCAATCGCTGGTATTCTACCAGTGCCCTGGGAGTCCTCAACATCGACCCTGGACCCAATGAAGTCTCATGGTATCAGGACAAACATAGGAAAGGAAACCACTTGCTGGTTACCATGTCTGTTCCCCATCCTCCCCCTCAGCTGATGAATCAGTACTCCTCCATGTTGAACACCACTTGGAGGCAGCACTCATGCAGGATGTACTCTGGGTAGGGAACATAGAACATAGAACATAGAACAGTACAGCACAGAACAGGCCCTTCGGCCCTCAATGTTGTGCCGAGCCATGATCACCCTACTCAAACCCACGTATCCACCCTATACCCGTAACCCAACAACCCCCCCCCCCCCCCCCACTTAACCTTACTTTTATTAGGACACTACGGGCAATTTAGCATGGCCAATCCACCTAACCCGCACATCTTTGAACTGTGGGAGGAAACCGGAGCACCCGGAGGAAACCCACGCACACAGGGGGAGGACGTGCAGACTCCACACAGACAGTGACCCAGCCGGGAATCGAACCTGGGACCCTGGAGCTGTGAAGCATTTATGCTAACCACCATGCTACCCTGCTGCCCCAAACTTCAATGTCCATCACCAAGATTGGCTTGATCACACTACTAATGAATGAACTGGTCCTAAAGGACATAGCAGAATTGTACTCCACCACAATCTGTAACCTCATGACCGAGCATAGTTCCCAATCTATCATTACCACCAAGCTTGGGGAGTCCAGCACAGGAGTGCAAAAGTAAAGGCTGAAATATTTGCACAATTCTTCAACCATAAGAGCCAAATGGTTGATCCATCCTGGTCTTCTCCAGAGGTCCCCACCATCACAGATGCCAGTCTCTGCCAATTCGATTCACTCTATGTAATATGGGTGGCATGGTAGCACGGTGGTTAACACTGTTCCTTCATAGTGGCAGGGTCCCAGGTTCGATTCCTGGCTTGGGTCACTGTCTGAGCGGAGTCTGTACATCCTCCCCGTGTCTGCTGTGGTTTCCTCCGGCTGCACCGGTTTCCACCCACAAGCCCCGAAAGATGTGCTGTTAGGTAATTTGAACATTCTCAGTACACCCGAACAAGCACCGGCGTGTGGCGACTAGGGGCTTTTCACAGTAACTTCATTGCAGTGTTAATGTAAGCCTACTTGTGACACTAATAAAGATCATTATTATAAGAAACTGCTGAAGGCACTGGATATTGCAAGGGCTATGGTTTCTATCAATATTCCAGCAATAATATTGAAGACTTGCGCTCCACAACTTGCTGTGCCTATAGCCAAGCTGTTCCAGAACAGCTATAACACTGGCATCTACCCAGCAATGTGGAAATTACCCAGGCATGTCTCGTACACAAAAAGCAGCACAAATGCAACCCGGCCAATTACCACCCCATCAGCCTACTCTTAATCATCAGTAGGGTAGCAGAAGGGATCTTCAACAATGCTATGAAATAGCACTTGCATTACAATATCCGGCTCACAGATGCTCAGTTTGAGTTCTCCCAAGATCTTTCAGCTTCTGACGTTATTACAGGCTTGGTTCATTCATGAACAAAAAAACTGAATGGCAGAAGTGAGATGAGAATCACTGCCCTTGATATCAAGACAGCATTTCACTGAGTGTGGAATCAAGGAGCCCAGGAAAAACTGGAGCCAATGGGAATCAGGAAGGAAGTTTTCCATTGGTTGGAATAATACTTGGCACAAAGGAAGATGTTGGGGGTCAATCATCTCAGTTCCAAAAAGTTACTGCATGCATCCCTCAAGGTAGTGTCAAACCATCTTCAGCTACTTCATCAATGACTTTCCTTCCATCACCAGTTCAGAAGTAGAAATGCTCACTGATGATTGAACAATATTCAATACCATTTGCGACTCTTCAGATTCTGTAGTAGTTCTACCATTTGCGACTCTTTAGATACTGAAGTAATTCTTGTTCAAATGCAGCAAGACCTGGACAATATGCAGATTTGGGCTGACAAGTGTCAAGTAACATTTGTGCCACACAAGTGGCAAGAAATGACCATCGTAAACAATAGAGAATCTAACCAACACTCCTTGACATTCAATGGCATTACCATCACTGAATACCCCAGTATCAGTATCCTTGGGGTTGCCATAGGCCAGAAACTGAACTAAACCAGCCATATAAATACTGTCAGAGCAGATCAGAGGCCAGGAATCCTGTGGTGAGCAACTCACTGCCTGACGTCTCAAAGCTTGTGTCCAGGACACAAGTCAGGACTTTGATCAAATACTCTGCACTTGCCTGGATGAGTGCAGCTCCAACAACACTCAAGAAACTCAATGCCATCCAGGAAAAAGGAGCCCTATTGAAGGACAACCTATTCACAATCATGCACTCCTTCCACCACTGACACACAGTGGCAGCAATGTGGCATGTTTTTAAAAGTGCCGTGATCTGCAGCTGGGTTGCAGGAAAGTCGCAGAGCGATCGGTCTGTGTGTTCCTGATTGCGGGAGAAGCACCCAACGGCCGCAACAGGCTCCTAAATTGAGAATTCCAGCCGCAACTGGGTTTTAAAGTGAGAATGTTGGTCGCGACTGGCTTTTAAATGGAACTATGCAGCCTTCTGGCCAGAAGAGGTAGCAGAGAGCAGTCTGGCACATACACTGACATCACTTGCCCTGTACATTCGTCCTTTTGCCATAAAATCACGGAGGACAGATTCCTCCATTTTCTTTCTGTGAGCAAGCAAGGCCACAGATATGAAGATAGATAATTTTAAACAAATAAAAAACTGAAATCTGGAACAAAGCAGTATAAAGACGATTTTGTTTAGGTATGGCTTTGTTATTTGTGGCAATGCAAATCAGAATGCAAAGCCCATGTGCGTTATATGCAGGGAAGTACTGACGAATGAGAGTTTAAAACCCTCAAAACTTCAAAGGCAAGTGAAGAATAAGCATGCCAAGTTCGAGGACAAACCTCTTGATTTTTTTTTCAAAGGATGCAGCAAGAACTTAAATCATCAGCTGAAGTCCTTAGAAGAAATGTAACATTGACTGACAAAGCAAGTGAGATCGTGAGGACCAAGCAGGCTCACCTGTCACATTAAAGGTAAGCGAAAATGGTGGGTCGTGAAGGTTGGTCGGCGTGCGTCCCGAAGGTCGGCTGGCTGGTAAAAGTGGGTCTCGGGAAAAATTATTTGAAAAACACTGATCTACCACATGCACTGGAGAAACTCACTACGTTTAGCTGCTACTAAACTTATACAACCACTACCATTGAGAAGAAGGCACATGAGAACACTACCACCTGCAGGTTCCCCATCAAGCATCTCACCATCATGACTTGGAAATATATTGCTATTCCTTCACTGTCACTGGGTCAATATCCAGGAACTCCTACCCTGACAGCACTGCGGTCTATGTACACAAATGAACTGTAGGGCTTCAAGGAGGCAGTTCACCACCATCTTTGCAAGGGAAATTATGGATGTGCAATAAATGTCTAGGTCCAACGAATTAATTTTTTAAAAACCCTCTTCCCAGGGTCTCCCTGACTGACCCCTGGAGATCATGCCCCACTCAACTTAGACTGGGGCTTCAATGATGTTACTAGGCCTTACTGGCTGCTGGTCCCAATGGTGCTGTCAGTACTAGAGAACTGCAAGCCCTGACCCACACCACTTGGAGTTGGACATGATTCCTGCACCTGGAAACGTAGTGGGATATTCCCCCTGGAGGAGCAAGAAACCCCAATGGCAACCATCAGGCTACCTCTTTGGGATTTAATTGCAATGGAGCTCCCGCAATTGACCACAGCGGGAGTGAAACTGGCTCTTCAGCCAGTGGACATCCCACTGCAATCATTAAATTCTGCCCATGTGGAGTGACATCAGCAAACATATCTGATTCAAACAATTTCTTACACCTCCGATCAAAGGTTCCTAACAAATAAATGCCTGATCTTTCTGGCCATTCATTCCTGTCGGATCTTCAGGTTCTGCTGACATCGCACCCCAGCGTGGGTTTCACAGCAGCAAATGGTGCATTCAAAATATTATGGATGCTGGATGTGGTGATATGCGTCACTGTAAATACACAAGAGGTTAATGTAAATACACTACACTAAGTAAACACTAGAGGGAGCACCAAAGACATCATGACATGCAGACATACAGCTAATGAACACACAGAATAGGACACGACCAATGGGCAGTCAAGACACCCAGAGGTGACACTATCATAAGGGGGCATTTACACAACCCATATAAAAGGACAGGGCACACATGCTCTTTCTCTTTCCATAGGCGACACTTAGAGAGAAGGACAGGGGCAGATCAGAAGCATCATACCCACCACGTGGCTTGGAGCAGACTGGTTAGTTAGACTGAGTTACTACAGCAAGATTAGCAGGAGAGTCGAACTCAAGTAGGAGAATTGTTAACTGTTCAATAAATGTGTAAACCTATCTCCAAGTCTGAACCTTCCTTTGTCAGAGCACACATCAAGGAAGCAGCTTATGCTACATGAAGAAGCATAACACAACACTGGAAACCGCGTTGACAATGGTGGGACCAGAAGATCCTGCCAATGGCGGACCGCCTCTGCCGCAAAACGCATGGCAGGTTGTGCAGAAATAATAATACTAATCTTTATTGTCACAAATTGAAATTGGCTTACATTAACGCTGCAATGAAGTTACTGTGAAAATCCCCGAATCACCACACTCTGCCGCCTGTTCGGGTACAGGGAGGGAGAATTCAGAATGTCCAATTCACCTAACAGCAGGGGCAGGTTTCTCTGCAAGCTTTCAAGCTGATGGGAAAGCAAGCATCTTCATTTCTTTTTACAAAAAAACAACTTTTCCAGCTGGAATTAAGTCCTGTTATTAAGTGAATCACTGTGTTAAAATATCAGATTCAATTTTATCAGGTTGTCCTCCATTTCCACAATTTCGTGCCTTTTTTGTTGCCTGCAGCAGTTGGTGTAGAAAATGGCGCAACACCTTCCCTAAGCAAGTAGCAACTCTGCAGTTTTTCAGCAATGTAATAATGAAAAGTCACAAATTACTGTATCCAGAGGAGCTCTTTACCTCCAATTATTTTGACATAAAGATACAAGATCAGGAGCATAGAAATGCAAAAAATATGCATTGTTACACATTCTACAATGCAAAAAAGATGCAAATGAATAAGTAAGAAAGCATCCATGCAAATAATCCCCCAACTGCAGGTTTTAGTGGAAACAGTTACCATCTGAAACATGCTTTGCTAAATTATAATTGATTGCAGCAGAGATAGCTCTGAAATTGGCTTATTGCTAATACAAACACAATTGAGGCAGGTGGCCTCAGCCATTGACTGGTGGTTATGGAGAAGGTTGGCGCTGTGGCGTAGATGGGTATGATGTGTTGGGTAAGCTGGGCCGGCGAGAACTGCGTTTATTGCAGTAGTGAGAGAGACAGGCTTCCAACACTTGAAGAAATGCAACTCGATTTTATTGAACTCTTAACTATCATACATACTTTAGCTGTGGGTTGACACTATGCTGACTTGACTGGAGACCTGAGGCTAACCTGACCAGACTATCTTATTACCAGATGGTGTTTGTTATAGTTGCTGCTCACGTGCTCTGACTGTCTCAGAGGCTGGATCCCAAAAGAGCAGGAAAACTAGTGCCCTCTGGCTTTATAGTGGTCATGTCCTGTCTGGTGACTGGCTGCTGTGTTCTGTGTGTTCACTGGTCATCCTGTGTGTCCATCACTGCCTGTCTGTGCGCCATCATATACCTGTGTGTATATTATGACATCTCCCCCCCTTTTTTATTTACTTTTTTAAAAAATGTGTGCAGGTCAATAAATAGTGAGTGTGTGTGTACAGGAGCCTGACTATACACAAAGTATGTTAACGTATTTACATGGGAAGGTGTCTAGTGCAGATAGAGGGCAGATAACAAATTGGAAGAAAAAATATGTACAGATGTGTAAAAGGATCACAAGGTAATGCAACATTCAGTCTATAAATTCAGTCTCTGCGGCGGGCGATGAATTCTGGTTGACCAAACAAGCATTTGGCTCTATTGAGTCGGAGGCCATGCTCGTGGATCCTGTGGAACACTCGTTTGAAGTGATCGATGTGCTCCTGAGGAGTTGTGGACCAGATAATGATATAATTGACGTACACCCGCACCCCCTCGATGCCCTCCATCATTTGTTCCATTATGCGGTGGAACACCTCCGAGGCGGAGATGATGCCAAAGGGCATCCGGTTGTAACAGTAGCGTCTGAACGGGGTGTTAAATGTGCACAGCTTTCGACTGGATTTGCCAAAACCCCTTGCAGGCATCCAGCTTCGTGAAAAACTTGGCGTGAGCCATTTCACTGGTGAGCTCCTCTCGTTTAGGTATAGGGTAGTGTTCCCTCATGATGTTACGGTTCAAATCTTTGGGGTTGATACAAATGCGAAGTTCCCCTGATGGTTTTTTGACACAAACCATGGAGCTAACCCAGTCCGTGGGTTCCGTGACCTTAGAAATGACGCCCTGGTCCTGGAGGTCTTGCAGCTGCTGCTTGAGGCGGTCCTTAAGGGGTGCCGGCACCCGACGTGGTGCATGAACCACAGGTGTGGCGTTCGGTTTCAGATGTATCTTGTATCAGTAGGGGAGTGTGCCCATACCCTCGAAGACGTTGTGGTATTGTGTTTTGATGTCATCTAATTGGGCTTGGAAGTTGACATCTGGCGGGCCGTTGCCTCTGCGGACGACATGGTGTGTACCCACTGCACAAGATTCAGGAGTTTGCAGGCCCGAGCACCGAGCAGGGAAGCTCTGTTGATTCCTACAATTTCAAAACGCAGGGTGGCTTTTGAAGAACAATGGGATACCACAAGCTGGCATGAGCCACTGGCAGCAATGGCATTGCCATTGTAGTCGGGAAGCTGGCAGGCCGATGGAAGAATGCTCGACTAGACGCGGATGGTATCAAGGTCAGACTTTGAGATGAGGTTCGCTGAAGCGCCGGTGTCCAGCCTGAAGCGTATGCGAGCCTTGTTGACGGTAAGGGTGGCATACCACCCGTCGTCCGGATCAATGCTCATCACTGGGAGTTGTTTCGCCTTTTATGCTGAAAGCAGCGTATGCTTAGTGATGATGCCCACCCGGAATGGAGATGTGAAGCCTCGGTGTTGGGATCTGGAAGCATTTCGGAGTGGGAGTCTGTAACGGGTTGCTGTACTGACCGGACGTTCCTGCGCTACGGCTGGGATCGCTGTGTGTTGGGTAGTTGAGCAGATCTGCACAGGGCTGCGTAGTGGCCAAGCTTGCCACACTGCAGACAGCGTCGAGATTTCGCGGGACATTGCTGCTTTAAATGAGCGGAGCCACAGTTGTTGTACCTCATGGCACCGATGTCAGGACGCTCCGTGAGCCACCGTGCATGCGCGGTGCGGTCGAACCATGTGCGCACCTGCGCAGTTCGGTCGTTGGCCTCGCCGTCCCCTTGGTCATGGCGCGCATGCGCAGGAGCCCGGGGAAAGCGCGTGAAATGGCCGCCCTCATCCAGACTAAGGCCCTGGAGCTGTTTTACGGCCTGCACCCGCTCCGCATCGTGAGGGTCTTGCCGCGCCGTCTCTGCCGCCTTGATATGGGAGTACCGGTTGTTAGCGTGCTCGTGGAGTACGCAGGTTTCGTTGGTGATGGTAAGGGTGAGCTCCTTAACTTTAAGGAGCTGCTGGTGAAGGGGATCGGAGTGGACCCCGAAAACGATCTGGTCGCGGATCATGGAATCGGAAGTGGAGCCGTAGTTGCAGGACTGCGTGAGGATGCGGAGATGCGTTAAAAAGGACTGAAATGGTTCATCCTTACCCTGAAGCCTCTGCTGGAACACATAGCGTTCAAAGCTCTCATTGACTTCGATGTCACAGTGGCCGTCGAACTTCAGCAGGACTGTTTTAAACATTGTCTTGGCCTCGCCTTCAGCAAAGGTGAGGGAGTTAAAGATGTGGATAGCGTGGTCCCCGGCTGTAGAGAGGAAGAGAGCAATTTTCCTGGCATCCAATGTGGCTCCGAGGTCGGTGGCTTCAAGATATAGCTGGAACTTCTGCTTGAAAATCTTCCAGTTGGCACCGAGGTTGCCGGCGATGCGGAGCTGCGGGGGAGGGCGGATGCTGTCCATGTTACCGGATGGCTGATCGCTGGTCAAAGGCAGACTATCTCAAGGTAGATCCATCAAACTCGAGCATGACTCACTGGTACCATGATGTGTTGGGTAAGCTGGGTCTGCGAGGACTGCGTTTACCGCAGTAGTGAGAGAGACAGGCTTCCAACATTTGAAGAAATGCAACTCGATTTTATTGAACTCTTAACTATCATACATACTTTAACTGTGGGTTGACACTATGCTGACTTGACTGGAGACCTGAGGCTAACCTGACCAGACTATCTTACTACCACATGGTGTGTGTTCTAGTTGCTGCTCACGGGCTCTGACTGTCTCAGAGGCTGGATCCCAAAAGAGCAGGAAAACTAGTGCCTTCTGGCTTTATAGTGGTCGTGTCCTGTCTGGTGATTGGCTGCTGTGTGCTGTGTGTTCACTGGTCATCCTGTGTGTTCATCACTGCCTGTCTGTGCACCATCATATACCTGTGTGTATATTATGACAGGTAAAGCGCCTGTCTTGTGAACAAGAGATCCTGAGTTCAAATTTCAGCAGTATCTTCATCCGCTTAGGTCAAATCAGTCTACTCGAGAACGAATGCTCACAATCTATTTATTTTTAAAATAAATTTAGAGTACTCAAATTTTTTTTTTCCAATTAAGGGGCAATTAGCATGGCCAATCCACCTAAACTGCACATCTTTGGGTTGTGGGGGTGAAACCCACGCAGACATGGGGAGAATGTGCAAACTCCACATGGACAGTGACCCAGGGCCAGGATTCGAACCCTGGTCCTCAGCGACGCATTCCCAGTGCTAACCATTGCACCACATGCTGCCCCATTGTTTGAAATTTAATGCTGAAAGCAGAAAATGTTGGTTATGGAGAGGTGTGTACATATGGCCCATGGGCAGACATTTTAACTTATGCCATCTCATCCATTGAATAGTTTTTCTAAACAAACGCAATTCTAGGAGTACAAAAGTACTGTTATTAACATCATAATTGTACTAAAATGACGCAAAAATATGTAAAAGAAAACACTGCAAGAGGCACTTTACCTATGGAGTTACTTTTCTTCCATTCCAAACAGGCACACAAAAAAAAGTTTTTTTTTAAAGTAGGGTCAATCCAGGCATTCAGCAGAAATTGCAAGGTTTTCATTTAAACATTTTTTGCATACAATCTGTGGCCTTAACAAGGTTAAGAATCAAAGCGTTACATTTTCATCTTTGGTGTTTGTAGTGCAGAGCTGTACTTGCTGGGAGCGCATATCAGGAATTCACCCAGAGTTTTTCATCCATTAACTTTGATAGATTGAAAATCATGAGGGGGCGCGCACTCAATTTCCTGCCCTTCACTCTCTGCACAAGGGACTTCGGTGGGAGTGATGATTTTTACTTTGAAACCAGTGCAGGCAGTCCAACTTATAAAATGCAACAGAGAGCAGAATTGCAGCTCAATAAATGGTGGGCTGCACTCTCAATTCTGCAGCTCCGCTGTGTAATTGGCGCAGCTACAATTGTCCACCCATCAAGAACAAACCTTGTAATCTCCTTTCCAGTACAACTGAGAGAGGAGAGTTTTATCCTTTTAGTTTGAGCTGGTTATAATTCCAGGCCCCAGATGAAAGGATAATGTACAAATTATCCAAACTAATTATCTGTTTGTTAATAGTTAAATATGATGCAGCCAGCCCTATTATACTTTTTAGAATTTTCCATTGTAAAGCTAGCGGACTCTTTTTTTGTTTATATTTAAATCTTCTTATGATTAGTCAAGGATAAACTGGCTCCCCGATATTCAACATCCCTGAAGGTCACAACAAACTTTTTCATTTGTTTTTCACAAGGATATGTCTTTTCCAAAGCAAATTATATTTAACTATTTAAGCTGTGACCAATAAGGAGTTGAGGAAAGGGCAAATTTATGAATCACTACCTGAGAAAAAGAATAAAATCGCGATGTCAAGCTTTCAGCCTTCATGTAGTCACTTAGACACACACACATATCAGAAATAAGGAGGTTAGTCCAATTGAAAAAGGTAAAAGAATATATGGTTAAGTGCCCTTTGATTGTCGTTGAGGCATACATTTTAAATACTAGGATTAGTTGGCACCTTGGATGCGGTCAGTTCTAAAAGATAATGCAATTGTTATGAGATGTCATTTTGCTGGTGTTAGGTTTTAAGGGGTTTTGCTTTTACTTCACAGCAAAGACAAAGAATAACCAGGTTGCCACGCCATAGGTTACTTAACCAGGTGTCAGGCTTCATTCACTGAAGTGTTGCTTAAGATGGAAGAGAGGGACTTCCGGTAGCGGCAATGATCAGCTGAGGCACACTTTCGGAGGCTCCCGAAAAAAACGGACTTCGGGGCTTTTTTAAAGGCCCCCAACGGAGCTTGCGAGGCAAATCCCGATGGGGGAAGAGGCCAGGAGTCGCCCCAGAGGTCCCATGGTGCAGACCAGGAGTGGAGCAGGGAGAGAATCGGGAGGAAAAACTCATGGAGAAAATCGGGACCCGAAGGACAAAATGGCGGCCGGCGAAAGTTTTGAAGAACTGAAGAAGTGGGTCCAGGAGCAGCAGACGATTCTGCTGCGCTGCTTCCAGGATCTGAAAGTGGAGCTGCTGGAGTCCATCAAGGTAACCAACAGGGAACTGATGGAGACCCAGACAGCCCAGGGGGCTGCGATCCGGGAGCTGCAGCAGCAGGCCGCCGAGAGGGAAGACGAGGTCGTGGCTGTGGTGGGGAAGGTGGAGGTGCACAAGGCGCTCCATAAAAGATGGCAGGAGCGGTTCGAGGAGTTGGACAACCGGTCGAGGAGGAAGAATTTACGGATCCTGGGCCTCACGGAGGGGCTGGAGGGGTCGACCTAGCGGCCCATGTGGTGATGATGCTGAACACGCTGATGGGGGCTGGGTCCTTCCAGGGGCCCCTGGAGTTGGAGGAGGCCCACAGAATTCTGGCTAGGAGGCCCAAGCCGAACGAGCCGCCGCGGGCGGTGTTGGTGAGGTTCCACCGGTTCGTGGATCGTGAGTGTGAGCTCCGGTGGGCCAAGAAGGAGCGGAGCAGCAAGTGGGAGAACACGGAGGTGCGGATCTTCCAGGACTGGAGTGCGGAGGTGGCGAGGCGGAGGGCCGGGTTTAACCGGACGAAGGCAGTGCTCCACAGACGGAAGGTGAAGTTTGGAATGCTGCAGCCGGCGCATCTGTGGGTCACCTACAAGGATCGGCACCACTATTTTGAGTCCCCGGAGGAGGCGTGGGCCTTCGTGCAAGCCGAGAAACTGGACACAAACTGAGGGTCCCCCGGATGGGGGATGCTGTAGAATACTGTATTTATTTATACTGTATGTGTATTTGCGGGGTTTAGGGTATGATGTGGGGTGGCCGTAGGGTGGGTGGGATGATGCCGTACGGGTGTTTTCTTTATGGGTTTTCCAGCAGGAGTTGGGTGGACGGGTTTGGACTGAGGGGTAAACGGGGTGTTTGGGGAGCTGGTGGGGGGACTGACAATGGGAGTGGCCCTGGAGGAGGCGGGGCCCGGCAGGGCGAAAGCACGGGCTTTCTGCGGGGTCCCCGCGCTGGGAGAGGGAGGGGGCGGGGTTTTCTTTTCCCGCGCAGGAGCGGGGGAGGGTGGACTGGTTGATGGGCACTATGGAGGAGGGGCAGTCCCACGTTGGGAGGAGCCGAAAGTAGGGCGGGAGCTGCCGGGGTCAGCAGAAGATAGCTGGCTCACGGGAATGCTATAGAGGGGGGGCGTGGCTAGGAGGGGTCCTCGGGGGGAGGGGAGGAGGGGGGGTTACCGGGTTGCTGCTGAAACAGTCAGGAAGGAGCTGGAGGACGCAGGGGGTGCTGGAGGGGGAGAGGTGCCGCCGTGGGAAACTGGCAGAGCGTGGGACGCTGGCCGGGGGTGGGCAAGGGATAGGGTATGGCTAATCGGCAGGGGAAGGGGGCAGGGAGCCTTCAGATCCGGCTGATAACCTGGAATGTGAGGGGGCTGAACGGGCCGGTCAAAAGGGCCCGAGTAGTTGCGCACCTGAAGGGACTGAAGGCGGATGTGGCCATGCTCCAGGAGACACACCTGAGAGTGGTGGACCAGGTCCGGCTGAGAAAGGGGTGGGTGGGCCAGGTATTCGACTCAGGGCTGGACGAGAAGAGTAAGGGGGTGGCGATCCTGGTGGGGAAGAAGGTGTGGTTTGAGGCGTTGAAGGTGGTGGCTGACAGTGGCGGGAGGTACGTGATGGTGTGTGGCAAGCTGCAAGGGGAGCGGGTAGTGTTGGTGAATGTTTATGCCCCAAATTGGGACGATGCGGGGTTCATGCGGCGTATGCTGGGCCGCATTCCGGACCTGGAGGTGGGGGGCCTGATCATGGGGGGAGACTTTAACACTGTGCTGGATCCCCCATTGGATCGATCCAAGTCCCGGACGGGTAGGAGGTTGGCGGTGGCTAAGGTGCTGAGGGAATTTATGGACCAGATGGGGGGGGGGGGGATGGACCCTTGGAGGTTTGCGAGGCCAAGGGCCAGGGAATACTCGTTTTTCTCCCATGTACATAAGGCCTACTCAAGGATTGACTTTTTTGTCCTGAGGAGGGGGCTGGTGTCGAGGGTGGAGGAAGTGGAATACTAAGCCATTGCCATTTCGGATCATGCCCCGCACTGGATGGACCTCGGGCTGGGGGAAGAGAGGGACCAACGTCCGCTCTGGCGCTTGGAGGTGGGGCTGCTGGCAGAGGAGGAGGTGGCCGGGAGGGTCCGGGGGTGTATTGAGAGATACCTCGAGGCCAATGATAATGGGGAGGTTCGGGTGTGGATGGTCTGGGAGGCATTGAAGGCGGTGATGAGGGGGCAATTGATCTCCATCCGAACCCAGAGGGAGAGGGGGGAGCAGAGGGAGAGGGAGAGACTGATAGGGGAGATGGTGCAGGTGGATAGGAGATATGCGGAGGCCCCAGAGGAGGGATTGCTGGGGGAGAGGCGTAGCCTTCAGGCCAGATTTGACCTACTGACGACCAGAAAGGCGGAAGCCCAGTGGAGGAAAGCACAGGGGGCGGTGTATGAACACGGGGAGAAGGCGAGCAGGATGCTGGCGCACCAGCTCCGGAAGCGAGACGCGGCCAGGGAGATTGAGGGAGTGAGGGATAGCGCCGGGAAGGTGGTGCGGAGGGGGGTAGAGGTCAATGGAGTCTTCAGGGACTTTTATGGGGAACTGTACCGGTCTGAGCCCCTGGTGGAGGAGGGTGGAATGGGGCACTTCCTGGACAGGTTGCATTTCCCGAGGGTGGAAGAGGAGCGGGTGGAGGGACTAGGGGCGCCGATCGAGTTGGAGGAGGTTGTCAAAGGGATAGGGAGCATGCAGTCGGGGAAGGCGCCGGGGCCGGACGGGTTTCCGGCGGAATTCTATAAAAAGTATTTGGACCTGTTGGGCCCCCTGTTGGTCCGGACCTTTAACGAGGCATGGGAGAGGGGGGCTTTGCCCCCAACTATGTCGCGGGCGCTGATTTCCTTGATCCTGAAGCGGGACAAGGACCCTCTGCAGTGTGGATCATATAGGCCGATTTCGTTGCTGAACGCCGATGCTAAGCTGCTGGCAAAGATCCTGGCCACTAGAATAGAGGATTGTGTGCCGGGGGTCATACATGAGGACCAGACGGGGTTTGTGAAGGGAAGGCAGCTGAACACAAATGTGCGAAGACTCCTCAATGTCATTATGATGCCGGCGGTGGAAGGGGAGGCGGAGATAGTGGTGGCGTTGGACGCGGAGAAGGCCTTCGATAGGGTGGAGTGGGAGTACTTGTGGGAGGTGTTGGAGAGGTTTGGGTTTGGGGAGGGGTTTATTCGGTGGGTGAGGCTGCTCTACGAGGCCCCGATGGCAAGTGTAGCCACGAATAGGAGGAAGTCGGAGTACTTTCGGCTGCATCGGGGGACGAGACAGGGGTGCCCCCTGTCCCCCTTGCTCTTCGCGCTGGCAATTGAGCCCCTGGCCATGGCATTGAGGGAGTCAGGGAACTGGAGGGGCATGGTGCGGGGGGGGGGGGGGGGGGGGGGGGGGGGGGGGAGGAGCATCGAGTGTCACTGTACGCAGACGACCTGCTGCTGTATGTGGCGGACCCAGTGGGGGGGATGCCGGAGGTGATGAGGATCCTTGGGGAATTCAGGGGTTTCTTGGGGTATAAGCTGAACCTGGGCAAGAGCGAGGTGTTTGTGGTGCATCCGGGGGATCAAGAGGAGGGGATTGGTAGGCTCCTACTGAAGCAGGCAGGGAAGAGCTTCAGGTACCTAGGGGTCCAGGTGGCTGGGAGTTGGGAGGCCCTGCACAAGCTCAACCTCACAAGGTTGGTGGAGCAGATGGAGGAGGAGTTTAAGAGGTGGGATATGTTACCGCTGTCACTGGCGGGGAGGGTGCAGTCCGTCAAGATGACGGTGCTCCTGAGGTTTTTGTTCTTGTTCCCGTGTCTCCCCATCTTTATCCCAAAGGCCTTTTTCAGGAGGGTCAACAGCAGTATCACGGGATTTATGTGGGCGCATGGGACTCCAAGGGTTCGAAGAGTGTTCCTGGAACGAGGCAGGGATAGGGGGGGGCTGGCGTTGCCCAACCTCTGTGGATACTACTGGGCGGCCAACTCAGCGATGGTACGTAAGTGGGTAATGGGCGAGGAGGGGGCAGCGTGGAAGAGGATGGAGGCGGCGCCTTCTGTGGGCACGAGCCTGGAAGCGCTAGTAACGGCGCCGTTGCCGCTCCCTCCAACGAGGTATACCACGAGCCCGGTGGTGGCGGCTACCCTCAAAATTTGGGGGCAATGGAGACGGCACAGAGGAGAAATGGGGGGCTCGATGGAGGCCCCGATACGCGGGAACCATTTGTTCTTCCCAGGGAGCATTGATGGTGGATTCCGGGGCTGGCACAGTGCAGGAGTTAGGAGGTTGAGGGGCCTGTTTGTGGAGGGGAGGTTCGCGAGCTTGGGTGAGTTAGAGGGGAAGTTTGGGCTCCCCCCGGGGAACATGTTTAGGTACTTCCAGGTGAGGGCGTTTGCCAGGCAGCAGGTGGAGGGGTTCCCCTTGCTCCACGGGGGGTGCGGGATAGGGTGCTCTCGGGGGTGTGGGTCGGAGGAGGGAGGATCTCGGACATATACCGGGTGATGCAGGAGGTAGACAAGGCCTCGGTGGAGGAACTGAAGGGTAAATGGGAAGAGGAGCTGGGTGAGGAGATTGAGGAGGGGACATGGGCGGATGCCCTGGAGAGAGTAAATTCCTCCTCTTCCTGTGCGAGGCTTAGCCTCATACAGTTCAAGGTGCTGCATAGGGCCCACATGACTGGGACAAGGATGAGTAGGTTTTTCGGGGGCGAGGACAGGTGTGCTAGGTGCTCGGGGAGCCCAGCGAACCATGCCCATATGTTTTGGGCGTGCCCAGCGTTGGGGGAGTTTTAGAAGGGGGTAGCAAAGACGGTGTCGAGGGTGGTGGGATCCAGGGTCGAGCCAGGCTGGGGACTAGCAATTCTTGGGGTGGCAGTGGAGCCGGGAGTGCAGGAGGCGATAGAGGCTGGGGTCCTGGCTTTTGCGTCCCTCGTAGCCCGGCGGAGGATCTTGCTCCAGTGGAAGGATGCGAGGCCCCCAAGCGTGGAGGCCTGGATCTCGGGTATGGCAGGGTTCATTAAATTGGAGAGGGTGAAATTTACCCTGAGGGGATCAGTACAAGGGTTTTTCAGGCGGTGGCAGCCCTTTCTGGACTTCCTGGCGGAACGGTAGGGAAATAGGCCGACAGCAGCAGCAACCCGGGGGGGTGGGGGGGGGGGTGTAAGGATGGGGGGGAGGGAGAACTGTACACATGGGTTTGTGGAGGGTGCTATCTCTCTCCCTTTTTTTTTCTCTTTTCTCTGTCTTTAGGTTTCTGTTTTTTTTTTCCCTTTTGTTTGAAGTTGCTCTTGCAGCTGGGGGGCATTGTTTACGGGGTGTTACCGCGGGTGTACGTTAATAGAGTTATCATGTTTATATTTTGTATTTTGTAAAAACTTCAATAAAAATTAGTTATAAAAAATAAGATGGAAGAGAGGAAACATTTCTCAAGTGCCTCTGATAATGTTACCATATAATCATATAACACTAGAGAGGGCATCGGTTGGAACACATAACATCGCTCCCCATTTACTCCTGTAGTGCGACAGCTAAAGTTGGTTCTTCTTCAGCTTCTCCAGATGTTGTTGGTTCAACTGGTGTAGAATCTGAATTCGACTCAGTCGTGATTTTCAGTTCAGGGATTTCCAAACCTCGAATGTCAGATGTTGGCCTTTCAGATACCAACTCTGCAAATTCTCTTTTTGAAGCGACGATTTGATTGGTATCACTCCTCCAAAATCTCCTGTCATCGGTTTGCACCTTGTTAGAAATAGGCTCCATCTTTGTGGGTATTGTGACAGGTCCAACTTCTCACTTGAAGAGTAGTTTCTCACCAATACTATTTTTCCTTGATCAAAACTTCTTGGTTTCAATGTTTGTTTGTGGCGAGTAACGTGGTTTTATTGTAACTTGGTTTTATTGTTGTCGCTCGACAATGGTAGTAGTGTCAGAGGGTAAGAGCAAATCAAATTTGCTTCCCAACTTTGCTTTTAAAATCAATATTGCTGGCGAGTTTTGGGTTGTCACATGTTTCTGTAGGATATGAGGAAATTGTTTACTCTTGTGGTTAATGGCCCGTTGTCCAGTTTCATCTTTTCAGTCGTTGTCAACTTCATTATCATTATTTCAGGTCATTTGCAATGTGCATGCACTCGAACAAGAAATGTACATTCTTCAATTGGTCCCAGAAAATCGATATGTACTCTTTGCCACCATTGCTTTGGTCAGTCGCAAGAGTAAAATTGTTGAAGAGCTGAAGTATTTTGCATCCTGGCACAAGACTGAAATTGACCTACTCTTTCTTCAATCTGTGAGTCTAGCCCGGCCACCAAAAATAGCTTCTTGCGACTTGATTCATCTTTAAGATTCCTGGATGCCCTTTGTGGAGTTGATACAGTACATGAATCTCTAAGCATGGTGAAACGATGACTCTGATCCCCCATATAAGTATTCCGTTTTGTACTGTAAAGTTCCCTTGTTCACTATGGCTTGAATTCCAGGTTACTCTTATGGTTACTCATCTTCAAGTTTTGAGAATTCTGTCTAGTCCAGCATACCTTTGTTATGTGACCTTCCTTGCCACAATTACGACATTTGTTTACTTGATGTCAAAATTCTTGTGCAGAATTCCCCACCTGGGCATATCTATTCCATGCTGGCATGTTTAGAGATCTTCTATTCTCAGAATTTACCGTATGCATATTGGCACCAGCTCTGATTTAGAAAGCTTTTTTTGCTGCCATTTCCATAGACACTGCTAGTTCAACAGCACATTTGAGTATGAGGCAGCTTTTCTGTCAGTAATCGTCTCTGGATTGTCTCATTTCTTAATCCGCACACAAGTCAGTCTCGCAGCATGTCCACGAGAGTGGATCCAAACTGCCAATTCTTTACTAATCCCCATACTGCTGCTACAAATTGTGGAATATTTTTACCCTCTTCTTGACTACGTTGAGGAAATCTGAATCTTCCTGCAATGATTATAGTTTGGGCAAGAAGTGTTCTTCAAGGGTCTTAGTCGATTCTTTGTTTTATTTTCCCAGGCTTTGCAGGATGAACAAGACTTGGCAATAGGTTGAAGGTTTTCCATCCGATGACACTCAAGAAATTTGCTACTTTAATGCCATCCAGTATCCTGTTTGAAACAAGGTAATATTGCAATCTCTCTTCATAGGAACTCCGATTCTGGATTCTCAACGAATGATTCCATAGCACCACCTTTTTCCACCATCGCAGTTACATCTTCTTGAGTTGTAGATCTTTCTTTAATCTTTCCTCCCCTTTATTGTTTTGCCAATTTAAGTTGTATTATTTATTTTGTTGTTTCTTAAAATATATTCATTCTTTGGTTGGGCTGTGACTTCAGGAAAAAATTTTTTTTTGCAAATACCAATCTGTTTTCAGAAAGCAAATTTCAGCTTTCGTCCAGCTTAATGTTGGTTCCTATCACATACATTTTCTTTTTAGGCAGTAACTTCCCATGAAGTCTCATGGCTTCAGGTTAAACAGGGGCAAGGAAACTTCCTGTTGATTCCCGCATACCGGCCACCATCAGCTGATGAATCAGTACTCCTCCATGTTGAACACCACTTGAAGAAGCACTGAGGGTGGCAAGGGTGCAGAATATGCTCTGGGAGGGGGACTTCAATGTCCATCACCAAAAGTGGCTCGGTAATACCACCACAGACCGAGTTGGCCAGGTCCTAAAGGACATAGCTGCTAGACTGGGACTGCAGTGGATGGTGAGGGAACCAACAAGAGGGAAAAACATACTTGACCTCATCCTCACCAATCTGCTGGCTGCAGATGCATATGTACATGACAATATTGGTAGGAGTTGTGAGCTTCTGGCTGTTGTTGAATAAAGGGTCAAGAGTTCTCTCCTTTCCCAAGACACGTTTATTTTCCTTGGACACACTCTAAACAAAACTCTCTCACCACACCACACCAAACAAGTGCCACCTGCAACCCCTTTACATATCAGTGTTAATTATTGGATACTTAACATCAATAAGATATCTAATTGAATTGTCTCTTGACCCATTCCTAACAGGAGTGACCACCACACAATCATTGTCGAGACAAAGTCCCGCCTTCACATTGAGGATACCTTTGATCATGTTGTGTGGCACCACCACCGTGCTAAATGTGATAGACTTCGAACAGATCTAGCAGCTCAAGAATTGGCATCCATGAGTGGCTATGGGCCATCAGCAGCAGCAGAATTGTATTCAACCACAATCTGCAACCTCATGGCCTGGCATATCCCCATTCTACCATTACCACCAAGGCAGCGGATCAACCCTTGTTCAGTGAAGACTGCAGGAGAACATGCCAGGAGCAACACAAGGTATACCTAAAAATTAGGAGTCGATCTGGTGAAGCTATGACAGTGGACTACATGTGTGCCAAATAGCATAAGCTGCAAGTAATAGAGCAAAGCAATTCCACAACGAACCCATCAGGTAAGCTCTGTAGTCCTGCCACATCTAACCGTGAATGGTGGTGGACAATTAAACAATTCACTGGAGGAGAAGGCACTACAAATATCTCCATCCTCAGTGATGGAGGAGCCCAGCACATATGTGCAAAAGACAAAACTGAGACATTCGCAGCAATCTTCAGCCAGAAGTGCTGAGTGGATGATCCATTTTAGTCTCCTCCGGATGTCCCCAGCATCACAGATGTCAGTATTCAGCCAATATGATTCACTCCATGTGATATCAAGAAACGGCTGAAGACACTGGATGCTGCAAAGGCTATGGGCCCGCCTGACAGTATTCCAGCAAGAGTGCTAAAGACTTGTGCCCTAGAACTTGCCGCACCCCTAGCCAAGCTGTTCCAGTACAGCTACAACACTGGCATCGACCCGGTAATGTGTAAATTTGCCCAGGAGGTTTGTCCTGTACACAAGAAACAGGACAAATCCAACCCAGCCAATTACCGCCCTATCAGTCTACTCTCCATCATCAGCAAAATGAAGGAAGGAGTCATCAACAGTGCTAACAGGCAGCACTTACTCAGCAACAACCTGCTCACAGATTATTAGTTTGGTTCTGTCAGGGTCACTCAGCTCCTGACCTCGTTTGGCCTTGATTCAAGCATGGAGAAATTGCAATCAGATGTAACAGTATTACAATTAAATAAGGGTAACTACAAAGGCTTATGGGAGGAGCTAGCCAGAGTTGATTGGAAAAGGAGCCCAGCAGGGAAGACAGTGGAACAGCAATGGCAGGAGTTTTTGGGGGTTATTAGGGAGGCACAACAAAAATTCATCCCAAGGAGGAGGAAACATGCTAAGGGGAGGACAAGGCATCCATGGCTGACGAGGGATGTCAAGGACAGCATAAAGGCTAAGGAGAAAGCATACAAAGTGGTGAGGATTAATGGGAAACCAGAGGATTGGGAAGGTTTTAAAAGCGAGCAGAGGACAAATAAAAAAACAATAAGGGGGGAGAAGATGATTACGAGTTCAAGTTAGCTAGTAATATAAAGGAAGCTGGAAGAGATTTTTTCAATATATAAAAGGTAAGAGAGAGGCAAAAATAGACATTGGACCACGAGAAAATGTGGCTGGAGAAGTAATAATAGAAAACAAAGAAATGGCAGACAAAATGAATAGTTACTTTGCATCAGTCTTCATGGTGGAAGACACCAGTGGGATGCCAGGGCTCCAGGAGAACCAGGGGGCAGAGGTGAGCACAGTGACCATTACTAAGGAGAAGGTTCTAGGGAAACTGAAAGGTCTGAAGGTGGATAAGTCACCTGGACCGGATGGACCACACTCCATGGTCCTAAAGGAGATAGTTGAGGAAATTGTGGAGGCATTAGTGATGATCTTTCAGGAATCACTGGAGGCAGGAAGGATCCCTGAGGACTGGAAGGTGGCTAATGTAACACCACAGTTTAAGAAGGAAGGGAGGCAGAAGATGGGAAATTATAGTCCTGTTAGCCTGACTTCGGTCATTGGTAAGATTTTAGAGTCTGTTATTAAAGATGAGATCACGAAGCACTTGGAAGTGCATGGTAAAATAGGACTGAGTCAGCACGGCTTTGTCAAACGGAGGTCATGTCTAACAAATCTGCTGGAGTTCTTTGAGGAGGTAACAAGCAGGTTAGACAAAGGAGAACCAGTGGATGTGATTTATTTAGATTTCCAGAAGGCCTTTGACAAGGTGCCGCATAGGAGACTGTTAAATAAGTTAAAAGCCCATGGTGTTAAGGGGAAGATCCTGGCATGGATAGAGGATTGGCTGACTGGCAGAAGGCAGAGAATGGGGATAAAGGGGTCTTTTTCAGGATGGCAGCCGGTGACTAGTGATGTGCCTCAGGGGTCTGTGCTGGGACCACAACTTTTTACAATATACATTAATGAACTAGAAGAAGGTACTGAAGGCACTGTTGCTAAGTTTGCAGATGATACAAAGATCTGTAGAGGGACAGATAGTATTGAGGAAGCAAAGGGGCTGTAGAAGGACTTGGACAAGCTAGGAGAGTGGGCAATGAAGTGGCAAATGAAATACAATATGGAAAAGTTTGAGGTTATTCACTTTGGAAGGAGGAATCTAGGCATAGACTATTTTCTAAATGGGGAAATGCTTCAGAAAGCAGAAGCACAAAGGGACTTGGGAGTCCTTGTTCACGATTCTCTTAAGGTTAATGTGCAGGTTCAGTCGGCAGTTAAGAAGGTAAATGCAATGTTAGCATTCATGTCAAGAGGGCCAGAATACAAGACCAGGGATGTACTTCTGAAGCTGTATAAAAGCTCTGGTCAGACCCCATTTGGAGTATTGTGAGCAGTTTTGGGCCCCATATCTGAGGGAGGATGTGCTGGCCTTGGAAAGGGTCCAGAGGAGGTTCACAAGAATGATCCCTGGAATGAAGAACTTGTCATATGAGGAACGTTTGAGGACTCTGGGTCTGTACTTGTTGAAGTTTAGAAGGATGAGAGGGGATCTTATTGAAATGTACAAGATAGTGCGAGGCCTGGATAGAGTGGATGTGGAGAGGATGTTTCCAGTAGGAAAAACTAGAACCAGAGGACAACATCTCAGATTAAAGGGACGATCCTTTACAACAGAGATGAGGAGGATTTTTTTTAGCCAGACGGTGGTGAATCTGTGGATCTCTTTGCCGCAGAAGGCTGTGGAGGCCAATTCACTGAGTGTCTTTAAGACAGAAATAGATAGGTTCTTGATTAATAAGGGGATTAGAGGTTATGGGGAGAAGGCAAGAGAATGGGGATGAGAAAATATCAGCCATGATTGAATGGCGGAGCAGACTCAATGGGCCAAGTGGCCTAATTCTGCTCCTACGTCTTATGGTCTTATGGTCTCTGCTGGTTGGAGTCACATGTGGCACAAAGGAAGATGGTTGTGGTGATTGGAGGGCAATCATCTCGACTCCAGGACATCACTGTAGGTGTTCCTCAGGGTAGTGTCCTGGACCCACCCATCTTCAGCTGCTTATCAATAAGGTCCTAAGTGGGGATGTTTGCAGATGACTGCACAATGTTCAGCACAATTTGTGACTCCTCAGATAATGAAGCAGTCCATGTCCAAATGCAGCAATGCCTGGACAGTATCCAGGCTTCGGCTGACAAGTACCAAGTTACATTTGCGCCACACAAGTGCCAGGCAATGACCATCTCCTACAAGAGAGTATCTAACCACTTCCCCTTGACATTCAATGGCATTACCATCGCAGAATTACCAACAATCAACATCCTGGGGGTTACCAGTGATCAGAAACTGAACTGGACTTGGCACATCAATACTGTGGCTACCAAGGCAGGTCAAACACTAGGAATCCTACGGTGAGTAACTCACCTCCTGACCCATCAAAGCCTGTCAACCATCTACAGGGCACAAGTCAGGAGTTTAATGGAATACTCTCCACTTTCCTGGATGGGTGCAGCTCCAACAACACTCAAGAAGCTCAACACTATCAAGGACAAAGCAGCCAGCTTGATTTCTCCCTCTACCACAAACATTCAAACCCTCCACCACCGAAAACACTGGCAGCCATGTGTTCCATCTACAAGAAGCACTGGAGTAACTCACCAAGGTTCCTTAGACAACACTTTCCAAACCTATGACCACTACCATCTAGAAGGACAAGAGCAGCAGATACCTGGCAACCCCACCACCTGGAGATTCCGCTCCAATTCGCTCACCACCCTGACTTGGAAATTCTCCCAAGTGCCTCTGATGACATCACTACATAAGCACGTGGCACATTAAACAGAGGGCATTGGGTACAACACACAACAGCTGGTAAGGTTTATGGCAGAGTTGGCTTCTCGAACCAGGTGACAGACTTATTCTAAAAGAAAGAGGGAGAGAGAGAGAGCAGCCTTCAGCCTGTTTCCTCTGCTGAAGACTTCCTTGACACATCCTGTGTCACTTTCAATCTCTCTCTTATGGCTTGGCAGCCTTCCCTTGAAATTGTTCATCCATTGTTTACTTCCAAAGGGTTTTTGGTGTGTTCATTTGTGGGAACCATTGTTTGAATATCCAAAACATTGCATTTTTTATACCTCTTCCATTAGACAGTTATCAGTTTTGATAGGTGTCTGGATTATATGAAATGTCCCTCTCTTCACTCCCCTGAGGTTGGTTTGTGTGTTTCTCACCTTCACCTTTAGAATGTGTCTTTGCATTTTAGGCAGTTTGCTCTGTCTCAGTTGAAATTGCAAAATTTCTTGCAAGCTTCTGGATGCAATTATTCGGAATAGAATTAGTAGTCACATGGAAAATATGGGCAGATTCGGAAGGTTGAGCATGGATTTCTAAAGGGGAAGCCTCTAATTAGTTAGAGATTGTTCAGGAGGTAACAAATAGGGTTGATGAGGATAATGGTGCTGTAGTGGACTACATAGACTTTCAAAAGACATTTGATACAGTGCCATACGGAAGCCTGGTGTGAAAAGTTATAGCTCATGGAATAAAAGGGACAGTAGCAACATGGATGCAAAATTACCTGAATAATAAGAAGCAGAAGGTAATGGTCAATTGATATATTTCAGGTTGGTGGAAGCCCTGTAGTGGTGTTTCTCATGGGTCGGTCTTGGGACCCTTGTTTTTCTGATAGATATAAATGATCTAGATCTTGTCCTGTAGCATTCAATTTCAAGTTTGCCAATCATGAAAAAACTTGGAAGTATTGTGAACTGTGAAGAGGACTGTATAGAATTTCAAAAGAACATAGATAAGTTGGTGGAGTGGACCGAGAGGGAGCAGATAAAGTTCAATGCAAAGAACTGAGGTGATGCATTTTAGTCGGAAGAACATGGAGATAAAATATAAAATAAGGGGTAAAATTCTGAAAGGGTGCAGGAGCAGAGGGACTTGAGTGTTTATGTGCATTGATCATTGAATTTCTTTAGTCTCACCTGCAGATCCCCATGCTTTCCTCACTTCCTTGGCCGTCGGCTGCTTCTGGATGGTCCTGAGATCCAATGGGAGAAGTCTAACCTTGTGGAAGATAAGTGGTTGTGTCTGGCAGGGTCCCAGATGCTGGTTGCATTTTCGGGGTCACAAGAGGGTTCTGTGAGGACAGGTCTACCTTTCAGTGCGTTCGGGTACTCGCGTCGGAGCTTCGCCATTTTGGGGGTCTTTAGTCTGGGTTTGGGTTGCTGGCAAGGACTTCCTGGGTCAGGTTGGGACCGGTCCGACGTTTGGTTCTAGCGTTGGTGGTCTGGTTGGACGCTCCTGGAATCGGGTCTTGGAGTAGGCCTGATCTTGCTGCCATGTGGGTTCTCCTCCTTTCCTCTATCTGCTGTTAAGTCAGGACGCTGGGCGGGCCTCTCCGGCCAGGTTGCTGGGTGGGCATCTCCAGGTTGAGTCGGGCCTGGTCTCTTGGTCGGGAGCCGGGTTGGACATTCCGGGAGCTGGACCGGATGCTCCGGGGAACGGGCCGCTTCCCAGGTCAAGTCGGACACTCCGAGAGCCGGGTCTGGTCGTATTTCCGAGTGGGCATCATCCATTTGCAGGTTGAGGCCAGGGTCAGGTCATTAGAGGAGCCCTACCGGGTTGGGTCATGTCATGTGGGCCAGCCCACGGACGTCAGAGGACCTTCAGACCTGTAAATAAACATAAAATAAAGCTTTGGGTATTCTAGGCTTTATTAATAGGGGCATAGAGTAAAAAAGCAAGGTGATTATGCTAAATCTATACAAGGCACTAATTAGGCCTCAGCTGGAGTATTCTGTGCAGTTCTGGGCGCCACAATATAGGAAGGATGTGAATACACTGGAGAGAGTGCAGAAAAGGTTTACAAGAATGGTTCCAGGGATGAGGAACTTAGTTAAGCGGATAGATTGGAGGAGTTGGGACTGTTCTCCTTGCAGAGAAGAAGACTAAGAGGAGGTTTGATAGAGATGTTCAAAATGACAAGGGTGCTGGCAGAGTAGGTAGGGAGAAACTGTTCCTGTTTGTTCAAGGATCAAGAATGAGCAGACATAGATTTAAAGTGATTTGAAAAAGCGGCAAATGTAATGTGAGAAAGTTTTTTCACACTCTTTGAGTCTGGAATGTGCTACCTAGAAGTGTGGTAGAAGCGGGTACAATCGGGGCATTCAGGAGGGCATTCGACAATTATTTGAATAGTAACATTGTGCAGGGAAAAGGCAGCGGAATGGCACTAAACCATAATGCCCATTTGGAGTGCCGTGCAGACATAATTGGCCAAATGGCTGCCTTCTGCACCATAACAATTCTGTGATTCTGTGAGTTGAAAGTTTAAAAAGTATATTGTCAAAAATAAAGAGAGCCTGTAATAATCCTATGTTGTGTTACAGTATATGCTACTGTTTTACAGTAAATACTATGCCAAGTTAAGAGACATTCATTAGAGGGAACACTTCACAAGGACATGCAAAATGCTTGACTCTCATTGTCCTAGGTGTACTCAGAATTAAACATTTGAATATCCTAGTGTCATGTGTAGCATTTGTTATTTAAATACAGACAGACAAAACCTACAACAGAAATGCAACTTGTTTAATCAGTACACAATACATATAACCACTGCAAAGACTGAATCTTTATGCTGGACCTTATCTTCTTCAGGTTGCTTAGGCCTACTAACCACCTCTTCTTGCAGTTGCATCACAAAAGGTTGCCAAACTTTCAGCAGAGCTCTTCTGTTTCTCCTTCAGACATCGCCTTCATCCATGGTGATGAGATATGAATTTGTACCTGCTTGTCGCAGTACCTCCGCATACTTTGACGATGCATTCCCTTCGAAATCTTCCAGTTAGACCTTGTCATCTGGCTGCAATGGTTGGGAGTCTTTTCGTGGATCTATTGTAAAATCCCTTTTGCCTCCTTTTGTGAGAGATCAGTTGCCTTTCTACATATGGTTCACTGGTTCTTGAGGAATATAGGACAAGGTGATTCTCAGTTGCTTATTCATCAGCAACTGAGCTGGTGAAAGCCATTGATTAGTGGTGCAGAACAATTACTCAGGAGCGCGGGATAGGTGAGGTCTCGGCTATCAATGGCTTTTTTCTAATTGTTCAACAATATGAACCTCCTCAGCCTTTCCATTAGACTGAGGGTACAGAGGACTTGAGGTGACATGTTTGGAATCATACTGACATGCAAACTCTGTCCACTCATAACTATCGAAACAGGGATCATTGTCACTAATGACTACATTCGGTATCCCATGGTGCCCATAAATCTTTTAAACATTCTTAATGACACATCTGGCCATGGAATTCAATAGCTGTGCTATTTCCGGATAATTAGAAAAGTAGTCAATGACGAGAAGGTATTCCTTTCCATTCAGGTAAAATAGATTCATGCCAACCTTCTGCCATGGAGTTGGGACGATCTCACACATCTGCATCAGCTCCTTGCTTTGTTTACGCTGAAACTTTTGACAGATTTCGCAGTTACCCACCATCATTTCAATATCATGGTTTATCCCTGCCACTAAACTGCATCCCTGGCTCTACGCGGGCCCTTTTCTATTCCCAAGTGCCCTTCATAGAGTTCATTGATCATTGATCTTAATGATTGAGGAATTATAAACCTTTGTTATCGAAGCAAAAATCTATTTGAGTCACTTAACTCTGCTCGTACGTTGTAAAATCTTGAGCAGGATCCTTTGGACCATCCATCGTAGAGATATGTTCTCACCTTTCGCAAGACTTGTCTTGGTAGTTTCTTCCTTTATTAGTTTTGACTTATTGTCTGATACCGGCAGAGACTCAATGACAAGGTTCACATGGACTTGAACGTCCTCATCCAACTTGTGCACCTCTTCTATGCCTGTAGCCCGAGATAATCTATTAGCAGTAATGTGATGCTTGCCCGTTGTTTAAATCAGCTCAAAGTCATAGCGTTTTAGCTTCATGATCATTCACTGAATCCTGAAGGGCAGCTTGTTAAGATGTTTCTTAATTATTGTGACCAGTGATCTGTGGTTAGTTTCCACTCCAAACTTTGGAAGATCATATACATTAGCATGGGTCCCGAAGGTTGGCCCGGAAAAAAAGTTTGAAAAAAACTGATACACGTAGTCATGGAACACGTAGTAATGGTAAGACCATTAAGCAACCTGAGGCATTCCTTTTTCAATTTGTCCATATCTGCATTCCATATCAGACATTGATCTGGATGCATATGCTACTGGAAGCAAGTTTGTTTCCAGATCTTGTTGGAGTAGGACCGCTCCCAAACCATCCTTTGATGCGTCCGTCAAATTTTTGTCTTTGTCGCTGGGTCGAAAAACATCAGGACTGGTGCTGTTGTCAATGATACTTGCAATGCTTGCCATTTTTGTTCATGTCTAGTAGACCATTGGAACACTGCATCTTTCTTGATAGTTTCTTGGAGGTGTGCCATTTTAGCTGCAAGTTTGGGAATAAATTTGTCCACAAAATCTATCATCCTTAACATTCTTAGTATATCTTTTTTGTCATTGGGACGTCCCTATATTTGATCTTGATCAGGCTGAATGCCTTGTGCAGACAGCTTGTCTCCCAGGAAGGTGATGCTGTCCACACCAATTTGATATTGTGTCCTGTTCAACTTCAAGCCATTCTTTTTAGTGCTCTTCAGGACCCTGAGAAGCCTTTTGTCATGTTCTTCCTGGGTTGAACCCAGATGATTATGTCATCAACATAAACTCTGACTCCTGGAATCCTTTCAACTATGTGCTCCATGGCATAATGAAAAATTTCTGAAGCAGAAATTATGCCAAATGGCATCCTTAAGAAGCAATATCTACCAAAGGGTATGTTGAACGTACATAGCTTTGTGCTTTCTTTGTCTAACCTGAGTGCCAGAAGCCTTGTGATGCATCTAACTTACGGAAACAAGTTGCTCTTGCCACCTTGCATGTTACTTCCTCCTTTTTTTAGTATAGGGTAATGTTCTCTTTTAATGTTGAGGTTCAACTTGTTAGGGTTCAGACAGAGTCGTAGGTCTCCATTACGTTTCTCGACACAAACCATAGAGATTACCCAGTCTGTAGGTTCTTCTATGTGCTTAATTTCACCTAAAGCTGTCATTCATTCTAACTCAGCATTCAATTTGACTCTCAATGGAGCTGGTACACGTCTCAATGCATGAATCATAGGCTTCGCATTCTCCTTTAATTGGATTTTCTATGTCTAAGGTCATGTGCCAAAACTTTGAAATATCTCAGGAAATTCCTTCAGTATGGAATCTACCGATGCATGTTGTCTGGGTGCAGTGCTGTCTGCACTGTAAACCAGCTTAACTAGCTGAAGTGCCTCACATGCTTCTACTCCTAGCAGAGATTCGCATTTTGCCACTACAATTGAAAATTTTTAGTGTGAACTCTGTTTTTCACATTGACATCGAGCTTACTTGCTCCTAAAGGCATAATTTCATTTCCGTTGTAGTCTCTTAACAATACTGTTTTGTTTACTACCTGCAGTTTAATTCTCAGCTCCTTTAAATCTGAAATTTCTGAGGTTGGCCCACGCACCTGTATCGAGTTTGAATGTTATTAATCTGCCATTAATCATTAATGACGCTGTCCATTTGTCTTTTGGAGTATTTGTATTTAATGCACTATTGCTGCAAAATGTCACAAAAGCATTGTCCTTTGACATGACTTGACTATCTTTGTCTTCACTGGGAATCATGTTGACAAAAATTGTGTACTCGAGGCACACTTCATCAACTGTGTTGATAAATTTTGTTTGTTCTGCTTTTTTCCTGGAAAAGCATTGTGTTCCAAAATGATTTCTGCCGTTATAGTTGGAGCATATCTTTCCAAGCGCTGGACATTGTGGTGGCAAATGTCGTTTGCCGTATTGCAGGCATGAAATGGAGGATCAAGTCAGTCGCTCAAAATGGCTGCTTGCACTGTGAGCACGTTTTTTATTCGAGTGCATCACCAGACTAATGGCGTCGGCCACCTCTTGTTAAAATGCCGAAGGTTCAATGTCCTGATCTGCATTGCTGCAAGCTTGCGAGCATGACATTTTAAAAAATAAATTTAGAGTACCCAATTCACTTTTTCCAATTAAGGGGTAATTTAGCATGGCCAATCCACCGACACTGCACATTTTTGTGTTGTGGGGGCAAAACCCACGCAAACACAGGGAGAATGTGCAAACTCCACACAGATGACACAGAGCAGGGATCGAACCTGGGACCTCGGCACCATGAGGCAGCAGTGCTACTCACTGCGCCAGCGTGACCTATTTTAATAGCTTCATCAAGTTGAAGCTCACAGGGACGTGTACACTACTTTGCTTCCTGAAGTAAATAACCACGAGTGCCATTCCATCTGTGGGGACCAGTGCTGAACCAAGTGCTCATCCAAGGCAAAGGGGATAGGTCCCAATGACTTGGGTACCTTGGGAACCTGCACATTAAAGTGAGACTAGCTTACTTGCTTTAAGTTGTAAATTTGCCAAAAAGTGATCCCGCCCGCAATGGGCGGGATTTAGATCGCAATGTCTCGCATTAGATTTTGTGAGACATTGCAAGCTGGGTAGGTCCCAGGAGCAAATGTACCGATCCTACAACTGGCTGATTAGGAACATCTGCCTTGGACTTCTGCTGCAGTATTCTGAGTATAGATTCATGAGACTACTACATCACATCCTGTCCCGTTGGTAGTGATTGATGGCAATTTAAGAAATGCTTCCTTAAAGGTATATGTACATCATATTACAACATGTCAGCTTCTTGAATATTCACTGGCCTCCACAATGTACGAGTATCATCGCCTTGCAGATTGCTGCTACATCCAGGCTTTCCATCCCAGTAGTGAGCAAATAGGCCTTGAATCCTAACATTCAGGGATCCCATGGCATGGATGGATCTTATGGCAAAGAAAGGAAAGGTTTAGGAATTTGTAACTTTAAATGTCTTTTCCATCATCCTAATTGCCCACTTCATTGTATATTTTATATCTTGGATCTATGCAGGGATTAAATTAGTTTATACGTGGCATCAGTTTTTTTTTACATTGCTTTAAAATATCTATTCCGTACTTCAGCTCTCATTTCCAGCTCTTACTTCAACATTACTTACTTTTCCCTAAGCCCACAACCAACCTTAACCAATCAAGAACAGTGAGCATCAATGTTAAACACTCACATAATCAAACCCAGAACAATTGAACACTGTAAACTAGTCTCTATAAATAGTATTAGTTTAGGGTCCTTCCTTCCTGCTGTTAAGCACATGTTCTGCCGTGTGAGATTATAAGAGGGTATTTGTTGATGTGTTGAGCTCCAAAACCAGTTCTGTTGGTATCAAATTAGCATTACACAATGATTGACATCAGGATCTGCCTCAAGTTTTACTTCAGTTTCACCAATGTGCTAATAGGTGTGATTCACTTTAAAATAAACAAGCATACCCTGGACACCATTTTGGAGGCAAAATGCCACGGTAAAAACGGGCACAAATGTGCCCCATTTTGTGTTGGATGCATATTAATATCGAATATGTCCATTCATGATACTGTATGACATAGCACCTATAAACCATCTTACTGAAAATTGAGATGCATTGAAATATTCATAAGAATTGTAATGTGTACAAATAGGCAAGTTTTAGGTCGACAGTAATTACTTGCTAGAACAGTATCAGGATTCGTATTATGATTTGATTGCACACAACTCTTTTCATGAACTCAAAACAACAATATTAATGCCACAAAATGACTGAATATAGCAAACAATATAAGACAGCATTTGATTCATAATTAACATAACAAAAGTCAAAAGGTATATTCTGACACCTCAGTTATCCTAATTATTCAAAGTAGTTCAGTTTTATATTTCCCAAGCAGTATCACTGGCCCATTAGTCAGATCAGAGAGTATGGAAGTGCCGTGCTTTTAAGAATTATTATGTTCAGTCTTACTGTTGGATTCATTAAAATAGTAGGTCATAGTACAGGAGAAATGACAATTTTTCACTCTGCGCTCAAGGACATTGTACGACGGTTAGCTTTGGGACACTTATGCACACATATTCTTATATAACTAGAATAACATGAAACTTCCATTCTTCCTTACAGAACATCTGTCAATGTTAAAATAATTTGAGCATTATATATTTCACTGAACCTTCACAAATACTGCAGACTCAAGGTAGGATATAAAGACAATAGGCAGAGACTAAGGATCTATGCAAAGACAATATGACCATGCACCACATAATTCAGATGTGCTATAGGCATGATCAAGTAATAGATTTGTGATACATGTATGTGAGCATACATATATGCTAATTAAAAATTAGAACAATATATAAAATGGGCAAAATTCTTGGTTAAGTATAAAGATGTTTATAACATTTGATCCACCCTCGCACTCTTTCTGAAGTAAATTATGGATGAAAGGTTAACTATTCATATGGTTAATGGAGGTCTGTGGGTAAATACTGTGAATCTTAACTACTATCCTTAATCATTCACTATTTTCTTTACAAAAAAAACTGAAGCATAGAACAGATGAGAACTACCCTTATTTGAGACAGACTCAGGGCAGGTAAATTTTTGTGGGAGGAGCATTGACCTGGTGTGTGATAATATAAATCTTGTTGCTATGTTAAGGAGACACTAGATAAAGCAAAATGCTTAGACGAATAGCACCGAGATCAAAGGGAAGGATAGGAAGCCAGCTTTGACTTTCTGAAGAGAAATAACTATGGGATGACCCCAGAACATTTTATGGTGCAGGAAGAAATTTAATGACTGGCTTCCCCTGACCCTTCCTGTATGGCATGCTGTGAGGGGAGGTATCAGGTGAACCTGAGATGGAAACAGGAGTGAGTGAATAAGCTTCAGCCCGGGATCACAGTTAAGGAGCTCTGCACATGTTGGTAACTAGTTGATAAACAAAGCACCAGAGTGCTGGAAGGCTCAGGAATGAAAGTCAAGCCTGGCAGTGGGCTGTAGCTGGAAATGACTGAGGGCGCGATTCTCCATCCTCATTGCGCGCTCGCTTGAGCGAAACAAGGTCTGTGTATAGTGGGAGAGGCCAAAAACGAGAACCGCGCCAGGCAGTTTGCGATGCAACCGGCCTGATCCCATAAGCGAAATCAGGATCTCGGCGTAGAGTGGCAAGAAACAAATTATCACCACTTAAGCTCTATTTCTATAAAATTAACAGGAGCCACCCCTTATCCACCGGCCTCCTATCATTCATCGACCTCCCCAGCAAGTGCTCACACTGACATCAATTAGTACTCCTTTTTAAAAATGTGAACCTGGTGGAATGGCTTCTGTGGAGAGCTGAGGTGGTGAGTAGCCATCTTTGTGCACAGGCAAAGAGCCCAGGGTCACTGGGTTTGCCACCACAATGCTTGGCAGGAGGTGGGGGACCCTCAGCTGGGAGGATGGAGGGGGGAGGCGCTTGAGGGGGCAACTGGGGGGCAACCGCTTGCAGCACCACTATGCCAACCACTGGATCATACAAATTCCGGAGGCAACCCTTGTCCCTGCTCGTCTGCCCCACCAACCACCTGCAACCCCCACTGACTGCCAAGGCCTCTGACCATACACCTGAGGTAATTGCTAATAGAAAATTGGCAATTGTGGTTAAGTGAGCACCTCACCCAACCTGAGTGGATTCCCATGGGTGGGCAGGCCACTAGTAGGTGGGAGTCATTGCCTAGCATTCTAATGAGAATGTGATGCCTGGACACTGTGCCTAAACACTGCGGAAGGCAACACCACACGAGCAGCAGCCAACACCCAAACACCTAGAAGGTGGGACACAGCTCCAAGGACATGTCCACAACCAGAGGGTGGGTGAGTACATGGGGAGGGGACCAGTGGCCGGTCCAGGTGACGGTATGAGCGGGTGTCCGGGATACAGGGTCTGGGGTCCAGTGAGGGGAGCCCACTGCGGTCAGGTGTGCATGGGCAGGGTGTTCTGGGTGGGGGGGAGGGAAGGGGATCAATGGGTGAATGGAGGGTCCTGGGGTGGGAGCCACAGCTGTCTGTCAGTCTAACACCCTCTCTCAATGCCTTACAGATATTGAACATTATGGTAGGGATTTTGGACCACTGCTAGGCCAGGCAGCCAGACGCCGGAGACGGCAACAGCAGCAGGTGCTTGGGATGCCTGACCATGTTCCGGACCCCACCCCACGCCCTGATGACCCGGCCGCCTATCAGGCCAGGAGGGACCCAGAGGGGGAGTCATGTGATGGCCTGGGGTGTACAGACGTCGCTGGTCGTTCGAACAGATGAGCGTTCGAACAGACAGCGCAGGCTGCTTGACACTCCGCCTCAATAAGCCACCTGTACCATGTCCTTGCAGACTTAGCACCACGTGAAGGCGGAGGACACCCGCTCCCGGTGGCCGTCAAGGTCACTGCAGCTCTGAGCTTTTACAACTTAAATCATTCCAGGACTCGAGCAGGGACCTGTATGGCATCTCACAGGCCACAGTCCGCAGGTATATCCCACAGGTCACGGATGCCCTGTTGGCCCAGAAGGAAAACTAAATCATCTTTCCCATGGACCAAGCACGGGAAGCAGCCCGGGCAGCAATTTCTCTGCCATTGCCGGGATGCCCCACGTCCAAGGGGTAATAGAAGCCACACATGTTGTCCTGCGCTCGACCGGGCCATCTGGGAGTGCCCTGCATTTATAGAAAAGAGTCCCACTCCCTGAACTTGCAGCTTGTGTGTGGCCACCAAATGAAGATCATGCACGTGTGTGCCCTCCTCCCTGGGAGTGTCCATGCCAGCTACATCCTGGAGCATAAGAGGTACCATTGAGGACCTGGCTACTGATCCCAGTACAGAGTCCGGAGACCGAAATGGGGACCCGGTACAATGAGGCCCTCTTGGCCACTCGGACTGTGATTGAGCGTTGCATTGGACTCCTCAAAATGCGGTTCCAATGGCTCGACTGCTCCAGTGGTGCCCTCCAGTACACCGGCCGGAGGGTCGTCCGCTTTGTGGTTGTCTGCTGTGCACTCCACAAACTCGCACAGCAGCGGGGTGACGAGCTGGAGTTGGTGATGCGGAACATGTGGCCACCGAGGAGGAGGAGGAGGGGGACGACAATTATGAGTTGGAGCCGGACCTGCAGGGACTGGAGGATGAGTCCAGGGATGAACCGGAGGAACAGCCAGAGGCTGCAAGACAGGTGGTGGGGCGAGGGTCCCGCAAGCCCGGTGGGCCGGTGCCCTCATACTGGCCCGATTCACTGAGGACGTGGCCTGGACCATCACTCCAACACTCCCAGGGAATGTGTCACATCCCTCCAAGGTGCTGGGATTGTGTTGACACCGTCAGAGGGTCACTCTTGAGGGCAGTGGGGGTGATGATAACCTGCAGAGAACTGAGCGCCTATGCTCCTCAATCCATGCCATCGTCTGACCTCTGCCTGTCTGCTGAGTGCTCGCTCACACCCATCATGTGCATGTGGTGTAACCGGGGAGGTGGGGATGGTGGGATGCCTGCAGAGATGGGCCAGAGATTCAACGGTCAACCCGTACTGTGGATAAAAGTAACAGAGGCATCATACCGGTTGTGCACAAGGGTGTTTATTGTGTGTAACAATTCCGAACTCTCCCAATGGTGTTGCCCCACCCCTCTCCCACACCCTCACCCCCTGCCCCGGTGCCCTCAGTGATCCTCGATGTGCTTTGCCTTCCGAGCAGCTCTGCCGCCACATCTAGGTATGTCCCTGGGTGCACATCAGAGGTGGAGGCAGCCAGCTGCTTACCAGGTCCCGTGGCCTTCGATGGCCCTGGAGGGGGTCCTTGAGAGTCTCTGGGGCCAGAGGGCCTCGGCTCACTTGTCAGCGGCACATGTCACCCTGTTCCAGGTGCTGACTGTGAGATGCAGCCTCATCAGAGGGGTGGAACTCGGGGAGCAGCTGGCCACTGTCACCACTCCATGGGACAAATACGGGTTTGCACCCAGCGCCCCCTCCTCCCGTTTTGTGCCCATATGACCCTGGGCATCACCAAGGGACGGAGGAGCAGCTGGTTTAAGCCCCCACTGCCCCTTCATCGTCTGGCTCTTCCAGCCCTGGTTGTTCTCCATGTTCCTCACCATAGGCGATGTTCCTCAATGACTGGGATATGCTCTACAGCGTTTGAGCCATTCCCATTTGGGAGTGGGACAAGTCCCGCAGAACTCATCAAGGTCAGCCTGGTGACATAGCCCAGCAAGGTGGACATTCTGTCGAGAATCTCAGCCCTTGCTGTCACCGATTGCGCGATACCTTGGACGCCTTCACTACTTGACGTTGTGCATCAGGCTCTCCACTGCAGTCACCACTCGAGCAGTGTTGGCCTCGGTGCCTCATTGCCGACGACACCTCTTGCTCCCCTAGTCTCTGGAACTTCTGCAATTGACCATGGATCTGCTGGAGTGTCGCTGACATCTCCCTCTGAATATCCTGACTGCTCCCTAAGTCTCCATCAGCTCGGGGAATACCTCTTCCACAGGCTCAGCATCAGGCTAGGACCCAGCTGGGTCCTGGGATCCAGCGGAACTCCAATTGCCACCTCGCCTGGGGGTTCCTGCCTCCACCTGATGTGCATCAGTAGCTGTGTCCCAGAAGCCTGACCACTAACAGGTTTGTGTATCTGTGCTGGTGGAGGGTGGGGATGACAGCTGTGACGCTTCGATCGTGTCTTCCTCAGTGCTCCCCTCTGAGGTGTTCTCCTGGGAGACTGGATAAGAGACCGCCCAGGATGGGCCGGCGCTGTCGGCTGGAGGACATGCGGGAGAATGGACATGAGGTCAGTGGGAAGGATGGGTCAGTCAGGAAGGCAATAATGACTCATGTTTGATGGGACCTCCGGGTGGAACCCAGTGTTTCCTCACCTTTGCGGCATCCGGCAACCTCCGTGTTGGTGACCGCTCAGTCCTCGGCCATCCCAGTCACCTCCAGGGCCCAGTCCTTGAAGGAAGTGAGGATTCTTATCTCCGGCACTCCACCGCCAGTCTGGGCCCTCTCCCGACAGTTGTGGGGGAGCTTTTCCTGAGGAGACACAGAGAGGGCATCGTTAGCCACTCACAAGGTTCACAGTGGTGGGAGGGGGGGTTTCAAGGCAGGGTTGGGGGAAGGTTTGAAGAGAGGGAATGGGGGGAGGGTTTCGGGGGTTTAAGATGTGGAGGGAGGGATGGGGGTTGCATGATGAGTTAGGGGGGTAGATGCTCACGTCAGGGGGAAAGGTCTCTGGGCGGGGGGGCATTCGTATCGACTTAGTCATGCTGTCCAGTGTAGGTCGATGACTTTTTCCGGCACTGGAGGCCAGTCCTGGTCACACTCCCTGCGCTCATAGCTGCCAGCACCTCGTCCCAGGCAGCACTAGATGCCCTGTGACTTGGCGGTACAGGACATCCGTCCTGGCCTCCACTGCGTCTAGGAGCCTGACCAGATCTGCAACCCCGTATCTTGGGGCCAGTCTCTTGGGCACCAATGTTGCGAGCTCGCTGGGGTTGGCTGTGCAAAAGCTGTTTAAGTATTGCTTGACCTTGTTCGAGGGGGGCTGACGAGCGCGATGCCGGCGAACCAGCTGGCGAGCCTTCATTTGCAGCGTGAAGCCTGTGGGGCCTTGTTAAGTGGACCAATTAACATTGAATAGCTTTGCCGGCCTCGCAGGGCCGGGCGTCGTGAAGCTTGTGGCAGTTCGCGCTCGCTACAACATGTTGAAATCTTTCCGGAGAATCGGCCCCTTAGTAACAGAAAGATTCGCTGGTGAGAAATCAATTCAATTGAGCCTGAAATGGATGCTTCAAATGGAGCACATACCTCAACAAGGATGTCTTATGCCAGCGTAAGATTGAACCTTCGGCTTCATTAGCTTTTATTGGGGTGAACTGTCAACAACTGTCAATTACTCGCTCAGTGCCAATAGATCCACTTTGGACCAACAAATTGCAAAGTTTGTAAGTAACTGCCAGGAGGAATGGGGGTGGGAGAAACAGTGAATATGATCTTGGAGGCGGGGAACGAGCATTCTGGAAGTCAACTTTACGAGTGCCATGGGCCGAGGGATTAGGATTTCCCTCTAGATCAGGCCTAAATGAAAATATATGCGGTTGTTTTTTTTTTGGGTGCCGGCCATTCAGCAGGCCACATCCTTGTAAGGATGTCAGGACATACCAGTGTCACTGTGGGGTTCTGGTTCCATATTATCGTATGCAAGGAGGCTGACCAGTTTTAGGTGGCGACGCAGAAATTTGGAAAATGGTCAAATCCAAAATTGAGTTTGATGATTTTTCAGGCAGGACAGTGACCTCCCACAATGATCTGGGTTGCACCACATCATAGTAAAGGGGAAAGAAGGCGGTCGCAGTTATTTTTGCTTCTTCTGGGCCAGTAATAACTCTTTAAAATCAATACTGACTTACCTGGTTGGCTCTCACTTGAGCCTGCTATTCTATGGTACTCGGCATTTCAGGTGAAGCTGCCTCCAAGCATGCACCTTAAAATGATTGAATGTACTAGATTCCAGTAACAGACTCCGACCTTTTGCATAGGGATGATCCCAATGCCTGCCTCTTCCAAGAACCTCACACGTTTCTCAAAGTCTGGGAGTAAATATACTGGTCAACATGCATGCAGAATAAAGCCAGAGGGCAGGATGCTACTTCTGTTTAATCTCCCTCACGTGTCCAGTTTTCATCAGGCTTGAAGGGTTAAAATTGACTCAATACCTTTGGATTTGACCTGTCTGGATTTATCCAGTGCTGGGAATCTGTTGATACATATTCTTAATGTGGCTGCAAAAACCTGATTGCAGCCTCACAGTCTTTTCTCGAGTGGATCACTGGATACTAGAGACGGCCCAGCAGTTGAGATATGGCAGTAACTAGCACAGATGAATAAGGTGCCTCTCAGAGCCATTCAAAATCCATGTTACCCAGTCACTTTCCGTTCTGAGCCTGGAGGATGGGTGTCTCAGGAAGTCACAAAGAGTGAGCTGGATTCTCCATCCCGCTGTGCCACATTTCTGGTTCAGCACGCCGGCGGGATTCTCCATTTTGCCAGCTGGTCAATGGGGTTTCCCATTGTGGGGCAGCCCCATGCTGTCGGGAAACCCCTGGGCTGCCGGCAAAATGGAGCATCCCGATGGCGGAGAATGCAGCCCAGTATCTGCAATTGTCGAAGCATCTTATAGCACAGCAGGAGGAGATTAAATAGCCACCTCCATCCTGGAAGCAACCATGGCCCAGCCATCTCACTTCCTTCTGTTACTGGTATAAATAGCCAGGATTATTAGATTAGATAGCAGGGAGACACTCACCATATATAGAGAAGAAATGCAAAACACCAAGTGAAAATTGCTTTGTTACAGAATACTTACTACGATAGCAATAAGTTATTTGATCTTTATTTTCACTTTGAACTGAGACTACATTTGTACTGGGCAGATTTCAGCAGATACATAGTAATGCATGATGGATACTGGTGACTATGATGCTTTAATGGGCAAAACATTGGATGCATGTTTTCAGCAATATTTGTGCTAGAGTGATTTTGACATTTAGTTGACATTGCTCTTTACCATACACTGCCAGATCTGTCGTCTTCTTTGCGGCTGTGGTATAGTAAACACATCTTCAGCCTTGGGCTCATTGTTATCATCCTCCTCAGGGATAGTGTGACCCTCCTACTTCATTTGCTGAATGATAACTCCTCTTCTGACAGAAAATGTGTGCAGCATGCAGCACATCAGTGTCATTGTGTTAATTTTTGCTGAATTGTACAATATAACATCTGTTCATGCAGTGGTATGCCTAGCTTATGCTCTATTAGTATTCTTGTGAAGACATATGACTCATTATATTTGATCTCAGCTGTGGTCTTAGTCTCAGAAATCCACTGAAAACTCACAGCTATGGTACCCAAGTATGGTCACATGGAACAAAACCTGTGAACCTCAGAGTTTTTACAGTGAATTTTTCTTTACTCAGGGTGATTGGCCACTGACCAAATAGAAAGGTTGTCTTTATTTTGATCGACTCTGTAGAATCATTAAAAGCTATCCTAAAAACAGGAACTCTAGTTCTCTCTCAAATTCAGACACCCAGATGGAACATCCTACAAGGCCAGTTGATCTCCATGCTCAAAATCCTAATGTGAACTCCTTATGCGCGGTGCAAATTTCTGTCACATCAAAAAAAAACACTCTCCCGTTTACTGGTGCATAGCAGTCCAGTAAGAATTATTGCTGTTTTAGATTTCCAGCTCAGTCACTGTCAAATATTAGCCTCACTGAGTACACTGAATTAATTTCAAAATTCACAGAGAGACTATAAAGACGAGTAGGATGCAAAACTCTTGGAAAATCTGGCCTGATTGCACTTGCATTCCTGGAGTCCGGTGCCCTAATTTCACAAATACTGTAAATTCAGGGATCAAGTCTTAGACAACCTCTAACTGACAAGATCTTATGAACAGCCATGTCAGCTTGTGTACTGTGAGATAGTCCATTATGTTGTGTTCAGCTTACGTTCTACCCATGTCAATTATCATGGATACCAATCCCTAATGTTCGTTGTTCCACATCCTATCTGAACTCTGAGGACATAAAAGACATCTATTTTATTTTCTATAATGCTGTGAAGTATGCATGATATTTTTGTATCATGCCACAATATTCTTCTTGTGAAAGTGTATGAGGGGCTGGTTTAGCTCACTGAGCTAAATCGCTGGCTTTTAAAGCAGGCCAGCAGCACGGTTCGATTCCCGTACAAACGTCGGAATGTGGCGACTAGGGGCTTTTCACAGTAACTTCATTGAAGCCTACTCGTGACAATAAGCGATTTTCATTTCATGTTACAAATCTTCTATCTTCTCACCATCTAAGTGATTCCCTAGTAGTAGAACAACAAAGTGGTCACTCAGCATCAGCAATGAAGGTAGTCCAGTACCACCTTGTGCTGGGTCACAAGGCGACCTGTGGCTTCTGATGATATCCCAATCCTGCAGTAGCTGTGAGCAGCTGTATCTCTCTGGAACAGGGAGTGTTATTAGACCGACCTGGCTGAATGGGTTGGATGTGGGATTATTCGGAAAGACAGCAGTGTTATGTCTTTCCATGCTTGACAATCCTTCACCATGTTGAAAAATATATATTTTGGAATAGGCTGTTGAGCAGCAATAAGAAAATTAAAGCCCTGCATTGCGGCTCAAACAATCCAATCCTCCAGTATGTTGAACAGAGACAAAGGAGACTGATGGTTAATGGAGTCATCAAGTCTTTATCGTGCCAGTCTGAATTTTCATTACAAAAGCTCTACCTGTGCTTAACACCTCAGACACTTGGAATTCTGAAGATGTCTCCATCTTCTGGAAGGAAGGGATTTTCTCGTGGCCGGGGTATTGGGAGAAAAATAGACTTGAGGGGGGAGGGATGTTATGGTGGCTATGAAGGACACTGGGGATCATCAATCCCGTGGGCTTCAAAGAATATGAGTTCCTCTATTAAGCAGATGGGAGCTTATCCAATGGAGAATGAGCAACAGCTTTAACCTGGGTTATCATTCTGTAGGTTACCAGGCTTGGATTTGGGTGCTGTAGGCCACAGTGGGGCCTTTTTAAAAACTTTTATAAAAGGTTATGGTGCTGGAAGACTGGCCTTAGCGAGGTTACTACAGTTACTTTCTCTCTTGTTGGAGATGGTCATTGCCTTGCACTTGGGTGGATCAAATGTTACTTGCTACTTATTAGCCAAAGCCTCAATGCTGTTCAGGTCTTGCTGCATTTGAATCCAATGACTCCAGTTTTGCTCGGGCTCCTTGATGCCGCACTTGTGTAAATGCTGCCTTCAAATCAAGGGTAGCCACTGACATCTCACTTCTGCAGTTCAACTCTTTGGTCCATGTTTGGACGACGGCTGTAATTAGGTCAGGAGCTGAGTGGACCTGGCGGAACTCAAACTGAGTGTCAAGAAGCAGGTTATTGCTGAGTAATAGATGCTAGATAGCATTGTCAACAACATCTTCCATCACTCTGTTGATTTCTATTGCTCAGTTTCCTATTTAAGTATTGGAACAGGTTAATCAAGGAGACTGTCAGAGCAAAATGTGTTTTAATTGCTACTTGGCTTTTTATTTAGAACAAATGCCTGCAGCAAGTTAAATCATCAAACGCTGGTCTTAATCTAGAACATATGGGGAGGCCAATACTAAAGCACAGTACATGAGCAAAGAATAAGCTTTGTCAATGTGGTTATGGTTTCAAAAGTTTTTTAAAAGTCTGGCGATGAAGAGATAATGACCAGAATTTTCCCAGCCCTATGGATGGAAGGCATGTTGTGTCACCCCCACCCCCCTACCGACATGTTCCTTCTTCCTGGAGTTTTTCCCAGAGGCAGGCTCCCCATGGCAGCAGCTGCCTACCCTTCTGCAGCAGGTAGCCAATCAAGGGTAATTAGCCTTTCATTATGCACAACTAGGATTTTTTACAGAACATGCATGGGCCCCAGGCTGTGTAATCGAAGGAGGCTTCATGAAGGAAAGTCGGAGCCACATCGTATAAATTTTCAAGTCCATGCATACTGGGGCAGAAAGGTTGACTACAGCTTATCCACTGCTAAATGTATTCATCTGGAAGTGCTTGCCTTGCAGACTTATGCCACTGACAGTTCTGTCTCTTAGCATTTGCAAGCACTTTGTATCATTTGTTTCTTTTCTATTTGTTTATGGGCTATGAGAGTTGCTGACAAAGCCAGCATTTTCTGCCCATCCCTAATTGCCCTTGAGAAGGTGATAAAGGTGCCTTGTTTCACATTGGGGAGGTGGTGGCGTTGTGGTATTGTCACTGGATGAGTAAACCAGAGACCCAGAGTAATGCTCTGGGGACCTAGGTTCAAATCCCTCTACTGCAGATGGTGAAATTTGAATTCAACAAAAATCTGGAATTAATAGTCTAATGATAACCATTGTTGATTGTCGTATAAATCCATCTGTTTCACTAATGTCCTTTAGGGAAAGAAATCTGCTGTCCTTACCTGGTCTGGCCGACATGTGACTCCAAATCCAAAGCAATGGGCAATAAATGCTGGCATAGCTTGCAACGCCCACATCCAATGAATAAAAAAAAGAAGAAAAAAAGTTCTTGAATCACTGCATTCCATCTGGTGTGCATACACACATGCAAGGGAGTTCCAGGATTTTGACCCAGCGACAGTGAAGGAGGTATATTTCCAAGTTTGGATAGATAGTGTCTAGCTTTGAGTGGAACTTTCAGGTGGTTCCCATGCACTTGATATCCTTGTCCTTGTAGAGGTTGCAGATTTGGAAGTCACTGTCAAAGGCAAGTTAGTGAGAGACTGCAGTGCATCTTGTAGATGGTGCACACTGCTGCCACTGTGTTCCAGGATGGACGGCGTGAATGCTGAAGGTGGTGGGTGTGGTGTGAATCTAGTGGGCTGTCGGGTATTTTTAAATTATAGGCTTGCAGACCACGAAGGTACAAATAAACAAGAGCTTTATTGGAAAGGTGTTTACATTACAGGCTGTTAGGATAGACTGACTGTTTGCCTGAACAAACAGTCGATGACAGCATCAATACATCTCAAGATTGGACTCTTCCAAGTGACTTTGGTCCAATTAGGAACAAACATGAATACACAACACTTTCCTCTTCTTTTACTTTGGACGTTCCTGCAATGAAGCACAATGGCCCGTAACTTCCTGCAGGATTTGTGACTTAAGTCGCTGGTGCACTGCACTTGCACGGCATAACAATTCAGAAGCACGGGTGGTGTTCAGACATAGGTGCTGAAAGCAACAACTTTTAAACTCCCAGCTTGAAGCTCTGTGCTGCTGAACGAAAAATCCAGCTGCAGCATTAACTTGAGCCACGTATCCAGATTTTTGGTGAGTTTTTACACCTTTTTATTTACACGGAAACTTTTCAGTCTAGCAGAGGGAGGGGACATCGGGCGATTTTTTTTTTTTGGCAGGTTAATGTTTCATATTATCAGTGCTTAGCGTTTATAAATGTGTTTAAAATGCAAATAAAATGAAAGGAAGACATGTATTTTTTTAAAAACTTTGGTTTGTCATGAGGCTGACAATTCCATTAAAATGGTACTTTACTGTACAAAGTGAGTTTGAAGATGAAAGAATTATTATTTTTTAAACTTTAGTTTGGTACAAGGATGTTAATTCCATTAAATAAACTATAATGGATAGAATGTGGTGATCACTTGCTGACGGATATTTTTGTCCACCTATGGTACTCTGTGTTATTGGCCATTGGTTCTGTAGGTCCTTGCTTGACTGATGAGCTTGATTCTAGAACCACATCTTCAATCACTCACTTGGCAGGAGTTTCCAAAAGATGGAATAGGACCTTGGATGCTAGGACGTGAGCATTCCTTTCTCAGGTTCCTTTTCCGTGCCTCCTCTTGCTATTGGTGTTCTCGAAGAATTCTGACCCTTCAATTAGGAGGTTCCTCCAAGTAGCCCTCTTCTGAGAAAAGGTCTCCCAGGCATTGAAGTTTATGTTCCATTTCTTGAGGTAAGCCTACAAGGTGTCTTTGAAGAGCTTCCTTTGTCCTCCTCTTGTTTGGGATCCTTCCTTGAGCTGGGTTAAGAAGATTTGCTGTGGCAGTCGGGACTCTGCCAATTTTAAGCATACGGACAGCCCAGCGGAGTTGGTTTCTGATGATCATGACCTCGATACTGGTAATATTGACTCCTTCAAGGACACTAATGTTAACATGCCTATTCTCCCAGCTGATTCAGGACTAAAGTACATGTGGATTTTGCACTCTATTTTAAGCTGAGTTGTTTACGAGTCTCCCTGATGTAATATTCATCCTTAGGAGCCTCAGTGATTACTTGAAATGCTTTAACAAAGTTTAATACCTTAGTTGATATATGCAAGCCTCCTATAAGCTAATATGAACTATCTGTCTGACAGGTATTGCAGCAAACCAATCACCCAACCGTAAGGTATTGCCAAAGGATATCCCTAAATGATGCCAGAGGAAATGTGTGCCAGGACACTGCGCTTCAGCATTATCTGCTTTCGGACATTGAGTTTGTCAATTGACATTGTCAAAACCTTCTCCCCCTTTCCTTCAAGCCTTCTCCCCCTTCCTTCTTTTATCTCCCTCCCCTTACCCCCCTCTTCCCTCCCCTCCCCCTTCCCTCCCTCCCCATTACAAATAGATGGGGTTGTGTGTTTAAGTGAGAAAATATATTTCATTGCAAGAAATTTATAAAGGTTGAGGCAGTTTTATGTAATTGTTCAGCTGATAAAGTTAAACATTAAGTTAAATGTTAACTGGTTTCAAAGTTTTGTATTTAGAAAATATTTTTTGTCAATAAATGTTTTACATTAAACTTTCCAAGGTTCTACAAATGTCTTACTGAAACATCAGAACACAACATTTATTTGAGATATTATAAATGAATAAGACTTAATAAACGCAGAAGCATATTTAACACAGTGGCAGGCTAGTTGGCACTGCTGCCTCACATCACCAGGGATCCGTGTTCAATTCGGACCTTGGGTGACTGTGTGGTATTTGTACATTTTCCCCATGTCTGCATGGGTTTCCTAGAATCATGGAATAGAACCATAGAATTCCTACAGCGCAGCGAGTCTGCACCGACCCTCTGAAAGAGCATTCTACCTAGGCACATGCTATCCCCGCAACCCAACCTGTACACCTCAGGACACTAAGGGCAACTTAGCACGTCCAACTCACCTAACCTGCTCATCTTTGGATTTTGGGAGGAAACTCACGCAGACATGAGGAGAACATATAAAGTCCATCCAGACAGTCACCCACTGTGCCATTTTGCCGTTGCCGTTTCCTCCGGGTGCTTCGGTTTCCAACCACGGTCCAAAGATGTGAGGCTAGGTGGATTAGACTTTGCTAAATTGGCCCTTAATGTCCAAATGTTAGGTGGGGTTATAGGGGTAGGGTGAGGGTGTGGGCCTGGGTAGGGTGCTATTTCAGAATGTTAGTGCAGACTTTATGGGCCGAATGGCTTTCTTCTGCACTGAGTGATTCTATAAAATCTAGTAAAAAAAAGAGTTGTTGCAAGGACAGTGACAGCAAAAGGGTCCTGGGATGCCTTTCGAATCTTATGATAATTATCCAAATGAAAACATACAGATATTTTAAGCTTACCACATGTAAAATTATATAAAAATATAGTGAAAATTTAAATAATTTCACAGATTTAACACAGATAACCAAACCTATGTTCACTTATAAATATTCAACTTTAATCAAAAAAAAATTACTTTAAAAGAATCAACAGCGATAGTAATGTCTGTTTAAAAGAAAGAGCAAAAAAAACTGTTTAAAATTTTTTTACATACCTTCAAAACACTTGTTAAAATAATTGCCTGTTGTTGTTTTCTATATATTTAAATGACTGTTCTCAATGGGGGTTCCCAAGCTGGCTGCCTCATGAGCGGGGTTGCACTCCTGTGCACGCTAGAGCCTGCACTGGAGGCCCGAGGCTGCCGAAGAGAAAGAAAGGGTCCTCGTAAAATTGGAACGCAGGTAAGTGCGCACATTTCTCTTTCAAAATCAGCGATCCCTGACTTCTTGCCGAAAGCAGACGTTACAGGCAAACATAACATTAACAATCAAAATGTACAATATAAACAATTAATAAATGCAAGTCAATAAATTAGATGTTTCTGAGGATGTCGATTTCTGTGTGGTTTTTGCCGAACCACAAATGTCTGCTTTTTCGCGTTGATTGTAACCTCCGGTGTTTTTGGCTTAGCTTGGACATCATCCGTTGCCTCATCTGAGTCAATGTAGTGTTCGGAGATTGACTCAGGATTCAAAAGTCCTCAACTGGGGTATTGTCTTCCACAGGATTTCTGGTATTGTCAGGTTCTCAGGAATGCCCAGATCTTCACTTAGCACAGTTTGTTGTGGACATGTGGTTGACTCTCTCTCTATGGCAAACTAGTTCTAGTTGATAAAAGTTGATCAGCGTCTCTTCTCCACACTGCATTTTCTTGAGTTTGAACTGTGTAGGAGACCTGTCCTGTCTTTGCTTAGATGATGGCAGGTATCCGCTTCTCACTGGTGGTGTAGTTCCTTAATGCTTCATGACCTTTCTGAAAAACAAGGCATTTAGCCCTGTTCTCACATCGCAAAACCTGACTTTGGTGTTTCCTCTCAACAATCTCTCGTGCCTTCGGCAGCTTCAACAAATAAAATGCTGAATGTAACTGACATTTTATCATGAGTAATTCCGGCAGACTTTGGGTTGTCGAATGTGTTGTGTTCCTGTATGTCATCAGCAATTGATTTGGTCATTTAGACAATAATCCTTGCTCATGAATTAACTCCAATGAATGCTTCATTGTCTGAACAAATCTTTCAGCCAGCCATTTTGTGGAAGGATGATAAGGAGTGGATCGGATGTGTTGGATTCCAGTATCCTTTAGATAATTTTTGAATTCTTGCGAACTAAACTGTGGCTCATTGTCACAAACAAGCTGTTAAGAGAAACCAAATCTTTCAAAAATCTCACCCAGTCTTTCCAATGTTCTCTCCGAAGTTGTAGCCTTTATAATACATAGATACATAGATACATAGAAGATGGGAGCAGGCGGAAGCCTTTTGGCCTTTCATGCCTGCTCCGCCATTCATCACGATCATGACTGATCATCCAACTCAATAGCCTAATCCTGCTTTCTCCCCATAGCCTTTGATCCTATTATCCCCAAGTGCTATATCCAGCCGCCTCTTGAATATTCAAAAGTTTTAGCATCAACTACTTCCTGTGGTAATTAATTCCCCAGGCTCACCACTCTTTGTGAAGAAATGTCTCCTCATCTCTGTCCGAAATGGTTTACCCTGAATCCTCAGAATGTGACCCCTGGTTCTGGACACAACCATCATTGGGAACATCTTCCCTGCATCTACCCTGTCTAGTTCTGTTAGAATTTGATAAGTCTCAATGAGATCCCCCCCTCATTCTTCTGAACTCCAGGGAGAACAATCCGAACCGAGTCAATCTCTCCTCATATGACAGTCCCGCCATCCTGTGTCTGTGGGAGGGGTGTCCAGTGTCTGTGGAAGGGAGTTGCACTGGGGGATTCCATGACCTTGGTAACATAGCGTTCCATGGTGTTTGTGCTTTAATTTTTATTTTTTTCAGTTTGGAGCACCCTTTAAAAAAGGCACCCTGATCTGTTAGGCTATGAGGTAGCTGGTAGAATGAGGTCTGAATGAGTCTTTCCTGACAGCATGAGTTTGTGAGACCTTCCCCTTGCATTTTGTGTTTCATAAATATCATTTCATATCATAGATATCATAGAATTTACAATGCAGACGATTTCAAAGTGTGAGGTTATGCACTTATCTTCTAAATGGGGAAATGCTTCGGAAATTAGAAGCACAAAGGGACTTGGGAGTCCTTAATGTGCAGGTTCAGTCAGCAGTTAGAAAGGCAAATGCAATGTTAGCATTCATGTCGAGAGGGTTGATGCACTATCAATTATGCAAACTTGAAAGTAGGATGTAATCGAGGCTTTATTACACTGAGATGTGTGGCCTCCTACAGTAGCTGACGAAATGGCTGCTGTACGGGGAGCGCACATATTTATACTCCACCTACTGGGAGGAGCCAGCAGGCAGGGATCTACCCCCTTACCTGTAGGACAGGGGCTTTACCGTAAAGCACCTCTATGTACAATATATACATCAGTGGTGACTACCACATTCACCCCCTGTTAAAAACATGAGTCCAGCGGGGGTGGTGGAGAACTATATACAGAAAGTGTGTTTTAAAACTACAGATAATATTACAAATTCAGGCGGTCCGGTGCCTTGATCTGTTGTCGAGAGCGCCGCAGTGCTGGTGGCAACTCCGGCGGCGGCTTGGTCTTGGGTGACTCCGGGAGCGTGTCGAGATCCTCTTCATCCCCGGGTGGGAGCAAGGGGAGGACGGATTGTCCCAGATCAGGGGCTGCGGTTGGGTACGCCGGGGGAAGGGAAGGAGGCGCCGGGGCAGAAGGGGGGGGTGGAACCAGCTGGTGCCAGGTCCCTGAGGGAGACTGTGTCTTGGCGGCCTTCGGGGTACGCTATGTAAGCGTACTGCGGGTTGGCGTGGAGTAGCTGTACCCTCTCAACCAACGGGTCTGCCTTGTGGAGTCGAACGTGTCTACGGAGGAGAACGGGTCCTGGAGCTGCCAGCCATGTTGGTAGCGAAACCCCGGAGGTGGACTTCCTAGGCAAGGCAAAGAGACGTTCATGGGGGTTTCATTAGTCGCGGTGCACAGGAGCGACCGAATGGAGTGAAGTGCGTCGGGGAGGACCTCCTGCCAGCGGGAGGCCGGGAGATTTCTGGACCGTAGGGCCAGCTGGACGGCCCTCCAGACCGTCCCATTCTCCCGTTCCACCTGCCCGTTTCCCTGGGGGTTGTAGCTGGTCGTCCTGCTTGAGGCAATGCCCCTGTTAAGCAGGTACTGGTGCAGCTCATCGCTCATGAATGAGGATCCCCGGTCGCTGTTGACATAGGCGGGGAAGCCGAACAGAGCTTTGATGACGGTGGCAGACATCATATCGGGGCATGGGACGGCAAAGGGGAATCGGGAATATTCATCGACAACACTGAGAAAGTACGTGTTCCGGTCGGTGGAGGGGAGGGGCCCTTTGAAGTCCACGCTGAGGCATTCAAAGGGGCAGGAGGCCTTCACCAGGCACGCATGGTCTGGCTGGTAGAAGTGCGCTTTACGCTCCGCGCAGATCTGGCAGTCTCTGGTGATCGCCCTGACTTCCTCGATGGAGTAGGGCAGGTTGCGGGCCTTGATGAAATGGTAAAATCAGGTGACCCCTGAGTGACAGATGTTGTCGTGCAGGCGCTGGCACATGTACCTCGGGATAGGGCATCGGGGAGCTCGTTGAGCTTACCGGGGCGATGCAAAATCTCGTAGTTGTAGGTGGAGAGCTCGATCCTCCACCACAAGATCTTATTGTATTTCATCTTGCCCTGCTGTGTCTTATTAAACATGAAGGCAACCGACTGTTGGTCAGTGAAGAACGTAAATCTCCTGCCGGCCTGGTAATGCCTCCAATGCCACACAGCTTCAACGATGGCTTGGGCCTCTTTTTCTTCAGAGGAGTGATGAATTTCGGAGGCATGGAGGGTGCGGGAAAAGAATGCCACGGGCCTGCCTGCCTGGTTCAGGGTGGCGGCCAGAGCGACATCTGATGCATCGCTCTCGACTTGGAAAGGCAGCGTCGCATCGACCGCATGCATCGCGGCTTTGGCGATGTCGGCCTTGATACGGTCGAAGGCCAGGTGAGCATCGGCCGTCAGGGGAAAAACAGTGGACTGAATGAATTTGTGGGCCTTGTCCGCGTAGTTTTTTTTTTTAAATTTAGATTAGCCAATTATTTTTTCCAATTAAGGGGCAAATTTAGCGTGGCCAATCCACCTACTCTGCACATTTTTGGGTTGTGGGGGCGAAACCCACGCAGACACGGGGAGAACGAGCAAACTCCACACGGACAGTGACCCAGAGCCGGGATCGAACCTGGGACCTTGGCGCCGTGAGGCAGCAGTGCTAACCCACTGTGCCACCGTGCTGCCCCTTGTCCGCATAGTTTGGGACCCACTGGGCGTAATACAAAAAGAACCCCAGGCATCGTTTGAGGGCCTTGGGGCAGTGGGGGAGTTCCATGAGGGGGGCGCATGCGATCGGGGTCGGGCCCCAGAACTCCATTCTGGACCACATAGCCGAGGATGGCTAAGCGGTTCGTGCTGAACACACACTTCTCCTTGTTATACGTGAGGTTGAGGAGAGTGGCAGTGTGGAGAAATTTGGAAAGGTTGGCGTCATGGTCCTGCTGATCGTGGCCGCAGATGGTGACATTGTCCAGGTACGGGAAGGTGGCCCGCGATCCGTACCGGTCAACCATTCGCTCCATCTCCCGTTGGAAGACCGAGACCCCATTGGTGATGCAGAAGGGGACCCTAAGAAAGTGGTAAAGGCGGCCGTCTGCTTCGAACGCAGTGTATGGGCGGTCCGCCTTGCGGATGGGGAGCTGGTGGTAGGCAGATTTCAGGTCCACTGTCGAGAAGACCCGGTACTGTGCAATCTGATTGACCATATCAGGTATGCATGGGAGGGGGTACGTGTCGAGCTGTGTGTACCGATCGATAGTCTGACTGTAGTCAACGACCATCCTGTTTTTCTTCCCAGTTTTGACCACTACCACTTGGGCTCTCCAGTGGCTGTTGCTGGCTTCCATGATGCCTTCCCGAAACCGCCGCTGGACTTCAGACCTGATGAAGGTCCTGTCCTGGGCGCTGTACCGTCTGCTCCTGGTGGCGATGGGTTTGCAATCCGGGGTTAGGTATGCAAAAATGGAAGGCAGGTTGACTTTAAGGTTTGCGAGGCCGCACATGGTAAGGGATGTTATAGGCCCGCCGAATTTCAGGATTAGGCTCTGGAGGTTGAACTGGAAGTCCAGGCCAAGTAGCAAGGCAGCGAGAGGTTGGGGAGGACGTAGAGGTGGAAGCCGCTAATCTCCATGTCCTGAACAATGAGGGTGGTGATGCAGTACCCCCGGATCGCCACGGAGTGGGATCCGGAAGCCAGGGAGATTCTCTGGTTAGCGGGGTATACGCCTTACCATGTCGGGGTGAATGAAGCTCGCAGTGCTCCCAGAGTCCAGCAGGCAGGAGATCTCGTGCCCGTTGACCTTCACTTTAGTTGAAGCGGTCGCGAGGTTGTGTGGTCGAGACTGGCCAATCGTGATCGTCGGCGGTTGCAGGCGATGAGCGGCCTGATGAGGTGCCCGACGGGCAGGGGTCCTGAGAGGGGTAAGATGGCAGCGCCCACGGGCCGCATGTGTTGTTGGGGAGGCAAGGTGGCGGCGCCCTGGGGCTGCACGTGTCGTGAGGAGGGCAAAATGGAAGCGCCTGTTGGTCCTGGGAGGGGCAAGATGGCGGCGCCCACGGGCCGCACATGTTGTTTAAGCCGAGCAAGATGGCGGCGTCCACTGGCCGCACGTGGTCCGAGGAAGGGGAAGAAGGCAGCGCCCACTGGCCGCACTTGGGGGGTGCCATTACAATAGCGACGATTGAGCGGGCCTGGCACACTGCAGCGAAATGTCCCTTCTTGCCCCAGGCCTTGCAGGTGCTCCACGCTGGGCGGGAGTTTTGACTGCCCACAGAATTAGCATTTGGGCCCCCCGGGGTTGGTTGGCTGCCGCGTGGCACAGGCGTGGGGTTGGCTGAGGGCGGTTGCTGATGGGGTCCACGATGGGGCGGCTGTCCGCGGACTCCACGATGCACGGGGGGGTGGGCCGCGTGGTCGAGGGCATAGGCCTGAATGTTGCGTGATTCGACCGTAAGTGAGAGCGCTAGTTTTTTGGTCGCTGCGAGGTTGAGCGTGGCCCCTTCTGGCGGATGTAGTCAGGCCCTATGTCCGTTACAAATGTGTCTCTCATTAGCAAATTCGAGTGTTCCATGGCAGAAACGGCCTGACAGTCACAGTCTCTAACTAGGGCGAGCAGGGCGCGCCAGAAATCTTCCACCGACTCACCGGGTCCTGGATGAGTGGAAAGACGTTGGAGCTCAGCCGCGTGTAAAGGATCTGGAGCTTCTGTGCTTCTGGGATTGTATCTGGCGCAGATCGATGTACGCTTCAAAACAGGCTAGCCAATGTTCAAAGTCCTTTTTCGCGTTGTCTGCTTGAGGATGCAGCTGCAGGTGATCTTTTTTGATGCGGATGTCCATCTCTGAAAAATCTCAGTGTAATAAATTGATGCACTATCAATTATGCAAAGACGAGAGTAGGATGTACTCGAGGCTTTATTATACTGAAATGTGTGGCCTCCTACAGCAGCTGACAAAATGGCTGCTGTACGGTGAGCACACATATTTATACTCTGCCTACTGGGCGGAGCCAGCAGGCAGGGATCTACCCCGTACCTGTAGTACAGGGGCCTTACCGTAAAGCACCTATATATACAGTATATACATCAGTGGTAACTACCACAAGGGCTAGAACACAAGACCAGGGATGTATTTCTGAGGCTGTATAAGGCTCTGGTCAGATCATATTTGGAGTACTGTGAGCAGTTTTAGGCCCCGTATCTAAGGAAGGATGTGCTGGCCTTGGAAAGGATCCAGAGGAGGTTCACAAGAATGATCCCTGGAATGAAGAGCTTGTTGTATGAGGAACGTTTGGGGACACTGGGTCTGTACTCATTGGATTTTAGAAGGATGAGATGGAATGTTATTGAAACTTTTAGGATATTGTGAGGCCTGGATAGAGTGGACGTGAAGAGGATGTTTTCACTTGTATGGAAAGCTAGAACCAGAGGACACAATCTCAGACTAAAGGGACGATCCTCTAAAACAGAGATGAGGAGGAATTTCTTCAGCCAGAGGGTGGTGAATCTGTGGAACACTTTGCCACAGAAGGCTTTGGAGGCCATATCACTGAGTGTTTTCAAGTCAGAGATAGATAGGTTCTTGATTAATAAAGGGCCATGATGTGGAGATGCCGGTGTTGGACTGGGGTGAGCACAGTAAGAGGTCTTACAACATCAGGTTAAAGTCCAACAGGTTTGTTTCAAACACAAGCTTTCGGAGCACTGCTCCTTCCTCAGGTGAATGGAGAGGTAGGTTCCAGAAACATTTATACAGACTAAGTCAGAGATGCCGGACAATGCTTGGAATGCAAGCATTTGCGGGTAATCAAATCATTACAGATCCAGAGAGAGGGATAATCCCAGGTTAAAGAGGTTTAATAAATTGGATTAATAAAGGGAACAGGGGTTATGGGGAGGAGACAGCAGAATGGGGATGAGAAAGTATCATCCATGATTAAATGGCGGAGAAGACTCGATAGGCCGAGTGGCCTAATTCTGCTCCTATGTCTTATGGCCTTATGGTCTTCTGGTAATACTCCAATCCCCACTACCTGAGAAACTCAGGGGTGGTTTAGCCCAGCTGACTTGTAAAGCAGAACAAGGCCAGTAGAGTGGGTTAAATTCCCGTACCAGCCTCCCCGAACAGGCGCCGGAATGTGGCGACTCGGGGCTTTTCACAATAACTTCATTTGAAGCCTACTTGTGACAATAAACAATTTTCATTTCATTTTCAACTCCTGCAGTGTTGTCCTAGGCTGAGATGCTTGACCTCCAGCAACCATAACCATCTTCCTATTTTTCTCCATGTTTATATGTTTCTTTGTGTTAGATATGATTGGATTGGATTGGCACTTGTACTGAGGTACAGTGAAAAGTATTGTTATGCGGACAGTCCAGACAGATCGTTCCATACATGACTTCAACTTGTGGAGAGTTTTCGCCTTGATTTCTACTGATTTCAATTTAATCTCCTGGCATAATGGTAATGGTAGAGTGGGGTACATGCCAGGCTATAGGGTTACAGATTGTGGCTGAATACAATTCTGCTGCTACTAATGGCCTGCAGGGCCTCATGGATGCCCAGTTTTGAGCTATTCCTTGATGATGGAGGACATCATCAGCAAAGTAGGACAACAACTTTGCAGTTTTGCTGGCAATCAACCTGTAGACCGCAGAACTACTAAACTGCAAGGAAATAGTCATTTGTCAATGAAAGACTGATCCAAGAAAGATGACAGAAGAACTTCAACTTTTGGATTCTCTTGAATTATATGAGAAGAAATTAAGACTGATAAATCTTCTGTTCCCTAACAGCAGACTGGGGAAAGATCTGAGGAGACAAATTGTCTTCAATTTCAACGAAGACTCTCAGACCCATGTCATTCACTGCTGCATTGAGGACAAAAAGGTATTGAAGATCTGAAATTTGATTGAATCTGGACCATGAGAAGAAAAGTGACAACATTTAATTTGCCTTTGAGGAATTCTCAGAAAGAATGCCTTTCTGTAAGCAGTGGTAAAATTGCTACATTGTGCTCTGTGTGAGGCTACTCCACTGCAGGCAATGGGAAGAATATCTGAAGATGTGAAGATGAGACAACAATAGGATGAATTTCAGAGACGATATGAAGATTAATTTCCTTTAGGCAAATAACTCGTAGACAAGTTTCTTGCACAAGATTCTGCAGCTTTCGAAGCTCTGGAGACTCTGGCATGGCTTCTGTGCAGAAGTACAGCTCGAGAAGGAAGAATATTTTCAGCTGAGATTGAGATATGGGCATGAATTGACTTTCATCCCTGGAAATAGGCACTATTATCTCTTTGGCAGTGTGAGTCTCTGGGGACTCTGGCATGGAATCAAGCAAGTTATTCTCCCTAAAAGACTCTTGATGTTCAACTAGCAACAGACAAGTCATTGCATTGCTGGTTTAGCACAGGGCTAAAGAGCTGGCTTTTAAAGCAGACCAAGGCAGGCCAGCAGCACGGTTCAATTCCCAGTCTCCCCGAATGTGGCGGCTAGGGGCTTTTCACAGTAACCTCATTTGAAGCCTACTTGTGACAATAAGTGATTTTCATTTCATTTTTCATTTCAGTACATTGGTGGGCTCAGTGGAATAAGGATTGAATGCTGTTCAGATACAGGAAACAGCTGATTTCTCTGAAACAAATGAGTTTAATATAGTGTGTCTGCAATTGAAATAATGGTTTAACCTCTGGGAACTCATCCTCCAATAGATCACTCAGTGCATCAATTGCAACTTCCTTATGACTTTATTCAGGAAAGGACCAATTTGAATCCAATAGGTCTTCATGCAGATACCCACTGTCTTGCCACGGTGCCTTTTGTATTTTCCGAAAGAACTTCCTAAAGAACTGAAAGATTCATAACCTCTATACCCGCCCGGGGTTTAGTGGATGGTGCCTCTTTGATAGAAAGAAACTCACTGCTGATTGAATAATCCTTCTCAGCTACTGAGGCTGAAGTTCCATTAATTCTACACAGTACTTGGAAGATTGTTTCATGAAAAGCATTTAGTTATTCACATGCTGGCCATTATCTGAGTTTTCCAGAATTCCTAGAAGTACTCCAATATCTCTGCTCAACAAGGATGTGTGCAGTTTGTGGATGGCATGAAATCAATCATCTGTCAGCCCTTGTAATTAAGTGCAGTAATTATCCTGCCTTTTATTGGATGGAGTGTCTTCTACCTTGATTAAAGTTGTAGGATTCACATAAATGCTTGAAATGTTCAGTCTTCCCACATGGAAGCATTCTGTTTCCTCTGCCAGACAGTACTAGAGTCTATGTTGTTCCTTTGTGCCACAACATAGCATCTGAAAACAGCTGTCGCCATGTAGTTTCCCACCCGTTTGCCAAATTTGACAGACTTTTGTGTGGGTGGGGCCTCTGGCCATGGGCCTACCCAGCCAACAGAATTTGGAGTTGTGCCAAATTATCAGGCATTCATATCTCAAGCTTTGCCTGCATATAATATTGGACCACTTGATTTAAAGTAATGTTGTCATTGATCGACAGAAAGTCAGAGAGGTTTTCATCTCTGACACCCACAAGTATACGATCACGGATTACCACATCCTTCAGTGCCCTGTACCGACAAGACTGGGTTGGATGGTATAGGTCGGTGAGAAATAATTAAACTGATTCCCCAGCTTGTTGGGGCCTTTAGTTAAGATGTGCTTGCTCTGTTGCTAAGTTTCACTTCAGGTTAAAATGCTTGACAAAGGCCTTGAGAGCAATATCAAAGTCCGCAGTGGACTCCTCCCAACTGCTGTGTTAGGAAAATGTCATCTGCTACTGGGCCCAGAGCATGAAGAAACAAACTGACTTTGTGCTTCCGCTCCTTTATGCAAAGGCCCAATGCTGTTTGATATTTAAGGTAGTTCTGCTTCCACAACTCCCACTTTTAGCCTCTCTGCTGACCGTTGAGACATTCAAATGGGTGAGGAAGGAGCAGGGATTTCTCACTGGACAGGTCATCATTTCATCCCTGCAGTTTGCCTTGTCCTTCTGTAGAGTTCTAAGTGTGAGCTACTATCAGGTTTTTATTTGTACTCTTGCTGTCATTCCATTGATAATAATAATAATTGGTACCAATTATATTTTTTTACAATACATGCTGCCACCATTTTTTAAATAGTCCCCATGATCTGCAGACTCTCTGAGTGAATGTAGACATGCTTGGATACATAGAACATACAGTGCAGAAGGAGACCTTTCGGCCCATCGAGTCTGCACTGACCCACTTAAGCCCTCACTTCCACCCTATCCCCGTACCCCAATAACCCCTCCTAACCTTTTTTTTTTGGACACTAAGGGCAACTTAGCATGGCCAATCCACCTAACCTGCATGTCTTTGGACTGTGGGAGGAAACCGGAGCACTCGGAGGCACACAGACACGGGGAGAATGTGCAGACTCCGCACAGACAGTGACCCAGCGGGGAATCAAACCTGGGACCCTGGTGCTGTGAAGCCACAGTGCTATCCACTTGTGCTACCATGCTGCCCTATGCTTTAAACTAATCTATTAATAATACATTTAAACAGATTGCAAAGTAGCTATGTTTTTCCTGAGCACAGTGTTGCAACCTCTCTCTCTTCAGAGTCTAGCGCATGATTAATTGATGTCAGTGATATATCATCATCTACATCAATGCTATTCAAAGTAGGAGTCATGACCTGTGGGTGGGTCACTGGATGCAAAGAAGTGAGGATAGGCTCACCTGTCATATTAAATAGTAAGTGAACGTGGCGTGGGTCATGAGGGATGACGATTTGGTAAAAATGGGTCACTGGATAAAATCTGTAAAATACTGATCTACATCACTTATTAGCAGATTCAATCTATTAACCCTTTAAAGTATGGTCACTCCTGCCAATACTGTTAGAGATGGATGCATCTGTGAACGATAGATTGTTGAGGGTAAGGTTAAGTAATGTTTTTCGCTCTTGGTGGTTCCCTCACCATCTGCCACTCATCCAGTTTGGCAGCAATGTCCTTCAGGATTTGGACAGTTATGTCAGTAGTGGGGTTGCTGAATCATTTTTGGTGCTGAACATTGAAGTCGCCTAAACAGAGTACATTCCGTGTTTTTGCCACCTTTAGTGCTTCTTCCAAGTGGCGTTCAATATATTCTGATTCGTCAGTTGAAGGAAGACAGTAGATGGTAATCAGCAGGAGGTTTCCTTGGCCATGTTTGACCTGATGTCATGATACTTCATGCAGTCTGGAGTCAATGTTGAGGTCCCAAGGCACGTCCCTCCTGATTGTATACCACTGAGCCAGCACCCCTGATGGGTCTGACCTGCTGGGATAGGACATATCCAGGGATGGTGATGGAGGAGTCTTGAACATTGACTGTAAGTTATAATTCAGTGAGTATGACTATGTCAGGCTGTTGTTTGACTGGTCTGTGGGACAGCTCTCCCAATTCTGATACAAGTCCTCAGATATTAGTGAGGACAACTTTTTACGTTTGACTGGGCAGAGTGTGCCTTTGTTGTTTCTGGTTCATAGGTTGATGCTGGGTGATCTGTCTGGTTTTATTTGTTTTTTTACTTTTATGTCACTCTTCGGTACCAATGAGTTGTTTGTTGGGCCTTTACAGAGCGCATTTAAGAATTTACTATATTGCTGTGGACCTGGATTCACATCGATCAGAACAGTTGTTATTAAATCCTATTTTTCCTGTATTCCATTGTGCTAAGTCAGCAGACTGTGGAGATTGTAATATTTGAGGTACAAAATCCTGCCTAATAAGAAGGGGGGGGGATCTCATGGTGTATTTTGATATTTGACCAGATCAGTTCAATTGCCAGTAAACAGTCAGTTTGAGTCAGTCAGCCGGCAAGTGTCCCAGGTGAGGAGTAAAGACAAAAGGGACAGAAAAACTTCCGAGGTAAGTTAAAAGAAAAGAGCAAAGCAACACGTTCCAAGTTTAAGAAAGGGCTGCGGGGAGCAGACTTTAAGTGAAGTGGATTTGAGAAAGCCCTGAAGATCCAGCAAGTTAGTTAAAGGTTGATGATTCCATGCTGTAGGCCATTTGGGCAAAGATACACCTTTTGAAGCAGTGGTGTTCTACTTGGTATGGTTGGAGATCTGAAATTATGCTTGTACATTAATGCTTGATTGTATGTTGAAATCAAATGGAACATAATCTTGGAAGATGAGATTGTGGCCTTGCAAGGTGGGTTGTCTTTAAAGTCATCTTTGAGTTAGAGCGACTTTTGGAGAAAATTCCAAGACAAAATCTTTGAAGGTGATGATTGGAAACCTTCATAAGAAAAACTGTTTCAGCGAGATTGATTGACTCACCGTATGACTAACATCTGGATGGGTTATTTAAAACAATCTATTGATCCCTAACTGGGTCTCTCCCATAACCTGAAGTCTGGCCAAGGAATCGTAACACAGGTAAGAACAGCAGATTATCAGAGTATTATCATTACATTACGTTCCTTCACCTTGTGGCACACTCTCATGTGCCTCAGGAGACCTCTCGGGTGTTATCATTACGTTACTATTCCTTCGTCCTGTGGCACCTTCTCGCTCTCAATCTTCCTAAGTGGCACTCACATTTCCTTACATGCGTCTGTGTTCCATCTCTAAATGGATGGCCAAGGCAAAGATAGCCTGCTAATTGGTTGCCTTCCATTAGATCATGCCTTTGACATGAACATAGAACATAGAACAGTACAGCACAGAACAGGCCCTTCGGCCCTCAATGTTGTGCCGAACAATGATCACCCTACTTAAACCCACGTAACCCGTATACCCATAACCCAACAATCCCCCCATTAACCTTACACTACGGGCAATTTAGCATGGCCAATCCACCTAACCATGAGCGGGATTGGGACCTGCAAATGGTTTTGATGCCAGAGATTTTTATATGTTCTGAAGATTCCCATCAATATCTTTTAAGATTGAATTGAGTGAGAGTAGTGCCACGCAAATTAGCTGCGTTACCTTGCATACATGGATTTTCACTGGCAGTAGAAGGAAACTGAAACTGGTTTCTAATGTTTTTGTTCAGATTAGACATGGCCATAGCAAAAATAACATGCAATCTTAATGTGTCAGATATCAATGTCATGAGAGGTGATTTGTTAATCTTATCCTGAACTCCAACTCCACTCATTATTGACATAAATGACATTTTTATTTTGTCAATCATGATGGAACTGAAATTTCTGGAGTCCCACAGTGCTGCTGGGGGTGAGGTAAACTGAGATTTATGCCACTGGTGCTCCCTGGCCCCATCCGAGGAAACATGTTTTATAATCCATACCTGTAGAGGTACACACAGTGCCTGCCCCAATTAAGTGGTGGAAGTGGCCATCTGGGATCAATTATCTTCCTTATTGGCAATCTTGGGGTCTACTGAAGGCCTAGATGGTCTACTCAAGCTGTTTAGTTGTTAGAAGTCCCACTTGTCAGATCAGTTGATATACTTGACACTGATGCCCACATCTTATGAACAATTTTTTTTAAAAACTGAGAATAGTCTAGGATATGCCTGAGACACATTACATGTTTAGGATTTTAGTCAGAAGATGTCCAACTCACAGAAGGGAAAAACAGTAAAACAAGGGAATAAAAATACTGGCTCAACTGGTTTTATTCACTTTAAAATGGATCACCAGTAAAATGTGAAAATAGGAATACTGGTCTCAACTGTTTTTTCCTCGTTCCAATAAAATATCGCTGATGCCGAAATCGAGTTCAGCAATCGGCCGGAGAATGCCTGTTTACGCCGGGATCGGGGGAGGCGCTGTTTTTACGATGCTCTGCCCCCTCAAAATGGCATACTTGGGAGTATGCTGCACGCCATATGCACGGCCTCAGGATATCACCTGAGGTCCTCCCCCAATGCTCCGCACCCGATGGGCCGAGTCCCCGAAGGCGTGGGACCTCGCATGGCGGCTGAGGACTGAGTCCAGCACCGCCACAGGTGGGGTGGAGGGGGGGAGGGGGGGAGGGGGGGCCATTCTGCTGGCAGGGAAGGCTTTGTTGGAGGGGTAGTTTGGGGTTGGCTAGGCTAGTTACAGGGGGACAATTTTTGGCAGGCCGCATCCACGCACAGTCGGTGCCATGTTGCATGGCGCAGCAGCTGCAGACCGCCGGCGTGCGCCTGAGCAGCCACGGACCCCGACATTCTCCAGCCGTATCCGCAGGTAAATCGATGGCTTTACACTGCATGGCTGCTAGCCCCCCACCAGACAGAGGATCGCTGCGGGGGGTGCGCCGACATTATGGTCGTAAGACCAGATGGATCCTGCAGACATAGCCGCTGGATCGGAGAATCCAGCCCAGTGATTTTGTTCTTTTTTGAGCCATACAAAAGACAGATAATTTTTTGTGTTGAGTCGGATCCTTTCTGCGATTGTCTTATGCAAATTCCTCTTGTTGGTGATTATCTCAAAATATTGGTTTGGATTTTGCTGTCAGCGGGCGAAGCGGCAATGTTCACTACTGAACTCAGACTAAGCTCCAAACTTACCCAGTGTTCCTGAGAAATTCAGCGGCAGAGAAGAAAGATTTCCCAGAGGCATGGGCCCAAGTGTGGCCTTGCATCATCCTGCAGCATAGGCAGAATGTCGAGTGAATGGAATCCAATCCCCACAGAAAGTATCAAAAATAATTTTCTTCTAAATCTGTTACGTTAAAAAGTCAATGGGACAAAGACTTGAGTCAGGTTAATTTGATGCGACTCAAAATCAATTCTATACACATTTTTTAAAAGTGAGATTGGAATAATTTTGATAAATTAATTATTTTGTAAATACTGGATAAATCATTTAAAAGTGACATGTTCAAAAATTTGAAAACTGATAAATTATTTTAAAAAGTGATAGACATTGGAACATTTATAAAAATCTGATAAATCATACTTAAATGTAATATACATGGAAACATTATAAATATAAATCTAAATTTAATTTAAACATTTATAAAGTCTGATAAATTTAGTTTGCGGAGAGTTGAAAAATCTGCTTGTGTCCAATAGCAGTTATGGAAGTCCCCTTCTGAAACTGGGCCTCATTAACTAGTCACAAAATGAGCTATCAGCTTATGGTTTACTGTTTGCATATTTAATAAGGATCTTAAGGTTAACCCTGAAATAGTCTTATATTAGAGAAAATGTCCCATTCAGTTTGTGATTGGTAGGAATAGCCTCACTGTCTTCAGTCCATTGTTTAATTTGCTTCTATGAAATGCCAAAGGTGTTTTGTGAGGAATTATTGTTAAATAATTGAACATAAGCATCTCTATTTTCAGAAATTTGTTGAGACAGTCAAAAATAAATTCTGTAAAAGTCTACGGGTGTAATTTTGCAATTTGTTTTTTGTTTACTGTTGTCTCCATTGGGAACCTGTCAGCTGCCTTGTCAGATTAAACCGTTGTATTTAAGACCATACGACCACATGACATAGGAGCAGAATTAGGCCACTCAGCCCATTGAGTTTGGTCTGCCATTCAAGCATGGCTGATATTTTCTCATCCCCATTCTCCTGCCTTCTCTCCATTACCCCGATCCCCTTATTAATCAAGAACCTATCTATCTCTGTCTTAAAGACACTCAGTGATTTGGCCTCCACAACCTTCTGCGGCGTTCCACAGATTCACCATCCTCTGGCTGAAGAAATTCCTCCTCATCTCTGATTTAAAGGATCGTCCCTTTATTCTGAGATTGTGACCACTGGTTCTAGTTTTCCCTACAAGTGTAAACATCCTCTCCATGTCCACTCTATCTGGGCCTCGCAGTATCCTGTAAGTTTCAGTAAGATCCCCTGTCATCCTTCTAAACTCCAATGAATGCAGACCCAGCATCCTCGACCATTCCACATGCAACAAGCTCTTCATTCCAGGAATCATTCTTGGGAACCTGCTCTGGACACTTTCCAAGGCCAACACATCCTTCCTTCGATACGGGGCCCAGAACTGCTCACAATACTCCAAATGTGGTCTGACCAGAGCCTATACAGCCTCAGAAGTACATCCCTGGTCTTGTATTCTAGCCTCGTGACATGAATGCTGACATTGCATTATCCTTCCTAACTGCCAACCGAACCTGGTCGTTAACCTGAAGAGAATCTTGATAACGGACTCCCAAATCCCTCTGTGCTTCTGATTTCCTCAGCATTTCCCCATTTAGAAAATAGTCTATGTCATAATATACACCAGTATATCATGGTGCAGACACACACATTGATGGTCATACACTAGGACCAATCAACATGCACAAACACTGCAGCCAATCAACAGTTAGAACACACGCACTATAAAGACAGAGGGCATCACTTTTCCCGATCATTCTGGATGCTGCCTCCAGTTACAGTACAGACTCTCACCACGTGCTGAGTGATTCAACTGGTTCGGACAGGCACAGGTCTCTAGTTAATCTAGCATCGTGTAAACCCACAGTAATAGTATGTCTAGCATTTTATAAGAGTTAATAAAATAGTGTTGAACCATCTTCAGTGTTGGTGGCCTATGTCTACTTCACGGATCCAAAGCGCCCAACACATTAGTCTATGCCTCCATTCCTCCTTCCAAAGTGTCTTCCAAAGTCATGCCTGTATTCCTGTACTCTCAGATTCACTTGTAGCTTGTAATATGCCATATAAGTCCCCACTCGAGCTCTGGAATGAACCAGTTGCATTAAAGCTCAGGGCCGCCCTGATCTTCATGGCCACCAGGAGTGGTCTCCTCTTCCTCCACGGGGTGCCAAGACTGTGAGGTTATGGCACAGGTGCCACACTGTCTCTTTGTTGAGACGGAGTCACCTGCGGCACACACTGTCTATCATCTCCTTGAAAGACCAACAATGACTGAACACATTGAGCCGTTGCTGATGTCCCGCTCTAAGTTCTCGCTCAGCCTGATAGGCAGCCATGTCTTCAGGATGTGCGGCGGCCACCTTTACATGGGATGCTGCCTCCAGCTTGTTTCAACGATGTTGCCGTCTTCTTCGCCATCTAGTTGCCTGGGCTTCCACCTGCAAGGGCAGTCTATGTGGGGCCAACATAATTAGCCATATTGTTATATCTGTACGGAATTGGAGAAAGTAAAAGACCGACAATTAGTTAGGGCTTCCACCCAGGACCCTCAAGTCCTCCAAGCCTCCTCCACCCTTACGTGTCGCACCTTCTCTCAGAGTGTCATCCAATGAGCGAGGATCCTCTAGACCTCAGACTCCTGCCTGGAACAATAGGGAGATAGTGTTTAGATGCCCTCTGCTAATCCACATACTTACCTTATGGTTGTGAGGATATCCCCAGCCCTTAAGCCCAGCTCTTGAGTGTTTGATTGTTGGCTTCTGCCTCTATGGTGATGATGCTTTTAGAGTTCAGGCAAAGTGTTCTGGCTTCCAAATTTGATTGACTGCGATGCAATATCATTGTCTGACACATAGCACTTGCACCCACGAGAAACCACTTAAGAATATTATTAAATGTTCAACAGTAACAAAGAGTTGAAAATCAACTACTTGACATTCCACATAGCACACCAACCATTAAACAAGGAAACATCACCATTCCATATTGGTACCAATACAAAGCCATAGCAACTCATTTTCACAAAAAAAAAAACACACACGGTATAACCCGTTACAGGTTCCTCAACAGAAATAGAAGAGAAATCTGAGAATGTGTTATCACATCCATAACTTTGTCATAGAAATGATCTGTCCATCAATGTGGGACTTGTTCCACGTATCAGTGCCATTCTCCATCCAGGAGCCGCAGTTATGCAGGCCCTCCCACACGGCCCAATCTCACCAGAACCAAATCCTGGCATGCATATATTCCTTTGGCGTTCAAGGTGAAGATGAACATCCTTGGCTTCCAACGTGTTTAATCCACGGTGACATGCCAGTTACAAGCAAAAAAAGCATCAGCAATCTGCGAAAGCATTTCTTCAATGGTGTCATCAGGTGGCCCATTAGGATCAATGTCAGCACCAGGTCCTGCAATGCCATCTTGCTTCAAACCGGATTGCCTTCTGGGCCCATACATCCCCTGAGCCTGGTGTTCCAGAACTCAGGTGTCTTAGAAAAAAAGTCCTTCTTTCAGACTACAGAAAAGTAAGAAAACAGCAACGGCAGCCTCCAGGCATCTGCAGCCTCCATGAGGAGCAAGCAGCAAACACAACCTGCAGCTGTGAAGTGCTCTCACAACTATCAAGGCCAATTCCTCAGTGGCAATAGCTTTCAGCTGTGAAGATTGAAGTTGCTCACAGTCAAAGGTTGTTAAAGTGACCTTCAGTATAGAACCAAAAACAGGGCTCTAACCTAGGAGTGTTTGGTAGGACAGACAGGCAGCAGCTGTAGTTGCTCTTTTATGAGTATTTATAATATTTATAGATGGCTTTTAAAAAACATTCATATACAGGATGTGGACATCACTGGTTAGGCCAGCATTTATTGCCCATTCGTAGCTGCTCTTCCCAAGGTGGTGGTGAATTGCCTTCTTGAACCGCTGCAGTCCCTGAGGGACAGATACACCCACAGTTCTGTTGGGGAGGGACATCCAGAATTTTGACCCAGCAACAGTGGAAGAATAGCGATGTCTTTCCAAGTCAGGGTGGTGAGTGATTTGGAGTGGAGCCTCCAGGTGGTGAGGTTCCCAGTTATCTTCTGCTTTTGTCCTTCTAGATGGCACTGGTCACTTCGCACTCTTCCCCTCCCAGGGCGACTCCCCATCCTGGAAAACTTCAGCTCCTCGACCAGGGGACCCCCCACCCCCACCCCCCCCCCACCCCCACCCCCCCCCCCACCCCCCCACCCCCCCCCCACCCCCCCCCACCCCACCCACCCACCCCCCACACCCCCCCCCCACCCCCCAAACCCCCCCCACCCCCCCTGACCAGGCCCATCCCACCTTGGAGGTCCTCCAATTCTACCCTCCTAATCACTGGTGCAGCAGCTCCAGTGTCCCTGGGCTCCATGGAAAGAAATGGAAATGGTGACTCACCTCCTCAGCTCCCATTTTTCAATGATTGGGACATGACCAGCGGTTGGGGCATGGGCGTGTGTCGCAAGGGTCATGGATCAATTGGTCTTGGCATTCCTGCGGTGGTCCCGATCACGGGGAAGCGTCCAAGAGCGGAAAGAAGCTTTGAAATTGAGAATGATGGCTGCCACCTCCTTTGAAAAGAGAACAAAATGAGGCTGTGTGCAGTCTTCCAACCGGAAGTAGCAGCAGTGAGTAGGTCACAAGCCCTACAGGCGCACTTGGCATCAAGTGCGCAGATTCCCTTGGGACCAAATCATGGATGAGAGCTTCTTCCATTTTCTAGCTGCAAGCAAGCAAGTCAAGAGGACTGTGACGAGGGGTTATTTTGGTACAATGAAAAGATGGCCAGAGACACAATTAGGAAGTGTATCTACTGGCCAGGATCTCACAATTGAATCTGTTGGAGAGAGCTGCTCAGATAAATCCACGGCAGGAAAGAGCAGTGCTACTGTTAGCTCTGTACAGAGCTCCAGGACCTCTGGTGAACAACCTCCAAAGAAGAAACGTAACTCGGGAACAAAGCAGTATAACGAGGATTTCTTGAGGTATGGCTTTGTCAATCGTGCCAATGCAAATAAGAATGCAAAGTTCATGGGCGGTATTCTCCGATCCCCTGCCGGGTCGGAGAATCACCGGGGGACGGTGTGAATCCCGCCCCCACCGGTTGCCGAATTCTCTGGCGCCGGGGTTTTGGCGGGGGCGGGAATTCTGGCGATTCGCTGGCCCGCGATGGGCCAAGTGGCAGCCCGTTTTCGTCGGGTCCTGCCGGCGTAAATCACAACAGGTCCTTACCGGCGGGACCTGGCTCCAGGGGTGGCCTACAAAGTCCTCGGGGGGTGGCGGGGGGGGGGGGGGGGAATCTGGCCCTGGGGGGTGCCCCCACGATGGCCTGGTCAGCGATCGGGGCTCACCGATCTGCGGGCGGGCCTGTGCCATGGGGGCACTCTTTCTATCCGCACCGGCTGCTGTCAACCCCTGCCATGGCCGGTGTGGAGAAGAACCCCCCTGCGCATGCGCTGGGATGATGTGAGCACGCGCTGGCGCTCTCGCGCATACGCCAACTTGCACCGGCCAGTGGAGGCCCTTCGGCATCGGTTGGCATGGCGTCAAGCCCTCCATCGCTTGCTGGCGTTGCACCAACAGTCCAGCGCTGGCCTAGCCCCTGAAGGTGCGGAGGACTCCACACCTCAGTTCGCGGAGAATCCCGCCTCATGTGTGTTATATGCAAAGAAGTACTGGACAATGAGAGGAGAAGTTTCACATTTTGAAAGTGAAGTGGTGGGTGAAAGTCCGCATTGAGGTTGAGATCCCAGAGTCAGTTATTAAGTAACAGCTGACTATAAATGAAGGGAATTCACTGCTGTTCTCGACCAGTGATAGCACATTAAAAACCTGCCAACAGTCCATGAGGCTATCAGCGTTCAGGAGAAGCATCTCCCAGGAATCTCCAGTGCTGAGTAAAACCAGCATTTTCTCGCTGTTGCCCTTCATAATGACCTACATGTACGAGGTTGGATTTTCCGTTTTCACAAAGATGAAGACAGCACAAAGGAACTGGCTGGACTCTGCACCTGCATTGCCCTCTCCACCTGTGAATCTGACTAGAGTGAGGTCATGAGGACTAAGCAGGCTCCCCTTTTGCACTAAAAGTATACGAACGTGGCGTGTGTTGTGGAGATCGGCCGACATGGGTTCCAAAGGTCAGCAGGATGGCAAAAGTCGGTTGCGGGAAAAGAAGTTTGAAAAATACTGGCCTACATGATGTATTTAAGATTAGGACAACTGCTGTAATGGCTAGTGCTTATGAATTATCTCACAAACCTGTGAGTACAGTAAGAAGTCTTACAGCACTGCTCCTTCCTCAGGTGAGGAAGGAGCAGTGCTCCGAAAGTTAATGTTTGAAACAAACCTGTTGGACTTTAAACTGGTGTTGTAAGACTTCTTACTGTACTCACCCCAGTCCAACGCCGGCATCTCCACATCAAACCTGTGAGTAGCAGCAGCCAGTTGTTTGCAGCCCCACCCAAAAACTGGAGAGTTGAGATAGATCTAATGACAAGTGGAACACTGGTTACCACAAGGAAGATAGCAGAAGTGAAAAGACAGATACACTTCAATATGGAGTGTAAGTATGATTCAAGGGGGCCAATATCATAATTGTGATGTAAACGCAACAAATGAAGCCAGATTGTTGGAAATTAAAAGCTAAGATTGTGGTACTTGTGGGAGTGCATATTGTGTCTTTAAAAAAAATGCTGCACCAGGAGGGATAACTTCAAAAGTGTTGATTGTTGGAATAGATCAAAGTATGGACAGTTACAAAAGTTTTTCCCAAGGGTGATATATTCCCATTTTTGTCAGGTGAAGAAAGTAAGAAGATGAATATTCTTAGAGATATGGGATCATCTCATTTGGTGATGTGGTAGGTGAAGGGAATCTGCCCAGATGCCTAAAGCACATCTTCAGTATCCCGATTGCCTGTTCGCTGAGAGCTCTCATGGTAAGGGAGCTTAATCATATCTTTCCTGGGCATCATTATCTGGACTCTAAATGGATGTCATCAGTTACATCTTCAGTGGAGAGCCCTTGTCTCCAAAAACCATCTTGAGTTGTGATCATTTCAGGAAGATTTGATTGCCACAAGATAAAAATGTCTTTGCAGTTTCATGGGAATCTTGTACAAATACGCATGGTGATCTTTTTGTCGTTGCAAATGAGCTGGACGTTATTGAAGTGAAAGCACTTGCAGTTAAAAAAGACTCCCAAGATCAGCTGGGAGTGCCTTGATTACCGCCTCACCGCAGTTGATTATTTCCTGGAGCTGCGGGGAGGTGAGCCAAAGCTGCAAAGCCAAGCCTATCCTCATTCTACCTGGCCTCATCAGTTGCAAAGCATACATAATTGACCGCCCTCGCAAACATTGCCTTGGTCCTGTGTAATGCACTTGTAGGCAGCAGATTGTGAGATCCTGTAACCATCTCTTGCTAATTGCTGGAAAAGTCCTGCAGTAAAGAAATTAAGAGCAACAATGACTCTGGCAGCCACTTGTTCCACTTATCAGGAGATCTTCTTCCAAGAAGTTGAAAATGCCGGTGACCAACTCAAATAATATTCTGAGTCTCCTGATGTCCTGGTGCTAAGTCATGTCCAGGAAGCTGATCCTCTCTTTGCCTCTGCACCCTGTCTTGCTGATTTTGCCTTCTGTGTGCTGAATCTGTGTGCTTATTCCTTCTCTCCCATCGAGCAGCGGTTGGGTGAGGAGAAACCTGCTGTTGCTCATCTTGTTCCTCATTTGAGCTCCAGGGTAAAGCTGTGTGGGCGATACTCATTGACAGAAAGTATAGGTCAGATGCAGTAAGTTCCAAAGTAGCAGAAACAACCTCCAAATCAGTGAAAGCACAATCACAGAACAAACCTTGTGGGGAAAAATTTTGACCTCGGCAAAGAAGATCTCAAAACTTAAGCGATTCTTGCCGATCATTTGCACAGACCCATAAAAACCTGCTGTCCTCTCACCTTGACTTCACAGGTGACCCCCAGTTAACTGTTACGACCCCCTGTGAGGTCAGAACCTACGTTTTATTTGATTGCCCCTCAACATCTTGGAATACAAACTCCTCAGATGATTAGGTAGTGGAGCTTCCTCCCAATTGGATGAGCCCCCACAGGATATGAACCCTGACCTGGGAGAAGGTCGGGGAAGCGGAGCCTGACGGGGTGGAGTAGAGACTTATTGTATTCTGGAGTAGTCGAATATCCTGTTGTTGTATCCTGTCCTATCTGGCTATGTGTGGATTCCTTGCCTTCGTTCACAACACTGGTGATGAGGGTAAAGTGGAGCTGCTGCACCACTGGACTCTTCATTGTCACCACAGACAGCGCAATGGTGCTCATTGGTGAGCTTGAAGCCTTTGACTCTGAAACTGATGATTGGGTCCAGTATGTTGAAAGGGTACAATAATTTTTTCGAACCAATGCCATTGCGAACAGCGAGCGATAGACCGTTATCTTGCTGACCGCCATTGGCGGTCCAACTTACGCTTTAATTAGAAACCTCGCTTACCCAGACAAACCAGATGCACTGGCATTTGCTATGCTGGTCGACCCCTATCATGGTCCGATGGTACTGTTATCATATGGCTTCACAGACCCTGACTGAGTCAAAAAGGGAGTCCTTGGCATGCCTGAGGTGTCTTGCCATCCCCTGCCAGTTCGGAGCCGCTCTGGATGCTTCCCTGAGGGACTGCTTCATTTGTGGACTGCAGGACCAGGAGACACAGTGAAGGCTTCTGATGGAGATCCCCCTGACCCTCCAAAGGGCCATAAACATGGGGCTTTCCCAGAACTCCAGTGTCAAGCGGTCCTCAACACCTGTCATCGGTGGCACTGCCGACTGCAGCTACTGGAAACAAGCAGTGGGGTCAGCATAGGGTGAGAGTAAACGCAGGTCATGCAACTCCCGCTGAGACTTTCCCCAGAGCGACCGGGGAATGTCCCCCAACCTGACTCTCCCAGGAGGTGGCCGCCAACATCAAGCGGGACACATGGTCAGGAATGAGGCTCCTGGAGGTCACATGAAGGAGCCGTTCCCAAGCAACAGGCCAATCATCATCTCCTTCAGAGAGACCAAACACACTTCATGGATGACCTGGAGGCTGAGGAACTAGCCCTATTGCTATACTGTGTCGCCGGCCCCAGGTAGCTCTCCAGATTAATGGACACCCCATTAAGATGACAGGGGCAGCTGTCTCAGGTAATCAGCTACCGCACGTTCACAGCAATCTGAACCGGCCTCCAGATGCTGGAAATTAGGGACACTGGAGTCTGGCTAGCTATCTATTCTGGAGAATCTTTGGCGATCGAGGGCACTGCCCTTGTGCTCATGGTGTACGGGGATCAGTCCGCATGCCTGCAATTGGTGGAAGTAGGCAGCGATGGACCAAGTCTATTCGGGTGCGACTGGATTGGCCATCCATGTGCCAGATGTATCCCTGTGGGCTAGAAAGGGTGCTGGCTAAATTTCCTTAATTTTTTTTTCCCGAAGGCTTTGGTACAGTTAAGGGAACAATGGTCATGATCAGTGTGGGTGAGAACGCTCAAGCCAGGTATTTCCATGCCCGCCCTGTGCAATATGTACTTTAACCCAAGGTCGACTGTGAGCTGGATCGGTTGGAACAGTTGGGCATTATCCGCCCTGTCCATTTTGAAGATTGGGCTGCACCAGTGGTCCCCGTAATGAAGCCTGATGGGTCAGTGCGACTGTGTGGTGGCTACAAGATGATCGTTACCCAATCCCTCAAATCTAAGATCTTTATGCTAGGCTCAGTGGGGGCAAGTCATTCATGAAGCTGAACATGAACCATGCATACCTACAGCTGATGCGAGACCCAGAGTCTCAGAAATACACACGATCATCACCCCTTAGGGGTCTGTATGAATACACCTGTTTGCATTTGAGGTCTCCTCAGCCTGCTCAGTATTCCAGAGTGTCATGGAGAACATATTAAGTGGATTGCCATGGGTGGCTGTCTACCTGGATGACGTCCTCATTTCTGGAACTTCCTGGGCGGCGCGGTGGCACTGTGGTTAGCACTGATATTGATCCCTGCCCCGCGTCACTGTCCGTGTGGAGTTTGCACATTCTCCCTGTGTCTGCATGGGTCTCACCCCCACAACCCAAAGGTATGAAAGGTAGATGGATTGGCCACGCTAAATTGGCCCTTAATTGGAAAAAAAAAAAATTGGGTACTCTAAACTTATAAAAAGAAAATTACTGGAACCTCCTACATGGAACACATGGAGGACCTCATCAACGTCCTTGAGCGGTTTTCTCACCTGGTCTTTCACCCGGAACAGGACCAACCTCTTCTACTTGGGAGTTCATCTTTGCCTGGCTGAGGACTCCTGGCTGGTGAATTGGCAGGAGTTGAAGGCCAAGGTCATCGCTTGCCTGAGATGCTAGACAGGACTGCTCCGATTGCGGTCTTACAGGGGTCGAGTTCGGGTCACAGACCAGCTGATTGCCTCCATGTTGTGATGCCAGCTGGTCAAATTGACCCCTCCCCCTGATTTTGTCACAAAAATGCAGAGAATTCTCCGACATTTCTTCTGCGACAAAAAGCTGCATTGGGATGCTGCTGAGATTCGGAGTCCACCGCTTAGGGGAGGCGGTCAGGCGCTGCTGTGCTTTGTGCCGAGGTGGCGACCATCCACCTTCGGACACTGCAATGACACCTATACGTCGAGCACCCTCCTAGAAGGTGTGCCCTCCCTCCATTAGGGTCTGGCCACTAGGGGTTCTGACAGGAGGATTATCTGTTCGGTCATCCCAAATGGCCAGGCTCAACTTTACGGTAATGTTGGGGCATTGGGGTCCCAGCAGAGAAGTTTGCCCAGTGTCGCTTGATGTTGTGCCACTAAGCTTTGAGCTCTGAACCACGAGGATTCATCCCATTTCTTGACTTCTAACTATTTTGAGTAGTTCAACCAATTAAACTAAACTTTTAAAAAAGGGATAAATTTAAAAGGGCCGGTCCTGATAGGGACACTGCCCAAACAAACATAAAGATCAACTGAAACTTAAGAACATCGATCTAAAATGTGATTAAAGGAGTTGATAAAACACTTCAGTCCCTACAGTGCCTGCCAGGCAAGGAAGTCCTGGATGGTGCCCGTGGACATCCCATGCTCCCTCTCCAGGGACACCCGGCCACAAATGAAGCTGCTGTAGAGGGGCAGACAGTCAGGTTGGACGATCCCCTCGATCACCCGCTGCCTGGACCTGTTAATGGCAAATTTTGCGAGGTTCAGGAGCAGGTTCACGCAGAGGTCCTCATCCTTCCCCACCCCTCTCCACAACAGGAGCTGGATTCTCCATTCTGGATCCTAAGTCTCCACGCCGGCGGGAAAACGGTGCTGTTTTATGCCAGGAAAACTGGTGTAAAATGGCCACCAATTTGTCTGATATGCAAACATGCAACCAATGAACACTCAGAATAGGACACAACCAATGGGCAGTCACGGCACTCAGAGGTGGCATCACCACAAGGGGGCATGACATAAACACTATAAAAGGGATGACGCACTCACACCCGGCCTCTTTCCACAGACAGACATCTAGAGAGTTAGACAGGGTTGATCAGCAACATCACACCCCAGCACGTGGCTTAGAGCAAGCCGGTACAGTTAGACTGAGTTACTACAGTTAGGGTAGCAGAGAGTCGAACTCATTTGAGAACTGTGTTAATATTTCAATAAACACGTTGAACTCAATTCAGAGTCTGGAGCATCCTTTAGTTAAGACTGCATCAAGTAGCAGCCTGTGTTATCTGAAGCAGCAGAACACAACATTGATTACCCATTTTGTTGGGTGCTAGCAGGGAGGCAGCGTAGGGCTTGCAGCTTTAGCTGTCGATACGGCCCCCAGCACTTCCGGCGCAGAGGCCGTGCATGCGCTTGCCGTCGGATGCTCAGGCCTGCAGCGGACATGCCGTGCTCCATGGCGGACTCAGCCCGCAGACCTAGACCGCCAAAATTGTGCCCCCCATCGGCCGCTCACACAACCCTGACCTCCCGCCCACAGTGCACCCAGCCCCCAATGAGGCCCCCTCCCTCGCCCGCCGAACGGCCCTCCACTGACTGTGGCGGCCGCGCCATCGGGAACTCGGCCTGTCGGGGACGGAGCATCGCAGGGTGGGCCGAGCTGGTGGATTACTGGTGTGGCGTACTCCTAGCGTACCCCACCTAGCTAACCACCTAACTTTTCAGGGGGTGGAAAATTCAAAAAACGCCGCCGCTCCCGATTTTGGCGCGGAAACAAATTCTCCACCCCGTCACCGAACGTGATTTCGCCGTCAGGGAGCGTAGAATCTAGCCCCAGGTTTTCTCTGGCTTTAAGTCTGTGGGGAGCTGACATTGCTGAGGGTTAACTTTTGATAGCCAATTAATTTGACAAGCATTAGTCTGAGGAATGTTCGAGAGCGCAATTGCTTTCTGCTTCAGGGAGAGGCAGAGCTATTAGGCATCCTTCTAAACTCAGGCTGCCTAGTTCAGAGATCTCATTGCTGTCATGCCTTAAACTTAAACCTCCTGGACAGCTACTCCATAGGTTGAGACCCCTCTCCCTCACCCCCGGGTACCAACTATGATGCTTTCTCTCTCGGGGTCTCATCCATCCAGCCCATTAAGCCCGGCTCCTTGACATTCATCACATCCCACCTGGTGTGCCCCACATTTGCCGTTGCCCCAGATTCACATGCCACAGACAGCAGACTTACACAGCAGTAAATGCTTACTCACACAGCACAGACAGCAGACTGATGCAACAATAAAAGCTTCCTGCCATTCCAGAGTCAGCAGACTTACACTGCACTAAAAGCAGACTCCAGGGCCACTGACACCAACCACGAACCCCATCACACCAACCGAGTACAGCCTTCTGCCTCCGCCTGCTGCCCTCCTCTTTCTCCCACAGCCCTCATCCATTCCTTCCCATGACACTCCAAGGGGCTCGTTTAGCACACTGGGCTAAATCGCTGGCTTTTAAAGCAGACCAAGGCAGGCCAGCAGCACGGTTCAATTCCCGTACCAGCCTCCCTGAACAGGCTCTGGAATGTGGCGACTAGGGGCTTTTCACAGTAACTTCACTGAAGCCTACTCATGACAATAAGCAATTTTCTTCTTTTTTCATTTCATTTTTCCCCTCCCTGCCTCAGCCCAGACCTCCACAACATCCCCACCCCCTCCAAAGCTGGCCTGCGGCCTCTGTCCCTGTGGATTCCCTGGTGCTCAGTGGAGAAGGTGGTGTTCACCTCCTTCCTCCCTCTTGGAGGTAATGACACCTGATTCACATTTTTAAAAAGCAGTAGTAGTTTGCGTCGGTGTCACTTCACACCTGTTGGTGGGAAGATTTGATGAGGGATGAAGATGCAATATTAACCCTGTTAAGTAGATGTTGATACATTCAAATTCTTTTTCATGTGTTTTGTGCCCTTCCTGTGTGTGTGAACCTGAATGAGTCATCAGGGTGGCCCCAGGGAGATCGTGTTCCAAAATCTCGCCAGCGCAAACTGCGTTTTTTACTTCTCGCAATATCTAGCGGCCGTGACAGAACTTGTGGCCATGGCTGATGGGCCTGCTAAATCACACCCAATGACTTTTACAATGCACGGAAGCGGGGTGGAGGGGGCTGGGGGCAGCTGTGCCTGCACATTCAATCATGTCACACAAAGTGATGGGTACAACACTGGACACCAACATTCAGTAAAGAAAGAACAAAAAACACAATGTTGTTAATGCTTCCACTACACCCCAATAATCATCAATGTGTGCCAACCATGAAGCATGTACATTTAGTTCTCTAATTAAGCTAGTCTCATCAAATAAAGATGATATACTTATGAACAAAGCTAAAGGAAAAACAATGTGAAACAAGTAGATTACCTCAAACCCAGCAACCTTGGAATCAAATGCATGCTGGATTTTGGAACTTTCCAGTTTTTGGAAGTAAAATATGAACGTTGTAATTGAAATTGGAACACCTTCATTCAGTGAACAGGGGGTGCAGGGAAACCAACTGATATAATTGTGGAGCACTTTAGGTTAATGGCCATGTCGCTGCTGATATTAATTCACTTCTCAAGCATTAGATTTAATAACCCTTTCATGCCTCCCCCACTTCTCTACACCGTACACCCTGTTTAAAATGAGAAAAGATCAATCAAACTGAACTGATGTTAAAGAAACTCTGTAGTTGTGAAGGACATGACCTCCCCATGCGGTAAAATCATAAGATTGTGAAGCCCAAATATTGCAGGCATGACCCCGAACAGTAAATTATAAATAGCGAAACCCCAATACAACATACAGAGGTGAGCTAATCATGTCGGAGAAGGTTAATTGCAACATTGCAGAAGGATCACTCTGACTCATTGAGAGACTAGAAGAAGGCATTATCACAAACAATGGTGGAAGGTAACTGCCATTGCCTTATGCAATTAAAAGAATGGAAGAAGACATTGGCCGGGATGTTCCAGCTCCATTGTAGCAGAACCCGTTGCAGGGGGATTCGATGGCCCAGCCAAACGTCCATTGACTTTCAGTGGGACTGGACGATCCTGGCAGAGTGGGCCTGGTAACTCCTTCCTATTATCACAAACAATAGTGCAAGCTTTGTCTAATGCAATTAAGAGACTGGAAGAGGCATTATCATGAACAACGATGCAGGATAACCATGTTACTGAGTTTACATTTTCCTCTTGCTTGAATCACTGATTAGCAAAAAAATGGGATGTCAGAAATAGGGGTGGGACTTCTATATTGGGTCCATTGTCTTCTCAGCTCCAAGAATATCTAGCTGCTAGAGTCTTGGTCGAAATTCTCCGACCCCCCGCAGGGTCGGAGAATCGCCCGGGGCCGGAGTAAATCCTGCCCCTGCCGTGGCCGTAATTCTCCGCCACCCGGGAATTGGCGGGGGCGGGAACCACACCACGCCAATCGGCAAGGCCCCTGCGGCGATTCTCCGGCCCGCGATGGGCTGAAGTCCCGCCGCTGGGAGGCCTCTCCCGCCGCCGTGGTTTGAACCACCTCTGGTGGCGGCGGGATCGGCGGCGCGAGCGGGCCCCCGGGGTCCTGGGGGGGCGCAGGGCGATCGGACCCCGGGGGGTGCCCCCATGGTGGCCAGGCCCGCGATCGGGGCCCACCGATCGCCGGCGGGCCAGTGCTGTGGGGGCACACTTTTTCTTCCGCCGCCGCCATGGCCTCCACCATGGCAGAGGCGGAAGAGAATCCCCCAGCACGCATGCGCCGGTGGTGACGTCAGCGGCAGGTGACACACCAGCGCATGTGAGAACCGGCGAAGGCCTTTTGGCCAGCCCCGGCGCCGGGCGCCGGGCGTCAACGGCCGCTGGAACCGGTTTGGGCGCCAGTCGGTGTGGTGCCAACCGCTCCGGCGTGGGCCTAGCCCCTCAATGTGAGGGCTTGGCCCCTAAAGGTGCGGAGAGTGCGGAAAATTCCGCACCTTTGGGGAGGCCCGACGCCGGAGTGGTTGGCGCCACTCCGCTACGGCGGGACCCCCAGCTCCGCCGGGTATGGGAGAATTTCGCCCTTGTTCCTGCAAGCATTAAATTATCATGAGATATTTTTTAATTTAAGAAATCTCAGACGCGATCTTCCGGCCTTGTTCCAATTGTGCTCAAGCCAAACCAGGTCGGTGAACAGGCCAAAAACGGGAACCCCGCCAGGCGCCAAACAGCGCCCTCAGGCGAAATCGGAATCTCACCGCAGGATGGCGGGAAACCATTTATCACCACTTAAGCCCCATTTCCATACAATTGACGGGAGCCACCCCATATCCAATGGCCTTCCATCGTTCAGCAGTCTTCCCAGCAAGTGGCCACACTGGCGCCAATTAGTACTTCTTTATAAAAATGTGAACCTGACGGAAAGGCTCCTGTGGGAAGCTGAGGAGGTGAGTGGCCATCTTTTCTCACAGGCAAAGAGTCGAGGGATGTTGGGTTTGCTGACCCCATGCTCGATGGGGTGGTGAGGGACCCTCGGCTTGGGTGCGGGACCCTCCACAGGGGTGGGCCGCCATGGGAGGATGGGGGGTGGCGACACTGTGGGGTCAACTGGGGGCAACCGCTCACTGCACCACCATGCGAACCCCTGGATCCCAGCTCCGGGGACATGTTCACAGCCGGAGGGTGGGTGAGTGCTACGAGAAGGGGGTCAGCGCCCGGTCTGTTTGATGTTGTGAGCAGGTGTCCGGGGTACAGGGTCTGGAGCCTGGTGAGGGGGGGCCCACTGTGCCTGGAGTATGTGGGCAGGGCGTTCCGGATAGGGAGTGGGAGGGATCAATGGGGGAATGGAGAGTCCCGGGGTGGGAGCCACCGCTGTTTGTCCGTCTAACACCCTCGCCCAAAGCCGTACAGATATTGAATGTTATGGCAGGGATGTTGGACACAGAGGTTGCCCAAGTGGTGCTGGTGCTACGCGGTGCAGCCAGACTCTGGAAAAGGCAGCAGCAGCGTCTGCAAATGCTTGAGACAGCGGCCATTGTGCCGGAACCCGCCCCATACCCCGGGGGCCTGGCTGCCCATCAGGGTGGGGAGGGATTCAGAGTGGGAGTCCCACGATGGCCCAGGGTGTACATGCATCGCTGGTCATTTGAACAGATCACCGACAGCGTGTGCTGCAGGAGGCTCCACCTCAACAAGGATTCCGTGCAGCACCTGTGCCATATCCTCGCAGACTTGGCACCACATGGAGGAGGGGGACACCCACTCCTGGTGACTGCCATGGTCACTGCAGCCCTGAATGTTTATGCCACAGGATCATTTCAGGGCTCGAGTGGGGACCTATGTGGTATCTCTCAGGCCACAGCCCACAGGTACATCCGGCAGGTCATGAATGCCCTAATTTTCCGGGCAGAAGACTACATCCACTTTGACATAGACCAAGCCCATTGGATGCCCGGGCAGCAGGTTTCTCTGCCGTCACTGGGATGCCCAGATCCAGGGAGTCATAGATGCCATGCATGTCGCCCTGTGCTCAGCAGGCCATCTGGAGCTACCCTATGTTAACCCTCAACATACAGCTCGTGTGCGACCACCAGATGAAGGTAATGCACCTGTGTGCCCCCTACCCGGGGAATGTGCACAACAGCTACATCTTGGGGCAGTCTGTCATCCCTGCCCTCTTCAAGGCGCGCCCCAGGATGGGTGGCTGGCTCTTGGGATAAGGGGTATCCACTGAGGACCTGCCTAATGACGCCAGTACAGAGGCTGGAGACCGAAGCGGAGACCTGGTAAAACGAGGTGCATGTAGCCACCCGGGCTGTGATTGAGCAGTGCAACAACCTCCTCAAGATGCGGGTCTGATGACTCGAACACTCCAGTAGCGCACTCGAGTACATCGTCCGGAGGGTCGCCAGCTTTGTTTTGGTCTGCTGAGTCCTCCACAACTTGACACAGCAGTGGGGCGATGAGTTGGAGGTTGGTGACGAAGAACATGTGGGCATTTTGGAGGAAAAGGAGGAGGAGGGGGATGGGGACAGGGACGAGGATGATGAGGAGATGCTGGACCAGCAGGGGCTGGAGGACAAGCCTGGGGAGGAACTGGAGGCCCAGCTGTAGGCTGCAGGACAGCCGGTAGCAATGTGGGTCTAGCAAGTCCGGAGGGTCAGGGAGGCCCCTCACACTCACCCGCTTTATGTAGCACATGGTCTGGTCCATCGTCGCATCCTTATCCACCCACCACCGCATTTCCCACCCTCCTAGGGTATCTGTCACATTACTCCAGGGTGCTGAGACTGTGTCGGCACCGCCAACAGGTCACTGTCAAGGGCAGGGGGGTAATGATAACCCCCAGAGAGCTGGGTGCTGGTGCTCCTCAATTTATGCCAGTCTCACCTTGCCTGTCTGCTGAGTGCTCACTCACACCCATCACCTGCACGTGGTGATGCATTGTGGAAGAAAGTGACGGAGGCTTCGTACTGGTTGTGCAGAAGGGTGTGTATTGGTCAATAAAGGTCCCAAATCTCTAGATAGTGCAGCCCCCCCCCCCCCCCCACATCCCCAACCCACTCATTCCCCCATCCCCCGGTGCCCTCAGTGATCCTCGGCGTGCTTTTCCCACCTAGCTCTACCACTGTGTCTCCCCAGATGCACATCTGAGGTGGACGCAGCTAGCTGCTTACCTCATCACATGGCCTTCGATGTTCCTGATGGGCGTCCTCTGGGGCTTCTGGGCCTGGAGGGCCCTGGCTCACTTGTCGACAGTACATGCACAGCCATGCCGCCCTGTCCCGTGTGCTGACCCTGAGACAGGGCCTCATCAGAGGGGTGAAACTCAAGAGGGGACGGGCCCGGGTTGGCACTCAGTGGCCCCTCCTCCCGGTCAATGCCCATAGGGCCCTGGGGTTCACCTTGGAACGGAGGAGCAGCTGGTTTGAGCCCAGGCTGCCCCTGTATCATCTGGCTCTGCCAGACTGGCGGTTCCCCATGGTCTGCACCATGGTGTTGATTCCCTCGATGATGCTCCTCAGTGACTGGGCCATACTTTGCAGTGCCTCGGCAATGCACACCTGCGACTGGGACAACCTCCGCAGAGCCTTGGCCATTCCCATCTGAGAGCGGGACATGTCCTGCAGATCATCAAGGGCGACCAGGTACTTGGTGACATCCCCCAGCGAGACAAACATGCTACCGAGACCCTTATCCATGGCCGTCACCGACGGTGCAATGCCTTGGACACCTTCACTCATGGTTCTAACATCGTGCACCAGGCTCTCTACTGCGGTTGTCACCCTAGCAATGTTGACCACAGTACTACTCATTGCCGACCCTATCTTCTGCCCCCATAGGTTCTGGGCCTCCTCCAGTCGGCTATGGATCTGCTGGAGTGACGCTGACATCTCCCGCTGAATGTCCCAGCTGCTCACTATCACATCCATCAGATCTCGGTAACCCTGTTCCATAGGCTCAGCACAAAGCTGGGAGTCAGCTGGGTCCAGGAATCCAGCAGGCCTCCGACTGCTATCTCGGTGGGGGTTCCTTCCTCCACCTGATGTACATCAGCAGCAGTGTGGTGCTTACCAGATTGTGCCCCAGAAGCCTGGCCACTAACATTTCCCACTGAGGTGTGTGTATCTACGCTGGTGGTGGGTGGGGATGACAGCTGTGATGCGACTATAACAATTGCATTCTCGGAGCTCTCCACCGAGGTGTTCTCACCGTCAGCTGCTGGATCTGCAGGAGAATGGACATGTGGTCAGTGGGAGGAATGGGTCGGTCAGTAAGACAATCACTACTCACATTCGACAGGTCACGGGCAGCATGGTAGTGCAGTGGGTTAGCCCTGTAGTCTCACGGCGCCAAGGTCCAAGTTCGATCCCAGCTCTGGGTCACTGTTCATGTGGAGTTTGCATATTCTCCCCGTGTTTGCGTGGGTTTCGCCCCCACAACCCAAAGATGTGCAGGCTAGGTGGATTGGCCACGCTAAATTGCCCCTTAATTGAAAAAAAAAATGAATTGGGTACTCTAAATTTATTTAAAAAAAACATTTGACAGGTCCCCCAGGTGGAGCCCAGTGGTTGCTCACCTCTGCTGTGTTCACCAGCCTCTGCATGGGTGGCCGCCCCATCCTTGGCCACACCAGTCACCTCCAGGGCCCGCTCCTTGAGGAAGGTGAGGATTCTCAAGTCCGGCACCCCACCGTCCGTCTGGGCCCTCTCCCGCTGATATGGGAGAGTTTTTCCTGAGGAGATACAGAGAGGGCATCGTTAACCACACGCGTGATTCACAGTTGTGGCGGGGGGTGTGAAGGGTTGGGGTGGAGGGAGGATTGAAGGGGAGGGTGGAGGGAGTGCTGAGGGGAAGGGGGTTGGAGGGAGCGTTTGGGGTTGCCTAGGGGGATGCTCCCTTGGTGGGGGTGGGGCATTGGTGCCTACTCACTCATGCTGCCTGGTGTAGGTCGTTGACCTTCTTCCGACAATGGAGGCCAGTCTTCCTGGTCACACTGCCCGAGCTGACTGCGGCCACCACTTCATCCCAGGCAGCACTGGTTACCTTGTGGATCATCCTCCGGGAAACAGGGCATCCATTCTGGCCTCCACCACGCCCAAGAGCCTCCCCAGGTCAGCATTCCCGAATCTAGGGCTGGTCTCTTCGGCTCCATTGTTGGGAATGTGCCCACCAGTAGCTCCTCCCGCACTGAGAGGCTGTCCCGGATCGATGGGTTATATACCTTCTCAGAGGGGCGGAGCCACAGGTGAAGCCAACAACAACATCAACACAACAGCAGTAACAGTGAGTAAATACAATAATATATACAACAGCTATACGTGGCTCACCACACTATCACACTTATAATTTTGTCCGGAGAATCGCGCTCCTTACTTTCCTCTATTTCTTTTTTTCTCTTACGATCCAATCTTTTCCTTTCCTTTTATTTCTCTTTCTGTAGCTCATTAACCCTATTGTTGTCACCATCATTCCTGATTCTTTCTCACCAAGCTCCCAGCTGCTTCGTTGCCCTCATCATGCTGCGATCAGCTCACACTTCCAATAATTTGGGGCATGACAATTTTACAAGCTGAAGGTTGAGGGATACAGTCAAATGCACATGGCACAATATGAGATGATCCCTGTAGCAAATTCTGGGCCAATGAATAAAATAGGGTAAGCTCACAATCGTAACAGAATCAAAATAACTCCATTGGAGTCCCTGCCACAAATAAGTGAGGAGTAACATTTGCATTCAGTATTGTGGAAGACTTATTGTCACGAGTAGGCTTCAATGATGTTACTGTGAAAAGCCCCTAGTCGCCACATTCCGGCACCTGTCCGGGGAGGCTGATACGGGAATCGAACCGTGCTGCTAGCCTGCTTGGTCTGCTGTAAAAGCCAGTGATTTAGCCCAGTGAGCTAAACCAGCCTCGACCAGCAACTTCCAATAAATTATTTAAAGTAACCTTTTTTTCTCCCACCAACGGCCATGCTATATTGGCAGAGATAAATTTAAAGGTGACAGTCAAGGTTTGATTTTAAAGGGTGAAATTCACAATCCAAAAAGCCCAAATACGTTTTGGATATCTACCATTTTGATGAATGTGTGGGAATAATTAACACATTTACTAGGAGGTGTGAAAACATAAAATTGGCATAAGTGTGAAGGAGTAATCATTTAACCTAAGATACTTGTACTGTTAACAATATGTGAATCTCATAATTTGCTTCAGAAACAATTTATAATTTCTTAAAACCTCAGTTCTTTATCACTAATACCAGATGGGTGCACCTGTTAACGATTGCTATTAATTCCATTAGAATGCATTCACTCAGACAATAATCTGTAATTAGAAAATTATCAGTGAGAATATCATTGTGGTGTTAATATGCAGCATGTTTGAATTGACAGGCCTAGCCTGGGTTTGAAAGGCTATTTTTTCCAATATTAGCCTTTTGAAATCTTTATCACACTGGATAACACATCTAATGATACAATCAAGCTGCTTTTTAAAAATTATATTCAATTATTAGATGGCCAGAAGGAAATCTGATTAACTGAACACTGCTATAACGATCGCAGCGAATGTTCAAGTTTGACAGTGTGGTGGTACAGTGCTCTGGGGTTGCACACAAGATGCAATGGAGTGGTCACATGAAAATTAATGTGCCTCAAGTGAGTCAGGAGATTAGGCTTTTTTTACACATAGTATTAAAGACCCACGGTATAACAAAATCAGTATAACAAAATAACAATCTTTACATAAATTGTGATTAAGTAGGGATGGTTAGTTCAGATGGTCAAGAGTATGGTACTGAATGGCATAAACTTTCTGGGTTCAGTTCCTGTACCGGATAAGATATTTTGAAAAAAAAATTAATTTATGGGATGTGGGCTTTGCTGGCTAAGCCAACATTTATTGTCCATCCCTCATTGCCCTTGAGAAGCTGGTAGTGAGCTGCCTTCTTGAACTGTTGCAATCCTTGAGGTGTAGCTACACCCTCAGTTCTGTGATGGAGGATATTCCAGGATTTTGACCCAACAACAGTGAAGGAACATGAACACATTTCAAAACCAGGACTGTAAGTGACTTGGAACGAAGCTTCCATGTGGTGATGTTCTCAGGTTTCTGCTGCTCTTGTCCTTCTAGATAGTAGCAGGGTTAGAAGGAGCTGTTTAAGGTGTCTTGGTGAGTTCCTGGGGCCTGCCTTTTCTTTTTGCCCCATAGTGATATAATGGCATAATTGAATCTTGATCCTCAGAACTTGAGGATGCTACATGAAGCAAGACAGGTGATTAATTATTCTATAGGCCCTGCTGTGTATGCTACAAGGGCTGCATACAAAGGAAGATGACCAATACTCAACATTAGCAAATTCCACATGATCACCTTTGGAGATCAAGGAATATATTTACAAAACTTTTCCTGAGGTGATTCAATCGAGGACATTTTAAACTGGAAAAGTGAGTGGGTTTGGAAGTGGGTAACTGGTTAAAGGGGTGTATAACTCTCTACTCCACACCCTCAGGGTCCTCATCCCTGACCTGCTCCCAGGTCAGGGTTCATATCCGTGGGGGTTCCTTCAATTGGGAAGAAGCTCCACCCTCTAATCACCTGGGGAGTTCGTATTCCAAGGTGTAGGAGGGGAATCTGATACAATATAGGTTCTGACCACTTGTGGGGTTGTTACACCCCTCCACCCCTGCCAAATATGGCAAAACATCCATGCCTTCTGGTGGCAGGCCCCTCGATCGCTTGGGTAGCGGGCGGGGGTCGAAAGGTGGCACAGCCGGTCTGGGTGGAGTATAGCGCATAGGCGATCCTCATTTCAGTGAAGAGCAACAAAGTTTGGGCTGTTCGGCCGGCGGGTTTCGCAGTGTTATTGGCGCTGATATGGTGTTGAAGGCGGTCTGGTGTCTGTTTTGGATCCAGCATCGCTGTCGTCATCACCGCTGAATGGACCCATGGGCCTGGCAGTTACCCTGGCTTCCTGACTTTCGATGGATGGCGGGAATAGCCCATTGCATGTGGCGGCACGGTTGCATAGTGGTTAGCACTGTTGCATCACAGTGGCAAGAACACGGGTTCTATTCCCTGCTTGGGTCACAGTCTGCGTAGTCTGCACCTTTTCCCCGTGTCTGCATGGGTTTCTTACGGGCGCTCCAGTTCCCTCCCACAAGTCTTTGGGCAGCATGGTAGCATGGTGGTTAGCATAAATGCTTCACAGCTCCAGGGTCCCAGGTTCGATTCCCGGCTGAGTCACTGTCTGTGCGGAGTCTGCACGTCCTCCCCGTGTGTGCGTGGGTTTCCTCCGGGTGCTCCGGTTTCCTCCCACAGTCCAAAGATGTGCGGGTTAGGTGGATTGGCCATGCTAAATTGCCCGTAGTGTCCTAAAAAGTAAGGTTAAGGGGGGGGTTGTTGGGTTACGGGTATAGGGTGGTTACGTGGGTTTGAGTAGGGTGATCATTGCTCGGCACAACATTGAGGGCTGAAGGGCCTGTTCTGTGCTGTACTGTTCTAAGTTCTAAGACTTGCTGTTTGGTGAATTGGACATTCTGAATTTTCCTTCCGTGTACCCGAACAGGCGCCGGAGTGTGGCGACACAGGAATTTTCACAGTAACTTCACTGCAGTGTTAATGTAAGCCTACTTGTGACACTAATATAGATTATTGTTAGCAAGTTGGGATCTGACCTCAGCAGTGCCTTGGGGGTCCTCCTAGACTGCACAGGGTACGACACCCGAATCCTGAGTGGGGTCTCCGGATTTCGCTCTGGTGGCTCTTGGTCACGCCGACGCATGTGGTTCAGGTGGCGGTGTACTTCATTTCCTTGGGTCTAGTCCGTGTAGGAAACTGCTCCTGTTGCATGGAAGACCACACCAGTGATCCATGTGGCTCATGCCCTGAAACATTGTACACAGACTGCGTCGCCTGTCTCGAAGGTGCGCATCCTTGAGCTCTGGCATGAGTCTCTCGTTGCGTGGTCTTCACACTAATGCACCCATGCCTCAACCTTGGGGAGGACGCGGCTGAGGTGAGTCCTGAGTCGTTACCCCATGAGTGATTTCGCTGGTGCGATCCCAGTCATGGCATATGACATTCTGCGGTAACTGAAGAGGAAACGCGCCAACTGCGCCTCCCAGGATCTTGTGGCCATTTTTTTCATGGCCCGCAAGAAGGTTTGGACCGCTTGTTCGGCCAACCCTTTGAGGCCGGGTGGCAAGGGACAGTGCGCACATGCCGAATGCCATTGGCAGCTATGAGCGACGCAAACTCTTGGCTGGTAAATGCCGTTCCATTGTCACTCGCCATGACTTCTAGCAAACAGTGCATGCTGAAGATGTTCCGCTGTCTGTCTGTGGTGGCTCGTGTGGTTACAGTGGGAACCCAGTGTATCTCTAACCATTTAGAGTGGGCATTCAATCGTACAAGGAACGTGTTTGCCTGGAATGGACTGGCAAAGTCTATGTGGATTTGCGACCATGGTTTCCGGCCACACTCAAGGGTGCATCAGGGCAGCCGACGGGGCCTTTTGGCGTTCTTGCCATGGAACACTGTTGTGGGCCACCTTCCTGCTCTCGGAGTCTAATCCAGGCCACTATATATAACTGCGAGCCGTTATGGAGGTCTTTCAACAAAGGTGTGTGACCGTGCTCTGGCACAACCACTCACGTCCCCAACAAAAGGACGCTGTCCTCGACTCTCATCTCAGGCAGCTTTGAGGTATAGGCCTTCAGTTTGTCTGGCAGCGCCCTGTGCTGGGTTCCATATTAGACCATGTGCTCCACCGGCTATGGACCAATCAGGAGTCCAGAACACTTGATCCAGTTGATCTTATCAGAGGATGCAGCAGAGTGCACAGCCTGGCACTCAGGCCTCCTCCGCAGTTCAGCAGAGTCTGTGAACATGAGGAATATGTCATCAATCTTGGCTGAAAGTGTGGTGATCGTAGATTGACTAGATACAATACAACTGAGCAAACACTAGAGGGAGCACGGGAGAGCTATAAATACACCGGGACAGGAAGTGAGGACACACTTCACGGAAGGCAGAACTGATAGCAGGACAGACACACAAGCAGGCAGCATTTGAGGTAGCCGTATGTTAAGCTCTGAAGAGAGAACAAATTCACAATAAAGCATCTTCTCCACATTTGAGACTACGAGCTTTATTAAGACACGAGGAACAACACAGAAAGGACCACCTCGATGATTGGTTTGTGCAGAACCAATCCTGACATCCTCCTCTGCAAGAGGGGCAGAAAAGTCTCCACAAGGATAGAATACAATTGGCCAAACAAGGGGCAGCCCTGATGCACTCCTCTCCCAAAGTGGGGGGAGTTGCTGTCAGGGACCCGTTGACCTTAATGAGACACTCTGCAGCAGCGCACAGGAGTCTAATCCAGGCGACATAATGCATCCCGAACCCAAATTCCCACAGAGTTCTGAATAAGTATTTGTGATTGAACCTGTCAAATGCCTTCTCCTGGTTAAGAGACAGGAAGGCATTCTCAACAGATCTGCGCTCTGGGAATAGTGGATCAGGTCCTTGACTAGCTGGATGTTATTGTAAATGGTCCAGCCTGGGACTGTGTGGGAGTGGTTAGCGTAGATCAGGGGTTCAGTATGGTGCCAAGACAGGGAGACATTGCCTTGGTGAAAATTTTGTAGTACATGATGAGGAGGGAGACAGTTTTTTAGTCGGTGGCAATATTAGCCATGCGCCACAAAATGAGTGTAGTGATCTGCGTATCTGTGTGTATAAAAGGGGTTAACGTTTAGAAGTAACAGCTAAGTAATCACTAGATGGCAGTATTGTAGATGGGTATAAAAGACAGACTCAAGCCAAGTTCCCGCCTCTTTGTGGATTTAGTGACTAGTAACCAGAGGTAAAGAGAGATCGCTCAGAGTGCAGGTGTTGTTAATCATAGTTAATATATAGAACATAGAACATAGAACAGTACAGCACAGAACAGGCCCTTCGGCCCTCAATGTTGTGCCGAGCAATGATCACCCTATTCAAACCCATGTATCCACCCTATACCCGTAACCCAACAACTCCCCCCCTTAACCTTACTATTAGGACACTACGGGCAATTTAGCATGGCCAATCCACCTAACCCGCACATCTTTGGACTGTGGGAGGAAACCGGAGCACCCGGAGGAAACCCACGCACACACGGGGAGAACGTGCAGACTCCACACAGACAGTGGCCCAGCCGGGAATCGAACCTGGGACCCTGGAGCTGTGAAGCATTTATGCTAACCACCATGCTACCGTGCTGCCCCATATATTTAATCTTTTTTTAAATTTAGAGTACCCAATTCATTTTTTCCAATTAAAGGACAATTTAGCGTGGATTGGCCATGCTAAATTGCCCGTAGTGTCCTAATAAAAGTAAGGTTAAGGGGGGGGTTGTTGGGTTACGGGTATAGGGTGGATACGTGGGTTTGAGTAGGGTGATCATGGCTCGGCACAACATTGAGGGCCGAAGGGCCTGTTCTGTGCTGCACTGTTCTATGTTCTATGTCTATGACAATTTAGCGTGGCCAATCCACCTAGCCTGCACATCTTTGGGTTGTGGGGGCGAAACCCATGCAAACACGGGGGGAATGTGCAAACTCCACACGGACAGTGACCCAGAGCCGGGATCGAACCTGGGACCTCGGCGCCGTGAGGCTGCAGGGTTAACCCACTGTGCTACCGTGCTGCCCTAATATATATTTAATCTTGTTTATTTAATCACTAGTTTAGTTGTTGAAGAGAGAATGTACTCACAGTTTATTTGTTGATGTTACTCAATAAAATATTTGCCTTAACTAGAAGAGTTCGAGTGTTAATGAACATGGAGTAACATATATTACACAAGGCGATGTAACAGGGAGCATCTCCCTGGTTGTGATACTCTCTCCCAGGACCTCCATGTAGTCATTCCCCAGGACATCCCAGAACGTCCTGAAGAACCCCTGATGCCCTCCGGATCCAAGATGAGAGATCCGTCACCAGGTAGCAGCGTAAGGAACATGTCTATTTTCCAGCGAGTAGAAGACTGGGAAGCCGTGGTCCAGATACTTAAGGAACCATGCCTATGATTTCACGTATACGCTATGTGTTGCAGTGGGTTTCTGGTCCCTCAGCTGTCCTCTTCTTACGTCAGCCGCAGGGCCGGGTGCTCAATGGGAATACGGATACATGACTCCAGGTCGAGCTCCTCCTTCTCTAATTCCTTTACCTTGGATTTCCGCTTCTTTGTAGACCCCTTGGATACTCCTGACAGAAGACCCGTTTCCAATAAACCTCTTTGTTATACAAGAAACTTCCTTAGTGATATATAATGCTGTTACAGCAAAGAAGATGACATAAGTACATGGCCAGGTCAAAGTTTTAGAGCACACAGAACTTACTTGAGATTGGTTGTCCGGGTGAAGATTCAGTGGCTCCTCACTTTTCTCTCGTAGGCCCACCTCACTGGCTACTCAAAACTGCTCCGAATCCTCCTCTGCGAACTCCAGGTCTCTCTCATCAGCTCTGGCATCCCACCGCCTGTCTTCTCTCGTTCGCTGCGATTGTAGGCTAAGGTTTTCTGCAGGAATACAAATGGCGACAACATGAGCTGGCCACCTGGTGGTCACATGTTAATTATACCTGGGATGTTTGGACACTGCGCGTAAGCTGGGAGTGCCTTTGATGAGGGTGTCAGGGAGTATGAGGAAGCTTATGGGAGGTCAGATGGTGGGTCACTGCTGGGTGGCAGCATGTGGAGCCGAGGTGACATTCGGAGGGATGACGGCAAGGTGGAGTGCAGAGGGGAGACAGTGAGCACTTACCCTGACAGAACAGAGTGGGTCATTCATCTTCTTTCGGTATTGCACCACTGTCCTCTTCTGCAGGCTGCTGCCACTGACCAATGCTATGACCATCTTCCAGACAGGATTCGTTATCTTGCTGGAGAGCTTCCTGCCAGCCCAAGGGTATATTGATGCCAATCCCCTCTTCAACAGCATAAAGCAGACGGGTGAGGGCCCCCTCCGTGAATTGTGGAGCAGGCTTTTTTGCTACTAGCTTCCTGGCTTGAGTGAGAGCAAGTGCTGTGGAGCCATTTAGATGCTGCGTCCCCTTGATTAAAGTGCACAGTTGACCCCCAGTGAGAGTGAATCAGATGCATTGCACCTCAGGCACGGTGTTTTTCATGTGGGGAAATTATTTTTCCTCTGTGCCAAAAATCTGCAGTCTGGATTCCGCCGTCAAGGTCAGCGGGAATCACACCAATTATCGCGTCGAGATTGACACTTGCTATTTTTTGGAAAGTTTCCCCCCATTATTCGAGATCATTCTCAATGGGGATAACTGAAATGTTGCAAGTGACCACATAATTCTGTTAGGACTGTGCGTGCCTGTATCCTGAGATGAACACACATTTGGAAAGTACTGTCACTGTCCTGGAGGCCCTCATTTCCTCACCTTGACTGTCCATTCTCACTCACACAAGATACCAGGCCTTTTCCACACCGGGCCTCCATGCCTCTGATCTCACTCCACACTCTCCCTGCAACACCACATCCATTCCCTCCGACTCACCTTTGCGGTCCTGAGTCTCTACTCAACCTGCCATTGTCCTGCATCCCTTCCCTTGTGCTGCAGACTTAAGAAAGAAAAGCCGCTGACTTTTGACACAACTGCACAAAGCAGACTCATGCACACAACCTTTAAACAATCATTACTCAGGCGCAACAAGATTGTTGTGTGCTGCTGGTTTGTTCTTGAAGGTAGGACATGCAAATGTAGTATTGGTATGAGCCCACCACAGGCCAGCATGAGGCTCGTCATACCATAGACATGCCGCAAACTATTTCTGCATAATAATCATCTTTATTGTCACAAGTATGCTTACATTAACACTGCAATGAAGTTACTGTGAAAAACCTCTCGTCGCCACATTCCGGTGCCTGTTCAGGTACACAGAGGGAGAATTCAGAACATCCAAATTACCTAACAGCAAGTCTTTCGGGACTTGTGGGAGGAAATCGGAGCACCTGGAGGAAACCCACGGAGACACGGGGAGAATGTGCAGACTCCACACAGACAGTGATCCAAGCTGGGAATCAAACCTGGGACCCTCGCGCTGTAAAGCCATAGTGCTAACCACTATGTTAATGTGATGCTCTCAACTTGCTGATGGGAAATCGAGATTTTGCATTCCGCCGAATTAAACCACACTTCACGTCATGTTTTCTGTTTGGTCAAGCTCCATAAAACACCCTTTCGCCCCCATCAAATTTGTATGTTAGCCTTTTTCTGTGCACTGTTCTGTCACTAACAAATATTATGCATGTCAAAAAATTCTTACTCAACTGATGATTGAATGTGACAGTTAGTTTTCTGTCACGTTCCTGTCTGCCGGAATATATCAGTTTAATGTTTCAAGCGTTTCTTCTGCCTGATATTACTCAGAACAACTTGAGAACCCAAAATGAAACTTCTGTGCTGCATCCAGGACAGCAAGAAAGCAAAAACGTAATACATCACATGAATCAAATAGGTTATGATATACAAATTTAGCTTTGCCTTAGGTTCTGACAAAGCTAAATGTGTGCTGGATATGGGAATATAATTTTGGAAATGAAATTACTGTCCCTAATGCTACAATAATAATGGAATTATTGCACAATCGTATCAAAAATTAGAAATATTTTAATGTGCTTTCCCCTAAAGCCAGTTCTCCCCATGGGTAAGAATACAAAATAATGTAAAAATCTTTACTGATTAATTTGTGACATGCAGCACTATCACTTTCTCGATCAGTTGCTTGATTAAATTCCCTTTGCAGTACCTTGTAAATATTTTTTTTATTATTTGATACAAAACACAGAGAAATATGTGAAAGAAGGAATTAGAAATTTTAGCATCTCTGAGATGGAGAAAAGGGGAAATGTTTATTCTATTTTTATTCGTACATGGGGTGGGGTGTGGACTTTGGGGACTGTGCTCGCACTTATTGCCCATCCCTAATTGCCCTCGAGGAGGCAGTTAAGAACAACCCCATTGGTCTGAAGTCACATATAGACCAGACCAGGTTTCCTTCCTTAAAGAATATTAGTGAACCAGCTGGATTGTTACTACAATGGTTCCATGGTCACCATTAGACTTTTAATTCCAGATTCTTATTGAATTCACATTTCACCATCTGCAGTGGTGGGATTTGAACCTGGCTCCCCAGAGCATTAATTCTGGGCATCCAGTTAACTAGTCCAGTGATAATACCACTACACCCACGTCTCCCCTGTGAGGTGTCTCATTGTATGGATCTGGTGTTGGATTCTCTGCAAAATTCTTGTTTTTGTTCATGTTAACTGAGGTTAGATTAGTTGCAAGTCAAGTCCCAAACTTTCCTTATTCAATTTTAATTATACTGCTTTGATCATTTTACTCGAGAGCTAAAAAAAAAATAGCTACTGTAGAGGTGGTATTTACCGGACCTAATAGCAGCGGCCACGAAATTCCAAAATGGGCAAAAATGGGATTTACGCCGGTGAGATTTCAGAACGTGATCTTCTTGAGCCCTCCCTGATGACACGATCAGGTTCACTCCCAGGTAGGGGCGCTGAGTGGTGCAGTGCCGCCCCCCGCACCTCCACCCCCCTCGCCCGCCTGCCTCCCCAATCTCATTTCTCCTCCTGGAATGAAAATGACCAGGATACTAGACCATTGCAGCAAACTGACTTGCCAGCTGGTGGCAGAATATTGTGGGACCATCCATATCTGTTCCAGCCTCCATGACCATTTAAAACGTTGTCCTGTTTTGCCACCAATCATCAGTAAGAGTATATTTGTCTTAGCAGAGATTGTCATTAATACCAATGAAGTGCAAAATTACTCAAAAAGTCCTTTTGAAACTCTGTATTGATATAAACAAGAAATTCACTGGAGTTAATTTTTGCCAGATTAATCGTTATTTCAACACAATATTTGAACATGCCTGAGAACTTTTACCAGTGTTTCATTAAAAGCACTGTTTTGGTCAAAAATGCTTCAGCTTGTATTTATTGTTTAAACAAATTCTGTGCTTGGATCAATTTGCATGTTTTAAATGGAATGTTAGGAATGACTAATGGTTGTTTTTTTTTAAATTTCAGTGAGTTTTCTTGAACTTGATCGACTTTGTGGAGCACATCAAGGTCATTTCTCAGCTGTTGTTAATACTCACGTCAATTATGTTTTTGCCTTCATGCACAAGGATATTCCCAGCACCCAATCTTCATCCTCTGGCCACTGTCAGAATGTGCAGCTTTTACAAAACCCCAGATTCTATCAATCATCGTGTCTTGGGGCACAATCTAATGGCTGCTTTGCACTCAAAGGTGGCCAATAAATGCTGGGAGATTTCACTTCCGGGATACCTAACTTGCCACGCTTCGCGAGATCTAGCACTATCTCGCGAGACATCGCGATCTGAATCCTGTTCACTGTAGGTGAGATCACTATTTTGTAGATCTGCATATTAGAGTGAGACAGCTAGTCTCCAATGTGCTCTCCCCTGATCTACCCAAGGTACCAGCAGTGCCAGGGTGCCACCCTGTCCATAGGAGACCCTCGGAGACCTCGGGCGAATACTATTGAGAGATGGTCTCCACAAATGGGGACGAGACAGAATGCCACTCATAGAACTTACAGTGCAGAAGGAGGCCATTCGGCCCATTGAGTCTATACCAGCCCTTGGAAAGAGCACCTCATTTAAGCCCACACCTCCACCCTATCCCTTTGGTCCCATAGCCTAGTAGTCCCACCCAACATTTTTCAACATTAAGGGCAATTTATCATGGCCAATCCACCTAACCTGCACATCTTTGGACTGTGGAGGAAACCCATGCAGGCACTGGGAGAATGTGCAGACTCCGCGCAGACAGTGACCCAAGCCAGGAATCAAACCTGGGACCTCAGAGCTGTGTAGCAACTGTGCTAACCACTGTGCTGCCAAGCTGCCCTTGGAAACTCATGGGGTCTCCAAGGGAATCGCAGGCCCCCAGACCATTTCCCTATGGACAGGGTGGCACCCTGGCACTGCTGGTGCCACCTGGACACACTGCACTGCCAGCCTGGCACACTGGCAATGCCAATGTTCCCAGGTGGCGCTTCCAGTTGTTAGGGGCTTGGCCAAGGTGCCAGGCTGCCATTTATCCCACACCGGGATTGGGGTTCAAGGATGCTTTGCACATGTTTGGTGAGGTGCGGAGAGGACGGAGGACCGCCTTGTAGGTGAGTTGGCGATTGGGAGGTCGCATTGGGTGGGTTGGTCGAGAGATTGGGACAACATTTAAAAATGGTGGGTGGGATTCTCCATCGATGGGATACTCCATTTTGCTTACAGCGCACTCACACCCACGGGTTTTCCAATGGTGTGGGGGCGGCCACAATGGGAAACCCCATTGGCAAGCTGCCAGGAAGCAGGATCTGGCTGCCGGCGGGGGCGAATCGCACCAGAAAATGGGTCTGGCAGGACGGAGAATCCCGCTCATTGTCTCACTCTCCTGCTGCACTGAGGAGTTCCGGCGCACAGAGGCCCTCAGTGCAGGAAGTGCGGCCTCATCGAGAGTTCCTCACAGAGGCCCTGAATTGAATCAGGGTCCCGTGTTTCTTGGCGCTGCGAGTGCCAGGAAACACACGGCTAAATGCGTTCGTCAGGGGACTCTGTTCCTATTCGGTTAGATCACAATCTTGGTTTTGGGTGTGTATTCTCATAATTGTACTCAGGCTAATTTCTATATTGTTTTACCTGCCTTTTGCTAGCTTGGGCATACGGATGTGTCTTATTATTTGCTGAAATGAATATGTTCGAAGATATATATGTTTGAAATTTATTTATTATCATGCGTAAGATATCCATATATTAGTTAATGATATGCTTCCTTTCGTAGTTAAATAAATAAATTGAAGCAAAAGAGGTAAAGGGATATTTTAATCACTTGTCACCCGTATAGTAATGCAGAGAAGGAGGCCCAGAAGAGATTAAGATTATAATTAGAATTAATTGTAAAAGTGAGATCTCTCAAAATTTACATGAATATCATTAGAGTCAAGAAAATGTAAAGTAGACGAATAGAAACAGTCAGTGAGAACTTAAAGAACGTAAGAACTAGGAGCAGGAGTAGACCATCTGGCCCCTCGAGCCTGCTCCGCCATTCAATGAGATCATGGCTGATCTTTTGTGGACTCAGCTCCACTTACCGCCCCCACCCCTGCCTCCCCTTGACCCTTAATTCATTTACTGTTCAAAAATCTTTGGCTTAAAAACATCCAACGAGGTAGCCTCCACTGCTTCACTGGGCTGGAAATTCCACAGATTTACAACCCTTTGGGTGAAGAAGTTCCTTCTCAACTCAGTCCTAAATCTGCTGCCCTTTATTTTGAGGTTATGCCGCCTAGTTCTAGTTTCACCTGCCAGTGGAAACAACCTCCCTGCTTCTATGTTAGCTATTCCCTTCATAATTTTCCATGTTTCTATAAGATCCCCCTCATTCTTCTAAATTCCAATGAGTATAGCTCCCAATCTACTCAGTCTCTCCTCATAAGCAAATCCTCTCAATTCCGGAATCAATCTAGTGAATCTCCTCTGCAGCCCCTCCAGCACCAGTACATTCTTTCTCAAGAAAGGAGACCAAAACTGTACACAGTACTCCAGGTGGGGCCTCACCAACACCCTATACAGCTGCTACATAACCTCCCTGCTTTTAATTCATCCCTCTAGCAGTAAAGGACTAAATTCCATTTGCCTTCTTAATTACCTCCTGCACCTGCAAACCAACATTTTGTGATTCATGCACGAGGTCCCTCTGCGCAGCAGCATGCTGCATTTTGTTACCATTTAAATAATAGTCTATTTTGCTGTTATTCTCACCAAAATGGATGAACTTACATTTGCCAACATTGTACTCCCTCTGCCACACTAGCCACTCACTTAAACTATCTATATCCCTCTGCAGACTTTCAGGGTCCTCTGCACACTTTACTCTAGCACTCATCTTAGTGTCACCTGTGAACTTTGACACATTATACTTGGTCCCCAACTCCAAATCATCTATGTATATTGAAAACAATTGTGGTCTCAAAACTGATCCCCGAGGCATATCACTAGCTACTGATCGCCAACCAGAAAAACACCCATTTATCCCCACTCTTTGCTTTCTGTTAGTTACCCAATCCTCTATCCATGCTAATACATTACCCATAACGCTGTGAACCCTTGTCTTAAGCAACAGCCTTTTATGCTGCACCTTGTTGAATGTGTTCTGGAAATCCAGATACACCACAGAACAATGGGCCTATGGTGATTAAAGAGAGCCAAAATGTAGAGAGACATAATATCCAATAGTAAAGAGAGGCTGTTTCTAGGGACAATGGGAACAGAAGAACATAAGCGGATGTCTACTTAATGAAAGCTTGAAGATTATTGCTCCCCGATGCTACCAAATGAACAGAAAAATAAATAAATATTTGCATCTATATTGTGCATTCTAACACTGTCTAAATGTCTAAAATTGCTTTGCATAATTAGTTACTGTGAGAGGGTTTTGGCTTCCCAGCTGCAGAGCTGGATATCAGAGTGCAGGATGTGGAAAGAAGGAGAGAAGTTCTCAACACATAGGGGCAGAAGGCTCTCCAAACATACTGCAAAGGTAGTGGGAGTGGTGATATGCATCACTGTAGATACACAAGGGGTTAATGTAAGTACACATAGACTAGCTAGACACTAGAGGGAGCACCAGAGATATGACACACAGACACTCAACCAATAGGTCAGTAAGATAGGACACGACCAATGGGCATTCACGATATATACAGAGGCGACACTACCACAGGGGGGCATTACACCAACCCATATATAAGGACACAGCACACATGATCTTCCTCTTTCCAGTGGAGACACTCAGTGAGTACACAGGGTTGATTTGAAACACATCACACCCACCACATGGATTGTAGCAGACTGGTTCATCAGTCTGAGTAGCTATAGAAGGATTAACAGTAATGGCGAACCTGAGTAGGAGAATTGTAAATAGTTCAATAAACGTGTTGAAGTTATCTCTATGTCTGAACCTTCCTTTGTCAGAGTGCACATCAAGGATGTGTTTGGGTGATGTGCCTGTCATAGTTGAACAGCTGAACATAGAATATAGAACATACGATGCAGAAGGAGGCCATTCGGCCCATCAAGTCTGCATCAACCCACTTAAGCCCTCACTTCCACCCTATCCTTGTAACCCAATAACCCCTCCTAACCTTTTTTTGGTCACTAAGGGCAATTTACCATGGCCAATCCACCTAACCTGCATGTCTTTGGACTGTGGGAGGAAACCAGAGCACCCGGAGGAAACCCACGCAGACACTGGGAGAACATGCAGACTCCGCACAGACAGTGACCCAGCAGGGAATTGAACCTGGGACCCTGGTGCCGTGAAGCCACAGTGCTATCCACTTGTGCTACCATGCCGCCCTGAATTTTTTGGAAACGGCAAGATGTTGGTGTGAAACTTGCAGAAATGATAAATGAAATGAAATGAAATGAAAATCGCTTATTGTCACGAGTAGGTTTCAAATGAAGTTACTGTGAAAAGCCGCTAGTCGCCACATTCCGGTGCCTGTTCAGGGAGGCTGTTATGGGAATCGAACCGTGCTGCTGGCCTGCTTGGTCTGCACTGGCTCTTGGAAAGAGCAACCCACTTAAGTCCACACCAAGGAAACCCAAGCAGACACGGGGAGAACATGTAGTCTCCGCACAGACAGTGACTCAAGCCGCGATTCGAACCTGGGACCCTGGAGCTGTGAAACAACTGTGCTAAGCACTGTGCTAGCGTGCTGACCAATCATGTCATCATGGATGTGGATTTCAGTGTTCAAAGGGATCAAGGCCATTTTGGCACACAGGATAGATGATGGGTCCAAGCAGCCCATTGCTTCACGCATGTTGGCGGCGGCAGAGCGAAATTACGCCCCAATCGAAAAAGAAGGATTAGCATTGGTGTTCGACGTGCAACGATTCCATCAATATGTCTACGGCTGTGCATTGACGGGTTATACCGACAATAAACCACTTTTGGTATTATTCAAAGCGGACAAGGCAATTCCCCAGGTGGTGCAGCCCACAGTTAGCGTTGGGCTCTCCTTCTGGCAGTGTGCGGGTATATTTTGGAGCATCGCGCAGAAACGAAGATAACCCTTGTGGATTCCCTCAGCCACCTCCCGCTGCCCACCAGTGTGCTAACGCCAGCGACATCGGATGAGGTAGTCGCAACTTTGCATTTTATGGACTTTCTGCCAATACCGGCCACCCAAGTAACGTCTTGGACAAAGACACACTCTGCTGGTCAGGGTCCACCACATCATGCTGTACGGAGCCCAACACTGTGCCCTCCTGGAGGACCTGAGGGCTTTTACCATAAAGATGACGGAACTCAGTGTATTGGACGGCATCCTCCTGTGGGGTACCTGGGTGGTCATCCCCGAACGCGACCAGGGGGACATTTTGCAGACCTCCATAGTGGCCAGCCAGGTGTCTCCAAAATTAAGAAGTTGATCCGGAGCTATGTGTGGTGGCCTGGCATCGACACGGTGATCGAGACTTGGCAAAACAGTGTACAAATTGCCAGGAGCATCAGAAGCTCCCCCAGTCAGCTCCACTTCACCCATGGGAATGGCTGAGCCGGCCATGGTCCTGCCTCCATTTGGATTTAGCAGGCCCCTCCCAGGAGGCAACATACCTACAGGTAGTGGACACACACTGTAAATGGTTGGATGTGCACAGAATGATGACTACAGAATGTGCCACCATCGAAAGACTCTGACAGACCTTTAGCGTTCCCGGATGTCCTCGTGTCGGATAATGGCACTTCACTAATTTGGAGCTTGCAGATTTTATGAAGCAAAATGGAGTCCGTCATGTCTGCACTGCGCTCCATCACGCATCCTTGAATGGATTGGCAGAATGTGCTGGGGATGAGAAAACAGACCACAGGCTCACCGGAAACCCGCCTCACCCACTTTCTATTCCACGATAGGACCACGCCACAGGTAATCACTGCAGTGATGCCAGTGAAGCTCCTAATGGGTAGTCGCTTACACACATGGTTAAGCCTTGTTTTGCCGTACATCAGGGATAAGGTGTGTGACAAGCAGGACGGACCGGAGCGCATCGAGCCAGGCCCGTGAGAGAATTCACCGCTAGCGACTTGCGTGTGTGTTGCAGGATGAGGCTGCAGCTGAATTCTGCTGGAGAGAACTCAGGTGATGTCTGTGATGGGATAATTTGTAGGAAAATCCTGTTGGGCATGAACAAAGAAATGTCAGATCCATGAGAAGATCTGCCAGAGGGAATGTTATCACTGTCCAGGAACATGAAGAAGTCTGGCTCCAAATTGGCAATGCTTTGCATGGAGCTTGGAGCCCATCCTTTCCAATATGGAAGTGGCTGGCAAGTTCATAACAGCACATCATCTGCTGGCCGATGTCAACTTTCCCAGTGTACTGGCCAATACTTATCTCTCAATGAATTCTGTGAAAAACAGATTATTCAGTTATTATCACATTACTGTTTGTCGGAACCTGTTGTACACAAATTAGCTGCTGTATTTTCTGTATCGCAACAGTGACTACAGTTGAAAACTCTTTCATTGGCTCTGCAATGCTTTGGCATGTCCTGAGATCATGAAAGGCACTATATAAATAGAAATTGTTTTTTCTTTTTCATTGCAGTGTCTAAATGCCACAGTGAAAGCTCAGACTCGTCTGATCGTGAATGTGGATCTCAGTGTTCAAAGAGATTTGCAGCCTCTCACAGCAATCCAGCAATCTGTGCTCCACCAGATTGCTGGGATCACTGAGCTACCACCTTAGGAAATTGGCAGTGGTTCTGTGGGGCAAGAACCTGCTGTGATCTCTCAAAAAGATGGCATTCATGTTCCCATCAATGTTCCTACTGTTGCCCTCCAGCCAGCCCAGGCTGCTGCCATCTCAGTGCAGATGGTGCAGTTCAAAGCTTGGCTCTCAAATCCCAAATTTTCTCGAGGGCAGCCTAAAAGGGCATCCACCACATTGAAATACAGCAGCCTGCCAAGACCTATGCTGCAGCTGCTGAGAGAGAACTGCATACGAGCACCAAGGCAGGAAAAGGAACCTGCTAGACGCTGGAAAGGTAGCACAGTTGTTACCTTACTGGACTAGCAATCCATAAATCTGAATTAATGCTCTGGTGACATGAATTGAATTTCTAATAACTAGGGAATTAAAGTTCAGATAATGAAATAAACCTGGAATTTTAAAAAAAAACTGGGATCAGTAATGATGACCAGGAAACTAATGGAATGTTGTAAAATAAAATGTGGTTCATAAATGTTCTTTAGGGAAAGAAATCTGTCCTCTTTACTTGATCTGGTCTATATCTTAATCCAGAACAACAGTAATATGTTTTTTTTATTAACTGTCCTCTGAAATGGCTGAACAAGTCACTCAATTTTATCAAAAAGTAAAATAAAATTAAAGCTGGACAGACAACCTGGTATCAACCTAGGCATCAGAAACAATAACGGCAAATCTTCCTCCCTAACATCTGGGAACTTGTGCCAAGCAACAACCAATTATACTTCCAGGGTCATACATTTTGTGCTATGTCTGAGACTGCTCCATAATCATCCCAAAGACAGGGCAGAACCAGAGGTGGGGGCAGTACAGTGGTCAGGAGGGAGTGGCCATGGAAATCCTTAATATTGACTCCATGACAGTATTGGTAGGAGGGCCTCCTAGAAGTCTTCTCACTAAAGAAATGCTCATCATGCTGTCTGGTACCATCACCATGCCAAATGGAATAGATTCAGAACAGACGTAGCACTCAAAACTGGGCATCCATGAGGTGCTGCATGTGGGCCATTAGCAGCACGATTATATTAACCACAACCTGTAATCTCGTGGCCCAATCCATCTCTCATTCTACCATCACATCGACCCATTAATCAGTCATTGTTTAATGAAGAATGCAGAAAACCATGGTCGGAACAGCACCAGGCCTACCTAAAATGAGGTGTCAACCTGGTGAGACTACAACAAAGGATGTTCAGCCAAAGAAGCAATCGTCATAGATAGAGGATCCCATAGGCAAAAGATCAAATCAAACCTCTGCAGTCCTGCTCCATCCAGTCGTGAATAGTGGTGGACAATTAAACAACTAACCAATGGCAGTGTTATAACTTGCCCGGATCCGATTTGCTGGGGACAATTAGTTACCCTTCGAGGTATTTTGGGGTCCAATCAACTCAATATAAGAAAGGAAAAAAACTTGGTGAAATTAAAATGTGCCGATCCTGGTAGGAGCACTCCCAAAAATAACAAAGCACAACAGAAACTTAGCAACATAAGAACAAAAGAACATAAGAACTAGAAGCAGCAGTAGGCCATCTGACCCCTTGAGCCTGCTCTGCCATTCAATGAGATTATGGCTGATCTTTTTTGGACTCAGCTGCACTTTCTGGCCCGAACACCATAACCCTTAATCCCTTTATTCTTCAAAAACGATCTATCTTTATCTTAAAAACATTTAATGAAGGAGCCTCAACTGCTTCACTGGGCAAGGAATTCCATAGATTCACAACCATTTGGGTGAAGAAGTTCCTCCTAAACTCAGTCCTAAATCTCCTTCCCCTTATTTTGAGACTATGCCCCCCCAGTTCTGCTTTCACCCGCCAGTGGAAACAACCTGCCCACATCTATCCTATCTATTTCTTTCATAATTTTATATGTTTCTATTAGATCCCCCCGCATCCTTCTAAATTCCAACGAGTACAGTCCCAGTCTACTCAACCTTTCCTTGTAATCCAACCCCTTCAGCTCTGGGATTAACCTAGTGAATCTCCTCTGCACACCCTCCAGCGCCAGTACATCAAATCATAAATTGAAAAGAAGGGTCAATAAAGGAATCCAACCCCTGTGGTACCTACCAGACGCAGAAGGGATTACCCGTTGATTTAATTTAGGACCGAATCAACTGAATAGAATAACAGAAATTAACTCAGTGACAAAGTGCTCCTGGTAGGGGCACTGCCCAAAAATAACCAAGCATAACAGAAACTTACCAACATCAAATCATAATGTAAAAAGAGGATCAATAAAGCAATTCAACCCCTGTGGTGCCCACCGGGCATGGAAGGGGACACCTCTTGATGTATTATCGGGCCAATCAACTAATTAGAAGAAGTGAATCTAAATTAGAAGAAGTGAAACTAATTAAGGGATAAATTAAAAAGGGCCTATCCTCCAAAGAACAAATGGAGCACAACCAAAAAAGAACAAAGAGAAATGAAAACTTAAAAAATCAAATCAAAATTTGAAAACTGAGGTCAATAAAGTAGTCCAGCCCCTTTGATGCCCAGCAGGCATGGAAGGGGTCACCCCTTGATCCTTTAAGAATATGAGCTCCTCCAATGAGGGGGGCAATCATTAGCAGTGCAGCTGTATAAATAGAGCTGGCCAGTTGGTACTGGCTAGAGAGGGGATCAGTAGTGAACTGCTGGTACTTTGTACATATTGTTGTAAATAAAGTTATTTTCTGTTTGACTCTACAAACCCATGCTGGATTCTTTGTGGCCCTCACAAAAGGCAGCTACTGGTATTGCATTCACCAAAGGGATGAGGGATACAAGTTGAAGGTGAGGGATGGGAAGCATAGAGTCGGGGGGGGGGGGGGGGTGGTCAAGGAAGAGCAGGGAAAACCCTTCTGATGCCATTTCCCTCAAGAGTTCCATAGAGTACCTGACAATGAGGGAACCCCAACCAAGAGGGTTAGTTAGGTGGCCTTTAGGTGTGCGGGAAAGCTGTGCCATTCCCATTTAACCACCTCCACTGAATTGCAGTGGGCTCAGGGTTAATGGAGGCCAGTTGGTACATTAATGATCCTATTTGACATCCCATTGCTGATAGCTGAGAATCCCATGTCAATCAAAATAGCTAGGAATCCTGGGCTGGATTATCCGATTTTAGGACTATGTCCCAACGCCATCATAACAACTGTCATTTTTTACGCCAGGAAAATTGGCGTCAAAAGGCCACAGATTCACTATCTTGCAGGGGGTTAGCAGGCAGCTGTCATGGAGCTCACAGCTCCAGCTGCCGATATGGCACCCTGCACTTCCAGGTCAGAGGCCGCGCATGCGCAGGCCGCGGCGTACTCCATGGTGAACTCCACCCACGGACCTGGACCACCGAAATAATGCTCCGCATCGGCCGCTCACCCGAGCCAGACTCCCACACACATACCGCTCAGTCCCAAATGAGGCCCCACCTGAACTCCGATGCGGCTGTCCCCATATGCATTATCAATTACGACGAGACGAGAGTAGAGTGTAATCGAGGCTTCATTAAGCAGAGATGTGTAGCCTCCCGCAGCTGCTGCCAAAATGGCTGCAGCTTGGTGAGCACACACATTTATACTCCGTCTACTGGGCGGAGCCAGTAGGCAGAGATCTACCCCCGTACCTGTAGTACAAGAGCCTTACCTTATTACCTCTCATATGTGATATATCCAACAGTGGTGACTACCACATTCACCCCCTGTTAAAAAGGAGTCCAGTAGGGATGGTGAAAGACTATTTACATGCATAGGTTAACCTTTTGGGGATAGTTTACAAATTCTGCCGGTCGGGTGAGTTGATGCTCCGTTGTGAGCGCCACACTCCCAGGGGCAATGCAGGCGTTGGCTCGGTTGTCGGTGACTCAGGGAGCGTGTAGACTTCATCTTCATCCCTGGGTGGGACCAAGTGGAGGACGGATTGCCCTGGAGCGGGGGCTGTGGTGACGTGTGCTGGGGGGAAGAAGGGTGGCACTGGGGCAGAGGAGAGGGGGGGACCCAGCTGGTGCCAGGTCCCTGAGGGAGACTGTGTCTTGGCGGCCGTCGGGGTACGCCACATAGGCGTACTGCGGGTTTGCATGGAGTAGCTGTACCCCCTTGACCAACGGGTCCGCCTTGTGGAGCCACACGTGCTTGAGGAGGAGAACGGGACCTGGAGCTGCCAGCCATGTTGGGAGCGAAACCCAGGAGGTGGACTTCCTGGGAAAGGCAAGGAGACGTTCATGGAGGGTTGCATTAGTCGCAGTGCAAAGTAGCGATCGGATAGAGTGGAGGGCATCGGGGAGGACCTCTTGCCAGCAGGAGACCGGGAGATTCTTGGACTGTAGGGCCAACTGGACGGCCTTCCAGACCGTCCAATTCTCCCGCTCAACCTGCCCGTTTCCCCAGGGGTTGTAGCTGGTTGTCCTGCTTGAGGCAATGCTCTTGCTGAGCAGGAACTGACGCAGCTCATCGCTTATAAATGAGGATCCCCAGTCGCTGTGGATGTAGGCTGTGAAACCGAACAGGGCGAAGATGGTGTTGAGTGCGTTGATGACGGTGGCAGATGTCATATCGGGGCATGGGTGGGCGAAGGGGAATCTGGAGTATTTATCGACCACGTTAAGGAAGTACGTGTTTCAGTCACTGGAGGGGAGGGGCCCGTTGAAATCCACACTGAGGGGTTCAAAGGGGCGGGAGGCCTTCACTAGATGCGTGCAGTCTGGCCGGTAGAAGTACGGTTTGCACTCCGCGCAGACCTGGCAGTCTCTGGTGATAGCCCTGACCTCCTCAATGGAGTAGGGCTGATTGCGGGCCTTTATGAAGTGAAAGAACCTGGTGACCCCTGGGTGACAGAGATCGTCGTGTAGGGTCCGGAGTCAGTCCACTTGTGCGCTGGCACATGTACCTCGGGATAGGGCATCGGGGGGGGGGCTCGTTGAGCTTACCGGGGCGATACAAAATCTCGTAATTGTAGGTGGAGAGCTCGATCCTCCACCTCAAGATTTTATCATTTTTGATCTTGCCCCGCCGTGTGTTGTTGAACATGAAGGCAACGGACCGTTGGTCAATGAGGAGAGTGAATCTCTTTCCGGCCAGGTAATGCCTTCAATGTCGTACAGCTTCTACTATGGCTTGGGCTTCCTTCTCGACGGAAGAGTGCCGAATTTTGGAAGCATGGAGGGTGCGTGAAAAGAATGCCATGGGCCTGCCTGCCTGGTTGAGGGTGGCGGCCAGAGCGACTTCGGATGCATCGCTCTCGACTTGGAAGTGGAGCGTCTCGTCGACCGCGTGCATCGCGGCCTTGGCGATGTCGGCCTTGATGCAGTTGAAGCCCTGGTGAGCCTCGGATGTCAGGGAGAAAACGTTGGAGTGAATGAGTGGGCAGGCCTTGTCCGCATAGTTAGGGACCCACTGGGCATAGTATGAGAAGAACCCCAGTCATTGTTTCAGGGCCTTGGGGTAGTGGGGGAGGGGGAGTTCCATGAGGGGGCGCATGCAATCGGGGTCGGGCCCTAGAACTCCGTTTTGCACTACATAGCCGAGGATAGCTCAGTGGTTGGTGCTGAACACGCACTTCCCCTTGTTGTACGTTAGGTTGAGGAGTTTGGCGATGTGGAGGAATTTGGAAAGGTTAGCGTCGTGGTCCTGCTGGTCGTGGCCGCCGATGGTGACATTATCCAGGTACGGGAAGGTGGCCCGCAGTCAGTACCGGTCAACCATTCATTCCATCTCCCATTGGAAGACCGAGACCCCATTATGAATGAAAATGAAAATGAAAATCGCTTATTGTCACGAGTAGGCTTTAATGAAGTGACTGTGAAAAGCCCATAGTCGCCACATTCCGGCGCCTGTCCGGGGAGGCTGGTACGGGAATCGAACCGTGCTGCTAGCCTGCTTGACGCCGAATTAGTGACGCCGAAGGGAACCCTAAGGAAGTGGTAAAGGTGGCCATCCACTTCAAACGCAGTGTACGGGCAGTCTGCCTTGCGAATGGAGAGCTGGTGGTAGGCAGATTTCAGGTCCACTGTCGAGAAGACCCGGTACTGTGTAATCTGATTGACCATATCAGATATGCATGGGAGGGGTTACTGTAGTCAACGACCATCCTGTTTTTCTCCCCAGATTTCACAAATACCACTTGGGCTCTCCAGGGGCTGTTGCTGGCCTCGATGATGCCTTCCCGCAGCAGCCGCTGGACCTCAGACCTGATGAAGGTCCTGTCTTGGCCACTGTACCATCTGCTCCTGGTGGCAACGGGTTTGCAATCCGGGGTGAGGTTTGCAAACGGAGAAGGTGGTTTGACCTTAAGGGTCGTGAGACCGCATACAGTAAGGGGTGGTAGGGGCCCGCCGAATTTCAGGGTTAGACTTTGGAGGTTGCACTGGAAGTCCAGGCCGAGTAGCAAGGCGCAGATGTTGGGGAGGACATAGAGACGGAAGTCGCTGAACTCTACGCCCTGGATGTAGCAGTACCCCCGGATCTCTGCCGAGTGGGATCCGGAGATAAGGGAGATTCTCTGGTTATGGGGTGTGCCATGAGGGAGCAGCACTTACCGTATCGGTGTGGATGAAGCTCTCTGTGCTCCCGGAGTCAAGAAGGCATGATGCCTTATGCCCATCGACCTTTACCGTCGTCGACGCGGTTGCGAGGTTCTGCGGCCGGGACTGGTCGATCGTGATGGAGACAAGCTGTAGCTGTGGCTGGTCGGCGGCGGTTGCAGGCGATGAGCGGCCCGATGAGGTGCCCGACGAGCAGGTGTCCTGGGGCGGGGAAGATGGCGGCACCCACGGGGCGCACGTGGCGGGCGGTGTCAAAGATGGCTGCACCCATGGGCCGCACGAGGCCTAAAGGGGGGAAGATGGCGGCACCCACGGGCCGCACGTGTCCTGAGGCAAGCAACATGGCGACGCCCATGGGCCGCACGTGATCTGAGGCGAGGGAGATGGCGGTGTCCACGGGCTGCACATGGTCTGAGGCGAGGGAGATGGTGGTGCCCACGGGCCGCACGTGTGTTCCGGGGCGAAAATACTGACGCCCATGCGTCGCACGTGGGGGTTGCAGGAACAATGGGCCTGGTTACAACAAGATCGAGCGGGCCTGGCACACAGCAGAGAAATGTCCTTCCTTCCAACAGCGCTGTCAGGGGTGCTTTGTTTGTCCGCAGTAGTAGCACTTGGGTCCCCCGGGGTTGGCTGGCTGCCACGCGGCGCAGGCTTGGGGTTGGCTGGGGGTGGTCGCTGGTGGGGTCCATGATGGGGTGTTCACTGGTGGGGTCCATGATGCCCAGGAGGGGGGGCGCCGTGCGGTCGGGGGCATACGCTTATACATTATGGGAGGCGACCGTTAGTGAGGTCGCAAGTTTCTTGGTCATCGCAAGGTTGATGGTAGCCACATCTAAGAGGCGCTGGCGGATGTACGCCAACCCTATGCCCGTAACGAAAGCGTCCCTAATTAGGAGTTCAGAATGTTCAATGGCTGAAATGGCCTGGCATTCACAGTCCCTCGCCAGGGCGTGCAGGGCACGCCAGAAATCTTCCACAGACTCACCGGGGAGTTGATGCCGCGTGGACAGGAGGTGTCTGGCATAGAGTTTGTTGGTCTGCTGGGTGTAGTTCTCTTTCTGTAGCGCCATTGCCTCAGCGTAGGTAGGCACGTCCCGGATGAGGGGAAAGATATCGGAGCTCAGCCGTGTATACAGGATCTGGAGCTTCTGTTCTTCTGAGGGTGATTCTTTCGCAGATCTGATGTAGGCTTCAAAGCAAGCTAGCCAATGTGCGAAGGCCGACTTGGCGTTGTCTGCTTGAGGGTGCAACTACAGGCGATCCGGCTTGATGCGGAGGTCCAACGTTGTGAAATCTCTGCTTAATAAATTGATGCACTATCAATTACGACGAGACGAGAGTAGAGTGTAATCAAGGCTTTATTAAGCAGAGATGTGTAGCCTCCCACAGCTGCTGCCGAAATGGCTGCAGCTCTGTGAGCACACACATTTATACTCCGCCTACTGGGCAGAGCCAGCAGGCAGGGACCTACCCCATACCTGTAGTACAGGAGCCTTACCGTATTACCTCTCAAACGTGATATATACAACAGTGGCGACTACCACATCCCCCGACTGTGACTGAGTCTGCAGCTGCCACGCAAGTATCAACGACGGTGGGACCAGGAGTGGTCCACAACATTGGGAATTTGGCCGGTCAGGGATAGAGAATACCCAGCCGGGCCTCAGGTAATGGCCTGAGGCAGTGGATACTCGGCGCAGTGTACTCCAGCCCCCTGTTTTTGAACTCCAACTTAATCAGGGGAGACATTGCCAATGTCAGGAAACTGCGATCAACTGTGCCAGGCCATCTGATTTCTGCCATGATGAGTTGAGTTAAATTCTACCCAATATTTCAGCTCGATGATCAGAACTGGGAAAGGATAGGAATGTGAGAGGTTTTAAGCAGGTAAAAAGGAGGGCAGAAAAAGAACAGATGGGAAGGTTTTTTTTATTCATTTATGGGATGTGGGCATCGCTGGCGAGGCCATCATTTATTGCCCATCTCTAGTTGCTCTTCAGAAAGTGGTGGTGATCTGCCTTGAACTGCTGCAGTCTATGTGGTGTAGGTACACCCATGGTGCTATTAGGGAGGGAGTTCCAGGGTTTTGACCCAGTTTATAATGGGGTGGAAGGCAGGAGAGATAAACTGTTATCGTGCTTGTTGAGTCCTAACTGCAATTTCAGTGAAGAAATAGGTGAAGAATAGGTAACATACTAGTCTGTGATGTAGCAGGATGCCACTCAGAAGAAGATATGCATAGTTATTTCCGATGTTATGGGGCCACAACAAATCACCTGTCTGGAGATCACATCTGAATCTGAAAATGGTTCAAAGCTCACACGTATGGCCTTGGGCAGGAAGTCATGTTACAGCACCAACCTTATCTTGGATGTCATTTACAGTCACTACTAATATGCATTCTGCACAATTCCCAAGATCCCTGATTCCCAAGAAGCCAAGAATTGACCAATTCAGAGGTTACGCTTTGTGGTTGGTTAGTCTCGAGGGACGAGGTAGACTGATGGATCTGAATCTCCTGGAAAGGCACAGTCAGTGACATGTATCACAGTTTATGATGTTTTGTGCATCAATCTTCCAATTGCAACTTATTTGGAAATTTCCTGGAGAGGTAAGTTAGAAGCACTGCAGTGTGAATTGCCGCAAATCAGGGACCGCAGAAGTGGCAGAGTGATGGTCTTCAAAATCCTTAATGTGATGGTATAAACAAATGTAGGTTTCTACTGATGTTTGTTGAATAAATGCTTTTCAGATATTGTTTGAGGGATAAAATCAAATCAAACAAATCTTCAGGAGAGTAACATTGAGCTTTTACCATGAAATTCAGGCCAAACTGCCTGCAGCTATATGAGATGGAAGAATTCTTGTGCAGTCTCCACAATTTAAATAATAACCTCGCAGATTACAGGTCTTGAAAAATCCTGCCTTGAATGGGAACCAGATATGCATTGTTCTGTGTTGCTGCAAAGTAAATGGTGGGAACAGATCTCTTAATACAAATAGATAGATAGGAGCTGTGTGACAGGCCCTGCAGTATTATCAGGTTGTTGTCTCAATGATGCATTAGGATAAACTTTAAGAAACATCAGAAATTTTCGGAATTACGCTTCATTAAGGCCTGATTCTGGCTTCAAGTCATTTTAATTTGGCCCAAACCACAGCAAGCTTCTGAATGAAAATAAAAGCATTCTGTGTAATGTTGATGTGGTGCCTCACTAAAACAATCTATTGCTGTGAAAGCATGCCAGGTGTGTCAAAGGAGATCAGCATTATTCAGCTGTACTCAATTGAGAAAGTATATGGAAAGCATTCCCACAGTCAGCTGGTCCATACTGTGTTAACTCTATTTCCTTTTGAAGTTGTGTATTTAGTTACCTTCCTGACAATAATCTTTCTGCTGTATGTGCTCCAAGTTGTCGTGACCATTATGGAACACAGTAAACCTTGGAGGAAAAGCTGATAGCTATTTTTTCCATTAAAAGGTTCAGTGTTTCCCCGTTAACACTGCCTTTTGGTTCTGTGGCTAAGCATTTAATTTAATTACAATAAAAATGTCAGATTACACAAAAGGCTTGTTAAAAATCTTAACAGTTTAGTAAACAGACTGAATCAGTTTTTGTGACAGTTTTTATTACGAACTTATCAAAGAGCCAGTTATCAGATTCTTATTGTTATATGCTGAGTTCGTAACTCACTTCTGTAGAATTAAATTTGTCTTAATTTTTAAAGACAGCCAGTAAAGCTTTGGCCTGCAGAATGTAATGATATAAAAGGTCATCTAAGGTACACAATGTGTGTGCATGACATCCATTCTTTTAATGGATGAAATGAGTATAAAATCTATAAATTATAGATGACAATCTATGCTTGAAAGGCCGTTATAAATTTTGTAGTATTGGCGCTGTTGAATTGTTGGCTCGACCATACCAGAAGAAGGCACTACATTTTATACTGCGCTTACGCATGTAATATTCTACTAGATATCACCCTTCATTTTGTTTCAACATATAGAGTATAGAATAAGCATTCTTTCATTGAATTACAATGCATTGCATTTAGATGATTGTTGATGCTGATTGCTTGGGCAACCAGGTAAGGCAAAAATAAATCACTGAATCACTGAAGGGTGTTTTTTTTAAACATCTCATCCTCCTCGTTTAAGGCTGTTTAAGGGGAGAGCTTCTGAAGGGTCATGTGACCCACTTGTCCAATCAGTAACTAGTGTTGTATAAGCAGTTGTATATATACAGATCACGGGTGGGATTCTCCCGTAATCGACAGAATCCTCATGCGGTGGTCGCAGAGGATCTGAATGTTCATAGAATAGGTCCCCTTCCTATTGGTGAGCACAGCCCTGTTATCCGCTGGTGGCCGCACCGCGACGTGTATCCCATCGATCGGGCCCTGGACCATGGGAAACCCGGCCATGGCAGCGAAGCCTGCTGCCCAGGCATCCTGGCTGGCCCGGTCCATAGGGAACTGGATGTAGCGGTCTGCAATGGCATATAGGGCGTCTGTCACTGCACGGTGCACTGGTGCACCGATGTCTGCAAGATGCCAGACAGGTGGGGGGGGGGAACGATGACATGTCAGCATTGCCTGTAACCCCCCCCCCCCTGCAGCCAGGGGCCATGGGCTGCATGGTCGTGTCTGTTGGAAGCTGGCACCAAGCCAGGCGGATGACCTCCCTCGCCCTCTCCCCCCACTCCAGCACTCGCCCCCTCACCCGGCACGTGCCCCTTCACCCTAGGCACTGTCCCCCTCACCCCGGCACTCTCTCCCTCACCCCGGCACTCGCCCCCCCCCCCTCCCCAGCACTCTCCCCCCCTCCCCGGCACTGGCCCCCTCCCCAGCACCCGTCCCCCTCCCCGGCACTCGCCCCCCTCCCCGGCACTCGCCCTCTCCCCCCTTCACCCCCTCCCCCCTCCACCCCCGGCACTCTTCCCCCTGCCCGACACTTGCCCTCTCCCCCCATGCCCTCCTCAACCCCCCTCTCCCCCCTCCACCCCCCTCCACCCCCACTCCACCTCCACCCCCCCACACCCCGTCCACCACCCCCCGCAAACCCCCCCCCCCCACATCAACTGAGGCCACGCCAACACTTCTCCTGTGGCCATCTCATGCCGGCCTATCCAGACGGGAGAATGCGGACAGCCCCGGGTCTATAGCGTCTCGCCGGTCCCTGCCATTCTCCGAGGCATGCAGCTGATTCACGCCTCGGCGACTTTTGGGGTTTCGGAGAATTCGGAGGCCGGCGGGATTCACCCCCCCCCCCCCCCCCCCCCCCCGGCGATTCCCTAACCCGGTGGGGGGTCGGAGAATCCCGCCCCACATTTTTACACCCACGCTAGTATCCTTTATGATACAGACAGGTTTAGTTTGTCCTTTGTTTAACTGACCCTATGTGCATTTCGTTGCCCTCTGGATCGGTCTATGATTCCTCCCCCTTCCCCGTTGTCCCCCTCCCCACGAACAGGTTTGGAACAGACCGACAAACTGCCCCCAAGTATCCAGGAAACCTTCCTCTGACCCTCGGATGGCGTACTTAATCTTCATCAGGTGGAGAAATTCCGACAGGTCAGCGAGCCAGTCTGCAGCTTTGGGTGGTGCTGCCGATCGCCAGCTGAGCAGGATTCTCTGGCGTGCGATTAGGGAAGCCAAAGCAAGGGCGTTGGCCTCCTTCCCCATGTGTAACTCTGGCTGCTCCGATACCCCAAAGATTGCCACTATTGGGCATGGCTTCACCCTCACCCCCACAACCTCGGACGTTGCCTCAGAGAAGGCCATCCAGAACCCAGCAAGCTTGGATTGGATTGGATTGGATTTGTTTATTATCACATGTACCGAGGTACAGTGAAAAGTATTTTTCTGCAAGCAGCTCAACAGATCATTCAGTACATGGGAGAAAAGGGAATTAAACAAAATTCAAGAAAATACATGAGAATACATAATAGGGCAACACAAGATACACAATGTAACTACATAAGCATTGGCATCGGTTGAAGCATACAGCGTGTAGTGTAAATGAGGTCAGTCAATAAGAGGGTCATTTAGGAGTCTGGTGACAGTGGGGAAGAAGCTGTTTTTGAGTCTGTTCGTTTGTGTTCTCAGACTTCTGAATCTCCTGCCCGATGGAAGAAGTTGGAAAAGTGAGTAAGCCGGGTGGGAGGGGTCCTTGATTATGATGCCCGCTTTCCCCCAGCAGCGGGAGGTGTAGATGGAATCAATGGATGGGAGGCAGGTTCGTGTGATGGACTGGGCGGTATTCACGACTCTCTGAAGTTCCTTGCGGCCCTGGGCCGAGCAGTTGCCATACCAGGCTGTGATGCAGCCCGATAGGATGCTTTCTATAGTGCATCTGTAAAAGTTGGTAAGGGTTAATGTGGACATGCCGAATTTCCTTAGTTTCCTGAGGAAGTATAGGCTCTGTTGTGCTTTCTTGGTGATAGCATCGACGTGAGTGGACCAGGATAGATTTTTGGTGATGTGCACACCTAGGAATTTGAAACTGCTCACCATCTCCACCTCGGCCCCGTTGATGCTGACAGGGGTGTGTACAGTACTTTGCTTCCTGAAGTCGATGACCAGCTCTTTAGTTTTACTGGCATTGAGGGAGAGATTGTTGTCGTTACACCACTCCACTAGGTTCTCTATCTCCCTCCTGTATTTGGACTCGTCGTTATTCGAGATCCGGCCCGCTATGGTCGTATCATCAGCAAACTTGTAGATGGAGTTGGAACCAAGTTTTGCCACGCAGTCGTGTGTGTACAGGGAGTAGAGTAGGGGGCTAAGTATGCAGCCTTGCGGGGCACCGGTATTGAGGACTATTATGGAGGAGGTGTTAGTGTTCATTCTTACTGACTGTGGTCTGTTGGTCAGAAAGTCAAGGATCCAGTTGCAGAATGGAGAGCCAAGTCCTCGGTTTTGGAGCTTTGATATGAGCTTGGCTGGGATTATGGTGTTGAAGGCGGAGCTGTAGTCAATAAATAGGAGTCTGATGGAGGAGTCCTTGTTTTCGAGATGCTCGAGGGATGAGTGTAGGGCCAGGGAAATGGTGTCTGATGTGGACCGGTTGAGACGGTATGAGAATTGAAGTGGGTCAAGGCGTTCCGGGAGTATGGTGGTGATGCGCTTCATGATCAGCCTCTCGAAGCACTTCATTACAACTGACGTCAGGGCCACCGGGTGGTAGTCATTGAGGCATGTTGCCTGGTTCTTCTTTGGTACCGGTATGATGCTGGTCTTCTTGAAGCAGGTGGGGGCCTCGGAGTGGAGTAGGGATAGGTTAAAGATGTCTGTGAATACCTCTGCCAGCTGGTATGCGCAGGCTCTGAGTGCACGAACAGGGACCCCGTCCAGGCCCATCGCCTTCCGTGGGTTCACTTTCAGGAAGTCCGATCTGACTTCGGAAGCTGTGATGGTGGGTATGGGTGAGTTATGGGCTGCTGGGGCACTCGACAGCGGATTGTTGGTTACCTGCTCAAACCGAGCATAGAATGCATTAAGTTCATCGGGGAGGGGTGCGCTGCTGCCAGAGATACTGCTCGGCTTTGCTTTGTAGCCCGTTATGTTGTTTAGTCCTTGCCACAACCGCCGAGAGTCTGTCTGTGACTCTAGCTTAGTTTGATATTCTCTCTTGGCATCTCGGATGGCTTTGCGGAGGTCATACCTGGATTTCTTGTATTGGACAGGGTCGTCTGCCTTGAACGCCTCAGATCTGCCCTTCAGTAGGGAGTCAATCTCGCGGTTGAGCCATGGTTTCCGGTTGGGGAACGTACGTACTGCTTTCTTTGGCACGCAGTCGTCCACACATTTGCTGATGAAGTCTGTGACGGTGGTGGCATACTCATTTAAGTTAGTCGCTGAGTTCTTAAATATGGACCAATCCACTGTCTCTAAGCAGTCACGTAAGAGCTCTTCTGTCTCCTCGGACCAACACTGCACAACCTTCTTAGCTGGATTCTCCCGCTTGAGTTTCTGCTTGTAAGCCGGGAGAAGGAGCACAGTCTTGTGGTCTGATTTCCCAAAGTGCGGTCGGGGGATGGAACGGTAGGCACCCTTGATTTTTGAGTAGATGTGGTCAAGAGTGTTGTCGCCCCTGGTGGAACAGGAGATGTGCTGGTGGAATTTTGGCAGTACACTCTTGAGGTTGGCCTTGTTGAAGTCTCCGGCCACAATGAGCAAGGCGTCCGGGTGTTCTGTTTCATAGTTGTTTATGACTGTGTACAGTTCATCCAGCGCCTTCCTCACTTCTGCCTGGGGTGGGATGTAGACCGCTGTGATAATGGCTGAAGTGAACTCACGTGGAAGATAGTATGGGCGGCACTTTACGGTCAAGTATTCCAGGTCTGGGGAGCAGTAGGTCGCCAGGGTCACCACATCAAAGCATCAGGAGGGGTTGATGAGGAGGCAAATCCCTCCGCCCTTCGCTTTGCCTGAAGATGCCGTGCGGTCCGCCCGGTGAATAGAGAAGCCTTCAGGTTGTATGGCACAGTCCGGTGAGGCGGGGTGAGCCATGTCTCTGTGAAAAAGAGCACACAGCAGTCTCTTCCTTCCCTCTGAGAGGTAAGTCTGGCGTTAAGTTCATCCAGCTTGTTTTCAATCGCTTGGACGTTTGCCAGGAGTATGCTGGGGAGAGGGGTCTTGAAACCGCGTTGCTTCAGTCTAACCTGCAGACCGCTGCGTTTCCCTCGCTTTCTCGGTCGGCAGCTGCTGCTGGATGATCCTGGGATCCGATGGGAGACGTCAGCCCTTGTGGAAGGTAGGTGGTTGCATCTTGCGGGGTCCAGGGCGCTTGCGAGGTCCAGGGCGCTGTTTACATTTCCGGGGTCGCGTCTGGCAGGGTCCCGGGCGCTGGTTGAGGTAGCGGGGTTGCTGGGGGGGTGAGTTTGCGATCCGGATGGGTCCCGGCGTTCTGCTGGCGCGGGAATACCTTGCAGCGTGTTCGGGTCCTCGCGCGCGGTCTCCTTTGTTTCTGGGGTCCTGGGTGGTGGGCAGGGGCTTCCTGGGGCAGATTGGGCTAGGTCCAATGGTCTGTTCCCTCCCTGGGCGCTCCTGGGGTTGGATCTTGAAGTCGGACGGTGGGGCCTCCATGTGGATTTTTCTTTCTTCCATCACCAGGTAGGTCGGGTTGCTGGGCGGGCCTCTCCGGGTCGAGTCGCTGGGTGGGTCTCTCGGGGTCGTGTTGGGCCGGGTCTTGCCATCGGGGGTCGGGTCGGGAACTCCGGGAACTAGGCCGGGCGATCCGGGGGCTGGCGTCGGTTGTTAGGCCGGGTTTGGAGCTCCAAGGCCCGGGTCGGCTCCAAATCGAGGTCGGGGCTTCACTTCCGGTTTGGGCCCGATCTTCTTCCAGGTCACGGAGGTCAGGTCGGGTCGGGTCAAAAGGTCTCCAAGGGCCTCGGAGGATCTTCAAGCCTGCAAGAGAAGATAAAAGAGAGAGGTTAGTAATAATGTTAGCTTTAGAATTAATTTTTAAAACGTTAGAACGAGTATAAGTTCAGTTAAAAGTGGATCTGTTGGGGAGAGCTTGCAGAGAGTCGCCTCGCTCCGGCGCCATCTTGCCACCCTCTTCTTTTGGGCAAGCCCAAAACATGTGGGTCTGGTTGGCCGGGCCCTACTGCCACCGTTCACATTTGTCCTCCATCTCCGGGAAGGGCCTGCTCATTCGGGTTCTGGTCAGGTGTGCTCTGTGCACCACCTTGAGCTGCATGAGGCTTAGCCTTGTGCAGTAGGAGTCCCCATCCTACCTCTGTCCCCAGTTCGTCCTCCCATTTTTGTCTGGTCTCGTCCAGTGGAGTCCAGGCTCTGTCCAGTAGCTGTCCGTATATTTTCCCACATAGCTTGTGCCTATCAGGTCCTCTATTAGTGTGTTTTCTGGGGCCCCGGGTGCCCGACTGTCTCTTTGCGGAGGAAGTGTTTTATTTGGAGGAGTCTCATTTCTGTCTTTTTGCTAGCCTCCACTTCCTCGTCAGTTCGTCTAGTGTCGCCAGTCTGTGCCCTACGTAGAAGACCCCAATTGTCAATGTGCCCTACGTAGAAGACCCCAATTGTCAATGTGCCCCCGTCCCGCCTCCATCTTTTGAAGGTGGTATTCAGCATGGCTGGAGGGGGGGAATCTGTGATTGCCGCATATGGGAGCCATGGGGGACATTTTGGTTATCCTGAAGTGTTGTCTCAGCTGAGTCCACGTTTTCAGCGTGGCCGCTACCACTGGGCTCGTTGTGTATCTTGCTGAGGAGGATGGGAGTACTGCTGTTGCCAGGGCCTGGAGGGTCATTCCTTTACAGGATGCCTCCTCCATTTGTATCCAATCTGTGTTGGGTTCTTGTACCCATCCCCTCACTCGTCCTGCCGTTGCTGCCCAGTAGTAGTATTGTAGGTTTGTTAAGGCCAAACCCCCTTTGATTTTCCTTCTTTGCAGTGTCTGTTTGGGAATTCATGGGTTCTTAACCCCCCCCCCCCCCCCCCCCCCCCACCCCCCACCCCAAACGCCATGATTAGACTGTCTACGTTTTGGAAAAAGCCTTGGGGATGAAGATCGGAATGGATCTAAACAGGAAGAGGAATCTTGGCAGTACGTTCATGTTGATCATGCACTCTCCCTGCCAGAGAGAGTGAGAGTGAGCCCCACCTTTGAAGGTCTTTTCTTACTTCCTCCACCAGGTTGGTCAGGTTCCACTTGTGGATCTGTGTTCAGTTTCTGGCTATTCGGATCCCCAAGTAGCGGAATCTGTTCTGGGCTGTTTTGAACGGGAGCTCCTCCAGCTCTGTCCCTCCCCCTTTTGGGTTCACTGGGAATGTCTCGCTATTGCCCAGGTTAAGTTTGTAGCCCGAGAAGGTTCCGAACTCTTTCAGTATTTGCAGTATTGCCTTCAGTCTGTCCTGTGGCTTCGAGATATAGAGGAGCAGGCCATCTGCATAGAGTGAGACTCTGTGCTCTCTGTCTCATCTCCGGATTCCCTTCCAGCTTTTTGCGTCCCACAGGGCTATCGCCAGGGTCTCGATCGTCAGCGCGAACAAGAGTGGGGACAGGGGAAGCCCTGTCTTGTTCCTTTCTGCAGCTGGAAATATTCGAGCTGGTGGTGTTAGTTCAGATGTTCGCTTTGGGAGTGTTGTACAGGAGCTTCACCCAAGCGGTGAATCCCGCTCCTCGTCCAAACCGTTCCAGCACCTCGAGGAGGTATTTCCATTCGACTCTATCGAAGGCCTTTTCTGCATCCAGGGAGACGATCATCTCTGGTGTACTCTCCCCGGAGGGGGTCATTATTACGTTCAGCAGCCGCCTGATGTTCGCTGTGAGCTGCCTACCCTTGACAAAGCCCATTTGGTCATCTGCGACCACCTCTGGTACACAGCCCTCCAGCCTTTTCGCCAGGATCTCTGCTAGTATTTTCGCATCCACGTTCAGCAGTTAAATGGGTCTGTCTGAGTCACATTCCATCAGGTCTTTATTGTCATAATATACACCAGTATATCATGGTACAGACACACACTGATGGATACACAGAGGGATCAAGCAACATGTACAAACACCGTAGCCAATCACCAGTTAGAATACACACACTATAAAGGCAGAGGGCACCATGGTTCCCGCTCATTCTGGGTGCTGCCTCTGAGTGTAACAAGAACTCATCCAGCCCAGCACAGACTTACAACATGTGCTGAGAGAATCAATTGGTTCGGACAAGGCTTAGGTCTCTAGTTTAAGTTAGCATCATTTTGACCCACAGTCAACGTGTGTTAGTTAGAAGTAGTTAATAAAATTGAGTTGAACCTTCATCAGTGTTGGAAGTGTCTGTTCATCTCTCAAGTCTACACTAGCCATCACTTCATGCTATCAGAAGTTGAGGGATGCTCGCACTTCTGAGACCTACCTTTCAGTGATCTGCCTTCCACCAGTCTCACGCCAGCCTACAGAATGGACTCCGTTCGCCCACCGACGCCTCTCCGTATTGCAGGGAATCTGGGCTCGAACTGGAAACTTTTCAAACAGCGCTTCCAGCTGTACCTCGAAGCCAGGGACCTGGAAGCTGCCTCGGACGCACGGAAGATTGATCTCTTCCTCTTCACAGCCGGTGACCACGCTCTGCACATTTACAACTCACTCACTTTCGATGAGGGGGAGGACAAATCGAAGTTCAAGACCATAATTCTGAAGTTCGACAGCCACTGCGCGGTCGAGGTCAACGAGAGCTTCGAGAGATACATGTTTCAGCAGCGAACTCAGGGTAAGGACGAGCCTTTCCAGTTCTTTATTACCCACCTCCGCGTCCTTGCGCAGTCCTGCAACTACGGGTCCACCTCTGACTCCATGCTCCGTGACCAGATTGTTTTTGGTGTTCAATCTGAGCCCCTGCGCCAGCAGCTACTAAAAGTAAAGCAGCTCACTCTCTCCACGGCCATTGAGACCTGTGTACTTCCTGAACATGCCTCCACGTGTTACTCCTGGATCCAGGCCGCTGAAACGGCACAGCAAGCCCCTTACGAGGCAGAACGGGTCCAAATGATTAAATCTTTTCAGGCTCTGGATCTGAACGATGGCGGCCATTTTACGCGATTTTCGCGGAGTCCCGCGCTTACACGCAGCGAGTGTGCTGACGTCACGGACCGCTTTGTGCAAGTGTGCGCTACGCTGGATCGCCCCGCGCATGCGCAGTGGCGCAACGAACATCCCGACGCTCCAGCGTGCGGCAACTGCGGCTCTGCCCACTTAAAGCGGCAATGTCCTGCGAAGTCCCAACGCTGAATGCAGTGTGGAAAGCGAGGCCACTATGCTGCAATGTGCAGATCTTCCCTGCCTGCTGTTTTTAGGAGGTCCACCCAGCCGGACAGAGACATCAGGGCTATCCAGCCTGCCATCAATGAACCTACTCTAGACCTTGATTCCGACTCTGCCTGCAATGACCCACAGGTCCTGTTCCAAATTGGCGTCGTTACTACGAACAGGATGTCCCCCAAGCGTGGCACTGAACCCGTCCACGTCCACAGCGTCAGCCAGGATGATCAGTGGTTTGCCACCCTTACGGTCAACCGGCCCCCTGTCAGGTTCCGCCTGGACACTGGCGCTTCTGCCAATCTCATTGCGTCGTCTGATTTTCGCAAGCTCTGCGTACAGCCTGCTGTCCTGCCATCTGCGTGTAAATTGCTGGACTACAATGGCAATGCCATCGCCGCCAGCGGCTCCTGCCGCTTTGAGGTGACACATCGTGCTCACACAGTCATTCTCCCGTTCGCGATTGTTGCTGCCTCAAAAGCCTCCTTGCTTGGTGCGCAGGCATGAAAGCTGCTCCATTTAGTGCAGAGAGTACACCCTCTCTCTTCAAGCTATGTGTCTGCATCCTCTGACACAGACTTCAGGGCGCAACTCGACTCCATCATCCAGCAATACCATGATGTTTTCGAAGGCATGGGCATGCTCCCGTACAAAATCTTATTCAAGCCCAACGCCACGCCTGTCGTTCACGCACCTCGCAGAGTCCCAGCACCCCTCAGGGACGGCCTCAAGCAACAGCTCCAGGACCTCCAGGACCAAGGAATCATTTCTTGGGTCACGGAACCCACAGACTGGGTAAGTTGCATGGTCTGCGTCAAGAAGCCATCCGGCGAGCTGCGGATCTGCATTGATCCTAAAGATCTGAATTAGAATATCATGCGGGAGCACTACCTGATTCCGAAACGTGAGGACCTCACGTCCGAGATGGCCCACGCCAAACTATTCTCAAAACTGGATGCCTCGAAGGGTTTCTGGCAGATCCAACTAGATGAGTCAAGCAGGAAGCTGTGTATGTTCAACACACCCTTTGGCAGGTTCTGCTACAACCGGATGCCATTCGGCATCATCTCTGCGTCCGAAGTTTTCCACCGGATCATGGAGCAGATGATGGAGGGGATCGATGGCATCCGGGTATATGTCGACGACATTATTATCTGATCAACCACCCCGCAGGAACACATTGATGCCTTCAGCATGTTTTCAGGCGCATCCACGAACACGGCCTCCGCCTCAATAGGGCCAAATGCTCCTTCGGCCAGTCGAGTATCAGGTTTCTGGGGGATCACATCTCCCACCGGGGGTGCGTCCGGACGAGGACAAGATTGCAGCAATCACGTTCATGAAGACGCCCGAAGACAAGAAAGCGGTCCTCCAGTTCCTGGGTATGGTGAATTTCCTCGGGAAGTTCATCCCGAATCTCGCCCCACACACCACAGCCCTCAGAGACCTGATTCGCAAAACCACAGATTTCCGATGGCTCCCCGCTCACGAGCGTGAATGGCAGGAGGTGAAGGCCAAGCTTTCCACGGCCCCAGTGTTGGCCTTTTTCGACCCAACCAAAGAGACCAAAATCTCTACTGATGCCAGTCAGTTGGGGATTGGTGCCGTGCTCCTGCAATGAGACGAGGCCTTGTCATGGGCCCCCGTTGCGTATGTGTCACAGGCGATGACTCCCACAGAGCAGCGCTATGCGCAAATTGAGAAAGAGTGTCTCGGCCTTCTCATTGGAGTCGTGAAGTTCCACGAATACGTCTATGGGCTTCCGCAGTTCACGGTTGAAACCGACCACCACCCCCTTGTAAATATTATCAAAAAGGACTCGAATGACATGACGCCTCGCCTCCATCGTATCCTACTCAAGCTGCGCAGGTACGACTTTCAACTGATCTATACCCCTGGCAAGGACCTTGCCGTTGCCGATGCCCTCTCAAGGTCGATCACAACTCCGTGTGATCATGACGGCTTCATTTGTTCAGTTTGCAGCCTCCCATTTGCCAGCTACGGATGCACGACTGATGCAAATTCGCCGCGGGACAGCGGCTGATCCACTTCTGCAGCGGGTGATGCTCCTAATGTCAGGCAGATGGCTCAAGGGCCAATGCCCGCAATTTTACAATGTCCGCGATGACCTGGCGGTTGTCGACAGGGTGCTCCTGAAATTGGATTGCATCGTCGTCCTACAAAGCATGCGCCAGCTAATGTTGGAGCAACTCCATGAAGGCCATTTAGGAATCGATAAGTGCCACCGCAGGGCCAGAGAAGCCGTCTACTGGCCGGGCATCAATGATGACATCGCCAATGTGGTGCTCAACTGCTCTACCTGCCAGCGTTTTCAGCCCGCCCAACCATGGGAGACCCTAATGCCCCATGAGCTCGTCACATCGCCTTGGACCAAAGTGGGCATCGACTTGTTCCATGCATTGGAGAGGGACTACGTCATCATCATCGACTACTTCTCCAGTTACCCGGAGGTCATCAGGCTGCACGCTCTCACATCCTCGGCTGTGATCAGGGCTTGTAAGGAGACATTTACCCGATATGGCATTCCGCTGACGGTCATGTCAGACAATGGCCCCTGTTTCGCGAGCCAGGAATGGGCCGGCTTCGCCCGACACTATAACTTCGAGCACGTTACGTCCAGTCCCCTATACCCCCAATCCAATGGGAAGGCGGAAAAGGGGGTCCACATCATTAAGCGGCTCCTCAGCAAGGCCCCGGATGACGGCTCAGATTTCCATCTTGCTCTGCTAGCCTATCGCTCCACCCCGCTCTACACCGGCCTGCCGCCTGCTCAGCTACTAATGAACCGCACCCTCAGAACGATGGTGCCATCAATTCTCGCTCCCAACCTCGATTATGTCCCCGTGCTCCATGCACATGTCTCAACTGCAGCAGAAATCTTCCTACGACTCACGGGCTGCTGACCTTCCCGACATCCATCCACATGACAAGGTTCGCATCCCCCTCCCGGATGGTGGCTGGTTTGCGCCTCCTGTCGTTCTAAGGCACGTGGCCCACCGTTCCTTCCTGGTCCACTTACCGGATGGATCCATTCGGCGCCACAACAGGCGTGCTCTTTGCCTGGTTCCAGGGTCATCACGGGATCCTCCGACCAGCTCTTCTACTGATCCCGCCGTGGACTGTGTGGCGCGTCCGGTCACTCTGCCCACCCCTGACAGTGCTGCAGCCCTCCTGGCTCCTGAGGTGCCAGCCAATGCCCCACCCTTGAGATGGTCAACCAGAGTTCGTCGCCCACCTCAGAGACTGAACTTATGAACTCTGTACACATGTGGACTCTCTGAAATGTTTTTTTTCCTATATCCGTTATTGTTGCATTCGTTATCCAGTGATTTGTAAATAGATTCGTTGGTTGTTTCAGTTCATGGTAGTCATCTGCACCAGGCACCTTCCTCTGTAAATAGTCTTGTTCCCTGTATATAGCTTTGTACATATGTCTTCGCACCTCACACGTAGCTAGGTACATTCTCCACACACCCACGCTATTTATTATCACATGCCTATATCAACATTTTTTTTATAAAAGGGGGGATGTCATAATACACACCAGTATATCATGGTGCAGACACACACTGATGGACACACACAGGGACCAATCAACATGTACAAACACCCCAGCCAATCACCAGTTAGAATACACACACTATAGAGGCAGAGGGCACCACGGTTCCCGCTCATTCTGGGTGCTGCCTCTGAGTGTAACAAGAACTCATCCAGCCCAGCACAGACTTACAACACGTGCTGAGAGAATCAATTGGTTCGGACAAGGCTTAAGTCTCTAGTTTAAGTTAGCATCGTTCAGACCCACAGTCATCGTGTGTTAGTTAGTTAGAAGTAGTTAATAAAATTGAGTTGAACCTTCATCAGTGTTGGAAGTGTCTGTTCATCGCTCAAGTCTGCACTAGCCAACACTTAATTTATCTTTTTTGGGTGTCAATGAAATTGTGGCCTGCACTAGCTTGGGGGGCCAGGGTGCCCCCTGACAGCAAGTCTGCCAACATGTCCCTTAGGTGTGGGACCAGGACTGGTGCAAATTTTTTGTAGAAGTCTGCCGGGAACCCTATAGTAGTCCGCCGAGAACCCAGGCTTTTGCTCAGTTAGATCCTGGAGATATGGCTGGAAGCATTGAATCTGCATCATCCTGTGTATTAGTAAACATTATAGCTCGTTCAGAACTGGTGGAGCCAAGTTATTATATTTAGTGAAAAGGTTAAAAAAAAACGTAACAAGTGTGTTTGCATGATCAGCAGCTCAGAATCTGTTCAAGTTAAGCTTGCAAAGTAGAAAAGAGCTACAGAAAATTCGACATTTGGTTGAGTGGATCCCTTTGACGCCTCTACTGAAGTTTGGTTACAGTATGGTGAGTGATTAGAGTTTTTCTTCAAAGCAAGTAGGTGATATTATTAAGAGCGTGTGGGACCCAAACCTATAATTAGTAGACTTATGTTCGCAGACGCACCTGATGCAAGCTCGTTTATAGAGATTGTAGATTTGGTAAAAGGGCACTACAACCCAAAGCCCTCAATTCCACAGGTAGAGCCCCAGGGGAGACTACTGCAACCTACTTAGCAAGGCATGGGAAAACTGAGGGATACTGTGACTTTGGGACAACAGCAAATTATATGCTAAGAGATCACTTGGTTTGTGAAGTCAATGATGAGGCAATAGAGAGTAATTTTACAAAGGGCTGTCGGGTCTGGTTTAGCACAGGGCTAAATAGCTGGCTTTTAAAGCAGACCCAGCAGGCCAGCAGCACGGTTCAATTCCCGTACCATATCTCCCCGAACAGGCACCGGAATGTGGCGATTAGGGGCTTTTCACAGTAACTTAATTTGAAGCCTACTTGTGACAATAAGCGATTTTCATTTCATTTTTTCAAATAGCATTAGTGATGGAGAGTGCTGAGAAATGTGTTCAAGCGCTTCAGAGAGCACAGAATAGTACGGTTCATCCATTAGGGCAGAAAGCTGTAGGCAGCAGGGGTGCCAAAAGCAGAGGCACCAGTCTAAACCAAGAAAATACAGAAGCTGATAGAGATAATAGGTTCAGCAGAATGAATCAAAGCCTAGGACTGGTATAGAGTGTTACAGGTGTGAGGGAAATCACACCCCAGAGATTTGCAAATACAAGGAAGCGCAATGCTTTGTGTGCCACCGCTTGGACCATTTGAGGCACAGATTCAAGAGTAAGCAGAGCCTTCCTGGTAGCAATAGAGTGAACAGTTCAGCATCAGTACACAGTGTTGAAGATTTTTCTGTGAGTGATCGGAACATTCTTCAATTGAATAATATGAAAACAGGCAAGGTTGCCTGCATTACTATAGTGTTATTGGTTAATGGTAGACTATTAATAATGGAAGTAGATACGGGAGGGTCATCTTCTGTGGTGTGGGAGAAGACCTACAGATATCTTCAAGAAGAGGTTCAACCTCTGGATTTGTAGAAAACAGCTAAATTGGCTAGCTACATGGGGGGGGGGGCCATTAGGATAGTGAAAACGACCAAAACACCTGTGAGCTATGGGCAACAATTTGCCTAATGTCCATAAACCATGTCATCTGGCAATGTAGTCTGTGACTGGCTCCAAGGGTTTAAACTCAGCAGGTTGGAAATTTTCAGAATTAAGGATGGAGGCTTGCATGAAGTAATCTGAAAGTATGAGGATATCTTTCAGGATGAACTTGAAAAAATGAAAGGCTTAAAGGCAAAAATTTATGTAGACCCTATGCTCTGTCGGAGAAAGTAGAGTCTAAGCTAAGAAAGCTGGGGGAGCTGGGTTTCATCTGGCCAGACCAGTTTGTAGAATGGGCAGCCCCATTGTGCCTGTAGAAAATCAGATAAAGCAGTTCACATCTGCAGAGACTATAATTTTCTCGAACAGTATGTAATGGAACCTACGAGGGAGTAAGCTATCCTAGATCTGGTCCTGTGTAATGAAACAGGAATAATAAATTATCTCATAGTTCGGGATCCTCTCGGAAGGAGTTATCAGAGTATAATTGAATTCAAAAAACAGATGCGAGAAGGTAAAATCCAATACCAGTGTCTTGTGTTTAAACAAAGGAGACTACAATGGGATGAGGAAGGAGTTGGCTCAGGTAAATTGGGAGCAAAGACTTTGTGGTGGGACAATTGAGGAACAGTGGAGGACTTTCAAAGAGATTTTTCACTGTGCTTGGAAAAGGTACCAGTGAAAAGGAAAGACTGCAGGAAAAAGGATAATCGGCCATGGATATCTACGGAAATAAAGGAGGGTATAAAATTGGAAGAAAAGGCATACAAAGTGGCAAAGATTACTGGGAAACTGGAGGATTGGGAAATCTTTAAAGGTCAACAGGAAGTCACGAAAAAAGCTCTAAAGAAAAGTAAGATAGATTATGAGAGTAAATTAGCTCAGAATATAAAAACAGATAGCAAAGGTTTGTACAAACATATAAAATGAAAAAGAGTAGCAAAGGTAAACATTGGTCATTTAGAGGGTGAGAAGGGGGAATTAAATAATGGGAAATGAGGAAACGGCCGAGGCATTGAACAGGTATTTTGTGTTGGTCTGTCGTGTTATTCACCCTGGGGTAACATGGACTGAAACTGGATGCAGTTGTTCTTGAAAGCAGACTCCAAACTGTGATCTTAGTTCAATATGTTTTATTGAACTTGTTAAGCAGTGCACACAGTTCGCTGTGGGTTTGACACTCTCTAAGCGTGCTTGCAATAACTAACTGGAGCCGACTAGCTCTGAGCCACGTGTAGAAGGTGCTAACTGATATATGCACCCTGACTGTCACTACAGTTGTCACCATTGGAAAGAGGCAGAATGTTGATGCCTCGTGTGTTTTATAGTGGCAGACCACCCTCTAGTGTTCTGCCTGGTGATTGGTTGTGTTCTGTCCTGTGTGTTGATTGGCTGTACTGGGTGTCTGTCACTGCCTGTCTGTATCTCATTATGTGCATGAGTACATATCATGACAGATTTCACAGTGGAAGACACAAATAACATGCCAATAATTGTTGGCAAGAAGTCTATGGCAGGTTTCTGAATGATCATTATCACTAAGGAGGTAGTGTTGGGCAAGCTAATAGGGCTCAAGGTAGACAAATCTCCTGACCCTGATGGAATGCATCCCAGAGTACTAAAAGAGGTGGCGGGGGAAACAGCAATTGCGCTCATGGTAATTTACCAAAATTCGGTGCACTCTGGGACAGTTCCAGCAGATTGGAAAACAGCAAATGTGATGCCACTGTTTCAAAAAGGAGGTTGACAAAAGGTGGGTAACCATAGGCTGGTTAGCTTAACTTTTCCAGTGGGAAAAATGCTTGAATATGTCATTAAGGAAGAAATAGTCTCATTGGGCAGACTCAGCATGGATTCATGAAAGGCAGCTCATCTTTGACTAATTCAGTGAAATTCTTTGAGGACATTACAAACACAGTGGACAATGGGGAACTGGTGGATGTGGTGTATCTTGATTTCCAGAAGGCATTTGACAAGGTGCTGCACAAAAGGCTGCTGCATAAGGTAAAGGTGCATGGTATTAAAGATAATGTATTAATGTGGATAGAGGATTGGTTAACTGACAGAAAGCAAAGAGTGGGGATAAGTGGATGTTTTTCTGGTTGGCGATCAGTGGCTAGTGGTGTGCCTCAGGGATCAGTGTTGAATCTGCAATTGTTCACAATTTACATAGATGAACTGGAGATGGGGACCAATTGTAATATGTCAAAGTTCGCAGATGACACTAAGACGAGTGGTAGAGGCAAGTGTGCAGAGGGCACTGAAAGTCTGCAGAGGGATATAGAAAGTTTAAATGAGTGGGAAAGGGTCTGGCAGATGGAGTTCAATGTTGATAAATGTGAGGTTATCCATTTTGGTAGGAATAACAGCAAAATGGACTATCATTTAAATGGTAAAACATTGCAGCATGCTGCTGTGCAGAGGGACCTGGGTGTCCTTGTGCATGAATCACAAAAAGTTTGTTTGCAGGTGCACAAGTAATGAAGAAGGCAAATGGAATGTTGTCCTTCATTGCTTCACAGGACAGTGCAGTTGGCAGACAGGAGAATCCTGCCCAGTGAGTTTAAGGAACTGGTGTTTCCTTTCAGGTGTTGCATTTGGTTAGTTTAAGTAGGGAGTGACTGATGAAATGGCTTTTCAGTGGCTAAGAGTTTCCTCGGTGTGGAAGAGGTCACTCTGGTTGGTTTAGAAATGGTGGTTAAATCATAGCTTTGGGATTTGCTCGACAAGCTGCAGGTGACTTTACCTGAAGGGGTGAGGAAGGTGGAGGTAATTCAAGCAATACCTCAACATTTAAATCTGCCAGAGACACAATCTGAATCATTGGAATTGTCTAGGATCCAGTTGCAAAATGATAAAGAAATGAGAGAACTTGAATTGCAAGTAAAAGAAAAGGAAGTAAGTGGACAGAAAAGGAAAAAAGAGAGCGGCACTAGCAGAAGCTAAAAAAAAGAGCAAGTCAATGTTTAATCTTGAGAGATAAGGAGATATGTAGTTCAGATGTTGCAAAACAAAAATGATAATCTGTGGAATTAGTGGCAAAGGAGTAATGTGCCACTATATAAGGTAAGGTTAGAGAGTCTGGTGAAAAGTGGTGAAGTGGTGGTTGAAGTAATAGAGAAATTATCTTTTTCAGGGGGTACAGTTTATCCTGGGTAATGATCACGCTGGACCGCAGGTGGGAGTGATGTCTACAATTGTTGGAAAGGCAGAGAAAAGTCAAAAAACTGAGGGTGGCAGAAAGCCTTGGGTGTTTCCAGATTGTGTGGTACCAAGATCACAAAGCTACAGGTAGAGACAGGAGGAGGAGAAATCAAGGAGGAAAGATATGGAGGCTGAGGTTCAGTAATCCGAAACAATCATTGGCCAGGTAGTTGGTAAAGAACAAGAGCAGGTAGAGGATGAAGTGAATATCTTTAGTTCAAGAACATTGGTCGAATTACAACAGAATCATTCAGAGTTAAAGTAGCTGTATTAGAAAGCATGCACAGAAATAGAATCTGAGTTATACCAGAGGGTTATTAATTAGAAATGATATATTGATGAACAAGTGGAGACCTTTACATATTCAGGCAGTTGAGAAATGGGCAGAAGTGGTATTACTGATGAGGTATAGAAAAAAGGTTTTGCGGGTAGCGCATGAGGTTACAGTACGGGGTCATTCAGGAGTAACGAAAACAGAAGAGCAAATACAAAAACATTTTAATTGGTCTGGACTGTATAAGGATGTAGTTGAATTGTGACGTACATGTCAGGTGATAGGAAAACCTTAAGCGGTAATCAAACCCGCACTCTTATACCCATTCCGGCATTTGAGGAACCTTTTACTAGGACCCTAATTGGTTGTGTGTGGACCCTCCTAAGACGAAAAGTGGGAATCAGTATTTGTTAACCATAATGGATGAGTCTACTAGATTTCTGGGCGTCATTGCATTACAAAACATTATAGCTAAGAGTGTTGCAGAGGAACTACCTAATTTTTTTTGGTCATGAGTAAAGAGGACCACTTAAATTCATCAAGCTTGAATTGGTCAGTCAGCTTTCTGACACTACATTGTTGGACTATGTGCCAAATTTTAGGGAGAGATTAACAAGAGCTGCTGACTTGCCTAGAAAACATTTAAAATTTTCACAGTATATAATGTAAAAAGAGGCAAATAAGAAATCAGAAATTGGTAGTTTTTTTCGTGGGGCAAAAGTATTAGTACCACCAGTGGTAGGTGAACCAATAAAATCAAGATTCAGTGGGCCTTAAGAAGGAGACTGAGCGAGGTGAATTATTTGACACCAATGGCAGATAGGAAAACTCCGAGTGTGTAATTTTAATATGTCCAAAAGGTGTTTTGACAGGGAAGAAAAACAGAAGGAGGAGGTGTTAATCATTGTAATTCAGGGAGGTGAGATAAATCCAGATGATTCTGAATTTGACATTCCTCAAATTAGATTGCAATGAGGAAGTGATAAGAAATTTTGATATATTGCTGTGTTAGCTTCCAGAGGAAAATCAGACTGACCTGAGAGAGTTATACGGGAACAAACTAGGAAGTACAAAAGTAAGGGGAAGGTGTGATGAATGTCGGAATTTTTATATATATTTTGTAGTATATGTTGTTGCAGTAATGTTATTGAAGTACTAACGTTAAATTATACAGATTATGGCCGCAATTCTCCGGAAAGCGGGAGGCTGGCAGCGCGGTGCCTGAGAATCAGCTGGTGAGACACTCGTGGGGCCTCGTTAAGTGGACCAATTACCATTGAATAGCATTGCTGAAAATCGCCTGGAACTCGCAGCAGTTCCCGCTCGCTACCACAATTAGAAATCTTTCCGGAGAATCAATCCCACAGTGTCACTTGATAGCGGTGGGCAACTCCCCAGCAGAGCCGGCGGGAATCACCCTGCAAAACCCGCCACAAATGAACTTAGAAATGTTTCCATTAAATGCCGTTTTTGATGGACTGAATAAAAAAGTTCATTGTTGTTAATTATGGTGATCAGCAGAAGTTAAGTATCATTCTGCACAGTAAGGAACTTAGAGGGGGAGGGATGTCATAGCTAGCCCCTTTAAGGGGTGATCATCTGAAGGGTAATGTGCACCTCTCGTCCAATCGGTATCTAGCATGCAGGATAACTCGAGTAGAGCTTTTGCTCAATTAGGCCCTAAAGACATGGCTGGAAGCACTGAACCTGCATCATCCTGAAAATAGTTGCTGTCTTAATAAACATTATAGTTTGTTCATGACTGGTGGAGCTAAGTTATTGCAGTACAGAATGAGAAATTGCCAAGTTGATGTCTAGCAGGACTTCCTATCCACTGTGCAGAGAAAACCCTGCAAGGTCAACTGACCCATGTGTCCAAGTCCTTCAATGCCTGGAGAGTGATGCTGCATGCCACAAGTCCCACTTTGTAAAATCTGCCCTTTCGATAGTGCATGTTTTTGCTTTGTCAAGATAGAAATTTCAGTTTTTCCACGTTAACCAATTAAGTTGTTTTGTGTGCCATAGGTGTGCTGCAACAGGGAGGATGAGCAGAAGAGAGCCAATGGAGACTACAGGATAATCCCACAAAGTCAAGAGGGCTTGTGACGCCTGAACTTTTCAACTTTTTTCCACATTTAAGTAAACAAAATAATTACAAAAATAATACCCACAGATTATAATAAACTTTTCCAGTGGATTTTACACTGGATATCAAGTGTCCCTAGATAAGGCTGCTGTAAGTGGCTTATGGTGGAAAGGTTATTGAAGGGATTGAGCTATCCAATAAGTGACCTAAGGGTATTTATCCTCGAACTATGTGCACCCAATTATATATTTATAGATATCTTGTCAATCATTATTCTTACTGCAACTTTTAAAATGGTCACCATGGGGACATCTAACCTCATGGATCATAAAATTTACAGGTTTGGAGAATCCAATCAACCACTCATATTGGTGATGATGCTTGATGTTTAACTCCAGCTCGCCCAGTTAACTGTAAAGTAAATTGGAAGAATTCTGACGAATAAGTAGTTGCAGGCCAAAACAGCAGGAAGTCGAGGGGTGAGGTAGAGAGTAATATTTCTGGATCATTCAAAACCCCATATATCTACTTTATAGCGCCCTGTGACATGCTGAGCAAGGGCTGCCATTCAGTACATTTTACCATAACAAAATCCTTCAACAGGGCTTGGACGGAGGTGGCAGAGGAGGTGAGCAACTGTGTGTCAATGCATCAAACCTGGGGTCCAGTGCAGGAAACAAGACAACAACCTATTCCAATCCACCTGGCAACTGACTGTGTCACATCTTCAACAGGAGTCTCTTGTGTGGTCATCAATAATGTATAAATGCCATTGGGCAGCAATGCCGGTAGAGTGCACATGTGTTTGACCTCAATGCCACACATTCCAAAGAATGGGGATGTTTGTCTTTTGTGTGCATTTGGCTCCAACATGTTAATGGCAGGCCCTTTCGTGTGGTGGGAATCCATGCAGATGTCACCAACTCTGCACTTCGTTATGCAGGACAAGCAAGAAATTCCCGTAAAGGGAGGAGCACAGGAAGAGGAGTTCCTGAACTCAGCACTTCTCGGTCTCACTTTGAGGCTGCTTCACTGGCAACACCAGCCATGTGCACATGGGACAACCCTTGTCACCGAGCATCCATCTATCAAACTGAGCTAGGACTTCAAAAAACGCTGGAAGCGTGAGTTGCACAAGATATGCATCTTGACAGCTCCCTGGGAAACAAGCCCAGACCTGCTCAAATTTGCACTAAGATTGATAGTTCTTTAACCAGATATATTAAGTCATGTGAGTAAAAGGCAGATACATGCGGTGGGATTCTCCATTCCTGAGACTAAGTGTTGACTCCGGGGCAGGATTCGTGGACTTCTACAAAACTGCACCGCACCTGGACCGATTCAGCACCGTTGAGAGGGTAGCATCGATGCAGCGTGGAACATGGTCGATTCCAATGGAAAACGATGTCAGATTCGCTGGGGTCGAGATTGGCACTTGAGAGGCTGACAAGCTGCAACCGCATATTAGCACTCCAATCCTCACACACAGTCATCCGAGCCAACAAGATGGCACTGGTTGCGCTGATGGGTCAGCTGTGGCAGCTAGTGTGTGTGCCTTCGGAGAACACCCGTACGACCCATGGCCCTAAATTCGCAGTGGGCAGTCAGCGGCGTGTGCAGCTGCCTTGCAGGCTGCAGCAATGGTGTTCCATGCCCATCCAACTTGACCCCACAGCACACCTTCTGACCACCCTCGCTACTCCCCCTGGCCCTGGCAGAAGTCGTCGGCCAGTGGCACAACTGTCATAAAACTATGGCGATATTGGACATGTTCCATACCTCCTCTCTCTCCCTCATCAGCCACAGCTCCTGTTTCATGATTTTTAAAAGCACAAGTGAACCTTGCCGCCAGGAAATCCCCCCCTGTAGAGGCGGTGAATCGTGGAGACCCCGGACAATACCGGGTCAGGCCCCTAATGATAGGTCAACGGTGTTTACTGTACACGCAGAGTCAGATTGGCCATCAAAATGAACTCATGAAGAGACTCCAGGAAATCTCTGTTAAGATCAATGAACATCCTGATGTTCAATTGTATGTTCCAAAAACAGAGTTCCATTAAGGGTTCGTTTAACAGGGTGTTTCTTGGCACCTGCAGCCCATTGTTTAAAGGCACCTGGCTGGTTACCTTGGCCTCAATAGGGAACGTCCCGTCAAGACTGCACTTACATCATTTGAAAACCATTATAGCCATAGGCCATACAAGATCAGTGATCCCAATGCCAGGCTGGGGACAATGACAGATTGGACACATCGGAAACACCATTGCTCTATCAACACGTGGGAAAAGCTACCAAATCATCAAGAAAATAGCAATCCATGATCAAAAACAATGTCATGCCCTTCCAATCAATAAGAGCAGCCACGGGGAGAACAGTGAGAGAGATGGGAAGAGAGGGCAGCCGTTTAAGCCAATAATCTGCCACCACCTCTATTGGCCATCGACTGATATCCTCACTGTGGGGGAAGCTGAAAGGTTATGATAGGGCTCATAATCTATCTGCTAAATGCCAACACTAACATTTCACTCCCCCCCTGAAGAACAAATCATTCTCAACATGCTGGAATGCTGATTGCCGGTGAGAAAAATACTGTGCCACAGAACTGGCGCATAGTTAATGTGCATGGGTCAAAAGCAGAGTTCCGTTTTGGGTGCATTTAGCAGGGTATTTCTCGGCACCTGCAGCCTGCATTTTAAAGGCACATGGCTGGTTTTTTTGGCCTCAACAGGGAACATCCAGTCGAGTCTGCACTTACATCATTTGAAAACCATATCCAGCTGGATCACCTATCAGTGGGCAGCACGGTAGCATGGTGGTTAGCATAAATGCTTCACAGCTCCAGGGTCCCAGGTTCGATTCCCGGCTGGGTCACTGTCTGTGCGGAGTCCTCCCCGTGTGTGCGTGGGTTTCCTCCGGGTGCTCCGGTTTCCTCCCACAGTCCAAAGATGTGCGGGTTAGGTGGATTGGCCATGCTAAATTGCCCGTAGTGTCCTAATAAAGTAAGGTTAAGGGGGGGTTATTGGGTTACGGGTATAGGGTGGTTACGTGGGTTTGAGTAGGGTGATCATGGCTCGGCACAACATCGAGGGCCGAAGGGCCTGTTCTGTGCTGTACTGTTCTATGTTCTATGTATGTTCTAGAGGTTGAAAATCACAAAATAAACCAATCAAGGTAGGATCCTGGAATATTATTAACGGATAGCCCAAAATGACCTGATTAGACATTGACATAGTAGGCCTTAGCGAGACCCATAGATCAGATGAGGAACAAGTCAAAGAACGTGCAGAAGAGTACTCGTTCAGGGTGTCCAGGTGGCAGTGCCAAGATTCCCAGGTGCCAGAGGGTGAACCAGGGTACCATCCTGTCCAGAGCCAAACCACTCTGGCATCTCTAATGGTCCTTGAGACCCCCTGCAGGTGCCGTTATGCCTGGTCCACATTTGTGGAAACCAGTCCTAAACGGCACCCTGGTGAGGTCTCCCAGGCGAGGCTATTAGGTCTTGGGAGCCGAGACAATCCAGTGCAGACATATTTAAATGAGTCTAATAGCTCACTTAAATATGTTAATCTGGATCTCGCCCAGCGAGCTTTCAAGAAACAGAACTCAGACATTGAGATGGGATGGGACTCGGTTTGATTGGTTGGCTCCATTGTCCAAAGCGTGGTATTCTGCCCGGTAACAGTGATGATTTCCAGAGACTCAAGGAAAGCCGAGTTGGAGACCTGGATGCTAAGAGACACTGCCAGGGTGCCCAGGTGCACTATGTATCACTCTCTCCAGAAATGCTGTAAACTGCTGTATTTCTGACCCGACAGATGACCTGAATGAGTGAATCTACAGTAAAATCCATCACAGACTGAAACCAAAATCTCAAACCAAAAGCCTTGAAGGAAAGTGTGCTTAAAGACAACCATCTGAAACAAAGACACTTTATCCTTTTACTTATTATTTTCACCCCTCTCTTCTACCCTCTGTGTTTGTCTGTCTCGTATGTGGAAAGGGTGGGACATGTTTATGTGGGGAGGGGTCAGGAATTAGATAATAATTAACTGGTTGTATTTGCTGCATATTTCATTATAGTTCAAGGCCGGGATTCTCCGACCTGCGCCGGGTCGGAAAATCCCTGGGGGAGGCGCGAGAATCGTGGCACGCCGCCCCGACACCGGCTCGCCGATTCTCCCGTGCTGATTTTCAGGCCGGTGATGCATCTGGCATCTTTGAATTTGTCTATATGATGTTTCTGGAACATACCTCTTCATTCACCTGAGGAAGGAGTACTGCTCCGAAAGCTAGTGTTTGAGACAAACCTGTTGGACTTTAACCTGGTGTTGTAAGATCTCTTACTGTGCTCACCCCAGTCCAAACTGGCATCTCCACATCATTTGTAAAGTAGATACAGAGAGTGTGTTCCCTCATTTGGGAAAAGCATATTTAGAGGTCAGAAATATAAGGTAGTCAGCAAGAAATCAAATGGGGAATTCAGCAGAAGTTTCTTTACCCAGAGAGTGATGAGAATGTGTGAATCCTTACCACAGAGATAGAAATAACGGATGCATTTATAGAGAAGCTAGATAAGGGGCAGCAAGGTGGTGCTGTGGATAGCACTGCTGCCTCACGGTGCCGAGGTTCCAGGTTCGATCCCGGCCCTGGGTAACTGTCCATGTGGAGTTTGCACATTCTCCCCATGTTTGCCTTGGTTTCGCCCCCACAACCCAAGATGTGCAGGGTAGGTGGATTGGCCATACTAAATTGCCCCTTAATTGGAAAAAAAATGAATTGGACACTCTAAATTAAAAAATTAAAAATAATTCTTTGTGACAATGGAAAGACCTAAACAATCCTCTTCTGGACTGATGGACTTATGGACTGATCTGCTCTCTTCACACGTCTTCTCCACTGAGTAGTACTGCACTCTTGTATGCTTCACCTGATGCCTGTGTCTATGTATTTACATTGTGTATTTATGTCTGCCCTACTACGTATTTTCTTTTCAAATACAGAATGATCTGTCTGAGCTGCATGCAGAACAATACTTTTCACTGTACCTCGGTACATGTGACAATAAACCAATCCAATCCAATCCAAATCTGTAGAACGATATAGTTTTCCATTTTGTTTCACTGGTTCCAGTACGAAGGCTGAATTGTACAGCCTCGATGAAGAGAGTGTGTGTGTGGCCATCTTGGTACAGCAGTGAAATTGTTATTTGGTTATTTTGGTGCAGATCCCCTGACCTTGCCTGGAAGTTTCCAGATGCAAAGGAGTTTAAGGCAGTGTTGACCTGGACTGGCATTCACAATTCTGTTCGCCCGGTGGAAAAGGGCGGCAAATCTTAAACCAGATGATGATGTATTTCTCCAGTAGCCTCCAGGGGGAGACACAGTCTTCAGAGGCACAAATATTCAATGGTCAAAATAGGATCTTCTTGGCCTGTTGTGACTGACTTGCCAGCTAGTGAATGGACAGGCTTTCCATAATAGCTGACTAATGATTTAATCAGCTTTTCCTCAACTTGCTCTGCTCTTTTTATCATTCCAAGTCAGCCTTAATTCTGAATATAAACCCACCCCCCCCCCCCCCCCCCCATAACAAACTGTTACTATATTTACTGTTGCATAATAGCTCCTTTCCTTCTTGTCGCTCTGTGAACTGTGGAGGTTGTCTCAAAAATCTATCTTTTAATCTTTCCTGATAACCAAGGCCTATTAGAAATTCATTAATGCTGGCAATATTTAAAACATAACAGATTGACATATATATCTGAACAAATCACTAAGTTTATATATACTTGAAACATTTACATTAAATTTTCTCAAGAATGATAAGAAAAGCTACAACAGCAAATGTGCAATATCTACAAGCAAGTTATAGGAGGCTGCTTAAAATCTCATACAATTTAAATGGACAGCTATCAGACCAAAATGATTTTAAAAAATGATTTATAGTTATTTCCTTGTTGCATTGGTTAAATGTGTGTGGTTATAACTCCCATGAATGGGTAATGTTATGGGCCAGGGTTTAGAGAACTCCAAAGTGTATCACGGAGTTCACCTGACCCACAACCTTTAACAGATTGAGGTATGGGGAGCACACGGCCCACTCTACAGGTGTGGTACAGCAAAAATGGAAAAGTATTTTTTAAAGCAAAACAATGTTTATTCTATGAACTCAAGTTAACCTTTTTAAAACATACAGTGAACACCTTAGTAACTATCAATTCAAATACATCCCCCAAAGAATACAACACTAAGTAATCCTTAATAATTTCCCAAACAACATCCAGAAGACAAAAGAAACACCTTTTAACAGAAGCAGATTAGGTTTACATTCACTACTGAGAACATTTATAATTCTGAATTCACCAAATGATCAAGAAATAGTATTTTCGTGGCAGAGAGATCAACAGTACATGTGCTTTGTCTGGCTTCAGCACCAATGCTGAAAACAAAACTAAAACACACTCTGCAGCAAACAGCCTAAAATGAAAGTAAAAAGCTGACAGACAGCCCAGCTCCACCCACACTCTGACATCACTGATAAACACCCACTTCTTAAAGGTACATTTCTTAATCACCCACTTTTTAAAGGTACTCTCACATGACACCTCCCCCCAAGAAAAAAAAATAAAGCATCAACTTCAAGATGGTTTCATTTTTCACCTTTTCACTATCCTTTAACAAATGCACACAGTAAATATACTTTTTTGTTTCAAAAAACAACACACGAAAACAGATATAATAATATAATCTATTTTTCTTCTCCTTCCTCCAACTAAAATCCTTTTTGATTGACAGTCTCTTTGAACAAGAAGGTCTCTGCACAAGCCATCCATTTCTCTACGCCTCGGCATGTATCTTTAAAGTCAGATACTTTCGTTCAATCTGATCACAGAGTCCCTTGTAATTCTCCAACACAGGAGAATTGGTTATAACAGCTTTCAGGCAGTCTAATGTCTGTTGAAAGTCTGCTGTACACTGAAATCTTTTACGCTTCTTCAGCAAGCCTATCAGTGGAGCAACCGCGCGACAAACTTTTTTCACCAATGTTCGAGCAAATCCACTCATGCCAAAAAATCGCATTATTTCCCTTCGTCTTGAGGGTATTAAAAACTCCTCAATAACTGTTGGTTTCACATCCCATGTAACCATTCGACCCTGTCTGATTGTATGGCCAAGGAAAGTGACTTGGGCTTTTCCAAATTCACTTTTGGCTATCACCAAACCCACCTCCTGAAGTCGATCGAATAACTCCATCGGATGTTTGAAATGCTCTTTCCATGTCTGGCTGAAAATTACCAGATCGTCGATATATACCGCACAATTGGGTAATCTTGAAACAACTTTGTTAGTTAACCGTTGAAATGTGGCTGGGTCGTTTTTCATGCCAAATGACATAACTTTGAATTGGTATATACCATCTGGAGTCACAAAAGCTGAAATCTCCTTTGCCCTTTCGGATAAAGGTACCTGCCAGTAACCTTTAAGTCAATCGAATTTGGAAATAAAATTTGATTGTCCCACTTTCTCAATGCAATCCTCCAAATGTGGGATAGGATAAGAGTCCATTCTTGTAACTGCATTAACCTTTGTATAGTCCACACACAACCGTTGGGTACCGTCTGGTTCAGGTACCATCACTATGGGTGAGCTCCATTTGCTGCAACCCACTTCAATTATGCCATTTTTAAGCATACTCTCAATCTCTTTGTTAACCTGTGCCAATTTTAAAGGGTTAAGCCTGTATGGATGTTGTTTGGTTGGAACAGCATTTCCCACATGTACATCATGTATAGCCATTTTAGTACTTACCAATTTATCTCTACAAACATGCCCACGTGATATCAATAACTCTTTCAGGTCAATTTGTTTTTTCCTCTGGAAGGTAACTCAACAATTTATCCCAATTTTTAAGAACATCCTCATTCTCCAAATTAATTTGAGGTTTGTGAAGCTCACAGTCATCTGAATTTGGTTTGTCACTTTAAGTTAGAAATATTAAAACTTGCTATTTCTCTCCTTCCCTTTCAAAGTACCTTTTAAGCATATTCACAGGACACGCTCGGTGACACACTCACTTCCCTCTGTCTGGTGTTTTTACCACATAATTCACCTCACTTAATTTCCTTTCAATCTGATAAGGTCCACAAAACCTTGCTTTTAAAGGTTCACCTACCACTGGTAACAATACTAAAACTAATCCAATAATGTAATTTCCGATTTTTCACTCACCATTTTTTCCTTAATCAGTTTAAGTCTTACCTCATGACCAAAAATTAGTTCAAAAGGACTAAATTTGGTTGACTCATTTGGTGCATCCCTAATTGCAAACAGTATGAATGGAATTCCTTTATCCCAATCCTCTGGATAATCTTGACAATAAGCCCTCAACATTGTCTATAATGTCTGTTGCCATCTTTCTAACGTTCTCTGCGATTCTGGATGGTACGCGGTTGATTTAAATTGTTTTATTCCTAAGTTATCCATAACTTCTTTGAATAACCTTGAGGTAAAATTTGATCCTTGATCCGATTGTATTTCTGTGGGTAGTCCATATCTAGTAAAGAATTTAAGTAACTCCTCCACAATCATTTTAGCTGTAAAGGCCTCTGGAAATCTAGTAGACACATCCATTATCGTCAAAAGATATTGATTCCACTTTTTGTTTTAGGAAGCGGTCCTGCGCAATCAATTAGGTTCCTCAAATGCTGGAATGGGTATTAAGCGCGCTGGTTTTATCACTGCTTGAGATATCCCTATCACTTGACAGGTGTGACATGATTGACAAAATTTAACTACATCTTTATGTAGTCCAGGCCAATAAAAATGTTTCTGGATTTTAGCTTGAGTTTTCCTTATTCCCAAATGACCTCCCACCGGTAGCTTGTGTCCAACCCGCAACACCTCCTTTCCATACCCTACTGGCAATGCTACTTGATGAACTTCTGCCCACTTTTCATCCGCCTGCATATGTAAAGGTCTGAATTTTTTTTCATCAAGATACCACTTTTACGGTAATAACACTCTGGTATACACTCAGATTCCTCATCCGTGTATGCTTTCTGATACATTTGTTTTATTTCTACATCGTTCTGTTGTAACTCCGCCAATTTTCCTGAACTAAAAATATCCTCCTCATCCTCCACCTGTTCTTGTTCTTTTTCAACCATCTGATCAAAAATCGTTTCTGATAATTGCACTTCAACTTCATCTTCACTCTTTGATTTCTCCTCTTATCTGAACCTATGATTTTGCGACCTTGTTACGACACAATCCAGAAAAGTCCCAGATCACAGGATATTCATCATTCAACACTTCAGTTGTCTGATTTTCCACTGGCTTATCAACCTACATAGGCGTCACTCCCACCTGCGATCCAGGATTACCCAAGATAAATTGTATTCCTGGACAAGATAATTTCTCTATTACTCCTACTACCACTCTTCACTGGATTTTCCAACCTTACCTTATGTAATTGAACATTACTCCTCTCACCCTGAATTCCACATATTACCACCTGGCAACATTCTTCCCAAATTACATATCTCCTCATCTCTTACCATTAAAGATTGACTAGCTCCCACATCTCTTAAAATTGTGACTTCTTTACCTGCTCCTCCTGATACACATGAGTAACCTTTACCCACACAAGTAAATTCTTTAAAGAGATCTGGCACCTTCTTATCAATCACCTCTTGATCAGGCTGTACAATCTTTTGTACCTCGTTCACTTCACTTGGGCTTTCCTTTACCACTTTCACAAACCCGACTGTCTTATCCTGTTTTACCACATCAGCCTTCCAAGTGTTTTTCTTCAACCACCAACACTGTGACTTTACATGACCTAGTTTATTACAGTGAAAACAGTTGAAACTTTTCATTTCTTTTCCACCATCCTGGATTTCTTTTTTAGTCTGAGGTACATTCTCCTTATTATCTCCCATCAGATCACCGTTACCTTTACCACTTGAGTATTTGTCATATCCCCAGTTTCTGTCCCTCACAGGCTGAAACTGATGTCGGAAACCAAGATTTGATTTATGAACTAATTCATAATCATCTGCCATTTCTGCTGCTAACCATGCAGTTTTAACCCTTTGTTCTTCCACATGAGTTCTAACTACATCAGGAATTTTAAAATGTTTCCAAAAGCATAATTTCTCTGAGAGCTTCATATGTTTGGTCTATTTTCAAAGCCCTTATCCACCTATCAAAATTACTCTGTTTGTGCCTTTCAAACTTCATGTATGTTTGACCAAATTATTTCCTTAAATTTCTTAACCTTTGGCTGTAGGCTTCAGGCACAAGTTCATATGCACCAAAGATGGATTTTTTCACCTTCTCATACGTTCCATATACCTTCTCCGGTAGTCATGCAAACACTTTACTAGCCCTACCTATCAGCTTTGTTTGAATCAGTAATACCCACATGTCCTGTGGCCATTTCATTTGTTTAGCTACTTCTCAAATGAAATGAAAAAGGCTTCTACCTCCTTCTCATCAAACTTTGGCACTTTGTGGACATATTTAAATAGATCCCCACCAAGCCTTTGACTTTGACGCTCTTTCTCACTATCCTCATCACCATCATCCAACTGTACGTTTCCCTTTACGTTTGCCAATTTTAACTGACTGTCATGTTTCATGGCCATTTTCTGAAGTTCAAACTCTCTTTATCTTTTTCGCTGATCTGTAATTCCCTTTCTCTTTCTTTTTCTTCTGTGAGGGCTATTCTTTCTTTGCTCCTTTCTTCTCTCTCCTTTCCTTTTTCCTCCCACTCTTACTTTTTTCTCTCAATCTCTTTCTCTTTCTTTTGCCGCTCTCTCTTTCTTTTTCCTCTCTTTCGTATTCAAGCTGCTTTAATTCTTTCTCATGTTCCATTTGTTTAATTTGTAACTGAATTTTTGCCAAACTGTTTCTCAAGCAACTTTATATGCTTAGCCACCACCATAATTACCTAATTTTTTCGCATTTTGTCAGGTAATGTTAACTGCAATGTTTTTGCCAAATCTAACAGCCTGTTTTTAGTCACTCTCCATAAGGTACTGCGTGTGATCACCTTCACCCCCAAAAACTTCTGAGCCTCTGAAAGAACCACTGTCCACAACACCTACTTACACTAGAATACCACACCTGAAAAGCAACCACAATATGCTCACCCCTCACTGTCTTTAAGTTCACTATGCCAATTCAATAGATAGACTTTTATCTCCCTCGAGCCCCCAATTTGCTATGGGCCAGGGTTTAGAGAACTCCAAAGTGTATCCTGGAGTTCACCTGACCCACAACTTTTAATAGATTGTGGTATGGGGAGCACACGGCCCACTCTACAGGTGTGGTGCAGCAGACATGCAACAGTATTTTTTAAAGCAAAACAATGTTTATTCTATGAACTCAAGTTAACCTTTTTAAAACATACAGTGAACATCTTAGCAACCATCAATTCAAATACAACCCCCAAAGAATACAACACTAAGTGATCCTTCCCAAACAACATCCAGAAGACAAAATAAACACGTTTTAACAGAAGCACATTAGCTCTACATTCACTACTGAGAACATTTATAATTCTGAATTCACCAAATGATCAAGAGATAGTCTTTTCATGGCTGAGAGATCAATGGTACACCTGCTTTGTCTGGCTTCAGCTCCAACACTGAAAACAAAACAAAAACACACACTACAGCAAACAGCCTAAAACAAAAGTAAAAAGCTGACAGACAGCCCAGCTCCACCCACACTCTGACATTACTGATAAACACTTATTTATTAAAGGTACATTTCTTAAACACCCATTTCTTAAAGGTACTCTCACATGACAGTAAAGCAATGTTAACCATCACAAATCAGCATTCAGTGGTTAGCACTGCTGTCTCACAGCGCCAGGGACCCGGGTTCTATTCCGACCTTGGGTGATTCTCTTTGTGGAGTTTGCACTTTCTCCCCGTGTTTGCATGGGTTTTCTCCGGGTGCTTCGATTTCCTCCCAGGGTCCAAAGATGTGCAGGTTCGTTGGATTGACCATGAAAATTGCCCTTTAGTGTCCTAAGGTTAGTTAGGGTTATGGGGTTACCAGAATAGGGAAGGGGATTGGACCTAGATAGGATGCTCTTTCAGAGGGTTGGTGCAGACTCGATGGGCTGAATGGCCTCCTTCAGCACTCTTGGAATTCTATGAATTAGAATATTAGTTATTGCAAAATGTTTGATTAAATTAAAAGTGCTATGATAAAAAATTACTTCAGAGACAAATTCTGTTAAAATTAAATATTGCTACATTTGCCTTTTTATTCTGCAAATAACAAATAACAAACAATAACAGGATTTCAATACAAAAAACACACTGGAGAACTTAAAAGTAGAAAAGCTTTCCAAGATGTAAATATTCTCTGACCTAATATGAATATTTTTCCTTTATTGATAATTAAACCAAAGTTCGTGGAATATGATAAATTACCCTCAGGTTGTGTGTTTTCAACATCCAGATGAATTGCGCAGAAGTAATTTAAAAAATGTAAGTAAACTTCATTTGAAAGCTGACAGAGATCTAATTTGGAAAAAGTAACAATTTAAGCCTATTATTAAAGTGAGATAATGCCTCATCCATTTTCAGTCTGCAAGATCAGCCTGTTTGCACATTTGGAAGCTTTTGTTCAGTGGTTGTGCCTTGTTAATGCGTAATTAATGAACAGATACCAGATTAAAGATGCAAGGCCATGTTAGGTTACTGAAGTTCACAACAGCTGAGAAACCATTATTTACAATGCAAACACATTAGGCGGAATTTTCCAATCGACAAGAATTGTGGCAAACAGGGGCACTTAATTTAGCAGGAGGCAAAATTCCTGATGGCAGGATAAACTGTCCAAATTTTGTTCTCCTGACTTACAAGGCAGTTGAGGTTCCTGTTGAACAATGTCAAGAAACCTCCTTATTTGCATTCTTTGGAATCTCATGCATTCTAATTAAAAGACCAGTTCACCGGAATTAAGTTTGACCTTTGAATTAAGTTCCCTGCTAGCGAGATTTAAAAATGTTCAGTTTCACGACTGCATATAAGGGACATTCGCCTGGTGAGTTTTATTTCTTCCATAACTTTGAGGTCTTAGATGTTGTTTTTGCCTTCTTGGGATCCTTGCATAACTTCACTCGAGCACTGGTAGTAAAAGCTGCGCCAGGGCCTAACCAGGGAGGCAGGCGAAGGCAGAAATGGCAGGGAAGGGGAGCATGGAGGGTAGAGTGGAGGCTAGACAGGAGAGAGGTGGAGAGAATCCAGGGAAGGGGTGGAATAATTTCTTAGCTGGAGTGGACGGTGAATTCGACGGTGGGGTCTTGGAGAGTGAATTCAATGTACTGGTAATAGGAGGAACAATCAAGGTCAGGGGAGGCAGTGGGGTGTGTTTGGATGAGGGAGAATATGCATCAGAGCAAAGGCAAATGAATGCGTTGCCAGCAGTGTACTTATCTAGACATGAGCGAGAGACAACACGGAAGCACTGCCGTATGCCCTGGGATGTGGTTCCTCACATCTTCCAGCTTTCTGGTGCACACCACGGCTTCATTGTGTAGATGGCTGTCTGGGTGCCCTTTAAAATAACTCCAGGACCTTCTGTCCCATGACATAACAGGGGAGCGGGCAACTTCCTGCCCAACCCACCACGAGATTTGCCGAGCTCTTCCCAGATGCATAATTAATGAGCTGATCAACAAAACAATCACACATGTTCAGCTGTTCCGCCGCCCAGCGGGAATCATGCCAAATCTCCTGCATCCCACAAGAAAGGAAAATTCTACCCATAGTTTGAACAGATATTCAATATCATAAAATGTGATTATGTTAAAATAATAAAAAAACTATTCTTCAGCAGAATGTACTCCTAAGTATTAAGGTGATGTAGTGGCCTTGCCACTGGACTAGTAATCCTGAGGCCCAGGATAATGCTTTGGGGACCCGGGCTCGAATCCCATCACGGCCGATGGTGAAAATTGAATCCAATAAATATCTGGAATTAAAAGTCTAATGATGACCATGAAACCATTGTCACTAATGTTCTTTAGGGAAGGAAATCTGCAGTCCTCACCTAGTCTGGCCTGACCGACATGTGACGCCAGATCCACAGCAATGTGGTTGACTCTTATATGCCATCTGAAATGACTTAACAATCCAGTCAGTTGTAACAAATTGCTGCAAAGTCAATAAAAAGGAAGGATACTGATCGGATCATCCAGATCTGGCATCGAACTGGATACGACAATGACAAGCCCAGCCCTGTTAACTCTCAAAGTCTTCCTTATCAATATCTGTCAAAATTGAGGTAGTCATACTCACGGATACTCACAAATAATGTTTCAGACACCACTATCACTGTCCCTGGGTATGCCTTGTCTCAGTTCCTCTGAGAGTCTTCAACATTGACTCCGGACCACACAAAGTCCTATGGCTTCAAGTCAAACATGGGCAATGAAACCTTCTGTTGATCACCACGTGCCGCCATTAGTACTCCTCCATATTGAACACCACTTGGAAGAAGCACTAAGGGTGACAAGGGCACAGAATGTACCCTGGGTGAGGGATTCAATGTCCATCACCAAAAGTGGCTCGATAGCAGTACTATTGACTGAGCCCAAAAGGACATAGCTGCTAGATTGCACTGTGATAGGTGGTGAGGGAACCAACAAAAGGGATAAACATATTAGATCTCATCCTCAGTAACCTGTTCATGACAGTGTTGGTAGAAGTGACCACCGCAAAGTCCTGTCTTCACATTGAGGATACCCTCCATCGTGTTGTATGGCACTGCTATTGTGCTAAATGGAATAGATTCAGAACAGATCCAGCAACTCAAGACTGGGCATCCATGAAATGCTGTGGATCATCAATAGCAACAGAATTATACCCTCAATCTGTAACCTCATGGCCGGGAATATCCTCCACTCTACCATTACCACCAAGCCAGGGGATCAACCCTGTCTCAGTGATAAGTGCAGGAGAGCGTGGAGTAACACCAGGCATACCAAATAATGAAGACACAACAAAGGACTACTTGTGTGCCAAACAACATAAGCAACAAGTGAGACAGACAACCCACAACCCACGGATCAGATCTAAGCTCTGTAGTCCTGCCATATCCAGCCATGATGGAGAATTAAAGAACTCACTGGAGGAGGAGTCTCCACAAATATCCCCATCCTCAATGATGGAGGAGACCAGTTCATCAGTGCAAAAAACAAGATGAAACATTCACAATAATCTTCGGCCAGAAGTGCTGAGTGGTGCAGTGGTTAGCACTGCTGCCCGACGGCATTGCGGACCCGGGTTCGACCCAGCCCCGGGTCACTGACCGTTATCTAATATCAATTAGAGCTGGAAATGATCCCCTACGGGCTTCACGGTGGAAATGGCTGTCCTGCCAGCTGATTCACCTGGACCACAACCAGCAGCTCCCCGCTAACAAGGGGAGCAGCATATAAACCGCTCCCTCTGAACACACTCCAGACAGCAAGCAGCCATATCACCACATAGACCTGCTCCACGTTTCGGAAATGCTGGCCTGGCCAGACTGTTGGACACGGTGGAGTCTAGACAGGACACCCTGTTCCCCTGAGGGGGTTGGAAGATCAGCTACAGGTCCGCCAGTACCGCCTGGGTGGCAGTGGCAGCAGCCGTCAGTTTGGGCAGCGTGACCAGGAGGACTGCCGGCAAATGCTTCAAGAAGCTCAACGACCTCCACCGGGCCACACAGGTGAGTTGACATCGGCACCCTGACACAGGTCCCGCCTGCCATCACCTAAAGGCTATGGGTGCAGGAGATGGCACTGACAATTCGTGGCACTGAGGCCAATACTACTAGGGTGTCGACCGCAGTGGAAAGCTTGCAGAATGATCTCAGCATGACGAGTGCGTGTGTCCAAAGTGTAGCACAATCACTGACGGTCATGGCTCCCGGCTTCGACAGCATGTCCCTGTTGCTGGGGGACGTATCCCAGACACTGGGGACTTTGCCAATACACTGCTGAATATGTCCCAGTCTCAGGTGGACATTGGCTAGGCACTCCATAGCGGTTCCCAGTCATTGAGGAACGTGTCTCAGATGCAGATAGACTCTGCTGAGGCACTCCAATGCATAGCCCAGTCACAGAGGAGCATCACCGAGGGCATTGATACCATGGAGTAGACAATGGATAGCTGCAATGGCTGGCAGAGCCAGATAATGCAGAGTCCTCTGGAGATCACTGCCCCTCCATCCCAAGGTGGTCTTCAGGGCCCCTCAGGCACCGTTCTGGATGAGGGAGCACTGGAGGCCAACCAGCCAGGAGCTTTCCAACAAGGATCTCCAGTTCATCCGAGTTCCACCCCCCCCCCCCCCCCCGACAATGGCACATCTCAAGGTTAACAGATGGAACATGGTGGTTTGGTGAGACAAGTGCCACCAGAAAAGCTGTTGGGGCCCAACATCCCCAGACCATCTAGAGGACGTACGCTCAGGACAAAGCGTGGACAGCAGCCTCTACCTCTGATGAGCATCTTAGGGCATAACAAGCTCTCGCAGCAGAGCACAGAGGACTAAGAAAATTGAGGATCACTGAGTGGACACTGGGGTGGGAGGGGGAGAGAGGTGGCACATTGGTAGCTAAGGTTAGTTACGGTTTTGATTGTTCAACAATTAAAACATATTACACCTGAGACACGTGAAGACTCTGTCACATTATTCTGCATAGCGGGCCGGCCTGCACCATTTGCCCCCCGGACTCAGTAGTCCCAGATCCGAGGCATACCATGTGCAGGTGATGGATGTGAGCAGGCTGTCAGCAGAATGATAGGAGTCAGACTATGGCACAGATTGAGGAGCAACAGAGCTTATCTCACAGCGAGTTATCATCACTCTCCTGCCTTGTATAATCACCTACTGACAGTGCCAACATAGGCCCATCTCTCTCTCGAGTGATGTTACACACACTGGGAGGGTGGTCGGGGCGGGTGGCGGTGGGGGGAATGGGTGGGAGGGGAGGGAATTGATGTGGAGCGGTGAAATTGGTGGCGGGTGTGAGATGACGGACAAAACTCCATCCTATGAGAAGTGGGCGAGGTTCAGGACCTTGCTGGCCCTATGGGCATGCTGTGATAGATATCACCTTTGCCACAGAATTCAGTTTGAAATAAGGCACGACCAGTATTTGAATTCAAAGTGGAATAAAGCCACTTCAGCTAAAGGCCGTCCAGAAGTCACCATTTGCTGGCAGAAACTCCTCGCTGACTTCAAGGATCATTAATAGATTCCAAACAAATACAGGATAAGGAAATCCTTGCATTGACACACCGTAAATTCTGTAAATCACTCTCCTACACCTATGATTATTCAAACCATGAGGACAGGGACATTCTTCAGATAAACAAATACGACAAATCTGTCCTGAACTATATAACTCTTGACACTTAGAATAACACCCTCAAAGAAGTGTCTATTTGACAATCTATATATCTAAGAAACATGGCAACATTGAAAAGAAACAGATCTCTATACGAGTCCCTCTTTGCCAATATATCTTAAGATATTCATGGAGACACTAAGTTCATTAAAACATATATTGATGATAATACATCAAATTAGCCATTTGGCTATTGGCAATTGTAGCGTGATCCCCCTTTCTAACTCCACCCAACGGGCTTATATTGGGCTTGACACCCCTTTGTCCAAGCCCCACCACTGCCCGGGTGATCCTCTCTCTCTTACCGGTGGACTCACAACCACCTTGCGCCTACTCCACTTGAGCAGCGCCCCCGGGAGAGAGAAGAAAGGAAAGTCTCTGCCCACCTTTATCTGGCAGTCTTTCCTGAGTGGGCGGTTTCAAGGCGCCCAGGGTACCCCTCGGTCCTAGACACCGGAATTATGATAAGGGATATTTACTATTGTGACTTGGTCAGAGATCGTTGGTGAGGAATTGAAAACTCAAAACGGACTCCGATTGAAAGCCAAATATAGGTATTTATTAAACGTTCAAGGTCAATGTCACCATATGCTAGAAAACACCACAAAATGCCTTATGCTTTACAAAACTATGACTATGGAAGGAATACTAAACGAGCACCACGTAAAAGCTTACTTTACACAATTTTAGCAGTGTCTTAAAACTATGATAGATGCATGCAACCCCCTTTCCCCAAAAGCCTCATCCACTATAGTAATCTTGGGAACTTCGCCAACTTCCAGAGGATACTCACAATCCAAGTTCAAACTTAAACTGCTCAGTGGGTCTCAGGCTGCGTGCTGGAACAAATGAAAGGCAGGTACCAGGAGCACGATGATGATGAGCATCAGCGAGGAGAGAAGAGTGACAAAAAGGAAGAGCGCGCTGGCAGGTCTGACCATCCTTTTTATACACCAAGTAAAGGCTACGGCCTTATCTGCTACTGTGATCTTCAGCCCCTATTGAAGCATACATGGGCTTAACATCATTATCTTCGGTATCAGGTGGGCTACGGCCTTATCTGCTACTGTGATATTCAGCCCCCATTGAAGCATACGTGGGCTTAACATTGTTATCTTCGTTATCAGGTACTTGATTGCACCCTATTGTCCCTCCGGAGGTTGCTGAATGCTATCCCATTAAGGAAATGGGTTCTATCTTCCCTCTGGGCCAGGGCCATCAGCGCCTGTATTGAAACTAACCCGGGTGCCTTGTTCTTCTGCCGGTCTAGTCTGGTGATGTCACAAACTCCTTTATCTTGCAGATAAACTAATCACCGGCCTGTCTGGGTTTCTGCTGCTTGTGGATTTCGAGAGTTGCCTCTCTAAACACACACACAGGGCTGAGGCTGCTGGGAGGTTTAGTCAAGGTCCTGCAGCCCCAAACATGGCTGTTTTTTACTGCTTTAAAGTTCAAAGTCCTTTTCCCAGCTCGTAAAAGGCTCGAATCCTGCCCGGAAAACCCACACAATTCACCAACAATAAGTGATAAGATAACAGAAAAAGACCTTGACCGAATAAAAGGTTTTATGTATATAAGGAGGAGGCACTTTAGCGAGTTACCCCTCTCTTCTTCAGTGAAACTGAAGGGAGAAAAGCTCTGTTTAAACCAGCTTGCCTCGTCAGACAAATACCTCGTGGTTTCTGCAAGTATGTTTCTGTTAAACTTCTTAAAAATGTATTCGAAATTGATAGTAGATACTTTAGGATTTTCCATGTTTTAGATATCTCATTCTCTTAAGAGAAGTTAGTGCGTTAGCAGATAACAAAGGACTGACGGTTTTATATTATTAATAGATAACTAAAGGCTGTTAATCAATTTATATTTTTCAATTTTGCAATTCTGTATACATGTATCAATTGAGAGTATTTTACAATAAAAATATTTTTATTAAAATTATACTGTGTAGACTTACTCTCAAAGTTAAAATCCTAGACACTCATTTAGGAAGTCTTAAATGACTAGGACCCACGATGACAGAGGTAACGATTTAGTTATGAGTGACGCATCGAAAAAGTAACTGAGATCCTGTTTAACTGTCTGAGACTCAGAAAAGCATTCTGCCTTCATGAGATCTATTTTGAGTCTTAGCAGAGAAACGGATTTCCCTCTTTTAGTGGGTTAATCTAAATCATAGGTTAATCATAAAATATTATCAGGTCCGGAAGAACCCAAATCTGTCACAATGCCGGACGCTCGCCACCACTGCCTGCCCTCCATCGTCCGGCTGCTTTCATGGGGCCTCATTGAGCTTGTACTCCAGCCCCTCCTGGTTCAGCCCTTCCTCGCCCTTCTGCTCCGAAGAGGCCGCATGACTCTCCATCTCCATCTCCAGTATGTGGCCTCACTACTATGCCAGGTTGTGGAGGGCACAGCAGACCACCAGAAAACAGGCAACCTTCTTGGGGGTATACTGCAGTGCACCACCAGAGCAGTCGATGCATTGGAAAAAAGTCTCAGCAGTCTGAGGCACTGTTCAATGACAGCCCGGGTGGCAACATTGACCTCATTATTGCCGGTCTCCACATCGGTCTCTGGCCTCAGTACTGGGTACCCTTGAACCTGGGGCATCCCGGCGATTGCAGGGAATGCTGCTGCCCGATCATCTTGATTGGCTTAGTCCAGCTTGAGATTTATATCGTCAGATGCCCGGACATATGGGGCATCTGTGATTTCATGGAGTCACTTGTGGGTTCAAGGTTGCGAATTGCCGCACAAATCCCTGCTCGAGCACTGGAATGAATGCGAAGGATAAAGATGCAGGGCTGTGGTGATGTTGAAGACCACCGGGAGCGGGTATCCTCCTCCTCCACAGGGTGCCAATTCAGCAAGGATATGGCACAGGTGCAGCACCATCATATTGTTGAGATGGAATCTCCTGTGGCACATGCTGTCTGACATCTCCTTAAATGACCAATGATGCCTGTAGACCTTCGGCCGTCCCTGGCCTCCCCCTCCGGGTCCCTTCCCAGCCTGATTTTTGGCCTGGTCCTCAGAGTATGTGGCGGGTCCCTGCACATGGACTACTCTCGTGAGTCTGTGTCGACGTTGCTGCCAGCACCTTCTCCAGCGTCTGGCCGTCTGGGCTGCCGCAAGCACCATGAGGGCAGCTGCTCGGGTACAATCCAGACAATACCATCCATATTGTGATATCTGTAAGGAATTGAAGAGGGTGAGAAGTGAACAATCAGTTTTGGCTTCCGCCAGGACCCTCAAACCCCCCAAGCCTCCCTCACCCTTATGTTCCCCGCCTTCTTTCAGGGTATCGTTCAATGAATCAGTTGTGCTGGGGGCCTCTGCCCAGCACACACACCCCCGGCCACAGGAGAGGCCCGGACCTCAGACCCCTGCCGGAACATTCCATGGATCGGGCTCAGGTTCCCTACCCAATCCATGCACTGGCCGTGGGGATATTCCCAATGCTGAAGCCCAGCTCCAGAGTGTTTGAGTGTTGGCTCCTGCCTATGTGGTGCTGATGCCTCCAGGGTGCAGGCAAAGTGCCCAGGCCTCACAGTTCGATTGGAATACTGGACAATAACACTCATCTGAGACTTGGCACATGTACCCATGTGTAATCGAAAACATGTTGTTTGTTAAACAGTTAACGATATTTGGAAGAAAATAGGCTTATCAGTGATAGGCAATATGGTTTTGTGCAGGGAAGGTTATGTCTCACCACCTTAATAGAATTCTTTGAGGAAGTGACAAAGTTGATTGATGAGGGAAGGGCTGTAGATGTCACATACATGGACTTTAGTAAGGCATTTGATAAGGTTCCCCATTGTAGGCTGATAGAGAAAGTGAAGTCTCATGGGGTCCAGGGTATACTAGCTAGATGGATAAAGAACTGGTTGGGCAACAGGAGACAGAGAGTAGTAGTGGAAGGGAGTTTCTCAAAATGGAGAACTGTGACCAGTAGTGTTTCACAGGGATCCGTGCTGGGACAACTGTTGTTTGTGATATACATAAATGATTTGGAGGAAGGTATAGGTGGTCTGATTAGCAAGTTTGCAGATGACACTAAGATTGGTGGAGTAGCAGATAGTGAAGTGGTCTGTCAGAGAATACAGCAGAATATAGATAGATTGGAGAGTTGGGCAGAGAAATGGCAGATGGAGTTCAATCCGGGCAAATGCGAGGTGATGCATTTTGGAAGATCCAATTCAAGAGTGAACTATATGGTAAATGAAAAAGCCCTGGGGAAAATTGATGTACAGAAAGATCTGGGTGTTCAGGTCCATTGTACCCTGAAAGTGGCTGTGCAGGTCGACAGAGTGGTCAAGAAGGCATTCGGCATGCTTTCCTTCATCAGAAGGGGTACTGAGTCCAAGAGTTGGCAGGTCATGTTACAGTTGTATAAGACTTTGGTTCGGCTACATTTGGAATACTGTGTACCGTTCTGGTCGCCACATTACCAAAAGGATGTGGATGCTTTGGAAAAGTGCAGAGGAGGTTCATCAGGATGTTGCCTGATATAGAAGGCACTAACTATGAAGAGCAGTTGAGTAGATTAGGATTATTTTCATTAGAAAGACGGAGGTTGAGAGGGGGCCTCATTGAGATCTACAAAATCATGAGAGGTATAGACAGGGTGGATAGCAAGAAGCTTTTTTCCAGAGTGGCGGACTCAATTACTAGGGGTCACGAGTTCAAGGTGAGAGGGGAAAAGTTTAAGGGAGATATGCGTGGAAAGTTTTTTACGCAGAGGGTGGTGGGTGGCTGGAATGTATTGCCGGCAGAGGTGGTAGAGGCGGGCACGATAGCGTCATTTAAGATGCATCTAGACAGATACGTGAATGAGCAGGGAGCAGAGGGATACAGATCCTGAGAAAACAGGCAACAGTTTTAGATAGAGGATCTGGATCGGCGCAGGCTTGGAGGGCCGAAGGGCCTGTTCCTGTGTGCTGTACTTTGTTCTTTGTTCTTTGATGCCTAATATACAACAAACTACTTAACAGTCCATACATTCCATTAACCATTAATCTACATGGAAAAGGTACCATGCCATATACACAGGTAACTTTTTTCTACAGAATATCAGTACAAACACAAAGCTACAACAGTGCCTTTAGCTAGCACTGGTAGTAGGTCATCTTATTGTCCCCCTTTCCCTTGCTCCAAGCTACAGAAACAAGACGGGAGTCATCAGACAAATACATGGCCTCCAGGCATTAAAAATTAAACAGCAACAGTACAATAGAAAAGACATGGCTTCTGGACATTAAACAGCCAACAGTACAATAAAATCACCAGAAATCTGCATGGCTTCCAGCCATTAAACATTGAATAGATAACAATACAATCAAATCACCAGCAATCTGTAAAAGTAATTTTTCAAGACCTTCAGTAAGTTGCTCAGTTGAGTCAGGCCATCACCCTCCCCCTCATTCAGTACCGGCAGCAAGTCATCTGACTTCATCCCTTTCTTTACTCCAAGCCACAGAGGTAAATAGGTAGTAGCAAACAAACACACAGCTTCCAGACATTAAATATTGAACAGTGAACAGTTATAAAAGGCACCAGCAAGCTGCAAAACCATTTCTTCAGCGAGTTGTTCAGTTGAATCGGGCCACCCTTCCCCTTCATCAGTGCTGGCAGTAGTTTCATCTCATGCCCCTTTCCTTACTCCAGGCCACAGAAGCAGCTAGAACTGCATTTGGGTTACTCCGCCTCTCTCTCCCCCTCAGGCAGCTCCCAGCCGCAGACTCTCAAAGGTAGGAATAATCATACCAGAGAGTCGCACTAATATGAAGAACAGCAGAAGGGTGAAATAGCACTCCTTCCCCTTCTTCAGACTGGTAGTAGGCCTGCTTACATCCTCCCTTCAGCTTATTCTAGGCCACAGAAGTAGAAGAGGCAACAGCCAAGAAAGACTAGGACTTAAGGTGTCGTAGTCTCAAACAGGAGCAAACAGCAAACACACCCTGCAGCCACTCGCGAACTGTGAAGTCCTCATATAACTAACAATGCCAATTCCTTATTAGCAATAGCCTTTAGCCATGCAGCCACAGGTTGCTCACCATCAGAGGGAGTTAAAGTGACCTTCACCATATTATCATGCATGGGGCTCTGCTCTGGGCATTTGGTGGGATGGATGGGCAGCAGCTGAAAAAGCCCCTGTTATGGATATACACAATTTGGGTGATGACCTGTTGGACCGGTGGACGCTGAGCCCCTCACCCCTCAGCCCAGGGGCGATCCACCATAGACAGCGCCCAACTTCTCGACCAAGCCTGCCTCCCTGGGGCTCCTCCAACTCCCCAAGCACTGGGGCAGCAGCTCCAGAGCCCCTGGGCTGCATGCCCAATTTTGAAGATAGCTACCTACCTCCTCTGATCCCCTCAGCAACCATTGTGCTAGCTTCATGTCTTTAAATAGGTGTGCTCAAGGCGCCCATGTTACCTGTTGGGGTGCCAGTTAGATCTGGGGAGGCTGTTAGATACGGCGTCTGTTCTGTTAATGATATGGAGATTGTCCTCAATTGGTGTGAATTGGTACCTCGCCATGTCTGAATGGGAGCCGGAACCCGCCAAGGGGAGCGGGCTGGTTAGTTCAGAAACTGATCGGTGCCCGACGCGGATCCTGATTTGGGCTTCGTCGTCGATCTAATTGGCTCGTTCGGATCTGCGGCAGGTGCAGATCGCGCAATTAGTCATTTTTTGGACATTGTGGAATTTTGTCCCAGTCAAGCCTATACTTAGAAATTCTTTCAGCAATAGGGAGCTCAACTCGCTGATGAAACTGATTCCTCAGATATCGGGCCACCTCCTCCACTGGTGATGTTATGTGGTTTGTAATAACATGAGGTATCAACGAGGAGGCTGCTTGAATCATGAAGTGATTTATTGGAACAACAGTGAGGTTAAACTGTGGACAGGCACAGAGGTATATAATACAGACCTTTACTCCTTGACTCCCAGGCCCAGTGTTTTTTTTCCCATTGGCCAAGTTTGACCACAAATTTAATGCCCAGAGAGGACAGGAACTGATTTCCATGAATTCTCATACATTTCAATATAATTAAAGAGATTTACGTCGTGGTTCCATCGTGATGGTGGTGCCGGCGGGCATGGAGGTGCCTGGAGGGCCCAGCAGTTGAGGGACAAGGCTGGGCATTTCCCTCTATCACCCTGGCAGTGCTCTCTTTTAGGGGACGCTGTCAAGTATGCCAAGTAGGTAGTGCCAAATGGGCACATGAAGGCAGCAGTTCTAAGGGGGCTCTGGCAGGGCGGTAGCACACCTCTATTGGGGGGGGGGGGGGGGCGGGGGGGAGGAAGAGGGGGGAGCCCCGATTACTGTAGGGGTGTCCCGAAGCTGGCATTGTGGTGGTTGTGGTAGTAGTGGGAGGGTGTTGTCCCAATTCTTGTTTGGGTGTCTCGATCTCCATGGAAGTGGAGGGTGGGTGGGGGGACCCATTTCCATAGGCCTGAGAGTTTTATTTGTGACTTTGAGATTGGGGCGCCCTTTAAAAAGGGATGTCCTCTTGGGTCAGGGAATGGGGATGAAGAGGGGGGAATAAGATTTCATATGGCACACATTTCTGTCTAAAATAGAACTTTGTAATCAAGCAAGCAATTTAGTGTGATACACAGGCTGATCCTCCGGAGGCAAACCGGGCTATTATCTGTTGAGGCATCGAGGCATTAGGCTACTCCATTATTTGGGTAGGCCCAAGAGGACAGCCCCACCCACTCAGAAGCCCACCAAATAGGCATAAGGGCAGGAAACCCTGCAGCAGTCACCTTGAGGTGCTTACACTCTGGTGCAATAAAGCAACACAGACAGCAAGATTGCCCAGCAGGGGCACAGAAATTTCCCAAAGTGGCTGACAGGGGGTGGGATTCTCCCTTAGTTGATGTTGAAAACGCCAATGGGCGGAGAATCGTTTCGGATGCCAAAATCACAATGGGCGGCGATTTGATGCCAAATTGCAATTCTCCATCACCTCGACAACGGCGTCAATGCATAGCGGAACGCATGTGCGGTAAACACTGTTTGCATATCATTAGTGGGCCCGACCCAGTATTCTCCTGGCCCTTCGTGATTCTCCTACTCCGATGGAGCGAGTTACCGACGGCGGGGGGAACAGGCCGGGTGGCAGGGGTAACCCCCCATGGGACTGGACCGCCATTACCACAGGCTGCAAGGAAGCCACCTTGTTGCCCACCCCACTAATCACCCATACTGGCCCCTGGTTCTGCAGATTCACACCAGCCATATGAGTGCTCACACACCCTCATGCCCGCACCCCCCCCCCCCCCCACCCCACCCCACCCGGCTGCCACCTGCCAGCAGTCCACCCAGGGCAACATCCACAGTAGCCCCTACGGGGGCCGCAGTGCCTACCCCTGGCTGGGGCAGTGCCAGCCAATGGAACCCCTAGCATCAGGAATGGGCGCCAGGGCAAGAGACCCCGCTGGTGCTGGCTGCCGACATGGCCAGCAAAGGTGGCCTTCCTGCCAGTCGCTGCAGCCCTGGGGGATGCCCTGCAGCTGCACAAGCTGGAGCTTTGCGAGGTGCAGCAGAACAGGCAGCAGAGAGGCAGGTGGCAGCCGCCCAGGTTGGAGAGCTGGCTTCTCAACAGGCTGAGAAGGAGGAGGTGCCAAGGAGGCTCCACATGAGGCCTCATGTGTACCAGCACCGCCTGTTAGTCGAAGACCTGCTGGAACAAGCATGCCGTGGTAGACTCCAGCTGAGTAGGGCAACAGTGCGACATATCGGTCCGCTGGTGGCACATCGAGCACCATGGGGTATAGGGGAGGACGCACACTCCTGGTGGCTGTCAAGGTGATGGTTGCCTGACGTTTCACACGATGGGGTCCTTCCAGGCATCGAGTGGGGACCTTCCAGGATCTCATAGACCTGTTTTAGCTTGCTGAAGATGCGGTTCGGGTGTCTGGACCACTCTGGAGGGGCCCGCCCCGCCAGCATGATGCTGAGAGGGTCGCCTGCATTGTGGTGACCTGATGCATCCTCCACAACATTGCACAGCAGAGGGGCGATGTGCTGGAGGAGGAGGAAGAATGCCAGGCCTCCTATGATGAGGAAGTTACGGGAGAGGGTGAAGGTGGGCAGGACGTGAAGACCAGGCAGGCATGGGAGGTGTGGGGTCCTGGATTGACAGTAACACCAGGTCTGGCCCATAGGATGGAGGATGATGACAACCCGCTTTGTGATGTGCTCTGGTGCTCCGTATAATTTGACAATGTCTGAGTCCTGCCCATAGAGAACGAGGGTGTCCTGAGATGAGACTCCCTAAAATTGAATAGCTCGGATAACACTAGAATAGTTCTAGATGGTGCTCGATGTGCCACAGCAAAAACCCGCACCGGCCTCCTCAGAAGACAAATACGGGACACAACCGACAGAGTACACTTCGTCGTCCAGTACTTCCCCGGAGCAGAGACACGTTCTGTCTGTCGGTGCCAGACACGTTGGGGGCCTCTGGCATCCGTCCCTGCTACCAGGGGTACTGTTGGCTGGTGAGTCCCTTGCCAGCGGTAACCTCCATGGCCCCCGTCCGATGCCCCCTGTAGGAGACACTGTGGGTATTTCCCTTGAGTGGGCCTTGTGATGCCCTGCCAGTAGGTGGCGACAGGTTAGGGGAGAGTGGTATGCTGGAGAGTGGTGTCCGGGGGTGGAGGCTGTGGGGAAGGGGTGGCGGGGTGGAAAGTGGAGGCTGAGTTGCAGAGGTGCTGGGGTGCAGGCAGCCATATAGCCGGTGGCACTCTGCAGAACCAGGGGCCAAGGTGGGTGGTCTGTGAGTGTGCAGTAAGATGGTTACCTTGCAGGCCGCGGCAATGGCAGTCCATGCTTGGACACCGCCCCAGACACTTTGAGGGGTCACCCTGGCCCTACGCCTGTTCCTCACGTCACTCCCCCACCCTCCACCCAGCCCTGGCAGGCCTGCCTGCCCCTCCTCCACCCAACAGCCAGCCCGGCCAATGTCGGGACAGGCAGCCCACGGTTGCACCTCTGTTTGTCCTACCTCCTTTCTCTCCTTTATCAGCCATGGCGTCTGTTTCCCGATTTTTAAACGCACAAGTAAACCTCGCCATTGGGAATTTCCCCCAGTGGCGGTGGAGCACCGTGGAAGTCCCGGAGAAACTGGGTCAGGCCCACTAATGATATGCAAACGGTGTTTACTGTATGTGCAGATTGGAATGCATTGACGCCACTGTTGAGGCACTGGAGAATTGCGATTTGACGTGAATCTGGTGCCCGCCACAATTGCTGCACCTTTCCCGATTTTGGCATTGGCCAATGGAAAATCCCGCCCCGGGTGTTTTCTAAGAGTTATTTATTAATTTCAAATGTATTGAGACTCCCATCCAGTGGGTGTGAAAGTGACCGCGCACTTGCCCAGCAACTGATAGGCATGGAGATAGAATGGCACTGGTGCCAGCTAGTCAGGGAGTGAGGTTACAGAATGATCTCTCTGCTGGGAGATCAGGAACAGACACCAAGGAGACAGGTTATTTAAGAAAGCATACACCTAGAAACCATCAGTACACTGGACATCCGGTGGGAAACCTGGGCGCAATGTTGTGGACAATGGAGGTGCTCAGTTTCAACTTAGTGCAAAGCTTTGTGCAGCAGAAGAGACTATTCTGTCCAACATGGAACAAGTGGTCAGCTCCACGAGCAGTATCACAATAGGATCTGTCATTATAAATCTGACAGCTTCCATAGCCTCAGAAATAGTTGCATAGTAGGTTAGACACCCACAATCTTGATTTTAGAACCTACTGTTGAAAAGGGTTTCCAGGATATTTCATCATGTCAGCTCTCTGTTCTCAAGCAGAGTCCTAGGAGAGCTGAGGCACCTGCCCAATGACTCCATGGGAGAGATAATTGATGTCCTCTCTCACGATGACAGCCTGCCTGTTCCACTGTCAGACACTGCACAAGTGCCTTTCCCTATGCCATTCAGGCAGCTGACCTAGACTACTGCAGCCAGCACTGCAGCCAAGTTCTCTTCGGCCCAGAGTTGCTCAAGGTTATCCTCAATTACTGCTTAAATTGTTCTGTGAAGTAATGAAGAGACTTTGAATGAAACAATGGGGTCATTGATACAAGAAATTTCATGATACCTTTGCTTACAGTTTTAACATAGAAATATGTGGAATTGACCCATGACCATCCCGATGGGATAAATGGCGGGCGGGCGAACTACACTTGTAGTGTCCCCCATCCTTCCACCTCCTCTAACCTAAGGGGTTGAGTGAATATCAGATAAGCTCTTCCTTTCTTTTTCTTGTTTTATCTGGAGGGGATGGCAGGGAAGGCTGTGCAATGTTCCTCCTGCAGAATGTTTGAGGTGAGGAACGCTGTCAGTGTCCCGGCTGATTTCACCTGTGGGAAGTGCACCCATCTCCAGCTCCTCAGAAACCGCGTTAGGGAACTGGAGCTGGAGTTGGATGAACTTCGGATCATTCGGGAGGCAGAGGTGGTCATAGATAGAAGCTTCAGGGATGTAGTTACTCCGAAGAATGAAGATAGGTGGGTGATGGTGAGGGGGACTGAGAGGAAGCAGTCAGTGCAGGGATCCACTGTGGTTGTTCTCCTTAGTAACAAGTATACCGCTTTGGATAATGGTGGGGGGGGGAGACGGCTTACCAGGGGTAAGCCATGGGGTACAGGTCTCTGGCACAGAGTCTGTCCCTGTTGCTCAGAGGGGAAACGGGGAGAGGAGTAGAGCATTAGTCATTGGAGACTCCATAGTCAGGGGGATAGATAGGAGATTCTGTGGGAACGAGAGAGACTGGTGGTTGGTGTGTTGCCTCCCAGGTGCCAGGGTCCATGATGTCTCGGATCGTGTTTTCGGGATCCTTAAGGGGGAGGGGGAGCAGCCACAAGTCGTGGTCCACATAGGCACCAACGACATAGGTAGGAAAAGGGATAGGGATGTAAGGCAGGAATTCAGGGAGCTAGGGTGGAACCTTAGCGCTAGAACAAACATAGTTATTATCTCTGGGTTGTTACCCGTGCCACGTGCTAGTGAGACAAGGAATAGGGAGAGAGAGCAGTTGAACACGTGGCTACAGGGATGGTGCAGGAGGGAGGGTTTCAATTACCTGGATAATTGGGGCTCATTCTGGAGTAGGTGAACATAGAACATAGAACATACAGTGCAGAAGGAGGTTATTTGGCCCATCAAAACTGCACTGACCCACTTAAGCCCTCACTTCCACCCTATCCCTGTAACCCAATAACCCCTACTAACTTTTTTTTTGGTCACTAAGGGCAAATTATCATGGCCAATCCACCTAACTTGCATGTCTTTGGACTGTGGGAGGAAACCGGAGCACCCGGAGGAAACCCACGCAGACACGGGGTGAATGTGCAAATTCCACACAGACAGTGACCCAGCCGGGAATCGAACCTGGGACCCTGGCGCTGTGAAGCCGCAGTGCTATCCACTTGTGCTACCGTGCTGCTCCCCTAGGGACCTCTACAAACGGGATGGTCTACACCTGGATCAGAGGGGTACCATTATCGTGGGGGGGAAATTTGCTAATGCTCTTTGGGAAGGTTTAAACTAATTCAGCAGGGGTTTAGGAACCTGAATTGTAGCTCCAGTATACAGGAGGTTGAGAGTAGTGAGGTCATGAGCAAGGTTTCAAGGTTGCAGGAGTATACCGGCAGGCAGGAAGGTGGTTTAAAGTGTGACTACTCAATGCCAGGAGCATCCGGAATAAGATGGGTGAACTTGCAGCATGGGTTGGTACCTGGGACTTGGATGTTGTTGCCATTTTGGGGACATGGATAGAGCAGGGACAGGAATGGTTGTTGCAGGTTCCGGGGTTTAGATATTTCGGTAAGCTCAGGGAAGGTGGTAAAAGAGGGGGAGGTTTGGCATTATTGGTCAAGAACAGTATTACGGTGGCAAAAAGGATGTTTGATGAGGACTCGTCTACTGAGGTAGTATGGACTGAGGTTAGAAACAGGAAAGGAGAGGTCACCCTGTTGGGAGTTTTCTATAGGCCTCCGAAAAGTTCCAGAGATGTAGAGGAAATGATTGCAAAGATGATTCTGGATAGGAGCGAATGTAACAGAGTAGTTTTAACTTTGCAAGTATTGACTGGAAACGCTATAGTTTTTGAGTACTTTAGATGGGTCTGTTTTTGTCCAATGTGATCAGGAGGGTTTCCTGACACAGTATGTAGATAGGCCAACAAGAGGCAAGGCCACATTGGATTTGGTACTGGGTAATGAACCAGGAGAGGTGCTAGATTTGGAGGTAGGTGAGCACTTTGGTGATAGTGACCACAATTTAGTTACGTTTACTTTAGCGATGGAAAGGGATAGGTATATACCGCAGGGCAAGAGTTATAGCTGGGAGAAAGGCAATTATGATGATATGAGGCAAGACTTAAGATGCATAGGATGGGGAAGGAAACTGCAGGGGATGGGCACAATTGAAATGTGGAGCTTGTTCAAGGAACAGCTACTGCATGTCCTTGATAAGTATGTACCTGTCAGGCAGGGAGGAAGTGGTCGAGCGAGGGAACCGTGGTTTACTAAAGTAGTTGAATCACTTGTCTAGAGGAAGTAGGAGGCTTATGTAAAGATGAGACGTGAAAGTTCAGTTAGGGCGCTCGAGAGTTACAAGTTAGCTAGGAAGAACCTAAAGAGAGAGCTAAGAAGGGCCAGGAGGGGACATGGGATGTCTTTGGCAGGTAGGATCAAGGATAACGCTAAAGCTTTCTATAGGTATGTCAGGAATAAAAGAATAACTTGGGTAAGAGTAGGGCCAGTCAAGGACAGTAGTGGGAGTATGTGCGTGGAGTCCATGGAGATAGGAGAGGTGCTAAATGAATATTTTTTGTCCGTATTCACGCAGGAAAAAGACAATGTGGTCGAGGAGAATACTGAGATACAGGCTACTAGACTAGAAGGGCTTGAGGTTCGTAAGGAGGATGTGTTAGCAATTCTGGAAAGTGTGAAAATAGATTAGTCCCCTGGGCCGGATGGGATTTATCCTAGAATTCTCTGGGAAGCTAGGGAGGAGATTGCTGAGCCTTTGGCTTTGATTGTTATGTTGTCACTGTCTACAGGAATAGTGCCAGAAGATTGGAGGATAGCAAATGTTGTCCACTTGTTCAAGAAGGGGAGTAGAGACAACCCCGGTAACTATAGACCAGTGAGCATTACTTCGGTTGTGGGCAAAGTCCTGGAAAGGTTTATAAGAGATAGGATTCATAATCATCTGGAAATAAATAATTTGATTAGGGATAATCAACACGGTTTTGTGTAGTGTAGGTCGTGCCTCACAAACCTTATTTGAGTTCTTTGAGAAGGTGCCAAACAGGTGGACGAGGGTAAAGCAGTTGATGTGGTGTATATGGATTTCAGTAAAGCGTTTGATAAGGTTCCCCACGGTAGGCTATTGCAGAAAACACGGAGGCATGGGATTCTGGGTGATTTAGCAGCTTGGATCAGAAATTGGCTCGCTGTGAGAAGACAGAGGGTGGTGGTTGATGGGAAATGTTCAGCCTGGAGTTCAGTTACTAGTGGTGTACCACAAGGATCTGTTTTGGGGCCACTGCTGTTTGTCATTTTTATAAATGACCTGGAGGAGGACGTAGAAGGATGGGTGATAAATTTGCAGATGACAGGTCCTTTTTAGTTCTTTACTCAGAGAGTAGTAAGGGTGTGGAATGCCCTGCCTGCAACAGTAGTGGACTCGCCAACACTAAACGCATTCAAATGGTCATTGGATTGGCATATGGACGATAAGGGAATAGTGTAGATGGCCTTTAGAGGGGTTTCACAGGTCGGCGCAACATCGAGGGCCGAAGGGCCTGTACTGCGCTGTAATGTTCTATGCTCTATGTTCTATGTTCTATGGCACTAAAGTCGGTGGCGTTGTGGACAGTGCAGAAGGATGTTGCAGGTTACAGAGGGACATAGATAAGCTGCAGAGCTGGACTGAGAGGTAGCAAATGGAGTTTAATGCAGAAAAGTGTGAGGTGATTCATTTTGGAAGGAGTAACAGGGATACAGAATACTGGGCTAATGGTAAAATTCTTGGTAGTGTGGATGAGCAGAGAGATCTCAGTGTCCATGTACATAGATCCCTGAAAGTTGTCACCCAGGTTGAGAGGGTTGTTAAGAAGGCGTACAGTGTGTTAGCTTTTATTGGTAGAAGGATTTTGTTTCGGAGCCATGAGGTCATGTTGCAGCTATACAAAACTCTGGTGCGGCCACATTTGGAGTATTGCGTGCAGTTCTGGTCGCCGCATTATAGGAAGGATGTGGAAACATTGGAAAGGGTGCAGAGAAGATTTACCAGGATGTTGCCTGGTATGGAGGGAAGATCTTATGAGGAAAGGCTGAGGGACTTAAGGCTGTTTTCGTTCGAGAGAAGAAGGTTAAGTGGTGACCTAATTGAGGCATACAAGATGATCAGAGGATTAGATAGGGTGGACAGTGAGAGCCTTTTTCCTCGGATGGTGATGGCTAGCACGAGGGGACATAGCTTTAAATTGAGTGGAGATAGATATAGGGCAGATGTCAGAGGTAGGTTCTTTACTCAGAGAGTAGTCAGGGCATGGAATGCCCTGCCTGCAACAGTAGGGACTCGCAGTAAGGGCATTTAAATGGTCATTGCTCCAGCGTCCCAACTCCAGCGTCCCAGGTTCGATTCCGGCTTGGGTCACTGTCTGTGCGGAGTCTGCACATCCTCCCCGTGTGTGCGTGGGTTTTCTCCGGGTGCTCCGGTTTCCTCCCACAGTCCAAAGATGTGCAGGTTAGGTGAATTGGCCATGAGAAATTGCCCTTAGTGTCCAAAATTGCCCTTAGTACTGGGTGGAGTTACTGGGTTATGGGGATAGGGTGGAGGTGTTAATCTTGGGTAGGGTGCTCTTTCCAGGAGCCGGTGCAGACTCGATGGGCCAAATGGTCTCTTTCTGCATTGTAAATTCTATGAAATAAGGGAATAGTGTAGATGGGTTATAGAGTGGCTTCACAGGTCGACACAACATCGAGGGCCGAAGGGCCTGTACTGCGCTGTAATATTCTATGTTCTATGTGGGATGGGAGGGAGGGTGAGGAGTAAATTCGGCAGGAGGTCTAAAAAAGTTTCACACTGGTGGGAAATTACAGCAGGATCTTCCAATTCTACCCACCATGGTGAATCGGGAAGGCTGCTGGAGGCCGGCATGAAACTGATTTGCATCCTGCTCATGGGATGTCGATGAAGGCCCGACCGCAATCATCCATTCATGCCCGATTCTCTGCGATGCCAGCAGGAAAACACACTGGTCCAGAACTCATCCGTGAGAACGGAGTTCCTGTCAGGTGGATCGTCCAGCTTCAGTGACTTCAAGGAGGTCCATCTTTTTTCTTCAATGGTGGGACAGTGATGTCGAGCACCTTTTCGATATGGCACTCGGGTATGACGACGGGACGCACGGCATCAGATCCACTCCACCACAGACGGTGGTCCAAAGCCCTCAGATGCCTAAATAAATACACCAGGAATGTATGATATGGCCTGATTTCCCATCAGCATCCGCAGCGGGAAGCACTCCCTGTCCTCGCCTCCGACACAGGACTCAGCCTTGGATGGGAGAACTCCTCCCGGGCAGTCAAAAGAGAAACTCAATATCAAGCCAAATCTTTTGAAGAACAAACTTTCTCAGAAGTAAAGGAATTAGAATGTTGCTCCTTTTTCATAGTTTCTCTTTAAGATGTTTGTCCATGGCACCTGCCCAATTCTTAAAAATAACGTATACTGGAATTTTGTCCACTGTGAAACTCCTTTGCTGGTTCAAATTGAGTTTCATGCATTTAGGAACTACCCAACTTAACTGAATTTTTAATTTTAGTGTTAGGTTTTCAATATGTTGTCGGCAAATGTCAGACAGCCTTCGTGCTTAGGATTAAACACTTGCTCATGAGGAAAAGGAAAATATTTACTATCGGGCTGTGAAGATCTACACCAGTTTATAGATGTTCTAAACATCTATTGCTGACCTTGGTGGAACAGCGAATGACCTAGCTGGCAACCATCTGTGGACTAGCAAGGTGGCAGGCGTTGATGAGTAGACTATATAACACAGTGTAGCTCAGGAGAGATCCCCTTTCTTTCCCAAAATGCTGATCCACTGAGAAAAACTCGTCAAGCCACAAAATCAGCGATTCCATCAATGCAACTGTCATTGAGGGCATGGTAAAAGTTTTCTATGATAGTAAATTATATTACCAGCAAGGGAAAGGTAAGGGACTGCAACATCGTCTTACTTGCGTGCATCATACTAACTATCATGAACCGAGCTCTCTTCATCATGTTTCATCTTGTCTCTGATACCTCCGATGCACACTTTCTAACAGCTCCTTTCTCAGCAGCACCTGAATTAATAGAAGGCTGCAACAGAAATATCTGTGGCCAACTGCCATATTGTGTGTTTCTGTTTTCACAATGCCGATGGAAAACATTTCAGAAGATTCATGCCAGCAACATCAGAGCATTCTACTTTCGCGCTGCAGGTAACAAGAGGGAGAAGATGTAAGTCCATCAAGACCTGTGACACCTTGCTCACTGGGTAAACAGACTGCTAGGCTTCAAATGTCATTGTTGAAGCAACAACCTGGTGGTAGGCACTGGAATCAGAGATATTTTGGAATATAAAATAGGATTGCAGTGGATTTGCAGCCTTAAAATAAGGTAACTTAAAACGGTTTGAAGAAATATTTGGAGATTCCTTCATTGCAGAATAATGATTGAAAGTGCATTTTCAAACAGAGATCAATCACTCGAATCTCAGCAGAACACAATCAGCAGCATTGCTTTTAAGAAGTAGTTAGAGATGTACTCTTCATTATTTTTTGTCCTGATACTTCTTATTCGATCCCCACTGTCAGTCCAGACATCCTCTACAAAACATTTCCTGGATTTTCAAACACAATTCCCACTTCCAATTAAAGATTTGACCAAACCCAATTTAACTCCGACTGGATATTAATGAGCAACATGAAACTTGTCAAGCAAATGGCAGCATAATGAAGCATTATCCTATTTGCACTATGTATTCTTTAAAGGCTTTGTGCTGCATGATGTTATGCATTCTGATAAATATTGTAATGGAACAATGTTGCTGTGCAAATCTGAACTGTGGCTTTGCCATTAATTCATGCTGGGTGAGGTGAACATTAAATAATGTCAAAAATGAAGACCGCAACATTTCTATTTGTAAGGCTTCACTGAAATTACTCCTGAAACCTGGAAACATTGTGACAAGAGACTACATGTTGCACAACATTGCCTCTGAAAGAAACCTCATACTGGATTTGCATATTAAGCTGCAGAAAGATGGGAAGAAGTACTGAAGAGCATCCAAGAAAAGCAACTTGTATTTAAATAGTACCTCAGACAATGTAAAACATGTCAAGGTATTTGAGAGGGTATGTTATTGAATAAAATGTTGGCACTGAGCACATAAGTAGATGTTAGGGTCGATGACCAATCGCTTGGTCATAGGGGTAGATTTAAAGGCATGTCTAAAAGAAGGAAAGATAGAGAGGCGAAGAGACTTTGGGAGAGAATATTCCAGAATCTAAAGCCGAGGTAGCTGAAAGCATGGCTACTAATGGCTACACAAACAGCCACTGGCTGTGATTGCATTCTTAATGCAGTGGTTTGCAAAAACACGATTATGATACAAAAGCAAAATGTTGTGGATGCTGAAAATCTAAAATAAAAAGAGAAAACACTCATCATTCATGAAGAGAGACACATAACTAAAGGGCTGGCCTGGGACCTGTGTGGGGGGCTTGAAGATAGAGAGTGTGGCAAAATAGAGATGCCAGGTTGGGACGTTTTCTGGCAAGGAGGTCTTCCCTGGCAAAACCAAGGAACTGAATTAACTACCCACTGAATGGGTAAGGCCTCAATTTGGAAAGAATTTGCAACACTGCTGGCATTTACAGGTGACGGAGTGGTCCACAGTTATACTTGGTAGCCACAAGCTCCATGGACATGGCCTCTCTGCAGAGGCTGCAGGGAGCATCTCAGCCAGAGGCTCCATGCCCATCAGGAAAGGCCATGGCCGAAGCATTCACCCGGATTGTTTCCCCTCCTCTCCTAGGGGCATATCAACTTGACCCCTCTGAAATTTAAATTTAAACTTACACCTCTGAGGGTTTCTCCATGTCAGGGCACACTTGTGGTCCCAGACTTGCCCCTGTAGCATCCACCTCTCCCGATGGGCCTGCTGAGACTCTGGACAAAATCCTCGGTCCTTGTTTGCAGCTGGGATTTTTCCGGTTTCGCTGGAATTTGTTTTGGCTCCTCTGATGGGGCTGACAGCACTAGGAGCCTAGACGCCATCCTTAATACGATGTTGAGCATGAAATGGCTGTGTAAGAGACTGTCTCTGGGAAGACTGCTTCGGAATTCTTAGCAAATGCAGTGTGCAGTTCCTATTTGGTAAGGGGAAAGATGGTGATATAGCGGTGTCATCAATGGATCAATAATCTACAGGCCCAGGCTAATCTTAGTGACGCCGGTTCAAATCTTAATCCAACAGCTGATGGAATTTGGAATTGAAAGCTAGTATCAGTAATGGTGACGATCAAACTATCACCAATTGTCATAAAAACCCATTTGGTTTACTAATATGCTTTAGGGATGGAAATCTTCCGACCTACGTGTGACTCCAGACACACAGAAATGTGGTTGACTCTAAACTGCCCTCTGAAATGGCCTAGCAAGCTACCCAACGTAGGGAGGTTAGGGGGAGATAAAAATCACTGGCCTTACCAGTGACACCTACATTCAATGAAAGAATAGATATATTTTTTAATTGGTCCTGATGTCAGGGTTCCAAAGCTCCGGTGAAAATCCAGCCCAAAACTTCAGGCCAATGGCCATCCCTCAGAATTGTGATGAAAATGCACGGGATTATGCGGGAATCGGAGGGGCGGGCACCTCCAGGCTGAGGAGTGGCGTGAATCACTCCACCGTCAGGCCACCCCAAAGGTGCGGAATCCTCCAGCGACTAGGGCGGCGCCGGGGTGATTTGTGCCGCGCCGGCCGGCGGGAAAGGGGCTTAACACCACACCAACCGGCGTCGAAGGGCCTCCGCCGGCCGGCGCAAGTTGGCACATGCACGGGAGCGCCAGTGTATGCTGCCGTTATCCCAGCGCATGCGCAGGGGGGATTCATCTCCGAGTTGGCCATGGCAGAGGACCACAGTGGCTGACGCGGAAGAATAGAGTGCCCCCATGGCACAGGCCCACCCGCGGATCGGTGGGCCCCGATCGCGGGCCAGGCCACCGTGGGGGCACCTCCTCGGGCCAGATCCCCCCGCGCCCCCCTGAGGATCCCGGAGACCTCAGCCAGGTCCCGCCAGCAACTACCTCCTCTAATTTACGCAGCGGGACCTGCCGAGAACGGGCGGCCACTCGGCCCATCGTGGGCTGGAGAATCGTCAGGGGGGCCGTTGCCAGCAGCCGCCGACCGGCACGATTCAATTCCCGCCCCCGCCAAATCCCCGGCGCCTGAGAATTCGGCAGCTGGCGGGCGCGGGATTCACGCCGCGCCCCGGCGATTCTCTGACCCGGCAGGGGGGTCCAAGAATCCCGCCCCTGAATATATATCTGCATAAATTTGATACTTATTTAGCTTATTTAAGGGTGTCCTTACCTTTTTTATGGCATGTTTGCTCAGTTACCTAAAACTTTTTGATTCATATGTTTTGAATGTCTTAAGTTGTCACATTCACATATGTGGTTGCAGTGCATATTAAAATTCACAACCCTTGCAGTTCAATTTTCACATTAAGTTAATAGCTGTCATCAAGTCGTGCAACATATTTCTAATTTCCGAGTTTCTGAGATTCATGTCCAGATGGCCTGGCACAAACTGTCTGGACATAAAAAATTGCCCAGTTTTGCATGGAGCGAATGGTCAGATTATAGTCAAAAAACCCAAAGGTTGCAAAGAGTGCAAATTTGTGAACTTTCTGTGTTTTGCCAGAACATGGTACAGTTTCCGTCACTTTCACGAGCCAAGGTTATTGCAATCAGTGGTGGGCAAATTGGGGCGGGATTGTCCGACCCCCCCCCCCCCCGCCCACCACCGGGCCGGAGAATCGCTGGGGGAGGCGTGAATCCCGCCCTGCCGCCCCAACGCCGGCTGCCGAATTTTCCAGCGCTTGTTTTGCGGCGGGGGAGGGAATCGCGTTGCGCCGGTTGGGGGCCGTTGGCAGTGGCCCCCTTGGTGATTCTCCGGTTCGCGATGGGCCGAGTGGCCGCCCGTTTTCGGCCAGTTCTGCCGGCGTATATCAAACAAGGTCCTTACTGGCGGGACCTGGTTCTGCGGGCAGCCTGTGGAGTCCTGGGGGGTGGGGGGGGGGGGGATCTGGCCCGGGGGGGCCCCCCACAGTGGCCTGGCCCACAATCGGGGCCCACCGATCTGCGGCCGGGCCTGTGCCATGGGGGCTCTCTTTCCCTCAGCGCTGGCTGCTGTAACGGTCCGCCATTGCCACGCGGAGAAGAAATCCCCTGCGTCTGCGCTGGGATCACGCCAGAACACGCTGGTGCTCCCGCTCATGCGCCAACTCGGCCGGCCGGCGGAGGCCCTTCGCTGCTGCTTGGTGCGGCGCCAACCCCACCGGTGCCGGCCTAGCCCCTGTAGGTGCGGAGGACTCTGTACCTTCATGGCAACCCGACGCCGGAATGGTTCACACCACTCCTCAGCGCCAGTACGGCCTGAGCCGCCCGGAAGGTGCGGAATCCCGCCCTTAGTCCTTTTCCATTCTCATAAATGTTAATACCAAAGTAGCTGATTGTACTGTACTGGAATCAGTGAACTCAGCCCTTTGTACCTTGTTAAAGTGATTACCGTGGCTGCTTAATCCACTGTTTTTTTACAGTTTGCACCAACAATAATGGCGACAGCGGCAAATGTGATGAGGAAGAGGGCAGAATCCGCATGAAAAATCTCAATGCTTATTCCACAGTTTTAAACTTGTGGTGTGCTACAAAGCAGCATCCAATATAAGCCAAATTCAACCGTCTTATGAAAAGTGACAAAAACCTGATGCTGAGACAGGTAGCAAAATGACAATGCAGATGCAGGTCTTCGCAGAGAAAAGCAATGTTGCAAACTGAATTGCAATACAATGAGGTGCTGTGTAATGAAGTGAGAAGTTACTTATCCATGTGGACGTAATCCACCAGGATGCCCGGGCAGTGGGGTTCGCTGCCATCGCTGGGATGCCATCGCTGGGATGCCCCGGGTCGAGGGAGTGATAGATGGGGTGTATGTTGCCCTATGGGCACCTGTGGATAACAGGCCACTCTACACTAACTGAAGGGGGTACCACTCGATGAACATCCAGCTGGTCTGTGACCATCAGCTGCGTATTATGCACCTCTGCTACCGATACCCGGGAAGTCTCCTCGGCTTCTTCAACTGGCAGACTTGGTGACTCCTGACATGTTCGAGGAGCAACACCCCCCCTCCCCCCACCCCCGGCTGAGGGGCTGGCTCCTGAGTGTCAGGGGTCACCTGCTGCAACCATTGCTGATGACACCTATCTGGAGCCCACAGACCGATGCGGAGACCCGCTACAATGAAGCCCATACAGCAACCAGGAGAGTGATCGACCGGTGCTTTGGTGTCCTGAAAGCGCTTCAAATGCCTGGACCTCTCTGGAGGGGCCCTCCAGAACAAGGCTGAGAGGGTCGTCCGCATCATGGTGGGCTGCTGCATCCTCCAAAACACCGTGCAGCAGAGGGGCAATATGCTGGAGGAGGAGGGAAGACAGGCCTCGTCCGACGAGGAGGATGCGGGGGAGGGGAACGATGAGCAGGACATGGGGCTTGGCTAGGCATGGGAGGCCTCACAACATCATCTTCAAGCCCAGCAAGCACGGGACGCTCTTGTCACCTCCAGGTTCATCGACTAGGAGGGAGGGGGGGTTGCTGGCCTGGGGCACGGACACCATATCCCAGACATACACCCCTCACCTTCCACACCGCCAAACCGTCCACTTGCACACCCCTCCGTTATACATACCTGCGGCGCTATGAGCGGTGTTGGCAGTGACAGCAGGTCTGGTCCATGGGATGGAGGATGATGACAACCCACTCTGCGATGAGCTCTGGTGCTCCGCATCGTATGATAATGTCTGAGTCATGGCCAAAGTAGCACCTTCCACCTGGATGATCCCTGCATGCGAGCTGATCGGTCCATCATACGGTCCCATCAAATCCCTGGGTGGGGACGTTGGGGGCGTTTGGGGCATGGGGCATGGAAGGGATGGTGTGGTGCACGGTACCCGCACAGGGCATGCACACTTCCACCGCCGCCCCCCTCCACCTCTCCCGGCCATCCAGGATCAGCCCACACCCATCAGACAGAGCAGCGAGGCAGGATTTTACCGTGTTAACAGGTGTTTATTGTGGAGAATTATATATACAATCTGTGCCCTAACTCCTATGACTGAACTGTGCCCTGCACCAGTGCCAACCTAACTGGTGTCCAACTTTCTGGCCTTACGGGCCCTAACACTACGCCTAGGTAGTTCCCCTTACAGTGCAGCAGGAGTGGGCAATGGTGAGGAAAAGCAGATAAATACTCCAACCCGCTGGGGCACATAAGAACTTAGAATAAAGGCCTGCTTGGACAGGGATGTAATGATTTGTATAGGCAAGCTAGTGAAGGGTTAATTATTACATCTCAATATAATTAAGGCAGCACGGTAGCATGGTGGTTAGCATAAATGCTTCACAGCTCCAGGGTCCCAGGTTCGATTCCCGGCTGGGTCACTGTCTGTGCGGAGTCTGCACGTCCTCCCCGTGTGTGCGTGGGTTTCCTCCGGGTGCTCCGGTTTCCTCCCACAGTCCAAAGATGTGCGGGGTTAGGTGGATTGGCCATGCTAAATTGCCCGTAGTGTCCTAAAAAGTAAGGTAAAGGGGGGGGGGGGGTGTTGGATTACGGGTATAGGGTGGATACGTGGGTTTGAGTAGGGTGATCATTGCTCGGCACAACATCGAGGGCCGAAGGGCCTGTTCTGTGCTGTACTGTTCTATAAATTCTATAATTGAAACACGAGAGGGCACCACCATTTCTCAGTATATATATCAGACCTCAGGGAATACTGGGCAGTTAGCAAAGGAGGAAGCCTTAGAACAGCACAAGGAGAAGATTAGATTAAAGAGAGTTAACACGAGAATATTATTCGTGACTACTTGATTATTGATTACTGCTAGACAGATTCAATATTACTTTATTATTAATTATAACTCAGTAATGTGTGTGAACTTCATTTAATTAATCGTTATCCAATAAATTAGTTTTGTTTCAATCTAATGTTTGGTGATTTCTGTGTCATCAACTCAACGGACCATTCTGGATCAACAGACAAACAACAACGACATATTACCACCAAAGGTAATATAACAAGAGACCGGCATGTTGGTTGTCCCAACTGGGCTGTACTCTGTAAATATATTCGCTGCCGTGGGCAGATTTTAATGACAGCAAATAAATCAACATTCACCTTACTGCTCAGCTTCCTGGGTCTTAATACTGGTATCAAAGTAAAATAAACTTTAACTTGCCCCTGGGTCCTTCCCTGGCCCCCTCCCCTGCCTCCCATGAGATCACCTCAGAGGAGAGCTCAGAGGATGCCACAGCCAATGCGTCACAGTTGTCAGTACCACCCTACACCAACACAGAGACACGTACCTTGGTGGGAAATGTTAGTGGTCAGGCTTCTGCGATGCAATCTGGTGAGCTCCACAATTTCTGATGTGCATCAGGTGGAGGCAGGAATCCCAGGCGAGACAGTTGAGGGTGCCAACACCATGGTGCAGACATTGGGGAGTCACGAGGGTTGGCAGAGTCAGATGATGTAGGGCAGCTGGGGTTTGAACCAGTTGACCCACCATCTCGAAGGGAATCCCAGAGCCATATGAGCATTAACCAGGAGTAGAAGGTGTAGGCTGGCATCCCGGACCCATCCTGTAGACAGGCGACAGTAGTCTCCAGATCCCCCCGAATACCACCCCTCTGATGAGGCTGCATTTCTCAGCCAGTACCTGGAACAGAAAGGCATGGGTGTGCATGTGCCGCCGACAAGCGCACCGTGAATCTCCTGCCCTAGAGAACCCAGAGGACGCATGCCAGGGGTGAAAGGCCATGGGACAATGTAAGCAGCAGGCTGCCTCCACCTCTGATGTGTATCCTGGAGACACAACTAGATGTAGTGGTTGAGCAAGGAACGGCAAGCATATTGAAGATCATTGAGGGAACTGGGGGTGCGAGGGTGGGTGGGGGAAAAGGAGTGGAGTGTGCATTGGGGGGAAGGGGAGGAGGCTTTGTGTGGGTTTGGGAGGGAGGGAAGGTAGGGATAGTGGTGCGGCACTATCAGGATAGTGGGACACTGGTGTACACTTGGATGAGAACTATTAATATACCCTCAACGCAACCTGTATGAAGCCTCTGGCTTTTTGTTCCATGATGCGGGCCGACCACCAGTCCCATCTCCGCAGACATGCGCCCCCCCCCCCCCCCCCCCCCCCCCCACCCCCCACCCCCACCCCCCAACGATAAGCCCTGCCACGCATACATGGCTGCGGATATGTGCCTGGGGCTGGGGCCCATTCCCTGGGTGGTTGAAGGTTGGCTGATGCATCTGTGGGGTTGCCTCCCACAGTGTTCAAGCACAGTGTCCATGGATCAAGGTGTGATTGGGATGCCAGGCAATGAGCCCCGCATGCCACATGGCCTGCCCACCTATGGGAATCCACTTTGGATGTGTGAAGTGCTCACTGAACCACAATTGCCAAATCCCCATTAGCAATAGCCTTGAGCCGCAAGCCAGAGGCCTCTGCAGTCAGTGGGAGTTATGGGTGGTTGGTGGGGCAGACAGGCAGGGGCTAGGGTTGTCCCCGGTACAGAAACACATGGCACAGGGGTTGGCATGGTGGACGCGTGCATGTCTGCCCCCCACACCACATTGCCAGCAAGGAATCCCCCAGCGCCATTACCCCAAGCCCCCCCCCATGGTGGCACATCCTCAAGCACAGGGGCAGCATGCCCAGTACCCGCTGGCTCATTGCCTGTGAGCGAACATGGCTGCTCACTGCCTTGGCTCCCAGCAGCAACCCATCCGTCAGGTTCACACTTTTCAGAAGGATTGCTAATCGGTCGCAGCATGACCACTTGCTGGGGAGGCCGCTGAATCACGGGAGGTCGTTATATATGGAGTGGTTCCCATTAATTGTGTGAAAATTGGGCTGAAGTGGTGATTATTGGTTTCTCGCCATGTTACGGCGAGGTCCTGATTTTTCCGATGGGAGAGAGCCGCTTGCATCACAAATGGCTTGGCGCCCATTTTCCACCTCTTCCACTATTCATCGGCCTCGTCTCGCTTGAGCGAGATCGCAACGATGGCAGAGAATCACGCCCATAATTTGTTATTTAATTTTGACCATTCAAAAGTCTGGTGCTGGACATTACAGATAAGAATCATCTACTGTTTTAATGAGCTTAAATTTCTTATCTGTGGTCTACTTGCTATTTCTCTACTCTGCTACTTCTTTAATTCATTCATGAGATGTGGGCGTTGCTGGCTAGGCCTGCATTTATTGCCCATCCTAAATTAACCTTGACAAGATGGTGGTGAGCCACCTTCTTGAACTGCTGCAGTCCATGTGTTGTCGGAACATCCACAGTGCTGGTAGGACGGGAGTTCCAGGATTTTGACCCAGTGACAGTTAAGGAACAACAATATAGTTCCAATTCAGGATGATGTGTGGCTTGGAGTGGTGCTTGTAGGTCTGGTGTTCTCCCATATAACTGTTGGTTGAGCTTGTGTGTTTGGAAGGTGCTGTTATTAGTCTGCCATAAATCTGGAGGCTGATGAAATTATACAAATCATTTTGGGTATATGATTTCCATCCTTGGGTAAGTCTGAACAATCTCTATTTTCTCAGTCTATGCTGACTGCTGCTGGCGAATATTCTGTTTTGATGTACTGTTTTGTAAAATAAGAAATAATAATTTGTTTTTTCAAGACTCTTGCCAGTGCAAAAGTTGTGTTAACATAAGACTGTCCAAATTCACTTTCATTTCTCAGCACAGCTGGTCATCAACCATTTTATTTATTAGGTCAAATCTAGAATAACAGTGTCAGATAAGTGAAAAAAGGAGCATTTAGTTTCCTGAAATTCAATTCAGACCTTGATCTTTTTCATTGGTGATGTGAGAGGGAAAAAATATTTAATCATGTTGGGAAATTGAATAGGAATGTAGAGCTGAAGGGGTTCTATTTACATTGGTGCTAAACACCACCATAGGAAGTATAGTTTTACAAAGAACTAATCTGAGTCATTACTTTATAATTGCCCATAAAGCAGAAATTATGGTGCAAAGCACTGGAGGTGAGTATGTCATGTGAGAGTACGTTTAAGAAATGGGTGTTTATAAAGGGTGTGTATATAAATATCTGAAGTGAGGGTACCTTTAAGAAATGGGTGTTTACTACTGCAGTGATGTCAGAGAGTGGGTGAAGCTGGGCTGGCTGTCAGCTTTTTACTTTCATTTTTGAGCAGCTGCAGGGTGTGTTTTAGTTTCAATTTTTGTGTTGGAGCTGAAGCCAGACCAAGCAGGGGTACTGCTTTTCTCTCTGCCATCAACAGACTATCTCTTGGCCATTTGGTGAATTCAGAATTATAAATGTTTTCAGTAGTGACTTTAACCTGACGTGCTTCTGAAGTTTTGTTTTTAAGTTGTGTGGATGTTCAAAAGGAAAGCTTAAAGGTTTGCTCAGAGTTGTAGTCTTTGGGGGTTGTATTTGAATTAATGGTTGCTGAGATGTTCACTGTATGTTTTAAAAAGGTTAACTTGAGTTCATAGAATAAACATTGTTTTGCATTAAAAATACTTTTCCATTTCTGCTGTACCACACCTGTAGAGTGGGCCGTGTCCTCCCCATACCACAATCTATTAAAAGCTGTTGGTCAGGTGAACTCCATGATACACTTTGGGGTTCTCTAAACGCTGGCCCATAACAAATTGGGGGCTCGTCCTGGATAAAATACTATCTATTGGATTGGCTTAGTGAACTTAAAGACAGTGAGGGGTGAGCATATTGTGGGTGCATTTCAGGTGTGGTATTTTAGTTGAAGTAGGGAGTGTTGTGGACAATGGCTCTTTCAGAGGCTCTGAAGTTTTTGGGGGTGGAGACGGTCACACGCAGTACCTTACGGACAGAGACTAAAAGCAGACTGTTAGATTTGGCAAAAACATTGTAGTTAACATTACCTGGCAAAATTCGAAAAGATGAGGTAATCATGGCGGTGGCTAAGCATTTGAAGTTGCCTGAGATACCGTTTGACTCATTGGAAATAGCCAAAATGCAGTTATGAATTAAACAAATGGAACATGAGAAAGAATTAAAGCAATGTGAACACGAAAGGGAGAGAGAGGAAAAAGAGAGAGAGAAAGAGGGAGAGAGGAAAAAGAGAAAGAGAAAGAGAGAGAGAGGAAAAAGAGAGGGAAGATGGGAAAACAGAAAGAATAGCCCCAGCAGAACAAAAAGAAAGAGAAAGGGAGATACAGATCAGGGAAAAAGATAAAAGAGAGAATTTGACCTTCAGGAAATGGCCATGAAACATGACAGTCAGTTAAAATTGGCAGACGTAAAGGGAAACGTACAGTTGGATGATAGTGATGAGGATAGTGAGAAAGGGCATCAAAGTCGAAGGCTTGGTGGGAATCTATTTAAATATGTCCAAGTATTGCCATGGTTTGATGAGAAGGAGGCGGAAGCCTTTTTCATTTCATTTGTGAAGGTAGCTAAACAAATGAAATGGCCACAGGACATGTGCATATTACTGATTCAAACAAAGCTGGTAGGTAGGGCGAGTGAAGTGTTTGCATCACGACCAGAGGAGGTATCTGGGACGTATGAGGAGGTGAAAAAATCATCAGCTTTTATTTCCAAACTGGATTTACTTAAAGGTTACTGGCGGGTACCTTTGTCCGAAAGGGCAAAGGAGATTTCAGCTTTTGTGACTCCAGTTGGTATATACCAATTCAAAGTTATGCCATTTGGCATGAAAAATGCCCCAGCCGCATTTCAACGGTTAACTAACAAAGTTGTTTCAGGATTACCCAATTGTGCGGTATATATCGACAATGTGGTGATTTTCAGCCAGACATGGACAGAACATTTGAAACAACTGATGAAGTTACTCGATCGACTTCAGGAGGCGGGTTTGGTGATAAACCTAGCCAAAAGTGAATTTGGAAAAGCCCAAGTCACTTTCCTTGAGGTGTTTTCAATACCCTCGAGACAAAGTGAAATAATGTGATTTCTTGCCATGAATGGATTTGATCGAACATTTGTGCAAAGGTTTTGTCGCGTGATTGCTCCACTGATGGACTTGCTGAAGAAACGTCAAAAATTTCAGTGGACAGCGGACTTTCAACATGCATTTGGCTGCCTGAAAGCTGTGATAACCAATGCTCCTGTGTTGGAGAATTACAAGAGACTATGTGATCAGATTGAGCTAAATTATCTGACTCTAAAGAGAAATGCCGAGGCGTAGAGAAATGGACGGATCGTGCAGAGACCTTCTTGTTCAAAGAGACTGTCAATTGAGAAGGATTTCAGTTGGAGGAAGAAGAACAAAAAAAAGGACTATTATTATACCTGTTTGCGTGTGTTGTTTTTTGAAACGAGAAAGTATATTTACTGTGTGCATTTCTTAAAGGATAGTGAAAAGGTGAAAATGAAACCATCTTGAAGGTGATGGTTTATTTTTTTTTCTTGGGGGAGGTGTCATGTGAGAGTACCGTTAAGAAATGGGTGTTTATTACTGCAGTGATGTCAGAGAGTGGGTGGAGCTGGGCTGTCTGTCAGCTTTTTACTTTCATTTTTGAGCAGGCTGCAGGACGTGTTTTAGTTTTGTTTTCAGTGTTGGAGCTGAAGCCAGACCAAGCAGGGGTACTGCTGTTCTCTCTGCCATCAAAAGACTATCTCTTCATCATTTGTTGAATTCAGAATTATAAATGTTTTCAGTAGTGACTTTAACCTGCTGTGCTACTGGTAAAATGTGTTTTAAGTCTTATGGATGTCAAAAGGAAAGCTTAAAGGATTACTTAGTGTTGTATTCTTTGGGGGTTGTATTTGAATTGATGAAATGAAATGAAAATGAAAATTGCTTATTGTCACGAGTAGGCTTCAATGAAGTTACTGTGAAAAGCCCCTAGTTGTCACATTCCGGCACCTGTTTGGGGTGGCTGGTACGGGAATCGAACAGTGCTGCTGGCCTGCTTGGTCTGCTTTAAAAACCAGCGATTTAGTCTGGTGAGCTAAACCAGCCCCTGGTTGCTAAGATGTTCACTGTATGTTTTAAAAAGGTTAACTTGAGTTCATAGAATAAACATTGTTTTGCTTTAAAAAATACTTTTCCATTTCTGCTGTACCACACCTGTAGAGTGGGCCATGTGCTCCCCATACCACAATCTATTAAAAGTTGTGGGTCAGGTGAACTCCTTGATACACTTTGGGGTTCTTTAAACCCTGGCCCATAACAAGTATGAAACACACACAAAAATATAATACATCAAATAAAGCGCAAAGCACTAGAATTAAATATAGCATTGTGCACAATGTTGTTGTTGATAATGACATTCTACTTCCCATGTTGGCACAGAAAGAAGTTGAATGTTTTCATTGAAATTTTCCTTCTAAACTTTACTCCCTGTGGTCAGGTTAAGTCCAGTGATTGTTGACGGGATAGCTTTCTCAGTCTGTGTTCTGTAGCTTTTGAGAGTTACGCACTTTAACGTTTTTTTGGATTGAAGGCTAAATTTGAACACCAGCATGAGTTGGATGCTAATTGGTTTTTATGTGTGTTTCAGTCAAACAGTTCACATGTTGCCGTGTTTCAAAATTTAGCTGCGCTTAATAAATATGAAAATATTTGACTAAATCAAATTCAGGTTACTTTACTTAATTCATCAGATTTTCTTATTTGGGATAAATGGTCAGGACTGACAAATGCAGAGGGCAACAGGGTAGCATGGTGGTTAGCATCAATGCTTCACAGCTCCAGGGTCCCAGGTTCGATTCCCGGCTGGGTCACTGTCTGTGTGGAGTCTGCACGTCCTCCCCCTGTGTGCGTGGGTTTCCTCCGGGTGCTCCGGTTTCCTCCCACAGTCCAAAGATGTGCGGGTTAGGTGGATTGGCCATGATAAATTGCCCGTAGTGTCCTAAAAAGTAAGGTTAAGGGGGGGTTGTTGGGTTACGGGTATAGGGTGGATACGTGGGTTTGAGTAGGGTGATCATGGCTCGGCACAACATCGAGGGCCGAAGGGCCTGTACTGTTCTATGTTCTAACACTCCATTGTTTATACAGTATTTATGAAATATGTGTAAAAGTATTGAAACTGCAACAAATCCAGCTCCATACCCCAGACGATAGTTACATTTTATATTTGACACCTTGAATGATGGAAATGGTGGTATATTTATAAATTTCTGTTGGACTCATAGATTTGTGCCCTGGATCTAAAATTACATGTTATTAATTCCTAAATGTAATAATATTAAAAATGCATCTTCACGCCATTCATTCCAGTTCACAGGAGAAATAACTGGAATTGAAATATTCGATTTGATATCATAACATATGCAATGGCTTTTGTTTTGGCAAATAAAATTATATTTTATTTTGTCAATTTGTCATGAAACACAGCAACATTTTGAAAACAAATGCTGAATAAACTTATATCTGAGCTTAAGAAATGAATTACTACTTCATAGAATTTACAGTGCAGAAAGGCCCATCGAGTCTGCACCGTGTGGCGCTAATAATTGCACTCAAAGACGAGAGACAAGTTCAATCGAGGCTTTATTGCTGTGTGATGCTATTCCTCCGGCTGCAGCTGAAGACTAGAGACTGAGTGACTCACACGCATATTTATACACAAGCTCCCTGTGGGCAGAGCTAGCCGGCAGGGGCTTACCGGAGGAACCTATATTACAGGTACAGCCATACATCCCACTACTGCAAGTATGCATATCTACAGTGGTTATCACCACACACCGACACTTGGAAAGAGCACCCTACTTAAGCCCACACCTCCACCCTATTCCCGTAACCCAGTAACCCCACCTAACCTTTTGGATACTAACGGGGAATTTTATCATGGCCAATCCACCTAACCTGCACATTTTTGGACTGTGAGAGGAAACCGAGCAGACACGAAGAGAAAGTGCAAACTCCACACAGACAGGCACCCGAGTCTCTTTCTTTAAAACAGCGTGGAAGAACTTTAATAGGCAAGAATAGGTCAAAAGGGGAGTTCAATTCAAAGAAAAAAGACTCATGACTACAATTCAACCCGAACGGAGTGACATTCAGGTCTGAATGAGATGTTTTTGGTTGCACGTGAGTAAACTGAATGCTGGAATCAGCACCATCACTATTGGAGGTGGGTAGGCACTGCACTCATAATTTAAGCTGATAATTGGGTGCAAAGGGGTTTGTTTCACAGGATTGTAACATTCCTTCAGATTTATGCCTCCAAGAGCCCCTTTCTGGGACGTGGGAAACTGACCAGTAAAAAGGGGTGGTCCAATAAATTCAGATATCCCAAATTCAATGGGTGGAATTTTGTCAGTGTGGGCAACACGGTAACATAATGGTTAGCACTATGGCATCACAGGGTCAGGGTGTTTTTCTCAAGTTTAAATTTCACTGGTAAATCATTTCAGGTACATTGGTTTCACTCCACCCATATGCATCATTGTTATTGATTGAGACTCATTTAGTCAGGGAGCCAAATGTACTGGCATGCCTCATGGTTGGCACTCAGTAAAGGTTACAGGGGAGTTAGGGAAATTGTTTTCTTATGGAAGAAAAAGTATTGTGCTTTTTTGTTCACTTCATGTTAGTGTTCAGTGTTGTACTCAGCATTCTGTGGGACATGGTTGAACTTGCAGGCTCAGCTGATAATCCATTCTATGCATTGTAAAGGAAATTGAGATCACTCTGTAGGGATAATTAAAATGTTCCAGGTGAACCCATGCCCAGGAAGGACCTGCCAGGCAACAGCCAGAAATGGTTCCACATTTAAACTATATTGATACTGCCCTTTAGGTTCCTTATTTTCTTACCTTAACTGCCCCCACCACCATCTCAACCATACCCAGGATGCCATGCCCAACCCATTTCACTCCTCTGTGGCTTTGAGCAGATCTTCTGTCCTCAATTGGATCTCTCCTCCATTCCTCCATTCACCCAATCCCACTGTACAAAATACCCCCATGACCACCTGGTGTCGAGCCGCCATGGAAACTGCCATTCTTCTGTTCCCTGTCCTTGTGCTGTAGATTTCAACAAGAAAAACCACGGGCACAACTTCACAAAACTGACTGCTACATGCCGCCTTGAAACTAACATGAACCATTGGTCAGAACATTGAATACAGGGGTTGGGACGTCTTGATGAGGTTGTGCATGACATTAGTACGGCCACACTTGGAATACTAAAGGATATTATTGAAATAGAAAGGATATTATTAAACTAAAAAGAGTGCAGTAAAGATTTACTAGGATGTGACCGGGACATGATGGTTTGAGGTATAAGGAGAAGCTGGATAGACTGGGATTTTTTTCCTTGGAGCGTAGGAGGCTTCAGGGTGAACTTATAGAGGTCTATAAAATAATGAGGGGCATAGATAAGGTAGATAGTCACGGTAGATAGATAAGGTAGATCTTTTCCCAAAGGTAAGGGAGTCTAAAACTAGAGGGCATAGGTTTAAGGTGAGAGGGGAGAGATACAAAAGGGAGGGCAGCACGGTGGCGCAGTGGGTTAGCCCTGCTGCCTCACGGCGCCGAGTTCCCAGGTTCGATCCCGGCTCTGGGTCACTGTCCGTGTGGAGTGTGCACATTCTCCCCGTTTTTGCGTGGGTTTCGCCCCCACAACCCAAAAGATGTGCAGGCTAGGTGGATTGACCATGCTTAATTGGAAAAAATGAATATGGACCTCTAAATTTATAGAGGAAAAAAAAGGGATACGAAAGGGTCCTGAAGGACAATTGTTTCACACAGAGGGTGGTGAGTGTCTGGAACGAGCTGCCAGGGGAAGTAGTAGAGGCGGGTACAATTTTGTCTTTTAAAAAGCATTTGGACAGTTATATGGGAAAGATGGGTATAGAGGGATAGGGGCCAAATGTGGGCAATTGGGATTGGCTTAGTGGTAAAAGCTGGGCGGCATGGACAGGTTGGGCCGAAGGCCCTGTTTCCATGCTGTAAACCTCTACGACTCTAAGTGTGACATGACTCTCGTCTGCTGCTGACTTTATCTTAAAGGTAAGACTTAATTGAGAAAAAGGTTTATGCTAATGAGTATTCATGATATGCAAATGTTATGTCAGTACAAATCCACTAGGCCAATGTGAGACCTGACATGCCGCAAATATAAGACCATAAGACTATAAGACATTGGAGCAGGATTAGGCCACTCAACCCATCGGGTCTGCTCCGCCATTCAACAATGACTGATATTTTTCTCATCCCCATTCTCCTGCCTTCTCCCCATAACCCCTGATCCCCTTATTAATCAAGAACCTATCTATCTTTGTCTTAAAGACACTCAGTGATTTGGCCTCCACAGCCTTCTGCAGCAAAGTGTTCCACAGATTCACCAGCCTCTGGCTGAAGAAATTCCTCTTCATCTCTGTTTTAAAGGATCGTCCATTTATTCTGAGATGGTGTCCTCTGGTTCTAGTTTTTCCTACAAGTGGAACCATCCTCTCCACGTCCACTCTATCCATGCCCCGCAGCATCCTGTAAGTTTCAATTAGATCCCCCCTCATCCTTCTAAACTCCAATGAGTACAGACTCAGAGTCCTCAACCTTTCCTTATACAACAAGCAGCTCATTCCAGGGATCATGCTTGTGAACCTCCTCTGGACCCTCTCGAAGACCAGCACATCCTTCCTTAGATACGGGGCCCAAAACTGCACACAATACTCCAAATGAGTCTGACCAGAGCCTTATACAACCTCAGAAGTACATCCCTAGTCTTGTATTGTAGCCCTCTTGAAATGGATGCTAACAAGGGGCTATTTAGCACAGGGCTAAATCGCTGGCTTTGAAAGCAGACCCAGCAGCACGGTTCGATTCCCATAACAGCCTCCCAGAACAGGCGTCGGAAAGTGGCGACTAGGGGCTTTTCACAGGAACTTAATTTGAAGCCTACAATAAGCGATTTTCATTTCATTTCATTGCTTTGCCTTCTTAACTGCCGACTGAACCTGCACGCTAACCTTGAGTGAATCGTGAACAAGGACTCCCAAATCCCTTTGTGCTTCTGATTTCCTAAGCATTTCCCCATTTAGAAAATAGTCTATGTCTAAATTCCTCCTTCCAAAGTGCATAACCTCACAATTTTCCACATTGTATTTCATTTGCCACTCTCCTAGCCTGTCCAAATCCTTCTGTAACCCCCATGCTTCCTCAATACTACCTGTCCCTCTACAGATCTTTGTAGCATCTGCAAACTTAGCAACATTGCCTTCAGTTCCTTCTTCCAGATCATTAATATATATTGTGCAAAGTTGTGGTCCCATATGCTGCTGCTTTTATCTCTGCATCTCAACCTGCTGTTGGAAGATCAAAGTTTGCATCCCGCCTAATTCAATATCCCACAGTCATCTTTCCCACTCTTGTGGGTGGCATACAATCCCCCTTACCCACCTGCACTGCGATGATCTGACACGATGACTAGCTCTGGGTTTTTCACCCACAACCCTATCCCTTGCTTGGAAACTGCCGATCCACTAATATCAGGGCTAATGTTATATCCATGTAGTGCTCAGGCAGAACATATTATTGATATATATATATAAACATAAGTAAATTCAGATTCTTCTGCACAATCGGAGAAGAAGTATTATGTTATCAGAGGATAAAGAGATTGGGAAAAAAAATTGACATTTATAGTTGTAAATTATTTTCTGGAAATCAGTAGTTGAGAGGCCTCATATATTAAACGTTAGTACTCTAGGTTATTTTTTTAAGTAGACTGGCGCTGCGGTGCAGCCTGCTGACAGAACGCTTAACACAGCCCCAATACTGGCTTGCACGCTTTAGCACTAAAAACTTAATGTATTTATTAATTTTTCACGTTTGATCTCAAAAGAGGCTCAAAGCACATTTTAAAACAGGATTGTGTCTGTTTTAGTGCAGAGTAAGAATGATTGTGGGGTTGCTGTGGGCCTCTTGAGGCTTGTTGGCTGCCTGGCAGCATTCATGCTTATGGATTTGACTATAATCTGGGATGATCTAAATTAATTCATCTCAGCAGTTGGCCAGGCTCAGACATAAAACTGAAATGTCAGAAGGTGGTCGCTTAAGCAATAAATCTTTAAAACCTTAAAAGACAGACTTGCCAGTGAACTGTACAGACAATGGCAATCATTTAAGAACATTTGAGGTATAATCAGCAACAAAAGTGGATGATATGTTGATGTATTGTTTATATTTTGTTTTGTTCATCCAGAAGTTCTAAAAATTTACCAGAAGTAAGGCCATGCTGCAGCTGCTTGTCAAGTGAAGGGTAAATATTGACTTTGCAAGCTGATGTTAGACTGGAAGCATGTTTTCAATTTGAGATGACCAAGAAACTTGATCAGCAATTGAACAGCTATAGCGATATCTTTGAAGACAGTTATAATAATCTTTATTGTCACAAGTAGGCTTACATTAATACTGCAATGAAGTTACAGTGAAATCCCCTCGTCGCCACATTCCAACGCCTGTTCGGGTACACAGAGAGAGAATTAAGAATGCCCAAATTACCGAACAAGTATGTCTTTCGGGACTTGTGGGAGGAAACAGGAGCACCCGGAGGAAACACAAGCAGACACGGGGAGACCGTACAGACTCCGCACAGACAGTGACCCAAGCGGGAATCGAACCCAGGACCCTGGCAGAGGGCAGCAGAGCAGAGCTTCTGATTGGCTGTTCCGGGGAGATTTGCATACGTGCAGTGCGGTCAGCGTAAGTTGAAGGTGCACCTGCATCAGTGACCCGAGGAGTTCGACGGAAGGTGAGCATCCAACAGAGGGCAGCAGAGCAGAGCTTCTGATTGGCTGTTCCGGGGAGATTTGCATACGTGCAGTGTGGTCAGCGTAAGTTGAAGGTGGTTTGTGAAGGGGCTGTTCTCGAGTGACAGCTTTACCCGAAACACTACTTACGCAGTGTCTCCCACCCATCCTCCTCCTCTAACCAAAAAAAAAAGCTCTGTCTATTGGATTGCTAAACTAACAAGTTTTTTATTTTTTTATTTTTCAGTAGTTGGGAAGTTAGTTCAGTGGGAATGGAGGCTAGGGCAGTTGAATGTTCCTCCTGCAGAATGTGGGAGGAAAGGGTCACCTCTAGTGTCCCTTCTGACTACATCTGCGGGAAGTGCACCCAACTCCAGCTCCTCGAGAGCCGCATTAGGGACCTGGAGCTGGAGCTGGATGAACTTCGGATCATTCGGGAGGCGGAGGAGGTTATTGAGAGGAGTTATAGGGAGGTAGTCACACCTCAGGTAAAAGAAGAAAGTAGATGGGTTACCGTCAGGGGAGGGAGAGGGAACCGACAGGCAGTGCAGGGATCCCCTGTGGTCGTTCCCCTCTATAACAAGTATACCGTTTTGGATACTGTTGCGGGGGACGACTTACCAGGGGTAAGCAATAGGGCGCAGGTCTCTGGCACAGAGTCTGTCCCTGTTGCTCAGAAGGGAAGGGAGAAGAGGAACAGAGCACTTGTCATTGGGGACTCCATAGTTAGAGGAACAGACAGGAGGTTCTGTGGGAACGAAAGAGACTCACGGTTGGTGTGTTGCCTCCCAGGTGCCAGGGTTCGTGATGTCTCTGATCGTGTTTTTGGGATCCTTAAGGGGGAGGGGGAGCAGCCCCAAGTCGTGGTCCACATAGGTACCAACGACATAGGTAGGAAGAGAGATGGGGATTTGAGACAGAAATTCAGGGAGCTAGGGTGGAAGCTGAGAGCTAGAACAAACAGAGTTGTTATCTCTGGGTTGTTACCCGTGCCACGTGCTAGCGAAGTGAGAAATAAGGAGAGAGAGGAGTTGAACACGTGGCTACAGGGATGGTGCAGGAGGGAGGGTTTTGGTTTCCTGGATAATTGGGGCTCATTCTGGGGTAGGTGGGACCTCTACAAACAGGATGGTCTTCACCTGAACCAGAGGGGTACCAATATCCTGGGGGGGAGATTTGCTAGTGCTCTTCGGGGGGGGTTTAAACTAATTCAGCAGGGGGATGGGAACCTAAATTGTAGTCCCAGTGTACAGGATGTTGAGAGTAGTGAGGTCAGGGATAGGGTTAAAAGTTCGAAAGAGGGCACCGGCAAGCAGGACGCTGGTTTGAAGTGTGTCTACTTCAACGCCAGGAGCATCCGGAATAAGGTGGGTGAGCTTGCAGCATGGGTTGGTACCTGGGATCTCGATGTTGTGGCGATTTCGGAGACATGGGTAGAGCAGGGACAGGAATGGTTGTTGCAGGTTCCAGGATTTAGATGTTTCTGTAAGAACAGAGAAGATGGTAAAAGAGGGGGGGGTGTGGCATTGTTAATCAAGGAAAGTATTACGGCGGTAGAAAGGACGCTTGAGGACTCGTCTACTGAGGCAGTATGGGCCGAGGTTAGGAACAGTAGAGGAGAGGTCACCCTGTTGGGAGTTGTCTATAGACCTCCGAATAGTCCCAGAGATGTAGAGGAAAGGATTGGAAAGATGATTCTTGACAGGAGCGAGAGTAACAGGGTAGTTGTTATGGGGGACTTTAACTTTCCAAATATTGACTGGAAATACTATAGTTCGAGTACTATAGATGGGTCAGTTTTTGTGCAGTGTGTGCAGGAAGGTTTTCTGACACAGTATGTAGACAGGCCAACAAGGGGCGAGGCCACATTGGATTTGGTACTGGGTAATGAACCCGGCCAGGTGTTAGATTTAGATGTAGGTGAGCACTTTGGTGATAGTGATCACAACTCGGTTATGTTTACTTTAGCAATGGGCAGGGATAGGTATATACCGCAAGGCAAGAATTATAGCTGGGGGAAAGGCAATTATGATGCTATTCGGCAAGATTTAGGAGGTATAGGATGGGGAAGGAAACTGCAGGGGATGGGTACAATCGAAATGTGGAGCTTTTTCAAGGAACAGCTACTGCGTGTCCTTGATAAGTATGTACCTGTCAGGCAGGGAGGAAGTTGTCGAGCAAGGGAGCCGTGGTTTACTAAGGAAGTTGAAGCACTTGTCAAGAGGAAGAAGAAGGCTTATGTTAGCATGAGACATGAAGGCTCAGTTAGGGCACTTGAGAGTTACAAGTTAGCCAGGAAGGACCTAAAGGGAGAGTTAAGAAGAGCGAGGAGAGGACACGAAAAGTCGTTGGCGGATAGGATCAAGGAAAACCCTAAGGCTTTCTATAGGTATATCAGGAACAAAAGAATGACTCGAGTAAGATTAGGGCCAATCAAGGATAGTAGTGGAAAGTTGTGTGTGGAATCAGAGGAGATAGGGGAAGCATTAAATGGATATTTTTCGTCAGTGTTTACACTGGAGAAAGACAATGTTGTCGAGGAGAACACTCAGGTTCAGTCGACCAGGCTAGATGGAATTGAGGTTCAAAAGGAGGAGGTGTTAGCAATTTTAGAAAATGTCAAAATAGATAAGTCCCCTGGGCCAGATGGGATTTATCCTAGGATTCTCTGGGAAGCCAGGGAGGAGATTGCAGAGCCTTTGTCCTTGATCTTTATGTCGTCTTTGTCGACAGGAATAGTGCCGGAAGACTGGAGGATAGCAAATGTTGTCCCCTTGTTCAAGAAGGGGAGTAGAGACAACCCTGGTAATTATAGACCTGTGAGCCTTACTTCGGTTGTGGGTAAAATGTTGGAAAAGGTTATAAGAGATAGGGTTTATAATCATCTTGAAAAGAACAAGTTGATTAGCGATACTCAACACGGTTTTGTGAAGGGTAGGTCATGTCTCACAAACCTTATTGAGTTTTTTGAGAAGGTGACCAAACAGGTGGATCAGGGTAAAGCTGTTGATGTGGTGTATATGGATTTCAGTAAGGCGTTTGATAAGGTTCCCCACGGTAGGCTATTGCAGAAAATAAGGAAGTATGGAATTGAAGGTGATTTAGCGGTTTGGATCAGTAATTGGCTAGCCGAAAGAAGACAGAGGGTGGTGGTTGATGGCAAATGTTCATCCTGGAGTTCAGTTACAAGTGGTGTGCCGCAAGGATCTGTTTTGGGGCCACTGCTGTTTGTCATTTTTATAAATGACCTGGAAGAGGGTGTAGAAGGATGGGTTAGTAAATTTGCAGATGACACGAAGGTCGGTGGAGTTGTGGATAGTGCTGAAGGATGTTATAGGATACAGAGGGACATAGATAAGCTGCAGAGCTGGGCTGAGAGGTGGCAGATGGAGTTTAATGCGGAAAAGTGTGAGGTGGTTCACTTTGGAAGGAGTAACAGGAATGCAGAGTACTGGGCTAATGGCAAGATTCTTGGTAGTGTAGATGAACAGAGAGATCTCGGCATCCAGGTACATAAATCCCTGAAAGTTGCCACCCAGGTTAATAGGGCTGTTAAGAAGGCATATGGTGTGCTAGCCTTTATAAGCAGGGGGATTGAGTTTCGGAACCACAAGGTCATGCTGCAGCTGTACATAACTCTGGTGCGGCCACACCTGGAGTACTGCGTGCAGTTCTGGTCACCACATTATAGGAAGGATGTGGAAGCTTTGGAAAGGGTTCAGAGGAGATTTACTAGGATGTTGCCTGGTATGGAGGGAAGGTCTTACGAGGAAAGGCTCAGGGAATTGAGGTTGTTTTCGTTAGAGAGGAGAAGGCTGAGAGGTGACTTAATAGAGACATATAAGATAGTCAGAGGGTTAGATAGGGTGGACAGTGAGAGTCTTTTTCCTCGGATGGTGATGACCAACACGAGGGGACATAGCTTTAAATTGAGGGGTGAGAGATATAGGACAGATGTCAGAGGCAGTTTCTTTACTCAGAGAGTAGTCGGGGTGTGGAACGCCCTGCCTGCAATAGTAGTAGACTCGCCAACTTTAAGGGCATTTAAGTGGTCACTGGATAGACATATGGATGAAAATGGAATAGTGTAGGTCAGATAGGCTTCAGATGGTTTCACAGGTCGGCGCAACATCGAGGGCCGAAGGGCCCGTACTGCGCTGTAGTGTTCTATGTTCTATGTTCTATGTTCTATGACAGTGCTAACCACTGTGCTACCGTGCCACAAGGTTTAATACTACTTGCAATTTCTCTGGAAGCTTGCAATGGTGTCGGAGAAGGATGCAAAATGGGAATGATGTAAAGCACAAGATTTTCATGATGCATGTAACAGAAGCTTAACCAGTAACACTATACTCATTTATTACAACAAAAAAACATGACCTGAAAATAGCGAGTGATACTTCAAACTATGGAATTGGAGCAGTGTTCAATCATGTCATGGATGATGGCCAAGAGATGATGGTCACAGCATTCACGTTATGTACATTAACCAAAAGTGAATGTCACTATGTGCACTTAGAAAAATCAGTGCTTGGAATCATCTTCTGTACCAAAAACGTCAATTAGTTTTTGTTGGTTCTTGTTACAAGTCCACAACCTGTTAGACTTTCAACCCCTGCAGACAATGGATATTGGAATACAATCAGCAATGGTGGCCTTCCTCCTAGTTGCTGCAGCCCTGGGATATGCACTGCGGCTGTACAAACTGGAGTTGCTCGAGGAGGAAGAAGCTGCAGCCGTGGAGCCTGCCCCAGAGGAACTGGCATCAATCTCCTGGGAAATCCCCACGACTTCCACTCCGTCTGATCCCCGTTTGTAGAAACCAGTACTGACCAATGCTTGCCCGAGGGCTCCAAGGGGAAAGGATAGAGCATGAAAGATTAAGAAGATTGAGGATATCTGAGTGGACATTAGTGGGGTGGCGGGAACTATCTGTAGCTAGGGACAAAAGAAATATCAAATGTTCAGAATGAAATCATGTAACATCTGATACATGCGATGCCTCGGTCGCATTATTCTCCATAGTAAGCCTGCCTAAATCCCATCCCGTGTTACCCTCCACTCCCCCCACTCCCAGGGCACAGTGGTCCAAGATGAAATGGCCCAGGACAGAGTACTTGGGGGTGGGGTTAGGGAATGGGTGGGAGGGATGGGAGTGGGGATAGTCAATTGGGGGAGTAGGGTGAGGGGGTGATGAACTGACAGACAAAGCCTTGTCCTATGAGAAGTGGGTGAGGACGGGGGTCGCCATGGCCCTCCGGGCATGCCGGACCCACGCTGCCATAGCTGTTCTCCATCCTCCCACCTGAGGGTCATCCCCAGACTCATCCTCCATACCCTCCTGGTCCGGCTCCTCGTCTTCCTGCTCTTCCAGGTTGTGGAGGGCACAACAGACCACCACAAAGTAGGAGACCTTCTGTGGGGTGTGCTGCAGTGTACCACCAAAGCGTTCCAGGCATTGGAACTGCGTTTTGTACAGTCTGATGCACCACTTAATAACAGCACGAGTGGCCTTGTTATCTCGGGTATCCACCTCAGTCTCCGGCCTCCATAATGGCGTCATCAGTCAGGATCGCAGTGGATAACCCTTACCCTCCAAGCGCCAAAGCATCATTCTGGGATGGTCCTTGAGGATGCTGCGAATCTCCAAGTAGCTGTCATAAACACTTCCAGGTAAGTGAGCATACATATACATGATCCTAAGGTGGTGGTCACACATGATTTGAAAGTTCATGGAGTGGAACCCCTTCCTGTTAATGAAGGGCACTCCCTGGTGTCCTGGTGCATGCAAGACGACATGTGTGCTTTCAATTAAGCACTGGATCTGGGGCTTCCCGGCAATGGTGGAGAATCCTGCAATCTGGGCATCTTGATGGGCTTGGTCCAGCTCAAAGTTGATACAGTCAGCTGCCCGGGCACACAGGATATCTGTGACTTCATGGATACACTTGTGGGCTGTAGATTGAGAGATGCCGCACAAGTCCTTGCTTAAACCCTGGAATGATCTGGATAAAGGTTCAGGGCTGCGGTGACCTTAAAGGCCAGTGGGGGAGGGTGTTCTCCTCTTCCACTGGGTGCAAGTGCTCTTTTTTGATCCTGAGGTTCCTGTGGCATATGCTCTCCATTATCTCCTCAAATGACTAACAATGTCTGCGCACCTTGGGCAGTTTGTGGCTGGAATGCCAGCTGAGAATTCCTGGAGAAATACAGAAATACACAGAGATTCTGCCTTGTTCCAACAGCATTCAGGTGTTATCTTTTCAAACAGTCTTAAAATCCATCTCTGTACAACAAGTATTCCTGGCTCCTAACTATAATTAAAAGTGGATTGGGATCTGAGATGGTTCTGTTGTTTGAGTGGAAGTAAAGATAGCAGTTAAGGGTTATTGTGTCATTGTATTAATTAATATTGTTTAAGGGGTAATTATAAACTGTTTTATTGTGTGATGTTAAAGCTATTTTAATAGTGTGTTAGTGATAAAGTTTGTTTGAATATACAATATCCCTATTTTGTGTGAAATCACTCCTGGAGTGAGGTATCCTTTCTTTGCACTCTTACAAAACTAAAATAAAATATTGGGGTTTATGTCCAGTATCCTCGTCACTTTTGGGGTCTGGTCCAGGATTATAATACTTTATAAAGTACTATACAGGCAGCGCTGGTGGTACTTCTGCAGGGTTTTTCGGTGCCTGCTGTAGATAGAACATGCCTCTAAGCCATGTTGGAGGGTAGCTATTTTGGTACCTCACAGTAGCATGGTGGTTAGCATCAATGCTTCACAGCTCCAGGGTCCCAGGTTCGATTCCCGGCTGGGTCACTGTCTGTGTGGAGTCTGCACGTCCTCCCCGTGTGTGCGTGGGTTTCCTCCGGGTGCTCCGGTTTCCTTCCACAGTCCAAAGATGTGCGGGTTAGGTGGATTGACCATGATAAATTGCCCGTAGTGTAAGGTTAATGGGGGGATTGTTGGGTTGCGGGTATACGGGTTACGTGGGTTTAAGTAGGGTGATCATTGCTCGGCACAACATCGAGGGCTGAAGGGCCTGTACTGTTCTATGTTCTATGTTCTATCACAACTGCTCTGCAGACCATGAACTTATTCGCATGTCTGATATCCTGATCTTCAAACACTCTCTTCCTCAGGCAACTGAAGGCTGCGTTGGCACACCAAAGTCGGTGTTGAACTTCATCATCAATGACTGCTCTTGTTGGCAGTAGGCTCTTAAGATATCGAAAGTGGTCCACATTGTTCAAGGCCTTGTCATAGATTTTGATAACGGGGGAGGGAGGGGGGGCAATGCTGTGTGGTGGGACAGGTTGGCAGAGGACCTATGTCTCACATAGTGTAAAGCCCATGCTCTCTTATGCCTCAGTGAAGGTGTTGACAATGGGTTGGACTTTGGTCTCCAAATGTTTGCAGCCGCAAACATCGAATACATATTGTAGTTCAAAGACATAGGATTGGACAAACTTGGATCTGGCCTTGCTTGACCTCAGTCTGAATGTGAATTGGGTGTGTGATGGGCACATTGATCAGGATTCTGCCAACAGAAACCATGTTCAAACATACTCACCAGGGAGCTGGCATTGGTGGTGCCAGGGTGCCCTGATTTGATTACCACCACGCATGCTAGCCAGTAAAGTATACACTGTGCCAGCATCTGAAATTCTGGTTGTGAGATAACTGTGTTTCTCTATCATCAGTCCAACTCCTCTTTCATCTTCTATGCCCACAACACTGCCTGGTCAAATGGAAATTCTTGAGTAACTGAAAGGAGAAAGGCAGGGATTTGGTAAGGATGTAAGAGGTGTATTCTGACACCATCTTCAGTTGGCATATGAGAAGATATTGTTGGATGTAGTGGGGGAGGGTGGTTGAATGTGAGCAGGTGAACCTGGTGGGAACATTTGGACATCTTCAACATTCTTCTTCTCACTCCTGACCACAACCACATTAATTATGGCAACAACTGTCCCCTCCATGGCAGGGGTTAGGTACATTTTGGCGCAGCCATTTGGGCGCGGCCGTTGTGGCGCCGGCTGTTTTGGCGCCGGACGTTTTGGCGCCAGCCGTTTTGGCGCTGGCTGTTTTGGCGCCGGACGTTTTGGCGCCAAAATAACATTTCTTTATTTGTGAATTAGCCTCAGGTGAGTTGGCTGCTGGTGCAGGTGCGTTGAGTTGGGTGCTGGTGTGTTCTATCACCATCTTTTTATATATTTTTTAACTAAACCAATTCGCATACCCATATGATGGCTGAGGAAGTATCAACGAAACGTGGTAAAGAAAAATTTGTTCATAACGGATTCCTTTACGTCTTTGACAAAACAAGCAAAGGTGACAGCGAAGTGAAATTTTGGCGTTGTGAGCAAAAAAAACCGGTGCAAAGCACGTCTCCATACTAAAGCTGCAAACGTGGTGAGGCAGCTGAACAGCCATTCGCATGATGCTTCTGCTGCACAAGTAGAGGTTGCACTCGTGAAAACTAAAATAAAAAAGAGAGCACAGGAAACCCTTGAGGCACCGACTGTAGTTGTTAATGAATGTTTGACAGACATATCCCAAGCTAGTCTACCAGCCATTCCTAATATATCTGCTTTGAGGAGAATGATAAGCAGAAAGCGTAATTATGTATCGAACGCCCCCACCAATCCAAGTGATTTACAACAATTGATTGTGCCAGAATGCTACAGGATATATGTCCCTCAACCAGGAGTGGAAGAAAATGTTTTACTTTGTGATAGCGGACCAGGTCACGACCGGATATTAATCTTCGGAAGACAGAGCTGGCTACAGCACTTATTGACATCTGATATGTGGTTTGCAGATGGCACATTCAGTATTGCTCCCAGCCTCTTTTCTCAGATATATGTAATTATGGTAAAAAAACACGGAGGAGTTACTCCTACGGTTTATGCTCTTTTGCCCAACAAGCAACGCACCACATATGCGAGAATGTTCGCATTATTGAAAGAAATCGAACCCAACTTGAAACCTAGTTCAATCGTCTGTGATTTGCGCACAGTGCTATGAAAGACATATTTCCTGATGTTCAAATAAAAGGATGTTTTTTTCATTTAGCTCAAAATATGCAAAAACATCTAGCTAGTATGGGGTTCCGTAGTTTGTATAACACTGATCCAGATTTCGCGTTAAAAGCTAAAATGATTATTGCCATTGCCTTTGTACCTTTGAACAAAATTGATGAATATCTGGATGCTTTAGCGACCCAACTGCCGCAAGAACTTCAAGATTTATTCAACTGGTTTGAAGATACATATGTTGGTCGTCTGAACAGACAAGGAAATGGTAGACGAACACCTTTATTTCGCCCTGAGATTTGGAACCTTTATCAGAGAACATTAAACGGGGAAGACCGCACAAACAATAATGCGGAGGCAGCCCACCGTCGATTGAAATATGAACTTGGCATGCATCATCCCACCATATGGAAACTAATTGATGGCCTGCGTAAAGTACAGAAAGGTAGAGATGCATATTATGAAAGGTTACTAGCCGGCCATGAACCGCCACAAAAACTAAAAAAGTATAGAGATGCAGATAAAAGAATACATGAAACTGTTCTTAAATTTGAAAACATGGATGCTATCAAGTACTTGAGGAGCCTTGCTCATAATTACCAAATGAACTAAACTAAAGGTTTTTTAACTTTAGTTTTTAACTAAATGAACTAATTTAAGGTTTTTAACTAAATGAACTAATTTAAGGTTTTTAATTTACAATAAAGATGAAAGAATACATGAAAGTGTTCTTAAATTTGAAAATTTGAGTACTTGAGGAGCCTTGCTCATAATCACCAAATGAACTAAACTAAATGAACTAATTTAAGGTTTTTAAATTTACTTGCAACAATTTGCAACAAGTTACTAGCCACAAAAACTAAAAGAATTTCTGTCGTCTGCGCCCAAACGGCCGCGCCAAATTGGCTGCGCCCAATTGTCCCATCCCCCCATGGCAGTGAGGTCATGCAGACCCAGCTTTTTTCTGTCGAGTAGCTGCTGCTACCTCCTTAGTGTGACACCTTGTTCTTCAAGACAGATTGTTGTGTGCCATTGAGTGGAATGCAGAATGTACGGGTGATATGTTGGTCACGATTATATAACGCAGTGTTTTTCAAACTTCTTTTCCAGGGACCCACTTTTGCCAACCGGCTGACCTTCAGAACCCATGCTGGCTGACCTTTGCGACCCATCCCATCCGACTTTCGCGACCCATGCCAGCCAATATTTGCGACACACGTGACATTCACTTACCTTTAATGTGAAACGGGAGCCTGCTTGGTCCTCACAATCTCACGTGAATCAGGTTCAAAGGTGGAGAAGACAATGCATATATCAGGGGCAGATGTCAGCCAGTTCCTTTTTGTACCATCTTCAACCAAATCCAACCTCCCACATGTAGCTCAATGTGAAGGGCTATAGCAACACAATGCTTGTTTTACTCAGCACTGGATAGATGCTACTCCAGAATGCTGACAGCCTCATGGGCCTTTGGTGTGTTTTTAATGTGGTATCACAGGTCAGGTACATCAGCATTGTCCTTTAATTTGGAGTCAGCTGTAAGTCAATAACTGACTCTGAGGTCTCAACTCCAAAAGGAATTTTTCACCCACCACTTCCCTTTCAAAATCTGAAACTTCTGCCCTCAGTTGCCAGTACTTGCTCACATATAACACACATGGGCTTTGCATCCTTATTTGCATTGGCACAATTGACAAAACCATACCTCAATAATTCACCTTTATACTGTTGTGTTCCTGAGTTAAGGTTCTTCTTTGTAGGCTGTTAACCAGAGGCACTGGAGCTCTGTACGGAGTAAACACTAGAGTTTGGCTGTTTGGCCCTGGACTCTCCTGCGCAGCTCTCTCCAGCAGATTCTGTTGTGAGATCCTGCCCAGTAGGTTCACTGCCTATTTGTGTCCTCTTGCTTTGCTTGCCAGCAGCTCGAAAATGGAAGCAACTCTCCTCCCTGATTTGGTGCCAAAAGAACATACAGGGCGATTGACGTCAAGTGTACATGCAGGGCACTGACCTGCTCATTGCAGCTGCTTCTAGCCGGTAGATCACACACAGCTTCATTTCTTTCCATTAAAAAGGTGGCAGCAACTGCCATTTTCAATTTAAAAGCTGGCGGCGGCCATTGAGCATTTCCCCTGTGATTGGCACAGCCTTGGGAACGGTGTGGCCCTCCTGACACCCGGCCGCTACCCACCCACGGCTGTAACCCACACTTTGAAAAACCCTAATATAGCTAACCGTGTTTGCAAGCTGCGATGTGTGGGTATGAGGTATTGCAGTCATGCTAACTGTATGAAGGTGAGGTGCATATATGAGTGTGAGGTATGAATCATGCTTAATAGGAAATGATGGTAGACGAGTGATGGTAGTGCAATGAATTAAGCAGCATGTAAGGATAGTGAAATGAAATGAAATGAAAATCGCTTATTGTCACAAGTAGGCTTCAAACGAAGTTACTGTGAAAAGCCCCTAGTCGCCACATTCTGGCGCCTGTTCGGGGAGGCTGTTACGGGAATTGAACCGTGCTGCTGGCCTGCCTTGGTCTGCTTTCAAAGCCAGCGAATTAGCCCTGTGCTAAACAGCCCCTATAGTGGATTAACTAAGGAACTAGGAGTTGAAAATGAATTTATTGACCACATTGCATCCAAGTCTTATGACTGACACTCCCTTGCTGTCTGCTCCTATTCCATTCGGAGCATCTGGAGGGCTTCCTCTGCCCCAGAAGAGAAAAGGATCCCTCTCCTCCTTTGCACATTCTAAACCAGGGCCTCAAATATGGAGACCACTGCACTGTTATGCCACCTCAATCCTTCCTGTAGACCAGACACTCCTTCAATGGCTTCCAAATCTACTGCAGCCAAAATGCACTACCCATTTCAGAGTGACTTTTAGTAGTGCCAGCCTCACACAAACATGGGCTGCCCTCTGAGAGTCAGTAATTTGTGCTCAGCGACAAAGTGACAGACTTTGCTGCTGCTCATTCTGAAAAAGCTTGCACCCGTTTATTTTACTGGTTGGAGGGACATTTTGAAGTTCTCGCTGCAGCATGGTCTGCCAACATGAGGAACAGTGAAGCCCTACAGTGAAGTACATTATGGAAAAAAGGCACATCCCAATGATGTCATGCACCAAAGACACAGCCATTAAGGTCAATCTTCGCAAAAGTGTTTTCGAAGGATTTTTTACATTTTTATAAACTTTTGAAACTTAATAAAACTTACTTGCCAAACTAAAGAAAACTTGAAAAATAAATGTTATCATGCATTTGGACGAAGTAAATCAGTTAAAAAAAACAATTATTACATATTTATTCACTTGCAAAAAAAGAAGATTGATAGAGGTATTCAAGATCCTTTTTATATATAAATTTAAAGTATGCAATTCATTGTTTTCAATTAAGGGGCAATTTAGCGTGGCCAATCCACCTACACTGTACATCTTTTGGTTGCGGGGGTGAGACCCATGCAGACACAGGGAGAATGTACAAACTCCGCTCAGTGACCCGGCGCCGGGATCAAACCCAGGTCCATGGCACTGTGAGGCAGAAGAACTAACCGTGACACCCGAGGTATTCAAGATCCTGAGGGCTATGTACAGGATAAATAATGAGAAATGGTTCGCTCTCAAGAGTACATCAATACTTAGAGGGCACAGATTCAAAATTATGGGCAAAAGGAGTAAAAGTGATGTGAGGAAACTAACTTTCCCCCAGAATCTGGGAGAAACTTCCTGAGAGGGTGGTGGAGGCAGGTTTGATCAAAGTATTCAAAAGGGAATTGGATTGGTATCTGAAAAGAAAGACCATGAAAGGTCATGGAAATAAGGTAAGGGAGCGGGCTAGGTAGAATGTTCTTTCAGAGAGCCAGTGCAGACTCGATGGACTGAATGGCCTTTTTCTGCACTGTAAAGATATGATTGTGTGATGTCACTGAAGTTACCTGTTTGAGTCGAGACAAGAAGAAATTCAGGACAACAATCACTTTCAAAACCACTGGCAGCACCATCCTCATCCTGTTCTAAGACTGCAGTTCTGCTTCAAAGAAGTGACAGAAGTCTGACTGAAGCAGTTCATGTCTAAATGCAGCAAAATGTGGACGAAGTTCAGGCTTGGACTGATAAGTAACAAGTAACATTGTAACATTAGCGCCACATAATTGCCACACAATTGCCTGGCAATAATCATCTCCAACAGTATGTCCCCTCCCCCTCCCCCCCGCCCACCACCACCACCCCATTAATTGTTATCCCCACTAACATCCTAGGGATAACCATTCACCAGAAACTGAACTGGACTAGCCATCCAAAGCACACATAAAAATGAAGAGTCAATCTGGTGAAGCTACAACACAGGACTACTTGTGTGCCAAACAGCGTAAGCAGCATGTAAGAGACAGAGCTAAACAATTGCACAACCGATGATCCATCTTGGCCTCCTTCGGTGGTTCTCAGCATCATCGATATCAGTCTTCAGCCAATTCACAGAATCACAGAATACGACAGTGCAGAAGAGGCCCTTTGGCCCATTGTGTCTTGCTGCTGCCACTGTGATTTTCTTATGATGGTCTTTGCATTTTGAATTTGCACTGCAGGGCGGATTTTTAAAGGTTCCTGATTGGCGGCAAAAGGCTGGTCCTCTCGGCAAGAACAAGTATTCCAACAGAAAGCAGCCATCCTTGGGTTTTGAGGGTGGATAATTGGAGATTGCTGGCGCATTGTGGCCCATAAACTGGAGCTTGCACATCCTGATAAAGGCGAAATAAAACTGGGAGATTGACAGGCTATGACTGAGAGAGGCCTTGTAAAAGATGGTTGGCTAATATAAAGAACTTGCTGGAAGTGCCAATAACATTGGAACGTAACAGCATTGTACAGTATGAACTTTCTCACCTCAGGTACAAGGTATTCACTAAGAAAAAGAAGAATCACTGAGATAAGTTTGTAATCTGGCATGCAGATTTCAATTTACCACCAGAAATATTTAAAAATCCCTAGACTTTTGGAAGTGTAGAAGTAATGATTGCAATTCTAATTTTAGATTCTAATTTCCAATCTAATTAGAATTAAAAAGTCTATGTAAACAGGGTGAAAGCCCTGGTGTTTGGTGTATAAACAAATTAAGGAGCTACTTACCAGTTATACAAAATGTTAAATACCTAAGGAAATCTGTTCAAAGCTTGATTTTGTTTTTAAGTAGACAGCATCACTTCGAACATCAAAAACATAAATGTAATTGATTAATGGACAAGGAAACCTCAGGCACACAAAGCAAGCAATGTAAAAGACAAATACAAGAATGTAGATCAAGCCCACATTGCAAGCCCTTTTCATGTTAAATTCCTTTGTTCTTTTCTATTACTCTTTGTTTTTCTGTTACATCAAGTACAAATGGCTACAGGTGAGTTAAAACTGAGTCAAAGATCAGAACATAAATGAATGTAGTCAGAAAGTATGTGAGGATGAGGTGGAGCTTCTGAATGTTGGGGATGAGTCCTGATTATTGAGTGATGGAGATGCGGTTCATTGAGTGATGTGTGAGGCTGGTACTATAGTGATTAGGGGATGTTAATTGATGGTCCATTTACAGACCTTTGCCACCCGTATGAGGTCATTGCATTTTATTCTGGCCCTGCTCGAGGCCAGGTTCCTTGAATTTGCCTCAGGGCCTATCTGTTTCCATTCCCTTTGCATCAGAAGCATGGCAGGCCTTCTGGCTCATGGTGGAAACATGATTTCTCTCCTCCCCTTCCACCTGAACTAAGGTGTCCAGTGCTGGGAGCCCTCTCTCTGGTCTGCTGTTCCATTTGTAGTTTTATTCCACCCTCAGAGACTTTCACAACAGTTCCAACAGCCACTGAAGCCAGCATCTCCACTTTAAGAGATCAGGAGAAATTGTACATTCAATATTATCGGCACAGTAATTATTGTAATGCAGTCAGTATTTCAAACAACAATATTTTGATTCCTAGACTTTATCAACCTTAATTCTCTGGTACTAGGCATGGCTTTTATCTGAAATGTCAATTGATGCATTTCATCAATGAATGTTGCCTGGTCTGTTGAGTGTCTCCAATGTTTTCTGTTTTTGTTTCAGATTTCTAACATCTGCAGCATTTTGGCCTTTAATTCCTCAGCCAGTGGGATTATGAATAACTGTCCATAGAAATAAGCAAACAATTTTTAGTCATGCAAACTGTTTTAAAGTGTGTTTTCTTGTGTCACTAATCTGTATTTGAATGAGGTGATGGACATTTTACATCTAATATACATGTATATATATAAATGGTAATACAAGTTAGATGTAACCATTGCCCAACATACGATCTGTGTACATTTAGAGAATCCGGACACGATCTAACGGCAATGCCCGACTTGGGACACAATGTGGTCAGTAAATTTTCGAGAGGCCTCTCGCAAGTTTTACCCAGCTCGTTACGCCTTGCGAGATCTAACGGGATCATGCGAGTCATCATGATCTGCATATTTAAGTGAATAGTTAGCCTCACTTGAATATGCCTATGCTAGAACTACCTTGCACCCAGGATCAAATCTCCTTGCCTCGGAGGCCACACCTGGGTGCCATTAATGCTGGCCTCGACAAATATGGATCAGGTTGAACGGCACTTGGGGGATCTCCCAGGTGATTGGTGGCCCCCGGGTGGTCGGCCTCATGGCGGGGTGGTACCCTGGCACTGCTGATGCCAGTGGGAATCTTGGCACCCTGGTAGTACCACATGGGTGATACTGCCAATGTGACACTGCCAGGCTGGAATGGCCACCCAAAGCTGTGCAGGTTAGGTGGATTGGCCATGCTAAATTGCCCTAAAATTGGGGGAAATAAAATAATTGGGTACTCTAAATTAATTTTTTTTTAAAGAAACAAAAACTGACAACTTCCTTGAGGAGGAACGTACTTGCATTGTAAGCAGTTCAAAGATTCAGTATGCTAATTCCTAAGATGAGGGATTTGTCTTATGTAGAAAGGTTGATCAGGTTGGACTTACAGTCATTGGAGTTTAGAGGAATAAAAGATGATCTTATTGAAACATGTAAGAATCTGAGGAAGCTTGACAGGATAGATGCAGAGAGAGTGTTTCTCTCACAGGGGAATCCAGAATTGGATGTACAGTTTCAAAATACGGCGTCTCGCATTTGAGATAGTGATGACAAGGAACGTCCGAAGTATTAATAGGAAACAAAGAAATGGCAGGCAAACTGCATAGTTACTTTGCATCAGTCTTCACAGTGGAAGACACCAGTGGGATGCCAGAGCTCCAGGAGAACCAGAAGACAGAGGTGAGTGCAGTGACAATTACTAATAATAATAATCTTTTTATTGTCACAAGGATGAAGTTACAGTGAAAAGCCCCTCGTCGCCACATTCCATCGCCTGTTCAGGTAAGCTGGGCTGGGATTCTCCCCTACCCAGCAGGGCAGGGGGTCCCGGCAGGATGGAGTGGCGTGAACCACTCCGGCATCAGGCTGCCCCAAAGGTGCGGATTTCTCCGCCCCTTTAGGGGTCAAGCCCTAACCTTGAGGGGCTAGGCCTGCGCCGGGGTGGTTGGCACCCTGCCGGCTGGTGGGAAAGGCCTTTGGCGCCATGCCAGCCAGGGCCGAAGGGACTTCGCCAGCCGGCGGAAGTCCACGCCTGCACCGGAGCGTCAGCGGCTGCTGACGTCATCCCCGCGCATGCGCAGGGGAGGGGGTCAATTCTGCGTCCGCCATCGTGATTGCAATGGCCAACGTGGAAGGAAAAGAGTGCACCCATGGCACAGTGGGCCCCGATCGCGGGCCAGGCTACCGTGGAGGAACCCCCCGGGCCAGCTCGCCCCGCGCCGTCCCCAGGACCCCAGAGCCCACCCGCACCGCCAGTCCCACCGGTAAGGGAGGTGTTTTGATTCCCGCCGGAGGGACCAGCATGACAGCAGCGGGACTTCGGCCCATCACGGGCTGGAGAATCGCCGGAGGGAGTCCCGCCGACAGGCGCGGTGTGATTCCCACCCCCGCCGAATCTCTGGTGCTGGAGACTTTGTGAGACGGCGGGGGCGGGATTCACACCGCCCCCCGGGGGGGTCGGAGAATCTAACCCCTGATACGGGAATTGAACCCGCGCTGATGGCCTTGTTCAGCATTACAAACCAGCTGCCTAGCCCACTGAGCTAAACAAGCTTTGGTTGAGGAGAAGGTTCTGGTGAAACTGAATGGTCTGAAGATTGGTAAGTCAGCTGGACTGGGTGGACTACCCCCCAGGGTCCTAAAAGAGATAGCTGAGAAAATTGTTGAGGGATTAGTGATCATCTTTCAGGAATCACTGGAGGCAGGAAGGGTCCCAGAGGACTGGAAGGTGGCTAATGTAACACCACTGTTTAAGAAGGGATGGAGGCAGAAGACGGGAGAAGGCAGGAGAATGGGGATGAGAAAATATCAGCTATGATTGAATGGCGGAGCAGACTCGATGGGCCAAGTGGCTTAATTCTGCTCCTATGTCTTATGGTCTTAGAGCACATGGCGGTTATTGCCTAGCATCCCAATCAAACCGTAGTGCCTGGACATTGCGGAAGGCAACACCATGGATGCAGCACCCCAGATGCAGCACCCAACATCCAAACACCCTGGGGATGGGCCCCAGCACCCGGGGACATGTCCATGGCCGGAGGGTGGGCGAGTGCAATGGGAAAGGGACCTGCGCTCGGTCCAGGTAATGTTATGTGTGTGTTTCTGGGGCACAGGGTGTGAGGGCTGGTGAGCACGGGTTGCCGCTGCGTCCAGGTGTGCGTGGGTATGGTGGGGGCGGGGAGTGGGGGTGGGGGGGGGAGCAGTGCAGGGATTGGAGGGTTCCAGCGTGGAAGATATCGTTGTTTGTCAGTCTCACACCCTCTCCCAATTCCTTACAGACACCAGGGAAGCCGGCTGCAGCAGCAGCAGTGACAGAGGCTCGATTCAGTGGCCCATATGCTGGGCCCCGCCCCACACCTTGAGGACCGGATCACCCATCAAGCCAGGGTAAAATCCAGAGGGGGAGGTCCATGATGGTCCAAGATGTACAAGTGTCGCTGGTCTTTTGAACAGATGGCAGGCAGCGTGTGCCACAGGAGGCTCTGCCTCAACAAGTAGACAGTGCGCACCTGTGCCATGTCCTTGCGGACTTGGCGCCACGTGGAGAAGAAGGATATTCCCTTCCGGTGGCCATCAAGGTCACTGAAGCCCTGAACGTCTATGCCTCAGGAGCATTCCAGGGATCGAGCAGGAATGTGTGCGGCATCTCACTAGCTACAGCCCACTGGTGCATCAGACAGGTCATGGTTTGCCCAGGCAGGAAATGATATTAATTTTGACATGGACCAAGCCCAACAAGATGCCCGGGCAGCAGGATTCTCCACCATCGTCAACATGCCCCAGGTGCAGGGGCTCATAGATGGCATGCATGTCACTTTGCACTCACCAGGCTGTGAGCAAGTGTCCTTCATCAACCGGAAGAGGTTCCACTCCCTGAACATCCATCTTGTGTGCGACCACCACCTTAAGATCACGCACGTGTGTGCACACTACACCCTGGGGCAGTTGGACATCCCCAGCCTCTTCGAGGGCCACCCCAGGATGGCCAATTGACTCTTTGGGGATATGGGGTACCCGCTGAGGACCTGCCTAATGATGCAAGTACGGAGGCCATTGACCAATGGGGTGTGGAGACCATTTACAACGAGACCCAGGCAGCCACATGGGTTGTCATTGAGCGATGCATCGGACTGCTGAAAATGTGGTTCCAATGCCTCGATCGCTAGGTGGTGCCCTGCAGTAAAGCCCCAGGGAATTGTCCGCTTTGTGGTGGTCTGCTGTATTCTCCACAACAGCAGCAAGGCAATGTGTTGGTGATGGAGGAGGAGGAACATGTGGGCACCTCCGAAGAGGAGGAGGACGAGGTGGAAGCCCCGCACCAGGTGGGGTTGATGGGAGGAATCGGAGGACAGGCTGCAGCGGCAAGTGTCCGGCAAGCCAGAGGACTGGGGAGGCCCTCAAACTTGCCCACTTCACAAAGGACATGGCCTCGTCAGTCATTGCACCGCCCTGCCCTCCCCACCTCCCTGTTCTCACTCTCCCAGGGTCTGTGTTACATCACTCCAGGGTGCTAGGATTGTGTCTGCACTGTCAGCGGGTCACTGTTGAGGACAGAGGGGTGATGATAACCCGCAGAGAGCTGAGGGCTAGAGCTCCTCAATCTAGGCCATAGTTTGACCCCTGTCTGTTTGTACGTGCTAGCTCACACCCATCACCTGCACACAGTTTGCCCAGAGGCAGGGGGGGTGGAGGACGGGCGGGGGGTTGGGGGGATGGGGGGGGGGACACACGAGTGGTCCAGGACCCCCATGTCGGGGGAGCTGGGGCATGGGATTGGTGGTCAGCCCGCATTGCAGAAAAAAGTGTCAGAGGCTTCCTGCAGATTGTGATGAGCGTCTTTCTCATGTTTCTCACATAAGTTTCCACCACTGCCCAACTCTCCCGATGGTGCCTTTCCACACTCCCGACCTCTCCCTCACCTCCCCCCTTCCCCCATGCACACTCCCCCGTTACCCCTTACCTACCCCCTTCCCCTGACCTCCCCAGTCTTCTCTCAGTGATCCTCTACGTGCTTAGCCTTCCGTGCTCTACCGCTACATCTAGGTGTTTCCCCAGGATGGACATCAGAAGTGGAGGCAGCCAGCTGCTTACCACATCCTATGGTTTGGAATGCCCTTCGCAGGCATCCTCTGGGGTCCTGGGGCTTGAGTAGCCACCGTCGCCACTCCATAGGATGGGTACGGGTTGGTAAGCACTGCCCCTCCTCCTGGTCAGTGTCTATATCACCCTGGGGTGCACCTCAGAATGGATTGAGTTCTGGCTGCCCCTGCGTCATCTGGCTCTGCCAAACCTGGCGGCTCCCCAATGTCTGCACTATGGTGTTGACGCCCTCGAGGATGCTCCTCAGTGACTGAGGCATGCTCAGCAGCAAGTTAGCAATGTCCACCTGCGAATGGAACAAGCTCCACAGCATCTCAGCTGTTCCCATCTGGGACTGAGACATGCTCCACAGCACCTGGCACTGGGCTTGTCTCCGAGTGAGTCCAACATTCTGCCGAAGCCTTCAGCCATGTCTGTCACTGACTGAGCCACGCCTTGGACATCTCCACCTATGCTGCTGACGTTATGCACCAGGTTCTCCACTGCTGTTGCCACCCTAGCAGTGTTCGCCTCAGTGCCACACGTTGCCAGCACAATCTCCTGCGCCCGTAGCCTCTGGGACTCCTCCAATCGGCTATCAACCTGCTGAAGGGTCGCTGACATCCCCCTCTGAATATCACGGCTGCACCCTATCATCTGCTTCAGCTCCAGTTAAAACTGGTCCAGAGGCTCAGCATCTGAGTGGGGTCCAGCAGGGTCCTGGAATCCAGCAGACCTCTGACTGCCATCTCACCTGGCATTCCTGTCTCCTCCTGATGTACACCGGCAACTGTGTGGTGCTCACCAGAATGTGCTCCAGCAGCCTAACTATTGTCCATTGACATGCGTGTATCTGCGCTGGTGGAGATTGGGGATGACAGCTGCGATGCATGAATGGTGGCATCCTCGGAGCTCTCCTCAGAGGTGTTCTCATGAGAGGTGGGGTGGGGGCGTCACCTCGGATGGGCCAGCGCCGTCGGCTGCAGGTTCTGCAGGAGAATGGTCATGTGGTCACTGGACGGGGTGGGTCAGTCTGTATGGCATTAATCACTCATGTTTGACAGTTCATCTGGGTGGAGCCAGGTGGATCCTCATTTTTGTGCCATGTGACGATCTCCACGTTGGTGACCTCTCTGTCCTTGGCCACCCCCGTAACCTCCAGGGCCCGTTCCTCAAACGTGGTGAGAATTCTTATGTCCAGCATCCCAACACCCATCCGGGCCATCTCCCGATGGTTGTGGGGCAACTTCTCCTGTGGGGACACAGAGGGGGCATTGTAAGCCATAAATGTGGTTCACCAGTGTGAGGGGGAGGGGGCCAGAAGGTGGGGGTGGTGGGTGGGGGTGTGGCGGGTGGTTGGGGGAGAGGGCTTGGGGTGCTTGATTTCCTAGTTTTATAGTCCCTCAGTGGAAATAGAAAGGAAAAGAATCACTGCCATGAACCTGGAACAAAAAGATAGAAATTCTGAAAATAAATCCAGGCTCACTAACATTTGAAAGAAAAAGTCAAGTTCACTTTTCAATTGGCTCACTTGATCATTACCCTAACCTTTAAAATATTAACTGAAGTGCTTTAAATTTCCAGTAATTTCTGTTTCCATTGCAATCCATCATTTGAATCAACACATTTTGCTTGTATACCAAAATTAATAAAAAATAATTTTGCCTGATGTTGATGTGGCTGCATTTAAAAAACAGAGCACGATCTCTCTATTTCTGTCCGTGGATTCAATCACCTTTAAATTAAATGGTAGCATATGAGTAACCTAGATCCCCTTTCACTTGTTTTGCTAAATCTCTGCAGCAGTCAATGCATTTTCAAATTTGCAAGGATATTTATGAGCAGGCGTCTATTCATTATTGATGCACTTTACTGGGTAACCATCCAGTGCTACTTTCTTATTATATGCTTTCCCCAAAGTTCTGATAAACTTTATACTTCAACATGTTGCTTATGTCCTAAGTGAAGGTGATAAGAGAATAGAACGCCCACAGCAAGTTCTAAAATAGAAACAGGTCTATTACATTTTGAAAATGTTCCTTTGAGTCTGGTTATGAAACTAATTTGAGGCTAGTGCAGATGTCATCTACAATAAATGCATTAGTTCATTCAAGCTCAGAAACTGATGAAAACTTGTCATACATGCTGATTTTTCACTCCCCAATGACCAGGGCTATCGACACTCCCTTGATGCCAGAATGATTCAACTGAATTTTCGACTAAGGCTAAACTATTCTTGTTGGAGGCCTACCTAGATTGTATTTCAAAAGTCTCTTTTACAGGAACTAGCCTCTCTCTCTCTCTCTCTTTTTAATCTAATGAAGGAAGACAAGTCATTTCAAATAATAGTGCGGACTCTAATTATCTTTGTCTACCCCAGCTTGTTAATAAAGGTGCTCATAAACTCAGATAAGAACCATACAAAAAACCTGATGCGTAACAAAAGAAAACATGGCAGAAATATGAGAAGAGGAACTAATATAGGACAAGCGGAAAAAAGGAACTTATAAAGAGAACATTGAAGAAATGTTGCAAAACAAGTGAAAAGGGATTAAAGGATTAAGGTTCTTCATATGCTCGTGTATCAAATAAGGTTACCCAATGTAATGACAGTATTATTCGCACCTAAACCGGTATGAAAAGGTTTTGGTCTTCTTCGTTTATTACACTGAGGCCAACTGAGCCTGAAAGCAATTTTTAACCCCTTTTCATCCAGAATGTGTTGAAATGTAAATGCATCTACATCAATCCAAAGTGCTCAACAGGAACATTGTCAAATAAAATTAGATGGCAAGCCACATGAGATATTAGGGCAGATGGCCAAAAGCTTCACCATATAAATAAGTTTTAAGGAGCGGCTTAAAGGAAGAAAAAAAGATCGAGACGTAGGGAGGATTAGGAAGGTAATTCAAATGCTTAGGGCACAGCCCACTGAAGGCACGGCTGACAATCAAGGATTGGAGGTGGACAGAGATCTTAAATGGTTGTCGGGCTGGAAAAACTTACCGCCATAGATGTAGTGAGGGGCAAAACCATGGAGGGATTTGAAAATAAAGATGGGAATGTTAAAAACAAAGTTTTTCTAGACATGGAGCCCATGTAGGTCAGTGAGGACAGGGTTGATGAATGAACAGCGTTTGGTTTGAGTTAGGATACAGCTGGAGGAATTTGGATGAGCTCAGATTTACGTAGTGTGAAAGCCAGGAAAGTGTTTAACCCTGATGACTGCTGGCCAGTTAAAGGGTGGGGATTGTTTCTTGCTGGGCCTCTGAGGCAAATTTGCATATTCACCCTCCCTCCATACTCTGTCCAATATACCCTCTACCCCTCCTCTCCAGCGTTCTGAGCCTAGCCCCAATGAAACCTCAGGTACACCTGAATGTCTTGGCTCTTCGCTGAATGCCAACTCTTTGGCTTACCTGCAGTGCCAAAGAGGCCACCGCCCCTGCTTGGCACAGTTGGTATGCAAAGCTGTCAGCCTCCAGTTAGCCAGCAGCTTAATGCGCTGGGACGTTCCCCTTGAGGTAGATGGAAGTCCTGCCTCATACTAATTAAAGGGCCACCACCCAGCCTATTAAAGCAGGTTGAACCTGCGAAGTGGAAGCGGGCTCACCAAGGACATATATACTGGTGTGCAGAAAGCCTGCCATCAGCATTTAATCCAGGTCCGGAGAAAACATATATGAACTGATAAAGGAATTTGTTTTAACAGCGCAAATTTTAATGCTGTCTCACCAAATTATAATTGTGTCACCTCACCTCTGGGATCTGGGATCTGGTTTGAATCTTGATCATAAAAGTGGGATCAATGTTCAATGGAAGCTTGCTGAACAGCTCCTCACCTTTTAAATGGAGCGAAAACTGAGTTTGATAATGGATCAAACCACTGCCCCCTTTTATTAGACATAGAACTTACAGTGCAGAAGTCGGCCATTCAGCCCATTAAGTCTGAACCGGCCCTTGGAAAGAGCACCCCAGTTAAGCCCACACCTCCGCCCCATACCCTGAACCCAGGAACCCCACCCAACCTCTTTGAACACTAAAGACAATTTAGCATGGACAATCCACCTAACTTGCACGTCTTTGGACTGTGGGAGGAAACTGGGGCACCCGGAGGAAACCCATGTAGACACAAGGAGAACGTGCAGACTCCGCACAGAAAGTGATCCAAGCCGGTATTTGAACCTGGGACCCGGGAGCTGTGAAGTGACAGTGCTAACCATTGTGCTACCATGCCACCCATGGACAACAGCTGTTGGTAATGTTTCTTATATCCCTTTTACGCATGCTCCAGATTCATCTTTTGCTTCTTTACACCTTACCAAATGCTTCCTGGAAATCTAACTACAGTACATCCATCAGTGCCCCTTTATGTTACTTCTCAAAGAACTCCAATAAATTGGTTAAACATGATTTCCCTTTTAGAAAACTATGTTGACACTGCCTGATGGTGAACTCCACAAAAGCTCTGATGACATCATTGCACAATACATAACATTGCACCAGCTAATGGTGTTACTCTGATACATAACACCCCTCCCTCTTGTCTCCTTTAGTGTCCCCGGCATTTTTACTTAATCAAACACTTGAAATCAGATCCAACACATTATACCATAATTAACTTTTTTGTGTTACCAGTACATATGTACATTAGAAAGACAATGGGCTGGATTCTCTGCACCCCGACGCGGAGAATTGGGACCGCCGCTGGTTCCTCGATTCTCCGGCCCCCAAAAAGCGGCGTACCCGGGAAGTATGCAGCGCCGCGTATCACCCATCTGCGGACATTGCCAGAGGCCTGCCCCGCTATTCTTCGCCCCCAATCAGCCAAAGTCCCGACTGCGTGGATCTAAACTGGTCCTGCCGTTCGGGATACTCGAGTGGCGGCTGCGGACTCAGTCCACGGCTGCCATGGTCGGGGGCGGGCCGATTAGAGGGCAAGGGGGGCCCTCATACGGGATCGGGGTACTTTTGGGCGGGCGGTCCGGGTCGGGCGCGCGGCCGATCGAGAGCATTATTTACGCGGTCCAGCTCTGTGGACTCTGCTTTTGGAATATTGTTCCCTTCTAGCTACCTGTGTCTGACCAGGGCCGGCCCAAGGCACCGGCAACTCGGGCAGTCGCCCGGGGCGCCATGTGCTAGGGGGCGCCAGAGACTCGGGTCCCGCGCATGCGCAGTTCGGCCGGTGACAACCAGCGCATGCGCGGTGGCCGCCCTCCCCCAGGACGGCCCCCTCCGCCCCCCCCTCCCGCCCCCCCCTCCGTCCGCCCCCCCTCCGTCCGCCCCCCTTGGCCCCGCCCCTTGGCCCTGCCCCGCCCCTCGGCCCCGCCCCCCCTGCCTCGGGTCCGCCCCCCCCGCCTGGGGCCCGCCCCCCCGCCTGGGGTCCGCCCCCCCGCCTTGGGCCCGCCCCCCGCCTCGGGCCCGCCCCCCCGCCTCAGGCCCGCCCCCCCAGCCTCGGGCCCGCCCCCCCCGCCTCGGGCCCGCCCCCCGCCTCGGGCCCGCCCCCCCCTCGGCCCCCCCGGCCCCGCCCCCCCCACCCCCCCGGCCCGCCCCCCCCCGAAGGGCGCCGAAGTTCAGCTTGCCCGGGGCGCCAGCAACCCTAGGGCCGGCGCTGTGTCTGACCTTGTTGCCTGATTATCTCTAATGTTGAAGGTGAATTCAAAAAGCCGAACTGTGTGAGTATTTTCCTTTTGAATATCTAGGCAGCTGGTGAGCTTTGTGTTGTAGAATGGGCAGGGCTTGTGTTTGTCATTATAAAGCTATTGACACAATCAGGAAGAGAGCTTTTATCCCTCCAAACCTTCACTGCACACTTGTGCGATTGTATGAAATGCTCATCCCAGCTGTTGTTAGCTGGATGGTAGGGAAGCAGATTTGATATGGCAAATGTCACACCCTTTTAGGTGGGTTAGGTACGTTTTGGCGCAGTCATTTGGGTTCGGCCCTTGTGGCGCTGCCGTTTTGGCGCCAGCCGTTTTGGCGCCGGCTGTTTTGGCCATAATAACATTTCTTTATTTGTAAATTAGCCTCAGTTGAGTTGGCTGCTGGTGCGGGTCTGCTGGCACAAGTGTTTCGTTCTATCACCATCTTTTTATATATTTTTTAACTAAACCAATTCGCATACCCATATGATGGCTGAGGAAGTATCAACGAAACGTGGTAAAGAAAAATTTGTTCATAACGGATTCCTTTACGTCTTTGACAAAACAAGCAAAGGTGACAGCGAAGTGAAATTTTGGCGTTGTGAGCAAAAAAACGTTGCAAAGCACGGCTCCATACTAAAGCTGCAAACGTGGTGAGGCAGCTGAACAGCCATTCACATGATGCTTCTGCTGCACAAGTAGAGGTTGCACTCGTGAAAACTAAAATAAAAAAGAGAGAATGTTTGACAGACATATCCCAAGCTAGTCTACCAGCCATTCCTAATATATCTGCTTTGAGGAGAATGAAAAGCAGAAAGCGTAATTATGTATTGAACGCCCCCACCAATCCAAGTGATTTACAACAATTGATTGTGCCAGAATGCTACAGGATATATGTCCCTCAACCAGGAGTGGAAGAAAATGTTTTACTTTGTGATAGCGGACCAGGTCACGACCGGATATTAATCTTCGGAAGACAGAGCTGGCTACAGCACTTATTGACATCTGATATGTGGTTTGCAGATGGCACATTCAGCATTGCTCCCAGCCTCTTTTCTCAGATTTATGTAATTATGGTAAAAAAACACGGAGGAGTTACTCCTACGGTTTATGCTCTTTTGCCCAACGAGCAACGCACCACATATGCGAGAATGTTCGCATTATTGAAAGAAATCGAACCCAACTTGAAACCAAGTTCAATCGTCTGTGATTATGAACGACATATTCCCTGATGTTCAAATAAAAGGATGTTTTTTTAATTTAGCTCAAAATATGCAAAAAGATCTAGCTAGTATGGGGTTCCGTAGTTTGTATAACACTGATCCAGATTTCGCGTTAAAAGCTAAAATGATTATTGCCATTGCCTTTGTACCTTTGAACAAAATTGATGAATATCTGGATGCTTTAGCGACCCAACTGCCGCAAGAACATCAAGATTTACTCAACTGGTTTGAAGATACATATGTTGGTCGTCTGAACAGACAAGGAAATGGTAGACGAACACCTTTATTTCGCCCTGAGATTTGGAACCTTTATCAGAGAACATTAAACGGGGAAGACCGCACAAACAATAATGCGGAGGCAGCCCACCGTCGATTGAAATACGAACTTGGCATGCATCATCTCACCATATGGAAACTAATTGATGGCCTGCGTAAAGTACAGAAAGGTAGAGATGCATATTATGAAAGGTTACTAGCCGGCCATGAACCGCCACAAAAACTAAAAAAGTATAGAGATGCAGATAAAAGAATACATGAAACTGTTCTTAAATTTGAAAACATGGATGCTATCGAGTACTTGAGGAGCCTTGCTCATAATTACCAAATGAACTAAACTAAATGAACTAATTTAAGGTTTTTAACTAAACAAACTAATTTAAGGTTTTTAATTTACAATAAAGATAAAAGAATACATGAAACTGTTCTTAAATTTGAAAACATGGATGCTATCGAGTACTTGAGGAGCCTTGCTCATAATTACCAAATGAACTAAACTAAATGAACTAATTTAAGGTTTTTAACTAAATGAACTAATTTAAGGTTTTTAATTTACAATAAAGTTAGTTTAAAAACTTTTTAAAGCTCATCTTTTAATTTACAGTTTTAAGCTTGCTTTTAAGCCCTTCCTTCGAATGATACTGAATCTTGCAACAATTTCCTTGCAACAATTTACTAGCCACAAAAACTAAAAATATTACTGTCGTCTGCGCCCAAACGGCCGTGCCAAATTGGCTGCGCCCAATTGTCCCATGGCACCCAAACGGCTGCGTCCAAACGGCCGCGCCAAAACGGCCGCGCCCAATTGTCCCATACAGCTTTTAGGTAGCCCTCAAATTCAGCTGATGCGAACTGAGTACCATGATCATTCACTAGTTGTTCAAGTTTCCCAAATCTCGCAAATATCTCATTAAGCCTTTCTATGGTCTGTTCCGTAGTTGGTGATTTCATGATGGCAACATCCGGCCACTTTGAATGCCCATCAACCATGACCAAAAACATGTGTCCTTCATCTGGTCCCGCATAACCGACATGGATTTTTTGACATTACCTGGTGGGCCACTCCCATGGATGCAAAAACTGTAGTGCATGTACATTTCTCAATGCAGCTTCTCCTCTATTTGGGCATCGAATCCAGGCCACCAAAAGTAGCTTCTCACCAACTCCTTCATTCTAACTACAAAGAGATGGCTCTCGTGCAGTTGTTCCAGGATTCTACTTCGTAGAGAAGGCGGAATGATCACCCTAAAACCCCACAACAATACTCCATTGTGTAATATCGACTCAAGGTGCCTGGTAAGATAGGGGGCAGGATTCTCTGATCCTGAGGCGAAGTGTTGATGCCGTTGTAAACGTCGTCGCGTTTCTCGACGGCATCAACATGGTCTCAGGATCAGCAATACTGGCCCCTACAGGGGGCCAGCATGGCACTGGAGCGACCAATGCCACTCCAGCTGCCAATTCCGGTGTCAGATGGGCACATGCGCGGTGGGACCGGCGCGATTTCCGCGCATGCACGGTGTCTCCCTTCTCCGCACCAGTCCCAACGCAACATGGTGTAGGGCTGTACAGGGGCCGGCGCGGAATAAAGGAGGCCCCCAGCCCGAGAGGCCGGCCCGCCGATTGGTGGGCTCTGATCACGGGCTAGGCTACAGCGGATGCCCCCCGCCTTGGCCCCCATAGGCCACCCCCAGACCCTTCCATGCCGAGGTCCTGCCGGCTAAGACCAGGTTAGAAAGGCGCCGGCGGGACTCGGGTTTTTCGGTACGGCCGCTTGGCCCATCTCGGGTGGAGAATCGCTGAGGGGGTCCCCATAGAGTGGCCCCCAGCCAGCACCGCACTGACCATGCTGATGCCAATGGTGCCGATTCTCCACTTTGAGGAGAATCGGGTCCCGGCGTCGGGGCGCGATTTGTGCCAGTCGAGGAGATTCTCCAATCTGGCCAGGGTTTGAGGTCTAGATTCTTACTGTGCGCTTGTGTGAAAATGCCTTTTATAATAATAATTTTTCCTCTCACAAATAGGCTTACATTAACACTGCAAAGAAGTTACCATAAAAAGCTCCCAGTTGCCACATTCCGGCGCCTGTTCAGTCACATGGAGGGAGAATTTAGAATGTATTACTCATCCAACACCTTCCCCATCACGGATCTGTTTGGATAAAGATGTTACCAGAATATTTTCCACATGAGGCAGATAGAATATGTTGTTGAAGTGTTCATCAGATTCGTGCTTATCTTTTAGATTTTGTTGACCTTGCAGCGGCAGTCTAGGCTGTTCTGACCTATAATAATCGATTACATAATCGTGTGCTGACAGGATTAATCCTCAATGTTAATCACTTAGCAGCAAGTGTAGGGATCCCCATGTATAGCCCAAAAATTGTTGTTGAGGGATGATGGTCAGTCAATAGAATAAATTGAGGGACAAATAAATCATGGTGGAACCTTCGAATAACAGAAATAACGCTGAGAGATTCTTTCTCAAGTTGAGCACAGTTGGACTCAGCGCTAGTCAACGTCCTGGGAACAAATGCTATTGGGCACTCTTCATCTAAAGGCATTATGTGCAAAACAATTTCTCCAACCCCATAGGGTGATGCGTCGCAAGCACATTGCAGCTTCAGCTTTGGTTTATAATGGACTAATAACTCCATTCCAACATTAATACCCCCCTTCAGGTTTTACTATGCTGGAAAGTATAAAATATGGGGCGGGATTCTCCCGTACCCGGCAGGGTGGGGGGGTCCTGGCAGGACGGAGTGGCGTGAACCACTCCGGCATCGGCCCGCCCAAAAGGTACAGAATCCTCCACACCCTCAGGGGCTAGGCCGGCGCCGCAGTGGTTTGCGCCCCGCCGGCTGGCGTGAAAGGGCTTTGGCGCCGTGTCAGCCGGGGCCGAAGGGACTCCGCCGGCTGGCACGAGTCCACGCATGCGCGGGTGTGCCAGCTGCTGCTGACGTCATCCACGTGCATGTGCACGGCGGGGGGGGGGGGGGTTTACCTATGCGTTGGCCATCGCGGAAGCTGAAGCTGACACGGCCAATGCGTAGGAAAAGAGTGCCCCCACGGCACAGGCCCGCCCGCGGGTCAGTGGGCCCCAATCGCGGTCCAGGCTACAGTGGGGGCATCCCTTGAGGCCAGATCATCCCCCCCCCCCCCCAGGACACCAGAGCCTCCCCGCGCCGCCAGGTCCCGCCGGTAAAAGACCTAGTCTAATCTACGCCGGAGGGACTGGCAAAGAACCAGCGGGACTTCGGCCCATCGCGGGCCCGAGAATCACCGGGGGGCTGCTGCGAGCGACCACTGACCGGCGCAGTGCGATTCCCGCCTCCGCCGAATCTCCGGTGCCGGAGAATTCGGCGGCCAGTGGGGACGGAATTCACGCTGCCCCCTGGCGATTCTCCAACCCGGCGGGGGGTTGGAGAATCCCGCCCCAGATTTGTTGCCAGAAAATTCTCAGCTCTGAAGTGTTGGCTAGTGTAGACTTGAGAGATGAACAGACACTTCCAACACTGACGAAGGTTCAACTCAATTTTATTACCTACTTCTTTTTTTTTTTAAATTTAGATTAGCCAATTATTTTTTTCCAATTAAGGGGCAATTTAGCGTGGCCAATCCACCTACTTTGCACATTTTTGGGTTGTGGGGGCGAAACCCACGCAGACACGGGGAGAACGTGCAAACTCCACACGGACAGTGTATTACCTACTTCTAACTAACACACGATGACTGTGGATCTAAATGATGCTAACTTAAACTAGAGACCTAAGACTAAAATGTTCATACCAGTTAATTATGACATATTAAGAAAGACGGCAATGTATAAAATGCAGGTGTTGAAGTGTGAAATAGTGACCTAAAAACTGGAGCAGGCACAGAAAGGAGTTGCACTGATTGAGAGTTAAGCACAAACAGAAGGTTTATGTATTGTTAGAGCAGATATAACTATAACTATAAAACTGTAAAACTCAACTTCAAATGTAACTGCGTTATCCTAAAATGTATTAACGATTCATGATAATTCTTTTGCTTCCTTAACTGCACGTGCAATAAATTTTAACTACAAATAGAATAGCCATAAATGTTACAAAAAAATCAGATTGAGAAGTAATAACACTTACAAGTCACAACATGATAAAATTGTGATTGTAAATTACCCTTGATTCAGAGAAAATAAAAGTTCATCGCAAATACAATACAGTGGATTACATCAAAGATCATTTTAGCAAGTGCCGCGTCCTGTTTAATTCCCACTTTTCTCAGTATCCTAAGTCATGTCCATAAAGCTTCACAGAAAAGGTGATAATGGAAATCATGTGGATAAGATTGCTTTTTTAACCCCTAGGGTACTCCATTGTATTTGTAGTTTTCACAAATGCACTTGTCTTTTCTCTTCATGTAATGTAATGTAGTGATGTAATGTGATGTAATGTGGGATCTTAAAATAAAATTGGAGAAGTCCGCAAATGTGTTCAATGATTCTTAACTAATTTAGAAAAAGGATATTGAATGCTGAATGGTGAAGGATCACAATCTATAAGCATGCCTTAATCACAAGTCGAATAAGCTTTCAAGTCACTAAAATGTTAAATAAGTGTGAAATCATGGGTAGGGTTCTCCGGTCCCCCAGCCACGTGTTTCTCATGCCTTTCGCAGACGGAGGGATTCTCTCTTCCCATCGCTTGTCAATGGGATTTCCCATTGTAGCCACCCCACACTGCCAGGAAACCTGAGGGTGGGGAAAAAAGAAATTCTAAGGGCTGGGGAATTCCAGCCCATATCTACTGCAGTATGGGAATGTGCTCATACAATAAGTACATAGCATATTGTTTCATTTATCATTTTAATTTTGCAGTGAAGTACATTCAGTTTATTCATTATAGTCGTTTAAGTTTGTTGCCAACTTTATTGAGCCATTCTGGTTGACCCATTTGTATTCAATTAATCACCGGATTCCCTAAGCCCATGTGATTTTCCAGTCCAGTCCTCTGGCCCGGGATTCATGTGGACGTGGATTGGTGCAGGTATTTCCCAGCATGGACCTTACGCCATGGAACTCGCGCTGGGCCAAAGGGGTAAATCTTTAACCGAGTGGCCCCCAAAGTCCATATTAGGGCCACATCCCACAATGCAAATCCTGCCCACGCTACCCCTACCAGACCCCCCCACCGCCAGCCCTTCCACCAGAGACCCCCATAAGAGAGACTCACACCAGAGACCCCCATTACAGAGATCCCCACAAGAGAGACCCTCCAGAAACCCTCTATTACAGTGACCCCCACCAGAAACCCCCTTAAAAGAGACCAGCACCACAGCACCCCCCCCCCCCCCCACGAGACCCTCGCAAGAAACCCCCACTGCAGACTTCCACCAGAGACCTCCATAAGAGAAACACACACCAGAGACCCCCATTTCAGAGATCCCCATGGGAAACCCCCCATAAGAGAGCCCCCTACCAGATCCCCCCATATGAGAGACCCTCACCAGAAACCCTCATCAAAGAGACCCCCACCAGAGAGCCCCCATAAGAGAGACCCCTGCCTGTCGGCCCCGCATTAAAGAGACCCCTGTCAGGAATCCCCCATTACAGAGACCCCTGCCTGGAATTCTCCCATTACACAGACCCCTGCCTGTAAGCCCCACATTAAAGAGACCCTTGCCTGAAGGAACCCATTACAGGGATCCCTGTCTGAATTCCCCCCATTACAGAGACCCCAGCCTGGAATCCCCTCATTACTGAGAACCCTGCCTGGAATCCCCCCATTACTGAGACACCCGCCTGGAATCTTCCCATTACAGAGACTTGTGCCTGGAATTCCCCCATTACAGAGACTCTGGCCTGGAAGCCCCACATTACAGAGACTGTTGCCCAGAAGCCCCACATTGAGACCTCTGCCTAGAAGCCCCCCATTACAGAGATCCCTGCCTGGAAGCCCTTCATTACAGAGATCCCTGCCTGGAAACCCCCATTACAGAGACCCCCACCTGGAATCCCCCATTACAGAGACCCTGTCTTGAAGCTCCCCATTACACAGACCCCTCCCCCCCCCCCATTACAAAGACCCCTGCCTGGAATCCCCCAATTACAGAGGCCCCAACTTGGAATCCCCCCATCAGAGAGTCCCCTGCCTTGAAGCCCCGCATTACAGAGACCCCTGCCTAGGAGCTCCCCATTACAGAGATCCCTACCTGGAAGTCCACATAACAGAGACCCCAAGCCTGGAATCTCCCATTCCAGAGACCCCTGCCTAGAAGCTGGACTGCAGTCCAGACAGGAGTTGGAATTCTCCGGTCATTACGATTCACTTTTCCTGCCAGCTGTGCATACACGCCTTCAGGTTTCACAGCAGCATAGGTTGGTTATAATGGGAAATTCCATTGACAAGGGGTGGATAGATAGAATTCTGCCGGCAGCAAAGCTCAGGCGGTCGAGAAAGTCTCAACTGGGGGAACCGGAGAATCTCACCCAGAGACAGTGAACAAAATCACTGCTTTAAAACTCACCAGTGCAACACACCTGCCGGCTCAGGCAGAGGAAGCAGCACCTATCAATTCCTAGATGGGTTTAAACTACCTCAAATCTTTGATCAGCAATGCATTCATTTATATGAATGTGAAATTGATATGAATGTAAGCTCCCAGCGTGATCGCAAATCAGTGGTGATTCATCTCCGGCAGGAGAACATAGGGTGTGATTCAGCAACCGTGTTTCGCCCGGCATGGATCCGGGAGCACCAGATGAATAACGGGAGATGGCAAAATCGAGATTTGCGCCAGACACAAACCATTTTGCGATTCACCAGGCTCGCTCCTGATGGTGAATTCTGGATCTCACCCAAAAATGGCGAGAATATTATTGACCCTAATTTGCAATCATTCCAATCTCATTAACGAGACTGAAGTCGAGTACAGGGCCTGCTGGGAAAATAACACGAGCGCTGTTTAGTATTCATTTTCAAAAACACGAAGCTGGCACAATGGCTACTGAGAGGAAGTGAGTAGCGCTTTCTATTTACCTGCATGCAGCTCAAGGGCACCGGAGCTGCTGTGCCAATCCACCACTGAGAACATTCTTGCAGCCAAAGGGTAAGTGTGTGGATGAGTGGCGGGAAGCTGAGCACGGCCTCTCTAATGTTGCCTGCAGAGGTCTGGCATCTAGGGTGTTACTGATCTGGCAGGACCAGAAGTAGCCACTGCCAGCCAACAGTGGGCTGCCTTCCACCGCTGAGGAACACGCAGTGGGGAAAACAGAGAATCTCGGCCATTGTTTCAGATTTGATTTCTAGTTCTTATGTGCTGCTCGTCTTCAAAGTTAACTATTCAAGTATTCTCAAAAAGTGCATGTGTTCTATTTAATACCGTGTGCAAATAATACTCATAAAAGGACGCGTCTTTGTAATGTTAACTTTCATGGCCCTTTGATATTCCAAAGCATTCTACAGCCAATTAAATGCTACTTGAAGCCTGGTCGCTGTTTTAATGTAAGGACAGTAAGAAGTCTTACAACACCAGGTTAAAGTCCAACAGGTTTGTTTCAAACACGAGCTTTCGGAGCGCAGCTCCTTCCTCAGGTGAATGGCGAGGTATGTTCCAGAAACAGTATAGACAAAGTCAGAGATGCTGGACAATGCTTGGAATGCGAGCATTTGCAGGTAATCAAATCATTACAGATCCAGAGAGAGGGATAATCACAGGTTAAAGAGGTGTGAATTGTCTCAAGCCAGAACAGTTGGTGGAATTTTGCAAGTGCAGGCCAGATGGTGGGGGGTGGATTACTCATGCGTGCGGAAGTTAGCTATAAGTTTTTGCAGACACTGCGACAACGAATGAACGGGCATCATGCGACAATCACCAGGCAGGAATGTTCCCTTCCAGTTGGGGAACACTTCAGCAGTCAAGGGCATTCAGCCTCTGATCTCCGGGTAAGTGTTCTCCAAGGCTGTCTTCAGGACACGCGACAACACAGAATTGCCGAGCAAAAACTTATAGCTAAGTTCCGCACGCATGAGTGCGGCCTCAACAGGGATCTTGGATTCGTGTCGCATTGCATTCACCCCCCACCATCTGGCCTGGCCTTGCAAAATCCCACCAACTGTTCTGGCTTGAGACAATTCACACTCTTTAACCTGTGATTATCCCTCTCCCTGGATCTGTAATGATTTGATTACCTGCAAATGCTCGCATTCCAAGCATTGTCCAGCATCTCTGACTTTGTCTATATAAATGTTTCTGGAACATACCTCGCCATTCACCTGAGGAAGGAGCTGCGCTCTGAAAGCTCGTGTTTGAAACAAACCTGTTGGACTTTAACCTGGTGTTGTAAGACTTCTTACTGTGCTCACCCCAGTCCAACGCCGGCATCTCCACATTAATGTAAGGAGATGTGGTATTTGAATCCACGCAGCTTTGGGATACTTGGCCAGATCATCAATTTTCTCTTTAGTCACTTTGGTTGAAGGATAAAATTTGCCGAAATCCAGGAATACTTTCTTGCTCTTCTTTGAATAGTGCCATGGATTTCTTACAGGGAGGGCAGACAGAGTCTCAGTTTAACATCGCATCCGAAGACAGCACCTCCAAATGTAATGTATTCCCTTGTTGCTGCATTGGAGCTTTAGTAGAAACAAGAATAAACCTTTCAGACACTTGAACCTATTTCATCAATTGATTTAGGTCATGGCTGATTTGTACCCCAGCTCCATTTATTCGTCTTAGCTTCATATCCCCTAAGCTTTGGAGTGGAGATTTAATGGACAACCTTCAGAAGCAAGATGATTTCTATTAAGTCAAAGATGAAGCTTCAAAACTGAAAATAAAGCAAAGTATATCTATTGAACAAGAGATCATCAACTGTTATATTTTATTTTGGCTCTGAAATTGTCTGTTAAACGTACAAGACCCTGATCAACAAGTTTCATTAAGGTTACAAGGGCCAATGGAGGGAGGTGGAGTGGTGTCAGCAAGAATAGCACTCTAAGGGCCAAGATATGGGGCTGGTTTAGCACAGTGGGCTAAACAACTGGCTTGTAAAGCAGAACAAAGAAGCAGCAAGGGTTTAATTCCCAACCGGCCTCCCCGAACAGGTGCCAGAATGTGGCGACTCGGGGCTTTTCACAGTAACTTTATTGAAATCTACCTGTGACAATAAACGATTATTATTTTGAGTGGGAAGAACATAGAACAGTACAGCACAGAACAGGCCCTTCGGCCCTCGATGTTGTGCCGAGCCATGATCACCCTACTCAAACCCACGTATCCACCCTATACCCATAACCCAACAACCCCCCCCCCCCCCCCTAACCTTACTTTTTAGGACACTACGGGCAATTTAGCATGGCCAATCCACCTAACCCGCACATCTTTGGACTGTGGGAGGAAACCGGAGCACCCGGAGGAAACCCACGCACACACGGGGAGGACGTGCAGACTCCGCACAGACAGTGACCCAGCCGGGAATCGAACCTGGGACCATGGAACTGTAAATCACTAGCTAATGCAATATTTTGCTCTGTGGAATTGAATGGAAGATTTGAATTTCAAAGGCTATGAAGGAATTTCAAGCACTTTGAAGTGTACTGGGCATTCAAGGAAGCCGCTAACACTTGTAACAGCTATTGCTTTGAGCATTTTTGTCTGAGGCAGGAGATGTTCGGAATGGATAAATGGAAATGCAGTGATTTTTCAACCTAATGCCAGGTCTGTTCTTCAGATTTCAGGCAGTGGTCTCTGGTCAGAGGATCTGATGGGGGGTTTCTACTGGGTTTCTCTGTTGGGGGTATCTGTTGGGGGCCTCTGATGGGGAGTCAGATGGGGTAGCTCGGGGAGAGGGAACGGCCGGGTGGGGTGACAGGATTTGCATAGTGCGGGGGAGGGGGACTGCTGATGCACTTTAGGGGGCACCACCATTACACATTGACCACCCCCTTTGACCCACCAAACAGTTCACCATGTCAGGGCCATGCTTGAAAATACCTGCACCAATCCACACTTGCATGAATCCAGCTGAGAGGCCGGGAGAATCATGGAGGCCTGGAGAATCGGGTTTCTATCCCGTTAATCAGATGCAAATAGGTGCAAATGACCCATTAATGTCCTCCTCCAGGTTAGCCAATCAACAAACAGGACAGAACACAACCAATCACCAGACAGAATATTAGAGGGGGGCTTCCTATTATAAAACACACGAGACATCAGCACTCCACCTCTTTCCACTGGTGACAACTGTAGTGACAGTCAAGGTGTATATATCAGTCAGCACCTGCTACACATGGATCACAGCTAGTCAGGTCTAGTTAGTTAGAATTAATACACTAAGAGTAGTAGAGTATCAACCCACAGCCAGCTGTGTGCATTGTTACAAAAGTTCAATAAATCGTATTGAACCAACGCCTAAGTTTGGTGTATGCTTTACCGTCCAACTGCATCCTGTTGCAGTCCGTGTTACCCCAGGGTTGAATAATACGACACTCCACACAATCCTCTCTCATTACATTTTTCCACCCATTACTCTATCCTTCCATTCCATTCCTCCTTCATGGATGCATTAAAACTCCTCTTAAATATGCCAACAGCTTCAGCCATTCCAAGTGACAGCAAGTTCCACATTATATGAACAATTAACTCTGCTAATTGGTGAAGAATATTAGAATAATATGATGAATTGTAAACATTCTCCACAATTACACTCCTAAATAGAAATATGTGCTACCTTTAAATCTCCCTCCTTTGTTGACCAACAGAACACCTCTCCAAGTCTTTGCAGAAAAACTCGGAAAGCAGCAATAAAAGGTTTGCTTCATGCAGTGCATTAGAACAATATGCTTTCACCTATGTTATTGGATTTGAATCTATCCCAGGGTAAAAGGATCGTAGCTTCTTCTTTCCAATGGTCTTATGTGAAATGAGATTGATAGCTTCAATCTAATTCTAATTGTGAATAAACTGTCTATAATTCTGTTACGATCCCTTTGAGGGCCAAACACTGTGCTCTATATGATTCCCCCCCTTACATAGCTGAGGATGAACTCCTGCCACAATTGGGGGTGGAGTGTCCCCGTAACAAGGGGGAACTTCTCAGTGTAAAACCCCTGACCATGATGCAGGTCAGGCAGGGTGGCCCTTCGGGGGAGAGGTTGTAGTTTCGTAAATTGTGTAGATCGTAATAAACCTTTTGTTCCTTTCTTCTCTACCGTACGTTCCTGTTGTCTCTTCTGTCGGATTCTACAAATTCAATTCAATTTGTAATTTGGCATTTAATGAAGGTCATAAATGTCAACTGGGGTGCCAATTAAGTGGGCTGCTTTGTCCTCGATGGTACTGAGCTTCTTGAGAGTTGTTAGAGCTCCACTCATGAACTCTTCAAGCATGAACCAGGTCAAATACAAAAGATTGAGAGAGGAAGTAAAGGAAAAAATAAGGTTGGCAAAGAAAGAACGTAAGAATAGAATGACAGCCAACATAAAAGTTTCAACACAAAATTTTCTACTGGCATGTAAATAGCAAGTGGTGGAGTCGATCCTGTTCTGGACAAAAAGGGTGATAAATGCTTAGAAGTGCAGGGTAAGGCTATAAAACGTATTGAGTACATCGTACCAGTGTTAACTAGCGAGAAGAATCTGACAAATTATTAGTAGAAGCAGAAATGGTGGAGGTGATAAATGGAGTGAAAAGTGAATGGCAAGAGCTTTTGGAAGGGTTGACTATTCCTAGAGTGGACAAGCCACCTGGTCCTGTGACTTACAGGTTGTAAAATGATTTGGGGGTGAAAGTAGTGGTCGGAGAGTGGAATAGGCCATAATATTCCAATTTTCCATAGATATGGGGGAGGTGTTAGATAATTAGAGAGTTGAAAATATGATACCTTATATATGAAAGGATGGAAGGCCAGTTTGAGCAATTACAGGCCAGTCAGTTTTTAAAAAATTTAGATTACCCAATTCATTTTTTCCAATTAAGGGGCAATTTAGCGTGGCCAATCCACCTACCCTGCACATTGTTGGGTTGTGGGGGAAAAACCCATGCAAACACGGGGAGAATGTGCAAACTCCACACGGACAGTGACCCAGAGCCGGGATCGAATCTGGGACCTCGGCGCTGTGAGGCGGCAGTGCTAACCACTGCGTCACCTTGCTGCCAACCAAGGCTGGTCAGTTTATCAACTGTTAGTATGAAAGGTTTTAGAAACAATAAACAGGGGTTAATCTATATGATGGACAACTTAAAATATTAATCGCATCAGTAAGGCAAATAATTAAAGAATAAACACGGCCAGATAATTTGAATCATAGCCAGAAAGCCAGTCACCATAAATATCAAGTCCTTGGGTTACCTTGCTGTTGGAGGCGTGCATGCAGCTGATTTTCCAGGCACTCAAGCAGATAGTGCACAAGGCCCCTAAATTTGATAAAAACTTATTTCTCGAACATGTTTTCCTGAGACGCAAGACAAAATGATAGATTTCATAGTCCCTGCTGAGATTTTTACTGAAACAGACATATGGATAGGTGACACTTTAGTCAGCCATCTTTGGACATAGGTTCTGACCTTTACCTGAATTCCAAATTTGGGACAAAGACACTAAAAATCCATATGAAATTCTATTGGATTGTAAGTATAATTATATTTCATTAATATTTGTTTGCATGTCAAAACTGTTTATTGTGGTGAGTTGAATATTGTATTGTTACCTTGAGCATTTTAAAACATCTTAAGCATGGTATGAATAACTTTAGTTGCAATATCTGCTATCAAAGAATCTTCATTTGTGAGCTGTAATCTATAATTAGTTTTAGTAATAAACATTTATTAAATAAGTAAAAAAATGTGTTGTGGTCTCATATCTATATGCTCATAAGCCCGCATATATAATAATTATATCCAAATTCTAAGTTATGATTTTAAGAGCTGGGAGAGCAGATCAAAAGGCAATTCAGTATCCCTTTTGCAAGACAAAGAATGCAAGGAATCCTGTTATCGGGCTGCCATTTGTGTGGGCAGCCGATAGCGAGGTTCAGCAGCCAGCCCTCTCCCCCCCACCCCACCAGCATCACAGAGCAACCCCTTCCACATCGTGGACCAGCCGCCCCACTGCAAGTCAGAGTTAAGTGCTAAAGTTTTCCAGCTCAGCACTTCAAAATCACTCAAGCGTGAAGGTGCATGATTGGAATGCACTTAACTCTCTTTCATGTTGTTAATGTTTGTAAACATTGTGGGTACAGCACTTAGAGTTACTCATCCATGAAGAAGATGAATGGAGCAAGGTTCACAGCTCTTTTGTGGAAGTTGTCAATCACAGCCATTACCAGAAATGAATGAATGGCTTGCAGCTAAAGGATCTGAGGGGTTTAAACACAGGTCACAGCTGTTCCCTTTCCAGAATGGGCACATGTTGTTTCCAGGTGAGTGTTACAAATTATTATTTTTTCACTGTCCCTGTATGGGCTGTTCTCTAGCTTCCAGACAGGGGTCTCTTTTCTGGGTGGGGTCTGTGGGGCTGTCTCTTTAGTTTGGGGGTCCCTGTGTGGAATCTCTCTATTTATGAGGTTTCTGTGGGTGTCCCTATACAGGAGGGCGCAACTGGGGGTTCCCTGTGGGTGGCATCCCTATTTAGGGCACCCCTGGCGGGTTTCCCTATTTAGGGGTTCTGGTAGGGAAGGGCTGGGGGCAGAGCGTGACCTCGGATTGACATTTGGGGTAACTTGCTTTCCCCCTTGGCCCAATCACGAGGGCCAACATGTCAGGTTCACATTTGGTGATACCTGCAGTAATCCCTTCCAATGTGATTCCTGGTCCAGAGGACTGAAGAATCATGGGAGCCCGCAGAATCTGGTGCCGGGCCTGCTACGCATCCTCCCTCTGGTACGTGGGCGCAGACCCCGATCCTACTGCCAGCATAGTGGTCAGTTCAGCACCTGGCGCAAGCCTCAATTTCAGCTAAACGCCTAATTCTCTGCCCGATTGTAATCTGCGATGCTGGCGTTATGGGATGGAGAATCTAGCCAGAGGTTTAGGAACTTGAATTGTTACTTTGGAGCAATGGAAATTGAGGGGGATTTGATAAATGTGCACAACATTATGACAGGTTTATATAAAGTAGACAAGGAAAGCCTATTCACATTAATTGATGGTGCAAGTCTCGGAGACAGATCTAAGTAAACAGTACAGAGGAAATGTTATGAAGAACATTTCCAAGCAGCCACTGATAACGACCTGGAGACGACTGCCCATGTGGGAGGTGGAAGTGGAGACAATTAATTATTTCAAAAGCAAATTCGATAGGCACTTGAAGAAAACAAACTTGCAGGGCAATGAGGATAGACCAGGGGAATGTGACTAACTGGGTTGCCCTGGAATAAGGTGGCTTGGAATTTATGGGTTGAATAATCACATCCTGTGCCATAAATGATTCTATGCACTATAACTGGTTTAGTTATAGGTTCCAAACCAGCCTTATTCTCCGCCACTGATGTAAATGGTCTGATTGGCCAGGAAGTGTGTTCAGAGCCCAATTGGTAGTACTGAACGTTGCCCAAAGGTGGGACACAGTTACTCTGCTTCTTCTTGGGCAGCCCCTCGGGATCCAGTCTTTCACACCAGCACTAAAGAATTTGCACTAGTATGGTGGGAAAGGCCTGACACCAGGAACATGATTGAATGTACCAGCAGATTCTGCTGGGGGAATTGTATGCTTTTTGACATCAGTATGTTTTTTTATGACTTTTTTTTAAACTGGGCCTTTAAACTGCGCCTCTGCCACATGATATCCCGCCGACAGGGGCTGGTTTAGCACAGTGGGCTAAACAACTAGCTTGTAATGCAAGGCCAGCAGCGCGGGTTTAATTCCCGTACCGGCCTCCCTGAACAGGCGCCAGAATGGGGCGACTAGGGGCTTTTCACAGTAACTTCATTGAAGCCTACCTGTGACACTAAGCAATTATTATTATAGTGCCAAATTGGGCATGGAGCTTACCTTTTGCTCCTATAATTTGCAATGAATGCTTGATTGAACAAGCTGATAAGGCTGGGACCGCGGACCACTCAGTTTCTGTTTTACCACGCTCACCTTACCGAGTAAGTAACGTCCTGCCATTAATTGCCAACTTAAAGGCCTGAATTAGTGTCGGGGTGGGAAGGCCATCCATGAGCCTTCCGGCCTCAGACGTAAACAGGACAGAGGCTAGAAGGCAGCAGAATCCATAGCCTGCACTCTCTTGCTCGATTAAATGCACCCCAACCTCCAAACTTTACTGCCACAAATATAAAATACAATATACCACAATTTCTATATTCATCACAATTGGAACAAATAAATGCAAGCTACAAAAAGTGAATTCTTTAGTAATGCAGACTCAATGGTTCGAATGGCCTCCTTCTGTACTGTAGGGATTCTATGATTCAATGATCATTAAGTATGTGGAAGGAATGAATGGTAATGGGAAAATGTACAGAAATGAAATAGATTACAAAATAAATAACATAAATTGGTATAGGGAGAGAATGTTTAAAATGAACTTCAAATGAAGAGGCTATGTAAATTTGTAAAGGGTTGGAGGGAAGGGGGCAGTGGAGTATAAAGTTGAGCAAAAACACTGAAAAAATTTGCAGGCTGGGATAGAAAATTGGACCATAATGGAAAGATAATTTTTTTTATTGTTGGAATTGGACAACAAATAAATATAAAAATCATGGTACACAGTAAAAACAAACCATCAATTTTCAAAAAAGAACCTTGGCAAACATCTTTAAAACCTGGCCTAAAGAGGAAACAGAATTGATTTTTATATTGGAACTGCAGCTACTGGGTAGGAACAGGAAGGGGGAAATAGGCAGCTTGGTAGTGATTACAGCTGATGGCTAATTTGTTGATGCTCTCATTTTCGAAACACCACAAGCAAAAGAGTGGGACAGGTTTGCTCGAGAGAAGAGAATTCTTATTCATTGCAGCTTGGAAAATAAAACAAAAATCTTTGGAGATAAGTAAAATAACTTAAAGCGCAGCTAGTCTTTCAACAGCTGCTCCATTAAAAGAACAAATAACAAAGAACCTAAGAGAAAACCTAAAATTTCAACAACGGTGGAGACAGAAGGAAGGTGCTCAAATTGCCACCATTTCAAAATTTATACAGTTGCATTAGCGGTATCACATTTAAAAACAAGGAAAAAAACGTAACGTTTTGCATCAAATTTATAAAAGAAACAATGGAACTCTTGGAGTGAAATTAATTGCAGCAAGAGGTAGTTTAGGAAAAGCAAAATACTGCAGATGTTGGAAATACTCAGCGGGTCAGGCAATGTCTGTTAGGAGAAAGACGGAGGGTGGGATTTTCTGTCCCCGCAGCGTGTTTTGTAATGGAGAAGTCGGCTCGCCATTGGGCGTCAGTGGGTTCTTCCAGTCCCGCCACTGGCAACGGAGTTTTCTGTTGTTCACAACCTCCACCGCTGTGGAACCCATAACAGCGGGTTGCTGTCGGCGCTACCAGATTATCCCGCCGGCGGGAACAGCCGGAAAATCTTGCCCAGTGTTAATATTTCAGGTCAATGGCCTAGGTTAGTCCTAATCTGATGACTGATCTGCTGAATATTTTCAGCTTTTTTCCTTTTTATTTCAGAGATAGTTTGGTGTTGCTTTGTAGATAATGAGAGAAAAAGAACAGTACAGTGCCTATTTTGTATGCTTGTGTGGGGTGGATGGGAATGTGGAACTCATAACACAAACAGAGCAGCCGTGATCTTATTGAACAGCGAAGCAGGCTTGAGGGGCTGAATGGTCCACTTCTGCTCCTATTCCATACGGTTGTCGGTTCATATGACATCGAATAGCATAAATAGTAAGTACACCATCACACAAAGTGGTTATTTGTGCAAATTCAATTTGAAGTGATGTCGTGGACATTTTCAATGTTAAAAGTGACTGAAGCTGATGATTTCAGGAAGTGTACTCTTGTGGATAGGAGACCCACTTACACAAATTGTTTATGATAGTACAATTTATTCTATGGTGATTTAACATGAGTTGAAACACTTACCAGAAAGAAACATATTGAAGGCAAAATCTGACTTGCACAAAAATATGTTGATTGAAAGGAATTATGTATTTTTTATACTGGAATCTATTAATCAGATGCTGATTAATTACTGAAGAAAAACAGCTAAAGATGAAAGAAAAATTGCATTTCGTTAAGTTCAGAGCCTATGCAACATAGGGGAAAAATAAGTTGGAGAAAAACCCATTTATGCAAATACAGTTTTTTTTAAAATGAAAATCCTATTGTCAGTACATGTTTTTAAAGACTTAAGGTATATTTGCAATGAAAATTATCCCTCCACTACCATATAATTTACATACCACTCAACAGCTATATTGAAATCTCCAAGGTTCGTTAAAGCACCAGGGGAAGAATATCAACAATGAGACCATTGATATTTGAAAAGGAGAGAATATATTTTTAGAACAAAATCCTTCTGGGTCTAATCCCAGGGTAAACACCACTAACTCTGATCTCCTTGGGCATTCCTAACTAACAAAGTATTGTGTTCAATGCATAACATAGCAAATGCTTTGTTCAGAATGAGGTGACATTTTCTTTGATCTTTTTAAGATGGACAATCGTCTGCTCTGTCATAGATGGGAGAAGATTGAACACATTTGTACATTTCTTTCTTATATTCCAGTGTTTTATTTGAAGTTATCCAAGATTATAAAGAATTAATGGGTGATATAAAATGTGGAAGTATTGTAAACTATGTGGAGGATAGTGCAGAACCTCAAAGGGACATAGTCAAGTTGGTGGATTGGGCGGACAGGTGGCAGATGAAGTTCAATGCGGAGAAATGTGAAGTGATCTATTTTAGTCAAAAGAACATGGAGAGGTAATACAAAATAAAGGGCACAATTCTAAAGTAGGTGCAGTGGTACCTAGATGTATATGTGCATAACTCATTAAATTTGGCAAGGTGAGTTGAGAAAGGGATTCATACAGCATACAGTATCCTAGACAGCATTAATAGGAGCATAGAGTAGAAGAGCAAGGAGGTTATGTTGAACTTGTACAGGACACACGTTCAACCTCAGCTAGAGTAGTGCATGCAGTTCTGGACACTGCAGTTCAGGGAGGATGTGAAGGCATTGGAGTGAATGCAAAACAGATTCATGAAATTAGTTCCAGGGGTGAGGAACATTAGTTGTGAAGGTAGATTGATAAGCTAAGAGTGTCTCTCTTGGAGAAAAGAAGGATGAGATAGGATACGGCGGAGGTGTTCAGAATCATGTGCAGTCTAGAAACGGTACATAAGAACATAAGAACTAGGAGCAGGAGTAGACCATCTGTCCCCTCAAGCCTGCTCTGTCACTCAATAAGATTATGGCTGATCCTTTTGTGGACTCAGCTCCACTTACCCGCCCGCTCACCATAACCCTTAATGTGTTTACTGTTCAAAAATCTATCTGTCTTTGTCTTAAAAGCATCCAACAAGGTAGCTGTCAACTGCTTCACTGGGCAGGGAATTCCACAAATTTACAACCCTTTGAGTGAAGAAGTTCCTCTTCCTCCTCAACTCAGTCCTAAATCTGCTCCGCATTATTTTGAGGCTATGCCCCCTAGTTGTAGTTTCACCCGCTAGTGGAAACAACCTCTTTGCTTCTTTCTTAGCTATTCCCTTCATAATTTTATATGTTTCTGTAAGATTCCCCCCTCATTCTTCTGGATTTTAATGAGTATAGTCCCAGTCTCCTTAGTCTCTCCTCATAAGCCAATCCTCTCAACTCCAGAATCAACCTAGTGAACCTCCTCTGCACCCCCTCCAGAGCCAGCACGTCCTCTCTCAAATAAAGAGACCAAAACTGTACACAGTACCCCAGGTGTGGCCTCACCAGCATCCCATACAGCTGCAACATAACCTCCCAGTTTTTAAACTCCATCCCTCCAGCAATGAAGGACAAAATTCCATTTGCCTTCTTAATTACCCGCTGCACCTGCAAACCAACTTTTTGCAATTCATGCACAAGGACTCCCAAAACTGTTCCCACTTATGAAAGGAATAAGAACAAAAAGGCACAGATTTAAAATAATTGGCAAAAGAAGCAAAATGATATGTGTGCTGATATGCTGGTATACGTCAATGTATATAGTTATCTATCAATATATATAGTTATCGGTACGACCTCCAACCAGCAGGTGGTGATAGATATCAACCATGTGACTGGAGAGATTCAGCAGTTAGTAGTAGGTCATACTAAAGGACAGGTGCACAAGAAGTAGCTCCAGGAGAATTCACTGAATTCAAACATTAGCCATCGTCTGTATTATAGTTTGTCAGTTATCTTTCCATGCGTTTGTTAATAAATCATCTTACTAGTTCAAGAACTAGATGTTCTGTGTACTTCATTATCACAGGAATAACACAGCACACAACAATATGAATAGAATGTTTTTCACAGACCACATATTTTAAGGTCTGGAATGCAATGCTTGAGATCGTGTTGGAGGCAGCCTTAATTGAAGCATTCGCAAGGGAAGTAGATTGTTAGCTGAAATAGAAGAATGCATAGGGTTTGGAAGTAGGTGGAGAACAGCATTATGAAATGAATGAAAATCGCTTATTGTCACGAGTAGGCTTCAATGAAGTTACTGTGAAAAGTCCCTAGTCGCCACATTCCGGCGCCTGTCCATTAAAGGGATTGCCTATTAGGAGAGCCAGTGCCGACACAATTGGCTGAATATCCTCCTTCTGCACTGTAATCTTTCTATGATTCTGTAATGTGGGAACTAACTATCAACATTTCTGCAAAAGCTATGACCAGTACTAACACTCACAACCACGTAGGGCAATGTCCACAGTCAAATGCCTCTCTTCCCATCATTCACCAGCATCTGAGGATGTCACTAACTCAAGCACTCAGGCACATTTTTAGCATCTCAGTAAAAACGCCACATGCACAGGAAGAAGGAAAGCATGATAGAATATAAGAACAGTGAACTCAAAAACCAATAAACACATCTAAGCTAAGCCCATGGCTAAAGAAAGGTGGTTTGTCTCAAAATAAGAGCCTCAGAATTATTGCCAAAGATGTGTTCTTGTTTCTGACATTACATACAATCATGAAATGCATGCCAACGGAAGCTAAATCTGCATCAATTGTGACAAAACCACATCAAGTACAAAGGTATATCATGAGAAAATTTGATTATGTAACTATCTGCCACAAATACCTGCATATCCAAAAATGGCATGAGGTACACTTTGGGTTAAGTGCTTTGGCTTAATTCAAGTTGAAAATTATGGACTAGTGATAATTAAGTAAAAACTTTCATGACCATTTAAACAACAATGATCTCATGTGATGAATGTAGGAAATGTTTCAATATATTGGGCTGGATTCTCCATTCCTGTCACGCCAGATTTCTGGTTCAGCACGCCGGCGGGGCACTCTGTTACGTCAGCCGGCCAATGGGGTTTCCCATTGTGAGACAGCCCCATGCCGTCAGAAATCCACGGGCTGCCGGCAAAACGGAGCATCCCGCCGGCGCAGAATCCAGCCCCTTTAATGTTGTGCCCGTTGCGGCAATGTTATTAATATAACTTAGGCTAAGGTGTCCCGATGCTGCTAAAGTTGTAATTAAGGGGTTAACAGCAAGGCAGGCTGTGCTGTATGGGTCTGGGTCTGTTTTTGCTTTCGTTTTTCAGCTCTGCCCTGAGCTTGTTTTAAGTTTCATTTTTAGGTTTCAGGTCCAGGTTCTGAGGAAAGAAATTGTGTTTCTCAGACTGACTTCTGGAAACTTCTCTCCCAGGATTTTGTGAATAAGTGTTAACTTTGATAAGTGGCATTTGACCTGCATGTGGATTTGTTTTAATTGAAAATGAAATGAAAATCGCTTATTGTCACAAGTAGGCTTCAAATGAAGTTACTGTGAAAAGACCCTAGTCGCTACATTCCGGCGCCTGTTCGGGGAGGCTGGTTCGGGAATTGAACCCATGCTGCTGGCCTAGGTCTGCTATTTAGCCCACTGTGCTCAACCAGCCCCTTAAAATTGACATTTTGGAGGTAGATGGGAAAGTAAGCTCAAAAGACCTTTCTTTCTTTTTTTAAGAACTCTTTGACTGTTCATTGTAAATTTGTTTTTATTTACCTTGGATGTTAATGGGGTAATCCTGTGTTAATAATAAAGTTTGTTTCAACATAAAAGATTCCTATTTGTCAGTGGAATCACTCCTGGGTTGAAGGATCTTTTCCTCACAATTTACAAATTGAAAAATTGTTGGAGTTTCTCATCCAGTTTCCTAATATAAATTGGGGGTCTGATCATTTATCATAACATTTATCAATAATGAACTCAATCTACCATACCATACCAATTATCTAACCTTGATAATTAAACTTGCTTTGATTCTAACAGCCTGCAAACATGGGTACAATAATTTTCTGGTGGAAAATTTAACAGTGTCCTCAATTGGGCATGCCATCAGACATTGGCATTTTCATAAGGATAGAGCTGATTATGTGCAGATGTTTTCTTGCATTTGATTCTGATCTTTTTCTTTTTTTTTTAATTTAGTGTACCCAATTCATTTTCCAATTAAAGGGCAATTTAGCGTGGCCAATCCAATTATCCTGCACATCTTTGGGTTGTGGGGGCGAAACCCACGAAAACACAGGGAGAATGTGCAAACTCCACACGGACAGTGACCCAGAGACGGGGTCGAACCTGGGACCTTTGTGCCACTTGCATTGTGATTCTTTGCAGTTCATCATTGACAGAAGCTCCTTGTTTCCCACACCCACTGATGCAATCCCTTTTCCAGATACATGCTCAAGCTCAATCTGCTCGCTTCTACTATTCTCTGCACTCAGTTTCCACATCACATTCAGGCTATCACTGCAATGAGAGCATCACGGGCCTTTATTTCAACCCCAACTAACTTTGACTGCAACACTCATTCTTTGATCCTGACCTTTTTGCCTTGCTACTTGCTGGCATTCTGAGATCAACTTTGTATAAGTGCTAACTCATTTAGAATTCTACCTGCATCGAGCAAAGGCTGGCAAAATGTTATTTCAATCCTTTTTATTTTTTTGCATCCTCCAGAACTCTTCACCTTCCTCAATTCCAAAAGTTCCATTGTAGCCATCTTCTTCAAACATATTTTAGGACAACTCCACTCACCCATCATACTCCCCTTCATCTGATGTCCAATAGCAAATCTTCCTGGGCTGCTTTGTATTAATCAGAACTGCATTTGGATGCTGTTGGAGGGGATGGCCTACCGGGGGAAGGCCCTAGCGGCCAGATCTCTGGTACTGAGTCTGGCTCTGGGGCTCAGAAGGGAAGGGGGGAGAATAGAAAAGCAATAGTAATAGGAGATTCAATGGTTAGGGGAATAGATAGGAGATTCCGTGGTCGCGAGCGAGACTCCCGGAAGGTATGTTGCCTCCCGGGTGCCAGGGCCAGAGATGTCTCGGATCGTATCTTCAGGATCCTGAAGGGGGAGGGTGAGCAGCCAGAAGTCATGGTGCACATTGGCACCAATGACGAAGGTGGAAGTAATAAACAAGTTTAGGGAGTTAGGCTGGCAGTTAAAGACCAGGACAGACAGAGTTGTCATCTCTGGTTTATTGCCGGTGCCACGTGATAGCGAGGCTAGGAATAGGGAGAGAGTGCAGTTGAACACGTGGCTGCAGGAATGGTGTAGGAGGGAGGGCTTCAGGCATTTGGATAATTGGAGCGCATTCTGGGGAAGGTGGGACCTGTACAAGCAGGACAGGTTGCATCTGAACCAGCGGGACACCAATATTCTGGGAGGGAGGTTTTCTAGTACTCTTCGGGAGGATTTAAACTAATTTGGCTGGGGAATGGGAACCGGATTTGTAGTCCAGCAACTAAGGAAGCCGATATTCAGAAGTCAGAAATACGGAAGGAGCAGTCACCTTGTTGGGAGTTTTCTATAGGCCCCCCAATAGCAGCAGAGATGTGGAGGAACAGATTGGGAAACAGATTTTGGAAAGGTGCAGAAGTCACTATGGTAGTAGTCATGGGTGACTTCAACTTCCCAAACATTGAGTGGAAACTCTTTAGATCAAATAGTTTGGATGGGGTGGTGTTTGTGCAGTGTGTCCAGGAAGCTTTTCTAACACAGTATGTAGATTGTCCGACCAGAGGGGAGGCCATATTGGATTTGGTACTTGGTAATGAACCAGGGCAGGTGATAGATTTGTTAGTGGGGGAGCATTTTGGAGGTAGTGACCACAATTCTGTGACTTTCACTTTAGTAATGGAGAGGGATAGGTGTGTGCAACAGGGCAAGGTTTACAATTGGGGGAAGGGTAAATACAATGCTGTCAGACAAGAATTGAAGTGCATAAGTTGGGAACATAGGCTGCCAGGGAAGGACACAAATGAAATGTGGAACTTGTTCAAGGAACAGGTACTGCGTGTCTTTGATATGTATGTCCCTGTCAGGCAGGGAAGAGATGGTCGAGTGAGGGAACCATGGTCGACAAGAGAGGTTGAATGTCTTGTTAAGAGGAAGAAGGAGACTTATGTAAGGCTGAGGAAACAAGGTTCAGACAGGGCGCTGGAGGTATACAAGATGGCCAGGAGGGAACTGAAGAAAGGGATTGGGAGAGCTAAGAGAGGGCATGAAAAATCTTTGGCGGGTAGGATCAAGGAAAACCCCAAGGCCTTTTACACATATGTGAGAAATATGAGAATGACTAGAGCAAGGGAGGTCCGATCAAGGACAGTAGCGGGAGACTGTGTATTGAGTCTGAAGAGATAGGAGAGGTCTTGAACAAGTACTTTTCTTCAGTATTTACAAACGAGAGGGGCCATATTGTTGGAGAGGACAATATGAAAGAGATTGGTAAGCTTGAGGAGATACTTGTTAGGAAGGAAGATGTGTTGGGCGTTTTGAAAAACTTGAGGATAGACAAGTCCCCCGGGCCTGACGGGATATATCCAAGGATTCTATGGGAAGCAAGAAATGAAATTGCAGAGCCGTTGGCAATGATCTTTTCGTCCTCGCTGTCAACAGGTGTGGTACCAGGGGATTGGAGAGTGGCGAATGTCGTGCCCCTGTTCAAAAAAGGGAATAGGGATTATCCTGGGAATTATAGGCCAGTTAGTCTTACTTCAGTGGTAGGCAAAGTAATGAAAAGGGTACTGAGGGATAGGATTTCTGAGCATCTGGAAAGACACTGCTCGATTAGGGATAGTCAGCACGGATTTTGGAGGGGTAGGTCTTGCCTTACAAGTCTTATTGACTTCTTTGAGGAGGTGACCAAGCATGTGGATGAAGGCAAAGCAGTGGATGTAGTGTACATGGATTTTAGTAAGGCATTTGATAAGGTTCCCCATGATAGGCTTATGCAGAAAGTAAGGAGGCATGGGATAGTGGGAAATTTGGCCAGTTGGATAACGAACCGGCTAACCGATAGAAGTCAGAGAGTGGTGGTAGATGGCAAATATTCAGCCTAGATCCCAGTTACCAGTGGCATACCGCAGGGATCAGTTCTGGGTCCTCTGCTGTTTATGATTTTCATTAACGACTTGGATGAGGGAGTTGAAGGGTGGGTCAGTAAATTTGCAGATGATACAAAGATTGGTGGAGTTGTGGATAGTGAGGAGGGCTGTTGTCGGCTGCAAAGAGACATAGATAGGATGAAGAGCTGGGCTGAGAAGTGGCAGATGGAGTTTAACCCTGACAAGTGTGAGGTTGTCCATTTTGGAAGGACAAATATGAATGCGGAATACAGGGTTAACGGTAAGGTTCTTGGCAATGTAGAGGAGCAGAGAGATCTTGGGGTCTATGTTCATAGATCTTTGAAAGTTGCCACTCAAGTGGATGGAGCTGTGAAGAAGGCTTATGGTGTGCTAGCGTTCATTAGCAGAGGGATTGAATTTAAGAGCCGTGAGGTGATGATGCAGCTGTACAAAACCTTGGTCAGGCCACATTTGGAGTACTGTGTGCAGTTCTGGTCACCTCATTTTAGGAAGGATGTGGAAGCTTTGGAAAAGGTGCAAAGGAGATTTACCAGGATGTTGCCTGGAATGGAGAGTAGGTCTTACGAGGAAAGGTTGAGGGTGCTCGGCCTTTTCCCATTAGAACGGAGAAGGATGAGGGGCGACTTGATAGAGGTTTATAAGATGATCAGGGGAATAGATAGAGTAGACAGTCAGAGACTTTTTCCCCGGGTGGAACAAACCATTACAAGGGGACATAAATTTAAGGTAAATGGTGGAAGATATAGGGGAGATGTCAGAGGTTGGTTCTTTACCCAGAGAGTAGTGGGGGCATGGAATGCACTGCCTGTGGAAGTAGTTGAGTTGGAAACGTTAGGGACATTCAAGCGGCTATTGGATAGGTACATGGATTAGGGTAGAATAATGGAGTGTAGATTAATTTGTTCTTAAGGGCAGCACGGTAGCATTGTGGATAGCACAATTGCTTCACAGCTCCAAGGTCCCAGGTTCGATTTCGGCTTGGGTCACTTTCTGTGGTTCGATTTCGGCTTGGGTCACTTTCTGTGTGGAGTCTACATATCCTCCCCGTGTGTGCGTGGGTTTCCTTCGGGTACTCCGGTTTCCTCCCACAGTCCAAAGATGTGCAGTTTGGGTGGATTGGCCATGATAAATTGCCCTTAGTGTCCAAAATTCTATGATCTATGATTAACCTAGGACAAAAATTCGGCACAACATCGTGGGCCGAAGGGCCTGTTCTGTGCTGTATTTCTCTATGATTCTATGATTACAGAAATGCAAGCTGATTATGCATCATATAACAACGAGGTTCTGCTGTATGTTTAAGTCAAAACTTTATCCAGTATCTTGCCCCACAGGAGTGTGTTGCTGCTACTGACTTTCAGAAAATTATCTTTGGTAGCTAATCTGTAAGAGTCAGCCATTTAATCGACTAAAGATGAAAAAAAGTCATGCTCATGTTTCATTTTTATCTTTCAATACATGCATGAACAAAAAATAATTGAGATAGTAGTTTGAGATGTCTATCAAGTGATTACAATTAGCAATTCAGTTTTGCATTCATCACTGAATGCACACCATTATGGTTTGATTATTTCTGTTTTGTATTTCAGCATTTTTGATAGATCTTTTTCAAAACAATTTCTTTTCATTGTCTTCCATATTGGTTTTGATGAGTCATGTCCATTGTGGCATATAAGTAAAGATGTGTTTGGTTTGCTATCCCAATTTGATTTTATAACTGTAGCTCTTTGCCTTCTGCTAATCAGCGCACCAGCCTGATTCTTTGTTCATGACTTTTGAATGTTATTCGCAATATATTAATCACTGGCTCTCACATATATAACTCTGCTAAGCTACATGCCTACTTTTTGTAATAGCCTACAATCTGTCCAGACCATTGCCTGCTCATGTAATGTTTTACAATATACTTTTCTTGTCTTACTGCCTATAACCATATTCTTCTTTCTATTCTACTTCTAAATTGTCTACCAATTGCCCCATTCCCTAAATTTGTAGCCTAACTAAGTGAAATGTTCAATTTAATGCTAATTTGGAAGGGCCATTGCTTGAAGCAAAGAATCATGTCCTTGCATATTGAACATATTAAAATCTAACACTTATTTTGATTAATGTGATAAGGATATTGTCATTTTTTCGTGTCAATCTTTTTAATCCCATAACTGATAATAGACAGTGATACAACATTGAGGTTCCAGTTGTAAACTGGAAGGAAAACAGGAATAGTTATTAGTATCATTTGCACCCTTAAATTAAATTACAGCCTTGATGTCTTTCTTTGGCGTCTGTTATTTTTGTAACTGTTTTAAAAGATGAAATTTCAATTTCATGTGCACAAGTACATTTGCAGCGGGGGGGGGGGGGGGGGGGGGTGGGGGGGGGGGGGGGGGGTGGCACAGGGGGCGGGGGGGCGGTTGGGGGTGGGCTGAAGGAGTTTGGGAAATTATCCTTCTGCGGATAAGGAACTGTGACAACAATATATCAAGATTATTGAGAAATAATCTGCAGATAATTACTGGGGAAACTCAACATTCATTTTATATTGTAATTAATCAACTCAGTTCTCAATAAAATTAAATTATTAATTTATTGCCATCATTTATATGTAAAGATAAAGTAATTTTGAGTACACTGGTTATTGTGTTGGTAAGCATAGATCTATAAATTTGACTTTGACTCCAGGAAAACAACAAATAACAGAGACTGATACGCTTGAGTAAGCTTGACATTGATTTTATACTAATCTGTGCCTTAGGAAACGTTATTAATGAATAAAAAATAGAAACAAAGAAGTAAGTTTTCAAATAGAGTATGATGCTTGTTGGCAACAACTATGTCATATTTATGTAAGATGCTGTACGTACATTTTTGTTAGATTATTTGTTTTTTAAAAAGCTAATAATATTTAAAAATGTCCCAGTTACCACCTCATCAACAGATTGAATATATCAAAATTCTGGACACATCTGAAGAAAGAAAATGTTAATTCTTCAATTGTATACATTCTTGTCATGGTGTCTGTGGTGCTCAGATAGTTGCATTCCAGCCTTTGTGGCAGGAGGTTGTAGGTTAAAGTCACACTTCACAAACTTGAACATACAAATCACACTAGTGCAGCACTGAGAGGATGCTGCATTGCCAGAGGTGCTACTCTGCAATTGACATATTGAAGTGAGGCCCTATCAGCTCTCTCAGGTGAGCGTACGTGGCAGGTTTCTCCGTTCCTTCACACCGATGGGATTCTCCAGTCCTGCTGCAGTGAATGGAGGTTTGACTGAGCGGCAAAATCTCTGTTCTCATTAGCAGCGGTAGTGAGGTGGATTCACAACAAAGAATCCCGGACATAGTATCCAATGGTAATATTTTGAAGAAGATGGGAGGTGTGATTCCCCAGTCCCCTGGCCAATATTTATCTGTCTACCAACATCACTAAAATCAGATTATCTGGTCAATATCACATTGTTATTGTTATTTCTATTCAAATTTGCTGCTACAATTCTTACATTACAACAGTGACTACACTTCAAAAAAGGTACTTGAAATCATGTGAAACCATCCTAATATTTTGAAAGTTGCTGTAAAAATGCAAGTCTTTTATTTCTTAAACTATTTCAGACTAAATTCTCCTCACTCCCACTCTCATCCTACTCTCACCCAACCCCCTCACCCAAATGGTCCCATGAGGTAGCTTGCCGGCTCATTTAAATAGCTGGACACCAAATTCACCCGACGGCGGGACTCACTGACTGTGCCTGCAAGACTTTGTCAGGGCACCATTTTTAGCACTGGTCCACACAATCATGGATCAAGCGTAACTGCACTTGAGGGGAGCTCCCAGGCTATGGCAGACCCCCAGGTGGTCAGTCACAGGGCAGGGTGGCACTCTGGCACCTGGGCACCTTGGCACTGCCAACCTGGCACCCTGGGAATGCCACCCGGGAAACAGGTGACTCGATGGAAGCTCCAGGATCATAGGGGAACTCTCAGGGTGCCAGGGTGACAGTGCTAGGATGCACAGGGTACTAGGGCCATGATAGTAGAGACCATCCAAGCCCGACTGCTGGGGCTCAGATGGTTGCACTTCACCCTTTGTGGTAGGAGTTTAATTATTCAGTTATGTGCGGGGGAATATGGTGGCATAGTGGTCTTGTCACTAGCCTCGTAACCCATTAACCTGGAAATGCTTTGGAGGCCTGGGTTCATATACCGCCACTGCAGATGGTGATTTTAATTCAATAAAAATCTGGAACTAAAAGTCTAATGATGACCATCGTTGGTTGTTGTAAAAACCCATCTGGTTCACTAACGTCCTTTAAGGAAGGAAATCTGCCACTCTTACCTGGTCTGGCTTACATGTGACTCCAGACCCATAGCAATGTAATTGTCCCCTCAAGGGCAATTAGAGATGAACAATAAATGCCAGCCCAGCCTACATCACCCATGAAAATTATTTTTAACTTAACTTTCTTGTGCTGTAAATATTTAGTTCACAATTCAGATGTTTTGAATTTTACTTTTAATTATAGGAATCAAAGTTTTAATTGTAGAAACTTGGGGGCATCTGATTGAGAAACTGGATTGGCCATGTTAAATTGCTCCTTAGTGTCCAGAGGTGTGCAGATTAGGTGGGGCTATGGGGTTACAGGGATAGGCCAGGAGGATGGCCGAGGTGGGGTGTTGTTTCAGAGGATTGGTGCAGACCCACCGGGCCCAATGGCCTCATTCTGCACTGTAGCAATTCTATGGTTCTATGGAGTTGCCAACCAGATGAAGCTACAAATTGTATGCATTCTAAACCATGCAAGCAACATGATACAACAGGGTTAAGCAATCTCTCAGCAAATGGATTAGATCAAAGCTTTGCAGACCTGTTGTGTCCAGTCAGGAATGGTGGTAGACAATTAGACAACGAAGTGGAGGGGGAAATTCCATGGGCTGAGTTGTCCTGTCACCGGCGCTGAAATTGCATTTGGCGAACGGCCGGAGAATCCAAGATTTTGACCAAATTTTCTGGTTTAGCTCAGTGTGCTAAACAGCTGATTTGTGATGCAGAACAAGGCCAGCAGCGCAGGTTCAATTCCCATATCAGCTTACTCGAACAGGTGCCGGAATGTGGCGACTAGGGGCATTTCACAGTAACTTCATAATTGTGACGATAAAAGGTTATTATTAAATCGGGGGTGACACCACTTTCACGATGCTCCACCCCCTCCAAAGCGGTGTATTTGCGTCGGTCATGTGTGGTCTCACCCCTCGGGAACTCAGTGTGGCAGCTGCGGACTAGTCCAGTGCCGCCACACTCGGGGGAGGGCAGATCCGTGGGCAGGGGGAGGGCATTATTCGGGCTGGAGACACTGTGGGGGAATGGTCCGGGGCGTGCAAGACGACCAAAGGGTGGGGACTATTTTGCGGGCTGGGTCCATGGACTGTGTCTGCCATGAAGCAGAGTGAGGCGGCTGCACACCACCGCCATCTGCATGTGCGGCCACGGACCCAGCAATTCTACGGGACTTGTCGGCAGCGAGAGCCGGGTGCTCTACGCTGCTGTCCTGCTAGACCCCAACAAAACAGGGAACCGGTGGCCGTTTTGCGGCAGTTTTCCTCCCCGTTCCCACGCTGGCGTGGGGACACAGCCCCAGAATGGGAGAATCCAGCCCCACGGATATCCCATTTTGCAATGATGGCAGAGCCCAGCATGTCAGTGCAAAACACAAGGCAGGCATTGGTAATCACGTCCAGCCCAAAGACAGAGCGGTTGATCTATCTTGGTCGCCTCTTAAGGTCTCCACTATTCACAGACACCAGTCTTGAGCGAATTCGATTCATTCCTTACGATGCCAGGAAACAGCTGAGCGTATTTGATAGAACAAAGGCTTTGGCCCCTCAACAATAACCTGGCCGTGGTGTTGAAGATGCGGTGCAGAATTTGCTGTACCATTAGCCAAGCTGTTCCAGTGCAGCTACAACTTTGCTTTCCATTCAACGATATGTAAATTGCCCACGTATACCTTATCCACACAAAGGAAAAAACAAAGCAGGTCAAATACGATTTAACAAATTATCACCCATTCAGCCTTCTCTCAAATATCAGTAAAGTGATGGAAGGTGTCTTTTTGAACATCCGGAGTTCCATTAACCATTTTAAATCTTTGCAGCAAATCTGCATGCACTACAAAAACTGGCAACTTGTCCCGCAGCTAGATGATGGCTTATAAACACCTCTAGCTCTATTTATCTAATTTATACACATAATAAATGTGTTCTTCCTGTTTATTCCTTTATTTCCACTTTCTTTTATTTTGCCGTTAACATTTTTCATCCATGGGTGATTAATGGACATGCATCTTTACGTCAAGCAGCAGAGAGAGAATGAGGGATTCAGAAGATGTAAGAGAACCATAGGTAGCAATGTTGGGCAGGATTCTCTGTCCAGCGACACCCAGATTGCACCCTGATGGGATGGAGAATCGGGGGTCAGCACAAAATCGGGATCAATGCCGGGCACTGACCCAATCATGATGCTCCAACCCCCCCCCCCCCCCCCCGGTAGGGGCAGGATCGAGGTCCACAACCGCAAGTCGCCAGCGGGACCATGTAAATGAATGCAAGTGGGCCTTAATAACCCATTTGCATCTATTTCTCGTGCCCAACACCAGGCTCCAACCCTCCATGATTCTCCGGTCCCCACGACTGGGAATCACATGGGCACGGATTACTTGTGGTCTCTACCAGCATGGCCCTGGCACAATGGGCCTCATGTTGGGCCAAGGGGGTAACCTCTCAAGGAGTTAACCTCTTGGCCCACCACAAAGTCCACCACGCTAGGTCCACTCTTATATTGACTATCTGAACCCAACCGAGGGCCACCCGCCACAATGCATTGCCTTCCTATCCCTCTTCTACCAGACACCCCCCTCCCACAACCCTCCAGAGTTATATCCCCCTGCCCCCCCCCCTCCCAAACCAGGACGTCAACCGCGGCCGTGGGTCCGGACTCCCGCCGGTGGTACCAGATTGGAACCATCGCAGCGGGACTCGGCGGAACTTGGTGTGAGTTCGGCCGGTCGACTGCGGAAAATCGCCTCGGGGGCCACTGGCACCACGCATGCGCGATTGGTGCCGATTCTCCAGTTACCGGAGAATCGCGTCCCGGCGTCGGAGCGGCGTGGTGGGAATTTCCCTGCCGATTCTCTGACCCGGCGCGGGCTTGGAGAATCCCGCCCATGGAGTTTCAAGGTAAGTGTTACAACTGCAATTCCTCTCACTGTCCCCGCTGTTTTCTGGGGGGGGGGCAGGTCTGTGTGGGGGGTACATGGGGGTGGGCCCTTTAGGCAGATGGTCCCTGTGAGGTTCCCCCTATTACTGGGGTGCCTTTAGGGGTGCTTCCCTAATACAGAAGCTGCTGGGGGTGTGGTGGGGCGGGTCCTCCAGTACAGGGGTCCATGTTTGTGATTTCCCCATGACAAGGGTCCCGGGGATCTCCCTATTTCAAGGGTTCCTCAGGTGCATGTTGTGTGACCTCAGTACTTGGGGGTAGGTTGGCATCCAGGCAATCTAACAGTGGGGTTCTGCTATGCGGTGCAGGGTAGGGGGTGGGGGGGGGGTCCTTTGGTGCTGATTTGAGCTGTGGGGCATTCGGGGTGCGTGGCTGCGAGACTTCGTTATCAGACCGCCCGCTCGAAATGGCAGCCCGATAGCGAAATTCCCTCGTATTCCACACGATGCATATATTTGCAAGGTAAGGAACACTGAATTGCTTGCTGGGTTGCCCTCCCAGGGGGATCGTTAACCGGTTGCAATTCACCTCCAGCGGGAGAAAATAGTCTCCCAAATAGAGAATCCAGCACGTTATGTCTCTTCTAACAACCCTAAATAGTTGTGCCTGATTCATATGATTCCTGGACCATAATATGGGTGGCCATATTGTTATGGGACAGGCGTTTTCAGAACCCAAAAATGTATCATGGAGTTCAACCAACCTCCCCCTTTAATGTATTGTTGCTTTTGAAGCACACGGTGTGGTATTGCAATTATGGACACGAGGATTTTTAAACACAAAACACTGTTTATTCCATTTCTCAAAGGTACTTTCACATGACAATACCATAATAATGTGGCTGTCATGTCAACATATCTACCTTTCCTCCCTCCTCTGGAATTTCTCTTCAACCCTTGGAATAAACTCTTTATACTCCAAATTCAACACACCTCAATTATTTTCAGAAAGTACGTTTGTGGGTACCAGATTCAGAACAAAAGGAGAGTGAAGATCAGGAATAGGAGGAGACTGAAGTGATGAGAGAGATATTTGAGAGGTGAGGCTGGAGATTGTGCATGTTAGAGAATGGTGGTTGGGTTCAACAGGAAACTTCCATAAAATGCTAAGCTATTGATTTCAGAGAAACATTGAGTATTGTATCTTATGAATTACTTCCTTTCTGAGGCAGAGATGTTGCTTAGTATGGGAGACCTAAAATAGGGGGCGAATTGCTGCATGAGATTCGGTGGTGCGCAATATGATAAAGGATAATCTAATCCGCATTGCAAGAACACCATGCACTATCTGCTAATGAATTATTTAAGCTTATTTAGAAAAAGCATAGAGTGCAGAGCTGAGGAATGAGTACATCATTGGTCAGCTTCCAGCAACTGCTGGAATTAGAATTTACCATAAAGCAGCTGATATGTGGATTAGTTTCCAAAATCAGTTACCACTGTCAACTCATCAAAAGAAAAAGAGTTGGATTAATCTTCATAAATGAATGGATCTGAATGTTAGAAGGCTAAATATAAATAGAAGTGATTATGTACACGGAGAAAGATGTTTCTTAATCTTCCGAAATACAAGTCTGTTGTTGAATAGAAGGTACCCGGACAAAGATGATAAATGGAACTTTTAATTTGAGGTTCCGTTCTTGAATTTTACTTCATTATCTTTGAAGGCCAGTAGGCCAAATAAGTTGAGTAATTTCTGGTAAATTGTATCTGACCTTTAGCAGGAATGGACTTGATGCAATGCACGTCTTTCTTTTTCACAGTGTTTCCTTTTATGAGCCCTGGGAAAGCTGTTCTGCAGATATTGGGAAGATAGGAAAAGGAAAAGACCATTCAGCCCCTTGAACCTGTTCCGCCATTCAATGAGATTATTTTAGTGATATCATGCTTATGTTGTAATTCACCAACTGACCACTAGGAGTCTCACTAGTATATAAGTGACTTAAAATCTGCTGACTTCTGACTGGCTGGAGGAAGCTGAAGAGAGAGGTTGCTTGTGCATGATTTTACTGGTGTCTTGCATATAGTTTACCTACAGTTATTGTTAATAAATCGTTTGTAGCTTGAGCTACAAGCGTTCTTGTAATAAATCAGGCCATCTGACAAGAATATTACAATCATGGCTGATCTGTGACCTAACTCCATATACCTGCATTAGGCTCATATCCCTTAAAATCTTTGCTTTTCAAAAATCTGTCTATCTCAGGATTTAATATTAACGATTTATCTAGCTTCAACTGCTGTTTGTGGGAGAAAATTCCAACCCTCTACCACCCTTTGAGTGAAGACGTTCTTCCTAATATCTCTTCTAAATGGTTTAGCCCTAATTGTTAGAATATGCCCCCTAGTTTTAGAATCTCCAATAGTGCAAATAGTTTATTTTTATCTTCCCTGACTTTCCCTGTTGATATCTTGAATATTTCAATCAGATCACCCCTTAACATTCGAAATTCTAGCGAAAACAGGTTGAATCTGAATAATCTCTCCTCGTAATTCAACCCCCTGTAATCCAGGTAGAATTTTTGTGAACCTACGTTGCACTCCCTCCAAGGCCAAAATATCCTTCTGGAGGTGTGGTGCCCAGAACTGTTCTCAATACTCCAAGTGGGGTCCAACCAGGAATTTGTATAGCTGCAGCACAACACCTGTGTCTTTATATTCCAGTCCTCGTCTATAAAAGCTAGCTTTCCAATAGCCATTTTGATTATTTTTTGCACTTGTTCTTTAACTTTTATATTTAAATGGTTCACAAAATCTGTGGTATGGAAACCCATTTAAATATTATGATCGCTGACCAGCCTCTCTCGATAAATTTAATCAGCTGGCATAGCCCAAACTCACTGTGGTTAAACTGGAAGTAAGTATGTTTTTGTAATGTTAGGATCAGGTTTTACATTTCTACAATTGAATCAATCCCCTAAACCTCTCCTGTCCATCACAGAGGACACTTCCCTCATCTTTAATGCTACCATTAACATTCCTTTTGTCTTGTGTTCATGGCATCTTTTTCAATCTTTCCTGATTTCACACTTAACCCGACCTTCTATTCTGTTCCACCTTCTCCACCCTCCTCTCGAACTCTGTAATCCATCATATTTCTACCCCTCTTCAGCTCTGAAGAAGCCATATGCACTTGAAACATCAGGTGCGAATTAACAGGTAAAAAGTCCCATTTTGAGCATGTATAGTGGGGTGTTTCTCCGTCCTGCAGCACCAAAAATGACCTGCTATTTAACGGGATTCTGGTTTCTTTTTTAGCCCCTGTGGGGAAGACCCCGCCGATGCCGCACTTCCCTAATTTCCTGCACTGACGAGCTGATCTCGTCAGTGCAGGAAGCGATCGGGCGGCATTTTAAAATATTTTCACCCTCTTCCCGGAAACCCCACAGCTTCCAGAACCCACACTGCTCCAACTTACTCATTAGGGGGCCCTCGAGCCCCCCTCACCCTACCTCTTAAGGGCAGGGCACCCCCTGCCCAATCCCTGGCACAGGAAACATAGCATCCTGGCAGTGTACCTTCAAGCCTGGCAGTGCCACTGGGTATCCTGGCAGTTCCAAGGTACCAGGCTGCCAATGCTAAGGTGCCCAGGTGTCAGCGGGTGCACCAGGGTACCGCCCTCCCAAAGCCCGACCACTTGGGTTCTCCACGTTGGTGCACATTTGTATGGAACAGTGCTAAACAGCGTCATAGCAAGGTCTCCTAGGCAAGGCCATTAATTCCTGGGCATTGGAATGGCTCATTTCAATATGTTAATATGGATCTCGCCCAGCGAGATCTAATGAGATCTTGCACAGTGTTCTGAGCATCGGTAGCACAAGAGGATAGCTCTGTGGCTTCACAGCGCCAAAGTCCCAGGTTCGATTCCCTGCTGGGTCACTGCCTGTGTAGAGTCTGCACGTTCTCCCCGTGTCTGCGTGGGTTTCCTCCAGGTGCTCCGGTTTCCACCCACAGTACAAAGGTTAGGTGGATTGGCCATGATAAATTGCCCTCAGTGACCAAAAAGGTTAGGAGGGATTATTGGGTTAAGGGGACAGGGTGGAAGTGAGGGCTTAAGTGGGTCGGTGCAGACTCGATGGGCCCAATGACCTCCTTCTGCACTGTATGTTTTATTTCAAATCTCGCAAGAGGCCTTTTGTGAGATTAAATGGCCTTGCCAGGTAACCAAGTCAGGCGCGACAAAGCTATTTAATCACGTCCATTAACTCCGCTGCTCTCTCCACAGTTGCTGCCTAACCCGTTGAGTCCTGTAGCCACCTAAGATGGACACTGGGCTACAAAATGGAGAACTGCTAAGGCTGCAGGGAAAAACCAGTCTTAGCAAGGACAAGCAGTTTGCAGAAGACTAATTAGCATTCTGCACGTACAGAAACCAGTTTGTGGCCAGGTGCAGAGTCTCAGCCAAAGGTGTAAATGGCAACAAAATCTACATAGTAATGAGGTGATCCAGATCCAGACCCCACACAATAGAAACATTTAAGTATGAATGGATACTTTTGAGGAGACGCCCAGACAGAACGGCACCATAGTATCCAACACAAAGAACCATAGGTACCGCCCCACCCATCGAGAAACGACCCTCAGATTGGGGGGTTTGGAAGATATCGATTGGGAAAGGCCCAATCGATACATGGCAGGTAAAAGACCCGCCCCGAAGGGGCACGGATTTCTAGGGACTATAAGAATAGACCCCGCACATGGTTCGGTCTGTTTTGCTCCGGCTCTGACTGCTGCTTTGCTCCGGCTCAAGTCTGTTGCTTCCAGACTCCGGCCCAGACTTGTTACATCGCATCCTGACTCCAGTTTCAGCACCGGCCGTTGAGCATCAGCCATCGAACTGTAAGTGCCACTACAACGATCGCTACGTGATCCAGACTTTGCTAGACCCTGACAACTTTAAGTACCTGAGAGTTGCAGACCAAGAACGGGACGAAGGCCTTGCTCCCTGACCTTGACTGTTCCTGTCTAGATAAGTATTTTAGTTGTTTAGTATTAGAAGTAAGTTAGTCTCTTTAGCGTATGCATGTGTATTTATTATATTTGTCATAATAAATATCAATTGTTTGGACTTACTAATCGGTGTACAGATTTATTACTTTGAACCTGACCTTGATATACTTGTGAGGTGTCTAAATACGGCACCTGGCGACTCCTGAGCATAATTACATACACAGAGCCATAGTAGTGTTAAGCACACAGCCTTTAAACGGAGGCGTGTTAATACACTCCAGTAAAACGAGCAACAGTCCTTCAAGCATTTTCTGTTTTTATTTCAGATTTCCTGCAGTATTTTACTTTAAATCAAAACTTCATGCGGTTCATAAGTAAGAACAAGCAAAGCCAGTCAGGCCAGGGAGTTTAAGAACTCAGAACATTTTAAGACCATGCCTACTTACATTTGGATGGAGTTGCTATAGTTAAGGGAAATATGGAGGCTTAGATTTACATTAAAGTTTGATATCCATGTTTTGCCTTAGGCCCATGATTTAAAATGATTTTATTTTATTTTGGATCTTCTCTGTTATCTACATTGAAAATGGAAAGATACACATTACAGTCGATTTTTGTTGTGGTGGCCTAACTCTTATTCTCAGCCTTGGTATTTTGGCTCTTTTATTTTGACATGAAAAAATATCGGTATATCGATATTATACAAAAAAATAAACATTTACATATTCTAGTCTGACAGCTAATAACACACTTCAAACCTAAAGTAGTCGATCAGCTAATGGTACTTAAACCCAATAGAGATAAATTGCAGCCAACTACTCTCAGAAGGTTAAAAACACAAGTTTTGTGAAATTATGTTGCTAAGGGAGTGAGTAGATGAAAGGATTACTATATTACAGTGATCAACAATAATAGGAATTGTAGGAATAATGGTGCTATTCATTTTTACATTAGAATTACATCTTTGAAAACATCTTATCCAGTCTAGTCAAAAATGCTTGGTCTAAGTATGTATGCACATGTTGAGAACGACTTTAGCAATAACCACTAAGCACTGCCTTGTAATTGAGCCCCAGTAAATGTATCAGTCAGAATTTAAAAAATTGTGGTCAGTAAGATCTTCTGCTTAATACTGTGGGTGGAATCTTCCCAAGACCATGGATTCACGTTTGGAGGTGGGGCCGAGAACTAATTTCGAAGGCTATAAATTTGCTCAGCAACAATGTTTGGATCCATGACTACAGATTTGATAACAAAATGGCATCCATCTCATTTCCACACACTTGCAGTGCAATCTATGCTGAGTGTCATTTGGGTGACGGTATTAGCAGATGCATTGCGAGTACACGACAGAAGTATGCAGAGTGGGCAGACTGTGTCAACACTGATAGGACACCATCAGGGCCCAAGAGAGGGGATCATATGGTGCCTTTGGAAACACATACACACTGGGAATTTCACTTGGGACAAAGTTCCAGCACACGAGGTTCCATTGTCCTGGAGCAAGAGCCCGATTCTGTATGGCCATTATTTTGGACAGCCAGAGTGCATTCTTGGTGATGAAGTCCATGTACTTTTCCATCCTTGGCCATGTTCTCACCCTCCTGTGTAGGTGTCAGCTTTCTAAAGGACTCCATGGGCGGGATTCTCCGAGCCAGTGCGGCTCGGAGAATAGGCATTTACGCCGAAACGGTCCACGGCGCTGTTCCAACGCTGCAGCGCAAACCTTCAAACCCACAAACACCGTGCAAACGCAGCGGATGCCACGCGGCCCAGAGAATCCCGCGAGGTGGCCCAACGTGCGATTCTCCGGGCCCCCAACGATACTGCGGCCTGGACAGGCACCGGCGGAACCCAAGGTCATGCCGGTGTGGTTCTAATCTGCTTCACAAAAGCGTCAACCAGTCGTTCTGGGCACGACCGTGGCTGCGGGGGGGGGGGGGGGGGGGACTGATGCCGGGAGCGGGGGGCATTGGGGAAGACAACTGTGGCTGCCGGGAACGGCCTGACATGACAGGGCTGTGCCAATGCCACGGACACCATTATGGCGGCCAAACTGATGGGCACCCCCCAGTCGTTGGCTCAGCCAAGGCCTCTCGGCCTTTCGGATGGGTGCTGGCCCCCTCTCATGGAGCCCCACCCTGTCCACTGGGCGGCACCCACCCACGGGTAGATCCAGGGCCGCACCCATGGCAGCTCTTGGTGAGGGCAGTGCCATTAAACGGTGGCCCTGGCAGGAGTGATGGTCAACAGGTGTCGGGGCACCGAGGGGGCAGGTGGGGTTGGAGGACATGTGTGGCTGAGGTGCGAGCTGCCAACTAGGATGACCATGTACCCATGACACCTGGTTGTGGAGGGGGGTTTGAGCCATGATGGAACTTTGTCTACCCCACCCCCTGCAAATCATAATGTTTGGGCATCTTCTAGCGCCGTGGCTGCCGTGGCGAGAGCTGTTGCCCTGCAGGAAGCCCTGTGGGATCTGGAGCAGGGGCGTCTCAGAGAGGAGGCGGAGGCTGCAGCAGAGGAGCATACCGCAGTGGGGCAGGTGCAAGCCTCTTAGACTGCAGGACCGCCCGCCCGACAAGCGCAGCTGGAGGAGGACCACGGAGGCACCTGATGAGGCCTCGTGTGTACCGGCGCCCTATGTCCTTCCAGGACCTCCCAGACAGGGCATACAGGAGGAGACTCCGGATGAGCCGGGAAACCATCGCCCATATCTGCCACCTGATGGCATACCTGGAACCACACGGGACTGGGGGTGGACACCCTCTCCCTGTGGCCGTCAAGGTGACGGTCGCGCTTAACTTCTACGCGACGGGGTCTGATGCGCAATTAATGACTACTAAGCGAGGTTGTAGTACAACTGAAGGCTTTAATGAGCTAGATGTTTCCCCCAGCAGCTCAGGTACAGAAAGGTAGCTGCTGGGGCTGCACGGGCTCTTATACCCCGCCTTGCAGGGCGGAGCTACCATACAGTCTCGACCAATAGGCAACATGCATTATCCACCAATGGTGTTCCAGCATTGCTAGGTACCGTAATACTTCCAGCAGACTACCACAGGGTTGTTCCAGTTGCCGAGTGGGAACCTGTCCGGCATCTCCCAGGCTTCGGTGCACAGGTTCATCCATGCAGTGAGATGCCCTATATGACCTTGCGGACCACTACATTCAGTTCCCTGTGGACCGCGCCCACCTGAATGCCGGGGCTGCAGTCGCCTGGATATCCAGGGTCCTGGGGGTCATTGATGGTGTGCACGTCACCATGCGGCCACCATTGCATAATAGGGCGGTGGCCCTACTTCATTAACGTTCAGGTGGTCTGTGACCAACAGAGGAGGATCTACACGTTTGCGCCTGGTACCCAGGCAGTATACATGACTCGTTCATCCTGGCCCAATTGTTCATCCTCGGCATGTTCGAGGGACACCCCACCCCCCGGCTGCGGGGCTGGTTGCTGGGCGACAGGGCTTACTCGTTGCGGTCGTGGCTGATGACGCCTATACGGAGGCCACTGACCGACGCGGAGCACCGCTGCAATGAGGCCCACTGTGCAACAAAGGGTGTGGTCGAGAGATGCTTTGGGCTGCTGAATATGCGCTTCAGGTGCCTTGACTGCTCTGGAAGGGCCCTCCAGTACCAGTCGGAAAGGGTTGGCCGCATCATTGTGGTATGCTGTGACTTCCACAATATAGCCCTGCGGGGCAACGTATTGGAGGAGAAGGAGCGGGACGGGGAGGGGGTGGGAGAGGATCATGAAGAAGGGCACGCCTCTCCAGATGAGGTGGATGAGTTGGGGGGGGGGGAATGTATGGGACATGGGTGCTGGACTTGGGCGGGAGGCTGCCCAATACCACCGGCTGGGCCAGCAAGGACGGGACGAGTTGATAGCCGTACGTTTCACCGACTAGGGTGGGGGGGATTTGCTGAGCATGGGTAATACGGCAACACCTCACCACCCACCGGCCTCACCTCCCACAACACCCATGAGACTCACCTCCCCCACCACCGACCACCTTTGCCACCCCCACCACTGACCACCCTCACCTCCCACACCACCGACCAACCGTACCTCCCACAGCACCTCATCGCCCGCATGCATACCACCCCTCCAGTATACATCCATCTGCGGCACAACGAGCTGTGCTCACACGGTTGCTATTCAAAGTGGGTCTGGTCCATGGCGTGGAGGATGATGACAGCCCGCTCTACGATGAGCTCTGAGTTTCACATTGTTAGGCAAGGTCTGACCCATGGCCACAGTAACACCCTCCATATGGGTGGTCCCTTAATGCAGGCTGGACACTGCATCGCATGGCCCTGTCATCTCACTGGGGGCAGGGTGTCGTGGGCGACCTGGGCGGGGGGGGGGGGCACATGTCACAACCCTCGGGGCTCGATGTCCCATTGCCCCTCACCTACAGTGGCACTCAGTTCCCGCCCCACGACCGTACACATCAGACAGAGCACAGAGGCAGCTTTCATAGGTTTTACAGTGCGTTTAATTACAGAAGTACTGTACATGTGCACTAGCCCCTATTACAAAGCTGTGCCCTGCATCCATGTAAATTTACTAAGTGTCTACCTTTCTGGCCTTACAGGCCCTATGACTATATCTTGGTGGTTCCCCAGATGGTACAGCAGAAGTGGACGGGGTTGCTGTGATCCCTGCCCTGCGACTAGGGTCCTCGTTGGTGGCCGTTTCCTGGGGCCGCCCGGCCTGGATAGTCCAGGCTGCGCCTTGGGTGACCGGGATGGCGTGCTGCCACCCTGTTCTCCCCGCTGCCCACCTGATGCACCAGGAGCAGTAGGGGGGAGTCCGAGGTGCCGCTATGTTCCAGGACCTCCCCTGCAGGGGGACCCGGAATGGGCCGCAGCACCTCCTCCTCCCTTGGGTTGCCCGATGGCCCCAGGCTTCTCCGTGGGATGTGGGTGGGAGCAGAGACAACACCCGAGGCACCCCCGGCACCTGGCGCTGCCAGCCCTGGAGGCCCGCTCTAGTATCGACCTAGAGTCTGCAAGTTAGCAGCCATGGATCTCAAGGAGTGGACAATCCCTGTCTGGGTCTGTGTGACGCCGGCCCGCGCCTGAGCAGAGGCGCTGATGTTCTCAGCGATGGCCCGCTGAGACTGGCCCATGGTGAGAAGCACCACTGCGATTTGCAGCTGGCTCTGACTCATGGCTGCCTGTGAGTGGGCAGCCCTGTTCTGGGCCAAGGATGCCGCATGCACAGATAGCCCCATGCCTGGCATACTCCAGCCCTTGTCTGACAGCGTCGCTCCCATTGCCTCCACCATGAACACCACGCATGCGGTTTCAGCCTGTGTGGCACTCATGACGGGCACCATTCCCTGCTCCTCCATGCGGATGCACTCCCCACCTTCGTCTGCAGGTACTGGAAGCCGGCCGTCATCCCCTTCACTCGTCCCTGGGTCTTCGACTGCATCGGGTCACTGGGTGGGTGTGGGAATTCCAGGAACCTGGGACCCGTCTGGACGGCAGCTGGGTGCTGGGGCCGGTCTGTCCTCCAACCAACCAGCCTCTCGGCTGCTCCTACCTCCACCTGCTATACCGGAGAGGCTGTGTAGTGTTCACCAGTGAGTGTCCCAGAAGCCTCATCACTAACGAGACCAACCAAGTTGAGAGTCTCGGCGATGGTGGAGGGCGTAGGAGATAGCACTGAAACACAGTCCAGTATGTCCTCGTCAGAGCCAAAGTCCAGGATCTCTTGTGACAATCCGTGGTACGATGGTCCCTGTGTGTCCATCCTCTGTGTGTCTGTGTCCTGTGTCCTGTGTCTCCGTGTCCTGGGTGTCGATCAACTGCAATCCTGTATCCTGGAACTCCATGTCGGGTGCAGGCCTGCTGTGATGGCTGTCCTCCCTGTCGTTGCCTGCGTCCCTGGGGGCTGCCGGCCTGGGCACTGGCTTGGGGCGGGGTACACCGGATGGGCCAGCAACACCGCCGGGTGGTCCTGTGTGGTAGTCGCCACTAGTTGTATTTTATGTATTACACTAAGTCACATATACTAGAGGTACATGGGTAAATCTCTGCCTGCTGGCTCCACCCAGTAGGCGGCGTATAAATGTGTGTGCTCGCCGGTGCTGCAGCCATTCTGGAGCAGCTACAGGAGGCACAACATCTTTGCTCAGTAAAGCCTCGATTATTCCACTACTCTCGTCTTTGTGGTAATTGATAGTGCATCATCCTGTAAGACACAAGACAGCATGTATGGTTAGACAGACGGACAGGGGTGAGGGGGTGGATTGAGGGCATATAGCCCAGCGGTTGGGTCTATGATGGCATAGTTGCACAGGGCACCCGGCCAATGCAGCTGGCATGTATGAATGCAGCCATGTGGGCCAGGGCGGGTATGTGCCGTCCGCTTGGGGGGGGGCATTTCGCATGTGTGGTGGATAGAGGGGTTGGTGCCATCGGCACGGTGCTGGCACTCACCCTGGCTGCCCAGAATAGGTCGTGCAGCTTCTTGTGACACTGCTCGCCTGTCCTAGGTGTCGTCCCGACGGTGCTGACTGGCTCGCCCATCTCCCTCCACGTACACAGTACGGTGTTGCGTGGTGTCCTGCGGACAGGTCCGGGGTACAGAGACCTCTCTGCTCCATGGCGTCCAGGAGCGTGTCGAGGTCGCCATCCCGTAACCTTGGCTCCGCGCGGGGACCGGCCATCTTCCAAGTGTCGGCTGTGTGTGGGGGGGGGGTCGAGTTATTTCAGTGGCCGTGGTGCCGCATCAATGACGCGCTGCGCATATCCAACGTCAGTCTGGGGCCGCTCCCCCGCGTTTCTTGCGGCACCCGTGTTGGTGCCTTGTGGGCCGCAGAATTGCTGGACTATGGACCTGTTGATGCCGGCGTAAAAAGCTCCTGTGTTTACGCCGGCATTAACACTTAACCACATTATCGGTGAATCCCACCCACATGTTTTATGAAGGGTCTGCTCTCCCCTCAGGGTGGTTGAAATGTCTTCACGTCCAGCAGGGTGAAGGTGCAGATAAACCTTGAGTTTTTAAGTTTCTTATTTCCCTCCTGTAAAATTTAATCTGGTTTATTCCAAATGTTTTAGCATTGTTCTAGTTCTAGTTCTAGTTACACATAGCTAGTGGCCCATTACTGTTTGACCATTCCTCTTTTATTTCCCTCCAGCTCTCACTTTATTTCTTTGATTAATTGCTGTTGGCTAAAACCTTAATTATTACCATAAGTCACGTTAATAATCCATGTGCAATAAATTTCCTCAATTAGGTCTTTATTTCTTAATTAGTAGCTTTTTGCCTAATTTATAAAATAATTTTATCTGTTTTGACTACTGAAGTCAAATACCATTGCTACATATGTGTGATACATGGAATGCTCTCAGCAACTATATTTCCAGTTTAATTGTTTAACTCATTTTTAAGTTACTCTTTCATTTGGACTGGACATATGCACACTGTTTCAGAACAAAATAAAACCAAAATCAAAAATAAATTGTCTTTCGATGGTGTGTGGGGCAGGGCTGGGCCCTTCCCCCCTGAGCTGCTGCCTCTTGATGGTGTGGCATGCGTATGTGAGACAGCGTGAGAGAACTTTGAGACTGACGTCAGCCGGAGAGACACGCACACACACTCTAACCAAAAACCTACATTAACATCGGGCCAGGGGAGGAAAAAATCCCAGGCTGAACCGCAACCCATTTTTGACCCCCACTTTCATAAGCACTCCACCAAGGCAGCTCACAGTATGTGCCACCAGACGCAGACGCAAGATCGGTGTTAATTAAAGCTAACTCATTAACTTGGCTCCAGTCCTCTCCCCCTTTCTTCATGACCAGGACTTGGGGCCTAGTCTGTCTCTTTCTGTATCTGCTTCTTAAGTGCAAAGGCAAAAAGGGTTCTATTACCTAGCTCAGTAGTGTAAAGGATTAACAAATAGGATAAAATATGACATAGATGATGATGTGCCACTGAAATCAGTCATGTGTTAGACTCGAGAGAAAGAGAGGACAGGATTCTTCGCCGGCGGGATGCTCCGGGTTTCCCGATGGCGTGGGGCTGCCTCACAATGGGAAACCCCATTGACCAGCCGGCAATTTGGAGAATCCCGCCGGTGGGTCGAGGCAGAAATGTGGCTTGGCGGGGCGGAGAATCTTGCCCAGAGAGAGATCAAACAAGGTTGAAACATTATGCCCAGGAGCAGCATGCCAATTTGGTAACCTCTTTAGAAGTAGTGTTTAGTCAATGCCAGATTATGTCTGTCGCTGTCTACTAACCAAATCACACACCTCGAGCCCAAGGTAGAAGGACCATCTCAGAATATGGTGGCAGCAGTGGAAATATTGATGTAAACACATCAGTATTGTTAGACAAACCACAATGTGAGGAGCACCTTTTTAGCAGCTCGTAACAATTTGACGGAAGGAGGAGGCACATTGGGCAGAGATAGCTGCCCTAATTCACCCATTTGACTGCCTCAAGAGCTCACAGAGGGTGATGAGTGAGACCAGGGGGTGATGAGGATTCAACCCTCACGGAAATGACAGTGTGCATGGGAGCATTGAATGAGATCCCTGTTGGTGTGTGATGGGTTTGTGAGTTGAGTGATGAGAAGAGTGACTTACCCTGTCTGAATGGAAGAAGTCATTCATTCTTTTGCGACACTGGATGATTGCCCTCTTCTGCAGGGCATTAGAACTTACCATTGTTGCCACTGCCTTCCATGCTGGATTGGTCACCTTGGATGACAGTCTTTGCCCAGAGTGTGGGAATGGAACATCGCAGCTTGCCTCCATTGCGTCCAACAAATACAGGAGATGGCGGTGTGGTATTCTTCGTATGTTTGGCAGCCATTACTTCTCAACAGCTTGCAAAGTGTGCAATCTGTGTGTAAGGCCGGCCTATAAATATGGTGCCTGGATCATTGAAGCATTGAGGTGATGGCAGTGCAGACAAAACTGAAGCTGCCTGCCAGCAATACATTGTGGAACCCACACCTGTTAATTTCTTATTCATTTCTGTCAGCTGGTTAAACACCGATTTCCTCAGCCAAAATTGGGCATTACCAATCTCTTAGCTGAGTCCACTCATAGAGAACAAAAACCAAGAGGTTTTGCTAAATCTTACACCGGCACAGTAGCACAGTGTTTAGCACTGTTGCTTCACAGGGCCAGGGTCCCAGGTTCTATTTCTGCTTGAGTCACTGTCTGTGCGGAGTCTGCACGTCCTCGCCATGTCTGCGTGAGTTTCCTCCGGTTTCCTCCCACAAGTCCAGAGCGACGTCCTTGTCAGGTGAATTGGACAATCTGAATTCTTTCTCAATGTACCCAACAGGAGCCTTAGTGTGGCGACGAGGTGATGTTCACAGTAACTTAATTGCAGTGTTAATGTAAACCTACTTGTGACATTAATAAAGATTATTACTAAAGCTGTTTGACCCCATTGTGACTGTACTCCCCAGTTCTGAGCACCTAATTCTGGGGAAGTTTTAAAGTGGATGGGGGGTAGGGGTCAGGAACAGGCGAAGCACCAGGGTCCATGATTTCTCTTCCTGGTCCTTGTCACTCTAGTTGATGCCTTCTCTTAAATACACATCGCAAGCCATGGGTTCACCAGCTTGAAAGGCACCCTCCCCACCCCCATCTTACCCCAACCAGCACCACCCAACAGAGCTATTAAAAGGAATAATCAACAACTTACAGATTTGTTGCTTATTTCTTCCCATTGCCTCGACTTGGGTTTGAGGCAATGCTGGGTTTCTGGAGAAGTTTCTTTCAATCAATGAAGATGGCAGGGACCGCTGTGTTAGTTGTCACTGAAATGGTTGATGCCATAGTAGAAATTCCCCCCAGGGAATCTTGTGGTGCAGTGGGTATTATCGGTACCTCTGAGACAGAAGCTCCAGTTTTGTGCCCCACTCTAGCACTCAGTGTGTTCATAAATGGGCAGATAATCAACCTGTAAATCCTTCCAATGCACCCATCATTGTATCGATGGTCAGTAAGAGAGGACGAGTCTCATGGTCAGCAATAACCTGCAGAAGGTAATGGGAAACCTGCAGTACCTTGCCAAGCTTAATCAAAGACCAACACGTGGAAGACTGATTGCTAATGCTATCTTAGGACATGGTACCTGAAGGGAGATTGAGATAAAGTAAATCCACTCAGGTTGCAGCATGAGAAAGCGATAGTGCAAATAAAAAGACAAGCTGCTTGCAGTTGGAGGTGGGAATAGGGCTTTCAGCAGGAGGCCTAATCCATCCAGCATCTCTTAGCAGCACCTTTTTCACTTCCGCCTCAGACAAAAACAGTGTGTTCAACATCTACAATTCATGAAGGAGGTGCTCACAGAACTCTGCCACATCTTGGAATTAGCCAGCATGGTGGCACAGTGGTTAGCACAGCTGCCTCACAGCTTCAGGGTCCCAGGCTAAATTCGGGCATCGGCTGACTGTCTGTGTGTAGTTTGCACTTTCTCCCCGTGTCTGCGTGGGTTTCCTGCTTGTGCTCCGATTTCCTCCCACAGTCCAAAGATGTGCAGGTTAGATGGATTGGCCATGCTAAATTGCCTCTTTGTGCCCAAAAGGTTAGGTAGGGATACGGGGATAGGTTGAAGGCATGGGCTTAAGTAGGGTGTTCTTTCCAAGGGCCGCTGAGACTCGATGGGCTGAATGGCCTCCTTCTGCACTGAAAATTCTATGATCTAGGCTAGAATAATGGGACCCCATGGTGCTGTGTGCCATTGTTCACGATAACATGTGGATTTGAGGGTACCACATCTCATAGATAGAACATACAGTGCAGAAGGAGGCCATTCAGCCCATCTAGTCTGCACCGACCACATTAAGCCTTCACTTCCACCCTATCCCCGTAACTCAACAGCCCCTCCTAACCTTTTATGGACACTATGGGCAATTTAGCAAGGCCAATCCTCCTAACCTGCACGTCTTTGGAGTGTGGGAGGAAACCGGAGCACCCAGAGGAAACCCACGCAGACACGGGCAGAGCGTGCAAACTCCACACAGACAGTGACCCAGCGGGTAATCGAACCTGGGACCCTGGCGCTGTGAAGCCACAGTGCTATCTACTGTGCTATCGTGCTGCCCATTTCATTGTTGATTTATACTACAACTACAAAAGTTACCACTCACTCTGTATGCAGTTGGTGTCCAGCCAAGCTCAGTATTTCAGATGCTGAATGCTTGTCATCCTGGCCTCAGTCCTGCATTCGTGTCATTCTGCTGTTCCAACTGTTTTTTTACCACTGTGACAAACCAGGTGACGGCTGCTGTACAACAAAGGCTATCATTTTGCATCTGGCTGATCAACTCCTCTCTGCAACCCAATCAGATGTTGCCAGCACAAATATAATGAGAACCGTGAGAAATATTGTCGAGATTTCAGTCCCACACTGCTCTGGAGAAGCCCTGTAGTACAGTGTTTTCCAAACTTTTTTGCCCAGGACCCATTTCAGACAACCGGCCATCCTTCAAGACCCACACCGTCCGACCTTTGCAACCCTCACTGGCTGACCTTTACGACCCATCATTTTCACTTATCTCTAATGTGACGGATGAGCCTGTTTGATCCTCATGCTGTCACTCTTGGAGAGTTCTTGACAATATGTTTTATTTGAATGGCTACAAACTTCAGACGACTTCTGCAGTACCCTCCATTGTTTCTTATCTGGTGATGCACATAGAATATAGCCACACACTTAAAGGTATTCCATGCATCCACCTTTTCAAACTTAAACTTACCCCAATTAATAAACAACCAATAGCAAAGCGCAAATACAGTACAAATTTACAACTTTAGAAAGTTGTCAGCTTGTGAGAATATGAAGTGTTATTGGTGGTTTGCTGATACATCCCAATTTGGTCATTATTAATATACTCTGAGATTGCTGCTTACTCTAATAACGATCTTTATCTGGAGGATTGTTGTGCTTTGATCTTGGGCGGGATTCTACAGCCCGTGATGCCCGGAATGCCTTTCCCGATGGGACGGAGAATCGAGCGTCAGGGGTAGGTCGTGCCAGTGCCGATCTGAACGCGATGCTCCGACCCCTCACTGGCGGCTTGAACGAGGTCCATGATGTGTGCCGGCAGGGGGATGTAAATAAATGCAAATGGCTCTTTTTAAAATAATTTTAAAATAAATTTAGACTACCCAATTCTTTTTTTCCCAATTAAGGGGCAATTTAGCATGGCCAATCCACCTAACCTGCTCATCTTCTTGGGTTGTGGAGGTGCGACACATGCAGACATAGTGAGAATAAACTTGACATGGACAGTGACCCGGGGCCGGGATTGAACCTGGGTCATCAGTGCCATGAGGCAGCAGTGCTAACCACTGCACCACCATGCTGCCCTGTAAACGGTTCTTAATGACCCATTTGCATCACTTTATCGGATCCAGTGCCCTATGCTTCCTTCGCCCACCATAAGGTCCACCACACCGTGGTCCATCACACCAAGCTAGTAGAGACCATTTGAGCCCAACCAAGGGCAACCCCCCCCCCCCCCCCCCCCCCCAACATTGCACTACTTGCCAACACCACCTCTAAGTATGTGTATTCCAATCACTCAAGCGTGTGATTTCACTGCACTTACCTCTCTTTGATGAGGTTAATGTTTACAAACATTGGGGTTTTCACCACTTAGGCCACTGAACCATGAAGGGAAATTAATGAATCAAAGCTGCAGATGGTTTGTACAAGCTGTCATTCATAGACCACTACTCGAAAACTATCAGTGGCTTGCCGTGAATGGATCTGTGGGAACCAGACGCAGTTCCAGCTACTCTTCTTCCACGAATAGACGCAGGGACCTGCAAGGTAGGAATTACAGCTATAATGCCTCCCACTATCCTTCTGGAATGCTCTCTAGCTTCCAGAAAGGGGGGCACTTTTCTTGGGGTGGGGGGGCTGTCTGTGTGGGGGAATCTGTGTGGGGGGAGGTCTGTGGAGTGATTTCTTTTCGGCACAGGGTCCTTGTGGGGGGGTCCCCTATTACAGGGGTCCCTGTGGGATTCCCCCTATTACAGGGGTCCCTTGGGGTGTCCTCCTATTACAGTGGTCCCTATGGGGGCCCTCCTATTACAGTTCCCATGGGGGGGTCACCTATTAAATGGGTCCCTGTGGAGACCACCCTATTACAGGGGTCCCTGGGGGGGGGGGGGGGTTCCCCTATTTACAGGGGTCCATGTGGGATGGCCACCTATTACAGGGGTCCCTGTGGGGAGGGCTACTCTCTTCTTGAGTCCCTTGAGGTGTCACCATATTACAGAGGTCCCTGTGGGGGGTCACAGTATTTCAGGGGCCATGAGGGCGGCGGGTCGGGTCACCACTGTACTTCAGCATAGAGGGCACCCAGGTAATCCAGAGGTGGGGGGCTGCTGTGTGGTGCGGGGGCAGTTGGGGCCGATTTGTGGTGCGAGGTTGGTGGCCGGCCGCAGGTCCTCACTATCAGGCTCCCGCTGAAGGTGACGGTCTGATAGCGGGATTGCCCGGGAATCTCTGCATCCCGCTTAACGACCTCAAGCGGATCGTAAATTCAGCTCCGGAGGGAGGATATAATTTCCCAAAAGGAGAATCCAGCCCCTTGTCTTTGCCCCTATTCTGATCACAATAAATGTGCTTGTTTAAGAATGATTAAGAATTTCTCCAGTTTGATATGGTGATGATTTTCCGGCCGGATTGTGTCCTTCGCACGTCCCACTATTCCCTTTGTGCTTGATGCATCTCAAGTATCCTACTGTGAAGCTAACCACAATCATAGAATCTCTACAGTGCAGAAGGATTCAGCCCATCAAGTCCGCACTGACTCTCTGAAACAGCACTCCACCCAAGCCCACTTCCCCGTCCTGTCCCAATGACCCCTTAACCTAGCCTACACATCCCTGGACATTGAAGGGCAATTTTAGCATGGCCAGTCCACATAACCTGCACATCTTTGGACTGTGAGAGGAAACCAGAGAACCTGGAGGAAACCCACACAGACATGGGAAGAATGTGCAAACTCCACACAGAGTGTCACCCAAGGCCAGAATTGAACCAGGGCCCCTAACACTGAGGCAGCAGTGCTAGCCACTGTGGCACCGTGCCACCCCTAACCACAATGTCAACCTAACCACAATGCTTATAAACATCTTACAGATAAGTGCTTTCACTTCCTCTTTTCCTCAGCAGAAAGCACTTAATTGTTTTGATGTGGTGATGATCTGTCAGTCATAGGTAGATGTTTATAGAAATTGTGGTTTTGTTCACAACTGGGTACTTGAGATGCATTCACTCATGAAGGAAAATTAAAACAAATAATCCAGACACCAGGGGCTGGATTCTCCGCCCCGCCGTGCCACATTTCTGGTTCAGCACGCCGGCAGGATGCTCCATTATGCCAGCTGGTCAATGGGGTTTCCCATTGTGGGGCAGCCCCATGCCATGGGGAAACCCCCAGGCTGTTGGCAAAACGGATCATCCTGCCGGCGGAGAATGCAGCCCCTTATCTGGAAGTTGTTACCCTGTCAATTACAGTCTACTAAAAGTTTTTTTTCTTTGAAAGTGAATACAAGCCTCACAGATCAAAGGGTCTGAAGGGGTTTAGATCCTTGTGATATGGTTTTGGCTTTCTATGAATTAATAGCTGCTGCTTTCTCGACATAAGTCTGAGGCAGCAGGTGTAAGGGATAGGTGAGTGAAAAAGCAGTGATTTTTTTCACTGTTTCTGCTTGGACTGCTCTCCAATTTCCAGGCTGGGGTGTCTGATTAGGCGGGCGGGGGGGGGGGAGGGGTTCTGTTTTGGGGGTCTCTGATGACGGGATCTCGGATATGGGGGAGTCAGTGATATTGGGGGTCAGTGATATTGGGTGTCTCTTCTGGGAGGTCCCTGATATGGGGGTCACTGATATAGGTAGGGGTCAGATATGGGGTAACTGATATGGAGGTCTCTGATATGGGACTTGCTGATGTGGAGGATTCTCTGATGGGGTCTTTGATATGGGGGTCTTATATCGGGGATCTCAGATATGTGAGGTCTCTGATTTGGAGGGTAATGCTTCTGTGGAGCACAAACCTACTACTGGCTTCTCACAGGATGGCAGCATTCATCCTTCCGCTACTGCCTCTTTGCCTGTGTCCTTGCTAAATGTCAACCAGCAGGCCCAGGCTGCTGTTGTCTATGTCAAGGTATTGCAGTCTGAAAGAGGGCCTTCAAGGTCAAGAGCTGCTCAAGGTCAATCTGCAAAGCCATCCGCAGTCTCTCCATTGAAAGTCAACCTTCCAGTCACCATGCTGCAACCACTGGGATAGCACTGGTTCGGAGCCCGAGAATAGGCAAAGGCATCCACAAGACAGGTCCAAGAGGAATGTACAAGGGTGATTAATTGAGCATCATAGGAAACATTAGATGTGTTGCTGGATAAAGTGGTACAGAATGGTTGCTCTATGATATCTTTTATTTCAACATTGGGCTTGAGAACTCACTGTGATCGCCAATGATAGAGGGAAGGTGAAGCGAGGAAACGCTGAACGAGAAGGATATGGGGCCTCAAAGAAGAGAACAGTGGTATGATGATACACTCACCGACAGCCCATCCGAATGTAAATGTTCTGGCTTCTTTTCCCCTTCCTTCTCTATTACCTCCTGCTTAGGTGACGCCCAGTAGTAAGGGTTTCACCTTTATAATAATCAGGGTGTGAAGGATGCAGTATTTCACCACAAATGGGAGCATCCTTTCTGTAAATTTACTGGAGGGTTGTCCCCTGGGTATACAGGACATTAGACTAGCACTGTAGTTTCACAGCACCAGGGTTCCAAATTTGATTCCCGGCTTGGGTCACTGTCTATGGGGAATCTGCATGTTCTCCCCGTATCTGCGTGAGTTTACTCCGGGTGGTCCTGTTTCCTCCCATAAGTCCCGAAAGACGTGCTGGTTAGGTGAATTGGAAATTCTGAATTTTCTCTCAGTTTACCCAAACAGGCGCCGGAATGTGGCGACTCGAGGATTTTCACAGTAACTTCATTGCAGTGTTAATGTAACCAATTTGTGACACTAATAAAGGTATTAAATATTTCCAAGTCAGAGTGATGAGTGACTTGGAGGGGAACCTCCAGGTGGTGGGGTTCCCAGGTATCTGCTGCTCTTGTCCTTCTCGATGGTAGCGGTCATGGATTTGGAAGGTGCTGCCGAAGAACCTTGGCGAGTTACTGCAGTGCATCTTGTACATGGTACACATGGCGGTGTTTGTTGGTGGTGGATAGATTGAATGTTGCGGGCTGCTTTGCCCTGGATGGTGTTGAGTTTCTTGTATGTTGCCGGAGCTGCAGTCATCCAGGAAAGTGGAGAGTATTCCATTACACTCCTGACTTGTGCCTTGTAGATAGTGGACAGGCTTTGGAGGGGCCTGGTGCGTTACTTGCTATAGGATTCCTAGCCTTTGACCTGCCCCGGTAGCCACAGTATTAATATGGCTAGTTTAGTTCAGTTTCTGATCAATGGTAAGCCCCAGCATGTTGATTGTGGGGATTCAGTGACAATAATGCCATTGAATGTCAAGGAGCAATGGTTAGATCCTCTCTTGTAGGAGATGGTCATTGCCTTGTGGCGCGAATGTAACTTGTCACATGTCAGCCTAAGCCTGGATATTATCCAGGTCTTGCTGTATTTTGATATGGACTGCTTTATCTAAACCCCTTGCCCCTTAAATCTATGCCACCCTGGCCATTGATTCCTCCACCAAAGGGAAATGTTTATTCCTGTCTACTTTGTCCTTGACTCTCATAATTTTATACATCTCAATCATGTCTCCTCTCTGCTCCAAGGAAATCATCCCAGTCAATCGAAACTCTCTTTATAGCTAAAACTGTCCAGTCCAGGCAACATCTTGGTAAATCTCCTCTGCACCCTTTCCAGTGCTATCATATCCTTCCTATAATGTGGATTCCAGAACTGTACACAATACTCTCACGAAGGGCTAATCAACAATTGATACAGTTCCAGCATAACCTCCCTGCACTTAAACTCCATGCCTTGGCTTAGAAAGGAAAGTATACAATATGCCTTCTTAACCACTTTATCATCTGCCCTGCTACCTTAAGAGACCGGTGTACTTGCACACCCAGGTCCCTCTGATCCCCGGTGCTTCCCAGGGTCCTACCATTCATCATGTATTCCCTTGCCTTGTTTGTCCTGCCCAAATGCACCACCTCACACTTATCCAGATTGAGTTCCATTGAATAACAATAATAATTGCTTAATGTCACAAGTAGGCTTCAATGAAGGTACTGTGAAAAGCCCATAGTCGCCACATTCCGGCGCCTGTTCGGGGAGGCGGGTACAGGAATTGAACCCGCGCTGTTGGCCTTGTTTTGCATTACAAGCCAGCTGTTTAGGTTTGCCACTGATCATCCCATTTGACCAGCCCATCTATGTCCGTCTGTAATCTAAGGATATCCTCGTCACTATTTACCACCCCACCAATTTTCGTATCATCCGCGACCTTACTGACCTTCCCACAATCATGTCTAAATCATTTACATAAACCACACACAGCAAGGGCCCCAACACTGATCATTGTGGGACCCCACTGGGCACAGGCTTCCACTCAGAAAAACACCCCTCAACCCATCACCCTTTGCTTCCTGCACTCAGCCAATTCTGGATCCAATTTGCCAAATTTCCTTGGATCACATGGGCTCTTAACTTTGGTATCAGTGTCCCATGTGGGACCTTGTCAAATGCCTCTCCAAGCAGATGATACCAAAGGCTCATCTCCACACCTGATCACCTCTTCGAAAAATTCAATCAAGTTGGTCTGACATGTCCTCCTCTTAATAAAACCATCATGACTGTTCTTAATGAATTTCTGCCTCTCCAAATGCAGATTAAATCTGTATCTCAGAATTGTTTCCAATAGTTTCCCCACCACTGAGGTTAAACAGACTGATTTGTAGTTTCCTGATATATTCCCTCCTCCCTTCTTGAATAATGGTTCCACATTGGCTATTATCCAGTCCTCTGTCACCTCTCGTGGCCAGAGAGGAATTCTAAATTTGCCACAGCACCTGCTCATCCCCTCCCTTGTCTAACTCTACAGCTTGGAATACATTTGATTGATTGATTTATTGTCTCATGTACCGAAGTACCCACAGGAAATCCTCTGGGCAGGATTTGGTGCGAGTTTGCCCAAATGTGGCCCTAATGCGGTGGGTGCTGCAATGGGTCAAGGGGTCAGTGCAAAACTGAAATGCCTAAAATCCATTGGAAAGCCCTCCTCCCCGCAAAATGCAAATCTTGGCCCCACAACTTCCCCAGCCCTCCCCATCAGACCCACCCAACAGACACTCCCATCAAGCACCCCATGAGAGACACCAACAGAAACCCCCAACAGCAACACCCATCAGAAATCCCCATCAGTCAACCTGCCTGATTGATTTGTTATCACATGTGCCAAAGTACAGTGAAAAGTATTTTTCTGCAGCCAAGGGAACGTATACAGTAGGTACATAGAGACAAAAAGAATAAGCGACAGAGTACATTGACAAATAGTACATCGACAAATAGTGATTGGTTACAGTGCGGAACAAGGGCCAAACAAAGCAAATACATGAGCAAGAGCAGCATAGAGTGTCGTGAATAGTGTTCCTACAGATCAGTCCAAGGGAGAGTCATTGAGGAGTATAGTAGTTGTGGGGAAGAAGCTTTTCCTATGTCTGTGTCTGGATGTGCAGATCTTCAGACTTCTTTATCTTCTGCCTGATGGAAGGGTCCAGAAGAGGGCAAAGCCTGGATGTGAGGAGTCTCTGATAATGCTGTCTGCCTTCCTGAGGCAGCGGGAGGTGTAGACAGAATCAATGGGAGGGTGGCAAGCTTGTGTGATGCGTTGGGCTGAGTTCACCACACTTTCTTGCAATATTGGGCCAAGCAGTTGCCGTACCAAGCTGTAATGCAGCTGGATAGGATGCTCTCTATGGCACATCTGTCGAAGTTTGTGAGAGTCAATGCAGACATCGCAAATTTCTTTAGCTTCCATAGGAAGGAGCAACGTTGTTGGGCTTTCTTAACTATTGCATCAACGTGAGTGGACCAGGACTGACTGTTGGTGATGGTGCCCCCTCCCCAGGAACTTAAAACTATCGACCATCTCCACTTCGGAGCCATTAATGCAGATGAGAGTGTGTCGTGCTACGCTTCCTGAAGTCGATGATCAGTTCGTTGGTCTTTCCAACATTCAGAGAGAGGTTGTTTTCGGTGCACCATGGAACCATGTGATCTATCTACCTTCTGTAGCCTGATTCGTCGTTGTTTGAGATATGACCCACCACAGTCGTATCATCTGCAAACTTATAGATCGAATTGGAGTTAAATCTTGCCAAAAGTTGTGAGTGTATAGGGAGTACAGTAGAGAACTGAGCACACATCCTTGCGGGGCCCCGGTGTTGAGGACTAAGGAGGTGATGTTGTCTATCCTGATAGATTGCAGTCTGGTGGTGAGGAAGTCAAGGATCCAGCTGCACAGGGAGGGGTCAAGTCCAAGATTGCAGAGTTTGGTTATTAGTCTTGTCGGGATAATGGTGCTGAGGGTGGAACTGTAGTCTATGAACAGCAGTCTTACATGGGTGTCCTTTTTTTCGAGGTGTTCAAGTGTTGATTGCAGAGCCAGTGAGATAGAGTCTGCTGTGGACCATTTGCGGTGATAAGCAAACTGCAGTGGATCGAGACCGTCTGGGAGGCTGGCAGTGATCCGTCTCATGACTAGCCACTCAAAGCATTTCATGATACATAGATACATAGCACATACAGTGCAGAAGGAGGCCATTCGGCCCGTCGAGTCTGCACTGACCCACTTAAGCTCTCACTTCCACTCTACCCCATAACCCCTCCTAACCTTTTTGGATACTAAGGGCAATTTAGCATGGCCAATCCACCTAACCTGTACATCTTTGGACTGTGGGAGGAAACCGGAGCACCCAGAGGAAATCCACGCAGACACGGGGAGAACGTGCAGACTCTGCACAGACAGTGACCCAGCAGGGAATCGAAACTGGGACCCTGGCGCTGTGAAGTCACAGTGCTATCCACTTGTGCTGCCGTGCTGCCCTTCAGACGTGAAGGCCACCGGTCGGTAGTCGTTGAGGCATGCTACCTTGTTCTTCTTTGGTACTGGTATTATGGTGGTCTTCTTGAAGGAGGTGAGGACCTTGGAGCGGAGAAGTGAGATGCTGAAGCTGTCTCTGAATACACCCACAAGCTGGTCTGCACAGGCTCTGAGTGATCACCCAAGAACTCCTGGACCCGTCAGGACCCGTCACTTTCCACGGGTTCACTTTCCCTATTACCTCTGAGGCTGTAATAGTGGGCATGGAAGTGTCCAGCGCTGTTGGGGCGGGTAGCACTGATGTATTTATTGGCTGACTGTTCAAAGCGGGCATAGAACTTGTTCAATTCATTGGGGAAGAATGCTCCAGCCCCAGAGATTCTGCCTGGCATTGCTTTGTAGCCTGTGATCTCGTGTAAGCCCTGCCATAGATGTCATGTGTTTGTGTGTTTGGCCTGGGACTTTCATCAGAAATAATCAGATTTTGTCTGGCTTTTAAATCTGCCAGGCTACACAGAAGTTCCTTTCTGTCTATGTTAATTTATTTAATTTTATCAGTCTTCCCTGATATATATAACGACATACCTCTCACTCGTGAACACCAACACAAAGTATTTGTTTAGAACGCTACATATGTCATCTGGCTCCACACACAAATTACCACTGAGGTCTTTAATGGGCCCTACTCTTTCCCTAGTTATCCTTTACCTTTAATGTACTTATAAAACAACTACGGACTTTATTTTATTTTACCCACCAATTTCTTTTCATGTGCCCCTTTTGCTCTCCTAATTTCCATTTTAAGTTCCTTCTTGCATATTCTATATTCCTCTAGTGCTTCTGCTGTTTTGAGCTCTCAATATTTGCCTTTTTCTCTTCATCCAATGACGTATATCCCTCGTCATCCAGGGTTCACTGGATTTGTTTGTCCCACCCTTTTTCTTTGTTGGATCTTGTTGGCCCCGTACTCTCCCTATTTCCTTCTTGAATGCATCCTACTGTTGTGTGACAAATTTACTCAAAGTATCTGACCCCAGTCCACTCGGACCAAATCATATCGGATCCTATTAAAATTGGCATTATCCCAGTTTAAAACTTTGATTTCAGGCTCACCCTTGTCCTTTTCCATAACTATTTTGAAGCTAACAGAGTTATGATAGGTATCTGCAAAATTGTTCCCCACTGGCATCTTTGGATTGGTGCAGAATAAAATCTTCATGACTGCTGTTGGAATAACGTGCATTCACCAGCGCGATATTCTGGCATGGTCGCATGTCAACTGCACAAACTTGAATAAAAATAATAATAATGATCACTTATTGTCACAGGTAGGCTTCAATTAAGTTACTGAAGTGAAAAACCCCTAGCCGCCACATTCCAGCGCCTGTTTGGAGAGGTTGGAACGGGAATTGAACTCGCGCTGCTGGTCTTATTCTGCATTGCAAGCCAGCTGTCTTAGCCCACTGTGCTAAACCAGCCCCTATTGAGATGAGGTGCTCGCACATGTGCAGTTGATATCTCCCTGCGCCATGGTGAAGCACATTATCTGAGCCATGCCATGTACGCATTCCTTTTTAGAGAGAAGACACTGAATCCCCCCTTCCTTGGTTTATTGAATATCAGTGACCTTTCGTATAAAACAATGGCTGACAATCTGCAATGTTTTCAGTGACACCTGTTCCAGCCTGGAAGCATATTGTGGGTCACAACTATCTTGATAGCCACTGACAGTGCTGTCCTCACTCTGCTCTGAAACTGCATGTCTACCTCCAAGAGGTGGCTTAGTTCTCTGTCGTTGGTAAAACGCAACCTCCAAACATAATGCTCCTGGCTCAGGTCCAGGTTTGGTGACATGGTGGCACAGTGGTTAGCACTGCTGCCTCATAACGCCCAGGACCTGGATTCAATTCTAGCCTTGGGTGTGGAGTCTGCACTTTCTCCCCATGTCTGCGTGAGTTTCTTCCGGGCGCTCTGGTTTCCTCCCAAGTCCAAAGATTTGCAGGTTAGGTGGATTGGCCATGCTAAAAAATTGCCCCTTAGAGTCCAAAGATGTGTAGGTTGAGTGGGGTTACTGTAGTCCCCATGATTGAAGGAAAGTTGTGTCTTCAGATGCCTTTCAGAAGCACAGTACATTCTTCAAAAGCTGAGCACTTACTTGAACAACTTGGCACAATTCCTCCAACCCACAATACTTTCAATAACTCTGCAACTGGAAGTAGAGAACCAAATGAAAAATGAATCTGACCTGCAAGTTGGATGATGAGGTCTTTAAAAAGCACTGGTAAGACACAGAGGCAGTTGATGTTTTCTTGCATTGCTGAACATATTTTCATCTGTGTGGGTTGAAGAGAGGCTGTTAACTTGCTTAACGAGGCCCTGACAAGTCGAATGTCAAACGTTGACTGCTCACTCTACATACTTTCCCGCACACATAGAACACCCACGCTATTGCCCCTGACAATGCAGCCACACTGGAAGTGGCGAGAGGGGCCTTCCAAGCCAATGTTTCAGCTCAACCAGGCCCTGTAACACCAAAGCTCTGGAGCCAATTCTATGCAGCCAGAGAATTGTAGATTGGTGTAGATAGCTGCTGCGTGGAAGCAGCACTCATATATGTTTGGTGGGCTAGATGTCCAATTTTGTACTGAAAGTTTTAATACATGACAATAAATGAAGAAAAATCTATGAAGACATTAGATGGTCTCTTTTTAATAAATCTGTTTCTACCAGAAGCATGAATTCATAACATCATCCCTTAGTCCTAAGGATCAGAAGTACGTTAACCCTGTTTTATTTTGCACTGCCAGCACAGAATGAAACTTTACTGGAATTCCACATTGTCTCTTCATTTAGTAGAGCATCTGGTTTTAATCTAGTCACCCCAAGGAAAGAGACAGGTAAGACCATAACACATAGGAGCAGAATTAAGCCGCTCGATCCATCGTGTCTACTCCTCCATTCAATCATGGCTCTCATCCCCATTCGCCTGCCTTCTCCCCATAACCCCTGATCCATTTATTAATCAAGAACCTATCTCTCTCTGTCTTAAAGACACTCACTTATTTGGCCTCCACAGCCTTCTGTGACAAAGAGTTCCATAGATTCACCACCCTCTGGCTGAAGAAATTCCTCCTCATCTCTGTTTTGAAGGATCATCCCTTTAGTCTGAGATTCTGTCCTCTGGTTCTAGTTTTTCCGACAAGTGGGAACATCCTCTCCACGTCACTCTGTCTAGGCCTCGCAGTATTCTGTAAGTTTCAATCAGATCCCCCCATCCTTCTAAACTCCAACGTGTACAGCCGCAGAGTCCTCAACCGTTCCCCATACGACAAGCTCTTCATTCCAGGGAAAATTCCTGTGAACCTCCTCTGAACCCTTTCCAAGGGCAAAACATCCTTCCTCCTACATGGGGCCCAAAACTGCTCATAATACTCCAAATGGGGCCTGAGCAGAGCCTTGTACAGCCTCAGAAGTACATCACTATCCTTGTATTCTAACCCTCTCGACATGAATGCTGACATGAATGCCTTCCTAACTGCCGACTGAACCTGCATGTTAACCTTAAGAGAATCATGAACAAGGACTCCAAGTCCCTTTGCCCTTCTGATTTCCTAAGCAATTCCCCATTTAGAAAATAGTCTATGCCTCCATTCCTCCTTCCCAAATGCATAACTTCACATTTTTCCACATTGCATTCCATTTGCCACTTCTTTACCCACATCCTAGCCTGCCCAAATCCTCTGCAGTCCCCCTGCTTCCTCAATTCTACCTGTCCTTCTACAGATCTTTATATCATCTGCAAACTTAGCAACAGTGCCTTCAGTTCCTTCTTCCAGATCATTAATGTATATTGTAAAAAGTTGTGGTCCCAGCACAGACCCCTGAGGCACACCACTATTCACCGGCTGCCATCCTGAAAAAGACCCCTTTATCCCCACTCTCTGCCTTCTGCCAGTCAGCCAATCTGCTATCCATATCAGGATAGTACCCTTAACACCATGGGTTCTTAACTTATTTAACAGTCTCCTTTGCGGAACCTAGTCAAAGGCCTTCTGGAAATCTAAATAAATCAATTAAAATCACCCAAGTTACTTCAGAGCTGTCAGCAGCTGAACGGATCTATATCATCACGACCTCCTGGGTTAATGCACAGTCAATTCCAGCCCCGCTTGACCTGGAATCACAACGCAAATGAAATTAGATGTTTGTTTTCAATACCCGAGGACCTTGGCTGAGCCCAATAAACTGCAATCACCTGATGTGTAAAACTTAAAACAAATAACCTTTGTTAAGAGAGAAAGAAGGAGAGAAGGGAGAGAGAAGGGGGAGAGAAGGGAGAAAGAAGGAGAGAGAGAAGGGAGGGAGAGAGAGGGAGAGGGAGAGAGAGAGTCAAAGCTAACAGGGATTGTCAACATATGCAATCAGGTCACAATGATGTAATTGGAATTGACTGCAATGTTTTACTAATCAGCTAGGTTTACCTAGCAAAGATTAGATTGGGGCTAGAAGAGGCAAGTTTTTTTTGTGGAGCCAAGATAAGTAGGTAAGTGCATCTGGGACCCACAAGTAAATGATAGGCCTCCCCTGCCATGATCTTGCCCCCTCTCTCTGCCCCCTATGATCACAATGGCCCCCAGTAAACTGCCAATCCACCAATTCTACTCATTTACTTGCTCTGTGGGACTTGGGTGGCTTTTTGGCTCATTTACACTGCTTTCCACAACCTCCCATGCGGAGTCAATGGGAAGTCAGCCAGCAGCATTAAAATGACGCCTGGCTGTCACAATAATCCGGCCTTCCTTATTTCTGGAACAGATGAGTTTTGAATTGACAAAAAACCCACAGGCCGACTGCTGGCCCCCAGTGATTGGGGTCATACTTGATGCCCTCCCAACATGATTTGCCTCGTGAGTTTGGAGCACAGAGGTTAGACGTGTGGGATTTCTGGGCAGGAGCAGAAATACTTCTTGAAGCAGTACCTATTTCCTGTTGGTGTCAAAGATGAAATTAGACATTTTTTTGCTGTGTGTTGTGCTGAGATAAGGCAGGAACCAACTATTGATCATGGGGCAGGGAGGACAGTTTAGCATCAGGCACAGGTTCTTGAAGGGTCTTTGTATGGCAGTCATTTTAAAGCAAAAAAGACCAAATTGATCAAATCAAAAGAATGAAGCAAAAGTGCAATGCTACAAAATCTGAAACAATCCAGAAGTGAGGAACAATCTCACCAAAAGATGCACAGTTTTACAACTTTTTTGTGATTGTGGATTTGCAGGAGTGTGCACTGTGCTGTTGCACAATGGGTGGAATGAACATAAATCCTGTGGCTGTAAGGACATGCTCAAAAGGCCATCAAACTAAAACTGGAATGAAGTTTGAATGAGGCTCCAGTAAAATCAATCGCCCCAATGAAAGCCCATCAGAAAAACCTGAGGCAAACTCTAATTAAGCAGATTGATTCTGAACCATTTTTGCAGCTCCTTCTGTGTCAGGTGAAATTTCATTCTTTATATGTGCAGAACACTGAAGATTTTAAATTATACATAATCAAATCTTTTATCTGGGACAGAATCTTAACTGCAAAAGGAGTTTAAGGAGCTGAAAACTGGCATTTAGCTAGGAGCCTGGCATGATCTCATCCGCTCCTGTACTGGTTTGGAGGCGAATAGGGACCCCCTACAGCTGGTGGGTGAGTCTTTTAAAGAGGCAATTAACTCAGAGTTTAACCCCACATTCTGGCTTAAACAGCCAATACATTGGTTGCCTGAGCTGTGTTGAGCTGCCAGATCACAGTGAGGAGTGCTACTTCAATGACACTGGCAGGCTGGAAAGCCTTGAAAGAGGGATTCCTGGACTTCCTGACCCATTAACCACAATCAATAAGGATAAACAACAAACCTCCTCCATGATAGTCTTCAATACTGCTCGTACTTAGCCCCCAACTATACTCCCTATACACACACGACTGGATCCAACCCGATCTACAAGGTTGCTGACGATACGACCGTAGTGGGTCGGATCTCGAACAACAATAAGTCAGAATACAGGGGGGAGATAGAGAACTTGGTGGAGTGGTGTAACAACAAAAATCTCTTCCTCAGTGTCAGCAAAACTAAAGTGCTGGTCATTGACTTCAGGAAACAAAGTATCGCACACAACCACGTCTGCATCAATAGGGACGAGGTGGAGGTGGTTGACAGCTTCAAATTCCTCGGTGTGTACATCACCAACAATCTGTCCTGATCCACCCATGTCAACACTATGACCAAGAAAGCAAAACAGCACCTATACTTTCTCAGAAAACTGAGGAAGTTCGGCATGCCCCCATTGACTATTGACAATTTTTACAGGTGCTCCACAAAAAGCATCCTATCTGTCTGCATCACAGCCTGGTATGGCAACTGCTCGGCCCAAGACCGTAAGAAAATACAGAGAGTTGTGAACACCACAACGTTTTTGCAACTGAGTAGTACTGCACCCCTGTATGCTTTTCCCGGTGCCTGTGTATATGTATTTACATTGTCTATTTATGTATGTCCTATATTTTTTCATGTATGGAATGATCTGTTTGAATGGCAGGCAGAAAAATACTTTTCACTGTATCTCAGTACATGTGACAATAAAACAAATCCAACAAATCCAATCCAATTGGTGCAGCCATTTCTCGGCTGCTGCTCTCTGTATTTCTTCTGAGACTATGATTTCACTACTTGACAGATGATTGTCAACTTCTTCGAAATCTGTTCACTTGTTTTGAACTTCAATCACCTTGACTGGCCCTTCCATGTTGTCACGGTAGCACAGTGGTTAGCACTGTGGGGCAGCACGGTAGCATGGTGGTTAGCATAAATGCTTCACAGCTCCAGGGTCCCAGGTTCGATTCCCGGCTGGGTCACTGTCTGTGTGGAGTCTGCACGTCCTCCCCGTGTGTGCGTGGGTTTCCTCCGGGTGCTCCGGTTTCCTCCCACAGTCCAAAGATGTGCGGGTTAGGTGGATTGGCCATGCTAAATTGCCCGTAGTGTCCTAATAGTAAGGTTAAGGGGGGGAGTTGTTGGGTTACGGGTATAGGGTGGATACGTGGGTTTGAGTAGGGTGATCATTGCTCGGCACAACATCGAGGGCCAAAGGGCCTGTTCTGTGCTGTACTGTTCTATGTACTGTTCTATGTACTGTTGCTTGCAGCGCAAAGGACTCGTGTTCAATTCCCGGCTTGGGTCACTGTCTGTACAGAGTTCTCCCCATGTCTGCGTGGGTTTCCTCCGGGTGCTCCGGTTTCCTCCCACAAAGTCCCGAAAGACGTGCTTGTTAGGCAAATCGGACATTCTGAATTCTTCCTCAGTGTACCCAAACAGGCGCCATAGTGTGGCGACTGGGGGATTTTCACAGTAACTTCATTGCAATGTTAATGTAAGCCTACTTGTCGCACTAATAAAGATTATTATTATAATTAGAATGGGAACAACTTATTCTTGGGTTTTAGGATGTTGCTAACCGCAGCAGCAAGATCTCCTTCTCCGTGGATTAGGTGGTCTTAGGCTGCCATTGGTCATGAAGGTGGCTGTCACAGAACCACATCGTCACCCCGTCTTTATCACCACACCACACCACACTTTCTCTGGAGTCCTGTGCTCTCAACTGCACAGAGAGAAATCAAGAGTGGTGAGTTTAAGAAATGGATTGTGGGGAGTGGAGGGGAGGACAATATTTGTAGATTGTGACTGTGAGACTTAGAGGTATGAGTTGGCACAAAGAAGGAGTGTTATTGTTGGCTGTTCGGCTGGAATGATGAGAAATTGCTTGGAGAGGCCAGGGTGTCATGGTGGCGTAGTGTTTAGCACTGCTGCCTCACAGGGACCCGGGTTCAATTCCAGCCTCTGGTGACAGTCTGTGTGGAGTTTGCACTTTCTCCCTGTATCTGCATGGGATCCTCTGGATGCTCCCGTTTCCTCCCACAGTCCAAAGATGTGCAAGTTAGGTGGATTGGCCATGCAAATTCCCCGTTAGTGTCCAAAAGGTTAGTTGGGCTCCTGGGTTACGGGGATAGGGTGGAGGCGTGGGCCTAAGTAGGGTGCTCTTTACGAGGGCTGGTGCAGACTTGATGGGCCAAATGGCCTCCTTCTGCACTGTAGGGATTCTATGAGAGAAGGATGAGGAGAGCTGTGTTGTCCTGAGGAGTGCTGGACAGGATAACACTGGGAAATTTAGAGTGTGAGACTTGGCACCTGGCAATGTTAGTCCACTCACCTTTTCTGTCCTTTTGAGGTCCTGAATCTCTTGAGACAGTGTCTTCAGATTCGAGGAGCTGCCCATTTCCTCCTTCTTGGAGGAATTGACCTCTTACCCCCCACCCTTGGGGGACAGTAGCAGTAATGTTATTGAATTGGTAATCCATAGGCCCAGGCTAATGCTCTGGAGGACAGTGTTCCAATCTCACCATGGCAACTGGTGGAATTTAAATTCAATTAATTAATAAAGCTGGAATTAAAAGCTAATCTCAGTTATCTGAAGAGGCTTGACAAGGTATATGTCAATATTTTTCTCCCTGGCTGGGAAATCTACAACATGTGTTGTGTTTCACTATCGCCGCACTAAATGGGATTGATCAAAATAGATCTAGCAGTTCAAAACTAGACATCCATGAAGAATCATGGGCCATTAGCAGCTGTGGTTGAATTGTATTCAACCACAATCTATAATAACCCCACAGCTGGCCATATCCCTCATTCTTCCTTCACCACCAAGCCATGGTTCAGTGAGGACTCGAGGGCATTTTATCAAGAGGAGCAGTGCCAGGCATAGTTAAAAATGAAGTGCCAACCTAGTGATGCTAAAACACAGGATTACATCCATGCTAAACAGCAGAAGCAGTGTATGATAGGCAGAGTTAAGCAATCTCACAATTAATGGATTAGATCAAAGCCCTGCAGTCCTGCCACATCCAATCACGGAGGACAATTAAACAACTAACCAGAGAAGGAGAATCCACAAGAATCCTAATCCTCAATAATGGTGCAGTCCAACATGTCAGTGCAAAAGACAAGGCTGAAGCTTTGCTGCAATTTTCAGACAGAAGTGCCATGTGGATGGTTTATCTTGGCCTTCTCATATGGTCCCCAACATCACAGATGCCAGTCTTTCACCAAATTGTTTCATTCTCCATGAGATGAAGAAACAAATGAAGTCCCTGGATACTGAAAATACTATGAGATCTGACAAATTCTGACAGTAGTGCTGAAGGCTTCTGCTCCGGTGCTAGCCATATACCTGCCAAGCTTTTCCAGTACAGCTACAACAATGGTATCTACCCGACAAAGCAGAACATCTCCCAGTGCACATAAAGCAGGAAAAATCTAATCTGATCAACTGTCAGCCCATCTGTCTACTCTTGATCAACAATGACATGGAAGGTGTCATCAACAGTACTATTAAATGCCACTTACACAGTAAAAAGCTGCTTTCCAATGTTCAGTTTGGGTTCCACTTACACCACTCATGTCCAGCTTTCCTTCCAGCCTTGGTCAAAAAATAGACAAGATCTATCTACCCTACGGGGCAGCAGGGTAGCATGGTGGTTAGCATAAATACTTCACAGCTCCAGGGTCCCAGGTTCGATTCCCGGCTGGGTCACTGTCTGCGTGGAGTCTGCACGTCCTCCCCCTGTGTGCGTGGGTTTCCTCCGGGTGCTCCGGTTTCCTCCCACAGTCCAAAGATGTGCGGGTTAGGTGGATTGCTCATGCTAAATTGCCCGTAGTGTCCTAATAAAAAAAGTAAGGTTAAGGGGGGGGTTGTTGGGTTATGGGTATAGGGTGGATACGTGGGTTTGAGTAGGGTGATCATGGCTCGGCACAACATTGAGGGCCGAAGGGCCTGTTCTGTGCTGTACTGTTCTATGTTCTATGTTCTATGTCTATCATTGAATTTAAGAGGAGAGAATGACTTCCCTGGACATCAAAGCAATGTTTGGCCAAGTGCGGCATCAAGGAGCCCGAGAAAAATTGAAGTCAAATGCAATCAGCCGGAAAGGTCTCCTGTGGTTGGAGTCTTACCTTGTACAAATGAAGATGGTTGTGCTTGTAGGACGCCAGTCATCTCAGACCCAGGATATCACTGCAGGAGTTTCTCAGAGTAGTGTCCTGGGCCTAACCATCTTCACCTGTTCAATCAATGACTTTCCCTCTACCACTAGATCAGAAGTGAGGATATTCGCTGATGATCACACAGTGTTCACAACTCCTCATCACAACATTTGCAACTCCTCAGATACCAATGCAATTCTTGTCTACATACAGCAAGATGAGGCTTGGGCCGATAAGCAGTAAGTAAAATTCATGCCACACAAATGCCAGGCAATGACACCTCTAACAAGATAGATTCTTTTCATCTTCCCTTATCATTCAACAGCATTACCATCTCTGAATGCCCACCATCAATATCCTGGAAGTTACCATTGACCAGAAACTGAACTGGACTAGCCATACAAATACCACAAGAGCTGGCCAGAGGTTAGGAACTGTGAGGTGAGTAACTCACCTCCTGACTCCCCAAAACCTGTCCACAGTTCACAATGCACAATTCAGGAGTGTGATGGAATTCACTCGCCTGGATGAGAGAAGCTCCAACAGTTTGAGGAAGCTTGACACTATCCAGTGCAAAGCAGCCCGCTTGATTGGTACCCTATCCACCAACTTAAACATTCATTCCCTTCAGCACAAGTGTTCAGTGGCAATAGTATGTATCATCTACAATATACATGGCAGTAATCTGATAATCTTCCACAGTTCCCAAAGTTACGCTCTGTAGCACCTTGAAGAGCAAGGGAACACCAGCACCTGTAAGTCTGCTTTCAAGCCAGCCACCATCTTGACATTGTTGTTGTTGTTTCTCTTCCCACATGTAGTGATGCACAAGGCAGACTTTCAAATGATTCCATGTGAGTTTCTACTGAAACAGGTCACTAGTCTGCAACCAGAGGCAGTAGTTTGTGGGGTGCTGCTCCACACTACGCCAGATGGACTGCAACTTTTCAAAAGGCTCACCACCACCTTTTTGAGGACAATTAGGGAATGTTACTAAATGCTGACCCTGTCAACAATGCTTACATCCCATGAAAGACAAAAGAAAAATAAAGTTACTTGAGTCCCTGACAACCCACTGGTGAATCTCATATGAGAATGAAAGATCCAGGACAGCCTTGATAGGTCTTGTTCCCATTGCTGTGGTTGTTGTAGCTAAAGGAATCAATGCACAGTTCAGCCATTCTGACCCTAGCTGGCTTCCCTTTCACTTGACAGGTTTGGTGTGTCATCCCTTCACCCCGTCTGAATGGTGAGGACTGGTATGCTAATCCTTTCTCTAGGTTAAAGAACAGTAATGGCAATATTAATAACAAACTGGTTCCCAATCCATTACCACTCTCCACAGTGCATGTAGGTTTGTTAAGGTAAAATGTGGCCCCTGGATAGATAGAGCATTAATGATCAGAAATAATGTTATCCCACACCTAAATAGCAGTAAATATTGAGGACGCGATTCGGTGACGCGTTACGCCCGGCGTGGATTTGGGCACAACGGGTGAATTGCGCGAGAGCGCCAAATCAGGCTCCACGCCAGGTACGGAGCTGTTTGCGAGTCACCCGACTTGCTCTGCCTGGCGCAATCTGCATATTTAAATAACCATTGTGCTCATTTAAATACCTGGACGCCACTTTAACCAGCGCCCGAGAGTCAACGGCCACGCCTGGGAGACATCATCAGGATGCCATTTAGCACTGGTTTCCACAAATGTGGTCCAGGCGTAACCTCACCTCAGGGGGTCTGGAGGCCATTAGACACCCGTGTGGTTGGCAACAGGGCAGGGTGATACCCTGGCACTTTATTGGCACCCGAGCACCTTGGTAAGGCCTCCCTGGCACCCTGGCAGTGCCACCTGGGCACCCTGACAGTGCCAGCCCAGATAGCACCATCAGGTTGCCAGTCTGGCAGTGTCAGGGTGCCAAATTGGCCATGTCGGGGATCGGACCCGGGGGGGGGGGGGTGGGGGGCTTGCCCATAAGAGCGCGGGTGAGGGCCCCAGAAAAGATTGGAGGGTCCTGAAAGCTAGGAATGGGGTGAAAGAGGGGGTCTAGATATCGGGGCAGTCTTTCAAAATGGCGCCCCGATCTGTGAAGAGCTGGTTCTGTTGGCAAAATCAGTTTGCCAGTGCAGGATGGCTGCCTAAATGTGGCATCAGTGAGGAGAAACTCCCCACAGTCCAAAATACAGGCAAAGTGCGGGTGAATAGCAGGCTGAATCGCAGTGTCGGAGTCGCCACAAAATACTCCACCAAACATGCTCAAAAGCTTTAAATTCTGTCTGCTGATTCCACCCCTAATACTTTACGAAATGCATTATGAATATATACAATTATTCTTACCAATTAAAAGCTTGTTCACACAAGTTTTTGATTGATGGCTAATTGCAGCACAAGTATAACGGGATAAGCTTTACTTTGGAGTGGTGAAGAAAAAACATTACGCTGAAACTCTGATCTGGCAAAACAAAGGTTAATTTTATTTCACATCAAAGTGAATTCCACTAATGTTATACATGGAAGCAATTTTTCCATTAATGTGAAATCTAAGAATTTTTTATGTTTTTTTCCAGCTCTGGATCATTCCTGTATCAAAACACATGATCACGGTGCTGCTGGCTTTCTTGCTAAACATTAATAAATTTGCTTCAGGTATAGCTGGAAGTGGCTGTCGAAAACAGTTGCCTATACTAAAATGAGATTGGGCCCTTAAAGGTACTCAGATGAGAACAGAGGGTGATAACACATTAAAAACATATCAAGAGTTGAAACTTTTCATCTGTTATAGGTCAATCGTACAGCCACAGAGGTGTGAATCAGTAAGTGATGCATAACTGTTCAATTATTATACTCATCAACTACGAGAAACATATGTTCTTCATGAAAAGTCATTAACCTTTCTCAGTTTGCATATCAAGCTCTCTGGAAGATGCCTCATATTTCTGGGAGCCAGTCTGATTGAAAGCTGTAGCACTGAGTCATATTGAAGGACACTGAAAAAGGACCATAAAACATCAGCAGGGTTATAGGGTCTATAGATTTTAATTGCTGTGTGCCGCTGGGCCTCTACAAAGCAATCAACCAGGCAATCTCCGCAGACGGCTCTGCCATAATACATTTAACAATGGAGTTCCACCCCATCAGCAATAAGGGGCTTATCAAAATCCCTATCACAATTAACGACCTTGTAAGGAGAAATAAAAAGAAAAATCATTTAAGTGAATTTGCCCTATTTCTGCAAGACACATTATGCATTTTCAAACATAATCTCTGATTTAACATTCTTAAGTTTTCTAACTACTTTGATTGACAGAATATTATATCATATACTATACCATAGAATGCCATGAAAAAGGCATTGATGTAAGCTTTCTATACCATTCAACCTGTGTGTGTTTTTACATAATACCTATTTTCCAAAAAAAAGCTAACTAGAGCACAATGATATAATTAAATATAAGAGTGTATACACTTATTCTGTAAATTGGCAAGACATATTCACCTCATAACTTCATCTCATCATTTTATAATCTGTGCCAACATCGACGTAAAGAAATCATTCTGCATTGGCAAGTCCCTCTAAATAAATGAACCATCTTGAGAATCCTAACTTCAATCTTGCCCCTGGATTGACATAATAAAACAACCTAATAGGAAATTTTGGTGGTGGTTGAATGCCTCTGGTTATTTTATGCACATTCTCAGAGTCACTGCTATTGTAGGGTACCAAGAGCTCATTGGTGTTCTATCTTCAACTTTGAGTCCAATTAAAGGTTTGGAGTTTGCGTCAAGTTAGAAGTTTATCTCCCAAATGAAACAGTGCTACGAGGTCTTGGACACACTGGCAACTTGGTCTGCATCCAAACTTTTCCAATCTAAAGAATAATCTCATTGTTTCCAGTAAGGAATTCACTCCGTTGTCATGTATCTGGGGTTTTCCGTAAGATTTAAATTTTGGGTATGATGTGAATGTATATTTTTTTCAGGATAAAAACACAATTAAAGTAAGTGTGAAAGTTGAGGAAAAGTTCTATGCAAGGTGGGCAATGATTAATTTCTTAGCTCTGCAGTAGTGTTGAGAATGCTGGATTCCTATTTGAAAAGGTTGCTACCTACGCCCATTTAATTTATTGTGGGGTATGCAGGGTGGAATTTAATGTCCTCCGCCAAGGGAATGACATCTAATTTGGTGGACAGGTGGGTAGTAGGTAGAGACCCCACCATTTTCCCACCCCAGCCAGATTTAGAAGGCCTGCGGATGTTCTTCTAACCCTGCCACCAATTGAGGCAACTAATGCTCATTTAATGACAGCATCCTGCTGCCACCATTATTAATCCAATGGTGGGACAGGGGCTTGCCATGCAAGGAACATGAAAATCAAAACCAAGCAGGGTTGCCTGCCAGCTCACAGGTGATGAAAGGTAAAGGGGAAGGGGAGGGTCCCTCATTGAAAGGCATTCTGCTGGATTGAAAGACCCAGCATCAGGAAGGGTGTGGCCTGCTGGGAGTCATCCTCCTGTTAAGTGCCTGAATGACACTTAATGAGCATAAGGACATAAGAACTCGGAGCAGGAGTAGGCCATCTAGCCCCTCGAGCCTGCTCCGCCATTCAATGAGATCATGGCTGATCTTTTGTGGACTCAGCTCCACTTTCCGGCCCAAACACCATAACCCTTTATTCTTCAAAAAACTATCTATCGTTATCTTAAAAACATTTAATGAAGGAGCCTCAACTGCTTCACTGGGCAAGGAATTCCATAGATTCACAACCCTTTGGGTTAAGAAGGTCCTCCTAAACTCAGTCCTAAATCTACTTCCCCTTATTTTGAGGCTATGCCCCCTAGTTCTGCTTTCACCCACCAGTAGGAACAACCTGCCTGCATCTATCCTATCTATTCCCTTCACAATTTTATGTTTCTATAAGATCTCCTCTCATCCTTCTAAATTCCAATGAGTACAGTCCCAGTCTACTCAACTTCTCCTCATAATCCAACCCCTTCAGCTCTGGGATTAACCTAGTGAATCTCCTCTGCACACCCTCCAGCACCAATATGTCCTTTTGTCAGGTAAGGAGACCAAAACTGAACACAATACTCCAGGTGTGGCCTCACTAACACCTTATACAATTGCAGCATAACGTCCCTAATTTTAAACTCCATTCCTCTCGCAATGAAGGACAAAATTCCATTTGCCTTCTTAATCACCTGTTGCACCTGTAAACCAACCTTTCGTGACTCATGCACTAGCACACCCAGGTCTCTCTGCACAGCAGCATGTTTTCATATTTTATCGTTTAAATAATAATCTCATTTGCTGTTATTCCTAATATGGTCTGCTTTCCAGAAAGAGGCAACACCAGGTCCTCACTGGCTCTCCAGTTGGTGGATAAGAACCCTGTAATCTCCATTAGATACCACTCGTTGGGCAGAATCATATTCCCTCCCCTCAGGTGAGTTTGTGTTGAGGGGGCACATATAATTGGACAGGAAGGTGTCAGGTTGGATCCTGCCAACCTCTACCTCTATCATGGGCAGGGACGCTCATGAATGATCTTCTCACTCCATGCATTGAGGCCCTTAACTGGACAATTAATGCCCACTTAATGACATCAATCCACTGCCACTGGTAATAACCCAGCTGCAGGTGGGGGGTGGGGGGATGGGCGGGGGTTGAGGATGGAGTCACCATGCAGAGAACCACAAAAGCAAGACATTGCAAGGTTACTTGTGGGATTCTTGGGGGGGGGGGGGGGCGCGGGAGCGATGGGAATCCCTCATTCAGAACAGTCAGTGCCTCATTAAGGAACCCAGCAGGAGGAAGCACAGAGCTATCCCCCTGTGCTTGCTGCCAACTCAAATCATCAAGACCCTCTTCCTGTGAATCATCACTCAACTGTGCCTCTTTAATCCAAGGTCTTGGGTGGGTGTGGACCTGGCAACTGCAACTACCTACTTGCTGCTGAGTACATGAGGAGCGGCCTCAGATTGGCCAGTCGATGGGACATCCACCTCCGGAACCCTTGACCCCAGGGAATGGCCCACAGATGGCCTGTTAAGTGACCAAGTGGCACATGATGCAACAGGCCTTTTCTAAAAGTGGTGATGTGGGGGTCTCGATTGCTCTCCAGCCAACAACCAAGACCCCACCTTCCCCACAATATTCAGCCCACAATTCAAGCACATTAGACGACATTCCACCAAAATAGTTATTCAAAGAATGATCATAACCTGCTTCATAATTATGTTAGTCCCTGTTTTGAAAAACTTTACAAATTCTCCAAATCTTAATAAAGATAATGGGCGCGATTCAGCAGCTTCATCGTGCCTAACGTGGTGTTGGGACGAGATTGTTAATCTTGGGAGAAGCATCTCGCAAGATTTGCGATGCTGAACGTCTCACAAGATTTAATGGAATCTTGCGTGGCATGGCGATCTGTATCCCGCTCTCGCTGGGCGAGATCCAGGCACGCATATTTAATGGATAATTTACAAAGAACAAAGAGAATAAAGAAAAGTGCAGCACAGAAACAGGCCCTTCGGCCCTCCAAGCAATTCATTGATCATGATGCCCTAACTAGAAAAAACAACCTTCTGCCCTTACCCGGTCCGTATGCCCCTATTTCCTCTATTCATTTACCCATCCAAGATGCATCCTAAATGTTGATAATGTTCCTGCTTCCATCACATCCTCTGGCAGCCTGTTCCAGGCACCCCTCTGCGTGGAAAACGTACCCCGCACATCTCGCTTAAAATTTCTTCTTGTCACCTTGGACCTGTGCCCCCTTGTAATTGACACTTCCACCTTGGAAAAAGCCTCTGACTATCCCCCATGCCTATGCCTCTCATAGTTTTGTAGACCTCTATCAGGTCTCCCCTCAGCCTCCGTCTTTCCAATGAAAACAATCCTGGTGTGTTCAAACTCTCCTCATAGCCAACACCCTCGAGACCAGGCAACATCCTGGTGAACCTGTTGAACCTTCTTTGCACTTTCTCCAAAGCTTTCACATCCTTCTGATAATGTGATGACCAGAACTGCAGACAATATTCCAAATGTGGCCCAACCAAGGATTTATATAGCTGCAACATGATTTCTCAACTCCTCTACTCAATGCCTTGGCTGATGAAGGCAAGCATGCCATATGCCTTCTTAATCACCTTGGCCACCTGTGTTGCCACATTTGGAGAACTGTGAACCTGCATGCCCAGATCCCTCTGTATGTTAATGTTCCTAAGGGTTCTGCCATTTACAGTATAATTCATGCCTAGATTTGATCCTCCAACATGCATCACCTTGCATTTGTCCAGGTTAAACTCCATCTGCCATTTCTCTGCCTAAGTCTCCAATCTATCTATATCCTGTTGTATCCTCTGACAATCATCGGCACTATCAGCAACTCCGCCAATCTTCATGTCATCAGCAAACTTACTAATCAGATCACCCACATTTTCCTCCAGATCATTTTTATAAATTACAAACAACAGAGGTCCCAGCACCTATCCCTGCGGAACACCACTTGCTACAGATCTCCACTCTGAAAAAACCCTTCCACCGCTACTCTCTGTCTTCTATAACCAAGCCAGTTCTGTATCCATCCAGTCAGCCCACCCCGAAACCCATGTAATTATATTTTTTGTACCAATCTGTCATGTGGGACCTTGTCAAATGCCTTACTAAAGTCCTTATAAACTACATCCATGGCCCTCCCCGCTTCAATTTCCTTTGTCACCTCTTCAAAAAACTTAATAAAGTTGGTGAAACATGACCTTCCCCAAACAAAACCATACTGCCTGTCATTAACTGGTCCATTTTCCTTCAAATGTGCTTATATCCTGTCCCTCCGTATCTCTTCCAAAAGCTTCCCCGCCACTGATGTCAGGCTCACCGGCCTATAATTTGCTGGATTTCTCTGCTTCCGTTCTTAAACATTCTCCTGTTCTCTGGAACCTCACCTGTGGTCAAAAAGGATGCGAAGATATCTGTAAAGGCCCCAGCTATTTCTTCCCTTCCCTCCCACAGTAACCTGGGATAAATCCCATCCGGCCCTGGTGTCTTGTCTATCTTAATGCAATTTAGGAAACTCAACACTTCCTCTTTTGATATATTGATGTTCTCAAGAGCGTTGACACACCTATCCCTGACCTCAAAATCCATCATGTCTTTGTTCTTTTGGGCGCGAACAGAGGGAAATAGATCTTGGAAAATAGGAGACAGGTTTAGATAAAGGATCTGGATCGGCGCAGGATCATAAAAGCGTTCACTACACTCACACGGGGCTCAGGATTCACTAGCCTTGCCAGAGCAGCCACAACTGGGCGCTGTTTGGTACTGGTTCACACAGTCATGAACCAGTCATGGTGGCACCTGAGAAGGGAGTTGCTGGGGAGTTCAGGTTGCCTGGTGGTCGGCACTGGGCATGGTGGTACTCAGGCATTCACCTGGCACCCAAACCCTGTACACTGACAGCCTAGCACCTTGACACTGCAACCTAGGCACACTGGAATTGCAACCATGGCACTTCCAGGGTGGCCACGGCACAGCCAGCCTGGCAGGGTCACTGTTAGTGTGCCAGTCTGGCAGTGCCAAGGTGCCCAGGTGCCAGATTTTCCGTGCCAGGGGTCAGTCAAAGGGGGGGCTTGCCCAGAAGAGGTGGGGTGAAGGGGAGCTTGAGGACCCCAGAAGAGGTAAGTTAGGTAATGTAGGGGGCCCTGAGGCCGTGGTGGTTTGAGGGAGTTGAGGAGAGTGGAAAGATTGGGGCTGCCTTTAAAAATGACGCCCCGATCCATGAATAGTCTTCCCTGCCAGTGCAGGAAATAACTTAAAGAGTGGCCTCGACGGGAGTTCCTTGCCGAGGGCAAAAGAGAAACGGCAACTGCCGTTGAATGGCAAGGTCTTTCTCAGCGCTGCAGTCTCCAAGAAACATCCGGTTAAATGTGCCGTTCGGTGAACTTTAACTCAAGTCCATTCAGTCGCACCCAATATTTTTACTTTGTATGAACATTAATATATTTTAAAGTTGCAGTTATTTGGAGTTTAGCATCACTTGTTGACTTCAGAAGGGGTATAAGAATTGAGAAGATGGAATTGTGAAGATGATATGCAACTGGTGTTAAAATTCATCCCACATGTGTATTAAATAGTCTGTTATGCTTGATTGGGGGAGTTTGCTTGAGTTGAATCTACTTGGCCATAGATGAAAAGAAATAATTTGATAAGTAGTTTAGGGAAATATGGTTGGTTGGGTAATATATATTGTACTTGGTGATCTACAAATTAAGTGTTAATTGTATTCATCAATTGCAACTTTTAAAGAAATCTGCAAAAGAGTTTTATTTTTTAATATGTATCACAGTACTAATTTAATCTGAATAACATTAGCAGTAGACTTGATGCTTTTTTTTTTACAATCATGAATATTCAGGCTTTGCTAGTTTCTTTTGCAAATGGAATAAAACTATGTTGGCTGTAGCACATCGCTGTGTTAATTCACACAGAATTTGAGATGGAAATGAACATCATATTTTAATCAATGCAGACTGTAGCACTGCCCAAATTAGATTATATAGTTCCAGTGCTGGAATTGTGCAGAACTATTGTCCAGCTCCCTGCAAGTTTCTTAGGCCCCAACCCAACCTGAGGCAGGGACTAGACCTGAAGCAGGAGGGAGATTTCAATGTGATGCACTATCAATTATGCAAAGACGAGAGTAGGATGCAATCGAGGCTTTATTACATTGAGATGTGTGGCCTCCTACAGCAGCTGGCGAAAAGGCTGCTGTACGGGGAGCGCAGATATTTATACTCCACCTACTGGGCGGAGCGAGCAGGCGGGGATCTACCCCTGTACCTGCAGTACAGGGGCCTTACCGTAAAGTACCTATATCAATATCCTCTATATACAATATTGACATCAGTAGTGACTACCACACAACGTCAGTGTCACATTGAGGCCCAGGCAAGTTTCAACTTAAGCCTTGAAGCTGGAGTGGATGACGTAGAGGCTGGCCGGCAGAATTTTGGCTATCAGCAGGCTGCTGCCTGGGGCCTGCAAGAACAGTTACTGGAAGCTGATAGTCAAACAGTGGTGTCAGGAGGACGTGCATCACTGTTGAGCTGTGACACTCAAGAAAGAGGAGGCTTAAGGCTTTCTTGAAGGGCTGCCTGAACTATTCACACTTTGTGAAGTAGGTTAAAATTGGGGCTTATGCATTGTTTCCAAACTCCCTTCACTTTCTCCATCTGCTTCATTTTCTCAGGATTTTGACCAGTGGTGTTCTCGACAATGGGCTGGAAATACAGGGGCAGCCCCATCTCAGCCGTTTCAGACAGTACTGGCCAGAGTCTGTAGCCATCTAGCAGCAAATGAGTTGCCATTGGGACTCCGGTTTCTTTAAGGGATATTTATAATTTGAGGAAGCCAATGGTAAGAGAACAGAGGTCCATTTAACTATATACAATATTCTGCTCAAGGCAGCAACTCACTCCCAGTGTGGTCATTCCTGGGAGAACTAACCACACCAGGCGCTGCTTTGGGTTGGCTATTCTGTTAGTTTGCAACGAGCTACGACTGGGTGGCTTCCGCCCCCTATCTGGGAAGTTTGTACTCCATGAGTCCTACGGGGAGATCAACAATAGTTTCCCGTGGAACCCGTGGAGGTTATAACAAGATGAAAGCCCACCCTCAAGAATTGTTGACCAATTGGAGTGCTGACAGCTATGTCACTGTGAGTTTTTGTTTCTTTATTTTTTTCTTGCCCCATCACCATTCCATTTGGCCATGGAAGGCCTCTAACATTAAGTCTCTCTAGTCCTAATTCTACTCTATCACATACCTTCCTTTTGTCGTTATTTCACTCACCTCTTGCTCAAAACCTATTACATTTTTAACTTTTCTCAGTTCTAATGAAAGGTCACAGACCTGAAATACTGGGCGGGATTCTCTGAAAATTGGGCTATGTCCCCACGCCGGTGGGAAAACCGGCGATAACGACTCCGGCGTCAACGGCCCCCCAAGGTGAAGAATTCTCACCTTTCTACGGGGCTAGGTTGCCACCGGAGTCGTCCCCGCTGCTCCAGCCAGCGCAGAAGGGCAGGCGCGAGTTCGAGCATGCGCGGAATGGCCGGCGTGATCTCGCACATGTGCGGGGGTTCTCTTCTCCGCGCCGCCCCCCGGGCAATATGGTGGAGCCCTACAGGGGCCCGGCATAGAGGAAAGAAGTCCCCCCATGAAACAAGCCCATCCGTAGATCGGTAGGCCCCGATCACTGGCCAGGCCACCGTGGGGGCCCCACCCCGGGGTCAGATCCCCCCCGATCCCCTCCGAGGACTGCCACCCCACACTCACCCGCTAGGTCATGCCGTGCGTGAGGTGAGTAATTCACGCCAGCGGGACTGGCCAAAACTGGACGGCCGCTCGGCCCATCGGGGCCCGGAGAATCGGCGCGGGGGGCCGCTGTCAATGGCCCCCAACCGGTATGGCGGGAATCCCACCACCGTCTGAAAAATGGCACCGGAGAATAGATCAGCCGGCGTCGGGGCAGCAGGGCAGGATCCGCGCCTCCCCGCCGGGTAGGGTCGGAGAATCCCGACCTTTATGTCTAGTTTTCTCCACTGCTTGACCTTCTGAATATTTCCAGAATGTTCTGTTTTTATTTGTGAATTTTTGCACATTGGTTAGGCTGTTGAACTTTTTTTTGCACCTGTACCATATGAATTGTGCTATGGAGGTGATATTCAAACTGTGGGTAGCCTCCCTACCATTCTCTGTGTGTTGATGTACTTCGGGACCATGTGATATTCGGTGGCAAATAAAAATACTTCCTCTACCTTACTCTTGTCTAAAAAGTCCATCCTGCCCCATCAAAGCAGTGAGTTCCTCAACTCTTCCCAATGTATTTTCACCAAAAGCTTTCTCGTCCTGTTTGGAATTTTTGAAGGCCTGCATCTATATACTACAGCAGACCTTGAAGTGTTGCAGTAGTTCACAGTTTCCCACCCATCCCCAATGAGAAACATACTCAAGAGTGGTGTGGATGTAGAACTCGCTGCTAAAAGAGTGGGTGAGGAGAATTACATCAATGGATCTAAAGAGAAGCTATATATGTTCACGATGAGTGAGAAAGGAATAGATGGGTACTTTGATAGGATGAGAGCAAAGAAGGTGGAAAAGGATTGGGTGGAGCAGAAACAATAGCACAAACACGTAGGCTCAATTTCATGTTTCCCGGGCAGCACGGTGGCCTAGTGGTTAGCACAACCGCCTCACGGCGCTGAGGTCCCAGGTTCGATCCCGGCTCTGGGTCACTGTCCGTGTGGAGTTTGCACATTCTCCCCGTGTCTGCGTGGGTTTCACCCCCACAACCCAAAAATGTGCAGAGTAGGTGGATTGGCCACGCTAAATTGCCCCTTAATTGGAAAAAATAATTGGCTAATCTAAATTTAAAAAAAAAAAAAAAAATTTCATGTTTCCGTGCTGCAAGATTTTATGTAATTTCTGAAGGTCAAAATCGTTGGCGGGATTCTCCAACCCCCCGCCAGGTCAGAGAATCACCGGGGGCAGGCGTGAATCCCTGTCGGCGGGACCCCCCCCACCCCGGCGATTCTCCGGCCCGCAATGGGCCGAAGTCCCGCTGCTGTCATGCCGGTCCTGCCGGCGTGAATCAAACCACCTACCTTACCGGAGGGACCAGGCGGCACGGGCGGGCGTGGGGCGATCTGGCCCCGGGGGGTGCTCCCACGGTGGCCTGGCCTGCGATTGGGGCCCACCAATCGGCGGGCGGGCTTGTGCCGTGGGGGCACTCTGTTCCTTCCGCCTTCGCCATAGTCTTCACGATGGCGGAGGCGGAAGTTACCCCCTCCCCTGCACATATGCAGGGATGACGTCAGCAGCCGCTGACTCTCTGGCGCATGCGCTGATTTCCGCCGGCCGGCGAAGTCCCTTCGGCCCCGGCCGGCGTGGTGCCAAATGCCATTCCCGCCGGCCGACGGGGCGCCAACCACTCCGGCGCGGGCCTAGCCACTTCCGCACCTTTAGGGGGCGGCCCGACGCCGGAGTGGTTCACGCCATTCCATCCGCCGGGACCCCCTGCCCCGCTGGGTAGGGGAGAATCCCGCGCCATATTACAATTCAGCTCACTCTAGAAATTCATATAGATTTAGTGCACTGCAGTTCAGGCAAACACAACTTGCACACTGCCCATCTTCAAAGCAGGTTTCTGTTCCATTCAAGAATCTAGGCCAAGGTTTAGTTATATATTTGTTTCCTTTTCAAAGACTGACCCTAAAATTTATAACTTTCTATTTGTACCTTTTCACATTGAATAGAAATTTCTGCCTGAACTGTGCTTTCGATTTCTGTTCACTGCAGTATTGATCAATGATTCTACATTTATTTTTCCGGCAGTTATATGGAAGCTCATCAAGGAAAAGGCTGTGCAATTAATCTGAATGCTCTGAGAAGTTGAAACAAGTATCACTTTATGCAGACTTTGAAACATATATTTATAACCCCTGTTATATGCTTCATAAAATTATTCTTTTTAAAAGATAGTAAGTGACAGATCATGGCTAAGGTGTGAGAAATTATGAGGACCCAAGTCCTTTAATTAGGCCTTTACACCAATTCTGTATTGCCTGCTGAGTACTCTGTACAATGGGGCCCAGATTCTTTCCATCATCTGGGGGACAGTTAATTTGTCGGTATTGAAGGATGAAATCACCTGCCATCCAAGCCATGTCCTCACCTTTTTGTGAAGCTGTGTTATCTGCAGGTATTTTAATGACGAATGCTTATGGCACAAGTCTTTTGGAGAATTTGCAAGTGAATCATTTTTAAAAGTAGAACTTGTGAGGGCACACATTTTCTCATTTCATTAGTTTTAGAGGGAAGGGTGGCGGCACTAATTAAGGAGAGCATTGAGGTGCTGGCAAAAGAGGATGACCCACAGAGGTCAAGGACAGAATTGATTTGGCTGAAGCGAGAGGAATAAAAAAGGTGAAATTACATATTTCAGTGTAGTCTACAGGCCACGAACCAGCATACCGGAGTGCCGAGAACCACTCTGGCGTCGGACCTCCCCAAAGGTGCGGAATTCTCCGCACCTTTAGAGGCTAGGCCCGCGCCGGAGTGGTTGGCGCCATGCCAACCGACGCGAACGGCCTTTGGCGCCCCGCCGACCGGCGCCACAGCTGGCTGAAAGGCCTTCGCCGGTCGGCGTGAGTCTGCGCATGGGCCGGAGCGTCAGCGGCTGCTGACGTCACCCCGTCTCTGCCGTGGCGGCGGCGGAGGAAAAAGAGTGCCCCCACAGCACAGGCCCGCCTGCCGATCGGTGGGCCCCGATCGCATTTCAGGCCACCGTGGGGGCACCCCCCGAGGTCAGATCGCCCTGCGACCCCCCCCAGGACCCCGTGGCCCACTCGTGCTGCCTGCTCCCGCCGGCACCAGAGGTGGTTTAAACCATGTCGGCAGGAGAGGCCTGACAGCGGCGGGACTTCGGCCCATCACGCGCCCGGAACCGCCGCGGGGGGCCCGCCGACCGGCGCGGGGGGCCCGCCGACCGTCGCGGGGGGCCTGTCGACCGGCGCGGCGCGATTCCCGCCCCCTCCGATTCCCGGGTGGCGGAGAATTCCGGCCACGGTGGGGGCGGGATTCACGCTGGCCCCGGGCGATTCTCCGACCCTCCGGGGGTTCAGAGAATTCCGCCCCTGATTTTTGGGAATGAGGTGGGCCAAGTAGATTAAATGTCAATAGGAGAACATTTAGGGGATAGTGATCATCGTATCATAAGGTTTAGGAATAAAATGGAAAAATTCAAGGGGTGGGGGTTTTTCTGGGTTCATTTGTCATGGGGTGCAAATCCAGTTACGCTTGCCATAACGGGATTTGAACTTGGGAGATCTCAAAATGAGATATTTCTGCCCCCCCGCTGGTGATGTAATCAGATTCACGTCCAATGAGAATGTGAATCTCATTCTCATCAATTTGCATGAATTTAAATGTAACTAAACAGCATAAAGCTGTAGCTTCCAGGGGCACTATACATTCATCCTGCCGGCAAGACAACAAGCTTGCTGGAATCACGACTGCTCTCTAGCAGTCGAGATGACCACACTGAGAGTGTGGAGGCCAGTGTAGTTCCCGGGTGGTCAGGGATATGGCAGGCAGTAGCACACTGGCAGTGCCAACATTTTGATTACTGCACAATTTATGGGCAAATTCTTATCAAAAATGGTAAAGTGTTCCCGGCGTGAAATGGTGGGATTTTGTTTGGAACCTTACGGCTCTTAAACAAAACATTTTCTCCGCATGAGAATCATGCCGTGCTCATGGCACCCTGCTGCTGATTCGATCTCCTTGGGGAAACTGTATTGCTGTAATCAGTGGGGAGTTTCATTAAAATGCTTCCCCAGCACTGCCAGCACTTGTTCCAGATCCATGAGAGGGGATGTCAACATAAAACCTAGCAACGCGTTTCACAGAAGAAGCCCTGACCAGACTCCTGGAAGATGTGCGGCAGAAACAGGAAGCCCTGTACCTGCTGGGAACTGGCCCACCAGCAGAGTTTCCACCCTCACCTGGGAGGCAATAGCTGCCTTGGTGAGTGCTAGGACTATTCAGAAGAGGACAGGGCAGTAGTACAGGAAGAAGATGAATGACCTTTTTCGTATGGCCAGGGTAGGCCTACCACCTGGTTTAGCACAGTGGGCTAAACAGCTGTCTTGTAATGCGGAACAAGGCCAGCAGCATGACAGGGGTCAAAATAAAGCTTTGCATGTGTGAGGCATAATAGAAAAGTGTAGAGCTTTACAAAGAAACTTCCAGACATGCAGACTATTTCCGTACCGGCCTTCCCAAACAGGTGCCGGAATGTGGCGACGAGGGGCTTTTCACAGTAACTTAATTAAAGCCTACTTGTGACAATAAGCGATTATTATTATCATTACCTCCAGTCTCTCACTGCAACCCCTCACCCACATCTTGCACCTCTCAGGTAATTTCTCAGTCAGCAATCTTGTGGGTTGTCCACAGATGAGACCATCTTCACAACCTTACCCTCCATGCTGCACCCCCTCAGTCTCAACTCTGCTCCTCACATCCCTTCTCCCACTCCAGTTCCACGCATGCTACTTCTCAGCCATCTGAACTGGCAGGACTCCCGCCTACAATCTCCCCATCTGTGTCTCTGCAGGAAAAACCCAAGCACAACAGGTGTGAGTGGGCATGGCCACTCGGTATCATGGAGGAGCTCCGTAACTCCACCCCACTCGAGCTGGCCGGGGAGGAGCCTGAACATTTCTGTGCTGATAGCGAAGTGGGGGCAATGAGGAAAAGTGAGAATCCTAAGGACAAACAGTCATTCCTCAAGCCTCACCTGAGTAAACATGTTGCACCATTTATCTCCCGTAATGCATTAGTGTCCGTTTCATCAGAAAGTGCGCAGGTTTCCTACTCCAGAACATGAGTGATCCCATCACAAATGGCTTACACTCCAGAGCAATACTGAGGGAGTGCTGACTGTCAAAGGTGTCATCTTTTTAATGATACTTTAAACCAAAACCCCATCTGACTGCTTGGTTGGATATAAAAGATTCCTTAGCACTACTTTGAAGGGAGATACCCCCAGCGCCCTGGCCAAAATTATTGTTCAATCAATATCATAAAAACAGATTATCTGATCATTATCAGATTTTTAAAAATTAATTCATGGGATGTGGGCGTCACTGGCTGGATCAGAGCCACGGCCACAATGTACTGTCCATCTCTGAGGGCATTTAAGAGTCAACTACATTGCTGTGGATCTGGAGTCACACGTGGGCTGGACTATATAAGGGCAATAGATTTCTTTCCCAAAAAGACATTAGTGAACCAGATGGATTTTTACGACAATGGTTTCACGGTCACCTTTAGACTTTTAATTGCCATTGTGTAAGCTTGCCGTGCACAAATTAACTGTTACATTTCCTACGTTGCAACAGTGACTACACTGAAAACGTTCATCATTTACTGTATAGTGCTTTGGTCGTAAAAAATCCGACTTTTATCTTTCAAATCCCATAAACTTCTATATCATCTACCTGGATTTTCTGATCAGTGTTGCTTTAATGTTAACAGAACCCTTTGCTCACCATAGTCTGCATGTCTGAAAGTTTCTTTGCAAAGCTCTACACTTTGCTATTATGTCCGCACACATGCAAATCTTTATTTTGACCCCTGCCATGCTATATTAGAAATGCTATTAAAGTGACAGTGTTGCCATGTAAACAATTGTGCACAACAAGAACTCTCCATGGGCTCAAGTACAATATTTAACATTTCTGCGTGTAAGATAATTCTTACCATTTTGATGTCCATGTATTAACAAAGGATATTGTACTTATGTTTTTCCTTTAATCCAGGTGACTTTTCAGAATGCATCATGATCAAAGAATTACTCTTCAATTGTTCTTGTTTCATGTGTTAATGACACCCTGAGAAAGTGTGCTGTCAATTCCAGCCCTGCGTGCCCCGCAGTCACAGCACAAGTTAATTAGCCAATAATACTGGTGACATGCGCAGTGAGTGCAACTGAATAATGACAAGGGGCGGGATTCTCCGACCCCCTCGCCGGGTTTTGATGGGGGCGGGAATCGTGGCGCACTGGTCAGCAGCCCCACCGGCGGTTCTCCGGCCCGCGATGTGCCGAGTGGCCACCCGTTTTCGGCGGGTCCCATCGGCGTAAATCACAACAGGTCCTTACCGGCAGGACCTGGCTCCACGGGCGGCCTGCAGAGTCCTTGGGGGGATCTGGCCCCGGGTGGTGCCCCCACGGTGGCCTGGCCCACGATCGGGGCCCACCAATCCGTGGGAAGGCCTGTGCCGTGGGGGCACTCTTTCCCTCCGCACCGGCCGCTGTCAACCTCCACCATGGCCGGTGCGAAGAAGAACTCCCCCTGCGCATGCGCTGGAATGTGGCCAGCACACGCTGGTGCTCCCGCGCATGCGCCACTCGCGCCGGCCGGCGGAGGCCCTTTGGCACCGGTTGGCGTGGCGTCAAGCCCTTCCGTGCCGGTTGGTGGGGCGCCAAACACTCCAGTACCAGTCTCCCCTGAAGGTGCGGAGGATACGGCACCTCTGAAGGTGCGGAGGATACGGCACCTTCGGGGCAGCCCGAAGCCAGAGTGGTTCACGCCACTCCTTGGCGCCAGAGTGGCCTGCCCCGCCGGTTTGCGGAGAATCCCGCCCAAGGGAACCTACTAGCCCTCCCCCCCCTTAACTGTTGCACCCTCTACCTACACACACAAGACAGACAAAGCAGAGGGGGGGAGGATAGGGTAAAAATAAGATGATGAAGGTCAAAAGTCTTTGCTTTAAATGATTGTACTGTAGGAGGCTTTCCTCACAGCACACTGGTTGATCAAAGCCTCTGGCTTACAGCCTGTAACATTCTTTGCTGTAGTTTAGGAATGTATTACTCACAACTTTTCCTGGTGTGGTACCTTGGGCGAGATTCTCCCATATGGGGAGAAATCGTAAGGCTGGCGTCAAATCCGGGCGGGTTTGACGCCAGCCCCCCCCTTCCCGACCGGGAACCGATTCTGGTCCCCGGTCGGGGCTAGCAGCCCGACGCCGTAAGCTCCGGCATCACGGGCTTAACGAATTTCGTTAAGCCCGCTTGCCCGAGTTAGCGCCGGCTGACGCGTCATATGACGTCAGCCGCGCATGCGCGGATTGGAAGACTCCAACCCGCGCATGCGCGGATGACGTCATCGCGTATTTGCGCGAAACCCGCGCATGCGCGGGCCGGGATGCCCCTCAGCCGCCCCGCGAATGGATACTGCGGGGCGGCGGAAGGACAAATAGTGCGCGGGCATCGGGCCCGCTGCCCGCAATCGGTGCCCACCGATCGCGGGCCCATGGCACCCTTGGCACGGCCGTGGTACTGCCGTGCCAATCGGTGCCATGGTTATAAAATGCGAGTGTTTACGGCCGTTTTTACGAACGGCCAGACCAGGTGTGTTTGCCGTTTGTAAAAACAGCCGTAAAGGGCTGGGAACTCGGCCCATCTATCAGCTGTGAATCGCTGCCGGCCGTAAAAAAACGGCGGCAGCGATTCGTGTCGGGAGTTGGGCGTGGGGGGGGGGAGATTAGCGGGAGGGCGTCGGAACAGCGTGGCCGTAAAATTTTACGAGCCACGCTATTCTCCGCACCGTCGGGAGTGCGGAGAATCTCGCCCCTTAGCTTCACATCAGACTCTGCTTTTAGTTTGTGGTTTATTTTCAGGCCTCTTTATTTCTTGAGAGATTTATCTCATATCAGCTCGTGGTTTGACCTCAAGCATTCATTACAAATAGAACTAGAATTGGAGAAAGTATAGATACAGGAACAAGAGCAAGTTTTCCAAAGGGAATGAGAACATAAGAAAGAGATAGCTTTGTATATGCAACAGTTAGCAATAGCAGAAAGAGAAAGGGATAAAGAGGGAACATCAAATTAAAATGCAATGAATTGCAGCAGGCACACAGAACTGTATGAGGAAGACAGTAGTTTTGGACATGAACCGAGTGGAGAAATGATTAGATTTGTACAGGCACTTACAAAATTCGAGGAGAAGGATATAGGAGCATTCTTTATATCTTTTAGAAGGGGAACTGAGCAATTGAAATGACCACAAGAGAATTGGCCAATGCTATTACATAGTAAATTTGTAGGTAATGCTACTAAAGTATATGTATCTTTGGATGAAGAGAGGTTGAAGGACTATGAGACTATACAATATAGTTCCTGAGACATACAGACAGAAGTTTCAAAACACAAATAAACAGCATGTACAAACTTACCTTGAATTAGAAAAGGAAAACTATCTTGATTGTTGAATAGGGGCTTTAAAAATCCCCAAGAAGTTTGAAGTCCTTAAAGAGGTGATGATTTTATAAGATTTTTAAAAATCAATCGCTTTCATTGTCGGGACGTATGTGGGGAACAAAGAATTCAGACTGCTAGACAGGCAGCAGAAATAGCTGTTGATTATGAACTGGTCCATAGAACCATACCGTTCTTTCTGTAATTCTTTTAAATCATAAAAAGATGCAAAATGCAAAAATGGGGGAAAAGACAGTCAAGAGAAAAGACAGTGCCAAAAAGGTTTTACCCCTTCTGAAAAAAGTCAAGAGGGTTAGATGTTATCATTGCAATAAACTGGTTCACATGAAATCCGAATTCTGATAGATAAAGGGAATGCCGGTTGTGTTTGTCTTGAAAAGGGACAAATGAAATCAGAGATTGGAAAGCAAGAAAAGCAAGTAAATGTATGCAAAGAACGAGTGAGCACCCAGTGGAGATGACCATGCGTGCACAAATTGTGAAAGGGCAAAGTGACCAGAAGGTGGCAGATATTTTCAAGGATGTGTGTATCGGAAAGGCTTTTCCATGTGGACAGTAGTGAATGGGGAAGGACATTAAAATTTTGAGATACAGGGCAAGTCAATCTCTAATGTTGTGGGTAAAGATATTTGTTATCCAAAAGGGGTGCTAAAGGAAGAAGTTCTGATCACAAGCATTCATGGGGAAAAAATGAAAATTCCTCTAGTAAAGGCACCGATCGCGGGCCTATGCCCCCCTTGGCACGGCCGTGGTACTGCCGTGCCAATCGGGCCCCCAGATGCCCCAAACGGGCATCTGGCACCCGTTTCACGACGGCAGCGAGCAGGTGTGTTTGCTGCTGTGTTGAAACAGGCGTGTAGGCCCGGCCACTCGGCCCATCGGCCTCGGAGAATCGCCGCTCGCCGCAAACAACGGCGAGCAGCTATTCGTGGCGTGGGTCGGGTGTGGGGGGGGGGGAGAATAGCGGGAGGGCGTGAAAAATGTCGGGAGGCCCTCCCGCTATTCTCCCACCGAGCGTGGGGGGGGGGGCGGAGAATCGCGCCCAAGACATTAAAACATTTCTACTAATCTGAATTACACAGAAATGTGGATAATTTCTGAAAAACCCTTCATACTTGCCAACTCATGGGGAAACCACAAGCTCTAATTAAAGAAGTGCCTTTGATCCCTATCCCAGCTTTTGAAGAACCCTTTTCAAGCATTCTCATTGATAGTGCGGGTCCCTTACCAAAAACACTTAGCAGAAATCAATATCATGGATATCACAACGAGATTTCCTGAAGCCATCCCATTGAAAGGTATTTCAGCTTAGAGGGTGGAAGAGGAATTAACCAAATTTTTTAACCTGATATGGCTTACTAAAAGAAATCCAATCTGATCAGGGGTCGAAATTATTTAGTGAGGTTATGGACAATTTTGAGATAAAACAATACCATTCGTCAGCTCATTATCCAGAGTCACAGGGAATGTTAGAGAGGTCTGAAAACCATGATGGAAGCGAATGGTCAATGTTACCCTCATGTTTGGGACAAAGGAACTCCATTTTCACTGTTTGCAATCCGTGATGCACCAAATGAATCTACTAAATTTAGTCCTTTTGAACTAGTCTATGGACATACAGTTAGAGGATCACTCAAATTAATTCAGGAAAAACTGTTGAATAAAAAGTCAAAAGCCACACTTCTTGACTGTGTCTCAACTTTCCGAGAAAGACAAAGCTGAGCATGCGAGTTGGCAAAGAAACACTGACAGAGAGCACAGCAAGGAATGAAAAATAGTCATTGATAGAAAAGCGCAGGTTAGATGTTTTGTAGCAGGAAAAAAAGTACTTGTCTTATTACCAGGATCAGGAGAACCCCTGAAAGTCAGATTTAGTGGACCATATCAAATTTAAAAGAAGCTGAGTGATGTGAATTATATGTTTTGCACACCAGAAAGACGTAAATTGCAAAGAGTATGTCACATCAACATGATTAAAAAATTTTGGGAGAGCAAAAATGCGGACCAAAGTGAAGTCTTAGTAATCATGAAGCCAGAAGAAAAAAATGAGGGTTAAATTCTAACAGTCACAAACCTAAAATTCAATTGGTTACTAAGGAAGACCTAGACAATGTAGACAACTGGTTATGCAGATCGAGTTGAAATAGTTACTGCAGTCACACAAAGTTATTTGTGGAGACAAATTAGGTGATACAAAAGTAACCATACATGATGTAAATGTGGGGGATGATGTTCCGAGCAGTTGGTTGAATCCAAGTAAACTAGCACAGATATAGGAGAAGACTGAGTTTATGCTGAAAAATTATGGGCGAAATTCTCCGACCCCACGACGGGTCGGAGAATAGCGGGAGGGCCTTCCCGACATTTTTCCCGCCCTCCCGCTATTCTCCCCCACCCCCCGCCCAACTCCCGACTCGAATCGCTGCCGCCGTTTTTTTACGGCCGGCAGCGATTCACAGCTGTTCGATGGGCCGAAGTCCCAGCCCTTTACGCCATTTTTACGAACGGCAAACACACCTGGTCTGGCCGTTCGTAAAAACGGCGTCACAAACTCGCTTTTCATAACCATGGCACCGATTGGCACGGCAGTACCACGACCGTGCCAAGGGTGCCATGGGCCCGCGATCGGTGGGCACCGATTGCGGGCAGCGGGCCCGATGCCCGCGCACTCTTTCTCCTTCCGCCGCCCCGCAGTATCCATTCGCGGGGCGGCTGAGGGGCAACCCGGCCCGCGCATGCGCGGGTTTCGCGCAAATACGCGATGATGTCATCCGCGCATGCGCGGGTTGGAGTCTCCCAATCCGCGCATGCGCGGCTGACGTCATATGACGCGTCAGCCGGCGCTAACTCCGGCAAGCGGGCTTAACGATATTCGTTAAGCCCGTCATGCCGGAGCCTACGGCGTCGGGCTGCTAGCCCCGACCGGGGACCAGAATCGGTTCCCGGTCGGGAAGGGGCGCGCTGGCGTCAAACCCGCCCGGGTTTGACGCCAGCTTTACGATTTCTCCCGTTCTATATTCATAGAATCATACAGTACAGAAGAGGCCTTTCCAGGTTCTTGAGCAGTTTGACATAGGGAGTAAGGAGGCACTGGAGGTTTTGGTGGGTTTAAAAGTAGACAAATCCACAGTTCTGGATGAGTTGTATCCCTGGCTGCTGTGGGAGGCAAGGGAGGAACCAGAGGACTAGAGGACAACTAATGTGGTTTCACCTTTAAAGAAGGGTGGTAGAGATAAGCCAGGGAATTACAGACCAGTAAATCTGCATCAAGCCTGCCCCAACAAAAAAAATTCTAATCTTTACTAATTCCACTTCCCAACACTCGGCCCATAACCTTGAAGGTTATGACAATTAAAGTGCTCATCCAAGTACGTTTTAAAGGTTGTGAGGTTTCCTGCCTCAACTACCCTCCCAGACAATGCATCCATATTCCCACCACCGCCTGGGTGAAAAAATCATTCCTCAAAAGCCCTCTAAACCTTCTGACTTTCACCTTAAAATTCTGCCCCTTCAACTAAGAGGAAAAGTTGCTTTCTATCTACCCTGTCCATGCCCCTCATAATCTTATACAACTTAGTCAGGTCCCCTCTCATCCTTTTCTGCTCCAAAGAAAACAACCCAAGCTTATCTAGCCTCTTTTCATAGCTGAAATGCGTCATCTCAGGCAACAGTGAATCTTCTCTGCACTATCTCTATTGCAATCACATCCTACAGTGATTGGAACAGCACACAGTACTCCATCTGTGGCCGAATCAAAATCCTGTACAGCTCCAACATAACCTCCCTGGCCTTATAACCTAGGCCACGACTGATAAAGGCAAGTGTCCCGTATGCCTTCTTAACTAACCTATTAAACTTCCTGCCACCTTTAATGATCTGCCGACAAACACCCCAAGGTCCCTCTATTCCTCTGAGCCTCCTAGTGTCCTGCCATTCATTGGGTACTCCCTTGTCTTGTTACTCTTTCCAAAGTGCATCACTTCACAGTTTTTAGGGTTAAATTCCATCTGCCACTGATCTGTCCATCTGACCAATCTCTCTATATCCTCCTGTAACCTAAGACCTTCTTCTTCACTCTCAACCACCCTGCCAATCTCCGTGTCACCTGCAAACCTACTTATTATTCCCCCTACCCCACCCCCCATCATCATAAACACACCTGGTCACCTCCTCAAAAAAAATCAATCAAATTTGTCAGGCATGAACTTTCTCTGCCAAAGCCATGCTGACTATCCTTGATCAAACTTACCTCTCCAAGTGGAGATTGATTCTGTCCTTCAGTATTTTTTCCACTGGTTTCCCCACCACCGATGTGAAACTCACTGGTCTGTAATTCCCTGGCTTATCTCCACCAGCCTTCTTTAAAAGTGGAACCACATTAGCTGTCCTCTGGTACCTCACCTGAGGCCGAGAAGAATTTAAAATTTGAGTCAGAGCTCCTGTAATTTCTTCCCTTACCTCCCACAGCAGCCAGGGATACAACTCATCCTGAACTGAGGATTTGTCCACTTTTAAGCCCGCCACAACCTCCAGTACCTCCTCACTCCCTATGTCAAAGTTCTCAAGAACCTCACTGTCCCTCTGTCTGAATTATGCAACCACATCCTCCTTATCTAAAGTGAAGACAGATGTGAAGTATTTATTTAACATCCTACCAATGTCACCTGGCTCGATGCATAGATTACCCCCTTGGTCCCCAATGAGTCCTACTCTTTCCCTGGTTATCCTCTTAGTTTGATATACGAATGGAATATCTTAGAATTTTCCCTAATCCTACCTGCCAGTGCTTTTTCATGCCCCCTCTTTGCTGCCCTAATTGCTGTTTCAGGTTATCTCCTGCGCTCTCTATACTTTACGAGGGCCTCTGTAAATTTGCTCTCTTTGCACCTGTTAAAAGGCAATCTTTGCCTACCTAACATGCTCTGAATATTCCGCGACATCCAGGGTTCCTTGGACTTGTTGCTCCTGCATTTCAGCCTAAAGGGAATATGTTGGACCTGCACTCTCATCAATTCCATTTTGAATGCCCTCCACCCCCTCACACACTGTTCTACTGTGGATTTACCCAGAAGTACCTGTTCCCAATCTAGATGGTCAGATTCTGTCTTATTTTTATAAAACCGGCCTTCCTCCAATCCATGGTCCTTTTTGCAGACCATTGTTTTCCTTTTCCATGACAAATTTAAAACGTACTGTGTTGTGGTTGCCATCATTAAAATGCTTCCCCATTGCTTGCTCTAACACCTTTCTGGCTTCATTCACCAGAACTAAATCCAGAATTGCAACATCTCTTGTTCGACCTTCGACATTTTGATATGAAAAGCTCTCTTGAATACATTTCAAGAAATCTGCACACTCTAAACCCTTTACAATGTGACTATCCCAATTGACATTGGGAAAGTTTAAATCCCCTGATGTAATTACTTCATTATTGTGATTACACACCTCAGAGAATTGTCTACATACACGCTCCTCTATTGCTTCCTGATGTATTGGTGGTTTATAATATACTCCCAACAGTTTACGTTCCCTTCTTATTCCTAAAATCTTTCTACATTCCACAAAGCCTTATTAGACGACCCTTCCAAGATATTGTCCCTCCTTACTGCAGTAACAGACTCTTGAATTAAAAATGTAACATCACCTCCTCTTTACACTATCCCCTGTCCTGCGTGAAGATCCTATACTCAGGAACGTTGAGCTGCCAGGCCTCCCCCTCCAACGACTACGTCTCTGTGATGGCAACAACATCACAACTCCATGAGTTAATACATGCTCTTAACTCATCCGTCTTATCTAAAATACTCTTCGCATTAAAGTAGAGGCCATCCAGCCTCACCTTATTCCCTTGCTGTGTCCCTATTGCCTTAACACTGTGTCCCCTCTCACTGGTGAGCTAATTTATATTCCTCCTAACAGCACTAGCAAATCCACCCACAAGGATATTCATCCCATTCTTGTTCAGGTGCAGACCGTCCCAGTTTTACAGGCCCCACCTTCCCCAGAATCAATCCCAGTGAACTAGGAATCTAAACCCCTCACTTCTGCACCAGCACTTGAGAGCCATGCATGCATCGTTCCTGTTCTCCTATTTCTGTACTCGCTAGCATGTGGCACTGGGAGTAATCCAGAGATTACAACATTTGAGGTCCTGTTCTTTAGTTAACTTCCTAGCTCCCTAAATTCTTGATGCAGGGCCTCAGCCCTCATTCCACCTATGTCGTCGGTACCAATCTGTACCACAACCTCTGTCTTATCACCCTTCTCTTTTAGATGCTCTGCAGCCGCTCAGTGACATCTTTGACCCTGGCACCAGGGAGTCAACACACCATCCTATAGTTATGACTGCGGCTGCATAAATTGGCTCTGTCTGCATTCCCTAATTGAAACCAGTTTGCAAAATCTAAAACATATTTGTGAGCAGAACCCAGAGGACTAAAACATAGAACATAGAACATAGAACAGTACAGCACAGAACAGGCCCTTCGGCCCTCGATGTTGTGCCGAGCAATGATCACCCTACTCAAACCCACGTATCCACCCTATACCCGTAACCCAACAACCCCCCCCCTTAACCTTACTTTTAGGACACTACGGGCAATTTAGCATGGCCAATCCACCTAACCCGCACATCTTTGGACTGTGGGAGGAAACCGGAGCACCCGGAGGAAACCCACGCACACACGGGGAGGACGTGCAGACTCCGCACAGACAGTGACCCAGCCGGGAATCAAACCTGGGACCCTGGAGCTGTGAAGCATTTAAGCTAACCACCATGCTACCGTGCTGCCCAACTACTTGCCTGTTTCTTTTTGACTGCCTGGTGGTCACACATTCCTCAAGTACCCCTTGAGCTGTGGTGTAACCATGTCTCTAAACCTACTATCCATGTAACATTCAGCCTTGCAGATGTACCAAAGTTTTGCAAGCCATCGCTCAAGCTCTGAAACCCAAGTTTGTTCATTTGAGAGCACTTCCTGAAGCACATTTAAGATGCTGGTTGGTTCCATAACTTCCCACATATCACAGGGCACCATTGCCCTTGGCTGACCTCACCTGCCTTGACTTAAACTTGGGCTTGCTGAATCCTATTGAAATTATAATGCTCTGCAAATTGTGTCCACTCCCAACTCGAGAAACACAGACCATTGTCAGAGACAATGTTAAGAGGTATCCATTTGCATGCAAAAATTGATTTTGTTGCCTTTATCACCGATCTGGTAGCCGAATCTTACAGCGTCATCACATCTGGAAAGTTGGAGTAATAGTTTATGACTATCAGATAGTCATTACCCTGGAAATAGAATAAATTCATGCCCATTTTGTTCCATGGACTGGTAACGATTTCCATCTGTTGCATGGTTTCTTTGCTCTGTGCAGACTGGCGCATCTGGCAAATTGTACATGCTTGAACATATTGGCCGATATCTCTGTTTATTCCCAGCCAATACACCTACGACATTTTTCGATGCCTTAATGACTCTACTGAATCTACTGCAGAATTCCGACAGAAACTGGCAGGAATCACTATCATCATATATTACCATAGAATTTACAGTGCAGAAGGAGGCCATTTGGCCCATCGAGTCTGCACTGGCTCTTGGAAAGAGCACCCCACCCAAGGTCCACACCTCCACCCTATCCCCATAACCCAGTAACCCCAGTCGAAGGGCAATTTTGGACACTAAGGGCAATTTAGCATGGCCAATCCACCTAACCTGCACATCTTTGGACTGTGGGAGGAAACCGGAGGATGTGCAGCCTCTGCACAGACAGTGACCCAAGCCGGAATTGAACCTGGGACCCTGGAGCTGTGAAGCAATTGTGCTATCCACAATGCTACCATGCTGCCCTATCTCCCATATCCTATCTCCCTTGAGCAGGAAACCATCTACTGTAGAAAGATCATCTCATATATCTCGAAAGGCAGATCGACATCCAGCAGGCCATCCTTCTTTTAGGTATTGTTTCACTTCTGGAGCATCAAATCCATTTCAGTTTTGGCTTTTATGGCTGTAGTTTGCGGTCAGACACTGATAGTATATCAGTAAAGAAATAAGCTCGAAATTCCACTATTTGGACTATCTCGGGTTCTGATGTTTCAGTGTCAGTGATTGCCCTGGATTCTGATGTGTCAGCATCAGTGGTAGCACTTGAGAAGTTGTCCACAACACCTAAGTCTTCCCTTGTCACTTCATCTTGATCAGTGAAGTACTGGCTGAGTGAATCCTTTCAACAAGCTGTAATGTTTCACAAGCATCCACTCAAATTAATAATGCTTTTGCACCCTCTACCACCTCGAAGTTGATGGGTATCTCAATGTTCCCATTCTTTACAACAAGACAGCAGGATCCTCTTGTGACTATCTTCTTACCATTTTAATCTTCAAGCCGACAAATGGTTTGCTTTATTAGTGGTTTGCCAAAAGCTTGCTTTAAAGATTGGTGGATGATAATATTTATTGCGCTCCTGTGTCAATTTTCAATGGTATTAATTTTCCATTTATTTCTTTTTTTTTATAAATGTTTTTATTGGGTTTTTTTTGAGCAAGGTACAATTACCGTTATGTACACAGACTAAGAAACACATATATATATATACACACATTTAGAGGAGAAGGGCACACCCCAACATAAAAAGAAATACAATAACATATGCAATGAAATAACTGGTGGGGTATTGTGCACCAGCTCGACAGCAACATCTCTGTACATCTGGCAAAATTACCCACCCTACAGAAGTAGGCGACTGCCTGCGGGGGGGCGGGGACTGGGGGAGGGGGCAAGCACACCTTTGGGTGCCGGGGAGAAAATCACAGCGTGCGATATTTAGCTGTACTGAGTGCTACTGTCGCCCGCCCTTCCCGGACGGGTCTCGCTGCCGTCCCACGCTCGCCCCCCGCTTCTGCCGCTCCTCCCGTCCTCCATCTCCAGTTTCCTCGTTCCCCGCTACTGGAGATGTTATGCATGTTTTGGCATCCCGTGTCCTCCCTCCAGCTCTCGCTTCCCTGCCACCCCCCCCCCCCCCCCCTCCACGGTTCGCCTCCCTCTCCCCAGGTTTAGCTGTCTTCCCCCCTCCCCCCCCCTCCCCCCCCCGTGGTTCGCCCCTCCCTCCTCAGGTTTAGCCGTCCCCCCCCCAGTCCATCTCTCCCCACCATGCCCAGGCTACCTACTCCCGACCATTTTCCCCTGATTCTTGGCCACCCGGCTATTCTTCCTCTTGCTCGTTGGCCACAAACAGGTCCCGGAACAGTTGCATGAAATGCTCCCACGTTCTGTGGAAGCCGTCGTCTGACCCTCGGATGGCGAATTTGATTTTCTCCATTTGGAGAGATTCCGAGAGGTCGGACAGCCAGTCTGCAGCTCTGGGTGGTGCTGCTGACCGCCAGCCAAACAAGATTCTACGGCGGGCAATCAGGGAGGCAAAGGCAAGGGCGTCCGCCCTCCTCCCCAGGAATAGATCTGGCTGGTCTGAAACCCCAAAGACCGCCACTATCGGGCATGGCTCCACCCTCACCCCCACCACTTTGGACATAGCCTCGAAGAAGGCTGTCCAGTACTCCACAAGTCTGGGGCAAGACCAGAACATGTGGGCGTGGTTGGCCGGGCCTCTTTGGCACCGTTCACATCTGTCCTCCACCTCCGGGAAGAACCTACTCATACGGGTTCTTGTTAAGTGGGCTCTATGTACCACTTTTAGTTGCGTCAGGCTGAGCCTTGCCCACGTGGCGGTGGAGTTGACCCGATGCAGTGCCTCACTCCAGAGTCCCCACCCTATCTCAATCCCCAGGTCCTCCTCCCATTTCTTTCTTGTTGCGTCCAGTACGGTGTCAACCCTTTCTACCAGTCGGTCATACATGTCGCTACAGTTTCCTTTATCTAGGATGCTTGCGTCCAGTAGGTCTTCCAGTAGTGTCTGTCATGGCAGTTGTGGGTACATCCTTGTCTCCTTTCGTAAGAAGTTTTTGAGCTGCAGATACCGTAGCTCGTTCCCCCTGGCTAGCCAAAATTTCTCTGTCAGTTCGTCCAGTGTTGCGATCCTGCCGTCCGTGTATAGGTCCCTGACTGTCAGTGTCCCTCCGTCCTGCCTCCACCTTTTGATGGTGGCGTCAGTCAGTGCTTGTGTGAACCTATGGTTGTTGCAGATGGGAGCCTTGTCTGACATTTTGATCAGGCCAAATTGCTGCCGCAGTTGGTTCCAGGATTGGAGGGTGGCTGTCACCACTGGGCTACTGGAGTGTTTTTTGGGTGGGGATGGGAGTGCTGCCGCGGCGGGGGCCTGGAGGGAGGTCCCCACGCAGGAGGCCTCCTCCGCACGCACCCACTCAGCCTCTGGCTCTTGGATCCATCCCCTTACTCGCTCGGCGGTTGCTGCCCAGTGGTAGAATTGTAGGTTTGGGAGGGCTAGCCCCCCCCTGGATTTTTTTTTTGTAGGACCTTCTTTGGGATCCTAGCATTTTTACCCCCCCCCCCCCCCCCCCCCATACGAACGCCATGATTAGTTTATTAGTTTGTCCAGCGCTTTGAAAAAGGCCTTGGGGATGTAGATCGGAATGGATCTAAACAGGAAGAGGAACCTGGGCAGTACGTTCATTTTGATCATCTGGACTCTCCCTGCGAGGGAGAGTGGGAGTGTGTTCCATCTTTGCAGGTCCTTTTTTACTTCCTCCGTCAGACTGGTGAGGTTCCATTTGTGGATCCCTTTCCAGTCATGGACTATTTGGATCCCCAGGTAGCGGAATTTGTGTCGGGCGTGTTTGAACGGCAGCCCCTTTAGTGCTGCCTCCTCCCCCCCGCCCCCCCCCCCCCGCCCCCCCTCGCCATGGGAGCGTTGTATAGGAGCTTTACCCAAGCGGTGAACCCTGTTCCAAGCCTGAACCGCCACCCCCCCTGGCCCTTGTCCCATAGCAGGAATGGTAGGTTTGACCCACCCAGCCCTTTCTTACCCGCAGCTGGTCCTGCTCCCTCAGGTGCGTCTCTTGGAGGAAGACTATGTCGGCCCTCATATTTCTGAGGTGGGTGAGGACTCTGGATCTCTTCACTGGGCCGTTAAGTCCCCTTACGTTCCAGGTGATTATCCTGGTGGGGGGGCTTCCGCCCCCTCGCTCCTGTGGGATTAACCATACTTATCTGGTGGACGCGCCCCTGCCCTCCGGGGTTTCCCTTTGTTAGGGGGCCGTCCAGGATGGCCGCTGTCACTGCTCTCCCCATGTGGTCGGGTCTCTGCGCTCCGGGGTTTCCCCTTGTCCCGGGAGCACCCGCCATTGCCGTCCACTGTGTGTCCGCCACGCGGGTAGTCCCCTCCACTCTGGGGGCTTCCTTCGCCCACAGACCGTGCTGGGTGGGTGCTTGCAGCAGTTCCTTGTTTCGAGCCCTTGGTTGTGGCACTTTGTAGCCCTGTTCCTTTCTGGCCTCTTTTGTCCCTCCTTCCCTGCATTTCCCCTCCCCGGTCTCTCAATCCCTGTGTGCCCCCCCCCACCCCGGTCTCTCCCTTTTCCCTCGTCCCCCGTATACCCCTGCTTTGCCCCTCTATCCCCTTTTCCTGTCCCCGTTTGCTCTCCCGACTTTGATGGGTGATCCCCCCCCTCCCCTGCCTGGTGCCTTCCCCCCTGTTGCGGGTGTGCGCTGCGGCCCTGCTTTGTTGCATGCCCCCGGCGCTAGCTTTCCTGCTAGTACGGTGGCTCCCCTCTCAGGGGTTATTGTCTCGCTTCTCCCCTGCCTGGCCTGTACGGTTTTCTGGCCGCTTTTCCCCCATCCTACCCTGCACCCCTCTCGCCTGCTCTCCCTTCTCCAATACTCTTGTTCCCTTGTGCTGGGGCCAGGCCTCCCACCTGGAGCGGTCCCTCGGGCAATGGTTTGTTCTTTGTTCTGGGTGTTCCTGCCGGGGGGGGGGGGGGGGGGGGGTGTGGCTGGCATTGCCTCGCCCCTCCCCACCCCACCCCCATCGGCGTGTCGTTGCCCCTTGCCAGGGGCCCCTCGTCCCTACTCCCACTGGTTGTTTTCCAGTCCGTGCTCCTCGACGAACCTATTCGCCTCAGCGGGGGCTGTAAAGAAATATTCCCTGTTTTGGTATGTGACCCAGAGTTTTGCTGGGTACAGCATACCAAAACGTACTCTGCTCCTGTGGAGAGCTGCTTTCGCTCTGTTAAACTCAGCCTGTCCCCTAGTTATGTATGCCCCAAGATCCTCATAGGTTCGAATGGCGTGCGCTTCCCATTTGCAAGCTCTATTTTCCCTGGCCCAGCGCAGGATTGTCTCCTTATCCTGGTACCAGTGCAGTTTAGCTATGACTGCTCTCGGTTGTTCCCCTGCCTTGGGCTTCGGGCGCAGCGACCGATGTGCTCTGTCCATTTCCGGTGGGGTGGGGAAAGTTTTCCTTCCCACTAAGTTGCCCAGCATCACAGCCACGTATGCTGGGGGGTTTCTACCCTCGATCCCCTTTGGCAGGCCCACTATCCTGACATTTTGCCTCCTTGAGCGGTTTTCCTGGTCGTCTGCTCTGCCCTTTAGACTCCCCTGTGTTGCACCCAGTCTCGCCACCTCCTTCTCCAGGGCCGTGACCCGATCGCTCACGTCAGTCGCTGCTTTCTCCAGCTCCTTAATGGTCGCCTCCTGGGCTTCCAGTTTCTCCCCTTGTGTATCCAATTTCTCCTCTAGTCTGGTCAGGGCCTGCTGCACCCCTGACATGGCCCTGGCCACTGCTGCCTGCACTGCGGCCTCTATTTCTGCCTTCACCTCTGCCTTGAGTACCCGCAGCTGCTCCCTCAGCACCTCGGTAAAGGCTGCCTTCCAGTTCCCGCTCCCCCTGGTCCCGGGGGAGAGGGCACCTGTCGGTCCAGCTCTTTTTGATGCGGCGATACTTTCGTTCCGCCGCTTCGTGAGCCGATTCGCTCGCCTGAGCGGGCTTGCCCCTTGCCCGGTCTGTATCTGGTGGCCCTTCTCCCTCTGCTCTGGCTCTCTTCTGCCATTTTTTCCTCCCACTTCCCTTTCTTCTTTTCTTCTCCCCTTGTTTTTCTTCCCCCCCCCCCCCCTTTACCGCACCCTATCTTTATTCTTTGTATCTTCCCTTTTTCTTCCCTCCTCCCTCCTTTCCTTTGCTACTTTATTTTTCCCCCTTTTATACAACTCCGCTTAGGTGGGCTTGCTTTGGATGGGACAAGAGAGTGCAAGAAGAGAGAAAAAAAAATTTTTTTTAATTAAAAATAATAAAAATATATACATATGTATATATTTCCCCCTCTCTTTAACAGTTTTCTTTTGAGTTTTGTTTTTGTAAAAGTTCTTCTCTTTTTCTTCCTTTCCCCTCACTCACGCAGGGTAGAGAGAGAGTCTCTTTGTTCTTGCCTCGTGTTGGTCGCTGCCGGTTTTGGGGGGTGGGGGGGGGGGGGTCGGTCCCCGCAGCTCCGTTCGGGTCGCCGCTCGTCGCACCGCGCACTCTCCCGGTGGGGGTGGTTAGGTCGCTGCTCCTCCGCGCCCTCCTTGCCACAGGCTGGGTCCTGCTTCCGACCGGGCCGCTGCCGCTCCGCTCCTGGCCTGCGCTCTGGTGCCGCTGGAGGGGTGGGGGGTGGGGGGGTGGACCTGCCGCTGCCTCTGCTGCCGTCACCGCCGATGCTGCCGCCGATTCTGCCGCCGATGCTGCCGCTGCTGCCGCTGCCGAGGATCCTCTGCCGGCCATATTGTTTGGGGGGGGGGGGGTCCCCTTCCATGCCCTACTTTCCCCGTTGCAGAGATAAAGGCCCTGGCCTCTTCACTCTGCGGGAGCCCCTTTTAGCGCGACCGCTGAGCTCCTTCCATTTATTTCTAATGAGATAGTCCACTCCTTAATTATCTTCAAGAGCTCTTTTACTGGTCTTGCATTTCGATCCAGTAAATTGATCCTAGTGACTGCTTCTATTATGAAAGTATCGGAAAGAGAATATGGTGAGCAGTCCTCCCTATCCATTATGATGTGATGTTGGATTTTTTTCTCTTCACTCTGCACTCTTTGAATCCACCTGAAATCACGATAGGACTTTTAAAATTTGGTTACTGGAGACAGTTGCTGATAAACGACATTGTGCTGCAAAGTGGGTAAGTTTGAAACAATTGGAACATTGTTTGTCTTTTTCCAGAGAATTTATTTAACTGTGGGTGTGTCCACAGTGTGTGCACATCATCAAGCTCGTGACGTCACTTTCAAAATGGTCATCAGCCGTGTACGCAGTTTTCTTTGCTGCATCACAGCATTAATGGCGTCAGCCACGTTTCCCAATTTTGCGCTCTTTTCTTTTGCCGTGAACTCTGCACATTCACTCAACACGTGTTCACTGGCCTTGCACATATTAATCGTGTCTTCAAGTAGTAAAACCGGTCATCTTAGCATTTTCTTGTGCAAACGTTCATCATTTATCCTGAAAACAACTTGTTCAAGCAGCATAAAATCGGAGGCTGAGTAAAAATTACAGGACTGCACTCGCAACTTTAGAGCTGTGATGAAGGAATCTACTAACTCTCCTCTTAACTGCAGTCTTTTCCAAAACATGTAGCGCTCATAGGTCTCATTCACCTGTTTCTTACAGTGTGTATCGAACTTTTGAAGCACCATGCTGTATTTATTTTTATCCTCATCTGAAATGAAATGAAAATCACTTATTGTCACAATAGGCTTCAAATTAAGTTACTGTGAAACGACCCTAGTCGCCACATTCCGGCGCCTGTTCGGGGCGGCTGGTACGGGAATTGAACCATGCTGCTGGCCTGCCTTGGTCTGCTTTCAAAGCCAGCGATTTAGCCTTGTGCTAAAAGTCAAACGAATTATAGAGCATATAGTGCAGAAGGAGGCCATTCGACCCATCAAGTCTGCACTGACCCACTTAAGCCCTCACTTCCACCCTACCTCCGTAACCCAATGACCCCTCCCAACCTTTTTGGTCACTAAGAGCAATTTATCATGGCCAATCCATCTAACCTGCACGTCTTTGGACTGTGGGAGGAAACTGGAGCACCCGGAGGAAACCCTCACAGACATGTGGAGAACGTGCAGACTTTTCACAGACAGTGACCCAGTGCGGAATCAAACCTGGGACCCTAGCACTGTGGTGCTTGTGCTACCGTGCTGCCCTTATATGGTTATTAGAAGGTTCTAATGCTTGCGGTCCAGCCAGCTTTAATACAAGTGCTATTTTCCTTTGGTCTGGGGCATTTTCAAGCGTGGATGCAGAAATGAACACTTCAAACTGCTGTTTAAAGAAAGCCCACTTCTCGCATAGTTTGCCATGTGTATTAAAGTGGTCAGACTTCTTGAAACCTTCCATCTTCTGATTTGTCTTCGTCGTAGATTTTTTCTGAGTTGTCACTTCTGGATTGCTTCTTCAATCTCCGAATGCTATTCTTTCCTAATCTAACTGTTGTTTCTTCCAAGAAATAGACACCTGGTACCATGTGGTGCTCTTTGTGTTGCTTATTTCAGGATGGTTGATGTAGAGACCACAAAATAGCTTTAACTTAAACAAAGCTATACATTTATTAACACTATTAACTTGGATTCAACACATACTTCTTAAGAATACACAGTTGATTAATAACATCTAAACCACACTCATCTACACCTAATCTCACTACTGGTCTCCTGGCCCTGATGGAATGCATCCCAGAGTGCTAAAAGAGATGGCTAGGGAAATTGCAGATGCACTAGTGATAATTTACCGAAATTCACTAGACTCTGGGGTGGTCCCGGTGGATTGGAAATTAGCAAACGCAACGCCACTGTTTAAAAAAGGAGGTAGGCAGAAAGCAGGAACTTATAGGCCAGTGAGTTTAACTTCGGTAGTAGGGAAGATGCTGGAATCTATCATCAAGGAAGAAATTGCGAGGCATCTGGATAGAAATTGTCCCATTGGGCAGACACAGCATGGGTTCATAAAGGGCAGGTCGTGCCTAACTAATTTAGTGGAATTTTTTGAGGACATTACCAGTGCAGTAGATAACGGGGAGCCGATGGATGTGGTATATCTGGATTTCCAGAAAGCCTTTGACAAGGTGCCACACAAAAGGTTGCTGCATAAGATAAAGATGCATGGCATTAAGGGTAAAGTAGTAGCATGGATAGATGATTGGTTAATTAATAGAAAGCAAAGAGTTGGGATAAATGGGTGTTTCTCTGGTTGGCAATCAGTAGCTAGTGGTGTCCCTCAGGGATCCGTGTTGGGCCCACAATTGTTCACAATTTACATAGATAATTTGGAGTTGGGGACCAAGGGCAATGTGTCCAAGTTTGCAGATGATACTAAGATGAGTGGTAAAGCGAAAAGTGCAGGGGATACTGGAAGTCTGCAGAGGGATTTGGATAGGTTAAGTGAATGGGCTAGGGTCTGGCAGATGGAATACAATGTTGACAAATGTGAGGTTATCCATTTTGGTAGGAATAACAGCAAACGGGATTATTATTTAAACGATAAAATATTAAAGCATGCCGCTGTTCAGAGAGACTTGGGTGTGCTAGTGCATGAGTCACAGAAGGTTGGTTTACAAGTGCAACAGGTGATTAAGAAGGCAAATGGAATTTGTCCTTCATTGCTAGAGGGATGGAGTTTAAGACTAGGGAGGTTATGTTGCAATTGTATAAGGTGTTAGTGCGGCCACACCTGGAGTATTGTGTTCAGTTTTGGTCTCCTTACTTGAGAAAGGACGTACTGGCGCTGGAGGGTGTGCAGAGGAGATTCACTGGTTAATCCCAGAGCTGAAGGGGTTGGATTATGAGGAGAGGTTGAGTAGACTGGGACTGTACTCGTTGGAATTTAGAAGGATGAGGGGGGATCTTATAGAAACATTTAAAATTATGAAGGGAATAGATAGGATAGATGCGGGCAGGTTGTTTCCACTGGCGGGTGACAGCAGAACTAGGGGACATAGCCTCAAAATAAGGGGAAGTAGATTTAGGACTGAGTTTAGGAGGAACTTCTTCACCCAAAGGGTTGTGAATCTATGGAATTCCTTGCCCAGTGAAGCAGTTGAGGCTCCTTCATTACATGTTTTTAAGGTAAAGATAGATAGTTTTTTGAAGAATAAAGGGATTAAGGGTTATGGTGTTCGGGCCGGAAAGTGGAGCTGAGTCCACAAAAGATCAGCCATGATCTAATTGAATGGCGGAGCAGGCTCGAGGGGCCAGATGGCCTAATCCTGCTCCTAGTTCTTATGTTCTTATCTTATGTTCTTATGGTTTAAACTATGATCTGCACTCATAAACACTATCTGCTCTCTGACCTTCACTAGCTAACTCCTGCATACAGTCCTCCTCTAAGGGCAAGCATCACTGCCTTATATAGTTGTAACTGCAGCTCCCTCTGGTGGCTACTCTCGCCACTACATTAATCCTTGCAATGCTAATAGTTATGATAATACCGCACAAGAGACAAGTTAAAGGAATCAAGTTTTACTGGAGGGTTAACTTTCATTTTGCAACACATTAGTCCATTTATTCTGAAGGAGTAGTTACAGAGGGTACATTTAAACATATGTGAGGATTCATTTAAATAAATCCATCTTTTACCCATTATCTGAAAATGTCAGATTGTTATTGCTCCTTTCGTTCAATTTCCCTCAGCTTTTATTGCTGGGAATAAAAACAGAACTGTCTGTATTTGGAAAATAAACTGTACATTTTCCAAAGACATAAGTTAGAATGTTAAATTGTTCTACTTTATGGAATTTGTAATCTGCAATTGTGTATCCCTGAGTAGTTCATTGCCAGCACTGACAAAGCGTCAACCAGACTCAAAACGTTAGCTCCCTTCTCTCTCCACGGGCGAAATTCTCCGACCCCACGCAGGGTCGGAGAATCGGCCGGCAGCAGCGTTAATCCCGCTCCCGCAGGGTTTTTAAATCTCTGACCGGCCAAAAACCGGCGCTGTGCAAATCCCGCCGGCAGCCTCTGAAAACAGCTGGCGCCGGCGGGATTTCATTTTTTGTTTAGTTTCCACAAATCTCCGGCAAATCAACCCAACGCCGTTCAGTGTCGGGGCGGGGGGGTGGGTTGCGGCATCGGGGGGGGTTGCGGCATCGGGGGGGGCAATCGGGGGGGATTGCGGCATCGGGGGGGTTGCGGCACCGGGGGGGTTGCGGCACCAGGGGGGGGTTGCGGCATCGGGGGGGGGGGGGGGTTGCGGCATCGGGGGGGGGGGGTTGCGGCATCGGGGGGGGGGGGGTGTTTGGGGGCAGCGGCGTGCAGAGAGGGGGGGCGACGGATTCCCGGGGCCAACGCACCGTTGCCCCCCCCTCTGTACGCCGCTGCCCCCTACCCCAACCACCCCACCCTCACCACCCCTACCTCCCTCCAACGCCCCTACCCCCCTCCCCACCACCCCTACCCCCCTCCCCACCACCCCTACCCCCCTCCAACGCCGCCCCCCCATTTCTTGCAACGCCGCAACCCCCCACCCTCAACGCCGCAAACCCCCCTCATCGCCGCAACCCCCCCTCTCAACGCCGGGTCCCCCCCCTCTCAACGCCGGGTCCCCCCCTCTCAACGCCGGGTCTCCCCCCTCTCAACGCCGGGTCCCCCCCTCTCAACGCCGGGTCCCCCCTCTCAACGCCGGGTCCCCCCCCTCAACGTCGGTACCCACACCCCGTCCCCCTCCCTCTAAAGGCCGGTACCCACACACCCCCCCCCCTCCTCCTCCCCCCCCTTCCTTCCTCCTCCCCCCTTCCTTCCTCCTCCCCCCTTCCTTCCTCCTCCCCCCTTCCTTCCTCCTCCCCCCTTCCTTCCTCCTCCCCCTTCCTTCCTCCCCCCCTCCTTCCTCCTCCCCCTTCCTTCCTCCTCCCCCCCTTCCTTCCTCCTCCCCCCTTCCTTCCTCCTCCCCCCTTCCTTCCTCCTCCCCCTTCCTTCCTCCCCCCCTCCTTCCTCCTCCCCCCTTCCTTCCTCCTCCCCCCTTCCTTCCTCCTCCCCCCCTTCCTTCCTCCGTTAGGGGGGGGGGTGCGGCGTTAGTGGGGGGGGGGGGGTGCAGCGTTAGTGGGGGGGTGCGGCGTTAGTGGGGGGGGCGCGGCATTGGAGTGGGGTAGGGGTGGTGAAGGGGGTAGGGGTGGTGAGGGGAGGGGGTTGGGGTAGGGGCAGCGGCGTGCAGAGGGGGGGCGACGGTGCGTTGGCCCCGGGCATCCGTCGCCCCCCTCCTCTGCACGCCGCTGCCCCTACCCCAACCCCCCCTCACCACCCCTACCCCCTTCACCACCCCTACCCCCCTCCAACGCCGCCCCCCCTCCAACGCCGCCCCCCCTCTCTCAACTCAACGCTGCAAACCCCCCCCTCAACTCAACGCCGCAAACCCCCCCTCAACTCAACGCCGCAAACCCCCCCCAACTCAACGCCGCAAACCCCCCCCAACTCAAGGCCGCAAACCCCCCCCCCCTCAACTCAACTCAACGCCGCAAACCCCCCAACGCGGGTCTGTCTCTCTCCTCCTCCCCCCCCCCCCCCCAAATGCCGGGTCTGTCTCCCCTCCTCCCCCCCCCCCCCAATGCTGGTCTGTCTTTCTCCTCCTCCTCTCCCCCCCCCCCCAAATGCCGGTCTGTCTCTCTCCTCCTCCTCCCCCCCCCCCCAAAATGCCGGGCTATCTCTCTCCTCCCCCCCCCCCCAAAATGCCGGTCTGTCTCTCTCCTCCTCCTCCCCCCCCCCAAACGCCGGGCTGTCTCTCTCCTCCTCCTCCTCCCCCCCCCCCCCCCCCCCCCCCAAAACGCCGGGTCTCACCACTTCCGCAGCTGGTGAAACTGACGCATATCGCGTCAGTCAGCTGCTGGCCCCTCCGGGAACGGAGAATAGCGGCCTAAAAGAAGGCCCCGACGCCGGAGTCATCTACACCGATTTTTCTCGCCGGAAATCGGCGTTACGACGGTCTGCAGAGAATTTCGCCCCACATGTGGAATCCTCCCATTTGGGGATGAAGGGTTGTGTTTGGGATGGGAGCATGGATTGTTTCCTGCTGTGGAGGCCAGCGGAAAAACACGGCAAGTCTTCTGGCCCCAACTTCATTAATTATACAACTGTGTGTTTCTCGTTGTATTCAGTGTTGGGGTAGATCTGATGGTGTGTCGGCTATCTAAGCACCATATTAGAAAGGCACCCAACGTTACTGACTCATTATTGAAAATAGAGAGGGCAGCACAGTGGCGCAATGGGTTATCCCTGTTGCCTCACGGCGCCAAGGTCCCAGGTTCGATCCCGGCTCTGGGTCACTGTCCGCGTGGAGTTTACACATTCTCCCCGTGTTTGCGTAGGTTTCGCCCCCACAACTCAAAGATGTGGAGGCTAGTTGGATTGACCACGCTAAATTGCCCCTTAATTAGAAAAATGAATTGGATACTCTAAATTTATTTTTTTTAAATTATTGAAAATAGAAGATGGACCTTCTGAAAATTGGGATAGATCTCCAGGAGCACTCTGATGCCAGAAGGTGGACTGTCTAAGAAAGAAAGGTCCAACAACCCACGCCCAATTCTCCACAGCACCAGAAGGAAAACAGGCCAGCCTGAAACAAACTTGGAATAATGGGGTGTGCTCACCTGAACAATGCCTAGGGCTGCCCCTGTAGTTCAGAATCGGGGTCGACAGCAACCCTGAACCTTGGAACACCACAACAGTGGGTGGGAGGAATATCTCCAGGAGGGCCTTCCAGATTTGTTGTCTTGGAGGAGGTCCAGCTTTCAGTCTCAGATTGTTCCAAGAGATCCATTTTCTTTCTTAGGCAGTCCACCTTCTGGCATCAGAGTACTCCTGGCAGGAACTTGGGACAATTCCGCTCATAGTTAACAGTTTGAGTCAAACATACCTCTTCTTTAGAACTCTCCCTTGAAGGATTTGTCCAAGGTGAAGTTGATTTTTAGCAGATTCCGCAAATATCAACATGCAACACCTTCCTGTGTAAAGACACTGTGCGCTTGGTACTAAACAAACAGAAACTTTTCTTTTGTTCATGGAGTGTAGGTGTTGCTGGCTGGGCTTTACTGCCCATCCCTGAGGGCATTTAAAAGTTAATCACACTGCTGTGGGTCTGGAGTCAGTTAAAAAAAATGTTCATGGGTGATGTAGGCTGGGCTGGCATTTATTGTTCATCTCTAATTGCCCTTGAGGGGACAATCACATTGCTATGGATCTGGAGTCACATGTAAGCCAGACCAGGTAAGGACGACAGATTTCCTTCCCTAAAGGACAGTCGTGAACCAGATGGGTTTTTATGAAAAATCAACAATGGTTTCATGGTTATCATTAGACTTCTACTTCCAGATACTTTATTGAATTCAAATTTCACCATCTGCCATGGCAGGATTCAAATTTGTGTCCCCAGAGCATGCCTCTGGATCTCTGGATTAGTAGTCCAGCGACAATATCACTACGCCATTGCCTCCTGCCTGAATGAAGTTCTCAGTGGCCTAGTTTGGAAAAATGGGGAGTTACTGCACATGTAAGTTATTCAGTTAATAAATAATTAAATAATCTAGAATGGAACAGGAAGAAATTGTGTGTAAGTTTCCAAGAACCACAAAGAAATCCCAAAAGAGTAACAGGATAGGAAAAGCATATCTGTCATAAATGGCAAGCAGGAAAACAGATGAATAATTAATAAGTTAAAATCAGTAAGAAAAACAAGAGTTTTTAAATTGAGGATTTTATTTTTAAAATAGGTGCATACCGTGCATTTGTTGGACATCTGGCTCTCACTCTGTCTGAATACACTTAGGCCACAGGATGACTAATGTTAGAATTGCTAAATTAATCTAAAATTTAATCGAAATTGTCAGAAAAGGGATTTTACAATTATAATGAATTCATATTTCTGGATGTAGGAATGTCCCTCAATGTTCCTTCATATGCATTCCACCCTCATTAGAACAAAGTCCTTAGAGATGAACATTTAGCTTGTGATAATGAGGCACTGCTGTAGGGAATGACCCACAGCACAGGAAAAAGAATGTAAGTCCGATAGATTGATAACAGTGACGCATTCTGACTGAGATGCATATAATGAGGGTGTGGCATATTTAAAGCATGATAAATGAGTAAAATGAAGATTAGTTACAACCAAAATGAAATTTCAGTTTCATTTGGAAGAGGATGATTTGGACGAACAAGTCAATTTTATTGAACATCAAAGTAAATGCTTTCAATTCAGCATGATGCATTATGTTGACATAATAAGTGTGGACGTTAATTAAACAGCATCAGCATCCAGCAGGGATATTTGCCCTCTGGCTGGGTGACCCGAGGTAATAATAGAGGCCTATTAACTTGAACTGACAGTGTTTCATCCTGTGTCTAGAATATACATGGCGTATTTCCACTGCTATCAGTCTGTGAATTCATACCAGAATGTTGAAACAATGTTAGTAATGCCACAAAAATGGTGCATATCGCTTCTGAACACGAGGAGTTTAACAGTTATTTAGGATAAATGCTGAAACCAAAAATTCACGTACATTTTTTTAAAATATTTTTATTGACAATATTTTCTCTATCTTTGAAACATTGACTCCTTAATGGAGGACAATTCAAATGCACTTTACATCATCTGGTCCCTTGCCCAAAAGGTTATTTTTTTGTGTGAAAACTGATGATAAATATCGTGTTTATTTGACTCTGGGGAAAATATGATCACGATGTATCTTGTTCTCATTCACCAACTAAACATATACAGTTCCTGGCCGATTCTCCCAATTGTAACCCAGAACTACTGAGGCAAACTGAATTGTTCCAACATTGAAATAAAACAGTATTGCAGAAAGACTCAAAATTTGGGTGCTGGATTCTCCCAAAATGGGGTTATGTCCCCACGCCGGCGTAGAAATTGCAGGCGTTGCACTCCCGAGTTTCCTGAAAGAAATACAAGCCCGATTCACTTACCTTCAGGGGGTTAGCAGGGACCCGGAATGCTTCACGCAGCTTTGGCTGTGGATACGGGCCCCGCACTTCCAGTTCTGAGTCCGCGCATGCATATGGCGGTGGCCTCCAGCGGCCGCGCCGAGCGCCATGGTGGCTCCGTAATGTAGGCTCCCTCTGATCGGCCGCGCGCCCATGCATCAGACCGGCCCGATCTGTGCCCTGGCCGCCCATAAGGCCCTCCCCAGTGCTCAATTCCCCCGCCCACCACCAGGGCGGCCAAAGACCGAGTCCGCAGCTGCCACGCGAGAGTCCCGACCAACCATAGCATGTTAGTTCCATGCCGTCAGGAACTCGGCCGGTCGGGAGTTGAGAATCACTGGGTGAGCCTCGGGCAATGGTCCCCCAGCTGCGCGACATAATTCGCCAACGTGTGGATTTTTGGGGCCCAGAGAATCGCCGGACCGGCGCTGGGCCTTATTTCGTCAGGAAAGTTGATTCTCCGACCCCGCGCCAAACGCGATTTCGACGCGGAGCTGCGGAGAATCCAGCCCAGGATCTTCTCCATCTATAAAGCTAAGTATGTCATTGGATAATCTCAATGAGCAGTTAGTTGAATTACTATTCTCCCAAATTCCAAATATTATTGGCATTACATATGTAGAACAATTCTATGCTTAGTTCTTATTTGAGGTGAGAAGTTGAAAGATACCGTCATTTCCTGAAATATGTGAGAAATTGCTTTAATTCTAATCAGCTGAAATGAACATCAAAAATCTCTCATGATCTGGAAGAAGGGTACTTTCTGCTTGTCAACCCCAGTGTGTCTTCACATTGTCAGTTAATTTTGGACCTGAAAAATTAGCACTGAAGGTTTGAGTTCTTTAAGTGGGTGATTTTATTTTATTCAATTTTGGACAATACATTTTCAATAACTGAATGAATGACAGATAATAATAAATTCTTAGAAAAATAACTGATACATTGTCACAAAATATAACACTCATGTTGTTTCTCCTGTTTAGCACAGGGCTAAATCGCTGGCTTTGAAAGCACACCAAGCAGGCCAGCAGCACGGTTTGATTCCCGGAGCAGCCTCCCCGAACAGGCGCCGGAATGTGGCGACTAGGGGCTTTTCACAGTAACTTCATTTGAAACCTACTCGTGACAATAAGCGATTTTCATTTCATTTCCTTAGGTTATAATGTCCTGGTACGTCTGTCCGTTTTATATGCTACAATCTAATTACATGATGTTTATGGTCTGATTAGGTTACATTGTTGAATAAATGGATTTACGTCCAAAATGCTACCTGTTTCATCTTCTGCTTTCATTTTCTGCTTTTATTTGGCATCGAGGGGGGAGTAGGAGGGGGGTGGTGAGTGGGGGGAGACTGGCAAAACTCATTATGTTGTCCTTCGAGCAGAGGGGGTGAGGGGAGATTTAATTGAATGGTTCAAAATTATGATCCGTTTCGATAGAGTAACTGAGATAAACTGTTTGTCCTCGTGAGAGGGTCATAATTAAAGGACACCATTTTAGGATAATTGGCAAAAGAACCAGAGGGAACATGATGGAACGTGTTTTTACACAGCGAGACGTTATGATTTGGAATGCACGACAACTAGTTATCACAGAAATGTGTAAGAGAGAAGAAGTTATGTAGGGTTACTCTGTACTCCCTATCTTTCTGTTTTACAGCTATTGATGGTATCTGTCCATATGGCACCAAGCTAATATTTCGATAGATCATCTATGTACAATTTAACAATCAAAAATGCGAATCATTGGTGATGCCCTCATTTCCTGTCTGGCTGCAGATGGTGATAAATTCAAGTTCAGACAGCAATAAACCTAAGCGAGATGGCCCAGCAGGTGGTTGTGCTAATCGAAAATCCAAGACTCAGCATAATGGGAATTATTACAGACAGCTCTTCCACACTACAAAAGAGATGATGTATTCTTATTGACAGTGTTGGTTTGCAACTAAGGAGATGATTTGGCAGTTCAGGCTTGGTGTGAGAGAAATGTAGGCCCCATGGGTATTTGTCTGGTCCACCACAAATAGTCACTGTCATCTAAACTGTCTATTACGCTGCATTGTACAAGTGTCACATTCTTTGCTAAAATCTTTTCTTCAGACCTGCAGCAATATATTTGTCCTTTTATTCCTGATGCAAAGGACAAATAAAGGTTGACAGGCAGCAGAATTTACAGCCACTTACATTTTTCTAAAGCTGACATGCTGGGCTCAAGAGCTTTTTAGTGCCTGCCAGTATTTCTGCGAGGTAGGTTACAGCGATTGTGCCTTAGGTGCAAAGTATGATGGATAGTAACTAGAAGCTTAAACTGTATGAATCATTTTAGTGGCAAAAATGGCACTGATGGACTGGATAGTTGGATGTTAAACTACAATATAACAGATGACATGTCTGTCGACGAGTATGGAATAAAGTGTTTAACTTGCAGGGTGACAGTAAATGTATTTTGATTAGGATTCCTATCTTCAATTTTGTTTAAATAAAAGGATTTTGTAGCACTGTGTAGATGAACTAGACAAGTAAGATTCAATAATGATTAGTTGTCCGACGCTGGGTCACTGTTACAATTTCCTAAATCCACCAGCTGTGAGCTGTTGTGACCTGGAAAGCACTGCCTGAAGAAATGGTGGAAGCAGATTCATTCGCAACTTTCAGAAGGAAGTTGAATATGTCCTTGAATAAGGAAAACAAATGCACAGCACAGGGGAAAGAGCAGAGAAGAAGGAGAATTGGACGGCTCTTTCAAAGAGGTGACACAGGCACAATGGCTGAATGGCCTCATTGAATGCTAGGGGCTGGTTTAGCTCACTGGGCTAAATCACTGGCTTTGAAAGCAGGCCAGCAGCACGGTTCGAATCCCGTACCAGCCTCCCCGGACTGGCGCCGGAATGTGGCAGCTAGGGGCTTTTCGCAGTAACTTCATTGAAGCCTACTCGTGACAATAAGCGATTTTCATTTCATTTCATATAAGCACATCAGTTTCCAAGTGTACACTAACTACACAGAGCCCGACCTCAACGCATATTCTTTAAACCTCTTCTCCACACCCATTCATTTTCATGCTGTCACAACTGCATGATCGGCATTTCCTCAAAGTGGTCTATGATCTAAGTATTTGTATGTGTGTGTGTGTGTTTATGTAGATCCCTTTTAATTTATGAATGATTCAATTAAAAAATAACCCAACAGACAAGCTTTAGTCTTAAGGAAAAGGTTAATTTATTATAAAACCACTGTCAGAAGCAGATTTGCACTTTTTGGGGCGCCACACTCACCTTCATTTCTGGCCCCCCCCCTTGCCGCTCTGCCCATGACAGCTGCTGACCTCGACTGGCGGGCTCACCTCGTGACTTTCACCAGGCCCCGGTACTTTGCCGTTGCAGGCTGGCCTGCCCTCCTCAGCCTTGACTGTGTCACGTTACTTCTCACCTGCTTCCCTTGCTGCTCGATGGCTGCCGACCCCGATTGGATGTCTCATCATTTTGTGGCTGTCCCGCCACACCTGGTGCCCTGCTCTGAGTCCTGGGCCAAGATACCTGCACCTTTTTTCTGCAAATGTAAAACTTTGCCTCTCTCCTTGCTCACCTCGTCATCTCTCACTCCTCATATGTGCCATCTGGCTGGCATGCACCCTCCCCCCCCCCCCCCCCTCCCCGCAACACACACCCCGCCCCACCACCATTGGTCGCAGCCTTGTGCTTAGGCACAGTGTGCTTTATTGTAAATGTGCCTCTGACTACTGCTGAAAGTTACTCAGGTAAAAGTGATCAGATTATTTACTAAAATGCAGATACCAAGATTAAAATGCAGAAAAAGAAAAAATTATGCTTAAAGATGAGATTTTAAATCAGTCTCTGATTGCTTGAACTCCTTCCAAAGTTAAAGGGTTGAAACTTAAATGGCGGGATTCTCTGATTCCCCCCTGCCGGGTCGGGGAATCGCTGGGGGACGGCGGGAATCCCTCCCCTGCCGGTTGCCGAATTCTCCGGCGCCAGCAATTTGGCAGGAGCGGGATTGTGCCGCGCCGGTCGGTGGCCGCTGGCAGCAGCCCCCCCCCCCCCGTCGATTCTCCGGCCCGCGATGGGCCGAGTGGCCACCCGTTTACAGCTGGTTCCGCCAGCGTAAATTACAACAGGTACTTACCGGCGGGACCTGGCTTTGCGGGCGGCCTCCAGATTCCTCGTGGCGGGGGGGGGGGCTCTGACCCCGAGGGGTGTCCCCACGGTGGCCTGGCCCGCGATTGGAGCCCATCAATCCGCGAGCGGGCCTGTGCCATGGGGGCACTCTATTCCTCCGCATTGGCTGCTGTAACAGTCCGCGATGGCCGACACAGAGATGAACCCCCCTGCGCATGCGCTGGGATGACACCAGCACATGCTGGTGCTCCCGTGTATGCGCCAACTTGCACCGTCCAGCAGAGGCCCTTCGGCACCGGTTGGCGTGATGCCAAGCCCCTTCCACGCCGGCCAGCATGGCACAAACCACTCCGCCGCCGGCCTAGCCCCTGAAGGTGCGGAGGATTCCACACCTTCGGGGCGTCCTGTCGCCGGAGTGGTTCACGCCACTCCTTCGTGCCAGGGTTGTCCGCCCCACCGGTTCGCGGAGAATCCCCCCAAAGTTTGGTTTAGCAGCTACAATGGGCTTGTGAAGTTGAATAATAAGAACACAAGAACTAGGAGTAGGAGTAGGCTATCTGGCCCTTCGAGCCTGCTCTGCCGTTCAATAAGATCATGGCTGATCTTTTGTGAACTCAGCTCCACTTTCCCGCCCGAATACCATAACCCTTTATTCCTTTATTCTCCGAAAAACTATCTATCTTTATCTTGAAGGATGGTCAGAGCTTTCTGTTGTAGGTATGCAGCACATTGATGTTGGAAAAGAGAATAGGTTCCTTTCCCTGCTGGAATCCACAGGTCCCAACACTTGAAGATTGTTTGGTTTCCTCTCGGCAGACCGGCGATGATTTTCGGATACCTTACTCTGTAACGCCTGAGACTGAGGAATGCCAGCTCCCACATGTTGCCCATGGCTGGTTCATTGGGAGCTGTTTGGTATTGACTCTCACACTACTGTTCAGTATGGCTTCTTGCCGCCTCTTTTATACACTACAAAAACACAAAATTGGCTGCTGAACCAAAGTGTTGAATCATGATTACAAGTGCATTAGCCCATGTTTAGGGGCAAAGTCTCATACATTGGGCGAGATTTTCCATGCCACCCATGGCATGTTTCATGGCGGCATAGATGGACCATCACTGGCCGGAGGTGAGACCTGTCAACGGGGATTCCCATTGTATGTGCCCCCCACCACCAGGAAATCCGCAATGGATTTTGCCGTCAGTGGGATGAGCAAAAAGACGTTTTCGCCAGTGGGATCGGATTTGTCAGTGGGATTTAGACTGCAGGGGGGAGATAAATCATTTGGTTGCATGGTGTACTGAAAACAACCTTTCTCTAAATGTTGGAAAGACCAAGGAACTGATCATCGACTTCAGGAAGCGTAGCACGACACACACTCCCGTCTGCATCAATAGCTCCAAAATGGAAATGGTCGGTAGCTATAGGTTACTGGGGGTCGCCAACAGTCTGTCCTAGTCCACTCACATTGATGCAACAGTCAAGAAAGTCCAACAACTTCTGGAATTCCTACGGAAGCTAAAAACATTTGGCTTGTCTGCATCGACTCGCACAAACTTCTACAAATGTGCCATAGAGAGCATCCTATCCGGCTGCATCACAACTTGGTATGGCAACTTCTCGGTCCAAGATCGCAAGAAGTGTGGTGAACTCAGCCCAGTGCATCACACAAGCTTGCCACCCCCACATTGATTCTGTATACACCTTCCGCTGCCTCAGGGAGGCAGTAAGCATTATCAGAGACCCCTCCCACCCAGGCTTTGCCTTCTTCCAGACCCTTCCATCAGGCAGAAGGTACAGAAGTCTGAAGACTCGAACATCGAGACACAGGAACAGCTTCTTCCCCACAGCTACAAGATTCCTCAACGACTCCCCCTTGGACTGATCTGTTCCCTGTAAGAACACTATTCACGACGCCCTATGCTGCTTTTGCTCATGTATTTGCTTTGTTTGGCCCCTTGTTCCGCACTGTAACCAATCACTGTTTGTTGATGTAACATTTATCAATGTTCTCTGTTGATTATTCTTTTGTTTACTATGTACGTACTCTGTACGTTCCCTCAGCCGCAGAAAAATACTTTTCACTGTACTTCAGACATGTGACAATAAATCAAATCAAATTAAATCAAGATTCCAGCTTTTTAAATGTCTCAGCCATTAATTTGACTGGCTCCCATTCTTTCAGGTTTGCTGAGATAGGAAAGAGCTCCAGCAAAGCCACTGTCAATTAATTTCTGTTTACCCTTGTAGAAATGTGCACTGCATTTCAAATGTTTCCACAAGTCTATATATGTCTGCTTACAATCCACTTGGAGCGTTTTAGAAGCTTGACAAATGCTGCAGTCAGAAAAGGTCAGGTGAAGTTTGGCAGCAATACTTTAGTCTCCATGGGTGTCTTTTAATGGCCTCATCACACCCGACCCAGAGGCCATTGGCCTCTTGCGAGATTCGCGATGCTCAAAACGTTTCACGAGATTTAACGTCGCAATCTGGATTTCGCCCTTACTGGGAGAGTTCAAGATTGGCATATTTAAGTGAGCCATTCAGCTCATTTAAATATGTGTGCACCGTGTTCTCCTGGGGTCCGGGAACTAACGGCTGTACCTTAGAGTCCATGTCATGGCACCATTTAGCACTGGCTTCCACAAACATAGGCTAGGCATAACAATCCCCATTAGAGACCCCTGGGTGGTTGGGCTCTCTGAAGGGTGGTATCCTGGCTCTCCCGCTGACACCCAGGCACCTTGGCACTGCCAGACTGATGCCTTGGCAGTGCCACCTGGGCACCCTGGCAGTGCCACCCTGACACTGCCTGGCTACCCATACGACACTGACAGGCTGGCAGGGTGCCAGGCTGCCCATGTCAGGGATCGGGCCCTCGGTGCCTTGCCCTTAAGAGGTGTGGTGAAGGGGGCCTGAGGACCCTGTAAGAGGTAGGTTAGCTGCGGTGGGGGTGGTCCGGAGGCTGCAGTAGGGATGCTGAAGGGGGTTGAAAGGCCAGGGGCATTAAAAAATGGCCCCCGATCCACGAATGATGTAATTGCGGCCTCAACAGGGCATTCCCCATTGAGGCCAAAATAATGGCAAAGTGCCTTTAAACTGTGGAGTGTTTCTCGACATTGCAGGCACCAAGAAAACCATCTTTTTGTCCAAGCTATTTGTGATCAGCCCGAATATCTCCTGATGTATCTCGATATGACATTTTGTTTGATAATCCCTTGTGAAGCGTCTCAGGAATATTTTACGGAAAGAAAAAGAAAAGATGTGGATTTATATCATGCCTTCCATGACCACACTGCGTCTTGCAGGTGGTACACAGCCTCTTTCCTGTTCTTGTCGCTGTATTTATATGGCTGATCCAGTTAAGGACCGGGATTCTCCCCTACCTGGCGGGGCGGGGGGTCCCGGCGTACTGGAGTGGCGAGAACCACTCCGGCGTCGGGCCTCCCCAAAGGTGCGGAATTCTCCGCACCTTTAGGGCCCAGGCCCGCGCCGGAGTGCCTCCCGCTCCACCGACCAACGCGAACGGCCTATGGCGCCCCGCCGACCGATGCGAGCGGCTGGCCGAAAGGCCACACATGCGCCAGAGCATCAGCGGCCGCTGACGTCACCCCAGCGCACGCGCGGTGGAGGGGGTCTCTTCCGCCTCCATCATGGTGGAGGCCGTGGCGGCGGCGGAAGAGAAAGAGTGCCCCCACGGCACAGGCCCGCCCGCCGATCGGTGGGCCCCGATCGGGGGCCAGGCCACCATGGGGACACCCCCCCAGGGTCAGATCACCCTGCGCCCCCCCCAGGACCGCGGGGCCCGCTCGCGCCGCCTTCTCCCGCCGGCACCAGAGGTGGTTTAAACCATGCCGGCGGGAGAGACCTGACAGCGGCGGGCCGAACAATCGCTGCAGGGGGCCTGCTGACCGGCACGGCATGATTCCTGCCCCCGCCGATTCACGGGTGGCGGAGAACACTGGCCACGGCGGGGGCGGGATTTACGCCGGCCCCGAGCGATTCCCCGAACCTGCGGGAGGTCGGGGAATTCCGCACAAGATTCTGATCAATGTTAGCCTCCAAGGATGTTGATGGTGGGGTTTCAGCAATCCTAATGTAGTTGAAAGTCAAGAGGAGACGAGTAGATTCTTTCATGTTGGACACTTTAGTGGTGGAAATGTTACCTACCACTTATTATCCCAAGGTTGAGTGTTGTCCACATCTTGCTGCATATGAATATGACTGCTTCATTATCTGAGGCATTATGCATGGGACTGAACACTGCAATCGCCAGGGAACATCCCCATATTTGACCTTCTGAGGAAGGAACTGTCATTGATAAAGTAGTTGTAAGTTGGTTGGGCCGAAACCATTACCCTGATGATCTCCAGCAGCAGTGTCCTGTGAGTGAGATGTTTCACCTTCAACAAACACGTCATCTACCTTTGTGTTAGATATGACTCCAGCTAGTGCAGAGTTTCCCCCCTTATTCCCACTTACTTCAATTTTACTAAGGTTCCTTGACGCCACATTCAATAAAATATTGCCTTGCTGTCAAGGGCCGTCACTCTCACTTCACCTCTTGAATTAAGCTTTTTATTCATGTTTGGACTTGGTGGAACCTAAATAGAGCATCAGTGAGCAGGTTATCAGTGAGCATGTGTGGCTTGACAGCAATGTCAACAGCATTTTCTATCACTTTGCTAATGATCAAAAATAGATTGATGGGGTGGCAATTGGCTAGATTGGATTTGTCTTGATTTCTGTGGACATGCCTTGGCTTTTGCATTGATGTACTAAGCTCATGGGGAGCATGGTGGCACATTGGTTAGCACTGCTGCCTCACAGCGCCAGGTTCTCGGGTTCAGTTCAATCCTAGGGTGATTGTATGGAGCTTGCACTTTCTCCCCGTGTCTGCGTGGGTTTCCTCCGGATACACCGGTTTCTTCCCACAGCCAAAAGATGTGCAGGTTCGGTGGATTGGCTATGCTAAATTGCCCCTTAATAATAATAATAGTAATAATAATAAGTGTCCAAATGTGTACACGTTAGGTGGGGTTATGGAATAGGGCCTAAATAGGGTGCTCTTTCAGAGGACTGTGCAGACTTGGTGTGTGAAATGGCTTCCTTCTGCACTGGAGGAATTCTATGGTTCTATTCTCTGCCATTATTAAGGATGGGTTGTTCATGGAGTTTGCTCCACCCATTAATTGTTTAATTACACACCATCATTCAGGACTGGATGTGGCAGGACTGCAAAGCTTCAATTTCAGCAGATGGCAAAGGCAGTGAACACATGGGAACACTACCACCTCTAAGTTTCTCTCTGCTGCGACCATCAATTCACTCAGAGACATGAGTTGAAGTAAACTACGGCTTTAATCGACTTACAACTGAGCCTGCCTGCGACTCTGCTGAACTGAAGGCAGGCTCTCAAGACCGCAGCTCTTTATACTTCCGGTTGTGGGCGGAGCCATGGGCGGAGCCCTGTACATGCTCCTCATCTCCCCCTGTGGGCAGAGCCGCGCAACGGCTCACAGATGGAGCCCACAGGGACACAGTGATATACAGTGTGAATTTATGTTATACATTCACCACACTCTCCAAACCACACCCCACCCTAACTTGGAAGTATATTGCAATTCCTTCACTATCGCTGGGTCAAAACCCTAGAAGCCCTTCTGGAACAACACTGTGGATCTGCCTGTGCAACATGGACTGCATGTTGACTCACCACCATTTTCTTTATAGCAATTAGAGATGGGGAGTAAATACTGGTCTTTCCAGCACATTCACTTACCATGAATGAATCATTTTTAAAAAGCCAAACTATTTGAATCTTGATTAGGTTTCCACTATGACCACAGTCAGGCTCAAATTCAAACATTGGCCCAGAGTTGAAAATACATTTGCTGGCTTTCTGTGCCACTGAATCCCTCCTAGAAACATTCATAAATATGTGTACTAGTGTAAATGATGAATTACTTTGATAGCATTTGCTGTCCTCCAATATCTACCAAGATGACCAAGAACAGCAATGATAATGGATTTTGTCCGCTCCAGGTCATACATCATTCTAACTTCAAACTAAATTGCTCGTTCTTTATCACCACTGAGTCAGAATCCAGGAACCGCCAATCTAGTACTATTAGGAGGGCACCATTAGCACACAAAGTACATGCGTCCAGGAGGTGGTCCACAATCATCAGCTTAGGGTAACTCATAATGGGTAATAAATGCAGTCTTGCCCATATTACTTGTGTCCAAAAAACAAATAAAATAATGGCAATTCAGTGGTGAGATATATTTATCGTCAACGGTGAACTAGTATCCGATGGAGTAAAGGCTGAGTTTTTCAGAAAATATCTCTCTTAATAATATGATAATAAATAGAAAAGAAAGAGGTCACTTAGAAGGTCAGGTTATAATTCCCTAACAGTAGTTACAGTGTAGATCAGAGTATGCCGGAAAAAAGAAATGGGGTATGTCAGAATGGTACTGAAATAATCATGAGTGACTTTAATCTGCATACAAATTGGATGAATCAGATTGATCAAGGTAACCTGGCAAATGAATTTGTGGAGTGTATTCAAGACAATTTATTAGAGCAGTACATACTAGACCCAACCTGGTAGCAGGCTACTCTAGAACTGGTAACAAGCAATGAGACAGAGACCCCAGGATCCTCCATTCTGGAGCTGAAGTACTCCCAGCAGCAGAGAATTGCTACTGGTCTACGCTGGTGGTTGGAACAGGGCCCTATATGGGAGACACAGCCTTTTACCATGCTAATTTTTGCATGGGATAGAGCTTGCCAGATTCCATTGGAATCCCGGTATCGGGCCACCATTTGGAGCGGGCAATCTGATACCAATGCCCGGTGGCATGCCTCCTGCCCCCCACTGTGGTGATTGTGTATCAGTGTAGATGCAATACAACTGAGCAAGCACTAGAGGGAGCACGGGAGAGCTATAAATACATAGGGACAGGAAGTGAGGACACTTCACGGAAGGGAGAACTGGTAGCAAGACACAAACACACAGGCAGGCAGCATTTGAGGTAGCTGTAAGTTAAGCTCTGAAGACAGAACAAATTCACAATAAAGCATCTTCTCCACCTTTGAGACTACGAGCTTTATTAAGACACAAGGAACAACACATGGTACCAGCAGTGGCTTCAGACGCTTACTACAAGACCTGAAGAAGGAGCCGTGCTCCGAAAGCTCGTGTTTGAAACAAACCTGTTGGACTTTAACCTGGTGTTGTAAGACTTCTTACTGTTACTACAAGACAACTCAGCTGCAGATACAGAAAGACCAAAATGGCATGGAAACCTCCTACTGGACATTCGACTTGGGAAGACATCGCTTATTCGAGGATATGGGTTGGCCGTCCACCTCAGCTGAACATGACCGGCAATGTAAGAAATGTCTGGAAAATATTTAAACAAATGTTCGATTTTTATATCATAGCTAATGATTTAGCAGCAGCCTCAGACAAAATGAAAATAGCACTGCTCATCGCAGGACATGAAGCTAGGAAAGTATATAATGGATTTAAATACTCAAAAGCTGAAGACAGCAATAACTTACAAATAATACAAAAAAAATTTGAAGAGTACTGTATGAAATTTGAACAGCACTGTATGCTCAGAGGCCAAACTGCACAGAGACTGAGTGATGCAAAACTCAAACGATCATTATCAGAACAGAAAGGGTTCAGTCAAGAAATCGCGAGTGAAAAGTTGAGATCAAAAGGAAAAAGTAACCAGAATTTTTCACAAAGCCAAAACGCTGAAATCCAGTACAGATCAAAAGGAAAGGGTAACTTACAACTTTCAGAAAGAAAAAGCGCTGAAATCCGTGATAAAATGGTGTCGGAGCACATTTTACAGTCTCTGGGAGACAAAGAACGAAAAGCTGTGTCTGCGCATGCGCAGGAAACAGAAGCCGCGCATGTGCAGTTTAAAAAAGTTCTTGTTGCTGATCGTTATGCGCATGCGCAAGCCGCGCATACGCAGTCTCAAAACGTTTCAGTCGCGGATCGATATGCGCATGCGCAAGCCGTGCATGCACAGTGGACACAAAACCGCACAGTAAAGGAAGGCCGATTTGCGCATGCGCACTTGATTCCTACGCATGACGTCATGACGTCTGAGGATCCGGACCACGCCCACTTAAAAGGGAAATGCCCGAAAATTGAAAACAAGATATTTAAAGCTGTAAAACCACATTTTCTTGCCCCAGAAGACAGAAAAACGCCTGAACTTAAACCAGCAGTTGAAAATAATTCTCACAACACCCTGGAAAAAGCAGTCTGCACCACTCAAAGTGAAGAGAACAAAACAAAATCCGAAACAAAAAAAGATGATTTGTTTTTCGAACAATACTACTCAGACATGGCTGAGTTATTCGGATATGCAAAAAATGATGAAGACAACGATACCAAATCCGAAGCAAAAAATGATGATTTGGTTTTCGAACAATACTACTCAGACATGGCTGAGTTATTCGGATATGCTGATCACAGCATCAGCGACACGGTCGCAAAGCTCAACACAAATCTACTCGTGGTAGATTAATCCAACACCATGGTGCCATGGCAGATCGTCGATACATTGGATGACAGCAATACTCAAGACGAAGACGATGCCACACAGAGAGCACAGAAAGACTCCACAGAGAGAGCGATGACAGGCTCCACAGGGAGAGTGATGAAAGACTCCAAAAGGGAAGCAAGCAAACACTCCCTGGCGAACACCATACATGAACAAGACCATAAAGGTCAACCCGCCGAATCTGAGCAACCGCAAGCAGACTGTGAAAGTCTACCAAGCTCACATAATCAAGAAGAAGACAATGTACATCTACCCACTGCATGCGAAAACAGTGATAAGGTGATCACACTCGACATACAGGAGGTACAGGATCACAGCGAGACTGACAGTTCTCAGCTTGTCTGTACAGAAGCACAGAGTAGAGCCACCCAAGAGTCCAGAGAGACCACGCCAATAGAAACCATGCAGATTTTGACTCCAGAAGAGGAGCACCAAGAGTCCAGTGAGACCACGCCAATAGAAACCATGCCGATTTTGACTCCAGAAGAGGAGCGCCAAGAGTCCAGTGAGACCACGTCAATAGACATCATGAAGATTTTGACTCTGGAAGAGGAGCACCAAGAGTCCAGAGAGACCGCGTCAAATGAAATCGTGAAGAATTTGACTCCAGAAGAGGAGCACCAAGAAAGCAAAGACGAGGAATCAAATCCACCACAAATGACTGCTGTCACCAGCATCAATGCAACATCAGATCATTCTCACCATTCTCGAGACGAAACGTTCAATGTAACAGATTCCACAAAGGACACACGCATCAATAACTGTGACAATGACTCAAATTATCCACACGGGACACACATTGAGCATAACAAGAAAAACAAAAGCCTCAAGAAGCACAGCAGAAACGAGAACAACAGCAAGAACAAAAGCAACATGAAGCGCGATAAGAAAAACAAAAATCGCATGAAGCACTGCAGAAACAAGAACAACAACAGCACCAACAAAAACAACAGCAATGAAACAACGACTTGTACAAAATGGTACAACTCTGCACATGAAGGACAATGCCACAGCACACTGCAAAGCAATGAAAAGACTACAAACATGCCATGGGATGACAACGAATTGCACAAAATCACATCTGCTCCAGAACAAGCAAGCACACCAGCTTTCAAGGCAGATGACATACTAAATCGATACCACAAGCACAGAAAAAAGTCCATGTCAGTCAACATCAGTGGTTCGGCCATGCAAACACGATGGGATGACATATTGGTTACTTAAAATAACAAGAACACCGACAACATTCAGAACGGAGTTGCAATATCAATATCACCACGTCAACAACAAAAAAAGAAAAAACTCAGTGAACAAATTCATCAAGTTTGGACTCATAAATGTTTTTATTAAGATTGGACTCATAAATATAAATTGGCTGTGTAAAATATGCAATAGCACCATCACTTGTATAGATACACATATCATAAGTAATCTAACTGTTTTGTACAATTTTCTTTAACGATGTACAGAAAATATGTAAAGAAAAAAGGGGGGATGTGGTGATTGTGTATCAGTGTAGATGCAATACAACTGAGAAAGCACTAGAGGGAGCACGGGAGAGCTATAAATACATAGGGACAGGAAGTGAGGACACTTCACAGAAGGGAAAACTGGTAGCAAGACACAAACACACAGGCAGGCAGCATTTGAGGTAGCTGTAAGTTAAGCTCTGAAGACAGAACAAATTCACAATAAAGCATCTTCTCCACCTTTGAGACTACGAGCTTTATTAAGACACAAGGAACAACACACCCACAATGCATATCCTGCCGCCCACCAGCTGACAAGCAGGGGCATCCTTCCCCACGCACCACGGGGATGCTTCAGGGTGACCTGACCTCCACCCTCCCCCACTGACTGCACCAAACCCCTCCCTATCAGACATCTCCATCAGAAACTCCAGCAGAGACCTATCATCTGCTGCTTCAAGCAAAAGTATTTAAAGCAGCAGCTGTTAGAAGTCAGGTGGCTTGCGATTGACTCGGTGCCCAGCACGAAGCCCGGTTTGAGCCTCTCCCACAATTCACCCATTCGTGCCCGGCTCCGCACCAGGCGCAACGAGTTGGCAGAATCACGCCTTTTGTGTCTGCCTTCACTGTAGAAGACGTTGAAAAATTCCCAAAGATGCTTGGAAAATGAGAAGATGAGAGGGAGGAACTAAAATAATCACCACCATGAATGAAAAGGTGTTGGGAAAACTATTAGACCTTAAGGCTGACTTACCCTCTGCCTGCATTCTTAATCTAAGATAGCCTGCAAAGATAGTAAAGGCTAATGGTTATAATCTTCTCAAATCCCAGTGGATTGAAAAATAGAAATTTTGCACCTTTATACGAGAAAGGAAGAAGAAATAAAGCAGGAACATATCCGCCAGTTAGCCTGTTAGCTAACACCTGTCATTGGAAAATTATTAGAAGCCATTTTTAGAGAGCTGAGAGCAGGTTATTTAGAAGGTATTAGTGGAATTAGGTAGAGATTTTTTGAAAGGGAAACCATGGCCGGGATTCTCCCGGAATCAGCGGGGCGGCCCGTACCGGCGCCAAAGAGTGGCGTGAACCACTCCGGCGTCGGGCCGCCCGGATGTTGCAGAATCCTCCACACGTCTGGGGGCTAGGCCAGTGCTGGAGGGGTTGGTGCAACACCAACCGCCGCCGAAGGGCCTCCGCCGGCCGCTGCGAGTTGGCGCATGTGCAGAACTGCTGCCTTGTTTCCTGCGCATGCGCAGGGGGTCTATTCTCCACACTGGCCATGGCGGAGCCTTACAGAGGCCAGCAGGGAGGAAAAGAGTGCCCCCATGGCACAGGCCCGCCCACAGATCGGTGGGCCCCAATCTCGGGCCAGGCCAATGTGGGAGCCCCCCACGGGGGCTGGATCCCCCCCCGCCCCCCCCCCCCCCCCCGCGCCCACCTACCACCCCCGCCGATGACCCCGCTAGCCATCCTCCAAGCCAGGTCCCGCCGGGATGGACCATCTAATCCACACCGGCGGGATTGGCTGAAAACGGGCAGCCACTCGGCCCATCGCTGCCTGGAGAATTGCCGGGGGGGGGGGCACTGCCAACTGCCCTCGACCGGCGCGATCTCCGCCCCTGCCCAAAAACCGGCGGCAGAGAATTCGGCAGCCAGCATCGGAGCGGTGCGGTGGGATTCACGCCACCCCCCGCCGGCAGGGGCTCGGAGAAACCCGCCCCATGTGTGCGATTCTCCGGAAAAAGTTCGAAGTGAAACCGACACCGCAATTCAACATTAATTCGTCTATTTAAGGAGGCCTCATGGGCTTGTCACCACAAATAGCCCCTCGCCAACCAATTCACCGGGACCACGCTCGCCAGCTCCCCCACTAACAAGGTCAAGCAGCACTTAAGCTGCCATTGCTTTGCCAACCCCAGTCAGCTCGCATAATGGTGCCGAGGAGACCAGCCCCAAGATTCGGGGATGCTGATCTGGGGAGGCTCCTGGACACGGTGGAGGCCAGAAAGGATGCTCTGTTCCCCCAGGGGTCCTGGAGGGTGTGCCACAAGGCAACCAGGGCTGCCTGGGAGGATGTGGCAGCAGCCATTTGTTCCAGCAGTATGACCAAGAGGACTGACCTTCAGTGCAGGAAGAAGGTGAATGACCTACGTGACCTACGAATGGCAGCACGTGTGGGTAGATCCCCTCACCTCCCCACCCAGGGAGCATCCATCCCCCAACTCTCCAAGTGATCCCCACCCTTCTCTCCCTTCCCCCTTCAACCTCGCTTTCACCACCCGTTCTCCCACCACTAAACCACGCATGTGGCTGACGATGCTCTCTTTGTGTCTCCTCAGGAAAAGCTCTCCCACAATCAGCGGGAGAGGAGCATTGGTAAGGGCGTGGACAGCATAGTGAGGACAATGGGGAGCCACCAGGTCTGGCAGAATCAGACGATGTAGGGGCTCAAACCAGCTGCTCCTCCATCCCAAGGAGAACCCCAGGGCCCAATGGGCACCGGTTGAGAGGAGTGGCCGCTGGGTGCCAACCCGGACCCGTCCCATGGAGTGGCAACGGTGACCCACCAGCTCCCACAGGTTCCACCCCTCTGATGAGGCTGTGTCTGGGACAGGGCAGCACATCTGTGCATGTGCCGCCGACAAGTGAGCCGGGGCCCTCTGGCCCCAGAGCTCCCAAAGGACGCCCATCAGGGGCATCGACGGCCATAGGATGAGGTAAGCAGCTGGTAGCCTCCACCTCATGTGCATCTTGGGGCAACACCAAGATGTAGTGCCAGAGCTATAAGGGCCAGGCACATTGAGGATCACTGAGGACACCGTGGTTCGGGGGAGGGGGTGGGGTTGGGGGCTGGGGATGTTGGGGGAGCGGCACTATACTGAATGGGGTATTGGATTGGATTGGATTTGTTTATTGGCATGTGTACCGAGGTACAGTGAAAAGTACTTTTCTGCAAGCAGCTCAACAGATCATTCAGTACATGGGAAGAAAAGGAAATTTAAAAAATACATAATAGGGCAACACAAGGTACACAATGTAACTACATAAGCACCGGCATTGGATGAAGCATACAGAATGTAGTGTTAATGAGGTCAGTCCATGAGGGTCATTTCGGAGTCTGATAACAGCGGGGATCAAGCTGTTTTTGAATCTGTTTGTGCTTGTTGTCAGACTTTTGTATCTCCTGCCTGAAGGAAGAATGAGTAAGCCTGATGGGAGGGGTCTTTGATTATGCTAAACGCTTTCCCCATGACGCGGGAGCTGTAGATGGAGTCAATGGATGGGAGTCAGGTTCGTGTGATGGGCTGGGCAGTGTTCACGACTCTCTGAAGTTTCTTGCGGTCTTGGGGCGAGCAGTTGCCATACCAGGCTGTGATGCAGCCAGATAGGATGCTTTCTATGGTGCATCTGTAAAAGTTGGGAAACGTTAATGTGGGCATGCCGAATTTCCTTTGATTCCTGAGGAAGTATAGATGCTGTTGTGTTTTCTTGGTGGTAACGTCGACGTGGGTGGACCAGGACAGATTTTTGAAGATGTGCACCCGAGGAGTTTGAAACTGCTAACCATCTCCACCTAAGCCCCGTTGTTGCTGACAGGGGTGTGTACAGTACATTGTTTCCTGAAGTCAATGACCAGCTCTTTAGTTTTGCTGATATTGAGGGAGAGATTGTTGTCGCTGCACCACTCCACAAGGTTCTCTATCTCTCCCATGTATTTTGACTCGTCGTTATTCGAGATCTGGCCCACAATCGTCGTATCGTCAGCAAACTGGTAGATAGAGTTGGAACCAAATTTTGCCACGCAGTCATGTGTATACAGGGAGTAAAGCAGGGGGCTAAGTACGCAGCCTTGCGGGGCCTCAGTATTGAGGATTATTGTGGAGGAGGTGTTGTTGTTCATTTTTATTGATTGTCGTCTGTGGATCAGAAAGTCGAGGATCCAGTTGCAGAATGGGGAGCCAAGTCCTAGGTTTTGGAGCTTTGATATGAGTTTGGCTGGGATTATGCTGTTGAAAGCGGTGCTGTAGTCAATAAATAGGAGTCTGATGTAGGAGTCCTTGTTGTCGAGATGCTCTTGTGATGAGTGTAGAGCCAGGTAAATGGTGTTTGCTGTGGACCGGTTGCGGCGGTATGCGAATTGTAGAGCACAAGGCGTTCTGGTGTGTATGGAGGTGATGGGCTTCATGACCAACCTCTCAAAGTACTTCATTACGACTGAAGTCAGGGTCATCGGACGGTAGTTATTGAGGCACGTTGCCTGGTTCGTCTTTGGCACCGGTATGATGGTCGTCTTCTTGAAGCAGGTGGGGACCTCGGAATGGAGTAAGAACAGGTTAAAGATGTGCGTGAACACCTCTGCCAGCTGGTCCGCGCAGGCTCTGAGTGCACGACCAGGGATCCCATCCGGGCCCGTCGCCGTCCGAGGGTTCACTTTCAGGAAGGCCGATCTGACTTTGGTAGCTGCGATGTTGGGTATGAGAGAGTTGTGGGCTGCTGGGGCACTTGACAGCAAATTGTTGGTTACCTGCTCGAGCCGAGCATTGAATGCATTGAATTCATCGGGGAGGGGTGTGCCGCTACCGGAGATACTGCTCAGCTTCGCTTTGTAGCCCGTTATGTTGTTTAGGCCTTGCCGCAACCGCCGAGAGTCTTTCTGTGACTAGCTTGGTTTGATATTCTCTCTTGGCATCTCGGATAGCTTTGCGGAGATCGTACCTGGATTTCTTGTATAGGTCAGGGTCGTCTGACTTGAACGCCTTAGATCTGTCCTTCAGTAGGGTCTCAATCTCACGATTGAGCCATAGTTTCCGGCTGGGGAACGTGCATACTGCTTTCTTGTATTGTACAGCATTGTATAGCACGCTAAAGAACTTTTTGCACAACCACGATGATGCTTCTGTCACTTTATTCCTCAATGCGGGCTGACCCCCCAGACCCTTTACCCATCTCGCCAGGCAACCGCCTCGTGTCGCTCACTCAGACTCTGGCCGTGGACTTGTCCCCGGAGCTGTGTCCAATCCCCTGGGTGTTCAAATGTTGGCTGCTGTATTTGTGATGTCGCCTCCCGCAGTTTTCAAGCACAGTATCCAGGCATCAAGGTGCGATTGGAATGCTAGGCAATGTCTCCCACATGCTGCATGGTCCATCCACCCATGGGAATCCACTTGGCTTGTGTCAAGAGCTCATTTAACCATGATTGCCAATTCCCTATGAGCGATAGCCTTCAACTGCTCAGCCAGATGTCTCGGCAGTTGGTAGGGGTTATGGCGAATCGGTCAGGCAGATGGGTAGGGACAAGGGTTGCCTCTGGAATGGGGTTGGGATCCAATGATTGGCGTGGTAGTGCCATGAGCGATTGCCCCCCACAGTTGCCTCCCCATAACCTCCCTGCCCCTACCCCCCATGGTGGCCCACTCCTGCGGAGGGTCCCCCACCCCTGCCGAGCACTGTGGAAGGTCCCCCATCACCCCTCCCAACCTTTCAGGCATCCCCTGCTTTTCTAATGCCGCATCATCACCTCCCCCAACCTGGAGAGAGGCCTGTGGGAAGCCCTCCTCTACCTGACACCTGGGTTCCCTGGAACATACCAGACTAGCACCATGACAGCTTCCTGGCACCCTGGCACTCTGACAGTGCCACCCCAACAACCTGGCAGTCCTACTGTCTGAGTGGAACTGCCAGTGTGCCAGGCAGGCAATGCCAAGGTGCCCAGATGCTGCGAGGTTCCAGGGTGCCACCCTGCCCTGTCCCTGACTACCCGGGGGTCTCCAATGGCCTGGAGGAACCCCAAGTTGCCATTACGACTGGTCCATGTTTGTGTGGACCAGTACTAAACGGCACCCTGGCGAAGTCGCCCAGGTGCAGCCGTTGAGTACCGGGCATCGGTTGAATCCAGCATCCGGGTCTTTATGAGCCATTCAGCTCATTTAAATATGCAGACTTGGATCCAGATTGCACCGGGTGGAGCAAGTTGGGTGACTTTCGATCAGCCTGGCGCCTGGCACGGCACTTGATCTTCGCCGGGTGCAACACTGTTGCTGAATCACGCTCTTTATATGAATTATTCTTAAATTTTAGAGTACCCAATTCATTTTTTCCAATTAAGGGGCAATTTAGCGTGGCCAATCTACCTACCCTGCACATCTCTGGGTTGCGGGGGTGAAACCCACGCAAACATGGGGAGAAGTGCAAACACCACAGTGACCCAGAGCCGGAATTGAACCTGGGACCTCGGCGCCGTGAGGCAGCAGTGCTGACCGCTTCATATGAATTTTTCTAGGGAACTGGTTAGCATAAAGGAGAAGCGAGAAGTTCCCTCAAAAACTCAGAATTTATTTCATTGAGGAATATCATGAGCTGGATTCTCCGTTTCAGTGACTCTGGCCCACGCCATTGTGAAAACTGTGGGGTTGTCTTTTACGCCAGAAAAACTGGCATCAAAAGGCCACAGATTCACAGCATTGCAGGGGGCTAGCAGGCAACTGTCGTGGGGCTCGCAGGTCCAGCTGCCGATACGGCCCCGGCACTTCCGGATCAGAGGCTGCACATGCGCATGGCGGCGGCCTCCAGTGTTCGCGCCATGCTGCACGGCGGACTCAGACCACGGACCTGGACCGCGGAAATAGTGCCCCCGATCGACCACTCGCCCGACCCGGACTGCCCACACGACAAAACTCCGGTCCCGAATGAGGCCCCTCCCTGCCCTCTGATCAGCCCTCCTCCAACTGTGGCGGCCCCAGACTAAGTCCGCAGCCGCCATGCGTGTATCACGGACAGTGGGACTATGAGTGGTCCACGCCGTCAATAAATCGGCCGGTCAGGGGCGGAGAATAACGGGGCAGGACGGGTCTCGGGCAATGGCCTCAGGTGGTGGATAATCGGCGCAGTGTACTTCCCGAGTACGCCGCTTTTCGGGAGGGCGAAGAATCGCTGAACCGGTGCCGGTCCCGATTTCATGCAGGAAACTGGATTCTCCGCCCTGTCACCGAACGCGATTTTGGCTTCTGGGTGCGGAGAATCCAGCCCCCCAGCTCCGTGACCATTTAATGATATGAATCTACTGTTCCCTTATCCTAAAACTACTTTTTATTATTGTCCACATTTCAGACCAACAGATCTATTCAGGATTACAAACATCAAATCAACATTTCTGTTTTGAACAGCGCGCTGCTGTGGAACCAATTGTGTAAGGTTGGACTTTTGTCAATAATAGGTCATTTAATTTCTGTGCCTGACAGACATAATTTACTTCAAACCAGACTTCCAATGTCCTATCAACATCTCCATGTAAATTGAAAATGAATGTATAATAAATACGCATAAATGATGTGTCGTCCTCATCTGAATTTATTTAATGTGTTTTTTTTCAAACACAGCAAAAATAAATGATTGCATTAGAATGCGAGTACTAGCTGAAAGGCAACAGAAAACGGGTTGACATCACAATCTGCCCTGCATGCTGCTGATACGTGCATGACATCTGCGACATGCATGACATGCCTTCGTTGGCATTTTTACGATCATAGTGAGCCGCTAGCCCACTCCAAAAGTGGCAGCAGATATCCTAGCTGAAACATTTTGAAGTTTCCAGCTTTTGGAGTGCCAGCACCAATGGTGCTACAGAGCTCAATCTTGAGGCCTCGATTCCATCATCCTAGTCATTAATAAAATGATAAGAAGTTTTATGTGGGCTTCATGAGCGGATGGGGACAGCGGGCTGGGTGGGAAGGGGCAAAACATTGGAGTTGATGTGCTCACCTGCAACACCGACATCGTGACATTAGTTCCACATTTGATGAGCGGTCGAAAAGATAGAGGGCAGCGTTTCATAGAATTTACAGTGCAGAAGGAGGCCATTCAGCCCATCGACTCTGCACCGGCTCTTGGAAAGAGCACCCTACCCAAGCCCACACCTCCGTCCTATCCCCATAACCCAGTAACCCCACCCAACACTAAGGGCAATTTTGGACACTAAGGGCAATTTAGCATGGCCAATCCACCTGACCTGCACATCTTTGGACTGTGGGAGGAAACCGGAGCACCCGGAGGAAACCCACGCAGACACGGGGAGAACGTGCAGACTCCGCACAGACAATGACCCAAGCCGGGAATCAAACCTGGGACCCTGGAGCTGTGAAGCAATTGTGCTAACCACTATGCTACCGTGCTGCCCCGTTCAATTACAACATGGTGGGTTTTCATGTAAGCTATATGACAAGCTAATTAAAATGAAGTTGCATGGATCTGTGAAATTACACAAAGATTTGTATTTAATAAACAGTACAAGGGAATCACCTGCGTTCAGATTCCTGACAGGTTAAAGCTGGCAACAATGTCCAGCCGTGAATGGCGGTGGGCAATTAAACAACTCACTGGAGAAGGGGGCTACACAAATATCCCCAGCCTTAATGATGGAGGAGCCCAGAACAAAATACAAGTCTGAGTCATTCACAACAATCTTCAGCCAGAAGTGCCGAGTGGATAATCCATCTCTGTCTCCTCCAGAGGTCTCCAGCATCATAGATGCCAATTTTCAGGCAATACGATTCACTCTACGTGATATCAAGAAACGGCTGAAGAAACTGGATACTGCAAAGGCTATGGACCCTGACAATATTCCGGTAATAGTACTGAAGACTTGTGCTCCAGAACTTGCCGCACCCCTAGCCAAGCTGTTCCAGTACAGCTACAACACTGGCATCGACCCGGTAATGTGGATATTTGCCCAGGTGTGTCCTGTACACAAGAAACAGGACAAATCCAACCCAGTCAATTACCGCCCTATCAGTCTACTCTCCATCATCAGCAAAGTGAAGGAAGGAGTCATCAACTGTGCTATCAAGTGGCACTTACTTGCAATAACCTGCTCACGGACACTCAGTTTGGGTTCCGCAGGGTCCCTCAGCTCCTGACTTCATTACAGCCTTGGTTCAAACATGGACAAAAGAGCCAAATGCTAAAGGTGAGGTGAGAGTGACTGACAAAGGCAGCATTTGACCGAGTATGCCATCAAGGAGCCCTAGCTAAACTGGAGTCAATGGGAATCAGGGGAAAGCTCTCTGCTGGTTGGAGTTATACCTGGCACAAAGGAAGATGGTTTTGGTGGTTTGAGCTCAATCATCTCAACTCCAGGACATCACTGCAGGAGTTCCTCAGGGTAGTGTCCAAGGCCCAACCATCTTCAGCTGCTTCATCAATGACCTGCCTTCCATCATAAGGTCAGCAGTGGTGATGTTTGCAAATGACAGCACAATGTTCAGCATCATTCGTGACTCCTCAGATAATGAATCAGTCCATGTCTAAATGCAGCAAGACCTGGACAATATATCCGGGCTCGGGATGACATGTGGCAAGTTACATTTGTGCCACACAAGTGCCAGGCAATGACCATCTCCTACAAAAGAGGATCTAACCACCGCCCCTTGGCATTCAATGGCATTACCATTGCTGAATCCCCACAATCAACATCCTCGGGGTTACCATTGATCAGAAACTGAACTGGACTAGCCACATTAATACTGTGGCTACCAAGGAAGGTCAAAGACTAGGAATCTTACGGCGAGTAACTCACCTCTTGACCCCCAAGCCTGTCCACCATCTACAGGGCACAAGTCAGGAGTGCAATGGAATACTCTCCACTTGCCTGGATGAGTGCAGCTCCAACAATACTCAAGAAGCTGGACACCATCCAGGACAAAAGAGCCTGCTTGATTGCTCTCCCTTCCACAAACATTCAAACCCTCCACCACTGACTAACAGTGGCAGCCATGTGGACATCTGCAAGATTCACTGCAGGAACTCACCAATGCTCCTTAGACAACAGCTTCCAACCCCACGACATACCTGGGAACCCCACCCCTACTAGTCACTCACCACCCTGACTTAGAAATATACCACCGTTCCTTCACTGTCGCTGGGTCAACATCCTGGAACTCCCTCCCTAACAGCATAGTGGGTGTGCCTACACCTCAAGGACAGCAGCAGTTCAAGAAGGCAACTCACCATCACCTTCTGAAGGGTGAGTAGGGATGGGCAATAAATGCTGGTCTAGTCAGCGACGCCCACATCCCGGAAATGAATTTAAAAAGTCAAGGCGAGGCTTTGGTGCTGCCTCTGGAATTCAGCCATGGTGAGAGTGACTGTTGGTGAGAAAGGGAGGGATGGAGAACGGAGGCCATTGCCAGCCAGTGGCAGGAGGCCTCTAAGGACTGGCTCTGCATCCGGTGGTGGTCCAGTAAAGGTGGAAGCTGGGTATGTGGTGTTAGGCTCCCTGCAAGGGACACAGAAGTGCATTGGCACATGTTGAGAGGGGAGTAGCAAAGTGAATGTTCCAGACACATCAGCTAAAGGATCAGGCTCTGGCAGCTTCATTGCTAACCACTGTTCTGCCCTAGAAGAGATAGAAAGGGCGCCTCAATATGGAGATAGCTTCTAAAAATGAAATCAGTGTTTTATATAATTTATAATTGCCACGGTCACTTTGCCATGATATTAGAGGGATGACTCGTCCATCAGAACAGCAAGTGGCTGGCGCTGTATGTGGTCCAACCGCAGGTAAGAATGGGGAGGAGGGATTCCATTGCCTCACCTCCTCACTTCCCTACTAAGTCCATGAATTTGGCCTGGAAGTGGACTTCCATGGGCTTCCCACATTGCTGACTGAAAATCAAAATTGGTTGCACATATGGAGCCTTAATAGGCTCTATAATTAATGTTAATTGGCCTGAGTTAACTGATAAGAGATGGGAGGTACCTAATCCAAAAATGAGCTGTCCTTTTAAAAATGAGTTGGGGTTGTGTCAGGGAAACAATATAACCTCGGCCTGGATCCGTTGAAAAATTGACCTTCAGGGTTCAAGGGATTTGGGAAGCAGACGGGAAAGTGGATTGGAGGCAGACAATCACCCCTGATCATGACTCAATACTGGAGTAGGGGCTGTGTGGATTTGTTATCTTTCATATTGCTGTTTGTCGGACTTTACTACGAACTAATTGGCAGCTGTGTTTCGTTGCATTACAACAGTGACTACAATTTAATGGCGATGACAAATTCTTGGCTGTAAAACACTTTGGGGTGTCCTCAAGTTGAGAAAGACGAGATATAAATGCAAATTCATTCTTACAGCAGACGTTTTGGCGCTCTGAAGGGAAGCTGGACAGAGTTCAACTATGAACAAAGAACAAAGAAAAGTACAGCACAGGAAGAGGCCCTTCGGCCCACCAAGGCCGTGCCGACCATGCTGCCTGTCTAAACTAAAATCTTCTACACTTCCTGAGTCCATATCCCTCTATTCCCATCCTATTCATGTATCTATCAAGATGCCCCTTAAATGTCACTATCGTCCCTGCTTCCACCACCTCCTCTGGCAGCGAGTTCCAGGCACCCACTACCCTGAGTATAAAAAACTTGCCTCGTACATCTACTCTAAAGCTTGCCCCTTGCACCTTAAACTTATGACCCCTAGTAATTAGAACATAGAACATAGAACGATACAGCGCAGTACAGGCCCTTCGGCCCTCGATGTTGCACCGACATGGAAAAAAAACTAAAGGCCATCTAACCTACACTATGCCCTTATCATCCATATGCTGATCCAATAAACTTTTAAATGCCCTCAATGTTGGCGAGTTCACTACTGTTGCAGGTAGGGCATTCCACGGCCTCACCACTCTTTGCGTAAAAAACCCACCTCTGACCTCTGTCCTATATCTATTACCCCTCAATTTAAGGCTATGTCCCCTCGTGCTAGCCACCTCCATCCGCGGGAGAAGGCTCTCGCTGTCCACCCTATCTAACCCTCTGATCATTTTGTATGCCTCTATTAAGTCACCTCTTAACCTTCTTCTCTCTAACGAAAACAACCTCAAGTCCATCAGCCTTTCCTCATAAGATTTTCCCTCCATACCAGGCAACATCCTGGTAAATCTCCTCTGCACCCGTTCCAAGGCTTCCACGTCCTTCCTATAATGAGGCGACCAGAACTGTACGCAATACTCCAAATGCGGCCGTACTAGAGTTTTGTACAACTGCAACATGACCTCATGGCTCCGGAACTCAATCCCTCTACCAATAAAGGCCAACACACCATAGGCCTTCTTCACAACCCTATCAACCTGGGTGGCAACTTTCAGGGATCTATGTACATGGACACCGAGATCCCTCTGCTCATCCACACTACCAAGAATTTTACCATTAGCCAAATATTCCGCATTGACCCCTGTACCCTGGGGAAAAGCCTCTGACGATCCACTCTGTCTATGCCCCTCTATCAGGTTGCCTCTCAACCTCCGTCGTTCCAGTGAGAACAAACCAAGTTTATTCAACCGCTCCTCATAGTTAATGCCCTCCATACCAGGCAACATCCTGGTAAATCTCTTCTGCACCTTCTCTAAATCCTCCACATCCTTCTGGTAATGTGGTGACCAGAATTGAACACTAAACTGCAAGTGTGGCCTAACTGATGTTCTATACAGCGGCAACATGACTTGCCAATTCTTATACTCAATGCCCCAGCCAATGAAGGCAAGCATGCCGTATGCCTTCTTAACTACCTTCTCCACCTGTGTTGCCCCTTTCAGTGACCTGTGGACCTGTACACCTAGATCTCTCTGGATTTCAATACTCTTTAGAGTTCTACCATTCACTGTATATTCCCTACCTGCATTAGACCTTCCAAAATCATTACCTCACATTTGTCCGGATTAAACTCCATCTGCCATCTCTCTGCCCAAGTCTCCAAACGATCTAAATCCTGCTGTATCCTCTGACAGTCCTCATCGCTATCAGCAATTCCACCAACCTTTGTGTCATCTGCAAACTTACTAATCAGACCAGTTACATTTTCCTCCAAATCATTTATATATACTACGAACAGCAAAGGTCCCAGCACTGATCCCTGCGGATCTATCAGAAGAAAATACATGAAAAGTCCAGGAGTAAGTCATCACCTTTTGCTATTTGGTACAAGTTAAAGTTTTTGATTAAGACCCTTTAATCTAAATTTAAATCAAAATATTAAACTCGCTTTCTGCTTCAGTTGCTGAGTAACTCAGTGAACATCTCCAACATTTTTTGACTTCCTGAACTATAGCATTTGTGGTTTTCACATGTTATCCCACCTGTTTTTATATTTCGCTTTGTTTTCTGTTGGATTATTTTAAGTTCTTTCATTTTCACCTCACAAATTGTTGTCAGATATATTTAATTAAACACATGTCAGAATAATAGATGAAACTGGGAAAAACTGAAAGGTTTCTGCTGCCTGTTATGAAATTGTGACTGACTGCATTGTGAAATGAATCAGAAGCTTGGCTGTTTGCCAAATTACCTCACAGGGTGCTAAGTGGAATCCATGATGCTTTGAGGCAGGGACGTGACTTCCAACCTCTACTTGGAAGATGGAAAGGGGCCAAGGCCTATGGGGCTACAGTAAATGTATAAGCCGGAGTCTTTGCAAACAAATCAGATGTGCTTCCAGTCTCATTTGACTGCCACAATGTAATCAGTAAAATGTGCAAACATCACAAGAAATCTTATAAATCAATTATTCAAACATAGTATTGGAAAAGGAATCAATTATTTATAAACTGACTGTAATGTCTGCGTGTAAGTCTTTAACGCTGATATGTTACCACACAGAATAAGAATATGTGGATGTTGCTTCTTTACTTCATGCTCACTTTACACGTGGTTTAATAATAGGCAAAGCAAAATAATTATATATGTATTACGCATGCATGACGCAATGATCTTAGAATACTCTTAAAGCCACAATGTCATGAGATTGGATAACCCAGCAAATTAGAAGACTGGAAATCTTCTCGGTGCAGTCATTATAGATGCTCTTGTATCAAATTCTTCTCTTCAATTTTATAACAGGATGAATCTATTTATTTTAATTATGGATTAAGATAGGCAGTGAGAAATCTGATATAAATCTATTAAATTGTCACACAATAACACTGCTCACAGTTATTTGCAAGGTACAGCATTTACAGTTACCTTACCATTTCTCATTACTGTTTCCTATAGCTTGGTACATAACATAACCTGGATCACCCAGCTGCAGAAACAGTTGGGCTGAAATTCCACAGGGTTCCACTCCACCAGGACAAAAGCTGAACTCTTGATCATTCATGTTTTAGCCACAGACGCCACCTCAAATCATGGGGCGGGATTCTCTGACCCCCCCGCCGGGTCTGAGAATCGCCGGGGGGGGCGTGAATCCTGCTCCCGCCACCGCCGAATACTCCGGCACTGCAGATTCGGCGGGGGCAGGAATCGTGCCGCGCCGGTCGGGGGCCGGTTGCAGCGACCCCCCCTGGCGATTCTCCGGCCCGCAATGGGCCGAAGTCCCTTTGCTTCTTTGCCAGTCCCGCCGGTGTAAATTAGACTAGGTCCCTTACATGCGGGACCTGGTGGCGCGGGTGGGCTCCGGGGTCCTGGGGCTGACACAGGGCGATCTGGCCCCAGGGGTACCCCCTAGGTGGCCTGGCCCGAGATCGGGGCATACCGATCCATGAGCAGCCTCCGCAATGGCCGACGCATAGGCGACCTCCCCTCCCCGTGCATGTGTGTGGATGATGTCAGCAGCTGCTGACGCTCCCGCGCATGCGCGGACCCGTACCGGCTGGCGGAATCCCTTCGGCCCTGTCTGGCATGGCGCCAAAGGCTTTCCACGCCGGCCGGCCGGCCACAAACCACTCTGGCGCCGGCCTAGCCCCTGAAGGTGCGGAGGATTCTGCACCTTTGGGGCGGGCCGACGCCGGAGTGGTTCACGCCATTCCGTCCCACTGGATTCTGCGTTGTCGCGCGTCCTAAGGCCGCCTTGGAGAACACTTACCCAAAGATCAGAGGCTGAATGCCCTTGACTGCTGAAGTGTTCCCCGGCTGCAAGGGAACATTCCTGCCTGGTGATTGTGCCACGTCATGCCCTTGAGAAGATAGTGATGGGCCTTGAACTGATGCAGTCCATCTTGTGTCGGTACAGTCTTGTGTTAGGGAGCTCCAGGACTTTGACCAGAAACAGTGAAGGAATGGGGTTTTAACTCAAAGTCAGGATGGTGCGTGACTTGGAGGGGAACTTGGAGGTGGTGGTATTCCCATGTGTCTGCTGCCTTGTACCCCTTTATGCTAGAGGCTGCAGGTTTGGAAGATGCTGCCAAAGGAGCCTTGCTGAGCTGCTATAATGCATTTAATATTTGGTATGCATTACTGTACATTGGTGATGTTTAAGGTGGTAGATTGTGTCCCAATCAAATGTGCAGCTTTGTCCTAGTTGGTGCGGATCTCTTCAGTTTTGGAGCAGCACTCGTCAAAGTGAGTGGGGAGCATTCCATCACAATCCAGGCGGGCTCTCACCTATTACTCACCTATTCTTGAAGCCACAGCATTAACATGGCTGGTCAAGTTAAGATCAGGTCAATGGTATTTGCTAGCATGTTGATGGTGGGGGTTTAGTGATGGTAACGCCATTCAATATCAAAGGTGATGTTTAGGTTCTCTCTTGTTAGAATCTGTCTAGCAGAATTGTGGTGCGGATATTACTTGTCACTTATCATCAAGTTTGAATGTGGTTGAGGGCTGCAGTATCTGCAGAGTCGCGAGTGGTGCTGAGAATTGTGCATATCCCCAATTGAAATTAAATGAAATGAAAATCGCTTATTGTCACGAGTAGGCTTCAATTAAGTTACTGTGAAAAGCCCCTCGTCGCCACATTCCGGCGCCTGCCCGGGGAGGCTGGCCTGCTTGGTCTGCTTTAAAAGCCTGCGATTTAGCTGAGTGAGCTAAACCAGCCCCTTTCTGACCTTATGATAGAAGAAGGTCATTGTTGAAGCAGCTGAAAAAGTTGGGCCGAGGACACGACCCTTATTATGTGCAACATGCTGCCTGAATCCTTTGAGGTCCTCCTTAGGTGAAAAATAATGATTTGTTTATTGTCAATCTCCTAAAGGAGCCAATTGATGGCATAATGAAGCTAATGGGCTGGATTCCAAATTTCAGCGGCTAAGTAAAGAGAAATTGCGGACATTTTACGACGCCAAAATCGGTGAGGGGCTAGCAGCGGCGCCGGGTGAAACTCCCAGTTCCCGCTCCGAAAACAGCCAGAGAATGGCCACGTCCCTGGCCGCGCATGCGCACGGCGACAACCTGCAGTGGTAACAACGTACAACATGGCGCCAGCCATGCATAAACCCGACCTGCCATTCACGACCCTTCAGGCCACCTCCTGCCACCCCCCATCAATTCACCCAGCCCTTTCGGAAGGCCCCTATCCAGTGGCACGGGTCCCCGCCAGGTGTGGCGGCGCTGGACACAGTCCCAAAAGTTGTGCTGTTAGGTAATTTGGACATTCTGAATTCTCCCTCAGTGTACCCAAACAGGCGCGGAATGTGGCGACTATGGGATTTTCAAAATAACTTCATTGCAATGTTAATGTCAGCCTGCATGTGACAATAAAGATTATTATTATTATTCCATCACACTGTCACATCGAATCCTCTGAGGTGGCGCTGGTGGGGGCGGTCCGGGGCGAGGGAGGGGGTGTGTGGAGCCCAGGCCACCCACAGGGTCGGCACATTCCCCTCCAATGTCCACCATTTCACCCCTCCCCCTCCAACCCCGGCCAGGCCAGACCAACACACTCCTCATACCTATCGGACAGAGCACCGAGACTGGTTGTAACGTGGTAACAGGTTTTTAACGTGAACAAATATTTACAGGTGTTTATTGTGCAAAAATATATACACAGTCTGTGCCCTAGCCTCTATAACTAAATTGTGCCGTGCACACATGCCAATTTAGCTGGTGTCTAACTTTCTGTCTTTACGAGCCCTAAAGGTACGTTTAGATGGTTCCCCAGATGGTACAGCAGGAGTGCAGGTGGCTTGCTGTGATTCCTGCCCTGCGACCTGGGTCCCCGTTGGCGGACATTTTCTGGGGCGACCGGACCTGGATGGGCTTGGCTGCTGCTTGGGTGTCCTGGGTGACATGGTGCCACCCCATTCTGCCCACTGCCCACCAGTTGCGCCTAGGACGGGATGGGGGGGGGGGGGAGTCCCAGGTGCTGCGGTGTCCTGGCACCTCCCGTGCGAGTCACTGGCATGGGTGCCATCACCTCCTCCTCCCTCAGTATGCGGGTGCAATTGGAGCTATCCCCTGAGGCTCCCCCGCTACTTGGCTCTGCCAGTCCTGCAGGCCTGCTCTGGTCTCCACCAGGGTCTGCATGCTCGCAGCCATGGAGCACAGGGAGTGGACCATCTCTGTCTGGGATTACACCACATCACCCATTGACTGTGCTACCACCTTCTGAGTTTGTGTCACATCAGCCAGTGGCTGCACCATCACCCTCTGTGACTGGGCCACCTCCCTCTGTGTCTGCACCATGTCAGCCAGCGCCTGGGCAGTGCCACCGACGTTCCCAACCATGGCCTGCTGTGACTGGGACAGTCACAGATGGCCGATTTCCAGATGGCTCTGGCACATGGTCGCCTGTGAGGTGGCAACCCTGTCCTGGGCCTCAGCCAGCATCTGAACAGAACACAATATGCTGATCCATAGCCGAAACCGTCGCCGGCAATGCCTCCACCTCGGATGCCACCCATGCGGTGTTGGTCTGGGTGGCACGAATTGTCGGCACCACCTCCTGCTGCTGCACCTGGTTGGACTTCTCCAACTGCACCTACAGGTGCTGGATGCTCGCCGACAACCCTTCATGTAGTCCCCGGCTCTGCGACTGCATCTCCACCACAGGTGTGACTGTCTGTTCCAAAAGCTCAAGGCCCATGTGAGCAACAACTAGTTCTTCGGGTCGGACTGCCCTCGGAGCATCCGCCGCCTCGGGAGTTCCTACCTCTACCTCCTGTACCAGAGCAGCTGTGTGGTGTGCACCAGATAGTGTCCCAGGTGCTTCTTCGCTAATGTGCCCAACCGAGGTGAGTGTCTATAGGCTAGAGGAGGGTGTTGGAGACAGCTGTAACAGAAAATCACTGTCATCCTCCGACCTGAGCTCCATGGCCTCCTGAGTCTCGGGCGGAAGGTTAGTGTTTGAGCTTCCCTCAGCATCACTGCTCAGCTCACGGGGGTGTGGGGCTCCAGCTGTGGCACTGGCTGGGGGAGGGGTGGGGTGGAAGGTGGACCCACCTCTTCTCCAGGAGGTCCTGTAAGACACAAGGCAAGACGCATGATAAGGCTGCGGGCCAGGTGGCAATGGGACTGAGGGTGGAAGATGGTGGTGCAGGGTGAGGATGGTGTGGGGTAAGCGTAGGGGTGCAGTTTGTGTAGGGTGAGGGTGATGTGAGGATGAGGGTAGGGGTGCACGTGGTGTAGGGCGAGGATGGTGTGGGGGTGAGGGTAGGGATGTTGTAGGGGGTTGACACACATATCGTGGGGAACGACAATTAAGGGTCTAACTTCCTTGCCCGCTACCAAGCTCCACTCCAGCAACCTCCCATTCTTCCGGGCTGCCGGCCACGTCCAGGGCCCTCTGCGCGGCCAGAGTGATGAGCAGCAAGTCCGGCGGTCCCCCTCCTGTCTTCTCAAAGCAGTTGTGCGCAGCCTTCTCCTGAGAGGGAAGGGGGGGAGGGGAAACAGAATACAACAGTATTAGACAGCCCGACGCATGCAGCCCAGGGGATGGACATCTGGTGGCCCCAGTGGCCAGGAAACCCGGCCATGGCAGCCAGTATGGGTGCCAGCATGTGGTGCAGGGTGGGGGTTCGGCTGCCCCCAGTGTTCAGGGGCTGGTGGCAAGCTACGGGTGTGTGGGACAGGAGTTGGTGTCAGTGGCACAGTGTTGCCTACTCACCCTAGCCGCCCTGAGGATGTTGTTCAGTTTCTTCTGGCACTGCTGTCCGGTCCGGACGGTGTTGCCGGTAGCGCTGACCGCCTCTGCCACCTGCTCCCAGGCACGCGAATGGTGGCAGTGGGCAGCCTTCTTCCCGGGCCGGGGATAGGGTCACCTCCTCTCCTACACAGCGTCCAGGAGGGTCTCCAGCTCAGCATCGGTGAAGCTTGGAGCTGTTCTCATTGCTACCAACCTGTTGGTTGGGATGGTGTGTGTGGGGAATGAAGTGTATATATGCGGCTGCAGCTTGTCAGCCTCCTGAGTGTCAATCGTGGAACTGGTGAATCCAGCACCATTTCTCATTAGAACCAATTGTGTTCCACATGGTACTGGTGCTAGCCCCTTAACAGTAGCGGAATCGGTCCAGGTGCGGCACCAGTTTTGCTGCAGTGAAAGTCCACCAATTCTGTGTTGGCATCAACACTTAGGTCGGGATTCTCCGTTCCCCGACGGCGATTTTGTAATCGGGGATTGGGCAGAGAATCCCCTTTGACTTCAAAATCGGGGGCGGCACCTGTTTTGACGCAGGTTTTGTATGCTCCGCCCCCTCCGAAACGGTGTCATCGCAGCGCGCGCCGCATGCCATTGGGATGGCCTCAGCGTGCATCACCTGCGAGCCCTCCCCTAATGCTCCGCCTCCGATGGGCTGAGTTCACAACTGCAAGATTCATTCATCATCTCAGCCGTGCGGGAACCCAGCGTGGAGCTCCGGCTGTGGTTCCCGCACCAGGGTTTTTATAGCTCTATTCTCCTGGTCCACAGATGTACCACAGCTCTTAGCAAATTCCTTTTATATGACTTTTCAGGGCCGACATCCACCAAACTAGGTGCTTTCCGCTCCAGCACCAAAGACCTTTTGGAAAAATCCCAAAGACAATTTCTCAGAATTTCGACTAAGGCTCCAACAGAATTATTCCTCTGCATGTTCAGAGGTTGGTTTAAATGTCTAATACATATTTATATTAATTCATTTTCAGCTTCAAAACCAAACCTTTGATTCTGAGATCCTTTTACTGGTCTCTCAAGCAGAGATCTCCCAATCTTGAAACAGCATTTCCGGACCAATATTTTAGCGGGGAGTGTAATCTAAGACTTAATGATTTGGATTCATGTCTCTGGCCACTTCAAAGTCAATTTTTTGTCTTCTACCTCCATGAATTGTTTCATGCAAAGCAATAAAAATAATTAACTTTGATTACCAGGCTAATACTCATCACCAAGCTATCAATCACTTATATTTCTGTCTACAACATTTGCAATTATCCCATTAGATGGTCTTATTAGCAAGACTCTTGCAGTTTGCTTGCATCCTGAGGGGTGTGAATTGCTTTCCTAGTTTCCAAGAGGTTGCTCTGATAGTTGTGATCTCAAATTTGATTGATAAATATGTCACTGTGAGATATTTTTAAAACATTGATTAATTATGACCGTTAACTATTTTAATTTTGTATCACACTGGTCAAAGGAAAGGGCATCTTATAATCTGGACTGTTACCTAAAATTTTTCAGTTCCCTCTCACAGGGCTGTACTTTACATTCCCCACCAGTGGGTTTGAAAATGGTAGAGCACAAACATCCAATGGGTCGACTTCACACTGCCTACTCCTCAGCCCCTGACCTGTCTGAAACTTGACAGGGGAAGGTATCAGGAGCTGCCGTTTGCCCTTGAGCCTACTGAGGCCCTTGAATGGACAGTTAATGGCTACTGAAGATCCTCATCGTAATCCTGTTAGTATTTTACCCATGACATTGGAGAAGGAAGCCATACCATGCAGGAGAGCCAGCAGCTTTAGCTATGCAGGCTGGTGGCAGGACAAGCTCCCCCTTTGCATGTTCCCTAAGCCCATTTGAGGCACTGGTCAGTAGATCATCACCCACCTCTCCACGCAGCCTCTTGAATCCTGCCCCCCTCGCTCCCTCCCCTATCCACCACTCCCACCCCATCCACCCCAAGACCTCCAAATTATAACTTACCTGGTCTCCCATCTGATTGGCTGGCAGTTCTTTGGGACTGGACGTCCTCCAGAAAAAAGGGTGGTTGTCTCGGCTTAAAACAATTAAAACTGCCCTCTTACAATCCAGCGAAAATCTGCTATTTAGCTTCATCTTGTTGCTGTTATCTCTTCAAACTGATCTGTGACATTCAGTTTACGATTTAAATGCTGTTTTTAGCATTAGTTGAAAAAACAGATCCCAAGTTTTTTTCTTGTTTGACTCCCCTGCTGCTGGTCCAGAACACTTTGTGCGTCAGATTACTTTTCTATTTCCTGGAGTGAGAGCTTGCCCAGGTAAGTTAACTTTTGCAGGTAAGTTAACTTTTGTACTTGGTAAAAATATCAGACCAAGGCCGGACCTGAAGATTCAAGGTTACTTTACATTTCAGAAGGGTATGAAGCTGGGAAAAGATGGTGGGGTAGCTCTTAAGGATGACATTAGTATAATAGAGGGAGAGATGTCCCTAGTTCTACAGATCAAGTTTGGGCAATTTGGGCCTTCATTGTGAGAGGTTTCGAGTAGAGGAGCAGGGATGTGTTGTTGTATTTATGCAGGCCCTTGGTGAGGCCATACCTAGAATATTATGTGCAGTTTTGGTCTCCTTTTCTGAGGAAGGATGTTCTTGCTCTCGAGGGAGTGCAGCGAAGGATTACCAGACTGATTCCAGGGATGGCGGGACTGTCACATGAGGAGAGATTGACTCGGTTAGGATTGTTCTCCCTGGAGTTCAGAAGAATGAGGAGGGATCTCATAGAGGTTTATAAAATTCTAACAGGACTAGGCAGGGTAGGTGCAGGGAAAATATTCCCGATGGTTGATGTGTCCAGAACTAGGGGTCACAGTCTGAGGATTCAGGGTAAACATTTCTGACAGAAATGATGAGACATTTCTTCACCCAAAGACTGGTGAGCCTGTGGAATTCATTACCACAGGAAGTAGTTGATGCTAAAACATTGATTTTATTCAAGGGGCGGCTGGATATAGCACTTTGGGCGAATGGGATCAAAGGTTATGGGGAGAAAGCAGGATTAGGCTATTGAATTGGATGATCAGCCATGATCGTACACTCACTCACACTCAGTCACTCACTCCCACACCCCTCACATTCAGTCACTCACTCCCATACCCCACCCACTCAGTCTCTCACTCCCACACCTCCGCCCACTTAATCACTCACTCCCATCCCCACACACACAATCACTCAATCCAACACTCTCACCCACGCAATCCCACTCTCTCACACTATGCCATTCACTCCAATACCCCTGCCACTCACTCACTCACTCTCACACTCCTACCCATTCAGTAACTCACTTCCTCACCCCATTCACGCAATCACTCATTCTCTCTCTCTCACAGATATACCAACTTAGTCACCATTTCCAACTGGTCCCACCAAAGTGATACAAATTATAGCTTGCTTGGCCCAACGTGACAACGTGACAGCCATCACAACCTACAGCCTGCCATTACTTGGCTCTGCAGGCTCGCTCACTGCCATACCTGGCTCGCCGGGCTATGGCCCCACCAATGCTTGTCTCTGCGGGTTCTGGTCCTGCCATGCTTGACTCAACAGACTCCAACCCGACCATTGCTTGGGTCTGCTGCTCCAACCCTGCAATGCCGGGCTTACTGGGCTCCAGGCCCACCATTGTTGAGATCTGTGGGCTCCGCCCCTGCCATGCCTGGCCCCACAGGGTCCAGCCCTGACTTGCTTTTGTTTCTCTCACCCACCAGCCTTTAGCATACTGTTCACTATGCCACCAATCAAAGACTGTTTCTCTACCTCATTTGCTTCTGATGGGCTCACTAGTCAGCCTACCTGCAACAAGCGTGGGAGAGAAACAGCCTGTGTTTGGAGGAGCAACTCCAAACAGGATCTTACATTGAAACTCAACCAGTTGACAGGAATTTTGAAAACTACCTCAAAGGCTTCATGGGACGTATCTTTGATGTGCCTGTTCTAAAACCAGCCAGAGAGTGTGCTATTCTAGAACTTATAATGTGTAATGAGACAGGATCAATTAATGACTTAGTAGTAAAGGAGTGTCTAGGTAACAGTGATCATTCTATGATTGAATTTCACATTCAGTTCGAGGGTGAGCAGTACGGGCCTAAGGATAGGCTGGTTTAGCTCAGTGGGCTAGACAGCTGGTTGTGAAGTAGAACAAGACCAGCAATGGGGGTCCCGTACCAGCTTACCCGAATAGGCGCCGGAATGTGACGACGAGCGGCTTATCACAGTAACTTCATACTTGTGACAATAAAAGGTTGTTATTATTATTTAAACTTTAATAAAGGCAATTACATGGCTTTGAAGACAAAGCTGACTAAAGTGAACTTGGAAATTATGTTAAATGTTAGGACAGTCGAGCTGTAGTGTCAGATATTTGCAATATTTAATAACTCTCAGCAAAGATATATTCCAATGAGAAATAAAGACACTAGGTAAAGATGGAATAGATAACTAGGTATAGATAACTAAGGAAGTTAAGAAATGTATCAATTGAAAGATAAAGCATACAATGCTCCAAAAACAAATGGTGGATGAGAAATGTGGACAGAGTTTAAAAACCAGCAAACAAGAAATAAAAATATGAGTAACAAATTGAAGTCTGAGTGAAAGCTAGCTAGAAATAATGAAACAGATATTAAGGCCTGTATTCTCCCTTCCGGGGACTAATTCCGCACACCGGCGGCAACGACTCCGGCATCAACGGGCCCCCAAGGTGAGGAATTTTCACCTGTCTCGGGGGCGAGGTGGACGGCGGAAGGGTTGGGGCCACGCCAGCCGGCGACGATGAAACTGGATGAGTTAGCGCATGTGCCAAAGGGCCGGCGTGATCACGCGCATGCGCGGAACCGCCGTGATTCCGTGCATGCACAGACCGGCCGGCGTATTTTGGTGCATGTGCAGGTGGTTCTCTTCTCCGCGCCGGCCATGGCGGAGCCCTACAGGGGCCAACATGGAAGGAAGAAGTGCCCTCATGGAACAGGCCCGCCCACAGAAGGTGGGCCCCGATCATGGGCCAGGCCACCGTGTAGGCCCCTCTGGGGTCAGATCCCCCCCCCCCCTCCCCCAAAGGACAGCCCCCGCCGACTTACCTGCCAGGTCCCGCCGTGTGGGAACATACATAACTAACTTTGGCAGGACTGGCCAAAATCGGGCGGCCGCTCGGCCCAACGGAGCCCGTAGAATTGAAGGGTGTCCGCTGACAACGGCCCCTGACCAGCGTGGCATGAACCCCGTCCCCACCCGAAAAATGGCGTCGGAGAATCTGGCGGGGTGTCGGAGAATTCCGCCCTAAAAAAAAGTAACTAAAGTGAGCATTACTCCTCTAAAGGGGGGGTCTGGGGAATTAATAGTTGGAAATAAGGAAATGGAAAGAACAGTAACAGATTTGTGACTGTCTTCACTGCAGAAGACATCAATAACATCCTGGAAATAATTGTAAATCAAGAGATGAAAGGAAGGAGGAACTTAATACAATTAAAATCATCAGGGAAAGGATATTCGATAAAGGATTAAGGCTGAAGGCTGACAAGTACCAAGGGGCAGATGCTCTGCATCTTCAGATCCGAAAGGATTTAGCTGCTGAAACAGTAAATGCATTATTTTAAATTTTTCACAATTTTCTGGATTCTAAAAACCACCCATCAGATCGAAAAATATGAAAGTAACTCTAGTACTCAAAAATAAGGGAGAGAGAAAGCAGGAAACTACGGCCGTAATTTATTGGAAAAGATTCTAAGTGTTGTAGTGAACAGGAAATACCGCGAGCTTCCCAACGCTCGGTCCGGTGAGACCATCACAGCTATAAAATGTTAATTAGCCCACTTAATGAGGCCCAATGGAATTCACGTCAGAAATCATGGTTCGTCGGCTGATTCGCCCAGGACTGCGCTCGCCAGCCCCCCGCTAATAAGTGACACCAGCACTGAAACCAATGCTACACAGCCAACCCCACTCTGCTTGCAGCCATGATGCCACGGAAACCAACCCCAGGCTTTGGTGACGCCGACCTAAGATGACTTTTGGACGCGGTGGAGGCCGGATGGGTGGTTCTGTTCCACCGGGGTCCAGGAGGGTCAGCCACAAGGCAGCTACTGCCACTTTGGAGGAAGTGGCAGCAGCCATCAGCTCGGGGAATGTGACCAGGAGGAGCGGCCCCAGTGCCGCAAGATGGTCAACGATCTCAACCGGATGAGGTGATATGCATCACTGTAAATACATAAGGGGTTAATCTAAATACATGAAGACTAGATAGACACTTGAGGGAGAACCAGAGACATGACACACAGACATTCAACCAATGGGTCAGTAAGATAAGACACGACCAATGGACATTCACGATACACACAGAGGTGACACTACCACAGGAGAGCATTATACCAACCTACATTAAAAAACACAGCACACATGATCTTCCACTTTCCAGTGGAGACTCTCAGTGAGTACACAGGGTTGATTTGAAACGCATCACACCCACCACCTGGATTGTAGCAGACTGGTTCGTCAGTCTGAGTAGCTGTAGCAGGATTAACAGGAGAGTCGAATCCAAGTAGGGGAATTGTTAACAGTTTAATAAATGGGTTAAAGCTAGCTCCAAGTCTGAACTTTCCTTTGTCAGAGTGCACATCAAGGAAGCAGCTTATGCTACGTCAAGAGCATAACAAAACATGGTACCAGTGAGTGAACTGTTTAAATCCATATAGTTGCAACTCAGCGAACACTGACAACCAGCAACAGCAGCCAGGCAAGCTGATGTTCAAGATTCCGGTTCCACAGCAGCTCAGGTACCAAGGCAATCTGAGTGAAAACTGGCGTTGGTTCAGGCAGAGATTCGAGACCTACCTGGTAGCGTCCGATCCAGATGGCATGGCGGATGCAGAGAAAATAAAGCTTCTACTTACCATTGCGGGTCCAGCAGCAGCTGAAATCTTCCAGTCCTTCAAATACTCAAAGGGGCAAAACAAGAGCGACTTCCAGGCAGTCCAGGACAAATTCCAAGAATTCTGCGAGTAACATACAAGAAAAACCAGTAAAAGAGGTGCCAAAACTCACCATGAGGAAGGCTTGCACCAGAAATCTGCAGTTTTGATTGGTGGCCATCTTGGAAAAGGAGCCGCACATGCGCAGTCTGCTAAGTAAAGGAACAGCGATCTGCGCATGCCCAATCGCTTCTTACGACCTACATCACACGCTTCGTGACGTCAGAGGCCCCGGACCATGCCCACTTAAAGGGGAAATGTCCCAAAACACGGAAAAAGAAATTTAAAGCCATAAAACCCTCTTTCACCTGGAACAACAGCACAATGCCTGAAATTCGACTAGTAGCTGAAAGTAACCTCCGCAGAACCCTGCAACAAGCAGTTAGCACCACCCAAAGAGATGATACAGTTCTTGAAGACTATGACTCAGACCTTGAACACTTCTTTGGACATCGCAAGCCCAATGCCAGCAACAACACAAAACATGATGATATGGTCTTGGAAGACAACGACTCAGATGAAGATTTCACATTGGGAGGTGGCTACCCCAGTACCAAATCCAAACCGCAACTAGATGTATTGTACATTGAAGACCCCCGACGACGAATTCTTCGGATTGGGGAATCTTCAGCCCAGCATATATGACATCCCGACTAGTGAGTGCAGGATTATGCTGAGGCCTGACACCAAGAGACAGAGAGCGGTACAAGCCCACAGAGAGCGGCCTGCTGCCACACAGAGAGTGGTCCACACACCGCGAAGGGTCCCTGACTCCACACAGAGAGTGGTCCACGCACCACGAAGGGTCCCAGCATCCACACAGAAAGCGATGTAAGACTCCACAGCGAGACAACTGCACGTCTCCAAACAGAAAGTGACTCCAATGACACAAGCCTCTGCAGCGAGCTCGTGGACAGACTCCATGATAGAAGTAATGCAAGACTCCAGAACGCAGTCCTTGCATGAACAAGAAGTGACTCCAGTGACACAAGCCTCCACAGCGAGCTCGTGGACAGCCTCGACGATAGAAGCAATGCAAGACCCCAAAGCGCAGTTCTTGCATGAACAAGACCATGAGGGTCAGGCAACCTCCTCTGAGCAAACAGCAGCAGATGATGCAAGTCTGCCATGCTCAAATGCACAACTATGACAGTCCACCCAGATTGTTTGAGCCACCAGAAGAAGACTCTGACAGTCTACCCAGCTCAAGTGAACGACAAGAAGACACTGAGGCTGTATGTGCGACAAGTGACGATGGCATCCCACTTCCCATATAAGATGTGCAACATGTCAGACCTCAGCTAGTATGTACAGAGGTACTCGAAAATCACAGCGAGACTACTGGTGACTCCGGTGACACCACGTTTATTCAATCTTCATCCGCTCGAGCCTCTCCACAAGCAAATGCATTCCTGAATGTTTTGACTCCGGATGGGGAGCATCAAGAAACGTCAGAAGATTCAAGTGAACCTGCAATGACTCCGGACAGGGAGCGGCAAGAAACCAAAGCTGATTCAGGTGAACCAGAAAGGGCTCCAGACGGGGAGCATCGACAAGCCAAAACTGACTCAGGTGACACAGACCAGACTCCAGACGGGGAGCATCGACAAGCCAAAGCTGATTCAAGTAAGCCGGACATGACTCCAGACGGGGAGCGCCGTGAACTCAGAGACAGCACGCACAAGACAACAGCAGATGCCACAAAGCACGCTGACATGAGTAACTGTGTGAAGGATTTGTATTATCCACAGAGTGTGGTCCTTGAGCGCAACAGATATGACAACAAAATCAACCAACACAACAACAACATCCAGAAGCATACCAAAGGCAACAACGTCGACAACAAGCATGACAAAAACAACACCAATGGAACAACGACTGGTACGACATGGTACAACTCTGCCCATGAGGGACACTGTTACTGCTCAGCTCAGTACAATAACATACCATGGCAGGACGACACAGGTTGCATACATCGTTACCACAAGCATCGGAAAAAAAAACTCCAAATCAGACAACAAAGTGATGTGACCACTTCTTGGTTCCATATGCACAGGGACACTGATGGCATTCACAAGGACATGCCACCATCAACATCACCAACTCACCAACCAAACAAGAATCACACTCGACAATAATAATTAATGAATTTTGGACTCATACATATGATTTGGACTTATTGTTTAATGATCACTGTTATCATAACTTGTACATAGCATCACCTATCTACCTAGTTTGTTCAATTTCCTTTACCACTGTACAGAAAATATGTAACACGAAAAAAGGGGGTTGTGGTGATATGCATCACTGTAAATACACAAGGGGTTAATGTAAATACACGTAGACTGGATAGACACTAGAGGGAACACCAGAGACATGACACACAGACATTCAACCAATAGGCCAGTGAGATAGGACACGAGCAATGGCATTCACGATACACACATAGGTGACACTATCACAGGAGGGCATTACACCACCCCATATAAAAGGACACAGCACACATGATCTTCCTCTTTCCAGTGGAGACTCTCAGTGAATACACATGGTTGATTTGAAACACATCACACCCACTACGTGGGTTGTAGCAGACTGGTTCGTCAGTCTGAGTAGCTGTAGCAGGATTAACAGGAGAGTCGAATCCAAGTAGGAGAATTGTTAACAGTTTAATAAACGTGTTAAAGCTATCTCCAAGTCTGAACCTTCCTTTGTCAGAGGGCACATCAAGGAAGCAGCTTATGCTACGTCAAGAACATAATAAAACATCGGACAGCTCGGCTGAGTTCATACCAGACCCCCGACACCCCCCCCAACACCCCCCCCCTGTACATATTCGTGCCCCCATACTCCTCATCCTTCCCATATGGCCCATCCCCTCAAGCCCCTTCACACAACCCCCAAGACCCCCCATGCGTGAGCAGCTAACAATGCCCGCTCTGTGTCCCCACAGGAGAAGTTGGTCCACAACCGATGGGAGAGTCCGCATACTGACGGCGGGGTTGCCAGATATCAGATTTCCCACCCCCGATGAGGAACAGGCCCTGGGAGTGGTTGAGGACAGATTGGTCACCAATGTGGAGGTCAGCGCTTGGCGCAGAGGTGAGGTCACACTGGCCCCCACCGTGATGAACTGTCAAATGTCGGTTGTAAATGTCAGACAGACTGACCCATCCTTCCCACTGACCAGATGCCCATTCTCCTGAAGGACCTGCAGCCATTGGCGCCGACCCATCTGAGGTTGACCACCCCTCCCCCACCTCCCATGAGAACACATCGGAGGAATCTCCGAGGATGCAACCATAACGTTCGCGGCACAATCATCATCCCCACCCTCCACCAGCACAGAGACATACACCTCAGTGGGCAATGTCAGTGGACAGGCTCTGGGGCACAATCTGGCCAGCACCACACACTTGCCGATGCACATCAGATGTTGGCATGAACACCCAGGCAAGCCAGCAGTCAGAGGTCTGCTGGATCCCAAGACCAAGCTGGATCCCAGTCAGATGCTGAGCCTGTGGACCAGGTTTACTCGGAGTTGATGCCGATGATTGGATGCTCAGATGTTCAGAGGGGGATGTCTTCAGCATTGGAGGAGTCCCAGAGGCTACGGGCGCAGGAGATGGCGCTGGTCATGTGTGGCACCAACGCCGACACTGCTGGGGTGACGATCGCAATGGAGAGTCTGGTGCACAACGTCAGCAGCATAAGGCATGACTCAGTCGGTGATGGCCCTGGCTGAGGGCCTCAGTAGAATGCCTGACTTGCTGCAGATGTGACCCAGGCAGACCTTGACGAGACGCTGCCGGACATGTCTCAGTCTCAGATGGGAATAGCTGAGGCGCTGCACAGCTTGTCCCAGTTGCTGCTGGGCATTGCTGAGGCATTGCAGAACATGTCCCAGTCACTGAGGAGCATTGCCAAGGGCATCGACATGGTGGTGCAGACATTGGGGGGCCACCAGGGCTGGCAGAGTCAGATGATGCCGGGGAAGCCGGAGCTCGAACCAGATGCCCCTCCAGCCCGAAGTGAAGCCCAGGGCCCATGGCAATCAACCAGGAGGAGGGGATGCTGGATGCCACGTCTAATGTAAAGTGGGCAAGGTTTAGGCCTCCCTGGCACCAGGATTACCAGACCCTTGTCACTGCCACTTGTCTTCCATCCACCAGTTGGTCCTCCCCAAGCTCTTCCTCCAGCCCCTCCTGGTCTGACCCTTCCTCGTCCTCCTCCTTGTCCTCAGAGGCAGCCAAGTATTCGACCCCCCCCCCCCCCATCTCCAACACCTTCACCCCACTGCTGTGCCAGGTTGTGAATGACATAGCGGGCCACCACAAAGCGGGTGACCCTCCGGGCAGCGTACTGAATAGCACCACCAGAGCAGTAGAGGAATCTGAACCGCATTTTGAGCAGTCTGATGAACCACTCAATGACAGACTGGGTCGTCGCATAGGTCTTGTTGTATTGGGTCACTGCATCGGTCATCAGCCTCAGTACTGGCATCGTTAGCCAGCTTCTCAGCAAGTATCCCTTATCCCCTAAGAGGGAATCAGTAGTTCTCAAAGAGGCTGCGGATGTCCGACTGCTCCAGGATGTAACTGCCGTGCACATTCCCTGGGAAGTGCGCACACATATACATGACCCTCATCTGGTTGTCGCACACGAGTTGGGTGTTCAGAGAGTGGAACCCCTTCCTGTTGATGTTGGGCTCTCCTTGAAGGCCCGGTGACCGCAGGGCGACATGCGTGCCATCTATTAGCCCTTAGCCCTTGGACCTAGGGCATCCCGTTGGTGGCGCAGAATCCTGCTGTCCAGCCATCTTGTTGGGCCTGGTCCATGTCAAACTTTATTTTGTTCGTTGCCTGGGAAACAGGGCATCTGTGACTTCACGGATGTATGTGTGGGATTTAGCTTGTGGTATGCCACGCAAGTCCCTGCCCGAACCCTGGAATGATCCTGAGGGGTTAAAGCTCAGGGCTGCGGTGAACTTGACGGTCACCGAGAGTGGGTATCCTCCTCCTCCACATCGTGCCAAGTGTGTGAGGCCATGGTAATTTAATTTAACTCCTTTCTGACCCATTGAAGTTAGAGATCTGACTATAAGGACAGAGGTAAAATGCAATATAATGTTTATGCCAAGGTTTTGCAGGTCTTACATCTGCCAAATTTCTAGAACTGCAAAATGTGGCAAAGGATCAATATACAGTGGTCACTTATTTACAGCCTGAGTGAAGGAAGTATGTTGCTTTTCCTGGCAGAAGCTATTACGATCAGCTGCAAATTACTTCAAAATTTGCCGTTACATTACAGGTGAATGTATAATCTGGGGCCATAATTTGGATGTGGAATTGGGATGTGGAAGTTGCATTGCCCATTGGGAAGACAATAAATTAATCAGGTTTGACTGTATTTGAATCAAAATTACAATTAGAATGACCCAGGTTTTAACTTTAGATGAACATACCGACGCACAAATTAGGACATGAGTAGGCCCGAACCTGCTCCACCATTCAATCAGATTATGGTTGATCTGATTATGGCCTCGACTCCACATTCCACTACCCCTGAAAACCTTTGATGATTCCCTTATGAGTCAAGAATCTATCTCCTTTGCCTGCCTTAGAAATATTCATTGACCTGCCCTCCATTGCTCTCTGATGAAGAGTGTTCCAAAAAATTAACAACCCTCTGAGAGAACAAGGGCGGGATTCTCCATTTCTGAGATATATGTTGATGCCAACGCAGAATCAGTGGACTTTTGTGACAGAAAAATCGAAGCCGCACCTGGACCAATTCCACTACCGTTGGGGGGCTAGCACCAGTGCCCCGTGGAACACAATTAATTCCAATGAAAACAGTGCGGGATTCTCCAGCTCCATGATCGACACTCAGGAAGCTGACAAGCTGCAGCCGCACGTACACATTACACTCCCCACACACATGTATCCCAGCCAAAATGATGCCAGTGGTTGTGCTGGAGCGCACCCATACAGCTGATCGGTTAGCTGGGGCCAAAGGGCACCCAAGGGGGTGTCCTACGGGGACACCTTTACGACCTGTTGCACTAAGTTCAAAGTGGGCTGTTAGCGGTGTGTGCAGCTGCATGGCTGCCTTTCCAGCTGTGCCAATGGTGTTCTATGTCCGTCCACCCCAATCCCACAGCCCACCTCCTGGCCACCCTCTGCTACTACCCCCCCCCCCCCCCCCCCCCACCCTGTCCCTGGTAGAAGCCCCTCGACCAGCGGCATAACTGTCAGACAACTATGTCGATGTTGGACACTTCCATATCCCCTCTCTTTCCCTCAGCAGCCGCCACACTGGTTTCAGGATTTTTAAAAGCACAAGTGAACCATGCCATTGGGAACTCGGCCCATCGGAGGCGGAGAATCATGGAGGGCCCGGAGAATAACGGCTCAGATCTGCTAATGATACGCAAATGCTGTTGACTGTTTGTGCGTTCCGGAACACTTTGACGCCGCTGATGCATTGCGATTTGGTGTCAAATCGGCAGCTGCTGTGATTTTGGCGTCAGAACCGATTCTCCTCCCAATCGTCTTTCCCAAATTTGGCATCAGCTAATGGAGAGTCCTGCCCCAAATTCTTTAATTGAGAAGAAATCAGAGAAGAAATCGAGGGCCGAAGGGCCTGTACTGCGCTGTATCGTTCTATGTTCTATGTTCTAAATCAGACAATGGTCTGGAAATTTGGTTGTGCAATGCCATTTTAAAGGATTTCTGAAGCCTCCAGTATGGATGGCAGGAAGCACCTTCCACCATATTGGTAAAGAGCAAACAAAATCTTGTGTACTGCTCACATCTGGAACAAGAATTGGGCTATTTACAAATTCAAATAAAGGGGCTAATGCCTGTATGTTACTGAACTCCAAAATAGATGAACACCGAGGCAGCCACCAATAACTGTATTCAGAAAAAACAGTTCTACATGTGGGCTAACAGGCTTCTCCAATTTAAACCATGGTTAGCTGAATGTGGAGTCAAGGTAGTAGAAGTGCATCCCCTGACCCACCATTCAATGAGCGTGGGCAATTGTTAGCAACAGCTCCTGTTGATTTGATGATCAGTGCTGTTATCCATCCCCCATAATCGCTAACCTAATTCTGCTGACTCGATAACCAACCTCTCCCTTCCCAATATCCCCATTTCTGCTCCTTCCCCCCAATCACAACCACTGATCCCTTTCACTCCCACCTCTGTGACTGCTAACCTAGCTCTTCCTCAGCCACCGCCACCTTTCTGCCAGTCACCATTTCCTCTCAAAATAAATCAATTCCTCTTGTTGGATGAAATTGTTGAATAAGGCTTGTGTGGGGCTTTGTGGCACATTATGAGGAAGTCATTGGACATTGGGGAAGTTTGAAATAGACTACTGCCGCTGGTTTAGCACAGTGGGCTAAACAGCTGGCTTGTAATGCAGAACAAGGCCAGCTGCACGGGTTCAATTCCTGGACCGGCCTCCCCGAACAGGCACCGGAATGTGGCGACTAGGGGCTTTTCACAGTAACTTCGTTGAAGCCTACTTGTGACAATAAGCGATTATTTTTTTTTACTGGGTACCCAGTCAAAAAAGCCTGATGAAGCAGACACAAACAACTACAGTATTATTAGTCTTACAAGAATTTCATAAAATATAATGGAATCAATTATCATGTGTAAACATCTACACAACAGTGGGAGGATTATTTGATGCTCTGAATAAATGTGTTAAGTTGGGTCAAGTAGCCTCTTGAAATCTGAAAAATGTACCCGTATTCTTTAGTAATATGGCACCATCTATGCAAAATAGAGCAGTACCATGAAAGTTTACCAACATTCTTTTAAAACCATTTCAAATAACTCTTCTTTCATTCAAACTTAATGGAAGCACATTTTTAAGATGGATGTTCTTTAGGGCATTGGCATTGATGGGCAAGGGAAATTGGCTAAATTATGTGTCTTTCAATTAATCATTGGCAGTCCTGACAACATTATAAAGTGCCCTCTGTACCTTTCCTTTAGCTCTGCACAGTGAGAATCTAATGAGTAGCAAAAGTCAAGCCCAATGTCAGGCAAGGTAAGTGAAGTGTACACCATGTGCACAGCACCTGTTCATGTCTATATTAAGGCTGGTACTCCAGCTGTGTTTCCATATGGTGCTTATGTATATCCTTAAGCTGTCTTTGTATTACATGGTAGTTTTATTTTCACTGTATTTTTTCATTAATACATTTTTTTCCAAAGCATTTAAGCTGTAGTACTTTCTAGCCGATGGTCCTTAAATTGGTCACTTAAGAATTTAAAAAAAATATAATTATTGACTCATGAAAATTGAAAGCAAAATTAGCATTTTGTTGTCAAGTAGTTATAGTAGTTGAGTATTGAACTCCGAGGGCCAGTCAATTTTCAGTCATGTCTCTGCCTTGATAGTTAGCAAGCTGTAACAGATTGTTAAAATGGATTGAAGTTAGGTCCATCAATTATTGAATACTTTGTGCCCTGCTAGATCTACAGCGATGCAAGGAATGGAGGAGGAAGGAGTGTCCAAGTACGCTGCTGGAGGACCAGAATATGGAAAAAAGGCTGCTCACACCCACGCTTATCTTCCATACTAAGACCCATGTTTTCATATTTTCCGACTGCGTATTACTAAAATGGCGCTGGGGCCCTGAATCCAGAAGTCCTGCTACCATATCTGGCACAAATTTCCAGACTTCCGGCTTTGAGGTCTACAAAATTATGAGGGGCATAGACAGACTGGATAGTCAGAGGATTGTTCCCAGGTTAGAGGGGTCAATTACTAGGCGGCATAGGTTTAAGGTCTGAGGGGCAAGGTTTAGAGGAGATGTACGAGACACGTTTTTTACACGGGGGTAGTGGGTGCCTCGAACTCACTGCCGGAGGAGGTGGTGGAAGCAGGAATTATAGTTACATTTAAGGGACATCTTGACAAATACATGAATAGGATGGGAATAGAGGGATATGGATCCCGTAAGCGCAGAAGATTTTAATTTAGACAGGCAGCACGGTCGGCACAGGCTTGGACGGCCGAAGGACCTGTTCCTGTGCTGTACTTTTCTTTGTTCTTTGTTTGTCCCACATCCACCCCAGGGTGAAAACTTAAAGATTCAGGAGAATATTTCTGAATTTAATAACTGTTAATGAGGAGGTTGCGCTTCTCTTGGGAAGCAGTAACAGGATAACGTTGCCTGCTGTACGGCACTTGCAGCCAATGTCCAGGGCGAGCAGCAACTTAGGCTACCTGTAACAGTAAACTACAACCTGAACCCTTTCATGTCTAACTCTTTCCAAACTGCAGCAGGGGACATCAGCAGTTTCAACAATCCACAGGTCATGTAGACCTTCAACAATTTTGTTTTTATTTGTTCATGGAATATGAGCATCCGTGGCTGGGCCAGCATGTATTGCCCATCCCTAATTGCCCCTGAGAAGGGTGTGATGACCTTGTTGAACCTCTGCAGCCCATGTGATGTAGGTACACCCACAGAGCTGTTACGGAGGGAGTTCCAGGATATCGACTCAGCGAAAGAATGGCGATACAGTTCCAAGTCAGGATGGTGAGTGACTTGGAGGGAACAGGCAGGTAGTGGTGTTTGCATCTGCTCCTTCTTGTCTTTTAAGGTGGGTTTGGAAGATGTTATCAAAGAAAGGTTTTGGTGAGTTGTGGAGTGCATCTTGTAGAAGGTACAAGTGACTGATATCTTACAAGTTAGCAACAGCACATAGCTCCATGACATTTCTCATGGGTTTTAATGGGGTTTGCATAGTTTTCATAATTAACCCTAAATCCAGGATAACCTAATTGTAAAAATGTAGCCTTGCAAATTGCTGTTGACAATGCCGTGGCCTCACACAGTGACACAGTGGTTAGCACTACTGCCTCACAGGGCCAGGGAGCAAGGTTCAATTCTGGCTTTGGGTGACCATCTGTGTGGAGTTTGTGCATTCTCTCCGTGTTTGCGTGGGTTTCCCCCGGGTGTTCTGCTTTTCTCCCACAGTCCAAAGATGTGCAGATTAGGTGGATTGGCCATGATGAAAGAAATTTCCCCTTCATGTCCAGGGATGTGCAGGTGAGGTGGGGTTACGGGGACAGGGTGAGAGAGTGAGCCTTTCAAAGGGTAGGCGCATACTGGATGGGCTGAATAGCCTCCTTCTGCATTGTAGGAATTTGAGAATAAATTCGGAGAGATTGCAATCTATGAATGTGCAGCTAGTCTCTGCTGGTCTGCACAGATCCTGCAGATCACTGCCTGTTTTCTCAATGGTTATTATGAAAATTTATGGAATGTCAGTAAACCATTCACCCACCGTTTGACCCTGAACCATAAAGATTGTCTCCCTGATCCAATGCTGTCCATAGCAAGACTAGCTTTTTAAGAATGGCATGAAATAAAAGCATAATAAATACAGGTACAATCAAATCCAACAGAACCATCAATCAGTGAAATATTAGACTCTCGTAACAATGGGTGCGATTTAACCAAAAGGTTTCTAAGTGTGGTCGTGAGCGGGAACTGCCGCAGAGCTTCCCGTGCTCGGACCGTCGAGGCCGTCACCACTATAAAACTGTTAATTGGTCCACTTAACGGAGCCCCATTGGCTTCATGCCGCAAATCATGGTCCCAACTGCTGTTTTGCCGGGACCACGCTCACCAGCACCATGTTAACAAGGGAGAACAGCACTTAAACCGATCCTGCGCCGCTAACCCCACTCAGCTCTCTTCCATGCCATCAAGGAGACCAGCCCCACAATTTGGGAATGCCGACCTGGGCAGATAGTTGGATGCCATAGAGGTCAGATGCGATGCCCTGTTTTCCCGAGGGTCTGGGAGGAACAGCCATAGGGCAGCTAGTGCTGCCTGGGAGGATGAGGCAGTGGCTGTCAGCTCGGGGAGTGTGACCAGGAGGACCGGCCGCTTTGTGGTGGTCTCCTGTGTCCTCCACAGTTTGGCACAGCAACGTGTCGACATGCTGCAGGTGGAGGAACATGTTGCCATCTCTGAGGAGGAGGATAAGGACAAGAAGATGCCAGACCAGGAGGGGCTGGAGCACGTGCCTGGGGTGGATCCACAGGATTAGCCGGAGGATGGAGGACAGACAGCTGCGGCAAGGCTCCGGCAAGGCCAGAGGGCCAGGGAGGCCCTCATCCTCGCCCCCTTGACATAGGACGTTGCTGGGTCTGTCACTCCCTCCCTCCTCCTCCCCATACCTCAGCATTCCCCCTCCCCACCCATTCCTCACACTGTTCTCCCTTTCTCCCCTGCTCCCCACCCTTCCCCACCCTCACAGGGTGTCTGAAACATCACTCCAGGGTATTAGGACGGTGTCGGCAGTGTCAGAGGGTTACTGTTGAGGATAGGGGGGTGATGATAACCTTCAGAGAGCTGAGCGCCGGTGCTACTCATTCAATGCCATAGTCTGACCTCTGCCTGTCTGCTGAATGTTCAGCCACACCAATCACCGGCAAGTGGTGTGGCAGGGGAGTGGGGTGCTGGGGGTGCAGGGGGTGGATACGCATCCAGGACCTCCATGTCTGGGGGATGAGGCATAGGATTGGTGCTCGGATAGGCAGCCTGGTCCTCAGGATGTGGGGCAGGGCCCTGCACATGGGCCACTACCACGAGCATCTATCTATGCTGCTGCCTCTGCATCCTCCGGTGTCTCTCTACCAGGCCAGTTCGCAGCACCACAAGGACAGTTACTGCGGGGTCCAAGATATCATCCATTGTTAATAATATCTGTAAGGAATGGGAGAGAGTGCGGGACTGGCAACCAGCGGTGTCCCCCACCACTGGAGCCCTCCATTACCCCATTGTACCTCCCCATTCCTGCATTGCTTCCCCCTCCCTCCATTTCCCCATTGATCCCCTTCCACCCAGTGTTCCTCCTTCCCCCTTTACGCATCAGTCCCCCTCCCCATTCCTCCATTGCTCCCTCCTCCCAATTTCCCCATTACTCCCCATTCCTCCATTTCTCCCCCCTCCCCATTCCTCCATTCCCCAAACCTCCATTGCACCCCGTCCTCTCAATTCCCCCATTGTTCCCCCCACTCTCCCATTCCCCCATTGCTCCACGCCCCCACAGCCCCTACCATCTGACATGCCCTGTACAAAGAACAAAGGAGCAAAGAAAAGTACAGCAGAGGAACAGGCCCTTCGGCCCTCCAAGCCTGTGCCGACCATGCTGCCCATTAAAACTAAAATCTTCTACACTTTCTGGGTCTATATCCCTCTATTCCCATCCTATTCATGCATTTGTCAAGATGCCCCGTAAATGCCCTCCCGGCTGCAGCGGGGGGGGGCCTTGCTCTCCAGACCCCACACTCCATACCCCAGACACCCGCACGTAACATTACCTTGATCAGGCGCTGGTCCCCTCCCCGGTGCACAACCCCACCCACTGATCGCCAAAATGTCCCCGGTGCTGGACCTCAGCCCCGTGGTGTTCAGATATTGGCTGCTGCCTCCGTGATGTTGATTCGCGCATCGTTTAGATACAGTGTCCAGGCCTCTTCCGCGATATAATGGCCTCCTCACGCTCTCATTTAAACGCTACGAGGCTATTAAATCACGCTCAAATTGAGGAAAACCTCTAATGAAGCCCAGCCAGTATTATGTATCATTATGGTTAGATACGTGCTTCATAATGATTCTGTCAATGAACAAGGGACTTCAACCTTATGACTGAGAGGCTGCAGTCAATAGTGAACTGCAATGAATTCATGTCATGTGTTAGAAATACAGAAATACATAGGTACAAGTAACAAACTCATCCAGTGCTTTTGGCAAACTATTATATTTGGATGGTATTCTTTTAAAAACTGAGATTATTAGGTCCACATTCCTGTGTGCCTTAGTAGATGAACTACATGTGCTCGGCCTCAAGCAACTTGTTAATTTTTATCCTTTTTCTTGGCCTCCTGCCACGTTTTAATTGGAGGAATGATTCTAAAGGCTACCTGCATGCTAAATGCGAAATGCAGCCAAGCAATTCTCCACTCAACAGATCCAAGAGATGACAGGGGAAATAGCAAATGCGTTCGTGGTAGTTTACCAAAATTCGCTGGACTCTGGGGTGGTTCAGGCAGATTGGAAAACAGCAAATGGGATGTCATTGTTTAAAAAAGGAGGTGGACCAAAGGTGGATAACCATAGGCCAGTTAGCCTAACTTCTGTAGTGGGGAAAATGCTTGAATCTATCATCAAGGAAGAAATAGCGAGACATCTGGATAGAAATTGTCCCAATTGCAGATGCAGCATGGATTCATTAAAATCAGGTCATGTTTAACTAATTTACTGAAATTCTTTGAGGACATTACGAGCATGGTGGACAACTGGGAATTGGTGGACGTGGTATATTTGGATTTCCAGAAGGCATTCAACAAGGTGCCACACAAAAGGCTGCTGCATAAGATAAAGGTGCATGGCTTTACGGGTAATGTATTAGTATGGATAGAGAATTGGTTAACTGACAGAAAGCAAAGATTGGGGATAAATGGGTGTTTTCTAGTTGGTCATCAGTGGCTAGTGCTGCACCTCAGAGATCAGTGTTGGGATCGCAATTGTTTACAATTTACATAGATGATTTGGATTTGGGCACCAAGTGTCAAAGTTCACAGATGACACTACGATGAGTGGTGGAGCAAAGTACGCAGAGATCACTGAAAGTCTGCAGAGGGATACAGATAGTTTAAGTGAGTGGGCAATGGTCTGGCAGATGGAGTTCAATGTTGGTAAATGTGAAGTCATCCATTTTGGTAGGAATAACAGCAAACAGCACTATGATTTAAATAGTAAGAAATTGCAGCACGCTGCTGTGTAGAGGGACCTGGGTGTCCTTGTACATGAATTGCAAACAGTCGGTTTGCAGGTGCAGAAGGTAATTATGCAGGCAAATGGAATTTTGTCCTTCATTGCCAGAGGGATGGTGTTTATAAAACTGGGAGGTTATGTTGCAGCTGTACAGGGTGCTGGTGTGGCCACACCTGGAGTACTGTACAGTTTTGGTCTCCATACTTGAGAAAGGAGGTACTGGCACTGGAGGGGGTGCACAGGAGATTCACGAGGTTGATTCCAAATTTGAGAGGATTGGCTTATGAGGAGAGACAGAGTAGACTGCGACTATATCCATTGGAATTTAGAAGGATGCAGGGGGATCTTATAGAAACATATAAAATTATGAAGGGAATAGGTAAGATAGAAGCAGGGAGTTTGTTTCCACTGGCGGGTGAAACTAGAACTAGGGGGCAGAGTTTCAAAATAAGGGGGAGCAGATTTAGGACTGATTTGAGGAGGAATTTCTTCACCCAAAAGGTTGTGAATCTGTGGAATTCCCTGCCCAGTGAAGCAGTTGAGGCTACCTCGTTAAATGTTTTTCAGGCAAAGGTAGATAGATTTTTGAACAGTAAAGGAATTATGGGTTATGGTGAGCGGGCGGATGAATGTAGCTGAGTCCACAAAAAGATCAGCCATGATCTAAATGAATGACAGAGCAGGCTCGAGAGGCCAATTGGCCTACTCCTTCTCTTCATCATAGAATTTACAGTGCAGAAGCAGGCCATTCGGCCCATTGAGTCTGCACCGGCTCTTGGAAAGAGCATCCTACCCAAGGTCAACACCTCCACCTTATCCCCATAACCCAGTAACCCCACCCAGCACTAAGTGCAATTTTGGATACTAAGGGCAATTTAGAATGGCCAATCCACCTAACCTGCACATCTTTGGACTGTGGGAGGAAACCGGAGCACCCGGAGGAAACCCACGCACACATGGGGAGGATGTGCAGACTCCGCACAGACAGTGACCCAAGCCAAAATCGAACCTGGGACCCTGGAGCTGTGAAGCAATTGTGCTATACACAAGGCTACCGTGCTGCCCTTAGGTCTTATGTTCTTATTACAACAATGATTTGTTGCTCTTTCACATACAGTTTAAAATGGTGGTGAGCAAAAACAACCGATGAAAAGAGGAAGCTCTGTGAAAATCCCTATTCTTATCGAGGATAGATAGCATGAATTCAAAATATAAGGCTCAAATTTTTGAAAGTATCTTCAGCCAAAACTGTGTTGCAGATGATCCTATTTAACTTCCTCCCGAAATCACCATCATTATAAATACCAATGTTCAGACAATTTCCTTCACTCCACATGACATGGTGAAGTGTTTGAGGTGATATACATCACTGTAGATACACAAGGGGTTAATGCAAATACACTAGGGCTGAATAAACATTAGAGGGAGCACCAGAGACAGCATGACACACAGACATTCAACCAATAGGTCAGTAAGATAGGACATGACCAATGGGCAATCAAGACACGCCCAGAGGTGACACTACCACAAGGGGGCTACCCATATAAAAGAACAGGGCACACATGCTCTTTCTCTTTCCAGAGGCAACACTCAGAGACACAGGGACAGATCAGGAAGCATCACACCCACAGCATGGATTAGAGCAGACTGGTTAATTAGACTGAGTTACTATAGCAAGATTAGCAGGAGAGTGGAACTCAAGTAGGAGAATTGTTAACTGTTCAATAAATGTGTTAAACCTATCTCCAAGTCTGTACCTTCCTTTGTCAGAGTATACATCAAGGAAGCAACTTATGCTACATGAAGAAGCATAACACAACAGTGTTCAAATATAATAGAAGCAGCAAAGAACAAGTCCCCTGGTAATATTCCAGCTGTAATACTGAACACCTAAACACCAGATTTAGTTTTCTTCGCTAGCCAAACGATCGTGTGCAGTCACGTACTCAACAATGTGGGGTTTTGTTCTGGCATATAATGTCTAACATAAGCAGATTAACCTAATTATTGCCCCATCCCACTGCTTCCAATCATCACCAAGATCATGGGAATCTTCAATTACATTACAGAATGATACTAACCAATAATGTTCTTGACAATGCTCAATTTCGGTCACATCAGCACCACTTGGTGCCTGACCTCATCCTCCCAGCCTTGATCTAAACAGAGACACAACAGCTAAATACTATGGAAGAGGTGGGTGAGCGTAAATGCTGTCAAGGTAAATAAAGCTTTTGATCAAGTACCTCCAGTAATTGAGGTAAATGTGAAACAATACGAAAATCCTCCAGTTTCTGGAGTCATACCCGATGCACACAACGTTGGCCTGTAATTGTGTCAGATTAACCATTCAGTCGTTCCTTAGCATTACTGCCCTTCATCCAACCATCTTTAGCTGCTTCATTACTGTTCTCCCTTTGTCATAAAGTCAGTAATATCTTGTCCACTGATGATTCCACTATGGTTGTCTCTATTTGCAACTAATTCCATGATTATTATTTTCTAGAAACCTGAAGCAAGACCTGGACAAAGTTTGAATTGGCCAGGGGCAGGTGTATGCACTGCATAAGTGTCAAGCAATGAGCATTTGCAACCAAGAAGAGGCTCAATAATTTCCCCTTGACTTTCAATATCATGCCCATTGCTGAATCCCACACCATGAACATGCTGGATGTCACCATTTACCTGAAACTTAATGGATCGGTTATATCAATGGCATGGCTTGAGAGTTTTGTGTGATGTGTGCCTCAGTTGTTGACCCCTTCAATGCCGCTTCACCATCTAAGTAGTTTGTTCAGGAGTATAATGGAATACCCAACATGTAAGAAATTTAATACCATCCAAGACAAAGTATCCTAGTTATTTAGCAGCCCTACCGATAAATATGATCTCCATCCTCTCCATCACATTGTACTGTGGCTTTACTATCTATAGTCTACGATGTACTATCTGCACACTGCAATGTAGCACTTCAACAACTTGCCAGTGATACTTTGGCAAAATTACAGCACCACAACCTCTATCACTGTGAATGAAAAGAACAATAGGATTGTGAAACTATTTGTTCTTCTCCAAGTCTCATACCGATAATATAAAGGCTTAACAGATGGGATATGCTAATATATAACATAGATGATAATGTACTACTGACACCAATCAGTCATGTGTTGAACTCTCACGAGAAAGTGATGTTGGAACACCATGCCGAGGAGTAACATGCCTACTCTGCAAAGAAGCAGTGTTAATAAACAAGTGTTAAGCAGATATCAGAGTAGTGCTGCAGTCTATCTCCTAAACAAGTCCCATGCCTAGAGCCATCAGATAGAAGGACCATCTCAGAACAATGCCATTGTGAATTGAATATATATTGCTTCATTGTCATTGGATCAAAATTCCAGCATCATCAACAAAAAGGGATGGAAATTAATGCTGCCTGTTGTCTGATCTGCCTATTGATCAATGGTACTGGCTATTGAGTAGGGTGGGTAACAAGAGGCCCATGCAACATTGCCGATTTTGTGCCACTGTCTGTTTAATGCTACTGCTCAATTTATATTTCCATGCAAGGACTGAACCAATTGAATGAGAAGGCTCACCAAAGTCTTTTCAAAGCTATTAAAAATAGATTTGCAGTTAAATAGCACCTTTCATGGCATAACATATCCCAAAGCACTTTACAGTGAATGAAATAATTTGAAGTGTAGTCACTGTTGTAATTTAGGAAACACAGCAGCCAATTTGTGCACAGCAAACCCCCAGAAACAGCAATGTGATGATGACCAGAAAATCTGCTTTTTGAGGAATAAATATTGGCCAGCGCACCAAGAATAACTCTTCGTTTTCATAGCGCCATTGGATCTTCTGCATCCACTTTAGATGGCAGATGGGTGTTGGTTTAACATTGTATCTGAAATGCAGCACCTCCTTTTCTCTGTACTGCGGTAGATGGCAGCCTTGGTTTCTAATGGTCACATTCTGGAGTTGGACTTAAATCCACAACTTTTTGACTCAGAGGCAAAAGTGCCATTAACTGAGTCACAGCGGCAGCTGGAGCTCACTGTAGCCTTGCCAGCATTGACTGCATCACAAAAACAAAATCAGTTCTGCAATTCCAAAAGATCCAACTTGTTCTGGCTTTTAACAGAATTAAAGATTTGTGTATTTTTACAGCTTTAAACATGCAATGATCGTTAGGTCCGTCTACACTTTAACAACACTAAAGATACTTTGGGCGGGATTCTCTGCTCCCGGGACTAAGTGCCCGCGCCATCATGAACGCCGTGGCGTTTCACAAGGGCGTGTACAGAGCCGGGCACAACCTATTCTGGCCTCCACAGCGGGCCAGCACGGCGCTGGAGCAGTTCACACCGCTCCAACCTCCTTACGCGGCGTCAAATGGGCACTGCGCCAACCCGCGCATGCGCAGTTGAGGAAGCTCATTCCTGCGCATGCTCAATTGGGCCGCGCCATCCTGTACATGCACGGGGAACTTCTTACGCGCACCGGCTCCTCACCAACATGGCTCCGGTGTTCTGGGGCTGGCCACGGAAGGAGGTAGGCTCGGGGAGGGGAGAGGCCAGCCCGCCGATCGATGGGCCCCGATTGCGGGCCAGACCCATCGGAGCCCCCCCCCGCCCCGTGAAGGAGCCCCCCTCCCCCCCAACCACCTCCCCACACAGGCCGCCCCACCCCAGTGTTCCCGCACAGTTCCCGCCGGCAGCGACCAGGGGTGGACGGCGCCGGTGGGAACCTGACGCGTCGGAGCGTCCACTCAGCCCATCCGGGCCGGAGAATCGCCGATCGCATTTGCATTCTCATGGCACAAGTTTCGGGGGGTGGGAGCCACCCGGCGTGGGGGGAAGAATATCTTGGTGTCAGCGTGAATGTTTAAAAGCTGAAAAGCGGTCAAAAAGGTTATCAATTGTTTGAAAAACACAAATGCAATATACATTTTAGAACATTAAAATGACATATCACGCAGCTCAATCTTTTAATGCTTGCAGCTTACGCATGCAGTCATTTTTAAAAATCATTTGCCGGTTATTTGCTCGAGCTAAAGGAAATAAAATGAAATAATATTTTTTTTGCTGTTTTTGAACTGCAGCAACTTTGTGGTGCTGGAATTTAGAAATGTCTTTCACTACCCATTACACAGAGTAATGAGAACCATGCTTAATATCAACATATCATAAAACAGTTGTGATATTTAACAATTAGTATAATAGGAACAGATGGGTTTGTATTTCCTCAACTGCAGGGAGAATAAGCTTCATTTCCCATTGCATTATACAAACTAGGGTTTTCAACATTTCCTTTTCTCTTTTGTGTTTCAGAATAAGTATAGATTTAAAAAAAACACTCAAATGATTCAAAAGATAAAACTTATCTTACAATAACATGTTTATTTTATCGAAGCAAACACTGAATTTTACTTGAGAGCTATATTTGCAGTAGATCATCCGGACAGTGATAGAACTGGCTACACTGTCATGTTTATCAAGTTTGACAAATAGAATGTCTTCCATCTCATACTTGGATCCATGTGGTCTGAATGTATTGGTCCAAATAGTTAGTTTTGGCTTCTTCAGAAAGTTTGGAAGAACAAAGGAAAGAAAATTTCCAGATTTGCTGGGGTGCTCCAACGGGATTTTTTACCTTTGAAAGACAAATATTTTGTGTCATAATCACCCATCTCTATCAAAGAATTGTTACTCTTGAACACATAAACTGTTAATCTCTTCATCATCAAAGGATCCAAACTCTGACAGCTGCCACGTTTCAGAATTTCATAATCCTGAAGTTTGCCTTACAGTCTCTCCTTAAATGGAGGGAATATGGCAGCTATGCTGTGCTGAAAATAATGGTTAACTGATTAACTCACATAAGTGAAAGAAAAGTAATCTATACACTCTGAATTTCTTTGGTAAATCCTAAAACTATGAAATTAGCTATGTAAATACAAATCCTTCCTTACTTGTCATTTTGTTCTGGAGTCAGTAATGCATTTCTGCTTAAATGACACATACGTTATTGATTCTCAGATATCTTCCAACATATTTGATATTGCAAAATCTCCCCTATTGCTCCCAGTTTGTGAAAGTACCATTGTCTCAGGGGTCAGGTTAACAGGCAAAAACTATTGGAAAAGTTTATTGATCATCATGCAGTGACCTCCACAAAAAAAAATACTGGATTAGTGAATTAATCAATGGAAGTGATATAGCCAAATATTTACATTGAAAGATTGTCTTCTGTCAGAGGAAAGGACCAGCCAACAAAACAAACCACTCAGTGTGTGAAGTTTCTCTTGATGTACCCATCATAAACAAAAATAGAGCATTTGTGGAATAAGTGTTCATTAAGGATGATAGACCTTGACCACATTTATGTACAAGCTCAGCACTTAATGTATTTTAAACATGGTATGCACACTGATACCAAGCATTAAGAGTGCTTTTGAACTGATTTAAGAGGCACTGTGCACTGAGGTGTTTAGTAGGCCCGACACCTCAATGACTGATAATACAAGGTATCTATGCCTGATACAGTGTGACACATTGAGCATTGTGGACTGCATTATTTGTGGCACACAGAGGCAGCATGGTGGCTCAGTGGTTAGCACTGCTGCTTCAGGGACCCAGATACAATGCCAGCCTTGGATGACTGTCTGTGTGGAGTTTTCACTTTCTATCTGTGTCTGCGTGGATTTCCTCCAAGTGCTCCAGCGTCTTCCCATCGTCCAAAGATGTGCAGGTTAGGTGGATTGGCCATGATAATTTGCCCTTTAGTATCCAAAAGGTTAGGTGGGGTTACTGGAATAGGTTGTTGGGGTGGGATTAAGTGGGGTGCACTTTCTAAGGGCCGGTGCAGACTCAATGAGCCAAATGGCCTCATTCTGCACTGTAAATGATATGATTATGAGACGCTCTCTACCTGTTTCCACTCAAATAATTTCTTTTGCGATAGAGATTGATGGATGTGACCCATCTACCATCTCAAGCACTGATCAAACAAAGCTCAAAATGCAACACACCAGCCCTGAATATCCAGAATATCAATATTGATCCAACCATTCATTAAAATCCTATGCAGATGAATTGTTTACTACAGATTAAATTTCCTTGATCCCAATAAAAATGTTCCAAAGGCAATTAGGTGTGAATTGCAACTTCAGCAAAGGCCACAAAATGGGCAATAATGGATCAGCTGCCCATTATACAGGCCATCTGAATTTCTTTTCCATTGTCATCAATCTTCTGACTGTTAGGTTAAGCAACTTGGGGGCAGCACGGTGGCGCAGTGGTTAGCATTGCTGCCCATGGCGCTGAGGACATGGGTTCGAATCCTGGCCCTGGGTCACTGTCCCTGTGGAGTTTGCACATTCTCCCCGTGTCTGCGTGGGTTTCATCCCCACAAGACAAAGATGTGCAATATAGGTGGATTGGCCATGCTAAATTGCCCCTTAATTGGAAAATATAATTGGGTACTCTAAATTTATTTAAAAAAAGAAAAAAGGTTAAGCAACTTAACAGTCCCCACTAGTGGTTTCGTGCCACCCATATATTGCTCCCACACCCACCGTTGTGATATGCACCTTTAAGGATGCTTTTTTTAATACTACAGTCAATCAATACCGCATCAATAGAATATGATGAAATAGTCCCATGACTTGTAGGCAGTGTATAAACAGGAGGACTGGGACTATGATGTATGTATAGTAGTCTCCCAGTTAACTCTATCTGCACATGCTTCACCTTGAGCCATGGCTTGCAATTTCCATTCTCATTGGTAGTTTACCATTGCCTTTTCAGAGGCAGAGCAAGGGGAAAAGTAAGTCTGCCTCAACTGGAACAGAAATCAAACCTGTGCTTGTTGGTGTTGATCCACACACTAGCCATCTAGCCAAATAACCGTACCACATTAGAAAGTAGTAACAAAATACATTTTAACTTTGTCCAATAATTCATTACAGTTACTTTCCTGACAATGTGGTAATGTGCAATGCATATCGGCGTTTTGTGGCCTGTGTATAAAAATGTTTTTTATTCTTAGGTAGCAGAGCAACCTGAATTCATTTTCTGAATGTCCACATTTAGTTACTTCATGAATTGAATGCAATTGCTCCAAGTTAATTCATTCAGCATTTTAAGTCTAGTTGATCCTTCATTTTGAATCAGTTTTTCTCTTAAGTAGTCCCTTGATATCCAGAAATAACCACTTGCTATTCAAGGACTGGCAGTGCAGGTGGTTAAAAAATAGAAAGTCTATTTTTAACACCAGAGTGTGGGTTTAAAGGTAGGAACTTGTTTAATGAAAAATAATTGAATTAGAAATGAATGTTATATATTAACTCATGATTTTACTCCCAGTTAAATGCGATTATAATGATCTTTAAAATGTGTTGTTGCTAGTTTCCCTTTGTTATCGAAAATGGTTGTTTCTTGCGTGCATGAAGTTGTTTGCTGTGTGTTTTAATGTGGCTGATTAAAGACTTGCATGGCTTTCCACAATGTAGGCAAGTAGTCTGATTTTGTTAGGACTGTCCCATCTTTTTAGCTTGCTTTTTGTACTGTTGTTCAAAGGAAACAATGGTGCATCTTGCAATTACCCCCAAGGTTTTGTTTTCTTGTGTGCTTTTCTCCCAGTCCATGGTGGACATGCCACATTTCCTGATGTTTGCCTTTAAGAAGTCTTTGAGTCAACCTTAAGCTTGACTTACTTCACAGGTGCTGTCTAAGCTTAAGTTGTGAATACATGACTGCCTTACAGATTTTGGACAAGATTTTCTGTGCAAACCACTGTGAAATGAGATGGTCCGCCATTTGCCGGCAGCAGGATCTTCTGGTCAAGTCATTGTCAATGGGGTTTCCCATAGAGTGCACCCCTTGTTGCTGTCAATGGGACTGGAAGATCATGCCGGCATGAACAGCTGTGAGATTCTGGTCTTTATCATCAGTCATACAAACCTATGTTCACTCTATCTAAGTTGGGATCTGCTGATAAGGGCTTCAATTCTGTAGATTTCAGGGGAAATTTTCTGGCCCTGTTCAATGCAGGCGCAAATCAAATTATGGCTGGGAACACTCGCGAGAGGGCCATAATGGGAATTGCGCTGAGGAGATCTTCCCCAGTCCTGCCGGAGATGTAATCAGATTCATGCCCAGCATTTAAACATTCAAAACCGGCTTCAAACCAAATTTTCCAGGAACACCATATGTTCCCACCTACTGGCATGATGTCATGCAGGTGAGAATCACTACTGGTGTCCAAAAATGGAGATCAGTCATGATTACCATGTGGGGGGGCGGGGGGCTTGGAAGCCAGTGTAGCCCCTGGCAGTCATGCAGTGCCCCCTGGCACCTTGGACATGCTAACATGGCAGTGCCAACCTGGCTGGGCCAACCAGTTAACACTAACAGGTTGGCAGTACCAGTTTGGCCCTGTCACCGTGACACTATCAGGGATAGGGCCTATAGGAGACAAGGCCTATAGAGGAGAAGGTGTACTGGTCAAGGCCCTATAGCAGTTTCACCTCACATGCTGCAGGGTGGGGCATGTCCAATAACAGCAAATTGGACCCAAACAGCAAAATGCCCCCCTCCCCCCACCCCCCCCCCCCCCCCCCCCCCCCCCCCCCCCCGGCCCGCTCCCCTGCTCCCCCCCTGCTTTAAAAAGGCAAAGTGTAAGAAGACAGGGATGGAAAACCTGCCTGTTTCTTTGGGAAAGGGAAAATCATGTTGATTTTCAGTCTGAACCTGACACTTTGCCATGTTTTCAAAATTCTTCTACTCTTTGAATCTCTTCAGTGTTGGGCACTTTGTCTTCCTATTTAATGGCCATGATGTGGAGTATTCCCATGTCTTCCGTTGCCACAGAAAGCCCAGAAATTATCCATCCTTTGTTCAAGCACCTCTTTAAAGTGAGTCTTTCAGAATTGCCCCCTTTAATTTATCATCAGCAAAATCGACCAATATTTAGACACTGGACAACTTCCCACACTTTAGCTACAGACTCCTGATCTTCAGTATTTTCCTTCTCTTCTTATGGCTTTTACCTCATCCTGCAACCTTCTGAGGCTCACTGCCCTGATTCCCACTCGTTTATGCAGCCTGTGTGACTACTGTTAAATCACATGGACTATGTTAAATCAGGGACACATGCTTTGTTGAGTACCTCAATTAATTGATAATTGGCCTTAAACAGTAGGGTAGACAGGCTTCTGAATTAACGGGCCTGCTCATCTGCAATGTTGAATTGGACAGGATGACGTCGAGGAACCAGTCCAACAACATGACACCTAATTTAATGCCTGATTGAATTGCTGTCTGCCTCCTGATTGATAAATTCTGCCTTATGATGAAAGAGGTTGAAGAGAAAACATATATTGAATACCACATTGTTCTCTTCTACATGTACAATATTTAAAACGGGGAAGAGTTAATTTTCAAAAATGACAAGAGTCGTAAATAAAGATCAGCCAAAAACAAAATCCAGAGACTCAATTATAGCTGGAAAAGAACAAAGAACTCAAGCATGTTGATTTGATTGTTGAGCCCTTTATTGACATTATTTAACATTGAAATGATTTAGACCAAGCTGATATCTAGTGTTCTTTTCGATCAGTTTTAAATCAGAGTTCTTCAAATATAGATGACTAATCTGATTGCAAGCTATTTACCACTTTCATAGGCTGCTTTAACTTTTTTGTTCAAGTACAAACTTAAAGTGACATTTCACTTTTGTAAGAGTCATTTACAAAATGCAGAAATAATGCCATGTGTCATGATGCAAACCTAAGTTATGAGAAACAAAAGACATAATGAGTTTCCATTCAGCCCTGTCACAAATACTTGATCGTTGTGACAGAACTCTGAGGAGAGACATCACAATGATGAAGTGACATCAAAGAGGAGTTCCACTGATTTTACTTGGCTACAAGAAATTACTTCAAACATGTATAGCTAACATCATAATTAAAATAATTGGGCTTGGTTTTAATACTTTATGAAGATATGTGAGACTCAACTCTAGATGCTGCACTCCCAGTAAGGAAACAAACTTGAAGGTCTGATGATTGGTTCTATCGTGTTGTTGACCATTCTCCAAATCATATTCCTTCCAAATATAGCATCTGTTTTGCATTAGTGAAGGTTTCCTGTCCAGAACAGAAACAACAAAATATATCCATCCAAAAATGTCCATGATGAAAGATCACTGACCTTAATCATTGGACTGGATTTTACCACAGACATTGGGAATCCTTCATCAGGAAAAGAAATGAGTGTTTTGATCCTGCCTAAAAACGTTAGAAGCATGCCCACCGGCACAATCTTCCTTGAGGTCGCCTCCTAATTGGCCACCGCCATGTTCACCATATTGTTATATTAGAACTTTAGAACAGTACAGTACAGAACAGGCCCTTCGGCCCTCGATGTTGTGCCGAGCAATGATCACCCTACTCAAACCCACGTATCTACCCTATACCCGTAATCCAACAACCTGGGATCCTGGAGCTGTGAAGCATTTATACTAACCACCATGCTACCGTGCTGCCCACGGTATTGTTATAGATGTTGGGCAGACTCTCAATGCAAAGTGATGACAGCTCAGGACAGGCCCGCTGGGAGAGATTGTACAATGTTGAGGCAGGTCAGGCACCACTCAGGTGCTTTAACATGCAGACATGGCTCCTGATGAATTGAAAATTCAACAAAATAAACTGGCCACAGCTGCCAAGTCATCATTGCAGAGGTAGAGCCTTGTACTGCCATACAGAATGTGCTTCTTCTGCCATAGTCTGCTGCTAGGAGGTGACCAGTGATATCTAAGGACCCATATACAGATGAAGAGTGCCCTCAATTGGCACTGTGATGGCACGGTAGCACAGTGGTTAGCACTGTTGCTTCACAGCTGAGGGTGCCAGGTTCAATTGCCGGCTTGGGTCGCTGTCTGTGCGGAGTCTGCATGTTCTCCCCAAGTCTGTGTGGGTTTCCTCCGGGTGCTCCGGTTTCCTCACACAGTCCAAAGATGTGCAGCTTAGCTGGATTGGCCATGCTAAAATGCCCTTGGTGTCCAAAAATGTTAGGTTGGATTACGGGGATAGGGTGGAGGTGTGGGCTTAAGTGCGGTGCTATTTCCAAGGGCCGATGCAAACTCGCTGGGCCGAATGGCCTCCTTCTGCACTGTAAATTCTATGATTCTATGATTTAATTGATATAATTGAGTCACTGCACCCCCCACCCCCCAAGGCCCCTCCCTAAATATAGGCCAGAGATGGGAACATATCACCCGACTAGTAATGAGAACCACAACACACACTTTCAAATTTAGCTATTCCTATCAGACAAAATCCAAGCCATTAACTCTGTTACACTCTTTTTAGGTGTTGCTAAACCCATTGAGTATTTCCAGGATTTTGTGTTCTTTGCCTGGATTTTCAGCGAGTTAGGATAACCTAGGATGCCCTTCAAAAATGGGATTCCCAATCTCATTCCCAATCTGACTTTTGAGAGTGTGGTTAAAGGGTGCAGGATGGTTCCTGCTAAACGCTCATCATCCAACACTCTCAACCTGGCCAGTTCCATTGTTCAGATGGACATATCCTAGTTCTCTGTAATTTTCATGGAGTCAGGCCAGATTTTAGACAGTCATGATTTACAGCCCCTTGAAGGAGTCATGAACCCGAGTCTACATGAGGGACCTTTTGAAAGGTGAGTTCAAAAAGTCCTCCTCATTCTTCACTCCACGACCAGTGCAGCCCCCACAGAGGCCCTTACAACTTATATTGCTCATTGTCCCACTATACACTGCATAAAACCAAGGAACCTTATAGTGACAGGAGAATGTGTAAAAAAAAATGTTTAAAAAAATAATTAGTTCATAACTTTCTACTATGTTAAAAGAAAACTAATTCCAGTAGAAGGCAATAAAAGTGACAAATACTGAGACTCTTTAAAACAGCTGAGTTCCCAAAAAAAAATTACTCTTGTTGAAACAGCGGCACGCCAGAGAAAATATTGTTTCATTGACAGCTCAAGCTCTCTGATCTCTGCAGTCAATGTCACAATGTTTTTTTACACATGGTTCAGTTTTTTCAAGAGCTTGCAGTTTTTGATATTGTTACTTCCTGTATATATATCCATATATACCAGCAGTGAAAAATGAACTTCAATAGTTTATGAATTTTTAAAACTAGATTATGAATTTGGTAGGCCAATAATAAACAGAATGGAACACCAATGACTATTAGTTATTGCGGGTCAGTTGAAAGAAAAAGCACCATAAATATACAATACAGAGGTTGGATTTGGCTGAGGGAAATTTAGGGAGAGGCAGTTAAGTCTTCATTACCATTGCATGTAGGGTTTTATAAATCACGGGCCAAACCACATTTCACTTTTGTTAAAACTGAGAATCTTAAAAAGATTACACTGAATTGTAAAGAAGTGGAGAGTAGAAAATGACATGTGCTTGTCCCATTTTTATCAGGAGTAAAATAGTTGCAAATAGTTTACCAATAGTGGTCAACTCTTTGATCAGTTGAGCTAATTTGTAAGTATCCTGTGATCTTGCAAAGCTGTATTATGTTATTCTAATTTTGAACAGTTAATCCTGTAGTTTACTTTTAGTAATCCAAGAAACATAGAAATATATATGGCACTGAAGGAGGCCATTTGGTCTGTCATGTTCATTCTAGCCAAAAAAGAACTATGAAGTCTAATCTCACTTCTAGCTCTTGAGTCATTGCCCAGGAGGTTACTGCACCACACGTGTATTTTGAAGTGTTTTTTTTTAATGTGATGTGGATTTCTACCTCAACCACCCTTTCACAGGCAATGAGATCTTTAAACACTTCAAGGTCTTTCTGCTCTTCCACACTTTTCAGAATTCTACCATTTATAGCTGTATTTTGTTTGTCCTTCCCAAATGCAATACACCACACTTCTCCGAATCGACCCAGCTGACCAGTCCATTGAAAGTTTCTTACAGTCTACAGCTTTCTTCCTCACAACAAGCCACAAAGAATGTCTTATGGTGCAATGGGTGCAACCTTGCCTCTGAACTCGAAGCTCCAGGTTGAAGTCCAATTCCAGGACTTGATGGCCAAGGAAGGTGTGTTCATTAAAAATAAGCCAAAATAAAAGTCAAGTTTTAACCTGCAAACCTTCCAGCATTTGGCAGGCAGTAAGTACCCCTTCTTCCCTCTGCAAACAAGTTATATCAGCAAAGCTCTGACTCCAGTCATCAGAGAAGATTAGAAAATGATTGTCAGAGGCCCAATATTTCTTTTCTTGATTTTCTTAGTGGGGTGGGATACATTTCATTCAGCTCTGTTGATCTATCCACTTTGAAGGCTGGTAAAAATCTCCCTCACTGTTTATCCCATGCAATATGTCACACTTCTCCTCTTTAACTATAATGCCTACTCTATCCTGTTCTATGGCAAAAACAGATGCAAAATATTCTTAAGAACGAAGCCCAAATTGCGTGCAATTATATGCAAGTTAACATTTTGTTTTCCAGTGGGCCCTACTCTTTCCTGAGTAATTCCTGAGTAATGAGTTGGGTTACGGGTATAGGGTATACGGGTATAGGGTGGATACGTGGGTTTGAGTAGGGTGATCATTGCTCGGCACAACATTGAGGGCCGAAGGGCCTGTTCTGTGCTGTACTGTTCTATGTTCTATGTTCTAATCCTCTTGCTCTTTCTGTGTTAGAAATAATATATTTGGATTTATTTTGATTTGCCTTGCCAATTCATTTTCATGCCCTCTCATTCTTTTTTTCATTTACTTTTTAATTTCACTGCTACACTTTCTAGACTCCTCACGTTTCTGTGGTATTGAGCACTTGAAAATGACAAAACTTTCTTCGCTCCCTTATCCTAATTTTTTTAACCAAGGGGGTTAGATTTGTCAGTCCCACCCTTCTTCTTTGTGTGACCAGTTTTCTCCTTGACTGCCTCCCTGTGCTCTGACATTGATTTACATCCAAGTGGCTGTTCCCAGTCCACTATTGCCAAATTGCATCTCAGTTTAGTTAACACCTGTTGGCTATCATCCTTTAATTGCTGCCACTTAGAGCCAATTGCAGATCCAACTTGCCACTTTTGGTTTATTAATCATCTACCACTTGGAATCTTATCAAAGGCTTTGCTAAAATCCTTGTAAACTATTAAATTCCTGGGAGTGGTAATCTCCGACGGATTGCCACTCTCGCCGTTCTTACCCATGCTACAATCCCAAAGCCCCTGTCTCATCCAATCTTCCTCAGTCAGACAGGGGCAGTGAAGTACACCCCGGCATGGAGTAACTGGGGCAGAGAGAGGTAAGTAATATTCTGTTTTTATGGCACTAGTTGCCATTAATTTCCCCATTATTTTCTGCATCAAACCACCCCTTTGATCCTGGGACCCCATGAACAATTTAAACCCATATGAAGACAACAAGGCCGGGATTCTTCGCCCCCCCCCCCCCCCCCCCCCCCCCCCCCCCCGGGCCAGGTCGGAGAATCCCCGGGGGGGGGGGGGGGGGGGGGGGGTGCGTTTGCATAGAAATAGGAACTGGAGGCTCCTTTGAGACTCGCAAAGAGAAAGAGAATCTACCAAAGGCTCCAGATCTGGAGCAGAGGGTTATCAGAAATCCAGGGTATTTCTGAGTTTGAGTTAGTGAAGTAGGTAGATAGAGAAATACAGCACAGAACAGGCCCTTAGGCCCACGATGTTGCGCCGAACTTTTGTCCTAGGTTAATCATAGAATTTTGGACAATTTTTCATGGCCAATCCACCCAACCTGCACATCTTTGGACTGTGGGAGGAAACCGGAGTACCCGGAGGAAACCCACGCAGTCACTGGGAGGATGTGCAGACTCCACACAGACAGTGACCCAAGTCGAAATCGAACTTGGGACCCTGGAGCTGTGAAGCAATTGTGCTATCCACAATGCTACCGTGCTGCCCTTAAGAAGTTAACCTACACTCCATTATTCTACCCTAATCCAAGTACCTATCCAATAGCCGCTTGAAGGTCCCTAACTTTTCCGACTCAACTACTTCCACAGGCAGTGCATTCCATGCCCCCACTACTCTCTGGGTAAAGAACCTACCTCTGACATCCCCTCTATATCTTCCACCATTTATCTTAAATTTATGTCCCCTTGTAATGGTGTGTTCCACCCGGGGAAAAAGTCTCTGACTGTCTACTCTATCTATTCCCCTGATCATCTTATAAACCTCTATCAAGTTGCCCCTCATCCTTCTCCGTTCTAATGAGAAAAAGCCTAGCACCCTCAACCTTTCCTCGTATGACCTACTCTCCATTCCAGGCAACATCCTGGTAAATCTCCTTTGCACCTTTTCCAAAGCTTCCACATCCTTCCTAAAATGAGGTGACCAGAACTGCACACAGTACTCCAAATGTGGCCTGACCAAGGTTTTGTACAGCTGTATCATCACCTCACGGCTCTTAAATTCAATCCCTCTGCTAATGAATGTTAGCACACCATAGGCCTTCTTCACAGCTCTATCCACTTGAGTGGCAACTTTCAAAGATCTATGAACATAGACCCCAAGATCTCTCTGTTCCTCCACATTGCCAAGAACCCTACCATTAACCCTGTATTCCGCATTCATATTTGTCCTTCCAAAATGGACAACCTCACACTTGTCAGGGTTAAACTCCATCTGCCACTTCTCAGCCCAGCTCTGCATTCTATCTATGTCTCTTTGAAGCCGACAACAGCCCTCCTCACTATCCACAACTCCACCAATCTTCGTATCATCTGCAAATTTACTGACCCACCCTTCAACTCCCTCATCCAAGTCGTTAATGAAAATCACAAACAGCAGAGGACCCAGAACTGATCCCTGCGGTACGCCACTGATAACTGGGCTCCAGGCTGAATATTTGCCATCCACCACCACTCTCTGTCTTCTATCAGTTAGCCAGTTTGTTATCCAACTGGCCAAGTTTCCCACTATCCCATGCCTCCTTACTTTCTGCATAAGCCTACCATGGGGAACCTTATCAAATGCCTTACTAAAATCCATGTACACTACATCCACTGCTTTACCTTCATCCACATGCTTGGTCACCTCCTCAAAGAAGTCAATAAGACTTGTAACGCAAGACCTACCCCTCACAAATCCGTGCTGACTATCCCTAATCAAGCAATGCCTTTCCAGATGCTCAGAAATCCTATCCCTCAGTACCCTTTCCATTACTTTGCCTACCACCGAAGTAAGACTAACTGGCCTGTAATTCCCAGGGTTATCCCTATTCCCTTTTTTGAACAGGGGCACGACATTCGCCACTCTCCAATCCTCTGGTACCACCCCTGTTGACAGCGAGGACGAAAAGATCATTGCCAACGGCTCTGCAATTTCATTTCTTGCTTCCCATAGAATCTGTTACTGAGTTACTGAGTTACTGAGATCCCATAGTTACTGAGAAAGATTGCAGTAAGGCATATGCTTGAACTGGAATGTCCACAATCATGAGGTACTTAAGGAGAATTAGAGGTTGCCTTGCTGGATACTGGTGGAAAGATGCCAAAAAGTCTCATACCTTGGAGAATAGCAGGAACACTGAGGAGAAGCCAACTGAATTCCTGCGAGCTGTGGCACACTTGGCTTGATGCCAAGAAATGTGAATGAGCCCACAAGATGCTGCAAAATATAGGAGAACTCTTGGGTGACTACAGAAGTAGAGAGCATAGTTCTTTGAGGTTTTGAGGCGAGTTGTTTACAAAATATAATGTTACATTTGCAGTACTTGTTTGGTTTTATTCCTGTACAGTAATGTTTCTTTCTTTAAAATGTGAAAGCTTATAGCATAGTTCTTTGAGTTAATAATGTGGAGTTCTAATTCCTTTTTAAAAGTTAATTGTCTCCACTGAGATCATACCACAAGACTAACAGGTATGTAATTGCCTCTGTCTTAGATTTCATATAACTTTATGAGCTATGTAAGTAGTATATATCTTGCTGTACACATGAGAAATTTCTTCTAAATGATGCCAGGTGGCTACCATGAAAATCTTGTACATCAGGACTTGTGAAATTAATATCAATATCAACTTTTACAGCATGAGTGTAAAGGTTGATGAAGATTGTAGATACCTGCCTATGTCTGAAATTTAGTTGGACCTAACCCATTCGACAGATCTGGGTTGGTTTTGGATGAGATACTAATTTACACCACACATTATCTTATGTTCCATCAATTCCTACAAATGTGGGAATCTGACTCTTCTATTAGCTGATGGAACTAATAAGATAATTTGTCTGTAATATTGGGTGAAATTCTCGACCTTGCAATGTCGCAGACATGAACAGCGATCGGGCGAAAAATCAGGCGTTGGGCCAAAATCAAGGTCGGCGCCTGGCAACGATTAGGGAACCATGTTCCGGTCCCTCCCTGGTGGCTATAACGAGGTTTGCGCCCCGGGCTGGCGGCGGCATGCAAAACCGTCATTTGCATGCCGATTGCACGTTTGACCTACTATGCTCCGAACCTCTACAATGCTCCACCCCTCTCAGGCAGATTCGGTGTGTCCCCCTCAGGATCGGGGTGGCCTGATTCACACTGCCATTGCTGCAGTATTTGTTTTAAACACACCCATTTGGTACAAGCTACAGGCCCCTGGCTGCTCACTCTGCTGACTGCTCACTGTGTCCTGCAAATGTTCACAGAGCCACTGGTCATTTGGGTGCCCACCCAGGCCGCCCCTCTGGAATCCCTCAGACCCCCAGCTGGCCCATCAATGGGATGGATGTGGCCAAACTCAATCAGTGGCACACCAGGTGCTGCCATTCCTCAGCGCACTCGGCTGCCTCATTGCAGGGGAAGCAGGGGTATTGCAGAGCTTACCCCAAAGGACACATGCACCATAGCCTTTGGCACCCTCTCTGGCCCACTGCCCCTCTTAGGGCAGAGGCTGCAACAGTGACACTATCAGCTAGCCCACTGCTCAGAACCACTAGTTGGCGCCAAGCCCTGCCTGCCCACTATGCCCCCGGACAGGTTGTCACAACTTGTGGGACACACCCAGGACCCACATCACATTGCAGCTACACTCCTAGCAGATGCACACTTCCCTGCCTCATCCTCATCTGTAGCACCTGCCCACATGCAAGCTTCTAAGCATGGAGGTGACTGTGGCATATGGTGACCATCTCCACCGCACAACCAGGTGCCACCCTTCTGGTGGGATAATACACAGCCCATCCAATGAGGACACCAACAAAGGCACCACTGGGGATAAAGGACAGAGGGGGGAGGATAGAGGCTGCAAAGCCTATCTGCTGACACAGGTTGCGGCAGGCACTGGTACCCCATTGACAGGGATGGGTGGTGAGGATGGAGGCTCCATACCAGACCAGGTGCCACTCACTGATGGGGACAGGGGTCCAGTGTGAAAGGCAACATATCTGGGGGAACGGCTGAGGGGTTGGGGGACATATGGAGGCTGGAGCTGAAGTGCAACTCATGGTCACCATGTAGTCTGTTGGATTTAGATGGGCAGGGGTGTATTCATCTTGCTAACATGTCTTTTCTCCCCCTGGAGAGAATGAATTCTGGAGTACAGCCAGGGACTTTGGAGTGCAGCTCGCTGTCTATCTGGCCACAGCTGCCATTATGGACACACAGAGGCTGGAGACCCAGGGCCTGCTCAGGGAGGACCCTGCACAAGAGGAACCTGCCCCAGAAGAGCAGTGGCCAGCCGGAAAGGCTCGAGTGCCGACGCCCATTTGACCGAGGAAGAGATGCGAAAGAGGCACTGCATCAGGGCATGTGTATACCGTCAGCGGCTGTCCTTCGAGGAGCTGACGGAAGGCGTGCGCAGCCAAAGACCGGCTAACCAGGGAGACCATGTGCCATCTGTGCCAGATGATGGCGCACTAGGCACCACAAGGGTATGGAGGAGGATACCCACTCCCGGCGTCTATCAAGGTCGTAGTCGGCTTGAACATTTATGCCTCTGGGTCTTTTCATGGGCCGAGCGGGGACCTGTTTGGGATCTCTCAGGCATCCCTATACAGGTGCATCTGCGCTGTGATGGCTGTCCTATGCATCCAGGCAGCAGACTACATAAACTTCAATCTGGACCAGACACACCAGGATGCCCTGGCAGCAGGATTTGCTGCCATCGCTGGTATGCCCCTGCACATGGGGTGTCTCCTCCAGCCTGCGTTGATGCTTCTGTCTTTTCCGGCATCTGGCAACCTGGCTCCCACCAGCATCGTGAGGGCATCCTCTGAAGGATCGACAATACCAGCCATTCTGATCTCTGGAAGGAATTGGAGAGAGAGACCGACAAAAAACAGTATGAGAGACCCACGCCATCGGGAACTTGGCCTGTCGCGGGTGGAGCAGCGGGGGGAGGGCCTCGGGAAACGTCCTGAGGCAGTTGATATGGCTAGAGTACTTCTAGAGTATGCCGCTTTGGAGGGGGGGATCATCGCAAAAGCGGCTCCGCCCCTGATTTCGTCGCAAACAGGGATTCTCCGGCCAATCGCCGGTTGCGATTTTGGCATCGGAGACCGGACAATCCTGCCCACCATATAATCCCTCACATGTTTCTCAATAGAAACCGAAGATAAGCCTGAGAATGTGCTATCATGTCCAGAATTTTGTCATACAAATGATCTGACCATCAATGTGTGACTTGTTCCATGTCTGTCCCTCCCACATGGCCCAATCCCACCGGAACTCAAACTTGCCATCCACATATTCCACTGGCACTCAAGGTGCACTTGAACATCCTTGACTTCCAGCGTGTTTAACCCGTGCTGATATGCCAGTTACATGCAGCATTCACCACACCAGCAACAAAAGCATTTCTTCAACAGCATCATCAGGTGGCCCATTTGGAACAATGCCATACATCAGGCCCCGCAGCATCGTCTTGTTTCAAACCACATTGCCTTCTGGATTCGTACATCATTCTGAGCCCGGTATTCCAGGATCCAGTATCTTAGAAAAAAGTTTCCTTCTTTCCTGCTATAGTAAAGGATGGAAACAGTAACAGCAGCACCAGGCATCTGCAGCTGCCAGCTGCCAGCAGGAGCAAGCAGCAAATGCAACCTGGAGCTGTGAAGTGCTGAGAGCTGTGAAATGCTCACATAAAGACAAACTCCTTATTAGCAATAGCCTTCAACTGTGAAGCTAGAGGCTGCTCACAGTCAGGTGGAGTTAAAGTGACCCTGAGCATATAACCAAGAACAGGGCTTAGTCCTGGAAATGTTTGGTCAAACCAGACAGGCAGCAGGTGTAGTTGCTGTTGTTATTGGTCTCCACAATATTTAAAGATGGCTTGTAGGCCTCTCGGATTAAACGGCACTCACCCCCCACCCTGGCCCAGGGGCAACCCCCAGCCTGGAACACTTCAGCCTACCGACCAAGCCCAATTAACACCCTCCGCCCCACCGAGCACTATGGCAGCACTGCATGCCCGCAAGTGGAAATGGCTCCTCCTCCTCACCTCCTCAGATCCGTCAGCAGCCATTGTGCCAGCTTCACATTTTTAAAACGTAGTACTAAACGACACTCATGTGATTTCTCACTGGGGAGCCATTTAATTCCCGGGAGGCCTTGCATTCAACTTCTATCTTGCTAATGAGATGGAAACTGATGTGAATTGGGGTTAATGATATGCTCGCCATATTTGGGCAAGATCCGGATCTCGCTTTCAGGAGCGGACCAGTTAAATTGTAAACTGATTTGTGTCCGATGCAAATTTCAATTTTGGCCTTTCCCGCTATTTAATCGGCACACAGGCACTACATGATGGTTAAATCGTGCCTTTAGTCTCCCAAATGGAGAACTTTGTCCATTATTTTAGGAACCCCTTATCATTAAATCAGTCCACAACTATATTAATTTCCCAGCAAGTCTGACAAGAAGCAATGGTGTTATGCCTGCGAAAATGTAAAATATTAATATGCAATTGGAATTGCTTCTTTGAGAAACCGGGGTAGTGGAGACCAATTGTTTTGAGCAATACCATTGCTTTCTTCTGTTTGTGACTGTATCCCTCCTTTTACTTCTCTTTCTGACTGTGCCACTTAATATCTGCTGTTTGTAACAGACTGATTCATCACTGAAATGCTAATATAGATCAATGATTTAGTGTTAAAATATTGTTTGCAACTTTAGTATTTACAGCCAATATTACAGAGCAATTCTGATATGATAATGGCAGCTTTAAGGAGCACAACGAGTTATAGTCTGCAAAGGGAACTTGCATGGTGCACTGACAAAAAGATAACTATTTACTTTTTAAAAATTTGTTGTTTTCTTGTTTAATCGTGGAAGTTTGTTATTATTCTGGGAACATAACACAACTTAGTTCATTCTAAATGATTACACTTGAAAGAGCAATATTGATGTAGCATTCACACAAGCATCTTTGCTCTTGATTTCAATTTGCATCAAGCAACTCTGAAGAGGAGTCAATTGAACTCAACTCTAGGCTGCACAAAGCCATCCTTGTTACGGATAACAGCGAACAGTTTGTTTTGCTGAATAGACAATTGTGCCTTTATGCATCAAGCTATAAAAGAAAACAAATCCTATTTATTAGCAGTCTAACTTATGACGCACAAGACTCACAGGGAATTATAGTCCTCTGCATCACACATTTTGCTCTTAGGGTGGAGGAAACCCTGAAAATTGACAAAGGGGAAGATACATTTTTTAAAACTGGTGCTATCCATTCTTCAAAGGGCCATTCTTGTCTTGGATTGGCCTAGGCACATTGGGTTTTAAGTTTTACATGTATGTAGACTACATGCTTTCAAGGAGGTTTGTGATAATTTCAGTTCGTGCAAAATATATATTTCCGAATAATGAAATGAGCATTTTGCACACTGAAGGAACTATTCAGTTCAGCAATTCAAAAATAAATTCAGAATTGTTTAATTACTTCCAACAGTACTAATCATAAATTTGCTATGGTTTTCTAATACTTGTCTTGCAATATCATAATCATTCAAATTGGTAAAAGCAATCAGATTTGCTGAGTTTAAAGAGCCACAATCACAAGATTGAAGTAGTAAATAAAACACATACATCAGAAAGTAATAGTTTAGAAATAGTTATGAGGGATGCTATAGTTTGATGCCTAATGGGCCATGCTAAAATTCTTCTTGTTCATTGAGGAATTTAGTACAGGCACATAAAGCGTTCATTCAATCACACAGCGAAGAGGAATTCTAGCCTAATTTCAACTTCATTATAACTTCACCTTATCCTTTTATAATACTAGAAACTCAAGAACTGTATTTCCACAATTTTTTTTACATAATTGAAGCAATTCCTTACCTTGAGCAATACATTTTAGAGATCATTGCAGTTGAATATCAAATATATATCTTGATGCAAAAATCTCCATACTTCTAAAGCATACTAGAGCTCTGTATTAATTTCAATTAAAGTATAATACTTGCATTGATGCAGCATTTTATCATGTCATAATGTCTCAAAGTATTGCACAGAATGAACTAATGCAAATAAACATGGCAACAGTACTGTGCCAGCAATATTTCATAAATGTTTTGAGTGGGTATTAATAGTAAGGAAAAGGTTAACCTGGATAAACAAAATATCTTCTTCCTCTTTCTCTTTTTCAAAGAAAACTGCAATGAGTCTTTATCATTCTCCTGAACCTAACAGGAACTCAGTTTAACATCTTACCTGTCCGACATCTTCAACAGTGCTGTACTCAGTATTCACTAGACGGTACCCGAGATTATGAGCTCACTCTTGGTATGGGAGTGAGAGGTCTGCTCACTTCTGTTAGCTGACAGAAGTGCTATGTAGGGTAGGGAATGCATAGCAACTGCTCACATTCTGTCAGCTTTACCTGCTAAAGTATAGCAGAAACCTTGAGATATGCAAATGGAATTTTCCACCATACCTTCAGTGAAGTACTGATGGTAGAACATCTCTGAGGGATTTCCCTCCCAAAGTGTTTTAGATGACCATATTCACATGGACTTTAATGGTGCCGTGGGTCCAGTTCCAGCTGTTGATTTACTTGTGTGTCAGGGAATAATTTCTTGTTCATATCCAAACTTTGTTCATCACATCATGTGCCATTACTGCTGTTACCATATCATATCTGAAAATATTAGGCTAACATTTTCTGCCAAAATAACATCACGTCTAATGTGCACACCATTATTAATATGCAAAGCACCCAGCAGATTGTGGCAAGGCAGAGATAGCCCATACTGTTGATCACAATAAGTTGCTGGACAATTGATTGAGTTTTTGATGAGATAACAGAGAGGATAGATGTGGGCAATGTGATTTATGTAGTGTATATGGACTTCCAAAAGGCGTTTGATGAAGTGATATACAACAACCTGCCAGCACAGTGAAGCCCATGGGACAAAAGGGCAACAGCAACATGGATATGAAATTGGCTGAGTGACAGGAAACAATAGTGATTCACAGGCTGAATGAAAGTATAAAATGGAGTTTCCCAGGAGCTGCCACTAGGAATTACTGCTTTTTGCGATATCTGTTAATGGCCTAGGATCCAGGAGCAGTGAACGAAATGGCCAATGAGTGTGACAACCTGCTAACTCTGTTTTGTCCCCGTGTGGAGGAGGGGGTATGCCCCGGTACCCATCTGCTCTTATTAAGGAGGTAGCTGACAGTGTTGTGGGTTCATTGAGAGCCTTCCCCAGGTGAGTATTTTTTTAAATTTTGATGGAGGTGGCTGGACTTTAGCAGCTATTGGGTTTTAGACTAGCTTCATGAAGGTGTGAACCATGAATTGGAGGCGAGAAGCATTTGAAAGATAAGTAAAATGGTTTTGCCTCCTTTACATTAAATACTGAGGTCTGAGTAGTATCTCTGTCCATTACAGAGGCAGTGCTGTGAGTAAAAGATGCTAAACGATTTGTGAATTTTCCCCAAAATAGACAGTGACACAGCGGACAGGAAAATAGAGAGGAAGCCGCTAGGCTCAAAGATGGATTTACCTGCTGTGTCTTTGTGCCCCCTCACAGGTAAAATTTGATTTTATTTAAAATAACCAAGATCCTGGGTTGATCCCAATAAACTGCAGTCACTAGGTTTGTAATTTTAACACAATTCACCTTTTATTACGTACAGTAGTAGAATTAAAAGCACAGAATATGCAACTGATTATTTAATACCCCTTTCCCGACTCTTCCCTACCTAACTACCCCCACCCCCTCTACATACACACACGCACACACACACACACACACAACACAGAGGGAAAAGGTTGGTGGAAAGGGAAAGAAAATATTAATAAAATTAAAAGGATAAAGATCTTTGATGAAGTGGGGTGACTTCTAGTTATAAGTTTTTCTGAAGTTCAGCTTTACTTTTGATACATCTTCCTTCTAGGCTTGAGATGTTTTTCTCTGGCAAGTTTGTCTACTTTCTCTGTAGACTGGGCATCATTTCAGGTTCACAGCAAAGGATGTGCCAGACACTCACTGCTTTCAGAACAATAGAACAGTTATTTCACTTCAGCGAACAGGCGAGAGAGAGAGAGCGCTCCTTTCACTTCCAGGCTCTAAGCGTTTCTGCCCAGTTCTCTCAGAAAGCATCACACAGGAACCAATCACTGACCACTCTATGGCAGAACATTGTCTCTTGCCAACCCACTGATTGCCAGCTAACCAATCGATCTGACTGCCTCCAAATCTAGTCCCAAAAATTCAATCGGTGCCGAGGAGTTTGGCTTCTCATCTTAAAAAACAAACCCTGGGAATAAAAAGTGCATTGACAAGCAGATTTTTTCAACTTTTGAGTCTTCTGCTTAAAGGCACATCCAAGAATGGGTCCACGGACTAAAATAGTAAAATAACATAAACAAAATGGGAACAAAGGAAATAAACAGGAACGGTTCTTACACTACCAAATCATCTCTGCACCTTCTTCAGTACATCTATATCCTTTTTACAATATGGTGCCCAAAACTTTGCACAGTAATTTAATGAGGTTCAAAACAGGTTTTGCATAAGATCAACACTTTTTCCAAGTAATACATGACCTCCCTATTCTTCCATTCTCCTGACTAGAATGTGGGGTGGGATTGTCCGTCTTGTCGCAACAGTTTTCTGGTATGGCGCACCCCCATCAGCAGTGGGATTCTCCGTCCCGACAGCCGGCCAATGTGATTTCCCATTGTGGGCAGCCCCACATCATCCGGAAATCCCTGGGCATGGGTGCATTGCTGCGCAACGGAGAATCCCGCCAGAGGAGAATCCAGCAGTTGATATCTGACATTTATCTGTGTTGACATTAATTTGCCAATTATTTGCCCATGCTGCAAGTTTATTAAATGTCCTCCTGTAATTTGTTGCAGTCCTCTTCAATATTGATGAAACCCATCCCAAATTTGGTATCATCGCAAAATTAGAAATTAAATCCAAATGATCAATGTAAATTCTGAACAGCAGTGGTTCCAGCACCTCTTTCAACCTTCTACCACTCTGAATAACTACTCTTTACTCACACATTTTGCTTTCTGTCTTGAAGCTAGCTAGCAATCCATTCTGCCACTTGTCCCTGCCTCCATACCGTCTGACCTTATTCATTTGCCTACTATGGGACAACTCATCCTTAGCATTCTTTAAGAACTGTTGACATCAGATAATGCACTCCATGACCCATGTGTGCTTCCAGCACTGAAAATGTTTTTAACTGTGTTCATCTTGCTGTAAAGAATTTATAGTGCATTCTCGACATTTTCTTTCCAGTTCTGCCTGGCTCCAAATGAGGTGCCTCCAGCAGTCATGTTAAGGACCAGCTGTGTAGACTGCTAAAGAACCCGAACACTCGAGTGGAGTATCTTCCAAATGAACTTCCAGGAGAGGTTCTGAAAGTGAGTTGCTGCCAGGGATGTTTGACTATTGCTGGAATGCAATGTATGTCAGAGGGATTTTAAGCATCCTAGCAGTGCAGAGAAAACCAGGATATTGGGGCCTTTTGCACCATTTTGTCACTATGGTGTCCAATTTCTTTCCCACAATGTTCTAATTTGAAAACCAGCACTCAAAGAAATCTAAATATCCCATAAATTCTTTAATGTCATTCAATCTTATTACTCCAAAGATCAGCAGGTTCAAAATGTGCACCATCTTGTACCTAATAATTTCTATTAAAATGTCTTGAATGTCAGCAAATAGATTGAAATGTTAACACAAAACATGAAAATGTATTTAGAACAGCAGGGAATTTGAAGATCATTTGTGAAAAAAATTAACAATTAACGACTGAAATGGTTAAATTCTCCTAGCTATTCAAATTCAGTAAGGATTTCCCAGCAACGTGATCTGGACTCTAGGGATTTTAGCAAAACTTGAGTGTATTTCATTAAAAGCTGCTATATCACTTAGCTAGACCTCCACAGAATGCATGAGTTTCCAGACGCACACAGACACACCGTCATTGATTACCTCTTGAACAATAAACATTTCAGAATAAGTGAGAGGATTCTACCATGCTAAGAGAAACTGGTACAGTCTATCACTGTTCCAAAGTGACACATCATTATTTATTCAGGCTGTTTCCAGCACTATGTTTCTAGCATTGGGCTACTTTCTATTTATTTAGTGCCAGGAAATTTGCCTAGGTCCAGCATCGGATTCTGCATATGGAGCTATTTGGGTGCAATGCCACATTTTGTATTTTTTTGGTAAGATGTTCAAAACTACCATTAAAGTGATAATCAATAGTTATTATTTAACCCTAAAAGATAATTTGCTGTGTGTCACTTTTAAAACTGACCTCACCAGCAGAGGGTTTTGGGAAACATACCACAGCCTTTTTCAGGAATGGAAACCCTTCTGCTTATGGGCAGATGGCATGAAAATAAAGGAGTTAAAATTTGCCTCTCTCCACTGGCCATAACACCGATCTGTCTAAAGGTGCTGTTTGCAAAACGTAACACTCTTAAACTTGCCATATAAATGTTTCTACAAATCAAATTAGATGGTAATGTATATTGAAAAGCAATCTGAACTGAAATGTACCAGAAGCACTTGACACAATGACTTAATTCTTCATTTATATAATGCATTTAACATAAAGACACTTTACAGGAGCCTGATCAGACAAAATCAACAGGTCAGACACACCTGTGAGAGCATAACAAGTTGATATGTGAGGTATAACCTTTCATTAGATGAGATAACAGAAATGGTTGGTGAGGGTAAAGCTGTTGATCTGGAGTATATGGACTTCCAAAAAGTATTTGATAGAGTGATGCACAACAGGCTTGTGAGCAATGTTAGAGCTCGCAATGGACAGTAGCAACATGGATACAGAATTAGCTCAATGACAGAGAAGGGAGCAATGGTTAATGGATGTTTTTCAGACTGTAGGAAGTTTTATAGTGGAGTCCCCCAAGGGTCAGTGTTAGGAAAGCCTGCTGTTCCAGAGATATAAGTGGCTTAGTCCTGGGGAACAATATAAACATTTGCAGACAATTAAAAATTTGGAAAAATGATAGTGCAGAACTTCAAAATGAAATGGACAGATTGGACATTCAGATCAAATTTAATACAGAGACTTATTTTGACAAAAAAAACACAAAGACAATATAATAATAATCTTTATTGTCACAGGTAGTGTGACATTAACACTGCAATGAAGTTACTGTGAAATGACCCTCAAGGCCACATTATGGCACCTGTTCGGGTACACTGAGGGAGAATTCAGAATGTCCAATTTACCTAACAGCACGTCTTTCAGAACTTGTGGGAGGAAACCGGAGCACCCGGAGGAAACCCACGCAGACACGTGGAGAACGTGCAGACTCCGGAGAGACAGTGACCCAAGCCAAGATTCAAACCCAGATCCCTGGAGCTGTGAAGCAACAGTGCTACCCACTGTGCTAAACGGTGTAATTCTAAAGGGGTGTAGGAGCAGAGAGACCTGGGTGTATATGTACATGATAATTGAAGGTGGCAGAAGTGGTTGAGAGAGTGGCAAATAAAGCATACAATATCCAAGATTCTGCTAACAGAAGCATAAAGTACAAAAGCAAGGAAATTATGTGAAACTTAGAGAAAACACTTTCAACCTCAACTCCAGTATTGCCTGTAGTTCTGGGTGCCACACTTTAGGAAAAATATGAAGGCATTAGAGAGGGTACAGAAAAGATTCACACAGATGGTTCCAAAGATGAGGAACTTCAGTAACGGAGATAAATTGGAGAAGTTGGGATTCTTTACTTTGTGAAGGCAAAGTTGAGAGGATATTTGATCGAGGTATACAAAATCATGACGTTTCTGGACAGAGGCGATATGGAGAAACTATTCCCATTGGTGGAAGGATCAAGAACCAAAGAACACAGATTTAAGGTAATTGACAAAAGAAGCAATGATGATAAGAGTAAAAGCTTTTACATGCAGTGAGTGGTTAGGACCTGGAGCGGACTGTCAGAGGACGTGGTGGACACAGGTTCAATTGAAGCATTCAAGAGGGAATTGTATTATCTGATAAGGAAGAATATGCAAGGCCTTTGGCAGAAGGGTGGGGGGAGGGGGGAACTAGGTGCATTGCTCCAGCATAGACACAATAGGTGGAATTTTATTATTTATTTTTCAAAGTAGTTTCTCGGGCCAGGAAAGCAGAGGGCAGCCTGTCAACTACCTTGCCAGCTTTTCCCTCCAAATTTTCAAGTCTTTAAAAATAGAAATGGAATGGACAGGACTCAGAATGCCATGCTGGTTAGGCAGGCTACTCGCCCCTGACTGATTGGGGTACCTGTGTGAAAAACAAACAGGCAAAAAAATCCCCCACGGAAGCGAACCCTCAGTGGGTAGAATGGTCAAGTTCTGTGTTGTAATCATTCTGTGAATCTGTGATTTGTGTTCCCAATGACCTTCAACTGGGCAGCAAGTAATCATGAGATTTGGCCCCAGTGTTCTAGAATTATTGACAGAGAAAAAAAAGGCAGCTACAATTGCTGATTTTGAATCACAATTCTATGACTGCTGGAATGTGCAGCGATGAGAACAGCATTGTATGCCATGATCAAATAGACTGCTGATATTGTATAGGTTAACGCATGAAGCCAATGAGCAAGGAGCAGAAGAGCTGCTGGGGCCTGTTAAGATTGTATCCCAGCACAATTCAGAATCTTCGGATCTTCAGAAGACGAGGGGTAGGGCAGAGGTGGGGGGGGGCTGTCGGAAGAAAACTGGGATTGGAACATGGAGCACAAATTTAGTCTACAATTACATAAATTAACAGTAAGTCGTTCACTTTGCTGCACCTCATGAGATCATTGCAGTGGAGCCAGGTAAGGAAGGAGCTGTTCTCCGAAAGCTAGTGATTCGAAACAAACCTGTTGGACTTTAACCTGGTGTTGTAAGACTTCTGACTTTGCTCACCCCAGTCCAACGCTGGCATCTCCACATCATAAATTAACAGCACTTACAAAATATCTGGCAATAATCTGAGGTCCACCCGAATATTATGGAGAAAGCCCAACAGCAGTTCTGGCGAGTGATGAGGCAGAGGAATGCAATGGAAGTGCACAGAATTCCCCTTTCATTCTTCTCTTTAGAATCACAGAGCAGGATCCATTTTAAGGGTCCAAATTCTGGTACTGCTTTGAATCCGAAGCAGGCAAAGGCTGTCAGCTGTTAGAATGTTGTATAATAGGCCTGGCACCAGTGCAATGATCTCATGAGGTCCAGCAAAGGGAATGACTTGCAGCAGTTGGCAAGCAGCCGTCACTCTGTCACCTCCCTAGCATTCTCCTGCACAGTACTCCACTGACCAGCCCATACTGCTGTCACAAACATAATGTGAAATTGTCAGGAAAATGGGTATGTAATTGGTTGTTAGTATTGCTCATTTTTCTCTCTCTAAATTAGGGCATTTGTTCAAATTAGGAGCTGGGAAATTAAAATCTTCAATTGGGGTAAGTGTTGTGTCTTCATGTTTGTTCCTGATTGGAGCAAGATCACTTTAAGAGTTCAATCACATGATGTATTGATGACAACATTTGCAGTGTGGGTGGGCTAACAGGCAGTCTAGTCTAGCAGCCTGTAGAGAAGACAACTTTCCAATAAATCTCTTCTTTGTTTATACCTCCGTGGTCTGCAAGCCGAGCCTTTACAAATACCACAAAGAAAACTAGTGATGAGGATGGGATTGGTACCACGTTGGCAGGCCCCCGGAGAAGAAAGAAATATATAGAAAAATTGTCTCTCCATGCACTGACATCCAAAATGTATGAGCTAAAAAGAACTTTGTTACACCAAAGCTGGCAATAGAGGGGTGCAGAATAATAGCAGCAACCATCGAAGGCGCCAAAATGTAAGCTGAGATTTTGGTGAAACAGCATCAAAAGAAGCTTGCCATGTGCTCTGCCTTGAAAGTTCTGGAACAGTTCTCCCTCTACTGTGAGTAGCTAGTCAAGTATACAATACCCTGCAACAATAGTTTAGAGCTTGGGTCTTCCAAACTTGGAAAATAACAGGCTGAACTCAGGGTTACCTTGTTTGAAAGGAGAAAATGTGGAGTAGTGCTAAATCCTTGGTGGCACATTTGTGCTTATGCAAGCCTTCCCATAGTAAAATGGCGGGAGTTTTGGCATCATAGAATCATTTGATGAAAGCACTGAGCGCTGGAGCTCATAACCTGAAAGATTCAAATGCCTTGTCCAGGTAAACAAAATTGCGACAGACATAATGGACGGGATTCTCCGTCCCCCCCCACCCCGCCGGGTCGGAGAATTCACGGGGGCGGCGCGAATCCCGCCCCGCCGGCGGCAGGGGCAGGGATTATGCCACGCCGGTTGGGGGCCGTTGGCAGCAGCCCCCCCCCCCCGGCAATTCTCCGGTGGGCCGAGCGGCATGCGCTAAACCACGCCAGCGGTTCTACGCATGTGCTAACTTGCGCAGTCCCTTCGGCGCCGGCCTACGCGGCACCAATCCCTCTGGTGAATTCCGCAACTTCCGGTTGGCCCCACGCCGGAGTGGTTCGTGCCATTCTTGGTGCCGGCGTAGGGCCAATTCGCCGATTGCGGTGAAACCCACCCAATATTCTCGACTTTCCTGTGCACAATGGGTAGAAACATTTTTAATATCCTGCAGAGTCTGATGCAACCAAAAAAATACAGACTCGCAAACCTATGATGAAATTGACTATTCTACACCTAAACCTTTGGTCATTGCTGAGAGGTGAATCAGTCACACTATTTGTAGCCATGATGTGGAAATGCCGGCGTTGGACTGGGGTGAGCACAGTAAGAAGTCTTACAACACCAGGTAAAGTCCAAGATGTTTGTTTCAAACACTAGCTTTCGGAGCACTGCTCCTTCCTCAGGTGAATGCTTTACCTGAGGAAGGAGCAGTGCTCCGAAAGCTAGTGTTTGAAAAAAACATGTTGGACTTGTGGTAATATGACTAGGGAGATCATATTACCTTCGAACCAAGCTGCCATTGGTACAGATGTCTCGCTGCCCATTGGCCCAGGCAAGTCATGTGCCTCTCTGCCAATTAGAGGCTGTGGCTAGTCATGTGACTCCCCGCCGATTGGCTGAGAGGTTGGTAGTTCCACCTACACGGCGGGGTATAAGAACTCGTACCGGCTGGCAGTCGGCCTTTTTCTGTACGACCACTGTCGGGCTCACATCTAGCGTATTAAAGCCTGTTGTTTGGAACTTCACTACGACTCGAGTCCAATTGATGGTGGATCAGGACTTTAACCTGGTGTTGTAAGACTTCTTACTACACTATTGAAGAAATTAGCTGCAGCCTGTGAATTTGAAAATGTCTTGAATGACACAATTAGAGACAGACTGAGACTTCAGACAGTTCCAACTTACTTACCTGGCTAATTACTAAGGAAATTTTAGATGGAAAAGTCCTCGGGCGGGAATTTCCCAACAGCCCGCGGAGGTGGCCTACCAGTGGGATATACTGGTCCTGGCATTAACAATGTGATTTTCCGAGCAGCACGGTGGTGCAGTGGGTTAGCCCTGCTGCCTCACGGCGCCGAGGTCCCAGGTTCGATCCCGGCTCTGGGTCACTGTCCGTATGGAGTTTGCACATTCTCCCCGTGTTTGCGTGAGTTTCGCCCCCACAACTCAACGATGTGCAGACTAGGTGGATTGGCCACGCTAAATTGCCCCTTAATTGGAAAAAAAATAATTGGGTACTCTAAATTTATTTTAAAAAAGCTCCACTACCTGACCACCACTGACTCCCCAATGCCTACCCCCGACATGACCTACTAGCACCCGACCTGACAAACCCATCTACCTGGCAACTCACCCAGCTGCTATCCTAATCACATACCCCTATAACCAGCTGTCACCCTACCCACCTATCACCCTGCCCATCTACCACACTACCCAACTAACTCCATATCCAGCTACCACCCTGCTCATTTACCTCGCCCGTCCTACCCATTTACACACTTAACACATACAACCATTCACTCACCCATTAATTCACACACTCACTCAGACACCACTCATTAACATGCTAAAAACCTCTTTCATTGTCCTGAAACTTTTCAGTGAGTTAATGAACACTTGCCAGAATACAACAGCTGATGCCGTAAAAAGGGGGCAAGATTTGTCTTCCCCATGATGATCCAGAGCTGCGAGGAAGCTTGCTCCACATTTCCGAAGGAGCTGGAATCGGAAGAGGGGCCAGAAATGCAGAGCAGAGTCATGGTGCAGAAAAGTAGAAGCGGATGGTGTCTACCATTCCTCGGAAGATTCGGGCCATGGAACCTGTTAAAATAAATAGGTTACTGTTTTTATACATTCAAAAATAAAGTCACTACCTTAGCTATTTTCCAAATTGAGTTTTAATTTGGAAACTCATTTTTGTTGAAGTAGTAACATAAAATATGAAGGGAATATTTACTCCCCAGTCTGCACCTGACTACAATACTCGGAAGCTCTTAAAATATCAATTTCTATAGAGTATTAAGGTATGATTACTTCATTGATAATATTAATGAATCCCGGCACTGCTACAAACAAAACAGTATATGGATGCTTTTCTGTTCTTCTGCTGTAAAAATGTCACTGATGGCAAGTACAAACCTCAGCGCTAATGGTACTTTTGTTATTAGTGAAATGAATCTTTTCCGGTAGTCAAATTACCCTTCTAAACACATGCCACAATCATGTTATTATCAGCTGAAATCATACTGGACAATTTAAGTAATATTATCTATGTTCCTGTATATAGAAAAATATTATAATACAGAACAATTATGCAAAGAAACAAAAGATTGTGACTAAAATACATCATGCTGGGTAAAAGGTTCTAACCACCATTGCATAAGCACTACTGAGGCAAAATTACATTTTTCTTTGTCCATTTAAATGATGAGAACTGGAACATTGAGAAATATTTTGTTCTGGATACATTTTCAAAAGCTGAGGGAAAAATTCTACTTCCCTGCGAGAATTGTCCTTCCCTCAAGTCGTTTGGTGATACACCCAAGAACAATTACTGTCCATAAGTTTAAAGATAAATTAATACTTTAAAATATATTGTTTGGGAATGGTGAGCAGCCTTCTCAATGAGTTAATTCACTGGTTCCAAAGCAATCACCACGAAGCATCCAAAGAGGTCATCAGTATGTTGGGGCCCGCAGGAGATTTCCTAATTTTCCTCTTTTAAAGGGCCAGGTTCGATCCCGGCTCTGGGTCACTGTCCGTGTGGAGTTTGCATATTATCCTCATTTTTGCGTGGGTTACGCCCCCAAAACCCAAAGATGTGCAGGATAGGTGCATTGGCCACGTTAAATTGCCCCTTAATTGGAAAAAATGAATTGGGTACTCTAAATTTTGAAGAAAAAAATTTCCTCTTTTAATAAAGCAGTCCAATAGGTTGATAGTCACAAGCTTAGCCATCGATACTTGAATTTTTGATTGGCTGAAAGAAGAGCTATAAATAATTAGCCCGAACCCCAAAATAAATAATAGGCACCAAGAAAAAAATAAGACATCATAGATTGATTCTTCAACCCATTTTGCAAGCAGGGATTCATGCTAACAAGGATACAAATCAGTTGACTGAGGTTGATGATGTTGTAGCCTGAGCTCCAATCTGCAGTCTGTTAGCCGAGTTTCCCTGTTAGGAACACAGGATTGGAGAAAAATGCTGGCAGAGATTTCCATCTTGAGGTTATTGACAAGGCCAGAAAGTCACTAGGTGGAATTCTCCCAAGCCCCCGCCGGCAGGTTCAATGGTGGGCAGAGGGTGGGAGAATTCAGCGGGAGACTCAACAATCAGTTTTACGCCGGCGTGAATTTACAGTGGGATGTTTCTTTGCTGTCCACCTTGGCAGATCAGGAAACCTGATGGAGGTCAGCATGAAACTAATTTGCATTCTGCTAATGGAATTCAACCATCCACGCCAGATTCTCAATGGCACCAGTACAAAAATAAGTTGTTACAAAACACGTTTGGAACAGCTTGGTGTGCAGGTGTCGGGACTTACCTGAACAATGCCTCGGGCTGTCGCCAGTGTGCAGAATGAAGGCCACTGGCAACCCTGGACCCCAGAACGTCACAGCAGTGGGTGGCGGGAGCATCTGTAGGTGGATCTGCCAGATTTGCAACCCTTGTTGGCCTCTACCCTCCAGCCACAGAATGTTCCTCGAGATCAGTCCTCTTTAACAGGAGGCCTATCTTCTAGACTCAGAGTGCCTCCAGAGATCCACCTTCATTTTCAGGATATCCACTTTCTTTCTTCAACCGTGGTTCAACGACGTTGGGTGCTGCTTCAATAGGGCAGAGGATAGGATGACGGACGAAGCACCATCAGGCCTTCCACATCACATAATATGGTGTAAAATACCCGGTCAGGGCAGGAATATTTGGTTTGTTTTCCCACTCGCCTACACAGATGGAAACAGTGCCACTTCCATCATGGTACTTAGTCCTCAGTTGGGACAATTCTGCCCACTCTCTGTTTGGCCCTGCCCCCTTTGGTCGAGTTTACCTTTCAACATATTCAGTAGTTACCTCCACAAACACATCACCTTGGGTGATTTAATGAAAACAAAGAGTCCTGTTTTGGGCACGAATAGCAGGGTATTTCTCTGCGACCTGCTATCAAATGGGACTTTTGTTTGGCCTAACCAAGGAACCCCTCGAGGCCGCATTTACCTCACTTCCTGCACTGACGTGCTCAGCTTGTCAGTGCGGGAAGAGACTGAGACAAAATTTTTTAATGCTGCCATGATCTCGCGATCCCCTCAGCCACCCTACTGCGGCATCTGGACCCCTTCAATGTACCTGTTCGGGGGTCCTCGAGTCCCCCCTCACCCCATCTCTTAAGAGCAGTGCACCCTCAGGTCACGCTCCTGGCATGGGCAACCTGGCACCCAGGCACCTTGGTACTTCCAGCCTGAATGTGCCTCCATGGAACCCGAGCAGTGCCAGGGTGCCTGGGTGACTCTGCCAGGGTGCCCATGTGGCACTGCCAAGGTGCCAGGCTGGCAGTGCTCAGGTACCTGGGTGGCAGGAGTGCCAGGGTACCATCTTCCCAGAACCCAACCACCTGGGGGTCTCTGATGGCCTGGGAACCCCCCCCCCCCCCCCCCACCAGCACTGTTACGCCTGGACCATGTTTGTGTGGACCAGTGCTAAACAGCGCCATGGCGAGGTCTCCCAGGTGAGGCCTCTCACAATTTAATGGCCTTATCGTGCCACCGAGTCGCGTGCAACAAGGCCATTCGATTGCGCCCTATGTCTCCTAAAGTCATCTGTACGCTTTGTCTCACTGTCCTAAACCATTGTTTGTCAACAAGTTATACCCAGAATCCCTTGTTTATCTTATTTATGTAATGATAGGGTAAATTTAGTTTGTATGCTTGTGTAGAAATGGACTTATCTCACCAAATATGGTCAGGTCAGGCAATCAATGTGATTTAATGTTAATTCAAAGCAGGTTGTATTGATGGGCTGTTCATTGTCTATTGTGGGCTAAGCATTTTCCATTTGCTGGAAAGAACACATGGGTAATAGGGCAGAGGAGCATTAAGCAAAGAGGGCATTGCTGCATGGTGTCCAAGGCTACCTGCAGGAAGGTAAGAGTGCCCCAGTTTTTAAAAAATGGATATGGCAACCTTCTGATTTGTGTCACCTCAATGGGTATTATGGAGTTGGGTGTCTCGATTATTGGTCCCAATAGCCAATTATGGTGCTGCCAATCGGCACCGGAGTCGCCAATAATGTTGCCAATTAATAATGATGCTCTTTAGAGTTGTCAGATATCAAATGACTTTACCACAAGGCTTTACCGGATATCGATCAAAGGACCACACAACCAGTTAGTCAGTTCAAGTTCAAAGATGGTTTATTTACTCACAAGGATTACTTCGACATGCAACACAAATCACTATAGGTTAAACTACACCTAACTACTACAATAACCTATACTTAACTTCAGGGCAACCGGCTCTATGCAGATGGACAAGGCCTTTGTCTGGATCTTGCGTGGCTGGGTGGAAGAAGTGGCTCTGTTTCTGCTGGGCTCATCTGTCTGGTAGCGATCGTTGGTCTTGAACTTGTCTGTCTAGTCATTATGCTGCACTTGGGTTGGCATAGGCCAGATCCAAGAGAGACCGAGCACATGGCTGTGTCCCCTCTTATCCCTCTGGGATTTTGCGCTCTTTGGGGCGGTCCTTAACTTGGACCCAATAATTCAACAGGCTTCGATCACTGCCTTTGATTTTGGCCAATGAAGGGGTGGGTGCCTTGATGGCTGGACTTGTCCTTAGCGGTCATTGACCTTGGCTGTTTGGGCTCCCTGAGTAAAGGGAGTGGCGCCGATTCGGCTATATCTGTATCGGTTACCTGAGTACAGTTCTTTTGTTCTGGGGAAATGGGCCATTAGAATGCAAACGAGCGGGGGTTTCGATCACGTCTAGCTATCTGGGTTGCAAATACACACACAAGCTCTGAGTCTGTCTGAGTCCTGGGTTGGCCATAATTCCTATGGTCCTTTGCAGGTGGCTATCTGAGGTGGCTACATCGGGCATTGTGAAAACTTGTCAAATCCTTCTCACTATTACTTTTATTCCATTTTTTTCATGATTATGGAATTTGTGCATTGGAACTCTCAACATGTTTCCACATCATAGGAAGAAAAGGCATAATTTATGGGAAGTAAGGTCACCAAATAAACCTTGAGAAATGCACAAAATGTCGAACTGAAGCAAAAGGAGAAATCAAGAAGGTGAAGAGGGAGTTTGAAAGACTGACCATCAGCATTAATGGGAAATAGCAAATGCTTTTATAAACACATCATTCAGAAGATAATGAAAGAAGGAGTACGGCCACTTAGTCATAAAAGGTGCCATCTTGTGCTTAAGAGTTAGGTAAACGCAAATGTTTAACTGATATTTTTCAGTAAAAACTGGTGTAAATTATGAAATTAGGACTGTACCAAATGTAGAACAAAAATTCACTTGAATTATACTATAATGAGAAATTAATATATGATAGGCTCAAAAAAATCTTTCGCTAAATAACTGAAATAGAGAAAATTTAGGGCAATCTGTACTGGCGATATTCAAAACTATGAAAGGCTTTGAGAAAGTAAATAGTGAAAGTATTCCAACAGCTTGGCAAATCAGTAATGAGGATATAAAATAAGAATGATCATAGCAAAACAGAGGAAAAAGTTAAATGTTTTCCACATGGTGAGTTGCCTGCAAGCACCACTCTGCAAGGGGAGCAGGAAACAAAATTATGGCTGTGAATTATAATAAAAGTACAATTAAAGAAAAGCTTTTGACACCATATACATTGGAATTGGTTTAACTATTTGATGAGGAAAGAACAGGGGGTGAAATTACTGCCAGTGTTGTAGATTTTCTTCCATTAATACACAAAGTATGAACATATCAGGTGTACGATACCTGTGAGGAACCCAAGTGTACTTGGGGATTTGAACAACAATTCTTACTTTGTCTGCAGGGTCTTTGGCCTAACCTGTGAACTCTTCCAAACTGTTTAATCTATTTGGGATCTCAGGTTTGGCACTTGAACCAGGTAGCTTTAGGTGTGTCTGGGCTGGGGCACTCAATTATTGCAGGCATTGGGGAAAAAAATAGCCTGAAATATCTCCTCCCATTTCATTATAATAGGTGTGCTACTTACGATGGGCACAGGCCTCTGAGAAAGTCTTGAGGAAACCCAGGGCTGCGCAGGGGCTAAGGAAGAGACCTGGCAAAATGGGTCTGGCCCTTTTTCCTCTTCACTGGGAATAACTGATCCTACAGGCTTGAACTGGAACAGCTGCAATAAATCAACCTGCTCAGGGCAGTAACATCTATGAACCAAACATGGTGCACAGTCTTCCTGAAGGTGCAACAACTCTTCATACATTCACCTCAATGATGTGTATACTTTTGCTGGTGGCAAGTAGGAAGTTATCCCAAAGTCTTTCAGGATAATGCAATACAAAAACGGTCTGATGCTCTGAATGGCATTTACACTCAAAGTAATTTTACAACATTTGTAAAAATTTATCTGCTTGGGGATGTAACTTGGGGACACACTGGAGTGCATTATTCTAAAATTTAAAATATGACTTGTAACTGCAATTTATTTTTTCTCAATTAGCATAAAACATTTGCCTTATTGATGGTTGGAAGTCAATCATCTCAACTCCAGGACATCACTGCAGGAGTTCCTCAGGGTAGTGCCCTAGGCCCAACCATCTTCAGCTACTTCATTGATGACCTCCCTTCCATCATAAGGCCAGAAGTGGGGATGTTCGCGGATGACTGCACAATGTTCAGCACCATTTGTGACTCCTCATGTAATGAAGCAGTCCATGTCCAAATGCAGCAGGACCTGGACAATATCCAGGCTTGGGCTGACAAGTCACAAGTTACATTTGCACCACCCAAGTGCCAGGCAATGACCATCACTTACAAGAGAGGACCTAATCACTGCCCCTTGACATTCAATGGCATTTCCATCGCTGAATCCCCCACAATCAACATCCTGGGGGTTACCATTGATCAGAAACGGAACTGGACTAGCTACATTAATACTGTGGCCATAAGGGCAGGTCAAAGACTAGGAATCCTATGGCGAGTAACACACCTCCTCACCCCTGACCCCCCCCCCCCCCCCCCCCCCCCCAAAGTCTGTCCACCATCTACAAGGCACAAGTCAGGAGTGTAATGGAATACAGAATACACTCCACTTGCCTGGATGAGTGCAGCTCCAAAAACACTCAAGAAGCTCGACACACTCCAGGACAAAGCAGCCAGCTTGATTGCTCCCCCTTCCACAAACATTCAAACCCTCCACCACCGACATACAGTAGCAGCCAGATTTACAAGATGCGCTGCAGGAATTCACCAAGGTTCCTTAGACAAGACCTTCCTTTCCATAACCACCACCATCGAGAATGATAAGTGCAGCACATACCTGGAAACCCTCCACCTGGAGATTCCTCTCCAAGCCACTCACCACCCTGACTTGGAAATATATCGCTGTTCCTTCACTGTCGCTGAACTCCCTCCCAAATAGCACAGTTGTTGTACCTGCACCTCAAGGACTGCAGCGGTTCAAGAAGGCAACTCACCACCACCTTCTGAAGGGCAACTAGTGATGGGCAATAAATGCTCTCTAACCACATCCTATACATGAAAAAAAGCAATTTACCAATAACACATTAATTAGCAATAATATTGCCTGAGGTAGTCTTCATTCGACTTAACACATGGTAGTAAGCAAGTATAAAAATAACGAAGATTTCAAAATTAGTTCTCTTTATTGTCTGGACAACTTTGTAACTTTTTTTTGTTAATGTGCTTTTGGTATATATATATATATACACACACACACACACATGATATTATATTCTATTATATATTAGATTTTTGAGCCGAATTATCTGGGATCTGCCAATAGTTTGTATTTTTGTAAAGTGATGTGTATAATTTGTTTCAGAGGTCTACCGTTTTCCAGTCCCCAATACTGAATTGTACACTTTAAAACGTTTACGTGATCTTGAATGCATCGCTTACTTTGCCAAATCATTTTTAGGGCCGGAATGCTCCGACCTATCACTGGCAGCGGCATTCTCTGGTCCCACCAGCAGCACAGTGCCACCTGTGGGTTTCCCGGTGGTGTGGGTGGTTTCAATGGGAAATCCCATTGACAGTGGCGGGAATAGATAATGCCACCGCCAACGAACAGGGCACCCCCTCCCGTTATCGGGAAACACACGGTTGGAAGGCCGAAAACTCTAGCCCTAGATCTCAAAAACGGTTCTCTGCAGACCACTTTCTCTCACTCAAACTCTCAAAACTAATTTCATTTATTCTCATCCGACTTTTCTACGAATTCTTATATATTTTATTTTGTTATCTCGGCACTACTTAAATGCACTCTTGGCTAGTCTTCCACATTCTACTTCCATAACCTTTTTAAAAATATCTTTCCAACAAAGGGGCAATTTAGCATGGCTAATCCACCTAGCCTGCACATCTTTGGGTTGTGGGGGTTAGACCCACGCAGACGTGGGTAGAATGTGCAAAGTCCACACGGACAGTGACTCGGGGCCGGGATCAAACCTCAGCACCATGAGGCAGCAGTGCTAACCACTGCACCGCTGTGTAGCCTAAACTTCGATAACCTTGAGGTCATCTAAAGCTGTGCCTTAACTCACAGTTATTCCTGTTCCCATGTCACCCCTATGATCGCTGCTCTCTATTAGCTCCTGCTCAAGCTACCTCTTGAATTAAAAATTCTCATTCATGTTTTCAAATCTCTCCATGGCCTTGTCTGATCCTTTCTCTAATTTCCTTCAGCCCCACAAGTCTCTGAGATATTGCGTTCCCCAAACTCTGGCGGAATGTGCATTCCCTAATATAATTGCTCCACCAATGGTGGCCATGCTTTCATGAAGAGGTGCCAAGCTCTGGAGTTTCCTGCCTACACCTCTATAACCCTCTGCCTCACTTCTCACCTTGAAGACACTCCTGAAGAACTACCTCTTTGATCAAGCTTTTGGCATCTGATCTAATATCTCCTTATGTGATTCAGTTTCATGCTTTGATTCATCAAGCTGAATTTATGGCTCTTTCATAGGGGGCACTGGGCTGGAAAATGCAGGGAGCCATTTGAAAGCCCATTGACTTCCACGGGAGCAGAAAATCTCACCGGCGGAAAATTCCACCCAAAATGTCTCTGTGAAGCATCTAGGGAGGGTTCATTACTTTAAAGGTGCTATATAAATACAAATTGTTGTAACTTTGAAAATAATTCCATTCAAGTCTTTAGTTTAGTTTTGGCTTTTGTTCACCAACTTCAGTCTTTGTCTTGTTATATTTCTCATCGGTAATACTAGCTTTCACATTCTTTTAAGTTACCTTAACAGTTTTTTCCCCAAGTTCCACTTCTCACTTAATCCCCCCTGGAGCTCTTCTCACAACCCATAGTTTGTTCTTCTAATATATTGCACCTGTTGATTTTGGCTGTCGACTTTATTACAATATCAAATTTATGTTTTTCATACTGCTGATAATGTGAAACAAACTTGGTTCCAATAAAGAAACAAACAAGTATTGTTGAATATTCCTCTGTTTATGAAGTACTGTTTTGCTAATGACAAAAAGTATGTGCACCCAGTTTGTATTCAGTTACATTACATTCTGTGAATGTCACATTGACCCAGTGGCAGCAGCAATACCTGTTTCTAGCTGGTCACTCTGAGCGAATGAGAAGGATCATAGGATTATGATGGTAAATAATAGGAAATTTCAATTGGAACTGTACATTTTGAGTCAGTATATATTTCATTGTGATTATTAGATGTCAGTCAAGTTGCAAGAGTTGACTTTCTTTAATTGGAGTGCGCTGTTAGACCTACTAGATAAGAGTGTAAGATGGAGTTATTCACAAATGCTAGTATAGCATAAAGCATTGAAGTGAGATGCAGCTTTAAACTTCCGGCAATGACATTTTATCTTGATGAATATTGTATGATTCTGTTTGTTCTTTTGGTAGTGTAGAAGACAAATACATGATGTTTTGGATCCACTAGTAAATTTGATACATAGAAAAGCAGATTATTTCTTATAATTAGGGTTGAATTAACTGCATCATTTCAAATTAAAGCAGCCAAAGGCACTGAAAGCTGAAAAACAGGGCCAGTTTAGCCTGCTTTTAATGCATGTTGCACTCCATTTGAGTTGTGTTCTCTTTCAGATCATACCTAACTTACACTAAAGGTTGGCATTGACTTTTCTGATTCAAATAAAAATCATTCCAAAAGACATTCCAAAATAAAAGTCATTTCTTGGGCAGAATCTGACTATATTTTTTCAAAGTGTTGGCTCCCTGACTGACCCGACACCAAAACTGCATCCTGAGCAGTCTAATTGCCTGTTCAACTAGCGCAAGCGTTGATGCATGAGCTTTATTGGACCAATTCTCAGCTGGTGTTCGGGGCCTCAGCACTGGCGACATCAGCCATGTCTTGAGTGGATATCCGTTACCCCCTGTGGTGATATGCCTCTGAATAGTTTTGTACATAGTTAGTAGTGTGACCTCCAACCAACTGGTGGTGTTAGACATTGGTCAGTGATGTGAGATACCCGCTACTTAATAATAAGGCGTGCAATAGGACAGTTGATCATAGGGTACCTCCAGAAGAGTTCACAGAATTCATTAAGTAACTTTGTCTGTATAGTAATCTGTTTGTTATCTTTCCATGTGTTCATCAATAAATCATCGTTCTAGTTAAACAACTATATGCTCTCTTAATATCATTGCAACAGCAAGATCACAGAACACAACATCCCTGACGAGCCATCCCTCCAACCACTGATCTCCCCCAAAAACGGCTAGAATCTCTAAGCATTGCAAGATGTTACTATCATGGAGTCTCCCCGGGAAATGGGCACATACCTGCATGCTGCCCATTGCGTGGACATGGATGATCTGGACATTGAGCGAGTGGTATCCCTTGTGGTTCACAAACAGTGCCTCATGCCGCCATGGGGAGTGCAGAGCCACATCGGTGCAGTCAATGACACCCTCCACCTGGGCATGCACGCTATGTTGGCAAAGCCCATGGCCCTGGTGTCCTGGCTTGCCTGGTTCTCGTCCAAGTTGATGTACAAATAGCCCTTACAAATAGCGCATCTGTGACTTCCCTTATGCATTTGTGAGGTGCTGACTCGGAAGTACTGCACAAGTCACCCTGCAGCCCTGAAACAAGCCGCTGGCATAGAGGTTCAGAGCAGCAGGAACTTTAAGGACCACAGACAACGGGAGACCTCCCAGTCCATGTGGTACCAACTCTTGCATCACCCAGAACAAGAGGTCCACCATCCCCGGGACAGACGTGGTCTTCTCTAACACTGGACCTCTGAAATCTGGAGGTAGGAAGTTCTATGCTGGAATACCCATGACCGGTCTCCTCTGAGGATCTGCAATCTGTGGCTCTACTCCTGGAAGATCAATGGGTCCTGCCTCTCCCTCCTCTGCAGGGCGCTTTTCCTAGCCGCATGCAGTGGCTCAATGGTGTGGGCAATCAGAAGAATTGCCAACTTAACTGGCTCCATAATTCTCTTGAATCAAAAACTGAAAGGAAGTGAACATCAAATCTCACAAGGAGGATTCCTGACAATGCCCTGACCCACAGCCCTCTCGAGATATGAGACATCACTCCCTCCCTGTCGCACACTCTCCACATCTTCACTCTACCTCTTCACCACAGTTGCCGCTCTCAACTCTACCTGAATGAAGCGCTTCGACTCTGGGAGCCTCGTACATCTGTGCGCACTCTCCAAGGGTGAGGAGTGAGGGCAGTTAAGTGCATTCAATAGACCTGGGTTCTAACCTCACCGGGGAACAAGACACTGCCCCCATCATCCCTTGATAGGGTGATTGATGTGGGACTTCATCATAATGTCTTGGATTGGGGGCCACATCTGTGTCATCTCATTGATATGTAGAAGTGAGTGCGAGCCTTGGAGTTCAATGCTTGGGGCTACATTTCCAACGACTTTGTGGAAAAACAATTAAACTAAATCAAATGAACTGAAGAATAAAGTAAAAGTGGCAGCTCTTAAAGGGATGCTGCCTTAAACAGAAACAAATCACAAATAACTCAAAACATTCAACAAAAATGCGATTGAAGGGGTCAAGTGAGGCAGCTCAGTCCCTGTGGTGTCCAATGAGCATGAAAGACCTTAATGGTGCCAGTGGATACCGCATAATGTCTCTTCAGAGATACCCACCCCGAATGTAGCCATGGTAGAGGGACAGGTAGTCGGGTCAGAGGACCCCCTCTGTCGCCCGCTGCCTCAACCTGTTGATGGCAAGTTTAATCAAGCCCAGGAGCAGTTTTATGAGATCCGCTTCCTTTACTGTCCCTCTCTGTGCTGTGTGCCGGTAGATCAGGAGCATAGGGCTGAAGTACAAGCAAAACTGCAACAAAGGGTTTTTTAAATAACTGAAAGGGAGTGCAGTACAAACTATATAAACATGGGCCACAGATTCCACAAGCCATATAAAAGACAGGCACCTTGGGAATCATTGCACCAATGCAGCATATGGTTGCCTAGGACTGCTACACCTTGGGAATCATATAACCAATGCAGCATATGGTTGCCTGGGACTGCTACATGCAGCACCCTTCAACTGAGGTCCCCAATGTTAAGGGGGAGGCCTCCTCCATAGAGCGATCGCCACTGGGGCCTCTGTCGCCGGACGGCAACAAAGCATGTCAGGGTGATGGGCGCGGGCAAGGAAGTGACGTGTGTGCAGCAGCAGCCCATACAGGAAACACTTCTGTGCAGTCCGAAATGGTTCTCTGTGATGGGGCTGGGGCACCTTATTTGAAATGGTCCTGCAACACGATGGCAAAGTACTTGGAACTGAGCACAACAGGCAAAGGGTTAAAAACTAGGTGCCAATCAGTGGCACCCATGTTGTCGTTTTCACTGATGGCTAAGGTGGGCTTAAAATCGCCCACGTCGTGTTTCTTTCTTCAAAGGTGACATTTTTAATGCTGGAGTACTGTTATTTTTTTCTGTTCCATCGGTACAAGAATCATGCAGGGATGATAAATCAGAATGTCAAAGTGTGTCCAGGAGGTAGCCATTCAGCCTATTGCACACCTAACACTCTTTGTTAGAGCAAACCCATTAGTTACACTCCGCTGCTCCATCCTCATAACTCTTTGAATTTGAGGGGGCTATGGTGATGGGTGGAGGACCAAACATTGTCATGGAAGGTATGGGATGCCATAAGTGTTGGATGGGTGATATGAGTTGCCATTGAGACTATGAGAGGACACGATCTTCTGGTCCTGCCACTGTCAAAAGGGGTTTCCCATTGTTTGCTCTCCCCGCTGCTGGGGAACCCGCGATGGGGGAGCGCAGTCTGCAGGACTGGATGACCCCGCCAGCGGGAACGGCCAAAATAATCTGACCACAGTGAGTACTGATGTGGACTGCTATAAATTAAGAAATTAACACATTTCTTAGGCTTATAATTGACAAATGAATTTCATGGTAGATAAGAGCAAGGTAAGAATGGGTTTACATTTTGGAAGGAAAATAAGGGGCTGGATTCTCTGTTTGCAAGACTAATATTCCTGCCGGAACTGAATAGCATGCAATGCGCGTTTCCGTTGGGGGCGCTATTTGTTCCACAATTTAAGACATGCAAATGGACCAGCACTCTGCCAGTGAGAATTGGAAGCAAATCGCAGCCCAACAGACAATGTAACCACTGTGGCTGGAATTATTGCCGAAGAGCCTGACAGCTCGAGCTGTTTTAAGCACTCCACTCACCACACACTCCTGAAGCCATGAAAATGGCTCACAAAAGGCCCATCTCCTGCTCCTCTCCCAAATTTCAGGAGTCCAAGGTGGACCCACTGCTCAATGCTAAAGAGGAGAGGAGGGACACCCTCTTCCTCAGGGTGGGTCACAGACTCAAGCCCGCACTCCTGAACAGCGCCTGGGAGGTGGTGACAGAGGCAGTCAGTGCTGCCAGCCTCTTCAAGAGGAGACAGCTCATGATCTTGAAGGCTGGGATCACTGGTGAGGCCTCTGCCCTGAGAGGGTCAGATAACCATGGAGAGTTCCAAAGGCCACAGTGCAAGTGTCCTCTGGTTGGGGTGAGCTCTGCTAATCACTTGCTTCCTCAACAGTGGTGCAGCACTTTGGGGAGTGCCAACACCTGGTGGGCCACACCCATCCCCTTGCTGATAGGCTGGGGTATGACAGTTTCCAGGGGGGCAGCCTCGGTGGTCGCCCAAATCAAATGAACGTTTACAGGACAGACTGAGCAGTCAGCAGTGTGAACAGCCAGGAGCCTGTAAGTAGCAGCAAATGGGGTGCATTTAAATCCACGTATTGCAGCGATGGCAGCCACTCCAATTCCGAGTGGACACCCGAGTCCACAGACTTGGCACCAAGTCATTTCCCGCTACTCCCTCTGGCAATCACTCTCCAGGGGGCCTGACAACATTTGAGAGTTTTTCACAGTTTTATTAGCCTCCCACTCCCCCTTAAAACCGTGGCACCAATGCCATGCTTGTAAATACTTGCACCAATTCACGCCCGCGAGACTTTGCCTAAGAGGAGTGGAACGTCACAGAAGGATTAGGCATGAAGTGTCCAAACCGATAAAGATATCTAAATCCGTGCAAATGACATTTTGCATGGACCCGATGGTGCGGGGCGCAAACTTCGATATTTCCACCAGCGTGGGATCAGAACATGGCGAATGAATCAGCGGCAGATGTAAATCGCGATTTTCCCCTCCTGTGCTATTCTCTGCCCAATTGGCATTCTCGCTATTGGCGGCAGGAAGTGGAGAATTCAAGCCATGGTCACATAATACCTGGAAAATACAAATTCAAATGGGCAAGAAGCAAAGGAATCTAAAAGTAATGACATAATAAAGCCAGAAAAAGTCATGCCAAGCATTAAGGTTTATTTCTAGACGGACAGAGTTTAAAATTGGAAAAATGTGGTAAATGTATATCAAACCTCGGTTCCGATACACTTGGATTACTGTATTCAGTTCTGCTCTCGATATTATAAAAGGATGCCGAGGCACTGGAGAGGATGCAAAAAAGATTTATAAGGATGATAAAGCAGAACTATGAGGTCTTACCTAGGCCTAAGGCTGGATGTCTTTTCTCTTTCTCCCCCTTCATCCGGTCACATACAGGATTTTCCAGATGATGGAGTTTTCCTTGGCTGGAGGCAAGACTTTTGCCCTTCCCTCAAGGGGAAATCCCTACTCCCATGTCCCTGAACCCCTCCTGCAAACCTGGAAATTGAGGGTGGGCAGGAAACAGCTCTTAAGTGGTCATTAATTAGTCACTTGTGGGCCTCAACTGGAGTAAGTTTGGGGGGTGCCTCAGCCATTCCACTGTATTGCAGAGAGGTTGAGGTTGAGGTGGGCAGTGGGAACTTAAATTACAATGGCTGAAACAATGCAGTTCAGCAAGCACAGGTAACCCACATTATTATTGACTGAAGTCTTGACTGTCTATTCTGCATTGAAACTACTGATCCAAAGCACTATTAATGGTTAGAACCTGAACATGGATGATGCACAGACATCACTCAGGCCCTAATTTCTTTGTAAATTGGAGAGGAAAGGCCTAATGCATTTCAAGACCCTGCACAACATTGCTGAGTGGGTAGCATCCCTTACAGCTTGTACTTTAAGAGGGACCTGCAACAAAGTTGATCTAGGTTTTACTTACCAAAAACCACCTCTTGTTTGTTTTACCTTCAAAGTGTGATCAATATATTTAGCAATTTCTTCAGGAGGCTTTTGTGGGGTCTATATATAAATCAGGCACTGCTTTGGAAACAATGAACAATCGGTAGGACCCAATAGTCTACCTCACGACCTCAGCATTCTTCCAGTATATTGTGCACTGCGCACCATTGTCACATGGTGAAGTCAACTATGAGCTCACAGCGTGGCTAACATAACCATACGTCAACCCTAGCACTATTAGCTCCTCTGTTGTCTATTGCTCTGAATCTGACCTCGAACAATGACATTTATTTTCAACAAGTGTGAAACAATGTGGCAGTGGATAATGAAGAATACTTAATGAGTCAGGATGTGGTGGGTGAAGCCTTCCATTTGATTTGGATCCAGCACTAGCTGATGGGATGAAAATCTTCTGCTGGCATGAAGTACATTTGGACAGTCTCAGTTCAATTCTTAATAGACATAGGTCCACAGCGCCAATCTTCCTAAACATTTGACACAGAATTTATAACTGCATTCAACTGGATGCCTGGGATAGGAACTGTTACAGTAGGTGGGCGCTCTTCTGATGTTGGAGTTGAAACATATCATAAAGATGGAGTTGCTTTAGGGGGTCTTGTGACTCAGTAGTCTGTGATTGTTTGTCTTGGAAGATGCTGGATGTCTTACTCTTAACAAGACATATGGCTGGAGGCAAAACTCCTTTTTTTAAAGAAACCCTTATTTACATATTTAACTACATACAGGAGTGCAAAGCTCTGGGACCGAGCCACTGATTGTCTCTTAGATTCTTTGTGATATCATTACTCCTTATGTACATGATCAGCAGCTATTGTGAGAGGAGTGTCAGAGTTAACCCTTTACTCTACCACTTATCGCTCCTGATAAATGGCTTGAGGAGGGCTACACTGGATGAACACAATCAAGGAAGAAAGAGCTTTACTTTGCATAGAACTATTGTTATATTTCACACCCAAATTATTGATGCTGCCATTAATTTTAACTCTAAACCACACAGAAAAATGCAGAAGATGCTGAAGGTAACAAGTTTATTTGCCCAAAGATATTGAGTGCTTCTTTGCATATCTTTATCAGATTCCAGTGATGCTATCAGAATCCCAGCCCATTTTGAACTCAGGCCTGACTGCAGATGTCCTACTTGGTCAATAATAGGGGAATCTTCCCCAGAAGAAGTCAAGAAAGTTAAAGATTTTTCTTTCCTTTGTGGGCTCAGTGAATGTGACTGTGCAGGACCTCCTGCACAATTTTCTGCTGATGGGCAAGTGGCATGTAAATGAGGCACATTAATTAAAATAGACGAGGCCTGGTGTCTGCAGCAGCAAGTGATGCTCCATCTCACCTCCTCACAACACATCTAAAATCTGTGAAGACATCAAATTAAACCTGAGTGTCTGAAGTTTAAAAAAAAAAGTATTTCCAAGAACGAGCATATCTAAATGTTAGTGGAGGCATTAAGCAGTTTAAATGACATTTCCACAAAAAAGACTGAGAAAGTAGCTTCAGACAAGCAGATTAGTGTTCATGCACTGCCCTCAATGCTTGGATTGGACAAAGCAGTCATTTTTTGTAACCTCAACAGTACATATTCCAGGACAAAAATAAAATTCTAAAATATGCCAATTTGCACATCAGAGTATATCATACAGGCACCATAGACAATTCATGTGAACATGGAGGTAAGATGATGATGAATCACAGTCCTGGATAATCAAAACCACCACTGAAGTGAAATCTGACATTTGCAATGAGAGGAGCTTTGCCAAGCAGGTAGTGATATGCCAGTCACCTCACACTACAGAATATGGGACAGAGTCCAGCAGCAGATACTGCAGCACTTTGTAGTCAGATAAAAAAGCCACCTGTCATTCGCCCAAAATAATAACACAGCTGAAGCTCATTCAGTTAATGTAAGGAAAGGAGGCAGCAATACTGGCAAGGTAATGAGGAACTGTCACCTGAATGAACAACAAACATGTTGTGCAAGAGCCTGAGATACAGGGACAAGTAAATTGAACATAGTTGTCTAACATTATAAGTTAGTGTTGGAGTCCAGTTAGTCACAGCAGGAGCTCCTGAGATGACCAACAAAGAGTTAAAATGAATATTACTGACGCAAGCTAACCTGTGATAGTGGCTGAGGTCACAGAATTGGGGGGACTACTGCTAAGCACGTTAGGCTATCTGAAGGTAAAATGGGCCTATTTAACCAAAATTTAATGGGCAGGATTTTACGATCCTGAGGCTAAGTGTTGACTCCCTACAGGGGGCTAGCATGGCACTGGAGCTCCAGTTGCTGATCCCAGAGTCAACTGGCCACCGCGGGTTCTGCGTGTGCACAGTGGCACTGGTGCCAACATACATGCGCAGTGGCACTGGCGCCAACGCCTGCATGTGCAGTGGCTCCCTTCTCCGCGCCAGCCCCGATGCAACATGGCGTAGGGCTACAGGGACTGGCGCGGAAGAAAGGAGGACCCCAGCCCAAGAGGTTGGCCCGCCGATTGGTGGACCCCGATCATGGGCCAGGCCACAGCGGAGACCTCCCCCGTATTCGATCCCCCCCCTCCCCCCCCCCCACCCCCCACAGGCCGCCCCCAGACCCTTCCACACTGAGGTCCCGCCGGCTGAGAGCAGATTAGAACGGCGTCAGTGGGACTCGGACTTTCTGTTACGGCCGCTCTGCGGAGAATCGTGTCCCGGCATTGGGGCGGCGGTCTAGGCGATTCTCCGGCCCGGCCCCGGGCTGACAGAATCCTGCACAATGTAATTGAAAAGTACCATGAAATTGAATCTTGATGCTACTCAAATTCATATTACTGTATTGCATTAAAAAGTAATTTACCCATATTACCGAGCATGAATAATAACTGAAGGCTGCTTTTTTACTTGTCTAATGCAACTAGAAATTTTGCAATAAATTTCAGATTAAGACTTGGTCCTTGACTATAATACTAGGCAGATGTGCAAAAGGTGTATTAACCTTCAGGAAGTCAGTAAGCAATAGTGCACAGTAATAAGGTTTGGAGGACGCATGCCGAGTAGATGGTAGAAGTGATCTCCGTGGCTATTTCACGTGGATCTCATTTTTGAGAAGCAGGCTAGTCCAGAGTCATGAGGCTTAAGCTTCTCTTGTGGGACGTCGAGGATCACAAAGAGCCCTCAAGGTAAGCTAAATCTCCAGCTTTGAAACTCACTGCTCCTGCCAGCAAAGAATTGGGACTGCATCTCGCTGGTAGTAGGAGAGTTGCCGAAGTGGGATTATTGGGCGGGATTCTCTGACCTCCCGCCGGTTCACAAATCTCGCGACGCCGCTCCGACGCAGGAATGCCATTCTCCGATGTGTGCCAAAACGGGCACCCGCGCATGGCGCCCGGTCGCACGGAGAATCACCAAAAACGCCTGTAGCAGCGATTCTCCGATGGAGCAGGAATTCTCCGGGCTGGATGGGCCGAAGTCATGCCGGCGTGACATCCGTTCTAACATGCTATAAAACAGCATCAACCAATCCTGCTGGCTGACGCTGCGGGAGGATGGGAGTGACGGTGTGGAGCCGCCCCCGGTGGGTTGGGGGGTGGTTGATGGCATTGGTGGGGGGGGGGGGGAGTCCAGGAGGGGGAACAGCACGGCTGTGTCTGCGGGCAGTGTGGGGGAGGCTGCCGGGGGTGGGGTTGGTGTGGGAGGGGTCCACACATATGGGGATGGGGTGGGGTTGAGATGGGGGGGCCCACACATGTGGGGGTGGGGTAAGGGGGGTGGTCCCACACATCTGGGGGTGGGGGTGGGGAAGGAAGTGATCCAATATCCCCCCCCAGCAACACGCCCGCTGAGCCCCACTACCTTCCCAGCCACCCTCGGTCCCCCCTCTTCTGAAACCCTCCCTCTAAGTCACGCCCCCCCCCCCCCACTTCAGGCTCTCACAAGGCCCTCATTCAGGCCCCAGCCCTGGCATTGCCAAAGTTGCGCGGCCCTGGCCACATGGCAATGATACTCTGGAACTGACAATCTAGCATGATGCATTGGACCCTGAGGGGCGTCAAGGAAGTAAATTTAGTGATCATGAATTAGGGAACTCTCCCTCTGCAGCCTGGCAATGGTAGAGGGGCAGATGGGCAATGGACCTACCTCCTTGACAGCCCGTGGGGTCCATTGCCCCAGGACAGCACTTGCCAATACTTGCAACAAAGCCCGTCTGGTGGAGTTCCAGCTGAGGGGGTCGAAGCATAACGGCAGGATGGAGATTCGGGCTTCCAGCCCGTTAATTTCATTCAGATGAATGCATATGAGCTGTTAGCATGTTCCTGCTGGTGCAGGGGGGGAAGCCCACTATGGCCAGCAGGGTGGGACAGGAGACTGGGATGGGTCTGCCGCCCGGCGCCCATCCTGTTTTTAGGCCAACGCTGGATTTTCCGCCCAACCGGAATTCCTGATTTTGGCGGGCATGGGTGGAGAATCCTCCCCTCTGTTTCCAGTCTCCTAACCAATTTTCGATCCATGTCAATATATAACCCCTAATCCCAAGCATTTTAATTTTGCACACTAACCTCTTCTGTGAGACTTTATCAAAAGCTTCCTGACAATCCAAATACATCACGTCCACTGATTCATTCTTATCAATTCTACCAGTTACCACCTCAAAAAACTCCAATAGGTTTGTCAAACATGATTTTACTTTCATAAGTCCATGATGACTTTGTCTAATCCTGTTGATATTTTCTAAGTGTCCTGTTATCTTGTCCTTTCGAATAGACTCTGACATTTTCCCTGTGCCTGATGTTAGGCTAACCAGTCTGTACTTCCCTGTTTTCTCCCGCCTTCTTTATTAAAAAGCGGGGATACATTTACCACCCTTCAATCTGCTGGGATTGCTCCAGAATCTCCAGAATTTTGGAAGATGGCATCCACTATTATCATGGCCACCTCCTTTAGTACCCTGGGATGTAGATGATCAGGCCCTAGACTTTCGCTCCCATTAATTTTGCCAGCAATATTTTCTTATCAACACTGTTTTCCTTCAAAACCTCCTTCTCAGTAGACCCTCAGTTCTTTTGTATTTCTGGAAAATAATTTGTGTCATCCTCTGTGAAGACAGAACTAAATTGCTCTACCGTTTCCTTGTTCTCGATTATAAATTTGTCAGCTATCATATCAATAAGATGCACAAGAAGTTTAAAGATAAAAAAATGAAAAAGACACTGAGCAGGATGGAGTAAGAATACATGGAATGAAGATAAATGGCGGGTCAAAGGGGTTAGTTCAAAATAAATGTCTTTTGTGTATTTTTGAGATCAGAGAGAAAGGAAACAATACCATTTGGGTATTTTGGGAATGAGTTCCAGAAGGCAGCTAAAAGGGAACAAAAAGTAAACCAACATCTTTTTTTTTTAGAAAATATTTTATTGAGGCATTTATAGTTTTAAAATTTTTAACATTCTAAACAGCGAGATGATCCAACATGCGCAAAAAACCCACAATAACACACCCGAATCCCCCCAGCCCTAAACCTTAACTACCCATACATTAGATTCCCTGCCCTTAGTCGTCACTTTCCCCTGCCCCCCCCACCTCCACCCCTCCTGATGGTCAATTTTCCTTGAAGAAGTCGATGAACGGCTGCCACCTCCGAGCAAACCCCTGTAGTGAACCCCCTAAGATGAACTTAATTTTCTCTAGTCTACGAAACTCTGCCATGTCATTGACCCTAACCCCTGACTTTGGAGGCTCCGAGTCCTTCCATTCCTGCAAAATCTGTTTTGGGACCACCAGGGAGGCAAAGGCCAAAACGTCGGCCTTTCTCTCCCCTGGGCTCCCGGATCTTCCGACATTTCAAATATTGCCATCTCTGGACTCGGAGTCACCCTCCCTTCCAGGACCTCTGACATGATATTTGAAAATTCCTGCCAAAATCCCCTCAGCTTCGGACACGTCCAAAACATATGTACATGATTCGCAGGACTTCCCCGTACACCACTTACACCTTTCTTCCAACTCCTCAAAAAACCTACTCATTCGGGCCACAGTCATATGAACCCTGTGGACCACCTTAAACTGAATCAAGCTAAGCCTGGCACACAACGAGGATGCATTGACTCTCCTCAGAGAGTCCCTTAACCCGATTTCCAACTCCCCTCCCAGCTCTTCCTCCCAGTTCCTCTTCACCTCGCTGATTGGGACCCCTTCCCATTCCATCAGTTCCTTGTATATTTCCAAGACACTGCCCTCCCCAACTGCTGTTTTAAACAACACCTTATCCTGCAGTCCCCTTAGTGGGAGGTGAGGGATGCTCAGGATCTGCCTCCAAACAAAATCCCGTACCTGCAGGTACCGGAACTCGTTCCCACCCAGCAACTCAAAGTCCTCCTCTAGCTCCTCCAAACTCGGGAAACCCTCCTCAATGAAGAGATCCCTAAATCTCTCAATCCCTGCCCGCTGCCACCTCCTGAAGCCCCCATTCAACACCCCCCCCCCCCCCCCCCCCCGGAGGGAACTGGTGATTGTCACAGATCGGTGATCACACCAACGCCCCCTCCAGTCTCATGTGCTCCCTCCATTGCCCCACACTCTCAGGGCTGCCACTACCACTGGGCTTGTGGAGTACTGAGCTGGGGGGAATGACAGAGGTGCCGTTGACAAAGCCTTCAGACCTGTGCCCTAGCAAGATGGCACCTCCACTCGCTCCCACACCAGCCCCTCCCTCACTACCAATTTCCTGATCATCGAAATATTAGCCGCCGGTAGTAATTAATAAAAAGTTCTAAAGGGCCTAGCCCCCCCCCCCCCCCCCCCCCCCCCCTCCCCCCTCCCCGTGCCCCCATTCAAGAAGGACCTTCCTCACCCTCGGGGCTCTTCTGGTCCATATAAAACCAGAGATCGCCACAATCATCTTCCTGTAAAATGCCTTGGGGATGAAGGTAAGAAGACACTGAAACATGAACAGCAACCCGGGAGGACTGTCATTTTCACAGTCTGTACCCTCCCGGCCAATGACAGCGGGAACCATCTCATCTTCAGAAGTCCCCTTTCAGCCATGATCGTGATGAAAGGCAGATCAGGCTCGAAGGGCCAAAAGACATCCTCCTACTCCTATCTTCTATGTATCTATGTATCTGCTCTATCAACCTGCCCAAATTTAGTTTATGGGGCTGACCCCAGTCCCTTGCCTTTTGAATCCCCAGCTACCTAAAACTCTCTCCCACCACTTTGAATGGCATCTCCCTCAATCTCCTCTACTGCCCCCTTGCCTGGATCGCAAAAACCTCACCGTGCCCATATTCAGTTTGTAACCCGAGAAACGACCAAATTCCTCTAGTATCCCCATAATTGCTGCAATTCCCCCAACGGGTGTGTTATATAAAGGAGCAAATCGTCCGCAAAGAGCGAGACCCTATGTTCTACCCCATCTCTCACTATCCCTCGCCAAATGTTTGATGCTCTCAGCGCCATTGCCAAAGGCTCTATAGCCAGAGAAAATAGTAGTAGGGAGAGTGGACACCCTTACCTCATCCCCCGACACCGACTAAAATACTCTGATCGAACCCAGTTTGTCCTCACATTCGCCACCGGTGCCTGATATAGCAACTGGACCCACTCCACAAATCCTTGCCCAAACCCAAACCATCTCAGAGCACCCCTCAAGTACTTCCACTCCACCTGATCAAAGGCCTGTTCTGCATCCATGGCCACCACCATCTTGACCTCGTGCCCCTCCGCAGGCATCATTATCACATTTAAGAGCCGCCTAATGTTGGACGTCAGGTGTCGTCCCTTAACAAATCCCGCCTGGTCCTCCCCTATTACTCCATAACGCAAACCTCTATGCGTGGGCCAAGATCTTTGCCAGCAATTTTGCATCTACATTTAACAGGGAGATTGGCCTCTCCAAGCCACAGCTCTCCGGATCCTTATCCCGCTTCAAAATAAGGGAAATCAATCCCTGCAATAATGTTGGGGGGAGCACTCAGAGCTCCTTTGATTCGTAAAAAGCCTTTACCAGGAGCGGCCCCAACAGCCCGGAAAACGTTTTATAAAACTCCACCGGGTATCCATCTGGTCCTGGGGCTTTGCCCGATTGCATCGCTCCCAATCTGTTTATTATCAATCCAAGCCCAATTGGGGCTCCCAAACCCTCCACCAAATCCTCATCTATCCTGAGGAACTCAAGCCCCCACCCCCAATAATCGCTTCATACCCTCCTCCCCGGCTGGGGGTTCCGATTTATACAATTTACTATAAAACTCCCGATACACATCATTTACACCCGCTGGATCCAAAACCACTTTCCCCCCTCTATCTCTTACTTTCCCAATCTCTCTCGCTGCCTCCTGTTTCCCCAGCTGGCGCGCCAGTATCCTGCTGACTTTCCCCATACTCATACACCGCCCCATTACCTTCCTCATCTATCCCTCCGCCTTGTGGACAGGAGCCCAAATTCCAGCTGCAGCCTCTGACGCTCCTTCAAAAGCCCGTCATCCGGAAACTCCACATACCTCCTGTCCACCTGTAAAATTTTGCCTATCAGTCTGTCCAACACTGCCCGCTCAGACTTCTCCTTATGGCCCAAATTGAGATGAATTCCCCCCGAATAACTGCCTTCAGTGCCTCCCAAATCACCCCTGCCGAAACCTCACCCATGTCATTGATGCCTATGTATCCCCAAATAGCCTCCCTCACCCGCTCACAAACATCCTCTTCCTCCGTTAACAGCCCCATATCCAACCTCCATTGCCGGCGCTGGGCCTTTCCCTTGCTAACTTGCAAGTCAACCCAGTGCGGGGCGTGATCTGACACCGCTATTGCTGAATATTCAGCATCCACCACCTCAGCCAGGAGCATTTTGTCCATCACAAAGAAGTCTGTCCGGGAATATACCTTATGCACATGGGAGTAGAGTGAAAACTCCTTACTCCTCGACCTCCCAAATCGCCACCGATTGACCCCCCCCCCCCCCCCCACCCCATGCACTCCATGAACCACCGAAGCTCCTTTGCCATGGCTGATACCGTCCCAGACCTAGAAGTCGACCAGTCCAATCTTGGATCCAGGACCGACTTTTTGTTTTAGGAAGCGGTCCTACACAATCAATTAGGACCTTTGTAAAAGGTTCCTCAAATGCTGGAATGGGTATTAAGGGTGCTGGTTTCATCACTGTGTGAGGTTTCCCTATCACTTGACATGTGTGACATGATTGACAAAATGTAACTACATCTTTATGTAGTCCAGGCCAATTAAAATGTTTTTGGATTTTAGCTTGAGTTTTCCTTATTCCCAAATGACCTCTCACTGGTACCTCATGTGCAACTTGCAACACCTCCTTTCTATACCCTACCGGCAATACTACTTGATGAACTTCTGCCCACTTTTCATCCGCCTGCATATGTAAAGGTCTCCATTTTCTCATCAAAACATTACTTTTACGGTAATAACACTCTGGTATACACGCAGATTCCTCTTCTGTGCATGCTTTCCGATACATCCGGTTTATTTCTACATCTTTCTGTTGTAAATCCGCCAATTTTCCTGAACTAAAAATATCCGCCTCATCCTCCACCTGTTCTTGTTCTTTTTCAACCATCTGATCAAAAATTGTTTCTGATAATTGCACTTCAACTTTATCTTCACACTTTGATTTCTCCTGTTGTCTTAACCTGTGACTTTGCGACCTTGTTACTACACAATCCGGAAAAATCCCAGGATATTCGTCCTTCAACACTTTAATTGTGTGATTTTCCACTGGCTTATCAACCACAGTAGGCATCACTCCCACCTGCGATCCAGCTATATTATTTCCCCAGATAAACTGCATTCCTGAACAAGATAGTTTCTCTACTACCACTCACCACTCTTCACTGGACTTTCCAACCTTGTCTTATATAATGGAACACTACTTCTCTCACACTGAATTCCACATATTACCACCTTTTCTGGCAACATTCTTCCCAAACTACATAACTCCTCATCTCTTACCATTAAAGATTGACTAGATCCCGTATCTCTTAAAACTGTGACTTCTTTACCTGCTCCTCCTGATACACATGAGTAAACTTTACCCACACAAGTAAATTCTTTAAAGAGATCTGGCACCTTCTTATCAATCACCTCTTGATCAGGCTGTACAAACTTTTGCACCTCCTACGCTTCACTTGGGCTTTCCTTTACCACTTTAACAAACACCACTGTCTTATCCTGTTTTACCACATCAGCCTTCCCAGTATTTTTCTTCAACCACCAACACTGTGACTTTATATGGCCTAGTTTATTTCAGTGAAAACATTTGAAACTTTTCATTTCTTTTCCACCCTCCTGGATTTATTTTTTTAATCTGAGGTACACTCTCCTTATTATCCCCCATCAGATCACCTTTACCTTTACCACTTGAGTATTTCTCATGTCCCCAGTTTCTATCCCTCACAGGCTGAAACTGATGTCGGAAACCAAACTTTGATTTTTGAACTAATTCATAATCACCTGCCATTTCTGCTGCTAACCTCGCAGTTTTAACCCTCCGTTCTTCCACATGAGTTCTCATTGCATCAGGAATTGAATTTTTAAACTCCTCCAAAAGTATAATTTCTCTGAGAGCTCCATACGTTTGGTCTATTTTCAAAGCCCTTATCCACCTATCAAAATCACTCTGAGCCTTTCAAACTCCACATATGTTTGACGAAATTCTTCCCTTAAATTTTTAAACATTTGTCTGTAGGCTTCAGGCATTAGTTCATATGCGCCTAAGATGAAGTTTTTCACCTCCTCATACGTCCCAGATACCTCCTCCGGTAGTGATGCAAACACTTCACCAGCCCTACCTGCCAGCTTTGTTTGAATTAGTAAAACCCACATGTCCTGCAGCTATTTCATTTGTTTTGCTACATTCTCAAACGAAATGAAAAAGGATTCAACTTCCTTCTCGTCAAACCTTGACAATGTTTGGACATATTTAAATAGATTCCCACCAAGCCTTCGACTTTGACACTCTTTCTCACTATCCTCAACACTATCATCCAACTGTATGTTTCACTTTACGACTGCCAATTTTAACTGACTGTCCTGTTTCATGGCCATTTTCTGAAGTTCAAACTCTGTCTCTTTATCTTTTTCCCTGATCTGTGTCTCACTTTCTCTTTCTTTTTGTTCTGCTAGGGCTATTCTTTCTTTTCTCCTTTCTTCTCTCTCCTTTTCTTTTTCCTCTCTCTCTCTTTCTCTTTCTTTTTCCGCTCTCTCTCTCTTTTTTCCCCTCTCTTTCATATCCAAGCTGCTTTAATTCTTTCTCATGTTCCATTTGTTAAATTTGTAACTGAATTTTTGCCATTTCCAATGAGTCAAACTGTATCTCAGGCAACTTTAAATGCGTAGCCACCACCATAATTACCTCATCTTTTCGCATTTTGTCAGGTAATTTTAACTGCAGTGTTTTTGCCAAATCTAAAAGTCTGTTTTTAGTCTCTGTCCGTAAGGTACTGCGTGTGACCGTCTCCACCCCCAAAAACTTCTGAGCCTCTGAAAGAGCCATTGTCCACAACACACTCCCTACTTAAACTAGAATACCACACCTGAAAAGCAACCACAATATGCTCACCACTCACTGTCTTTAAGTTCACTACGCCAATCTAATAGATAGACTTTTATCTCCCTTGAGCCCCCAATTTGTTATGGGCCAGAGTTTCGAAAACCCCAAAGTGTATCATGGAGTTCACCTGACTCATAACTTTTAATAGATTGTGGTATGGGGAGCACACGGCCCTCTCTACAGGTGTCGTAGAGCAGAAATGGAGAAGTATTTTTTAAAGCAAAACAATGTTTATTCTATGAACTCAAGTTAACCTATTTAAAACATACAGTGAACTTCTTCGCAACCATTAATTCAAATACAACCCCCAAAGAATACAACACTAAGTAATCCTTAAGCTGTCCTTTAAACATCCATATAACTTAAAAAATAACTTTTAACAGAAGCACATCAGGTTAAAGTCACTACTGAGAGCAGTTATTAATTTTAAATCACCAAAGGATCGATTTACAATTTTTAGATTACAGAAAGAGAGACTAATACCCCTTCTGGCCGTGACTGCAGCTATCCAGCTCGGAAAACGAAACTAAAACACACCCTGCAGCAAAACAGCCTAAAACGAAATTTAAAAACTGACAGACAGCCCAGCTCCACCCAGTCTCTGACATCACTGCAGTACCCATTTCTTAAAGGTACTCTCACATGACAATCTGAACTCAGTGATCTGCTCTCGGTGATCTGCTCTCGGTGATCTGCTCTTGGTGATCTGCTCTCAGTGATCTGCTCTCGGTGATCTGCTCTTTATTTTTATAAATTTAGAGTACCTATTTATTTTTTTCCAATGAAGGGGCAATTTTTAGCGTGGCCAATCCACCTACTCTGCATATCTTTGAGTTGTGGGGGCAAAACCCATGCAAACACGAGGAGAATGTGCAAACTCCACACGGACAGTGACCCTGAGCCGGGATCAAACCTGGGACCTCAGCGCCGTGAGGCAGCTGGGCGAACCCACTGCGCCATCGGACTGCCCCTCGGTGATCTGCTCTCGGTGATCTTCTCTCAGTGATCTTCTCTCAGTGATCTGCTCTCAGTGATTTGCTCTCAGTGATCAGCTCTCAGTGATCTGCTCTTGGTGAGCCTGGTCTCTTGTAGGGATGATATGTTGATGTTCGGCCTATAGAGTTCCATATTGATCACAGCCTTCTTGCAAACATTATTGACTGGCTACAAGTTGTCTTCCCGTCCTGCGCAAAGGTCCTGATGTTCCAGCGTTCTGGCAACTTCTATTTTTTCCTTGTTCCATTTGTTTGCCTGGTGCAATGGATTGAGACAACTGGTTGAGCAGAGACTCTAAGCTCCAAGAACTCATTGAAACAGATGGACCATGGTGGGTCAGCACCTTACTAGTTGGGCGTTGCCAGACTTAAGATGGGCAGTGGTTGGCCAATAGGATGCAATGGTCACTACAATTGTCAGACACAACCTGTAGCACTCCTTATGCAAATCAAGTTGGCCTTATCACTCATAACTGTTGTCTCCCATGTTGTGTTAACTCTATGCAATGAAAATATAGTTCCCTCTCCAAGGCACAAATCTGAACAAAATCTATGGAGACTCTGGGCTGCCAAAACATCAGGTCCCTGCCTTGATCTAATGGCTGAGACCAAGGAAATATGGAGCACTACATTTGGCACAAGCTTGGTTGCAGGAGTTTCCAGATAAATTATGGATTTCAGCATCGGTTTTCCTTTGGGCTCCAATTCAGAACGTTTTGTCAGGGATAACTCCCTTTACCTTCAACTCTCCCTAGGTATCCACAAGGCAGTGGTGCCATTCTCCCATAGCTGGGAGTTTGGTTCATGAGTGTCAAGTGAGCATAACACTGCATGTCTGGGGCCTGAACCTCCTCGAGTTCCTCTGAAGCTTTAGCCTCGGGGTCGCCAGGGACCCAGTTTCCATGTGTCACTTCGAGGGGGCATAGCTGAGGGCTTGCTGATAGCAGACCTGCATACTGACAGGGAGAGACTTAAATATGTGGCTCCCTTTTTTGCATTGCTGCTAGCCCAGTGGTGTAGGTTAAAAAAGCACTTTCCCCCCATATACTAGACACCTCACATTGATCTGTTGGACACCTGCAATCAATATACCCATTACAAAGGGTGTACAGTGCTCCAAATTACTTATCAGTTTATGATAAATTCATAACTTCTCATTTAACAGAAATTCATTTTTTTATATTTTCTCTACCTATGAACTATTTTTCCACCTTGACTGTATCAATAGCCTTGAATCATTTGCTTCCTTTAGGCTGTCAATATCAAGGAAATAATAATTAAATCATTAACGAGTGGTAGAGTTCCTGTCTCCATTACACGTAAAGTGATCATTTTGAGATGTTATTTTGCATAATGAGGTCAGGCTCATTAGAGTGATAAAACAGGTTGACTGGTAGTTCCTTTGCTGTTACTGAAGACAAACTCACATTTTTCTATTTTCACACCAATATCAAATATATATATATTTCTAATCCTCCTTAAGGTCTTTTTCTGATGAGTAAAGCAAGTTACGGATTGATGGCTTGTTTCTTGATGTATTACTACGGAATATTCCTGTCAAAATTAATTCCTGTCTATGATTGTAGGAGGACAGTTCGGATAGAACTTTTAAAATCTCATAACATATTCCCAAATAATTATTTGGTTTCTAGATTAATGAGGAGTTATGATTTTCCACATGTGACTACTGTACATGGATGGATGGATTTGTTTATTGTTACGTGCACCGAGGTACAGTGGAAAGTATTTTTCTGCGAGCAGCTCAAACAGATCATTTAGTACATGAAAATAAAAGGAAATACATAATAGGGCAAAACAAGGTTTGTTCCTAGATTATGAAAAAAAAGTAGATGCCAGCTTGATTTGAAAAATGATTATGTAATGCAGCCCACTGAGCACATGAATGTTCAGTGACTCTATTCCACTGGCACTTAATATATCAAGGGAAATAAGGGTACCTTCAGGAGACAAAACAAATCAAACTTTTGATGGCTCAGTCCTCCAATCCTGCATCCCTCAGTGGAGAAAAACAGTAAAAACTAGGAAATAAGGGGCGTGAGTTAATGGAAAAGTTTGTAAATGTGGCAGTGAGTGGGAAATGCCACAGGGTCCCCAGCACTCGACCCGGCAAGGCTGTCAGCATTCTAATTGGTCCACTTAATGAAGCCCCACGGGATTCACGCCAAAAATCATGGTTCGTCAGCTGTTTCGCCCGGAGGAGTTGGCCCACAATCGACAGGAGACGCTCAGACGGGCAGCAGGGTGCAGGGCATCAGAATCCTCACCCGCTATGAGGAATGGGTCATGGGGATTACGGGGGTGGCCGAGGACAGGTCGGTCACCAATGTGGAGGTCGGCGTGGAGTGCAGAGATGAGGATCCATCGAATGCTACCCACATGATCTGTCAAACATGAATTGTTAATACCATACAGCCTGACCCATCCCTCCCACTGATCATGTGTTCATTCTCCCGCAGGACCTCCAGCCAACAGCACAAGCCCATCCGAGGTGGTCTCCCCAAATTCCACGAGAATATCTTGGAGGAGATCTCCCAGGATGCCATCATGGAAACGGTACAGCTATCATCCCCTCCCTCCATCAGTGCAGAGATACACACCTCAGTGGACAACGATAATGGTCAGGCTTCTGGGGCACAGGCATCCTGATTACTTTGGGGTACATTGTGTACCTTCTGATGCCTTATTAAGTACACGTGATAATAAACAAATCCATCCATCCAAATTCTGGTGAGTACTATACCATTGCTGATGTACATCAGGTGGAGGCAGGAACGCCCAGGCGAGACAGCAGTCGGAGGTCTGCTAGATCTCAGGACCCAGCTGGGTCCCAGTCAGATGCTGAGCTTCTGGATTAGGTTTACCTGGAGCTGATGCAGACGATAGGGTGAGGTCGTGAGATTCAGAGGGGGATGTCAGCGACCTGCCAGCAAGTCGATAGCTGATTGGAGGAGTCCCAGAGAATATGGATGCAGGAGATGGTGCCAGCACTGCGTGGCACCGAGGTCAACACTGCTAAGGTTGCGGTCTCACGAGAGGGCCTGGTGCAAGACATCAGCAGCGAGTGGAGGTATCCAATGCATAACTCAGTTGGTGACAGCCATAGCTGAGGGCCTCGATAGAATGCCTGACTCAATGGAAAACGAGACCCAGTACCAGGCGGGCCTTGATGAGGTACTGAGACATATGTCCCAGTCTCAGATGGGAATGACCAAGGCATTGCGGAGCTTGTCCCAGTTGCAGGTGGCAATTGCCGGAGCTGCGGAGTATGCCCCGCCATTGAGAAGCATCGCCGTGGTGTCAAAAAATGCTGCAGACATTGGGGAGCCGCCAGGGCTGGAAGAGCCATATCACGCACGGGCAGCCAGGACAGAAACCAGCTGCCCTCGATCCCGAAGTGAACCCCAGGACCCTATAGGCACCGACCGGGAGGAAGGGGCTCTGGGTGCCTACCTGGACCCATTCTATGGAGTGGTGACAGTGACCAGCTCACCCAAGTTCCACCCCTCTGACAATGCCACAGCCCGCAGTCAGCACGCGGTATGGGGTGGTACGGCGGGGCAAGTATGTTGGGGCCTTCTGGCCCCAGAGGACGCCCGCCAGGGGCATCGAAGGCCAAGGGACGTGGTGAGCAGTTGGCTGCTACCACCTCTGATGCACCTAGATGCAGCGGTAGAGCATGATAGGCTAAGCACCTCGAGGAACATTGAGTGGGCACTGGGGGAGAGGGGGCAAGGGGGGAAAGTGAATACATAGTGGATAAGGGGGGTGTGTGCAGGGAGGTAAGGGGGTGGAAATGTGCAGTGGCTGGGGGAAGGGTGGAGAAAGAGGGAGGGTGAGTGGGGCAGCACCATCGGGAGAGTGGAGCAGTGGTGAACTCTCTGTGAAACTCATTAACATGTCTGCACATCCAACAATATGACACCTCTGTCTTGTGGGCTGTAGTGTATGAGATGCCACACAAGTCTCCGCTCGAATCCTGGAATGATCCTGAGGAGCAAATGTTCAGGGCTGCGATGATCTTGACGGCCACCGGAAGCAGGGACCCTCCTCCTCCACGTGGTGCTAAATCCGCAAGGTCATGGCATGGGTGCTGCACCGACCCCTTGTTGAGGCGGAGCCTCCTGTGGCACTCCTCAGAGGGCCAGCGAAGCCTGTACACCATTAGGACAAGTTCCGCTCAGTCCAAAATATCGTCAATACCGTTAAATACCTATTAGAAATTGAAGAGGTTCCCCCAGCCGCCCCATTGCTTCCCCCCAGCACGCCCTGCCATGCATCGCCGGCCATAGCGGAGGTGGCCTGCTCACCAGACCCCACACCTTGCACACCAGACACTCGCACGTAATGTCACCTGGACAGGACGCAAGTCTCCTCCCCGGTGCACACACACATCCACCGGCTAGGGTAATGACCCCGAGGCTGGGGCTCAGCCCGTGGATGTTCACATGTTGGATGCTGCATCTATACTGTTGCTTCCTGCAGTGGTCAGGCGCAGTATCCAGGCATCACGGTCTGATTAGGATGCTAGCCACATGCTACATGGCCCGCCCACCCACGGGAATCTACTTGGGAAATGCGATGTGCTCACTTAACTACAGTTGCAAATTCCCTATTTGCCTTCAACCACGCGGCCAGAAGCCTCCGCGGTCAGAGGGAGTTATGGGGTGGTCAGTGGGGCAGGCAGGCAGGGGCTCGGGTTTCCCCGCAACGGTACACACAATCCAGAGGTTGGTATGGCGCACCCGTGGAAGATTAGATCCCACTCCCCCAGGCAAGACCATAGGCAGCCAGACCCCCATGCTCCGCGGCTCCCACCCCCATGGTGACCCACCTGGGGCCCTGCTTGCTTCCCCACCCCATCTTCTGAGCACCAGAGCAGCAGCCACAGTGCCCAGGCTCTTTGCCTGTGGGCATAGCTGGCTATTCACCTCCTTGTGACCCCGCAGCAGCCCCTCCACCTGTTTCACGCTTTTAAAAAGAAGTACTAATTGGCACCTCCATGACTAATTTCTGGGGAGGCCATTTGATCACAGGGTGCCATTAGATAGGTGATCGCTCCCGTTAATTGTATGGAGATAGCGTTTAAGTGGTGATTATTGATTTCTCACCACACTAAGGCGAGATCCAGATTTCATCAATGAGAGCGGGCCGGTTATATCGCAAACAGGTCGGCGCATGGTGCGATTCTCGATTTTGGCCTCTCCGGCTATTTAACGGCCATGTCGCATTCTCACTTAAGTGCAGTGCAGCCATTAAATCACGCCCACGATATCTGAACTGAACTGGCATTCCATATTAAGGTATACAAGACCAGTTCAGACCCGTACTCTTATTTCCCAGTTTTCTGAAAGAGCTAGGACACTGTTTACTTTGTGCCCCCCATATACACCCTCCCTCCACGAGCCCACTGAAACTGCTGCAGAATCTTAAGGGAATCCTGGGTACAGAAAAGTCCACTTACCTCATGCCCTTCATCGCTACTGCCACCAGCTGGCAGGGCTGTACTGGACATGGCCAACAGCCATGACAACAGCCACAGGGCCCAGCATCTCAGCTATCTTCGACGATCTCACCCATGCAGATGTTGGGGAGACAGCACAGGTTCCACCATTACTGAGGAGGTCGTGGATAGCACGTTCAGTGAGTTGGTCACACCGCAGATTAGGATTGGTGGCGGAGACAGGGAATGGGTGACCAAAAGGCAGAGAAAGAGCAGGAAGGCAGTGCAGGTGTCCCCTGCAGTCATCTCCCTCCAAAACAGGTATACCGTTTTGGATACTGTTGGGGGAGATGTCTCACCAGGGGAAAGCAGTAGTAGTCAGGCTCAGGCACCGTGGCGAGCTCTGCTGCACAGAAGGGCGGGAAAAAGACTGGCAGGGCTATAGTCATAGGGGATTCAATTGTAAGGGAAGTAGACAGGCGTTTCTGTGGTCGAAAATGAGACTCCCGAATGGTATGTTGTCTCCCGGGTGCTCGGGTCAAGGATGTCTCCGATCGGCTGCAGGACATACCGAAGGGGGAGGGTGAACAGCCAGTTGTCGTGGTGCATATAGGCACCAACGATATATGTAAAAAAAGGGATGAGGTCCTACAATCAGAATTTAGGGAGTTAGGAGATAAGTTAAAAAGTAGGACCTCAAAGGTAGTAATCTCAGGATTGCTACCAGTACCACGGGACAGTCAGAGTAGAAATTCAAGAATAGTCAGAATGAATACGTGGCTTGAGAGATGGTGCAGGAGGGAGGGTTCAGATTTTTGGGACATTAGAACCGGTTCTGGTGGCGGTGGGACCATTACAAACCGGATGGTCTACACCTGGGCAGGACTGGAACCAATGTCCTAGGGGGTGCTTTTGCTAACACTGTTGGGGAGGTTTTAAACTAATGTGGCAGGGGGATGGGAACCAGATTAGGAAGTTAGAGGTCAGTAAAGAGGCAGCAACTAAAGCCAGTAAGGTACGAGACAATAAACTCAATGTCACTAGGGGGAAGAGTAGACAGGGAAGAGATGATGAACGCAAAGGTGGTCTGAGGTGCATTTGTTTTAATGCGAGAAGTGTAGCAGGTAAGGCAGATGAATTCAGGGCTTGGATCAGTACCTGGGAATATGATGTTATTGGGATTACTGAGACTTGGTTGAGGGAAGGGCAGGACTGGCAACTGAATATCCCAGGGTATAGGTGCTTCAGGAGGGATAGAGAGGGAGGTAGAAGAGGTGGAAGAGTTGCATTACTCGTCAGAGATGATATCACAGCTGTGATTAAGGAGGGCACGATGGAGGATTCGAGCACTGAGGCAATATGGGTGGAGCTGAGAAATAGGAAGGGTGCAGTAACATTTTGTTGGGACTTTACTACAGGCCTCCCAAAAGCGAGCATGAAGTAGAGGAACAAATATGCAGACAGATTATAGAAAAAGGTAGGAGCAATAGGGTGGTTATGATGATAGATTTTAACTTCCCCAACATTGAATGGGATTCGTGTAGTGTTGGAGGCGTAGATGGAGCAGAGTTTGTAAGGAGCATCCAGGAGAGTTTTTTAGAGCAGTATGTAAATAGTCCAACTCGGGAAGGGGCCATACTGGACCTGGTATTGGGGAATGATCCCGGCCAGGTGGTTGATGTTTCAGTCGGTGATTACTTTGGGAATAGCGATCACAATTCCGTAAGTTTTAGAATACTCATGGACAAGGACAAGAGGGGTACGAAAGGAAGAGTACTAAATTGGGGAAAGGCAGAGTATAACAAAATTCGGCAGGGGCTAGGGAATGTGGATTGGAAGCAGCTGTTTAAGGGTAAATCCACATTTGAAATGTGGAAGTCTTTTAAGGAAAGGTTGATAAGAGTGCAGGACAGACATGTTCCTGTGAAAATGAAAGATAGAAATGGCAAGATTAGGGAACCATGGATAACGGATGGAATTGTGAGACTAGCTAAGATGAAAAAGGAAGCATACATAGGATCGAGGCAACTCAAAACTGATGAAGCTTTGGAGGAATATCGGGAAAGTAGGACGAATCCCAAACGCGCAATAAAGAGGGCAAAAGGGGTCATGAAATATCTTTGGCTAACAGGGTTAAGGAAAATCCCAAAGCATTTTATTCGTATGTAAGGAGCAAGAGGGTAACTAGAGAAAGGATTGGCCCACTTAAAGACAAAAGAGGGAATTTATGCGTGGACTCAAAGGAAATGGGTGAGATTCTTAATGAGTACTTTGCATCGGTATTCACAAAGGAGAGGGACAAGATGGATGTTGAGGCTAGGGATGGATGTTTAAATACTCTCGGTCAAGTTGTCATACGGAAGGGGGAAGTTTTGGATATTCTGAAAGACATTAAGGTGGACAAGTCCCCAGGACCGGATGGGATCTATCCCAGATTGCTGAGGGAAGCGAGGGTCGAAATAGCTGGGGCCTTAACAGATATCTTTGCAGCATCCTTGAGCATGGGTGAGGTCCCGGAGGACTGGAGAATTGCTAATGTTGTCCCTTTGTTTAAGAAGGGTAGCAGGGATAATCCAGGGAATTATAGACCTGTGAGCTTGACGTCAGTGGTAGGCAAACTGTTGGAGAAGATACTGAGGGATAGGATCTATTCACATCTGGAAGAAAATAGACTTATCAGTGATAGGCAGCATGGTTTTGTGCAGGGAAGGTCATGTCTTACAAACCTAATAGAATTCTTTGAGGAAGTGACAAAATTAATTGATGAGGGAAGGGCTGTAGATGTCGTATACATGGACTTTAGTAAGGCGTTTGATAAGGTTTCCCATGGCAGGTTGATGGAAAAAGTGAACTCGTATGGGGTTCAGGGTGTACTAGCTGGATGGATAAAGAACTGGCTGGGCAACAGGAGACAAAGAGTAGTGGTGGAAGGGAGTGTCTCAAAATGGAGAAGGGTGACTAGTGGTGTTCCACAGGGATCCGTGCTCGGACCACTGCTGTTTGTGATCTACATAAATGACCTGGAGGAAGGTATAAGTGGTCTGATTAGCAAATTTGCAGATGATACTAAGATTGGTGGAGTTGCAGATAGCGAGGACTGTCAGAGAATACAACAAAATATAGATAGATTGGAGAGTTGGGCAGAGAAATGGCACATGGAGTTCAATCCAGGCAAATGCGAGGTGATGCATTTTGGAAGATCAAATTCAAGAGCGGACTATATGGTCAATGGAAGGGTCTTGGTGAAAATTGATGTGCAGAGAGATCTGGGAGTTCAAGTCCATTGTACCCTGAAGGTGGCAACGCAGGTCGATAGAGTGGTCAAGAAGGCATACAGCATGCTTGCCTTCATTGGACGGGGTATTGAGCACAAGAGTTGGCAGGTCATGTTACAGTTGTATAGGACTTTGGTTCGGTCACATTTAGAATACTGCGTGCAGTTCTGGTCGCCACATTACCAGAAGGATGTGGATGCCTTGGAGAGGGTGCAGAGGAGGTTCACCAGGATGTTGCCTGGTATGGAGGGTGCTAGCTATGAAGAAAGGTTGAGTAGATTAGGATTGTTTTCGTTGGAAAGACGGAGATGGAGGGGGGACCTGATTGAGGTCTACAAAATTATGAGAGGTATGGACAGGGTGGATAGCAACAAGCTTTTCCCAAGAGTGGGGGTGTCAGTTACAAGGGGTCACGATTTCAAGGTGAGAGGGGGAAAGTTTAAGGGAGATGTGCGTGGAAAGTTTTTTACGCAGAGGGTGGTGGGTGCCTGGAACGCTTTACCAGCGGAGGTGGTAGAGGCGGGCACGATAGCATCATTTAAGAAGCATCTAGACAGGTATATGAATGGGCGGGAACAGAAGGAAGTAGACCTTGGAAAATAGGAGACAGGTTTAGATAAAGGATCTGGATCGGCGCAGGCTGGGAGGGCCGAAGGGCCTGTTCCTGTGCTGTAATTTTCTTTGTTCTTTGTTCTTATTACATTGATGCATGATTTCTCCCCCTTCCACAAACATTCAAACCCTCCACCACCGACAAACAGTGGCAGCACTGCAGTAACTCACCAAGGTTCCTGAGACAAAACCTCCCAAACCCACGACCACTATCATGTAGAAGGACAAGAGCAGCAGATACCTGGGAGCCCCACCATCTGGAGGTTTCCCTCCAAGTCACTCACCATCCTGACTTGGAAACATATCGCCGTTCCTTCACAGATGTTGGATCAACACCTTGGAACTCCCTCCCTTACAGCACAGTGGGTGTACCTACATCTCATGGGCTGCAGTGGTAGCACAATGGTTAGCACAGTTGCTTCACGGTTCCGAGGTCCCAGGTTCAATTCCCGGCTTGGATCACTGTCTGTGCGGAGACTGCACTTTCTCCCGGTGTCTGCGTGGGTTTCCTCCGGGTGCTCCGGTTTCCTCCCACAGTCCAAAGGTTAGTGAATTGACCATGATAAATTTCCTCTTGATGTCCAAAATAAAAGGATCGGTGGGTTTACTGGGTTACGGGGATAGGGTGCCGGTGTGGGCTTAAGTAGATTGCTCTTTCCAAGAGCCGGTACAGACTCAAAGGGCCGAATGGCCTCCTTCTGCACTGTAAATTCTATGATTCTGTGTTAAGAAGGCAGCTCACCACCACCTTCTGAAGGGCAACTAGGGATGGGCAATAAATACTGGCCTAACCAGTGTAAATTTGCATACACGACAGGAAAAGTATGAGGTGTCTATTTTTTCAGGGTTGATCTAATTAAATCAACAGGTGCTCTCTTTTCATTCCCTCATCTGTAAAACTGATGCTTGTTTCCACTATTTGCTTATTTCTACTGCTAATTGTATCAATTTCTTGATTGCACACTTCAGAATGTGGCCAGTTACAGTTATCTTCAGTCCTGAGTTAAGCTACCTGGACTTTCTCCATTTCACCTCCAAAGCCTTCTTTTTCATCTTTGCAAAGTAGTATGCCTGCGGTTCACCCCAATTTTCCTCATCCGCTGATGAAACCCTCATTCAGGCTTTGATGATCTCAAGGGATTGATTTGTCGAGTCCCTTTCTCGCATGATTCCCCACCTTTATCCGCAACACGCAACATCATCCAGGATGACGTAACTCAAATAATGCCTGGTACATGTTGCACTTTCTCTGACAGATTCCTTGTTCTTTGTAGCTCAACTTCAAATCTCTGTCCATATTTCCTAATCCCTCCATGGCTTTTCTCCTTCGTTCCTTCAACAGGCATGTTTTGACATGTTCTCAAATTCAAAGGATGGTTACATCTATTCCACCTTAACTCAGCATCAGATTCAATCTCTCGCTTCTTAAGTATATAACATTCAACTATAAATCTTCGCAGTTCAACTGTCGTCTTCCACCCCAGAAAACAGAATGATCACTAATTTTGCCATTTGCATTCTGTCATTTTTTTTTAACATAGCATTTAAATAAACATACACATTTTCTCATCATGTTCTTATCCTGCCATTTCAATGTTCACAGTTCTCTTGAAGCACCATAGTCAAAATCTTCACAAAATTGCATTAGTAGCCAATGTGAAAAGTGCTGGATTTAATTATAGTGAAAAGTAGTCCATCTGGGATAATTCTCTGAGGGAAAATAAAATGTGCCTAGGCAAAATATTTGCTACTTTATGCACCTAGGGGCTGTTTAGCACACTGGGCTAAATCGCTGGCTTTGAAAGCAGACCAAGCAGGCCAGCAGCACGGTTCGATTCCCGTAACAGCCTCCCCGAACAGGTGCCGGAATGTGGCGACTAGGGGCTTTTCACAGTAACTTCATTTGAAGCCTACTCGTGACAATAAGCGATTTTCATTTCATTTCATTTTTTTCACATAGTCACTTCTGCAATATGTAGTAGAAAGTAAGAAAGAATTAACTTGAATTTGGATTTTGTTAATTGTCATGTGTACCGAGGTACCGTGAAAAGTATATTTATGTGAGCAGCTCAACCGATCATTAAGTACATGAAAAGAAAAGAAAATATATCATAGGGCAACACCAGGTACACAATGTAACTATATAAACTCCGGCATCAAGTGAAGCATATAGGGTGTAGTATTAATGAGGTCGGTCCATAAGAGGGTCGTTTAGGAGTCTGGTAACAGCAGGGAAGAAGCTGTTTTTGAGTCTGTTCATGCGTGTTCTCAGACTTGTGTATCTCGTGCCCGATGGAAGAAGTTGGAAGAGTGAGTAAGCCGGGTGGGAGGGGTTTTTGATTATGCTGCCCGCTTTCCCCAGGCAGTGGGAGGTGTAGATGGAGTCAATGGAATGGGAGGCAGGTTTGTGTGATGGACTGGGCGGTGTTCACGACTCTGAAGTTTCTTGCGGTCTTGGGTCGAGCAGTTGCCATACCAGGCTGTGGTGCAGCCAGATAGGATGCTTTCTATGGTGCATCTGTAAAAGTTGGTAAGATTTAATGTGGACGTGCCGAATTTCCTTAGTTTCCTGAGGAAGTATCGGCGCTGTCGTGCTTTCTTGGTGGTAGCATCGATGTGGGTGGACCAGGACAGATTTTTGAAGATGTGCACCCCTCGGAATTTGAAACTGCTAACCATCTCCACCTCGGCCTCTTTGATGCTGACAGGGGTGTGTACAGTACTTTGCTTCCTGAAGTCAATGATCAGCTCTTTAATTTTGCTGGCATTGAGGAATAGATTGTTCTCGCTGCACCACTCCACTAGGTTCTCAATCTCCCTCCTGTATTCTGATTCGTCGTTATTCAAGATCAGGCCCACTCTGGTCGTATCGTCAACAACTTATAGATGGAGTTGGAACAAAATTTTGCCACGCAGTCGTGTGTGTACAGGGAGAAGAGTAGGGGGCTAAGTGCGCAGCCTTGCAGGGCCCTGGTTTTGAGGACTATTGTGGAGGAGGTGTTGTTGGTCATTCTTACTGATTGTGGTCTGTTGGTCAGAAAGTCGAGGATCCAATTGCAGAGTAGGGAGCGAAGTCCTAGGTTTTGGAGCTTTGATATGAGTTTGGCTGGGATTATGGTGTTGAAGGCAGAGCTGCAGTAAATAAATAGGAGTCTGATGTAGAAGTCCTTGTTGTCAAGATGCTCTAGGAATGAGTGTAGGGCCAAGAAGATGGCATCTGCTGTGGACCGGTTGCGGCAGAACATGAATTGTAGTGGATCAAAGCGTTCTGGGAGTATGGAGGTGATGCGCTTCATGACCAACCTCTCGAAGCACATCATTAAACTGAAGTCAGGGCCACCTGACGGTAGTCATTGAGGCACGTGGCCTGGTTCTTCTTTTGGCACCGGTATGATGGTGGTCTTCTTGAAGCAGGTGGGGACCTGGGAGCGGAGTAGGGACAGGTTAAAGATGTCCGTGAGCACATCTGCCAGCTGGTCCGCGCAGGCTCTGAGTGCACAATTAGGGATCCGTCCGGACCCGTCTCCTTCTGAGGATTCACTTTCAGGAAGGCTGATCTGACTTTGGAAGCTGTGATGGTGGGTATGGGTGTGTTATGGGCTGCTGGGACACTCTACAGTGGATTGTTTGTTTTTTGCTCGAACCGAGCATTGAACGCATTGAGTTCATCGGGGAGGGGTGCGCTGCTGCTGGAGATACTGCTCAGCTTTGCTTTGTAGCCCGTTATGGTGTTTAGGCCTTGCCACAACCGTCGAGAGTCTGTAATGCTAGTCTGTGACTCTAGTTTGGTTGATATTCTCTCTTGGCATCCCAGTTGGCTTTGCAGAGGTCATACCTGGAATTCGTGTATAGGTCAGGGTCGCATAACTTGAACGCCTCAGACCTGCCCTTCAGTAGGGAGTCAATCTCGCGATTGGGTCATGGTTTCCGGTTGGGGAACGTACTACTTTCTTTGGTATGCAGATGTCCACACATTTGCTGATGAAGTCTGTGACGGTGGTGGCATACTCATTTCAGTTGGTCGCTGAGTTCTTCTACCTCTTCGCCCTTCAGTCTGTAAGCAGTCTCGTCGGAGCTCTTCTGTTTCCTCGTACCAGCACTGCACGACTTTCTTAGCTGGATTCTCCCGCTTGAGTTTCTGCTGGGTGGAGCACCGTCTTTTGGTCTGATTTTCCAAAGTACGGTCAGGGAATGGAACAGTAGGCACCCTTGATTTTTGAGCAGAATTGGTCAAGAGTGTTGTCACCCCTGGTGGGACGGGTGATGTGCTGGTGGAATTTTGGCAGTACACTCTTGAGGTTTGCCTTGTTGAAGTCCCCGGCCGTGATGAACAAGGCCTCTGGGTGTTCTGTTTTGTAGTTGTTTATAACATGGAAATTGCTGTAGGATTATTGGTGGGTGGTGGTGGTTGATGGCAAATGTTCATCCTGGAGTTCAGTTACTAGTGGTGTACCGCAAGGATCTGTTTTGGGGCCACTGTTGATTGTCATTTTTATAAATGACCTGGAAGAGGGTGTAGAAGGATGGGTTAGTAAATTTGCAGATGACACGAAGGTCGGTGGAGTTGTGGATAGTGCTGAAGGATGTTATAGGATACAGAGGGACATAGATACGCTGCAGAGCTGGGCTGAGAGGTGGCAGATGGAGTTTAATGCGGAAAAGTGTGAGGTGGTTCACTTTGGAAGGAGTAACAGGAATGCAGAGTACTGGGCTAATGGCAAGATTCTTGGTAGTGTAGATGAACAGAGAGATCTCGGCATCCAGGTACATAAATCCCTGAAAGTTGCCACCCAGGTTAATAGGGCTGTTAAGAAGGCATATGGTGTGCTAGCCTTTATAAGCAGGGGGATTGAGTTTCGGAACCACAAGGTCATGCTGCAGCTGTACATAACTCTGGTGCGGCCACACCTGGAGTACTGCGTGCAGTTCTGGTCACCACATTATAGGAAGGATGTGGAAGCTTTGGAAAGGGTTCAGAGGAGATTTACTAGGATGTTGCCTGGTATGGAGGGAAGGTCTTACGAGGAAAGGCTCAGGGAATTGAGGTTGTTTTCGTTAGAGAGGAGAAGGCTGAGAGGTGACTTAATAGAGACATATAAGATAGTCAGAGGGTTAAATAGAGTGGACAGTGAGAGTCTTTTTCCTCGGATGGTGATGACCAACACAAGGGGACATAGCTTTAAATTGAGGGGTGATAGATATAGGACAGATGTCAGAGGCAGTTTCTTTACTCAGAGAGTAGTAGGGGTGTGGAACGCCCTGCCTGCAATAGTAGTAGACTCGCCAACTTTAAGGGCATTTAAGTGGTCACTGGATAGACATATGGATGAAAATGGAATAGTGTAGGTCAGATAGGCTTCGGATGGTTTCACAGGTCGGCGCAACATTGAGGGCCGAAGGGCCCGTACTGCGCTGTAGTGTTCTATGTTCTAGGGTCCTCTACGGGTGGAAGTTCTGCGTCAGCAACGGCCAGCACTGGAGTTGGAGATGAGACTTCAATGGGGAATGCTTCCTGCATCCAAGGTAGTCTAGGTGCTTCCACAGATCTTTATCTGGGACCTTCACCTTCTTGGATACAGGCCCCATTTTCTCTAATATGACTCCCGGACCCAACTGGTGCCATCTCTGAAATTCCGCACACAGACTGAGTCACCAGTCTTAAGCACTCGCTCAGATATTATGGCATCATGGGTTTTTTTTGATTTTCCTGTTGGGACTCCACCCTCCCTGCCAAGTTTGGAAATAACAAGCTTAACATGCTGCGAAGCCGTCGCCCCATTAATAGTTCTGCCATGGTATGAGGAGTGATCTTGTTATCAAATATGAACCATGAAAACCTAATCTCTATGGATGTGGCTGGCTGCTTCTTCATGTGGTTCTTGGAGGTCTACGTTGCTCTATATGTGCTATCCATGATGCTCTCTGACTCACAGTTGCTCCAGTTTCTCCAGCCGCCACTCCAGCTCTGAAACTCGACCTTCCAGGAGCTGTAACTGAAGACACTTCCTGCACACATGTGGACCCTGGGGACTGGAACAGTCCCCAGCCTGCCACATGGAGCAAGAGCAGCAAACCACGGCTTGGAGCTCTGCTGTCATGTCTTATCCCTTTAAATTAAACTTTTGATAGATGTTTTGTTTCAGATTATATCCAAAGTCTCCTATACTGTTTAATTAGATTTTCTTTTTTTAAAACTGATTATTTTTCTGTCTTGATCTGAAATCAAATTAAAAATAGTAATTTAAATCAGTAACTCAACAGATTTTCAAATTAATCCCAGTCTCCCTTTCAGTCAATCAGGTCACGGTCTCCTGTGACATCACTTGACTATTTTTTTCAAATTCTGAAACAAACACAGTGGGCGGGATACTCCGATCGGTGACGCCGGAATCGCGTTCATCGATCGGCCGGATAATCCCCGTTTACGCTGGAATCGGGGGCCGCGCCATTTTTATGATGCCCTGCACCCTTGGGAGTACGCCGCACGCCGTATGAACGGCCTCAGGATGTCAGCTGAGGCCCTCCTCTGATGCTCCACCCCCAATGGGCCGAGTTCCTGACGGCGCCGCTCCCATGTGCTCACACTGTTCTGGGACCTTACATGGCGAATGCGGACTGAGCCCAGCGCCGCCACAATCGAGGGGGGTGGGAGCTGTTCCATTGGCAAGGGGGAGCTTTGGTGGGGGCTGGGGGGACTGGTGGGGGGTGGTCCAGGGGTGGTGAGGCTAGTTACAGGGGGCCAGTTTTTGTCAGGGAGGGTCCGCACGCGGCCAGCACCATGCTGCACGGTGTGTTGCCAAAGACCGTCACCGTGCGTATAACGCGGCCATGGACCCGGCCATTCTCCAGCCTTATCCACAGGTAAAGCCGGGGGCTTTACGCTGCACGGCTTCTAACCCCCCCCAGTCGGACGAAGGATCAGTGTGTGTGCGGCGCCAACTTTCTGGTCGTAACCAGACGTATCCTGCGGACATAGCTGCAGTATTGGCGAATTCAGCCCAGGGTTTCTCACCTGGCTCCTCTCCGCTCCCGGAAGGTAAGTGAAGGCCCCGAGCCTCACACTGTTTACGTCTCAGTAGAGGTGGTCATTGCATTCTCTTTAACACAATGAAAGTTTCTTCTGGGTTCATATTTTCTTCAGAGATTCACATGTGGGGCCTGAGTAGCATAGCCGCCATAAATGCGGGCAGTATTCATGATGTGCAATTAACCCATGTATGTTCAATACAATGCACGCAGCATGGCAGCTTTGTCCTGCCTGCCATTTGAATGATTGATAAGCATGCTGGTCATTGACTGCACTCATTAGCAGGGACCCATAATAATAATATTCTAGAAATTTAATCTGTGCCTCTTAAAGAGGCTATGCATGTAGCTGGAAGAGGTGTTGGAAATTGTGTGGAACAGAATCTAACATAGTAAGAGTTGAAGAAACGCACAATGGGGAAAGCAGGCTCAAAGAGTTTCAATGAAGTAAAAAAAGGAAAGATATCCTGGGCTGGATTCTCCGATTTCCAGACTAAATGCTGATCCCAGCATGGGAACAGCGGCGTTTTACACCAGAAAAAACGGCGCAACAGCTGCAACGATTCCAGAACCGTTGAGGACTCGCAGCCGCGCCAGGCTCCTGGCTCCCGCGTCAAAAAACGGCTGGAGAATGGCCGGGTCCGTAGCGGCGCCGGCGCATGGCGAAGGCCTGCAGCAGCCGCGCCGTGTAACATAGCGCCGGCCGCACGTGTATCCGGCCTTCCAAATAATGATTTCATAGAATTTCATAGAATTTACAGTGTAGAAGGAGGCCATTCGGCCCATCGAGTCTGCACCGGCTCTTGGAAAGAGCACCCTACCCAAGGTCAGCACCTCCACCCTATCCCCATAACCCAGTAATCCCACCCAACACTAACTTCAATTTTGGACACTAAGGGCAATTTAGCGTGGCCAATCCACCTAACCTGCACATCTTTGAACTGTGGGAGGAAACCGGAGCACCCGGAGGAAACCCACACACAAATGGGGAGGATAGTGCAGACTCCGCACAGACAGTGACACAAGCCGGAATCGAACCTGGGACCCTGGAGCTGTGAAGAAATTGTGCTATCCACAATGCTACCGTGCTGCCCTGTGATCCCCCGTAACTCCCCTCGCCACCCCGGTACCAACCCCCACCAGTCTCCCCAGCCCTCGCCGAAGCCCCCCTGCCCAGTGGCACGGCTCCTCCACCCCCCGACTGTGGCTGCGCTAGGCTCAGTCTGCCACGCAGGGTCGACAAAAAAAAAGCACAAGTGTTCCGTGCCGTCGGTAACTCGGCCCATCGGGGATGGAACATCGGGACAGGGGGCTTCCTATGACGAGCCAACGCCTTTCCAATGCCGTGCGGCGCACAAAGCGATGACGGCATTTGGAGGGGGCCGAGACTCGAAATAGGCATCAAGCCAGCGCTGCCCCCGATTCGGCCGTTGGATGACTTGGAGGAGAACTTCCAAGTGGTGGTATTCCCATGTATATGCCCTTCTCTGTCCAGATGATAGTAGTTATGGAGTTGGAATGTGCTGCCGAAGGAGCCTTGGCAAGTTCCTGCAGTGTATCTTATGATACACACTGCTGCTACTGTTCATCAGTGGTGGAGGAGCTGAATATTTGTGGAAGGGATACCAATCAAACAGGCTGCTTGGTACTGCATGGTGTTTTCCATTCTGGAGACTGAGTGCAGTGGAGGGAGTGAATAATACTGTAATTCCCATTGGGCAGCGGAGTGAATTTTCTTTCCAGATTAAATGCTTTTCAGCTCATGAATGATAGAAACATAGAAAATAGAAGCAGGCGGAGGCTATTCGGCCTTCGAGCCTACTCTGCCATTCATTATGATCATGTCTGATCATCAGGTTCAACACCCTGATCCTGCCTTCCCCCATATCCCTTGATCCCTTTAGCCCCAAGAGCTATATTTATTACCTTCTTGAAATTGCACAACATTTTGGCCTCAACTACTTTCTGTGGTAGCAAATTCCACAGATTAACCACACTCTGTGGGAGAACATTGCTCCTCACCTCAGTCCTAAAAGGTCTTATCCTCAAATTATGACCCCTAGACCTGGACTCCCCCAAACATCGACAAAATTATTTCTGAATCTACCCTGTCTAATCCTGTTAGAATTTTGTAAATTTCTATGAGATCCCCTCTCACTCTTCGAAACTCCAATGAATAAAATTTTACCTGACTTAGTCTCTCCTCACATGACAGTCCTGCTATCCCAGGAATCAGCCTGGTAAACCTTTGCTGCACTCCCTCCATAGCAGGAACATCCTTCCTCAGATAAGGACACCAAAACCGCACATGATACTCCAGGTGTGGCCTCACCAATGCCCTATACAACTGCAGTAAAACATCTCTATTTCTATACTAAAATCCTCTCGCTATGAAGGCCAACATGTCATTTGCCTTCTTTGTTGCCTGCTCTACCTGCTTGCTTACTTTCTCTGACTGATGTATGAGGACACTGAATATCCACCTCTCTCAATTTACACCCATTTAAATAATAATCTGCCTTCCTATTTTTGCGACTGAAGTGGATGACCTCACATTCATCCACAATATATTGCATCTGACATGCATGTGCCCACTCACTCGGTCTGTCCAAATCCTGTGAAGCATCTCTGCATTCTCCTGACAGCTCACCCTCCCACCCAACTTTGTATCAGTGAATTTGAAGATAAAACATTTAGTTATCTCATCCAAATCATTAATATATAATGTCAACAGTTAGGGTCCTAGCACAGATCCCTGCGGTATCCCACTAGTCACTGCCTGCCATTCAGAAAAAGACAGATTTATCCCAACTTTTTGCTCCTGTCTGGTAACCAGCTTTCTATCCATCGCTAGACACTACCCATAATCCCATGTGCTTTAAATATCAATGTTAATCTGCTATGTGAGATCTTTGTCGTGTTAATCACCCTGGGGTAACATGGACTGCAACTGGATGCAGTTGTACTTGAAATAGACTCCAAACTTTGATGTTAGTTCAATACGCTTTATTGAACTTGTTAAGCAGTGAACACAGTTCGCTGTGGGTTTGACACTCTACTAATCTAAGCGTGCTTACTATAACTAACTAGACCAGACTAGCTCTGAGCCACGTGTAGAAGGTGCTAACTGATGTCACTACAGTTGTCACCAGTGGAAAGAGGCAGAGTGTTGATGCCTCGTGTGTTTTATAGTGGGAAACCACCTTCTAGTGTTTTGCCTGGTGATTGGTTATGTTCTGTCCTGTGTGTTGATTGTCTGTACTGGGTGTCTGTCACTGCCTGTCTGTATCTCATTATGTGCATGAGTGCATATCATGACAACCTTGTTGAAAGCCTTCTGAAAGTCTAAATAAACCACATCCACCGGTTCTCCCTGGTCAACTCTACTACTTATATCTTTAATAAATTCCAATAGATTTGTCAATGCTGTGCTATGAATCAATGAGGAGCTTGTCGAATCATTTGCTAAGGCGGGCAGGGATTCATCCGTCGCACTGTTGCTTCACAGCTCCAGGATCCCAGGTTCGATTCCCGGCTTGGGTCACTGTCTGTGCGAAGTCTGCATGTTCTCCCCGTGTCTGCATGGGTTTCCTCCGGGAGCTCCAGTTTCTTCCCACAAGTCCCGAAAGACGTGTTGTTAGGTAATCTGGACATTCTGAATTTGCCCTCTGTGTACCCAAACAGGCACCAAAATGTGGCGACTGGGGGCTTTCCATGGTAACTTCCTTGCAGTGTTAATGCAAGCATTCTTGTGGCAATAAAGATTATTATTATTATTACCTCATGGGGGTACGTCAGAGGTCCTGGCGCCATATTACAATGGCACCCACACTGAGATTCACTCACTGTAGCAAGCCAGGTGAGGACTAAATTTAAACATCATCATGCTAGCCTTCCTAGGATTCCTCTTCCAGGCCATCCAAGAAAGATGTGGCACCTTGTTTCCTTCGGATGGGAGCAGGAGATCCTCCCACCTGAACATGCTGGCATGGGAGGAGGTCGCCGGGGAAGTCAGCACCCATAGCATACAACAAAGGGCCATCCTGCAGTGCAGGAAATGGATGAATGGTCTGGTGCACTCTGTTAGGGTGAGTAAAACTTCTACTCACTCCAAACTTAAACTCTCACAAGAGCATCAAGCAGTCTAAACATTTTAGTCCACAGGAATATTCACTCTATTAGCAGATGGGACATCAGTACTGAATGTCTGTCACCAGCATTAAGATTATCATCTCATGTGAGCTCTTGCACAAATGGCTTCTTTATCCCTTACTGAGGAGGGATCAGCATGCAGAATACGCACGCATGCTTCTGAACTGGTCTTTAATCCATAGTGCTCACAGTCAATCCATCTGTCTTTATACAGGACGAGATTGCACACAACCGATGGGGCAGAGCGAAGACTGGAGGGGTGACCATAGAGCTCAGGACACTCTTCCCATAAGGAGCAAGCACCAGAGCTCAATGATGAGGCCAGAAATCATTCCTGTGTAGCAGATGAGATTGGCCACCCCCAGCAAGCCAATGAGGGTTCATCCAGTCTATGTTGCCACATGTGGACAATGACTGGAGCCTGTCTAGTCAATCAATAATTATCTCTTCTCTTTATTCCAGCCAACAGCAAGAAAAGGCAGAGGAAGCTGCCAAATAAGTAACTCAGCCCTAGCCTCCGAGCACCTCAAACGAGGTGGCAGAGAAAAGCTCATTACTGCATTCACCAGCAGTCCACACTAGTGCAGATGCATGCACCTCAGTGGGTCCTAGGTCTAGAATAGTCTCAGCATCACAATCTGCTGATCACCTCATGGACACGGGTCCACAGCAGACAGTGACACTCTCTGACACTCAGAGACTGGTGGGAACCAGGCCTCTGCAGAGTCTGGGTCTGATGACAAGCACTGAAATTGGCCCAGAGAGAAATGTTGGAGATGCAGAGACAAGCAGGGGTACATCAGGCAGAGTTGTTAGAGGTCGCCACCAGGCTGAACGAAGTATGGAGAGTTCCGCCATGTTCTGTCTGATGTCGTGGCTCCAGCATGCAAGTACATCGAAATCTCCATGGAAGAGGTGGCAGCTGACTTGGAGATGCAGGTCCAGTCATTTCTGTCGGATTTGCATTTGGACCTGAACGCTGTCACTCTAGTCAGAAGTGGTTAGGTAAGGGGACGAACACCTCGACCTCCACCAGAGGTTAGAATTGCTGCCTCACCGGGTTTCAATTCCAGCCTTGGGTGACTGCCTGTGTGGAGTTTTCACATTCGCCACGTGTCTGCGTGGGTTTCCTCCGGATGCTCCAGTTTCCTCCCACAGTCCAAAGATGTGTAGGTTAGGTTGACTGGTGATGCTGAAATTGCCCCCTAGTGTCCAATATATGCAGGTTATGTGGGGTTGTGGAGATAGGGGGCTAGGTAGGGTGCTCTGTCAGAGGGTCAGTGCAGACTCAAAAAGGTTGAATGGCCTCCTGCATTGTAGGGATTCTATAGATTCTTCCAGGTTCCTTTTTTCCTAAAGGAATTAGGAGGGGCCCTTCCAAAGGGAGGAGTGCCCGCCAGACAGCCAGGGGGTATCCACCCAAGACACTCCAAAGATGTCCTCCACTCCAAAGCCCTTGGCCTGTGGCCCCATCAATTCTAGCAGGTCAGGTTGAGGAGGGTGCACCTGCCCCAGTTAGAGGATTCAGGCCTACAGATGATGCCCACCAAAGTCATCTCAAACAAGAAGGCACAGCAGTAATCAGGCGTCCTCTACCTCTACTGCAGATATCAGGGCTGCACCTCGACATAAGGTAGACTTACGAAAATTAAGATGCACAATGGTGGTACAAATGCTTGTTCACTGTACATAATCTGTACTATTATAAATGTATTTTGCATTTATTCCCCTCCAAATCTCAGGTATCGAATGAATAATCAATGTCATAGAGTCATAGAATTTACAGTACAGAAGGAGGCCATTCGGCCCATCGAGTCTGCACCGGCTCTTTGAAAGAGCACCATACCCAAGATCACACCTCAACCCTATCCCTATAACCCAGTAACCCGACCTAGCACGAAGGGCAATTTTGGACACTAAGGGAAATTTAGCATGGCTAATCCACCTAATCTGCACATGTTTGGATTGTGGGAGGAAACTGGAGCACCCGGACACACACACATGGGGAGAACGTGCTGACTCCGCACAGACAGTGAACCAAGCCGGGAATCGAACCTGGGACCCTGGAGCTATGAAGCAATTGTGCTAACCACCATGCTACCGTGCTGCAAAGTCCATTTTCAGGATCAAAATGAACCCCCACCGCACCCAAATTATCTCCCACCTTGTCCCTCAGTCCCATTCAGCCTCACTGAATCTCATCACAACGAATCCACCTTCAGTTCCACATCTGCGACATGAACAAAGGCACTCCCTATATGAAAATGATGGCTGGATTATACACAGGTAATCCTTGCATCTCAGGCAGACATTATGCTGCCTCATCCAGTGGCGGACTTACACTTTGTGGGGCTCCACGCTCACCTTCATTTCTGAGCCTCCCCATGACATCATGCCCCCCCCATGATGTCACACTTCTCCCCAATGGCATCACGCCACTACCAAGCCTGCTCACCTTCGCCCCACAGAACGCAAAGGCACAAGCCACAAAAATACACAAATTGATCACTGCTTAACTTCTTCAGTGCTTTTTACCTTGCAAAAACATGCCTGTGTGAATAATTGCTGAATTGAAATGCAAGCTTGCCTCTTGTCAGAATGACAGGAAAGATGATAAATATTGCATTGTGTCTTGAGGCGAGCAAACATGGAACTTGATGATAAGCAATGAGATAGAAAAAACAGATGATGACATCACTGCAGCACAGGCCTGTGTAGGCCAGAACGAGTCAGTCCACTACAGGAGAAAACTACAATCAACAAGATGCATATGCTGACATTCCACATATTTCAAAGTCTTATTTAGTTTCAAAAGTTAACTTCCTTACTTCCTCTCACAAAGTATTAATTTTTTTCTTTAAAATTGTTAAAACTAGTTTACCAAATATATATATACACACATGCACAAGAGCAACAAGCACAGTATGTACAAATAATCCAAATCTACAAATTCAGTCGATCAGGTTTTCTTCTGACTGGTTGATCTTCCCAAAGTTTAACCTTGCTGCTCAGAACTTGTAGCTTTAATGTTCTCCATGACATTCACATGCTCAGAAACCGCTGAACTCTCTGACGCTGCAGCTGACGTTGATTCTGATGGAGAATCGTCATCCATCATGTTGTTGTGTAAGTCTTCTCTGATTTTCAAGAGCGCGCAACGATTTATTCTTAAAACCAACCAGTCCTGCTGATGTCTTTGGCACCAGTGTCTAACTTCAATTGGACCACTGTACCATTCACTTCAAGTGGTAGCAGCCATTTGTCCTCATCAATTGCATTTATTTTAAATGGAGTATCAGTTTGTGCTTTTTTAAGTGCTGGAGAATTTTTTGATTTCTCCAAAAAATCATTCTTCTCTCTTATTCTTCAAAAAACAATTACGTTTCATCACTGGAGACTGTGGGCAGTATTCTCCGGCACCGGTGATTTGGTGGGGACAGGAATTGCCCCGCGATGGGCCGAGTGGCCGCCCGTTTTTCGGCCGGTCCCGCCGGCGTAAATTAGAGTAGGTACTTACTAGCGGGACCTGGCTGCGAGGGCGGCCTCCGGGGTCTATTCCTCCGCCATGGCCGACACGGAGATGAACCCCCCTGTGCATCACACGCTGGCGCTCCCGCGCATGCGCCAACACGCGCCGGCTTGTGGAGGCCCTTCGGCACCGGTTGGCATGGCGCCAAGACCCTTCCCCACCGGCCGGCGCGGTGCAAACCACCCCGGCACCGGCCTAGCCCATGAAGATGCGGAGTATTCCGCACCTTCGGGGCGGCCCGATGCTGGAGTGCTTTCACGCCACTCCTTCGGGCCGGAGTTGCCCACCCCGCCGATTCCCGCAGAATCCCACCCTGTGTCTTCCACTGTGTTGACTGATCTGGGGTTAAGCTTAGAGTAATGATTCTGAGCACAGTGATTTTTTCTATTGCGTCTGAAACAAAACTTGCCAAACGCTGGCCACTGCCTTAATTTGTACCTTTGACCACATCTTTTACACAGAAATACTGGACAGGATTCTTCGACCCCCCCGCCGGGGGAAACGTCACTGTTCCATATTGGTACCAATACAAAGCTATATCAGCATATTGTCACAAAAAAAACCAAATACACGGTATCACCCCTCCTAGGTTTCTCAATAGACATGGAGGATAAGCCTGAGAATGTTATCATGTCCAGAACTTTGTCATAGAAATGATCTGTCCATCAATGTGTGACTGGTTCCACGTATCAATGCCATTCTCCATCCAGGAGCCACAACTGTGCAGGCTCTCCCACACGGCCCAATCTCATCAAAGCCACAGTGCAGTTGAACATCCTTGATTTCCAGCATGTTTAACCCGCAGTGATGTGCCAGTTACATGCAGCACTCACCACACCAGCAACAAAAGCATCAGCAATCGGCAAAAGCATTTCTTCAACGGCGTTAGCAGGTGGCCCATTTGGAACAAAGTTGCGCACGAGGTCCCGCAGCGTCTTCTTGCTTCAAACTGTAATGCCTTCTGGACTCATACATCCCCCTGAGCCTGGTGTTCCAGGACCCAGGTATCTTAGAAAAAATTGTCCCTCTTTCTGGCGACAGAATAGGAAAAAAAGCACCAGCAACCTCCAGGCATCTGCAGTGAACAGTAGGAGCAAGTAGCAAACACAACTTGCTGCTGGGAAGTGCACTCACAATTTACAAGGGATAATTTATCATTTGAAATAGCCTTCAGCTGTGAAGCCAGAGTCCATTCACAGTCAAAGGGAGTGGGGTCGACTTTCAGCATTAAAGCCACAGCAGGGCTCTGACCTGAAAGTGTTTGGTAGGACAGACAGCTGCAGCAGTAGTTGCCTGTTATGGGTCACTACAATATTCAAAGATGGCTTGAAGGCCTCACAGTCAAAAAGCCCCTCCTCCCCCCTCCCTCCCCTGCCCAGGGGCAATCCCCAACCTGGAACGCTTCATCCCCCTGACCAAATTAATACTATTTTTGGTAGAGATCCGGAACTTGCCATAGGGAGCGGGCCGGGTGAATTGCAAACTGGTTTGTGCCCGCCTCGAATGTCGATTTTGGCCTTTCCCACTATTTACCCGGTATTCCCAGTTCTGCACTGGGCACAATGCAGTAGTTAAATCTGCCTTAATATTTCTTTTATTGACTTGGTGTCAGATTTTGTTTGGCAACTGCGGAATTTAATAATTTGGGATGTTTTACTGCCTTAACTGTGTTATATAAATGCAAGTTTTTGCTATTAGAAGGTTTCCTGGTTCGTACAATTCGTGTTATTTGGCAGAGCAAACTCGATGGGCCAAATTTTGCTCCTATGCCTTATGATCTTACTTAAATGTCCAATTTTAAATCTGTACATATTATCATTCCGTATTTCTCAAATCTTGTTATAGGAAAGCAAAATTCCAAATCTGCCCTTGGAAGAAACAATAGAAAGAATAATAGCGACACTCCAATGTGTTTCTAATTGCTCTTGCTATGGATCATTATGAATTACACAAAGAATCTCCAAAGACTTGGGTCTCTAAAAAGAAAAAAAAAACACTGGACATATGTACGTTCATGTAGAATTATTTTTAAGCTACTTTTCAGAAAAGCAGGCAGGGAGAAATGCATGGATTCAGATGCAAATTAAATAGCTTTAGCAGCTCCCTGTGGTGAACAAGTGATTATAGTCAAACTGTTAGCATCTGAGTCTAAAGACAACTGAAGGTTTAGAGATAAAATAAGTTTTTTTCCACATTATCGACCCACTGCCACCCTTGATAATGTTTTTTAGATTTGCTCGGTAGATTTCATCACCATAAGCAGACTGGAGATTTATCTATACCATACTTAATGATGTACTAACAGAAATTAACAACCTATACAACTTTGACCAGTTACCACCCTGGGAAATATCGTAAACTTGAATTTGTTATTGCTGGAAAGGAAGCAAATATAAATTGTAATAAAATTTAGCATCAGCTAGTTACCACCTAGGAGTTCCACAGGAAACTTGGTTGTGTTATTAGCTGAGAGAAAACCATTTTTCTGTTCACTTGAGTCCTGCTACTTCATTTTGACTTGAGTTGATTTATCTCCCAAGGTATCTAGCATTAATTTATGAGACACGAATCACTATAATATCAGCTTTCAACATAACCAACATAAACAACATTCCTTCTCAAATTGAATTTTATTTTAATAATGTACCTCTCGTTGATAGTATTTTTAAATTAAGTTACGAAATGTGGGCGTCACTGGTTAGGCCAGCATTTAGTGCCCATCCTAATTGCCCTTCAGAAGGTGGTGGTGAGCTGCCTTCTTGAACCGCTGCAGTTACTGAGGTGTAGGTACACCCACAGTGCTGTAAGGGCTGGAGTTCAGGATTTTGACCCAGCGACAGTGAAGGGGCAGCGGTATATTTCCAAGTCAGGGCGGTGAGTGCCTTGGAGGGGAACCTCCAGGTGGTGGTGTTTTCAGGTATCTGCTGCTCCTGTCCTTCTAGATGGCAGTGATCATGGGTTTGGAAGATGCTGCCTAAGGAACCTTGGTGAGTTCCCGCAGTGCATCTTGTAGATTGTATACACCACTGCCGCTGTTTGTCGGCGTTGGAGGGATTGAATGTTTCTGGAAGGGGTAGCAATCAAGTGGACTGTTTTGTCCTGGATGGTGTCAAGCTACTTGAGTATTCTTGGAATGGCACTCATCCAGGCAAGTGGAGAGTATTCCATTACACTCCTGACTTGTGCCTTGCAGATGGTGGACAGGCTTTGGGGGGTCAGGACGTGTGTTACTCACCATAGGATTCCTAGACTTTGATCTGCTTTGGTAGCCGCAGTGTTAATATAGCTAGTCCAGTTTAGTTTCTGATTAATGGTAACCCCCAGAATGTTGATTGTGGGGAATTCAGCGATGGTAATGCCAGTGAATGTCATGGGGAGGTGGTTAGATCCTGTCTTGTAGGCGATGGTTATTGTCACTTGTGTGGTGCAAACATAACTTGTCAGTCCAAGCTGATAGAAATATAGTTCATACATGTCAGGCAGTTGCTGTAGACAGTTCACAGCAAACCTGAAATGTCTGTGCAAACTAAGTGGAAAGAGAAATTATCTTTTTCTTACTTCACTGCTGCTACAACATTTCTTTCCATGATAACAAATGGCAAAATAACAAATTACAGTTATAATCATAGTCTCCCAATTTTAATAATATGAATTTTGGGAGCATTTTCTTGGGCTTTCTGTCTCATTTATTACTAGAGCTAGTTAACTTTTCCTACCTACTTTGCGTTGGATTTCAAAAAATCTGAAGTAAACTTCTATGCACATCAGAGGAAGCAAAGCAATTCAGAGCAGATCTAAAATTCCCATTGGTTCATTAATGTAAAAAGTAAGAGACAGGCCTATAAATCAACATGGGATGCTGGGGGATTTTCACTGACGGCAGTAATTAAATAATGACTCATGTTTCCTTCTTTCAGGGGGAATTAAATCCTTTTCACCTTTTCACTGCTCTAGCAGAGACATCCATTACCACAAGTGGCTACAGTGCTTGTCAAATCCAATCAGCTCCAGCCAGCCTTAAACCACCTGACATCCATTCACTTCTGCCTCTTTTCCTCCCTTTCATAGTCCACCATCCTTTCATATACATGTAGCAGTCAAAAGTAATCAAATCACATGCCAAAAAAACAAAGAAACATATGGTGTGGTGAGTCACTGCAGGTTATGGTTGAATAGCTAGGTCATTCAGCTGAACAGTTGACCAAATATATTTTTTTGCATATATTATTCTTCTAGATCAGTTAACACTATTGCATTATTGCAGTGTTCCACGGCATGAAAATAACAAGCTAATAGAAAAAAATTGTATACTCAAGTAAATTATTCATATTTAACTAGAGCCAAACTCAGGCTTTCTGGTGCAATATAAACAAAACACCTGATTATCGCGCAAGGATATTTTCCAAATCTCATCTGTCTCAGGCCTCTAGTGACAATAAAAATCAATCTAGCTTTCTATTTTTTTTTTGCTTCATGCTGTATGTAGTAATTTATTAAATTGCTAATAGCAATATTTGAAGCAAAATCATAAAAAAAAACTGATTTCACACCAGGGGGTCGTGTGCAAAGCTACCGACCAGGAATTTCTTGCATAAGAATGTCTCACAAATGATCAGAAGCTTTCTGAAACATTCTGACCTATTATATACAACATTGGGGGAAATTGTCAGCCCACACTAACCGGGTGCTGGATCAGTGACGCGGGTCAAAATCCAGAGCGAATCAGAAAATGCAAATCTCTCCAGCGAGATCGCAAATTCTGATTTTCACCACCACCCCTCGTGTGGGGCATTGCAACGCACGTCGGGGGAGCCCAGGTACCCCGTCTCAATACTTTAGCATGTCATTAGCGAGCATTGACTCCGGGACAGCCCCCTCAATGAATATTCAATCGGGTGCCAGTGTGACAAGAGCTTTACATAAATGCAAACCTGATGACCTCACCTCTGAGGTTGATTTTGGAGGTGACCACTCAGGCAGTCATCATACACCAGGGTGTTGAAAGCTCAGTGGGTACCGGAGAGGACGCAGTGGAGATATCTTCAACTTTGTGCTGGGAATGGGTTTCAGTATTGTGAATTCAAGGGCAGGGGATGCTTGCTGGCCTTACCATCCCTTCATGTCAGGGCAACCGTTGCTTTAAAGGTGTTTAAAGTGTGGCAAGCAGGCCGTGCTTCCTATGCCCTCCTTTCTGGGCTTGTGTCCAAACTGCTCCTGAGGGAGTGTCCTTCCATAGTGGGAGCTGGAAAGTGGTTGGGAGGAGGTAAATACAGGGGGTCAGCACCGGTGGCGACTGTGAGGTTCTTGGCTGGGATTCCATGAGAAGCCAGGCTGCAAGGGCAACGTGGGGTCTCAGGAATGGGTTGCATCCCTACTTGACGAGGCATGAAGACCCTCTCACTTAGGGGGAGGATGATGGCAATATGAGTTACACCCCACACTCAGGCAGCACTGTGAGGACAAAGGGGTTAAGCTTCATGGAGGTATAAATCCACCTGTCAGGGATGTTTGACTGTCAGGAATTAGTGTTAAGGTGGATGGCTGTGGCTGATGGAAGGCTTGTCAACTCTGCAGACCTTGTGACCTGGAAGAATGAGGGTGCCCTCTATGGATGTGCTGGTCATGCTAATTGCAGACTTCACTTGAATCGGCTTTGCCTCGTCTTCTCCAAGAAGAAATCCTTTGCTTGAAATGCTACCTCACTCTTCCTTAACTAGTGAATTGTGCCAATGAAATATGCAGAGCTAAACATCAGTGCCACTGATTGGAGCCAAATTAATAAGCATTGAATTCCAAAGCTCATATAAGCATTAACGTAACAAGGCCTCTACAAGGCATGATGGTGATATCTATCGTCATTCATCCCATTCAAAGTCATGACGGGGAGGGCATCTTTGAGGTCCCCCATGAGGATACTCAACATGCATCCACTCAACTGTCCTTTCACCTAATGCCATGATTAGAGGGGGTGTTGGGGAATGAGAGGGGGCAAGGTGCCAATGATTTCTCAAGGATCTGTGGTGTTAAGGGGGACAATTGTGGGGAAGTGGCAAAGTGTGAGAAGAGAAGGTATGAGGCTTAGGGAAGAGGCACACAGTAAGGAGGAAGGACACGTGCGGATATCGAGAGACACATGAGTGCTGAGGGTCAGGGCTCTGTCAGGAATCCTCAGCGGTCACTTTGGAGTTCCCTTCTTTTCAGTGCATGATTCTGGAGAGTCATGGAGTCAGTTGAGTTGGCTTTTTTACTCATAACAATTTATCAGCAGCAGAGACATCGATGGGCCGCTGCACATGGCCATGACCAGCTCTCCGCAGAGGAGGGGAGGCTTGGCCCGAAGCTAATCGACATGTAGTACCACAAATGGTGGAGCCTCATTAGAGACAATGCCGAGAAAGTATCTTCCGCCCTTGGACATCCCACCTGCAGATGTTGGAGCTTCAGTCCCGGAGACGATTGCCGTCTGTCCCAGGGGACGGTGGACCATCTTTTGCCAGCTCCTGCGAGAGCTGGCACCACATGGAATGGAAGGACACCCACTGCCAGTGTCCCTTAAAGTTACTGCCGCTCTGAACTTCTATGCAGATGGCTGGTTTCAGGGCAGTACTGGTGACTTGTGTAACATTTCACAGTCAGCGACACACAAATGCATAAGAGAGGCTCTTTAAGCGAGGGCCCACATGTATATAAACTTTGACTGGGCAAGGCTAACCAGGATGTCAGGACCATGGGATTCGCTCACTTAGACTGTGATAGGCATCGCCGACGTGGCCATGCGGTGTCCATGGCGTCATGCAACACTACCCTGATCCGCAAGGGATTCTGCTCCCTCAATGTCTAACTCGTTTGTGACCACACAATGTGCATAAGGCAGGAGTGTACCCATTTCCTGGGGAGCGCTCACCTCGGGCCACTCGTCAATCCCTGATGTTTTTAAGGGAGATCAGAAACAATTGAAGACCATAGAATAAAAGTGACAGTGGCAACATGGACATGAATTTGATTGAGTGACAGGAAACAGAGCGATAGTGAACTGTTGTTTTTCGGAACAGAGGAAAGTTTAGAGTGGTGCTCTAGGGGTAGGTTCAAGTACCACTGCTTTTCTTCATATACACTTTGTGTGCTGGTGTGATCTCCTGTGAGCCACACCTTTCTGCTTGCTTGCCTGCCTCTTTCCAAGCCACAACCCGGTGAAAAGTAACCTGTGACTCGCCTTAAGGGCTATTGCTGGCGCTGTTGTCGGTGCTCCTTGGTTCTTATCTGGTGTCCAATCTAAGGTAGCAGAAGTGGCACTCATGCTGATCTGATAGATCAGAGTTTCAGATGTGGAAAATGCAAAACAAATATTCACAAAGAAAACTGAAATAAAGCAGTTTTCTTATTTGGATGTGACCTCTGGGTAACTGCAGAAGAAAATTCAGACTTTATCTAATTGTCTAATATTAGTGCATTAGCTTAAGCAATCCTGTGTTTAGAACTCTCTTGATGCCAAGCAACAGCAATTAGAATTTTCAGAAAAGGGTAGAATATAGACAAAAGATCAATGTGAATACTGCCAGGCAACTCATTTGTTTTGTTTATTCATTCCAAAGAATTAGTTGGTTCCAAAACCAAAACCCCCTTTAATTGATGTTCTACTAGCTGGCATGCATAAAGCTGTTTTCACAACAAAATAACATCCTGAGGGAGGACAACAGGTTTGTGCAACGCAGAGCCACTGCCACTCCCTCTAAGACATCTCAGCAATCCTAGTAATCTGTTAAAGGATAGTTTGCTGGACTGTTATGGCACCCGAAAAGCCCTTTTGAACACATGTATCCACAGCTATGATGACAGATGTCTGGGCTTGCATGGCATACAAGCATACAGGCATATGAATTAGGAGCAGGAGTGGTCCATTGATGGGCCACTTGGCCCATCGAGCCTGCTCCACCATTCAATAAGGTTGTGGCTGATCTGATAGTAACTCCAACCCCACATTCCTGCCTACCCCAATAACCTTTCACTCCCTTGTTAATCAAAAAGCTGTTAACCTCAGTCTGAGCTTTCACTACAGCACTCAGATATCAGGCGGTTTCCACTAGTACTGCAATGTAATTTGAGATAAGGTACATTAGATGTTGTGTCATGATCTGTTCTGCAAATACTGTCATGAAGCTGGCCGCCACTTCCATACTGGAATGTGGCTCCAAGTTCTTAGCCACATTCCTTCATAATCCTTGTCAGCAATTATAGATTTAGAGATAGGCTTGACAAATGCACCAAACATCCCATTGTGCATAAACATCAGACTTTATCTATAGACTGCCCAATTGATGTCCTCTTCTGGTTCTCTACAGCAGGACATGTGTGTAATAACCTTGACCTCTGAGAAGCTGGTACCTGCACAATCCTTTCCTCCTGTTATTGCTGCAGGCCACTTGTGCCTCATGGGCACCAACCACAGATCCCACCTTTGAGCAACTCTCTAGAGTTTGTGCAGGACCAGTAGCAGAGCTGATGACTGTGCACATGAGATTTAATGGGGACTTTCTTTACCACTACTGTCGCTTTTTCCTCTAACATTTCATGCTCTTACATCAGTGCGAGACCAGGCACAATTCTTTGGCATCCAAAAGGCAAAAGGTACAAGCATAGGGGTTTGGTGAGGGAAGCGGCAGAAAACAAGAGGTGTGTGCTTAGATCCTGTGCTGCTTGTTTCTCAGGAGACTGTGGTAGTCGCCACTGATATATATTAGGTGATTTGTGGTAAGGCCCTGTAATACAGGTACATGGGGTAGTTTCTTGCCTGCTGGCTCCGCCCAGTAGGTGGAGTATAAATATGTGTGCTCCCCGTACAGCAGCCATTTCGCCAGCTGCTGTCGGAGGCCACACATCTTAGTGTATTAAAGCCTCGATTGCATTCAACTCTCGTCTTTGTGTAATTGATCATGCATCAGAGACATTGTGGGATGAGAGGAGAAATATAATGTGAGGAGGATCAAGAATGGGAATACTGTAACCATCAATGGGCACAGCTCTGCCACTTGCAAAACCCTCTGTCATGACTATTCCAATCATGACCAGTGCCATCTCCTTCATGGAGATGAGAGCATGCAGCTGTGCCAATCCCCTGTTGTTCAATTGTTATTGCCTCAGGTTATGTGCCACTTTGGCCTGCAAGACAGAGGGAAGTATGTTGGTGAGCGTGGAACAATGTGTATGGTTGGTCTTTCTGGCATAGTTTGCAAGTTGACAGATGTAGAGGTGAGGCTTACAGTAGAGTGTGTGCACTAACAATGATCCCCTGCCTCTGCCTTCTCAATATTTGCCTGGGACGTCTCCTGGACTTCAATGGGTAGAGGATCTCGCTCCTCTTGACCATTGCCTGCATCAAACCCTCCAATCCTGCATCAGAGAACTAGGAGCATGTACCCTCCCTGATGTGTCATTTGCATTGTCCTTCCTGTTCAGAGATTCTTCCCCAGCCCCTTCCATCATATGGGGTAGTCAGAATGTGACTCCCTTTTAAGAGCTGCAAGCTGGCTTTAAGTGCTGCTTGCCTCTTATGAACGTGTGCCTACTGTGAGGTGTGCAGCTACTCTGCAGCACTCTCAGTGTTTGATTGCATGTTATCATCATTACAATGAGCAAACAGCACCAAGTCTGAATACTGTCTATAACTTAGTAAACATGTCTCACCCATCATCAACCCTGCACCCACTCCCCATGCCACCTCCATGCCCCACATATCCTCCATGCCACAAATGCCCCCCACCCAACATGAATGCCCCCCATACCCTACATGCTAACCTATGATACTCCCATGCCCACTCAACCAGTATGCACTCTACTGAACCAGTGGACTCTATAATGAGAATGCATGTGGAAAAAACAGCCATTTGTAATATTCTTTAAAAGAACTGCTGTTGCTACAACTATATAAAGGTATCGTCAATCAACAATAAAGGTCTGGTTATAGCTTATAATATAAATTATAAGCACTTGATATCTTTTTATTTTGTGCAAAGAAACATCACGGGAAAATAGCTTATTATAACATCATAAAGCTATCGATCAAATAAAGATTTCACTTCTCTGCACCTGTGTCAATAAAGTTAATTGTTTTATGGGAGTCTGAGCTTTTAGCCATCTTGGCCATCACTCTCTGATGAGACAACATAGGAAATGGAAACAATTAATGGATAAATGGTGGAAAAATATTGATTTGAGAAACAAAAACATAAAGGAAGTAAAACAACACTATATTTTAATCGCATTTGATTTGATTTGTTTTGATTTAAAGTCACTTATTTTTGTTGGCAGCATTGCATTGTGACTGGATCACACATAAAATTGTCAGTAATCTTTCTGACTGTACTAAAGCAGGCTACAAAGTAGACGCTTGCTAAAGATACTTCATTTTAATGTCAGGAACAGTTAAAACAAGAATAAAGTAGTCTAATGACAATGTTATCAAATTTAACAGCAAGAGACTGAATAACTAGCATTTCATTATGCTCACAGTTGACATTTCATTTGTCATTATTGTATAAAATACAGTGTACAAGATGTATGAGTTTATAGGATCGATGAATATGTCTCAATTTAGGGGCGCATTTCAGCGAGTGATTACGCTCGGCGCAGATCCAGGCACACCGAGTGAATAGCGGGATTGGCCAAAATCAAGATTCGCGCCATGTATGAACCGTTTCGTAATTCACCCGGCCCACTTCCAATGGCAAGTTCCGGATCTCACCCAAAAATGGCGAGAATATAATTAATTCTAATTTGCATCAATTTCAATCTCATTAAGAGACTGAAGTCGAATGCAGAGGCGTCCTGGGAATTACCTGACACCCCAGTGGGAAGAACACGGACGTTGTTTAGTACTCGTTTTCAAAAATGTGAAGCTGGTGCAATGGCTTCTGAGGGAACTGAGGAGGTGAGTTGCCATTTCTATTTTCCGGCATGTAGCTCACGAACACTGGAGCTGCTGTCCCAGTGTTTGTGGGGAGGGGTAGGGGGCTTCATAGGGGGGGGGGGGTGGCTTGGTTGAGGGGACTGAAGCATTCCAGGTCTGGGGTTGCCCCAGAGCTGTGCAGACCCACAACAGGAGCAACCACATCTGCAGCCTGTCTGTCCTACCAAACTGTCCCAGGACAGAGCCCTGCTGTGGCTTCTATCATGAAAGTTAATTTTGCCCCCTTTGACTGTGAGCAGCCTCTAGCTTCACAGCTAAAGGCTATTTCAAATGAGGGATTAGCCTTGTTAGTTGTGAGAGCACATCACACAACTGAACTCCCAAATGTCTCTCTGAAGGCGCAGGTGCCATGTCTCGGATGAATTGTGCACTGCATGTCCAGCAGCATTTGGTGCCTGACCAGTGTGTCTGTACTCTAGGAGCATCAGAACCAACAATCAAACATTAAAGTGCAGGGCTTTGCCACTGAGGATCCTCTCGCGGCCAAAGGGAAAGTGTCTGGATGAACGGAAGGCAGATGAGCATGGCCTCCCTAATGTTCTTGGCAGAGGTCTGTTGTCTCGGGGCTCCTGATGTGGCTGAGGGTGAGTATGCAGAGCAAGGTTTGCCAGCACAACTGGATGGCACTCTGAGAGAAGGCGGGACAGTCATGGTGATACACCATCAATAACACACGATGAGTGATGAACGTAACTGAGGCTTTAATACACTGAACAGCAAGCCTCCTGCCTCTGGACCCAAACTGGGTCTGGAGGTGGAGACTTGCCACCTTTATACAGAAGCCTGAGGGGAGGAGCCACAGGCGGAGCCAGCCTTGACAAGCCCAGGCATGTACAATACAATACATATAATGCAATAACGTGGTTTACCATATTCACCCCCTGTTTTTAAAAAATGTCCGGTGGTGGTGAAGTGGTCTTAAAGGTCAAGTCTGTCGGGGGCCTTGACTTTCCGCCTTGATCGCCTCAGTCCCGGCTGTGGTGTGGGCACCGGTGTCGAGACCTGTGCGTCCGGGAGCGCGTTGTCTTCTTCACCCAGATGTTGAGTCGGCAAAGGGGGGGGGGGGGGGGGTGTATGGGCTGGGGTCTTGGTGCTTGTCGCCGGTGGGCCTGCGGGAGTCAGTTCGTGAGGGAGGTGGGCAGAGGTGGGGGAAGACAGTGTAGGGTGGGGGGAGGTGGTGATGGTCGCCGGGGGACCTGCAGGTGCCAAATCCCGAAGGGAGACCATGTCCTGCCGCCCATCCTGGTGTGCCACGTAGGCATATTGGGGGTTTGCATGGAGGAGCAGGACCTTCTCAACGAGGGGGTCAGTTCTATGGCTCCTCGCATGCTGCCGGAGAAGGACGGCCCTGGGACTGTCAGCCAGAACGGAAGCGAAACCCTGGGGAAGGCAAACATATGCTTGTGAGGAGTCTCGTTGGTGGCTGTACATAGGTGCGACCAGATGGAGTGGAGCGCGTCGGAGAAAAAGAGTGCCTCCACAGCACTGGCCCGCCCGCCGATCGATGGGCCCCGATCGTGGGCCTAGCCACCATGGGGGCACCCCCCGGGCTCCGATCGCCCCGCGCCCCCCCAGGACCCCGGGGGCCCGCTCGCGCCGCCGATCCTGCCGCCACCAGAGGTGGTTCAAACCATGGAGGTGGGAGAGGCCTCCCAGCGGCGGGACTTCAACCCATTGCGGGCCGGAGAATCGCCGCGGGGGCTCGCAGAAATTCTCCGCCACCCGGGAATTGGCAGGGGCGGGATTTTCAGCGGCCCCGGGCGATTCTCCGATCCTGCGGGGGGTCGGAGAATTTTGCCCCAGATCTTTGTATCATCTGCAAACTTAACAACAGAGCCTTCAGTTACTTCTTCCAGATCATTAATGTATATTGTGAAAAGTTGTGGTCCCAGCACAGATCCCTGAGGCACACCACTAGTCACCGGCTGCCATCCTGAAAAAGACCCTTTTATCCCCATTCTCTGCCTTCTTCCAGCCAGCCGTTACTCTATCCATGCCAGGATCTTACCCTTAACACCATGGGCTCTTAACTTATTTCACAGTCTCCTTTGCGGCACCTTGTCAAAGGCCTTCTGGAAATCTAAATAAATCGCATCCACTGGTTCTCCTTTGTCTAACCTCCTTGTTACTTCCTCAAAGAACTCTAACAGATTTGTCAGACATGTCATCCATTTGTCAAAGCTGTCCTATTTTATCGTGCACTTCCAAGTACTCTGCGGTCTCATCTTAATAATGGACTCTAATATCTTACCAATGACCAAAATTAGGCTAACCGGCCTATAATTTCTCATCTTCTGCCTCCCTCCCTTCTTAAACAGTGGTGTTACTTTAGCCATTTTCCAGTTCTCTTGGACCTCCCTGCCTCCAGTGATTCCTGAAAGATCACCACCAATGCCTCCACAATTTCCTCAGCTATCTCTTTTAGAACCGTAGTCTGTAGTCGATCCACTCCAGGTGCTTTATCCACCTTCAGACCTTTCAGTTTCCCCAGAACCTTCTCCTTAGTGATGGCCACAACACCAACAATTATTGTTCTGACCTCATATATCAATAAATAATAACATGAATTATCAATATGTTGACTTGATGGATCTTTCAAATGATGTCAATAATGTTGGAATGCAGGATATTCACTTCCATATAAGAGTTAATCACATTTACATCCAAGATCATCAGATATCCTGATGCCTTTCCTTTGCCTGTCAAAACCAATAACTATCCTTTCTGCCACTAGACTATTATTTGACTGCAGAGCAAAGCCAGCAACGTACCTTCAATTCCCATATAATAATAATCGCTTATTGTCACAAGTAGGCTTCAATGAAGTTACTGTGAAAAACCCCTAGTCGCCACATTCCAGCGCCTGTTCAGGGAGGCCGGTACAGGAATTGAACCCACGCTGCTGGCATTGTTCTGCATTGCAAGCCAGCTATTTAGCCCACTGTGCTAAACCAGAAGACCCCACCTTCTCAACCTTGCCCCTCGCTTGAGGTGTGGTGTTCCTCAGGTTAAATCACCCCCAGTCAGCTTCCCCCTCAAAGGAGAAAACAGTCTATGGTCATCTGGTACTATGGCGACTTTACCTTTACCTATTGGATTCATTATCTTTATATTTTGAGTGCCACTGTCATCGCTTAATGCAGTTGCCTTAATGCAGGTCCTCTATCCACAATAAGTCAAGAGTTCCCCCAGGCAAACACTGAAAATGAGCAGTTCCAATATCAATTCCACGTTTCACATGGAGACCACACATCCTGTCTACTCTGTATACTTTGGGCACACACTTACAGCACCCACACTATTGACCTCAAAAAGACAACATCCATTCCAGGTTACATCGGATGTGTGTGCGCGCAGTGTTGGGGTCGTTTTGAAACCAAACGGTCACCTGTAGCCCCAAAATTATTGGCACCACAAAGCTGAACTTTGTGTACATCCCTTCCCATTTGTGACAATTCTTCATGTTTGTGACATTATCATAAATATAAAGAACGGCAAGGGTTAATGTAATATATAAATCAACCAGTAGAGGGTGTTAGATGCACAACTATATAAGGCATTGATGCTAAGCCTCATGGGTGAAAGGTTGAGGAGAAAGCTAGAGAACAGACTGAAGGAAAGATAGTGTGAGTGAGAGCAGATCATAGTTAATGTAATAGTGTAGAGATTAGTAGTAGATGAGTGTAGATTATATATTTATTATCAACTGTATTATATAGCAGCAAGTATCGAATCCAATTAAATAGTGTTAATAAATTTAAAGCTTTGTTCATTTTAAACCTATTTGTGGGGCGCGATTCTCCGCTCCCCAGGCCGGGTGGGAGAATCGCAGAAGGGCCGCTCTGGCACCCCCCCATGATTCTCCCACTCCCCCAAAAATGGCGTGTCGCAAAACGGCGACCTGCGATTCTCCGGCCCGGTTGGGCCGAGCGGCCTGACGTTCCCGACCTGTTCACGCCGGCGGCAACCACACCAGGTCGCTGCCAGCATGAACATCGCGCAAAAGGTAAGTTTGGGGCCTGTGGGGGGCGGAGAGGGGATCGAGCACCACGGCCGTGCTCGGGAGGGGACTGGCCCGCGATCGGTGTCTACCGATCGTCGGGCCGACGTCTGTAAACGACGCACTCTTTCCCCTCCGCTGCCCCTCAAGATCAAGCCGCCACATCTTGCGGGGCAGCGGAGGGGAAGACGGCAACCGCGAATGCGCGGGTTGGAGCCGGCCAACCTGCGCATGCGCAGCTGACGTCACTTAGGCGCCGCCAGCCGCGTTATTATCAGCGCGCCGCCTTGACGCCAGTGTCAAGGCCCAGCAGCCGAGTTCCCCGCAACGCCGCTCCTAGCCCCCCCTCGGGGGGGGGGGGGGGGGGGGGGGGGGGGAGAATAGGGGGCGAGGAGCGGCCTCCGACGCCGTCGTGAAACATTCCGGGTTTCACGCCGGCGTCAGCCGTTGCGGAGAATCGCGCCCGTGGTCTTTGTGAACACTACGCCAACCATCCTAAAATTTGCAACAGATAGAAGACCACAATGTTGTTAATGATACTAACCATCAAGCTGCTGCTGTGAGGACTAAAGGACACAAATTAAATGTCAGCTGGTTTCAAATTTCAAATAGGAATGAGAACTCTTAAATTTGTATAATTCTAAAATCGGAAGATACAAATAACCTTAGAAAAATTCCAATGTGCTTCTGTGGTTCTACTTAGATATTTTAATGCATGAAATTGGATTGTTATCTCAGCTAAGATTTTTCCTAATGCTTCCTGTAAAGACTCCATTCTTGAACTTTAGCAATTTCAGACTTTAGCCATAATCAAATGCCACATCATGTTTTGCCGTTTTGAGTTTGTGTGTCTGCAGCCCAAATTTAAACGCACCCCCCCACGTCCCCAGCCCCCCCAGCCCCCCCAGCCCGGCAGCCCCCCCCCCCCCCCCCCCCCCCCCCCCCCCGGCAACTGGACACAAACATAATCGGCTGGAGCCAGCTAGGGTATATCCGTGGCATGAGCATCATATGTGGCCTTCTGTTGGGTCCGGGACTGCTGCATTTTTTTGTAAAACCGTGAGGTGGTCAAGGCCTGGAACATGGATGGCTGGAACTGTGGTCCTCAGAGTGCAATTCATGAGCATCTGCGCAGACAACCCAGTGGACAGTGGGGTTGCCCTGTATGCCAGCATTGCCAGGTTGAAGTCGGAGCCTGAGTAGGCAGCTTTGCACAGTAACTGCTTGATAAAATCCTGTCTCGGCCTTCCCGTTTGATTGCGGGTAGTGGGGACTGGAGGTAACGTGACGGAAGTTGTAGGACTGTGCAAAATCAGACCATTCCTGGCTGTAAAAGCATGGGCCATTGTCGCTCATTACCTTGAGTGGTATCCCGTGCCTGGCGAACGTTTCTTTGCAGGCTTTGATGACCGCCTTCGACGTGAGGTCGGATAGTTTCACCACTTCTGGGTAACTGGAGAAGTAGTCGACCAGGAGTATGTAGTCACGCCTCTTGGCGTGGAAAAGGTCTGCACCTACTTTGGACCACAGAGAGGTCACGATCTCGTGCTGTTGCAGTGTTTCCTTGGGTTGAGCCGGTTGAAACTTCTGACAGGTGGGGCAGTTGGGGACCATGTTGGCAATGTCCTGGTTAATGCCCGGCCAATAAACCGCCTCCCGAGCTCTGCATCGGCATTTCTCGACTCCAAGGTGACCCTCATGGAGTTGACCCAGCACCATAGCCCGCATGCTCTGAGGAATAACAATCCTGTCGAGTTTCAGAAGGATTCCCTCCACAACCGTCAGCTCGTCTTTCACGTTAAAGAATTGGGGACATTGTCCCTTCTGTCAGCCATGGGTAAGGCACTGCATCACATACTGCATTAGAGGATCCTTGGCCGTTTCCTCACGAATTTGGACCACCCATTCTTCAGAGGCTGGGAGGTTGGTAGCACACAATTGCACTTGCACTTCTATGTGGCAGATGTGGTGATGGACCTGGATAGGGCATCTGCAATGATCAGCGCTTTGCCTGGCGTGTAGACAAGTTCGAAGTCATAGCGACGGAGTCGAAGAAGAATTCGCTGTAACCGAGGAGTCATGTCATTTAAATCCTTCCGGATTATGTGGACTAGAGGCCTGTGGTCCGTTTCCACCGTGAATTTCGGCATGCCGTAAACGTAGTCATGAAACTTGACTATTCCTGTCAGGAGACCCAGACAGTCCTTTTCAATCTGGGCATACCGTTGCTCAGTGGGCATCATATGCCATTGGAGCCCAGGACGAGGAGTCATCTCGCTGGAGGAGCACCGCCCCAATGCCGCCCTGGCTTGCATCAGTTGATATCTTGGTTTCCTTGGTTGGGTTGAAGAACGCTAGAACTGGGGCTGTGGTGAGCTTTGCCTTCAGCTCACGTCATTCCGCTTCATGTGTGGGCAGCCACTGGAATTCCGTTGACTTCTTGACGAGATGGCGGAGGGCCATGGTGTGGGACGCCATATTGGCAATGAATTTCCCGAGAAAGTAGACCATCCCGAGAAAGCGGAGGACTGCCTTCTTGTCCTCCGGGGCCTTAATGGCGTTGATCGCCAAGACGCTGTCGCCGTCTGGCCGCACACCCTGCTGCGAGATGTGGTCACCTAGAAACTTAATATCCGATTGACCAAATGAGCACTTGGCCCTGTTGAGCTGGAGACCATGGGCGCGATTATCCGCAAATGCGGTGAATCGTAAAGGCTGCCGTGAAACTGGCCGTGTTTCACGGCAGCCTCCGCGCCCCCTCCCGGGACCTGATTCTCCCCCCTGGGCGGGGCTAGCAGCGGAGCCCCGTGAAGCACGGCATCGCGGACTTAGTGACCGTCGCTAAGTCCGCGCACCAAGCGTCACGCCGGCTGACGCGCACGATGACGTCAGCCGCGCATGCGCGGATTGGACGGCTCCAACCCGCGCATGCACGGGGTCGTCATCTCCCTCGGCTGCCCCGCGCACTGATCCTGCGGGGCGGCGGAGGGAGAAAGAGTGTGTCCGTTACGGAAGCACTCCCAGCGATCGGTACCCACCGATCGCGGGCCCATGCCCCCCTTGGCACGGCCGTGGTACTGCCGTGCCAATCGGGGCCCTGGATGCCCAGAACGGGCATGTTGCGGCCGTTTTTACGATGGCAGCAAGCAGGTGTGTTTGCTGCCGTAAAAACGGTCGTAAAGGCCCGGGCACTCGGCCCATCGGCCTGGGGAGAATCGCTGTTCGCCGTAAAAAACGGCAAGCAGCGATTCGTGTCGTGGGGCGGCCGTGGGGGGGGGGGGGGGGGGGGGGGGGGGGGGAGAATAGCGGGAGGGCGTGAAAAATGTCGGGGATGCCCTCCCGCTATTCTCTGACCCGTCGTGGGCAGCGGAAGATCGCGCCCCTAGTTCATGAATTTGCTGGAAGACCTGCTTGAGGCAGGCGATGTGTTCCTGGGGCATTGTGGACCAGATAATCATGTCGTCCATGTACACTCGCATCCCCTCGATGCCCTCCATCATCTGTTCCATGATGTGGTGAAATGCTTTGGAGGCAGATATGATGCCGAAAGGCATGCGGTTGTAGCATTAGCGACCGAAAGGGGGGTTGAACGTGCACAGCTTGCGACTGGACGCTTCCAGCTGTATTTGCCAAAAGCCCCGGGAGGCGTCCAGCTTAGTGAAGAATTTGGCATGAGCCATCTCACTGGTCAACTCTTCATGTTTCAGGATCGGGTAATTCACCCACATGATGTTGCGGTTTAGATCCTTAGGGTCAAGGCAAATACGGAGCTCCCCTGGTGGCTTCTTTATGCACACCATGGACACTTTATGCTGACCCAGTCTGTTGGCTCTGTGACCTTTGAGATGATGCCCTGGTCTTGGAGGTCCTGTAGTTGTTTTTTCAGTCGATCCTTGAGGGGCACCGGCACCTGGCGTGGTGCATGAATTACAGGGGTGGCGTTCGGCTTGAGCAGGATTTTATATCGGTACGGGAGCGTGCCCATTCCATCTATTTAGCTGTTAGCACAGGGCTAAATTGCTGGCTTTGAAAGCAAACCAAGTGGGCCAGCAGCACGGTTCGATTCCCGTAACAGCCTCCCCGGACAGGCGCCGGAATGTGGCGACTAGGGGCTTTTCACAGTAACTTCATTTGAAGCCTACTCGTGACAATATGCGATTTTCACTTTCACTTTTCACTAATATGCTGCGGTACTGTGTGATAATGTCGTCTATGTCGGCTCGCAAATTTCCATCGGGTGAGGCCGTCGCCGGTGCCAATGACATGGTGTGGACTCGTTGAACCAGGTTCAGGAGCTTGCAGGCGCGAGCACCGAACAGGGACACCCTGTCAGGCCTGACGATTTCAAACCGTAATATTGCCTTGATTGCCTTGTTGGATACCCCGAGTTGACACGAGCCATTGGCAGCTATGGCATTGCCATTGTAGTCAAGGAGCTTGCAGGCTGGTGGAAGAATGCTTGGTCGGGCCTGGATGGTGTTGAGGTCGGATTGTGAGATGAGGTTTGCAGTCGTGCCGGTGTCCAGTTTAAATCGGATGCGAGCCTTGTAACTGTGAGGACATCACACCATTCATCGTCTGGATCTACACTGAGGATCGAGAGGCATTGCGCAGGTGTGGTGGAGGCCAGCTCATGTGTGGTCATGATGCCCACCCGATATGGAGACTTGAGGCAGTCAGCATCAGGGTCCGTTGGGCTGTCGGGATTGGAATCTGGGATGCCTTGCTGTATTGAGCAGACACTTCTGCACTGCAGCTGGGATCGCTGGCTGCTGAGCGGTGGAGCAGATCTGCAAAGGGATGCGTAGTGGCCAAGCTTGCCACACTGGAGACATCGGCGTCCTTTTGCCGGACATTGCCCCTTTAAGTGGGCGGAGCCACAATTCAGACACGTCATGACGCTGACGTCAGGGCGTTCCATGCGCCATCGCGCATGCGCAGTGCGGTCAGTTGACGTACGCATCTGCGCAGTCGGGTTGTCGGACTCGGTTGTGGCGCGCATGCACAGGGATCCGGGAAAAGCGTGCGAAACGGCCACTCTCCTCGATGCTCAGGCCCTGCATCTGTACGATGGCTGCACCCTTTCTGCCTCGTGGGAGGTCAGCTTTGCAGTTTCTGCCACCCTGATGTGGGAGTAACGATTCTTGGCATGCTCATGGACAAAGCATATCTCAATAGTGACGGAGAGGGTCAACTGTTTGATTTTAAGGAGCTGCGGCCGCAGGGAGTCGGAGTGGACCCCAAAAACAATCTGATCCCGGATCATGGAATCAGCCGTTGAGTCATAGTTACATGACTGCGCTAGGATGCGGAGATGGGTCAAGAAGGAGTGAAAAGGTTCATTCTTACCCTGAAGCTCCTGCTGGAAGATGTACCGTTCAAAGCTCTCATTCACCTCAATGTCGCAGTGGTTGGCGAACGTCAGCAGGACTGTTTTGAATTTTGTTTTGTCTTCGCCGTCGGCGAACGTAAGGGAGTTGTAGATATGGATGGCGTGATCCCCCGCAGTGGAGAGAAATAGCGTGATCTTCCTGGCATCCGATGCTGCCTCGAGGTCGTAGGCCTGGATGTACAAGAGGAGCTTTTGGTTGAAGATTTCCCAGTTGGCGCCAAGGTTGCCGGAGATGCAGAGCTGCAGAGGAGGCTGGATGTTTTCCATTTCGCTGAATGGCTGCTTGCTGGTCAATGCTGATTTACTCGAGGTAGGTCCGTCAAGATCAGTATCACTCTGGTACCATGATGTGTTCGACAGGTTGGTTCGATGTGGACTGCGCTCGATGCAGGGAAGTTAGAAACAGACGTCTAACACTGGAGAAGATCCAACACTGTTTTATTCAACTATAGAACTGCTATACATATTCAGCTGTGGGTCGACAATATACTGATCTGACTGGTGACCTTGTAGTAGCCTGACCAGACTTACTAGCTACCGCATGGTGTTTGCACTTGCTAGCTCGTAGACTCTGACACCACAGGTTGGATACCACCTCACTCATCTGCCATCCTACCCACCAGCCACATTGCAACTTCACTCAACTGCCATCCTCCCACCTCACCCACCTACCAACCTATCCACTAACCCATTTACCTAGCCCACCTACCCTCTTACCTACTCATCCGTTCAATCACCCATTAACTTACACACTCATTCCCTAACACACTAAAAAGCTTTGGACATTTAAACACTTACCAGAATATGGCAGGTTCTGCAGTCAAAAGGGGGCATGGCATCTGTACTTATTCACTTTGCTGTTCTCCCCATGGATTCCAGTGTTCAGGGAATTCTTCTGCGTCTTGAATCAGAAGTTTGGCCAGAAAGATTGTATCCAGTTAACTGGGCAGTGTTCTATCTGATCAACATCGGGCAAAATGATTCTTGGGCAGGATTCTCCGACCCGGTGGGGGGGTCGGAGAATCACCGGGGCCCGGCGTGAATCCCGCCCCCGCCGTCTCCCGAAGTTTCCGGCACCAGAGATTAGGCAGGAGCGGGAATCGCGCTGTGCCTGTCGGCGGGCACCCTCCCCCGGCGATTCTCCGGCCCGCGATGTGCCAAAGTCCCGCCGCTGTCATGCCGGCCCCGCCGGCGTGAATCATACCACCTACCTTACCGGCGAGACCAGGCGGCGCGGGCGGGCACCAGGGTCCTTGGGGGGGGGGGGGGGGGGGGGCGTGGGGCGATCTGGCCCCGGGGGGTGCCCCCACGGTGACCTGGCCTGCGATCGAGGCCCACCGATCGGCGGATGGGCCTGTGCCGTGGGGGCACTCTTTTCTTTCTGCGTTCGCCATAGTCTTCACGATAGCGGAGGCGTAAGTGACGCCCCCTCCCCTGCGCATGCGCGGGGATGACGTCAGCAGCCGCCGACGTTCCGGCGCATGCGCGGACTTCCGCCGGCCGGCGAAGTCCCTTCGGCCCCGGCTGGCGTGGCGCCAAAGGCCGTTCCCAGCGCCAACCACTTCGGCGCGGGCCTAGTCCCTCAAGGTTAGGGCTTGGCCCCTAAAGATGCGGAAGCTTCCGTACCTTTCGAGCAGCCTGACGCCGGAGTGGTTCACGCCACTCCATCTGGCCAGGACCCCCCGCCCCGCCGGGTAGGGGAGAATCCCGCCTCTGATGTTGAATGAAGCTTTAGGCCATTTTCTAGGAATCCTAGAAAGAATCTCAGGAAAGAAAATTATGATAAAAAAATTAATCACTTGGAAAAAGAACACTAGAAGCATGGAAAATATCTAGCAAATAGGGCAACAAGGATTTCACGTGAAGTAAGGATTCCAGGAGAGAACAAGATTGGCTTTAATATAAAAGGAGACTAAAGATCAGAGACATTAAAATTGAAAACTTAAAAAAGAACCATAAAACAAAAGATTTATGTGAGCAGAAAAGACTGTGATACATCTTAATTTATTAGTGATAGGCAGAACCTTAAGGAGGAAATACGGTCGTTGATGGCTGAGATGGGCGTGTGCTATTAAATCAGGAGATAGAATGGCTTTTGCATGATGTCTTCTCATTTCTATTCACAAGATAATCATAGCATTTTGCTAGTGTCAGTAACCAACTGCTTACAGACATCAGTAGAGTATCAAATAAAAGCTAGACATAGAAAGCATGGGTCCATTATGAGACAAGGAGATTTGAAAGCAGATAAAGCACTTTGTACTGATAATGTTTATCCCCGGGTATTAATGAAGCAAATGAGTAAATCAGAAGAACCTTGGCAGAAAATCTTCAAGTTTAATGCAATAAAGAGTTTTGTAGTCAAGGATGTAAAAACAAAAATTTTACAGCAAATTCAAATACCAAAATGATATTTCATATGAAAAGACTGGACTGAAGGAAAATGTCCCATTTCAGCACGTGAGATACCATTATTTTTAAAGAGGCAAGCATATTGAAATGCAAAGGAGCTGAAATGTTCATGACATTTGCCTTTTTCTTTCTTTTGTTTTTATTTCAGCCTTACTTTACAAGTTGTATATTAGTTTTAATCTGTCATACTCTGTTCATTGAAGGAGGGAAGAATATTTATAGCCTCTTTAACATTAAGGTTTCCACTTCTATCCTCTCCCACAGCCTGACTTTATGGGATCACTATGAAGCGCCCTCAAAGTTCCAAAGTACTCTGTTAGTATTTTATCTCTGTTAACATGTTAACCTTTTGTTTATGTGGGTCAAAGTAACAATATTGGGCAATTCTAAAGTTGTCATCTCTCCTTTTGATCAGATTTTTAAGTTGATATTGCTGTAGGATGCCATTAATAAAATCTTAATAATATCATTTTAGTCTTAAGTAGGTTAACTGAATATATTTATTAGCTGCTAGAATTATGTACATATATAGAGTAAAGGGTTCAAGCTAGGAGCTGTCTCCATGCTTGCTTGTGCACACAGCTTTGTCCAACATCAAACTGACCCCTAGATGCAGGTCATGTGTTCTCTTCCATCATTGTGGGGACAGTTGTACTCTGTCCTACATTAACCCTATATGTGCCAGATCCTTATACTGCAGCCCCCAAAGTTTTTATCCAATGTATTTCAAGTTATTGATTGATTGATTGGTTTGATTTAATTTGATTTATTGTCACATGTACCAAAATACAGTGAAAAGTATTTTTCTGCGGCGGAGGGAACGTACACAGTACGTACATAGTAGACAAAGAGAATAATCAACAGAGAACATTGACAAATGGAACAGCGACAAACAGTGATTGGTTACAGTGTGGAACAAGGGGCCAAACAAAGCAAACAAAGCAAATACATGAGCAAGAGCAGCAGCCGGCATCATGAATAGTGTTCTTACAGGGAACAGATCAGTCCGAGGGGGAGTCGTTGAGGAGTCTTGTAGCTGTGGTGCAAAAGCTGTTCCTATGTCTGGATGTGTGGGTCTTCAGACTTCTGTACCTTCTGCCTGATGGTAGGGTCTGGAAGAAGGCAATGCCTGGGTGGGAGGGGTCTCTGATAATGCTGTCTGCCTTCCTGAGGCAGTGGGATGTGTATACAGAATCAATGTGGGGGTGGCAAGCTTGTGTGATGCGTTGGGCTGAGTTCACCACACTCCGCAGTTTTTTGTGATCTTGGCCTGAGCCAGTTGCCATACCAAGCTGTGATGCAGCTGGATAGGATGCTCTCTATGGTACATCTGTAGATGTTTGTAAGAGTCCATGCAGACATGGCAAATTTCTTTAGCTTCCGTAGGAAGTCGAGACATTGTTGGGCTTTCTTGACTGTTCCATTCACGTGAGTGGACCAGAATATTGGCAATGATGATCCCTGGAACTTAAAAGCTATCGACCCATCTCCACTTCGGAGCCATTGATTCAGACGGGAGTGTGTGTCGTGCTACACTTCTTGAAGTCGATGATCAGTTCCTTGGTAGTTCAGACATTTAGGGAGAGGGTGTTTTCTGTACACCATGCAATCCCATGTTTTATCTCCCTCCTGTAGTCTGATTCATCATTGTTTAAGATACGGCCCACCACAATCCTATCATCCGCATCAAATAGATTGAGTTAGAGTTAGATCTTGCCACACAGTCATGTGTGTATATGGAGTACAGGAGAGGAGGTGCTCTTGCCTATCCTGACAGATTGCTGTCTGTTGGTGAGGAAGTCAATGATCCAGCTGCACAGGGAGGGGTCAAGTCCAAGATTGCAGAGTTTGGTTATTAGTCTTGTCGGGATAATGGTGTTGAAGACAGAGCTGTAGTCTATGAACAGCAGTCTTACATAGGTGTCCTTGTTGTCGAGGTGTTTGAGTGTTGATTGTAAAGCCAGGGAGATAGCATCTGCTGTAGGCCGGTTGCAGTGATAAGCAAACTGCAGTGGATCGAGACCATCTGGGAGACTGGCAGTGATCCGTCTCATGACTAGCCGCTTGAAGCATTTCATGATAACAGACGTCAAGGCCACCGGTCGGTAGTTGTTGAGGCATGGTACCTTGTTCTTCTTTGGTAATGGTATTTTGGTGGTCTTCCTGATGGAGATAGGGACCTCAGACTGGAGGAGTGAGGTGTTGAAGATATCTGTGACTACACTCGCCAGCTTGTCTGCGCAGGCTCTGAGTGCTTGCCCAGGGATTCCGTCGGAACCCGTCGCTTTCCACGGATTAACTTTCAAGAAGGCAGCTCTTACCTCTGAGGCTGTAATAGTGGGTATGGGTGTGTCCAGGGCTGTTGGGGCGGGTGGCACTAATCGGGTCATCGGGTAGGGATGCTCCAGCCTCAGATATTCCACCTGGCCTTGCTTTATAGCCTGTGATCCTGTGTAGGTCCTGCCATAGTCGTCGTGGGTGAGTGTCGTTGGCCTGGGACTCTAGTTTGATGCGGTTTGTCTTTTTGCATCCCTGATGTGCTTTCCGTACGTCGTACCTGGATTTCTTATTCTAGTTTTACCCCGTGTATTCACATCATTATTCGTTAGCACTGCTGCAGCATAGCGCCAGGGGCCCTGGTTCGATTCCGACCTTGGACAACTATCTGTGTGGAGTTTGCACATTCTCCCCATGTCTGCATGGGTTTCCTCCAGGTTCTCCTGTTTCCTCCCACAGTCCAAAGGTGTACAGGTTATGTGGATTGGCCATGCTAAATTGCCTCTTGGTGTCCAAAAGGTTAGGTGCGGTTATGGGGATAGGGCGAGGGAGTGGGCTTAGGTGGGGTGCTCTTTCAGAAGATCAGTACAGGCTTGATGGGCTGAATGGCCTCCGTCTGCACTGGATGGATTCTCTGATTCTATGCTTATTACTACCTCATTTCCCTGCTTCAAGTCTCTGAGTTCGTAGGTCCAGGTTGTGTCAAGGTCATACATCCTTTCATATCTCTTTCGGACTACTTTCGGAGGAGTAGTAGGCTCTGTTGCTGCAGGTGAATTCTTTTGATTTGGACATTGTTCTGGCATCTGGGTATTTTCTTATCCACTTTCTCTATCCCTTACGTGGTTGTTGTTCCATCGAGTTTCTTGAGGGGTGGATGAATTTCATACTCATTTCCATGTCATTTCTTCCTCTTCTTGCATTATTGAGATCACCATGACACATTTGGAAGCTCACCTTTCAACAATGGAACATTTATTTCCCACTTGTTTTACAATTTTAGCCCAATGTTTGATTAATATCCATTTTACCAGTTGCCTTTTGAGTTTATAAATCTTTTCATTGAGTTCGGCAACAACTGTGATTCGTTGAGTTTTTTTTGTTTCAGAGTTATCTATAAAACTCTTATATACGCTTGACAACCTCGCAAGAGCATTCAGTTCTTTTTGAAATCTTTCTGCCATGCTCACCGGTTGCTCCAATTATTCACGATATATTAATGACTTGGACAAGTGGATGCACTATTGCCGGGTTTCGGTTGACACAAAAAGAGGTGGGAAGGCAAGTGGTGAGGATGACCCAAAATGTCTACAGAGGTATAGACAGGTTACGTGAGTTGGGAAAAATTTGACAGATAGAATATAATCCTGGAAAATGTGACGTTATGCACTTTGGTAGGAGGAATAAAGAAGGTGAATATTATTTAAATGGAGAAAACTGCAGCATAGAGGGATATGGGGGTCATCGTGACAAAGCACATTCAAGTTCAGCAGGTAATTGGGAAGGCAAATTGGATTTTTGCTTTTATTTCAAAGGGAATGGAGTATAAAAAGTTAGAGTTAGATCACATCTGTAATACCATGAACAGTTTTGGTCACCTTATCTCAGGTGAGATTCTCCATTTTAGTGGCTAAGTGCCGGCACCAGCAGAGCACATGTGGTCATTTACGACCAGAAAATCTGCTTGAAACCTCACCGATTCTGGGACCAGTGAGGGGCTAGCACCGGTGCCGGGTGAAACACCCGCCTCCCGTGCCGAAAACGGCCAGAGAATGGCTGGGTCCCAGGCCTTGCATGCGCACTGCTGATGACGTGCAACGGTCGCGTCATACAACATGGCGCCGGCTGTCCACAGACCCGACCCGCTATCCACGACCTAACAGCCCACCCCTGGCCACCCCGCACCAGTCCCCCCAGCCTTAACAGAAGCTCCCCCGGCGAGCAGCACAGATCCCGGCTGAGTGTGGCGGTGCTGGGCACAGTCCGCAGCCGCCACATCGGGTTCCCACACGGCTGAGACCACATGTGTCCCGCGCTGTCGGATACTTGGCTAATTGCAATGGCATGCGGCGCATGACGCGATGATACCTTTTCAGAGGGGGCGGAGCATGGCTGACCGGCGTCAATCCGGCGCCGGCCCCGATTTCACCGTTGGATCCTATACTCCACCCGATCGCCGAACACAATTTTGGCGTGGGATGATCGAGAATCCCGCCCATACTGTTATTGGAGGTAGTCCAGAGAAGGCTCACCAGGTTTAGCACAGGCATGGAGGGATTTTCCAATGAGGATAGGTTGAGTAGGTTGGGCCTGTGCTCATTGGAGTGGACTTTGCACTGTGGGAATTTATTCTTCAGGTCAGAATGCTTCTTTGAATTTTTCTTCAGATTTTAGTTTGGCTCTGCATTTTTTGCAAGGTTTTGGGTTTTTCCATTTTCCACCACAATGTAATAGGGAGTTGGATACCATGTGGTCGGTCTTAATGAAGTCTTCATTGTTTTGAAGAAGTTAACTGTTTGTATTTATTAACTAGAGGAACTATGTACATATATACAATAAAGTGCCCAAGCTAGGAGCTGTCTCCGTGCTTGTTAGTACACACGGCTCTGTCCAACACTGAAACTGACCTTCCAGGTGCAGGTCACATATTCTGTTACATCAATGTGTGGGCGGTACTGTACTTAAGCCAACATTAACCCTTAATGTTCCAGGCCCCTACAGATATGTATAATTGTTTTCTTTGTTTTCCTGGCCTGAATGTTTCCCGCCAACTCTGAGAGGCATGTTGCCATTTCACGCTCTGGTGAGCATCCACATATGGAAGGAAGTTATGCCTAGGAGAGCTATCAGCCAATCTGATTGGCTGACTGCTCTCTAGTCTCTCCAGAAGAGGTATTGCAGCACCATGACTGAGACTACGTCCCGGGAACCGCAGTGCTGGTAAGTACCAGGAGTCCAGGGAAGGGGAGTGTTGGAGGTCACTCCGGGGTGATCTCATTGTCGGGAGGTTAGCTGAGGTGGCAGTTAGGGAAGGCTAGAGGTGCTCCCCCCTTTCCTGCGAGGTGCCCTTGGGGGTCACTCGGGGGTGATCTCATTGTCGGGAGGTTAGCTGAGGTGGCAGTTAGGGAAGGCTAGAGGTGCTCCCCCTTTTCCTGCCCAAGATCAAGGGTGATAAATGTTTCCATTTTCCACCCGACATCATTGGGGTCCGGCCATCCTAAAACTTTAGGCTGGGTGGAAAAGACCCTTAAGTGGCCATTAAGTGGCCATTTAAGTGCCTTGTTTGAGGCTTGGGCAGGCATCCCAACATGGGCCCTGTCCGTTCCAATCATAAAATTGCATCCGGGCCGGATGGTGTTGGGATCCTTGACAGAATATCAACCATGCTATCTTATGCTCACCACCCTCCCCATCCCCCTCCCACCACTGCCTCAGAACCTGCTGGGGAGCGGGTGAGGAGGGGAGTGGGCAGGGGAGTGTAAATTTCTGTCCTATGTTTCAGAAGAAGCTAAAAGCTGTGTCCTTCAATTGCTATTGTAAGCAACTTTTGAACTTTAAAAGAATATTGTTCAGGGCAAATTAAACTGTCAACACATAGGTGGATAATTGTGAAGTTTTTTTTCTGGATATTGTTAGAATCAAAGTGAACTTCAAGCATGCCCTCTCTGGTAAAAAAAAAATTTCAACTGCAATTACAGTGTATTGATCAATACAAAATCTCTATTGTAGGATATAAATATCTACCTATTATTTTCTTATTTTTATGTGAGCTGCCAAGGTTCATATTTTAGTGGCTTGATGCCAAAAAGGAGAAAGAAAACATGAACGATCGACAATATGATTTATTGCTCAATTAATAATGAAATAAATGCCTACTTAATGCTGTGGAAAACAGACTGCATTGATGAAGTGAGTCAAGACCATTGACAATCATTGACGTATGTGACTCAATGAAACATCATTATTCAGATTTAATGGTTCAAGGATGATTCTGTGGCTTGATGAAATTACGTCAACAAGTGACATTTCAAAGCATTGCCAATGATTGCATCCAATTTTACTGATGAAAAGCTGTGTGAAACAAAAGTCCCAGTATCAATTGATAAAACAATTCAGCCTGCCTTGTTATTTCATGAAAAGACACTACCCTCCCATGAAATGTTTACGCATTGCATTACAGTTCTGAAAAAAACATCAAGGCTCAGCATTTTTTTGGACTGACATTAAGCTAAAAGACTTTGTTTTTTAAAAAAAAGTTATCTCAAAGGCTGTAAACCACTCCTCTTTCACCCGGGTGACTATGAGTTTAATAATAACAGGATTATGAATCTCAAAGTTGTTTGCTATGACTGAGTCAAATTTCATTGGCCCTCAACAGGATAATCCCAAGGGCAGGAGTACTCCATCATGCGGGAATGGAAAGCAATGTTAATGTAGCTACCAAAATAATATAAATATTAAGAATAGAAGCAATATAATAGTTAACAATTGAAGAGTTTTACCATAAAATGAATAACATTTAAAAGATTATAGTGAGCTTGTAGATTTGTGAATTTTATTTTATTGACCCAATAGCTGGTGACAACAAATGAGAACCAGCTTCGAGAACTTCGATAATTGAAAACATGAGCTTTTTGCAAACCTGATTGAAACCAATTGAACTACAGAATTTATCCCTAAAAATTGTCTGATCCTTAAATCTTGATGGGAGTGCAAAATCCACATTTTCACAGATTCTGCACTTGCAGACATATTTCCACCTACATAAGAACATAAGAACTAGGAGCAGGAGTAGGCCATCTGGCCCCTCGAGCCTGCTCCGCCATTCAATGAGATCATGGCTGATCTTTTGTGGACTCAGCTCCACTTTCCGGCCCGAACACCAGAACCCTTAATCCCTTTATTCTTTAAAAAACTATCTATCTTTACCTTAAAAATATTTAATGAAGGAGTCTCAACTGCTTCACTGGGCAAGGAATTCCATAGATTCACAACCCTTTGGGTGAAGAAGTTCCTCCTAAACTCAGTCCTAAATCTACTTCACCTTTTTCATATTTTAACCGTTCGCACGTCTTGCAATCACGTTCAAAACGTGGATTATTTTAAATGCATCCAAAATGTTTTTTGCTGATTTAGTGCCAAAGAGAAAACTGGAGATGTGCAAAAAATGTTTTATTTATATACTGTTGAAAATGATGGCACCAACATTTCTTGGCTCTTTTTCTGCACTCTGTGTTAATTGTGAAATAGAAACAAAGGAACAGCAGTCGGCCATTCAGTCTATTGGGCCTGTTCCATTATTCAGTTAACTCATGGCTGATCTGTACATTAACTCTATTTACTCTCCTTTGCTCCGTATCCTTAGACGCTATTGCCGAACAACAATCTAATTATCTCATTCTTAAAGCTTTCAATTGACCCAACATTCATTGCCTTTGGAGGAGAGGATTCTTTATTCCTTGTACCCTTTGTGCCGATTCTTCCCGATCAAACTATTCAATGGCCCAGCTCTAATTTTGAGATTGTGATTTCTTTTTCTGGATGCCCTGAGCAGAGCAAATTGATTCCCTTCTTTCACTGATCGAATTCCTTTATAATTTTTGAACAATTTAATTAGATTACCTCTCAACCTTCTAAATTCAAGGGAGTACAAGAAGTTTAATGCAACCTGGTCTCATCACATGATCCTTTAAACTCTGGTATCATTCTGTTGAATCTGCTCTATCCCATCAGCATGTCCATCCTGCAAAGCTCTGCACAATATCCAGATGGGGTCTGACCAATGTCCAATGAATACAGAGCAGCGTTCAGATAATTAAATGGATTATTAAACTGCATCACCAGAAACAGGAGAAAGTACTCAGAAAAAGTCATGATCAAACTTTACACGGCCAGGGTGAGATCACACCTTTACTGATAGGAGTAGAAATTTGCCCAGGATCTGTTGGATGATAGTGATCATCTATCAGCTGTATACTCCACACATTTCTTTTCAATGGCCTCAATGGAAAAAAGAATCAGGGAGAACGTATAATGGCCTGCCCAATCGCTATCAGCTAACATTGGCCACCAAACTCAAGGGGGATAGTCAACCACTGGAAGCAGTGCATAGAAGAGCCAAGAGGCTGTTTCCCAGTCCTGGATCTGCTATCGTCAATGTGGGTCTTTGATTGGGTTGTTCATGATCTGGACTTACAGATACTGCTGGAGGCAAGGCTGTTGGGAAACTACCTATTGCTGAACATGTAAATATAGACTCATCACAAGGCTGTACACAGAACTATCTGTCTCCATTCTCCGTTGTCATATGATCTTACATCACTGATGATGTAGACACTCATTTACATATTTGACATTCACCCTTTAAAATACCCTGGAGAGTTCAGTCATGAAGAAACCTTGGGTCTACAACCTCTGACATGATATCTGAGAGGTGATTTTGTTGATGCAGATTAGATTATTAGAGATATGGAAAAGATATATTTGGAGAAATTATTTATGTTAAACTGTAAGCACGATGGTTCAGCTTTAAGACACTAATAAGAAAATTTGGGTTGAATATCAGGATGCTCTTTCATGTACAGCAAATACTAAATGCACAGAATATTCTCCCACAAAAAGAAATGGAGCATTCACGTCAATGCCTGGGAAACCTTTGCTCAGAAGAGACCTACTGAGAGGAATGTCCTGATTGAAGGGTCACAATTCTTTGAGAACACCACGGCAAGAGGAGGTTCAGAAAAGGAGCCTGAGAAAGGAATACCCGTGACTTAGCGTCCAAGGACTGAGCCCACCTTTTAGAAGCTCCTGCCAAATGAGTGATTGAAAATGTGGCTCTAGGATCAGGCTCATCAGCAACGCAAGGAACCACAGAAACTGTGACCATTAACACTAAGGGCGAGATTCTCCGCAAATGCGGAGAGTCGTAAAGGCTGCCGTGAAACTGGCTGTGTTTCACGGCAGCCTTCACGCCTGTTCCCCGGACCCGATTCTCCCCCCCCCACCCCATTGCGGCTAGGAGCGGGACCCCGGGAATCACGGCATTGCGGCCTTAATGACCGTCGTTACGGCCGCACGCCAAGATGACACGCGGCTGGTGTCTGTATGATGTCAGCCGCGCATGCGCAGGTTGGAGCCGGCTCCAACCCGCGCATGCGCGGGTGACGTCATCACGTCATTGACGGAACCCGCGCATGCACAACGGTGGTGCTCCCGCCCCAAACGGGCCTCTGGATGCCCCAAACGGGCCGCTCGGCCCATCGGCCGCGGAGAATCGCCGCTCGTCGTAAAAAACGGCGAACGGCGATTCGTGACCTGGGTTGGGCGTGGGGGGGGGGGGGGGGGAGAATAGCGGGAGGGCGCAGAAAATGTCGGGAGGCCCTCCCGCATTTCTCCCAACCGGCGTGGGCAGCGGAGAATCGCGCCCTAAGTATCTCAGGTGAACAATTATACTCATTAGCAAATGATCACTGTATTCTATCTATTATAGTTCCTTGAATGGAATTAACATTCTCGTGACAAACCAAAGTTGAAAATAAATAATTCTTTAATTTTCTGTGCCTCCAAACTCACCGTAAACAGTAAAGTACCCTTTTAATGGAATTCACAGCCTCATGACAAACCAATGTTAAAAAAATCTTCCTTTCATTTTATTTGCAATTTAACCATATTTTTAAATACTAATAATATAAAACATGAACCTACCAAATAAATGTACCCCGATATTTCCTGCCTCTGCTTGACCCAAAAATAAAAGTGTAAATAAAAAGGTGTAAAAACTCACCTAAAATCTGGGTAAGTGGCCAAGTTAGCAGCAGCCCTAGATTTGTCATTCGGCAGTACCAGCGCAGCGCAGAGCTAAAACTTGTTAAAAAAATGCTGGTCGGGAGTTTGAATGCCACGCACTTGCAGCGCACTTGCCCGTATACACGCACTTCCACGTCATCACGTCGCTCACATGCAGCACACCGGTGACGTAAATTGCTGACTAGAGAGGAAGTTACAGGCCAGTTAGCTAGCACTTAAACTTGCGCAACTGAACATGCATCCAGCAGCAGGAAGAGCCCCACACCTGCACTACTTAAAGAGAACATCAACTACTTTCAGGTAAGTTGTTGATTTTATTTCTACAGTCGCTCATTGGAGTGTTTGAAGCTTTTACTGCTGTAGGTTTCTACTGCCACTTAAGGTTAGTGGAGTCTACAGCGAGTGACATGTGGTGAAGGCTTTGGTTCTCACTTCAAGGGTTCTCCTAAGACAACTTGCTGGAATAGCCATTCCCCTTGGCATGCAGCATGATAGGGAGATTGAGCAGAGGTGGCCAAGCTATTTGCAGAGTGAGCAGGAAAAGATGAAGACGGAATTTAACTGACTAACAACCAGGGGTCTTCAGGGAGCAATTCTGTTACCTTAACTCAGCAAGGAAGAATGTGTGCAAGGAACAGTGCATGTTTAAGAAGGAGATGCACTTGGAAATCCAAAATAATTGGAGATAGATCTCCAGCCTCAGTCAAGGGTGATGATATCTCTGGCAGTGGCTGTAAAGTTGAGCACAGTCATCAAATTCTTCACGTTAGAATCCTTCGAAGCTTGAGCAGATGAATTTTCTAACATTTTGCAGTTTATCGATGGCTGTTACCAGATAATTACTTTGGTATTACCAAAGGAGGTCACTGGTGCTCTGAATGCCAGGTGAGAGGAGAACATTGATTTCTTGTTATCAGGAAAAACAGCTTGAGCAAGAGCTCAGCTATGTCAGGGTAGTAACCTTCCCTATGGTGCAGGGTGCCATTGGCAGGGTTCTGCTATCTTTACTCCCCTGCAAGGTAAATTTATTCAGTCAAAGTTAGTGCCAGTTTAAATTCTCAACTGAAAGATTTTAAATCAACACGAGGACTTAAGCGACCATGTTCGCTATGGGCTTGGACTTAAGATAAAATATTGTCTCTCCCAGGCGTTTCTAGACGAAACAAAGATATTTCCGAGCAAAACAAACACTTTACATTATAGCACAAATATATATCTTAAATAATTTTACCTTTCCCAGGACTTCAAATTCACTACTATAGAATCCCAGAAGAGTTAGGTTTCTTGAGGTTCTTGTGCCTATAACCTTTTATAATGGTTATTTAATAAAACTTTAGTCTAAGCTTAAATCTTGGATTGCATTCTCATAATGTTTTGAATATTAAAGAATCCAAATGCAAGATAAACTCATTCATCTAAATATAATAACTGAAAACTTCCAATCTACTGATAAAATAAAAGTAGATAATGGAAACAAATAACAACAAACTTTTTATACTCACAATCAAAATTACAGCGTATAAGTTTATTGCAGTTTTCGGGTGGGATTCTCCTCCCCCACAGCCACATGCTTCTCGGCGGCAGGAGGTGACGCACCGTTCGTTGGTGGCAGGTTTCTCTGTTCCCACCACTGTCATGAAAATTCCCATTGAAGCCACCCCGCGTCGCCGTGAAAACCACGGGCGGGGGTGTTCTGCCAGCGGTGACCAGAGAATCCCGCCTCCAATCAACGGCTGGTGAATTCCAGCCTTTGTCTAAGCATGAGAGGAAACCAACAAGGTCAAGTTTCTCTTACTATTATGAAGGTTTGACTGCCTTGTAGGTCTCACAAGCCAGACTGACTTGTTTACCTAAGTTTGTAATTTAAAGAAAATCTTTTCACTTTAGATTTCATGACTATTGTCTGTCACGTTTCTGAGGCTCTTTGTTTCAGTGAGAATTTGTGAAAATCAAAACATGTTTATCTCTGCATCACAGCTGCAATGTTATCGTTTAAGTCTGATTCCCTGTCTGGAAAAGTCTTTTTCTCAAGGCCCTTGTGTCTATGTGTGTGAATTTAATGTCTCTCTGCTATTTTGCAATGGATTTTTGTCTGTGCTTTAAGCGGAGTTAATTTTTTAACCCTTTCATAGACTGAGTCAAGTCCTTAAAACTACAGACAACATATACATTGATTTATGGGCGCGGCATTTAAATGCACAGCCATCTACCAGAATCCCAAAGGGTTCTACAGCCTGAATGTGCAGTTGAAGTATGTCCGTGCTCAGTGCAAGTAGAAGTCCAGTATCCTGGAAACCTTATTCTGTATCAGTATTATAGCCACACCTCAAGCCAGAGGTTGGTCACTGGGTGACAACGGCTATTGATTGACCACCTCATGACTTTGGTGTTGACCTCAAGCATTAGTGTGAAACATGCATGTAGGGAGATCCATGCTGCACCCAAATATAATTGAACTGATTATAAGGATGCTGAAGCACTGCTTCCACTGCCTGAACTGTTCTTGAGGATCTTGAGGAATCCTGCAGTACCGACTGGAGCATGAGTAACAACTTGTAGTGGTCTTTTGCAAGCAGTACAACCTCACCATCATGGGGAGCCTTGCCATGTGATATCTGGCAAGCAACTGAGGAGGAAGAGGAAAATGTGGAAGAGGTGGAAGGGAGGAAACAGTCAACACATTCCATTTCTGAAGGAATTATTTTGTGAGTCTGCAGCATCTGTGCAAAGAGAAACAAGAATTGATGGACAGAATTCTCCCAAACAATGACTAACCGCACGATTTAACCATTGCGTTGCGCCGGGCATGGATGGGGACGCGCCAAGTGAATAGCAAGAAAGGCCAAAATCAAGATTCGAGGCAGGCGCAAAACAGCTTGCAATTCACCCAACCTATTCCAGCTGGAGAGTTCTGGATCTCGCTCAAAGCGATAAGGTCACCCTTCCTAAAGGGCACCCTGACCTAAAAGTTCAGGTTCACCCCAGAAAAATTACTGGGGATTCAGTATCACATAACCATCATCTTCGCTGGCATCAACTCACTCCCCCCGCCTCCCCCCCCACACCCTCACGTATCGCCTACATTGGGCCCCTCCCAAAGGGTCTCCCTTCAGACCACCGGTCCCCACTACTCGCTGGCAACAGGACCAGCCCCCTCCCATCAAACACAGGTACTATACCCCACCCCCGGGTGTGCAATACTCCAGTATAGGGTCACAAAATACCCCCGTTCATGACCACACACCATTCCCTCCTTCATGCCCCCCTCCTCCTGCCCCCCTCCTCATGCTCTGCCCACTCATGTTCCTTCCCCTTTCTGGTCCCACACCCTTTCGGGCACATCCCTCTTGGCATTGCTAGCCTGGCACTTCTCCAGAGTTCCAGCGTGTCTGACCATGTACCCGACCGCCCAGGGGCCCTAGCGTTCTCTGAGCCCCTTGTGTAATCATCACTTCTGTATCCAGTAGTGGAGACCAGTAATTATTCCCGTCGGCCTCACGCTACATTGGCAGGGGGTGCAGAATACAGGGAGCCTGAATGAAATGAAAATGAAAATCGCTTATTGTCACAAGTAAGCTTCAAATTAAGTTACTGTGAAAAGCCCCTAGTCACCACATTCCTGCACCTGTTCAGGGAGGCTGGTACGGGAATTGAACCCGCGCTGCTGGCCTGCCTTGATCTGCTTTAAAAGCCAGCTATTTAGCCCTGTGCTAAACCAGGCTGGAGAATCTCCTGAAACAGTCGCAGCCTGTCTAAATGCTGATTTAAATATGCTAATCTGATTCATGCCCAGCAAAGGCACCTGGAGTGGGCCGATAGCATCGCAGACTGATTGGTGCCTGGTGGGAACCCCATTTAGGGGCTTACCCGCTATACTCCCGACATAGCGAGATGCGCACCAGGCGCAACGTAGTCGGAGAATTGTCCCCAATGTTTCTTTTCAACTGGCAAAATTGATAAACATGACAGTTTTTAAAAGATAGCCAAAGGAAGAAGTGAAAGATAAACCAAAAGAGAAGGTCTGCAATAAATTGGCAAACATGAGAGATTAAATGATAAAAGGGATGATGGTGCAAGGAAAAGGGGCAGTGATACTAGAACAAAATAAACAAGTAAATGGGCGGGATTCCCCATTCCTGAGACTAGGGCCTGTATTCTCTGATTTTGAGGCTATGTCCAGAGGAATTGTCTAGTTTTACGATGAAAAAGTTGGCGGCCTCCCCGCCCCGATGCTCCGCCTGGTGGGGGCTAGCAGTCACGCCACGTACAACGCCCGGCATTCCCGACATAAATGACCGGAGAATTCCCAGGTCCATGGCCGCGCTAGCGCACCTAATGCTGGCCGTGCGCTGACCCTGCTTTCCAGATCATGCCCCCCTGTAGCCCCCCTCGCCACCCCCAGACCTCCCCCACCACCAGTCCCCCCAGCCTCCAGCCTCCGCCGAAGCACCATCCCGGTCAGTGGAGCAGCTCCCCCCTCCACTGTAGCGGCGCTGGGCATAGTCCAGTTATGAAGATAGATTGGAGAGTTTGGAGCCGTTCTCCTTGGAGAGAAGAAGACTAAAAGGAGATTTGACTGAGATGTTCAAAATCATGAAGGGCTGGACAGTGAAAGGACCAAGAACGAGAGGGTAAACAGATAAGGAGGGAAGGAGACTCGGCTGGGACTGAAGTGTGGGTATCATTGACTTTTACCCTAGAAAGGTACCAGCACTTTAGCAGAGTGATCCTTCACATCTAGTAGGAGATAGGCTAGGCAATACATTGGTAGGACCAACCAGTGAATCTAAGATCCTGAATTCTGATCAGCCAAAGAAAATACAAATCACTCCTCTAAAAAGATAACATCAATTGGAAAGACAAATAATCCTTGAGAACATCCACCTCCAACAGATGACTGTGCAGCAAGGGATTCTTCCTCATCACTCTCTAGAAACAGCTAATTCACATCCAGCAGGTCTTGATCGGGAAAGCAAAGAGTGGGGATTAATGGGTGTTTCTCTGGTTAGCAATCAGTAGCTAGTGGTGTCCCTCAGGGATCCGTGTTGGGCCCACAATTGTTCACAATTTACATAGATGATTTGGAGTTGGGGACCAAGGGCAATGTGTCCAAGTTTGCAGATGACACTAAGATGAGTGGTAAAGCGAAAAGTGCAGAGGATACTGGAAGTCTGCAGAGGGATTTGGATAGGTTAAGTGAATGGGCTAGGGTCTGGCAGATGGAATACAATGTTGACAAATGTGAGGTTATCCATTTTGGTAGGAATAACAGCAAACGGGATTATTATTTAAACGGTAAAATATTAAAGCATGCCGCTGTGCAGAGAGACTTGGGTGTGCTAGTGCATGAGTCACAGAAGGTTGGTTTACAGGTGCAACAGGTGATTAAGAAGGAAAATGGAATTTTGTCCTTCATTGCTAGAGGGAAGGAGTTTAAGACTAGGGAGGTTATGTTGCAATTGTATAAGGTATTAGTGAGGCCACACCTGGAGTATTGTGTTCAATTTTGGTCTCCTTACTTGAGAAAGGATGTATTGGCACTGGAGGGTATGCAGAGGAGATTCACAAGGTTAATCCCAGAGCTGAGGGGGTTGGATTATGAGGAGAGGTTGAGTAGACTGGGACTGTACTCGTTGGAATTTAGAAGGATGAGGGGGGATCTTATAGAAACATTTAAAATTATGAAGGGAATAGATAGGATAGATGCGGGCAGGTTGTTTCCACTGGCGGATGAAAGCAGAACTAGGGGACATAGCCTCAAAATAAGGGGAAGTAGATTTAGGACTGAGTTTAGGAGGAACTTCTTCACCCAAAGGGTTGTGAATCTATGGAATTCCTTGCCCAGTGAAGCAGTTGAGGCTCCTTCATTACATGTTTTTAAGGTAAAGATAGATAGTTTTTTGAAGAATAAAGGATTAAGAGTTATGGTGTTCGGGCCGGAAAGTGGAGCTGAGTCCACAAAAGATCAGCTATGATCTCATTGAATGGCGGAGCAGGCTCGAGGGGCCAGATGGCCTACTCCTGCTCCTAGTTCTTATGTTCTTATGTTAGTGCTTTCACTATCCATAATCTCTGGCCTTACTCCAAGAGGAAGTATGACCAATTCATAACTTCAATATGCATACATCCATTCTATATGTATTCAATATGCATTCAATATGCATCTGGTGGATGACGTCTCTGTGAAAGAAAGAAACATGCTGCTGACTGTCTCAACCTCTTTAGCTTCTGAAGGCTGGCGCTCCACTGCTTCCAAATAAAAGGATGAAGGTTTTTGCATGAAAGACAGTGGTTCCTTCAATAAGACTGATGTGTTTTCTTTACACAATGTCTCCACTGCTGCCATCATGTTTTGAGATATGTTCTTCTAGCTTGAATTCTAGGCATGGGACTTAATTATTAGACAGATTGTAGACATATTTTGCTATCTGATTAACACTTGTTTATTAGTACTACTTCAAAACAGGTTACAGAGTAGGCATGTTGCTCCAAGGCATGATTCCAATTTAGCAATCGAGAGTCTAACATAAAACTGACTGATGTCAATGGTACATCACCATCTATGACATACATTAGCATATCCCATCTATTAATGCTTTATACTACTTACACCACTCCAGCGTGGTCCTCATCTGAGTTCTCTGCAGTTCTCTGAATATATGTATGGTCTTGTCTTCCAGGGAGATGGTACACGTGCTATTCTTTCCCACGGCCTCACTGCAGCACACTCATGCTCAGTGGCACGCCACATGCAGATCCTCCCCTCTATGCTATGCATGAAGTTCCCACAATGCTGGTATCTGAGCTGGTGGCTGAGAGTCTGTGATCCAGTGACAGTATGTCCTCTTCATCAATCTTTTATTATCTAGGACTTCAATCTCGCACACCACTTCCTGGCTGGGTGACAGTTGTCGGACATCTAAAAGCACCAAGTCAGAAGAATAGGCGTACAAAATGGTTGGGGTGCATGGTGACATCATCTGGAGTTGTAAAGTTGGGAGGAAGATAAGTGGGTTGTGAAAAGATGGATTAGTTAGGAACATACTGCCATCCTCTATATGGGGTTTCAGCCCCAAAGCTGGCTGCGTTCCATCTAACAGTTAGACCCACGGCAGATTGCAGATGTTCTCCTCTCGAAGACGCAGTTTTGGGCCTTCGCTGAACAAGGAAGTTGTTTTCCTAACTTGCTCACCTAAGCAGTATTTGTGTGGTAACCAGGAACTGGATTTGACCTTTGGGGTTGCTAAAATTGGATATTTCCTGGGAAAAGGGTGCCTTAAGTGAGTTCAGGGAAGGTGAGTATATTTTGGGAACAAAAGGTAACTGCAGATATAATGGTATGTTTAATTATTCATATAGTTAAGCGTCACAGTGTACATTAGTCTTTTGTCATGTGTTTTTTGTTTCTTTTACTTTAATAAACATTCAGCATTAATTGTTTACACCATGGCTGGGCTGGTTTCTCACTGGCTTGTACATTGTTCCTCATTATTCCAAACAAAAATACTCCACTAAGAACCAATGTTTCAAATTAACCTTTGGGGTTTGAGAAACTCGTACAGGTAACATTAACAGGGTTCTTAACACCTGTGGTGGCTACCTGCTACCATTGCCTTCTTAGGAGCTGTCTGGAGGAACACCTGGAAGAGGACATCTCTCCACCTGTGCAGCTTCTGGACCATGCCCTCCAGTGCTTCATCAGTGAGTCTTGGAAAACAATCCTTGGTAATGTTTCAAGGTTCTTCCTACTTTATTAAATCCACTTGCACCATTTCCAGCTCCTGCTGCAGCCGGAAAGCACTTTGTATTTAAGCAGTGCAAATTGGTTTTAAGTGGGGTCGGCCAACTTTGAGTGGTGCTAGCCTCATATGAATTGGGTCCCCTACTGAGATGTGCAGCTCCTCAGCATTAGGCTGCATGTTGTTACCATTAGAACTGGCAGGCAGTGCGAAGTTTGCCTTCACCATTTGAACAGGCACAAGTTAATCGAGCATAGCCATCCCTATGTCTTTTTATAGAGTTGGACCAATTATGTCCCCATAGATTCTGTCTTGTTAAGGAAGGTGGCCAAAATCTTTGACAATGAAGGACTTCATGGGGGTGTTGAAGGAGAAGAGATTAGTGTGAAGTGACTTATTTTTTATGGGTGGACCTATCTTTGTGAAAATGCTGGGCTGCCATTTCTGCTCTTTTTTTCTCTGGTTCCTAATTGTCCTCTCCCTCCTGTGCATCCTCCTCATGCCAAAGGGAGAAATATGCTTTCACACCCCTTTCATCATTCTTACCTTAAACTTCTGGAAGTAGAAAACTGTTCTACATTGCAGTATTGAACAGAATGCAATATACTGCACTCATTCTTGAGACATTTGCCTGGATATATTACAGAGGTCTTTTAAATGTATTCAGGAACCTAAAATGGGACTTGCACACTTTTCTAGTTGCTCTATGGCATTCCTTCTCGTGATATGGGATTTGCTGTATTTATTGTTCCGCTCTGTCAGAGGAAGCTTCAAAAATTTGATCACTAATCAATCTTCGGACATGTATCTCCAAATCATGAAGTCTGGCACGCAGGTTAGTTGTATGATGTAAGTGTCCTGCCAGCTTCCTGGCTACTTGACTTTGACATGTAAAACAATTAGCTTTGCTCACTACCTATCTGCTAATAGAACAAAAGCTTTTTCTTTTCATATTGAGGGGTGCTCTCATATAGAACTTGAGTGTCACATGCATTCATAATTGCTTCTTACACCACATGTGGTCCTTGCCAGTCCAGAAAACTGTCAGCTTCCATTAGGAATTAGGCCACTGCCCCAAATGGAGCATCAGTGACCTCCATGATACAGGATACACAGCTGCCTGACTAATGTGGCAAAGGTCATCTGCCACTGTCTGGAAAGACCCAAATGCAAAGAAATGCAAAAGAGGGGTCACCACTGCTGCTTTTATCTGCTTTACTCAAACCTGCCTGTTTTGCACCACAGCTAGTAAATCAGACATATGTTTAGTTTATTTGAAGATATGGCGCAGGGCTCAGCAAAATGATCTACTTTTACAGATTCAGCAACTATTACTCACAGGGAAACACAGCTGCAATTCCTGCACACACACTAAACCATAATAGCTGCTGGTTACATGCTGGCCTACGTCCTGGCCACACTACATCAATAGCATTACCCTGATCGACCCATTCTGTAACCTCCTCAAAATCTTCAAAAAGTTAGTTAGACACATTTCCCCATTAGAAATTCATGCTGGTCTTCCTAATCAATTCACATTTTTTCATGTGACTACTAATTCTATCTCGAGTAATTGTTTCTAGATGCTTACCCAGCACTGATGTTAAACTGACTGACCTGTAATTGCTGGAGCTATCCTTACAACCAGTTTTTGGACAAGGGCCTACCATTTGAAATTCTCCAGTCCTCTGGCACCTCCCATGAGTCTAAAAAAGATGGAAGATTATAGTCAGCACCCCTGAAATTTCCTTTCTCACTTCCTTCAATACCTTTGGATGCACCTCACCCAGATCCGGTGTCTTATCAACTTTCAGAACCTACAGTCTACAACACTTCCTCCTTGTCAATTTTATTTGAAACCTTCTAGGGACAGTATTTCCTCGCCTGTCTACCTCCTTAATAAAGATGGATGCAAAGTTTTCATTTAATGCCTCAGCCATGCTCCCAGCCTCCATATGCAAATTCCCTTTTAGATCCCTACTCCTCCTTTTACTACTCTTTACTATTTATATGTTGTTTGTGGAAGACTTTCGAATTCCCCTTTGGTCTTTACTGATAAGTCCTCTTTGTCCCTCCAATGAGCTTTTTCACCTCCTCTCTGAACCTTCTGTATTTCGTTTGGTTCTCACCTGTATTTTGTACATAACACCTGTCATAAATACACATTTTCATCTTTATCTTAATTTCTACCGCCATTTTCATCCAGGGACTCTGGATTTGTTTGCCCTACCTTTCCCTTTTAAGGGGATATACCTTGACTGTGTCTGAACCATTTCTGTTTTGAAGGTAGCCCATTGTTCAGCTATAGTTTTTCCCATTATCCTTTCATTCCAGTCTAGTTCCATTCTTGCCCCATTAAAGTCGGCTGTGGATTGAATATTTTCCTTTTCTATTATCATCTTAACCTCACAATACAACTGTCATTGTCTCCTACATGTTCCCCACTGGTACTTGATCTACTTGGTCCACCTCATTTCCAAGTACCAGGTCCAACAGTCCATCCTTTCTTGTTGGACTTGATACATACTTTTGTCGAAAATTATCTTAAACACAATCTAGGAACGCTTGCCCTTCTTGCTACCACTGTCCCAGTCTACATTTGAGTAATTAAAACCCCCATTATAATTATATAATATTTGCATCACTGTAGTTTCTCTGCAGATTTGTTCTTCTACATCCTTCTCACTAGTTAGCAGTCTATAGACTACACCCAGAAATGTAATTGTGCCCTTTTTGTTTCTTAGCTCTCACCAAATTGATTCTGTTCTTAAACCCATGGGACGTCCTCTTTCGCCAGTACTGAAATGCTCTCCTTAACCAATATCACCTACCCTCGCTATTTCCTTCCTTTCTTATCTTTTCTGAACATCATGTGCCCAGGAATATTAAACACTCAATTTTGCCCTACCTTGAGCCAGGTTTCTGTTCGTGGCCGAGATCTTCCGGCTGTTCACACCAGCGGTATCTTCAAGTTCCGTTGACATCGCACCACGGCTGTGGGTTTTGTGGCAGCATGGAGTGGATTCAATGGAAACCCCACTGATAGCAGTGGGACCAGAAGATCTAACCGCCGGCCAACTACGGGCTGCCACCCGTCTCTGAGAAACACACTGCAGGGAGACCAGAGAATCTCACCCTTTATTTTATGCATCCTGGTATTCCTTTCTCATATTTCCCTTGCCGTATTAGTTTCAAGTCCTTCTGACATCACTAGCAAAACTCAGTCCCAGCTCTGTTCAGGGCAACCTATCCGGTTTGTACAGGTGCCATCTCCCCCAGAGTCAGTCCCAGTGTCCCACAAATCTAAAGACCTCCTCCCTGCACTATCTTTCCAGCCACACATTAATGTGCCTTATCCTCATTTTCACATGGCACTGAGAGTAACCCGGGGGTGACTACATTTGAGGTCCAACATGGTAATTTTCTGACTTGCTTCCTAAATTCTGACTGCAGGACCACATCCTCTTCCTGCCTACGTCATTGCTGCCAATGTGGACCATGACCTCTGGCTGTTCACCCTCCCCCAGAACAATGTCTTGCAGCCACTCTGTGATACCCTTAATTTTGGTAGCAGGGAAGCAACATACCATCCTTGAGTCATGCCGATAGCCACATAAATGTCTATTCATAAGAACATAAGAACTAGGAGCAGGAGTAGGCCATATGCCCCCTCGAGCCTGCTCCGCCATTCAATGAGATCATGGCTGATCTTTTGTGGACTCAGCTCTACTTTCCGGCCCGAACACCATAACCCTTTATTATTAATCCCTTATTAATCACTTTATTCTTCAAAAAACTACCTATCTTTATCTTAAAAACATTTAATGAAGGAGCCTCAACTGCTTCACTGGGCAAGGCATTCCATAGATTCACAACCCTTTGGGTGAAGAAGTTCCTCCTAAACTCAGTCCTAAATCTACTTCCCCTTATTTTGAGACTATGCCCCCTAGTTCTGCTTTCACCCGCCAGTGGAAACAACCTGCTCGCATCTATCCTATCTATTCCCTTCATAATTTTATATGTTTCCATAAGATTCCCCCTCATCCTTCTAAATTCCAATGAGTACAGTCCCAGTCTACTCAACCTCTCCTCATAATCCAACTCCTTCAGCTCTGGGATTAACCTAGTGAATCTCCTCTGCACACACTCCAGTGCCAGTCCGTCCTTTCTCAGGTAAGGAGACCAAACCTGAACACAATATTCCAGGTGTGGCCTCACTAACACCTTATACAATTACAGCATAACCTCCCTAGTCTTAAACTCCATCCCTCTAGCAATGAAGGACAAAATTCCATTTGCTTTCTTAATCACCTGTTGCACCTGTAAACCAACTTTTTGCGAATCATGCACGAGTACACCCAGGTCTCTCTGCACAGCAGCATGTTTTAATATTTTATCATTTGATTAATAATCCCTTTTGCTGTTTTCCCCTAACTAATGAACCCCTATCACTATTCTTCCTCCCTTCTTCCTCCCCTCCTGCACAATCAAATTGCTTGTGGTGCCGCAAACTTGGTTCCGACTGCACTCCTCTGAGGAACCAGCACCCTCACCAGCTTCCAAAATGATAAGCTGATTTCTGCAGTGGGACCCTAGGGAGCTCCTGCACTTACCTCGCTGCTTCTCTTGGACTGCTGGCGATTCCTCGCTGTCTCCAGGCCCTTAAGCTGCAGTGTGACCACCTCTCTGAACATGCTATCCACATAGCTCTCAGCCTCACGGATGCACCACAGTGGCTCCAGCTACCTTACGTGCTCTGAAACCCACTTCCTGCACAGGTGATTGGGGGTAGCTAGGTGGCGGACAAAGTTTCAATGCGGACAAGATTGAGGTCATGCATTTTGGTAGGAAGAATTTGGGAGGCAATATAAAGTAAGGGGTAAAATTATTAAGGGAGTGCAGGAGCAAATGGACCTTGGGTGTATATCTAGCTCGATCATTGAAGGTGGCAGGACAAGTGGTGAGGGCAATTAATGAAACATGAAGCATTTTGAACTTTATTAACATGGGCTTAGAGTAGAAGAACAAAGAGGTTATGCTGAACTTATACAAGACACTAGTTAGACCTCAGTTGGAATTTTGTATACAGTTCTGGGCGCCACATTCGAGAACGGATGTGAACACTTTGGGGAGAATGCAGAAGAAGTTTACAAAAATGGTGCCAGGGATGAGAAGCTTCAGTTATGAGGATAGATTGGAAAAGTTGGGACTATTTGTCTTGGAGAGAATAAGGCTAAGAAGAGATTTAATAGAGATGTTCATAATCATGAGGTCTGGACAGGGTATATTGGGAGAAATTGTTCCCCTTCGTAAAAGGATCATGAATGAAAGTGCACAGATTTAAAGTGATTTGTAAAAGTAGCAAATGTGATGTGAGAAAATACTTTTTCACAGAACAAATGATTCGGTTCTGGAATGAACTGCCTGGAGGCATATTCAATCAAGCCATTTTCAAGAGGGCATTCGATAATTACTTGAATAGAAACAATGTGCTCACTTGGAGACCTGGTGCAGCTATGATGGGCCAAATGGCCTCCTTCTCTGCCGTAACAATTCTGTGATTCTGTGATACATGCCTATTTGCATAGTCCCATAAAGTGATACCACAACATCCCTTTTATTTTCCAAAATAACATCACGTCCTTTAAGAGTAAGAATACAGTAGAGTGGTTTTGAAAACTATTTACACAAAAGATAGATCTTTGTTTAAGTGTCTGCATAATGTATGGGTGGCTTGCCAATCCTCCCAGACCTTGTGATGGCATGGCCTTCCTGAGATCTAGACTTGCCATTTCTCTGCTTGTAAATGTGTTTACTTCCTGTGTATCATCTGAGTGTTGATTGTTTTCATGGTGGTCTTCTGCTATTTCACTTTGAGTTCATCTCTGAATGTCTTTTGGATGCCGTTGGAATGATAAGTGTTACACTGTTGAATAATTTACTTAGCTGACTTCTGTTTCTCCTTAAGATCACTCCATTTTGTAAAAAAGCAAATTACTGTGGATGCTAGAATCTGAAACCAAAGAGAAAATGCTGGAAAATCTCAGCAGGTCTGGCAGCATCTGTAGGGAGAGAAAAGAGCTAATGTTTCCAATCCATTGGCTATTTGTCAAAGCTGAACAAACAGCAGAGAAACTGACATCAGCGGGTGAACTCTGACAGATGTAGATGTGGGGGGAGGGGAAAGGGGTAGCAAAGTGGAGAAAGGGTAAAGAAAGGTGGATAATATGATTGGGATGGGGTTAATATATATTAAGAAAGAAATAAATGGTAAAAGACAGTTAAAATTAAATGGGATGAAAACAAATGGGTCGAGGTGGGGTGGAGCTAATCATCTGAAGTTGTTGAATTCGATGTCAAGACCGGAAGGCTGTAGCATGCCTAACTGGAAGATGAGATGTTGCTCCTCCAGTTTGCGTTGAGCTTCACTGGGACATTGCAGCAGGCCAAGGACAGACATGTGGGCTTGGGAGCAGGATATTTTGTTAAAATGGCAAGCAACGGGAATGTCAGGGTCCTGAATGCATACAGACCGGAGGTACTCAGCAAAGCGATCACCCAGTCTGCATTTGATCTCTCTGATATAGAGGAGAACACATTGGGAGCAGCAAATGCAATAGACCAAATTGGAAGAGATGCAATGAAATGCTGCTTAACCTGGAATGAATGTTAAGTATGGAAGAGGTAAAGGGGCAGGTGTTTCACCTTCTGCAATTGCATGGGAAGGTGCCATGAGTGATGGGAGAGGTACTGGGTATGGTGGAGGAGTGGACTAGATTGTCTCAGAGGGAATGGTCTCTGCAGAATGCTGACATAGCTTTGACAAAGAGTCATTGGACTCAAAATGTTAGCTCTTTTCGCTCCCTACAGATTCTGCCAGACCTGCTGAGAATTTCCAGCATTTTCTTTTTGGTTTCACTCCATTTTGTATTGTGATTAAGCTCACTGCACACTTTGAACATTTCTGCTGGTGATCATGTTCCCTGAATAGGATGTGTGATCCAAACCTTTTTTCCTTCTTCTAAATCGACAGTTTTGCACCTGCATATTGGGCGTGTGCTGCCTTCATCCTCCCCTGTTTTTCAAGATGTTTCTCCTGTCTTTCTGAGAACTGGGACAGATCATGACTTGGCAATATTGTCTTAATCTGTCTTCTGATCATGGTGTCCACTGCTCATAATAGGTCATACCCAAAGGTATTGCTCTTTATTGTGACATGGCATTACAGAAATATCATTTTGTCTCCTTGCACTTCATGATTTAAGCCTTTACAATGCGACCCATTTGCTCGAAAAGACTGTTGGATCTGGGATAGTGTGGAGAGGCTGTCACATTGTTATGCCCATTTATCACACATGTCCCTGAAGGCTGCTGGCGTATTGTGGCCAATTGTCCAAAATGATCTCTTACGTACTGAACAAATATCACGTTCATTGTATACATCATGGTTTCACTCAAAGTAATCTTCAATTGTCTGATCATTGGAAACTTGGTGAATTAATCAGTGATACAGAGAAAGACATTTGTACAGATAGTGAGAAGATCTGTTGCCATTTTAGACCAAAGGGACAATGCAATCTTATCAAGGTGTATTTTCTGCACTGATGGGATTGGAGACTCTTGCATGCTTTTCAAACCTCATTGGCTTCTCGATATTATGAAAAAATGAAATGAAATGAAAATCGCTTATTGTCACGAGTAGGCTTCAAATGAAGCTACTGTGAAAAGCCCCTAGTCGCCACATTCCGGCGCCTGTTCGGGGAGGCTGTTACAGGAATCGAACCGTGCTGCTGGCCTGCTTGGTCTGCTTTGAAAGCCAGCGATTTAGCCCTGTGCTAAACAGCCCCTTATTGTTGATTCCTGGCCAGTACACAGTTTCCCTCGTCAGGCACTGTGTTCACCCTATGCCAAGTTGGACATGGCTCAAGGGATATGGAAGAAAGCGGAAGTGGATACTGAATTTGAATGATCATATTAAATGGCGGTGCAGGCTCGAAGGGCCGAATGACCGACTCGTCCACCAATTTTCTATGTTTCTATACATGTATACACCACTGGTGTAACTCTGGCAATTTGTCCTGACGAAAAGCTTCGGGTACAAGCACCTGTTATCCTTTGAAAATCACACCTGTTGAAATAGCACATTCATCTCTGTATGGCTAAAATAAATCTAAGGATGTCTGGCACTTCTTGTATCGTATCAGGTCAACCTTCTACAATAATTCTCCATCAAGGCTTCAGTCGTCAATTATTTTCTGTTCCTTCTTGAAGGTGGTTGCGTTTGTGTTGATTAAACGTATCGGATCGACATTAAGTATATCTTCTACTTCAATGTCTGTGCCATCTACTTGCAGGCCTAGCAAAACAACTACTTTTCAGATTGGATAACTTGCTCAGTGTATCTGAAGTAACCATTTTCCTACCTGGTTTGTATAGACATATAGGCGTTTTTTCCTTATATGATTATCAGCTGTTGTAGTCTGGGTAGCATACTCGCCAGTGGCTTCCACCAAATCATTTCCAATAGGTTGTTGTCAGTTCCCACAATGAATCATTTATCCAATAGTTAAGTATGAAACTTTCTGATATCGAATACCAGAGCAAATGTCTCATGCTCTATGCTGGAATAATTGGATTGTGCTTGAAGCCAAATGTAATTGATTTGCCATCTTGCATGGTGCATGCTCCTAACCATTTTAGACCTCTAAAATCACCTCTTTTTGTGGGTTGGAGTATTGTGGACCACATGTCTCTCCTGACAATCCCTGTTTAAGTGCCTCAAACACAGGCTGATGGCCCTCCGGCCATGCACATGGAACATCCTTCCTTAGCAGCTGTCTAAGTGATGCTTTATTGACAATGTTGCATATGGAAATATGGCATATGGATTCTCAGACCCAGCGCCGGGTCCGAGAATCCCCGGGGTCGGTGCGAATCCTGCCTTGCCGCTCCGACGCCGGCTGCCGTATTCTCCGGCGCCCGTTTTCGGGCGGGGGTGGGGATCACGCCGCGCCAGTTGGGGGCTGTTGGCAGCGCCCCCCCTCCGGGACCCGATGGGCTGAGCGGCCATCGTTTTCTGGCCAGTCCCACCGGCGTGGATTGGACATGGTCCCACACGGCGGGACCTGGCAGGTAAGTTGGCTGGTGCGGTCCTCGGGGGGGGGGGGGGGGGGGGGGGCTGGAGGATCCGACCTAGGGGTTGGCCCCCATGGTGGCCTGGCCCGCGATCAGGGTCCACCGATCTGTGGGCGGGCCTGTGACGTGAGGCAACTTCTTCCATCCACGCCGGCCCCTGGAGGGCTCCAGCATTGCCGGCACGGAGAACACCCCCACCCCTGTGCATGTGCCAGAATACGCCGGTGATCTGCGCATGTAGAATACGCCGGCGGTCTCTGCCGTGGCTAGTGCGGCGCCAACCCCTCCTGAGCCGGCTTAGCCTACAGAAGTGCGGAGAATTCCAGTCGGCCCGACCCCAGAGCAGTTCACGCCGTTTTTTACGCTGGCTTCAGGCCAACGCGCGGATTTGGGACAATCCTGCATCATTTGTCCTGGGCATGTGTCATATATCTTCAGGTTTCCCTGGGTCAGGACAAACCCTGGAACTTGAATAAATAGAGTTGAAAATAATCTGACCTACATTCACCTGGCATTTATTTGTGACAGTGAGAAACCCATTTTATTCCATTTATCATGCCTATCCCAGAATGGTTGTACTTTGATGAGACCATCAATTCACGCAACACGTGGTTAGAAGTAAACAGTGGTTTTAATCGGCTTACAACAGAGCCTGCCTGTGACAAGGTGAACTCCAGATGAACTGGCAGGCAGGCTCTCGGCATCAACCTTTATACTTCCGGTTAGGGGGAGGAATCGTGGGTGGAGCCAAGGGTGGAGCCCAGTACAAACTCCTGTACACTCCCAGTGCATCTCCCCCTAGTGGCAGAGCAGCGCAACTGCTCATGTGCCGAGCTTACAGAGACATAGTACAACATGTGTAATACAGTGTGAATTACGCTACTGTGATTCACCACCGCAGAAGCGGCTGGACCTCCAACCTGATGAAGGTCCTGTCCTGGGCACTGTACCGTCTGCTCCTGGTGGCGATGGTTTTGCAATCTGGGGTGAGGTTTGCAAACAAGGAAGGTGGATCGACCTTCAGGGTCGTGAGGCTGCATACGGTGAGGGGGGGCCGAATTTTAAAGTTAAGCTTTGGAGGTGGCATTGGAAGTCCAGACCGAGTAACAGGGCAGCGGAGAGGTTGGGGAGGACATGGAGATGGAAGTTGGTGAACTCTACGCCCTGGACAGTAAGGGTCACGATGCACTACCCGGATTTCCACGGAATGGGATCCGGAGGCCAGGGAGAATTTCTGGGTAATGAGGTGTGCCGCCAGGGAGCAGCACCTTATGGTCGTGGGATGGATGAAGCTTTCCGTGCTCCCAGAGTCAAAAAGGCAGGACATCTTGTGCTCATCGATTTTAACCGTTGTCATTGCGGTTGCGAGGTTGTGGGGCCGGGACTGGTCGAGAGTGATCGAGGCGAGCTGCGGCCGATGCTGGGAGGCTCCGGGCTGGTCAGCGGTGATGGAGGTAGCAGCAGGCGCCCACGGATTGCATGTGGGGGGTGCAGGAACGCTGGGCCTAGAAACAGTGGCGATCGACCGGGCCTGGCACACAGCAGCAAAATGTCCCTCTTTTCCGCAGCCGTTGCAGGTTGCGCTCCGCGCTGGGCAGCGCTGCAGGGGGTGTTTGTTTTGCCCGCAGAAGTAGCATTTGGACCCCTGGGTTGGCTGGCTGCCGCACGGCACAGGCTTGGGGTGGGCTGGGGTCAGTAGCTGGTGGGGCCCACGATGACCATGAGGGTGCCGTGCGGTCGGGGGCGTACGACTGGATGTTATGGGAGGCCACTGTTAACGGGTTTGTGAGCTGCCTGGTTCCCTCAAGATCAAGCGTACCCCCCTCCAGTAGCCGCTGGCGGATGTACGCCAACCCCATGCCCGTAACAAAAGCATCTCTGATTAAAAGTTCTGTATGCTCGACTACTGAAACTGCCTGGCAGTCACAGTTCCTCGGCAGGATGTGCAGGCATGCCAGAAATTATCTAGGGATTCACCGGGGAATTGCTGAGGTGGACAGGAGGTGCCTGGCATATAGTTTGTTGACCGGCTGAACGTAATGTCCTTTCAGGAGCTCCATTGCTTCAGAGTAAGTGGGCACATCCCGGATGAGAGGAAAAATATCAGGGCTCTCCCATGAATAAAGGACCTGGAGCTTCTGTGCGTCCGAGGGTTCTGCAGCGGATGTTCGGAGGTAACTTTCGAAGCAGGCTAGCCAGTGGTCAAGGGCAGATGTAGCATTGGCTGCTTGAAGGTGCAGCTGTAGGCGATCAGGCTTCATGCGAAGTTCCATCGTTTTAAAATCTTTGTTCAATAAATTGATGCACTATCAATTACTACAAAGACGAGAGTAGTGAATAATCGAGGCTTTATTGAGCAAAGGTGTGTGGCCTCCTGTAGCTGCTGCCAGAATGGGAGCAGCTCCGGCGAGCACACACATTTATAAGCCGCCTACTGGGTGGAGCCAGCAGGCCGGGATTTACCCATGTACCTCTAGTACAGGAGTCTTATCATACTACATCTAATATACATCTAATACAGTTAGTGGTGACTACCACACAGACTCAATAAGCTGAACAGTCTATTTTAGACCAGTATTTATTGCTCATACGTAACTGCCTTTGAATTGAGTAACTTGCTCGAGGTCAGCTGGTCTGGAATCAGGGGCGGTATTCTCCCCTACCCGGTAGGGCTGGGGGTCCCGGCGTACCGGAGTGACGCCAACCACTTTGGCGTCGGGCCTCCCCAAAGGTGCGGAATTCTCTGCACCTTTCAGGGCTAGGCCCAAGGCGGAGGGTTTGGTGCCCCGCCGACCGGCGCGAGCAGCCTTTGACTCCCCGCTGTCTGGCGCAGACGGCCTTTCTGCCCCACCAGCCAGCCCGAACAGCTGGCCAAAAGGCCTTCGCCGGCCGGCGTGAGGCCGCACATGCGCCGGAGTGTCAGCGGCCGGTAGGGGGGGTCTCCTCCGCCTCCGCCATGGTGGAGGCCGTGTCGGCGGCAGAAGAAACCCCGGCGTGTCGGGGCACCCCCGGGGTTCGATCGCCCCGCGCCACCCCCTGGACCGGGCGGGGCCCGTTCACGCCGCCTGCTCCTGCCGCCGCCAGAGGTGGTTTAAACCATGTTGGCGGGAGAGGTCTGACAGCGGCGGGACTTCGGCCCATCACGGGCCAGAGAATCACCGCTGGGGGGCCCGCCGACCGGTGGGGTGTGATTCCCGCCCCCACCAATTCCCGGGTGGCAGAGAATTCTGGCCACGGCGGGTGCGGGATTTACGAAGGCCCCGGGCGATTCCCCGACTCTGCAGGGGGTCGGAGAATTCCGCCCCTGATGTGAGCCACACCAAGTAAGGATGGTAGGTTTCCTTCCCTAAAGGACATGAGTGAGTCAGTTGGGTTTTTACAACAATTGATAATAAATAAATAATAAAATAAAGAAATCGCTTATTGTCACGAGCAGGCTTCAATGAAGTTACCGTGAAAAGCCCCTAATCGCCACATTCCGGCGCCTGTCCGGGGAGGCTGGTACCGGAATCAAACCGTGCTGCTGGCCTGCTTGGTCTTCTTTAAAAGCCAGCGATTTAGCCCAGTGAGCTAAACCATGAGCTAATATTTTCATGGTCACCATTACTGACACTTGCTTTCACTTCCAAATTTTACTCATTAGTTGAATTTAAATACTACCAACTGCTATGGTGGGATCTGAACCCATGTACCCAGAGCACCAGCCTGGGCCTCTGGATTACTATTCCAGTGACATTACCACTACGCCTCCATCACCCCAAATATGAAGAAATACTGGTTAGGCCTCAGCTGAAGCATTCTGTCCCCACTGAACACCAAACATTAAGTGAGATGTTAATGTCTTAAAGAGGACACAAAGCCATTTATCAGATTTACACCAGGGATGTTAGGCTTCAGAGACATGGATAGATAACAGAAGCTGTCGTTTTCTCCTTAAAACTGAGAAGGTTAAGAGGAAATTTGGTAGAGGTGTTCAAAATCATGAATGGTTTTGGTGTGGTAAATAAGGAGAATCTTCTTTTCATGGCAGACAGGTCTATAACCAGAGGACCTGGATAATTGCCAAAATAACCAGAGGTGGCATGAGGAGACATTTTTTTACAGTGAGTTGTTATAATATGGAATTTACTGCCTGAAAGTAGAGTGCAAACAGATTCATTTTCATAGAATCACAGAATCACTACAGTGCAGAAGGAGACCATTTGGCCCATCAGGTCTGCACCGACCCACCGACCTAGGCCCACTCCCCCACTCTGTCCCCGTAACCCATTTAAAGCGAATTTGATAAATACTTGAGGTGGAAATTTTGCACGAGTGTGGAGAAAGGGCAGGGGAGCGGGACTAATTGGATGACTCTTTCAAACAGTCAGTCCCGGCACAATGGCCTTCATATGTAGTCGAACAGAATCACAAAAGCATTACTGAGCAGAAGGAGGCCATTTGGCCAATTGCATCGGCACTGGCTCTCCAAATGAGCGACTCATCTAGTTCCATTCTCCCACCTAGGGCGAAGTTCTCCCCTACCCGGCGGGGCGGGGGGCCCCGGCAGAGCGGAGTGGCGGCAACCACTCCGGCGTCGGGCATCCCCTCCGGCGTCGGGCATCCCCAAAGGTGCGGAATTCTCCGCACCTTTAGGGGCTAGGCCCGCGCCGGAGTGGCTCCCGCTCCGCCGACTGGCGGCAAAACTGGCGCCAACGGCCTTTGGCGCCAAGGCGCCCGGCGTCGGGGCTGGCCAAAAGGCCTTCGCCGGTCGGTGTGAGTCCGCGCATGCGCCGGAGCATCAGCGGCCGCTGACGTCACCACCGGCGCATGGGCGGTGGAGGGGGTCTCTTCCGCCTCCGCCATGGTGGAGGCCGTGGTGGCGGCGGAAGAAAAAGAGTGCCCCCACGGCACTGGTCTGCACGCCGGTTGGTGGGCCCCGTTTGCGGGTCAGGCCACCATGGGGACACCCCCCAGGGTCCGATCGCCCCGCGCCCCCCCCAGGACCCCGGGGGCCCACTCGTGCCACAAATCCCGCCGGCACAGAGGTGGTTTAAACCACGTCGGCGGGAGAGGCCTGACAGCGGGGGGACTTTGGCCCATCGCGGGCCGGAGAATCGCCGCGGGGGGGCACGCCGATCGGGGGGGGCACGCCGATCGGCGGGGCGCGATTCCCGCTCCCGCTGATTCCCGGGTGGCGGTGAATTCCGGCCACGGCGGGAACGGGATTTACGCCGGCCCCGGGCGATTCCCCGATCCTGCGGGGGGGGGGTCAGAGAATTCCGTCCCCTTTCTCCATAACTCTGAACATGCTTGTTTGTCAAATAACAGCCTTGTTCCATTTAGAACATTTCAATTGAACCTGCTTTCGCCACACTTTCAGGAAGACCTCTCCTAACCCTAAACACTCGCTGCGTGAAAAAGATTTTCCTCATATCATTATTGCTTTTTTCACTAATTATTTTAAGGGCTGGATTCACTGTTCGGGAGACAGTTTCTGTTTCCGTTTCGTGCTGGAGCTGGGAGCCATACACGTAACTGATCCAGTGTTCCTTGTCATGCAACTTAATGCATGGCAAGGATCGCAACGGATTCCATTACAAATCTTGCTATCGAGCTGCCATTCTGAGCGAGTGACCCGATAATGAGGTCCGGTGACTACCCCACTATAGAAATTGCTGGGTCACCCCTCCTCCCCCCCACATAACAAATGCAAGAGGGTGACACAACATCCCCCCCCCCACGGGCTCCCCACCAGATACCCCAACCAGAGACCCCCATCAGACCCCCTGCAAGTGACCCCCACCAGAAATCAACTCTCGAAACTCCATCAGAGACACCCCACCAGACCCCCAATACAAGAGGTCCCCAGCAGAGACCCTCACCAGACACATCCACCAGGGACACCATCAGACCACGCCACAAGAGACCCCCACCAGAGACCTCACCAGAGACCCCCACCAGAGATCCCCATAAGACCCCATCACCAGAGATCCCCCCACCAGAGACCCACATCAATAATAATAATCTTTATTAGTGTCACAAGCAGGCTTACATTAACACTGCAATGAAGTTACAAAAATTCCCCAGTCACCATACTCCGGTGCCTGTTCAAGTACACTGAGGGAGAATTCAGAAAGTCCAAGTCACCGAACAGGACGTCTTTCAGGACTTGTGGGAGGAAACCGGAGCACCCAGAGAAAAGCCATGCAGACACAGGGAAAACTTGCAGACTCCGCACAGTGACCCAAGTCGGGAATCGACCCGGTCTCTGGCACTGTGAAGCAACAGTGCTAACCACTGTGCTACCAGATACCCACCACAAACTCCATCAGAGACCCTCACCAGAGACTCCCCATTAGAGACTCCCACCAGAGACCCCCACCAGTGACTGCCCATCAGAAACCTCCACCACTGACTCCCACCAGAGACCCCCTATCAGAAACCCCCACCGCAGACCCCACCAGAGACACCCCCATAACTGGGAACCCCCCGATATCAGAGAACCCCCAAATAAGAGAACACCCTCCCATAGCAGAGAAATTCCCAAAGTTCGGACCCCCCCCCCCTCCCCCCCCATAACACAGGATCCCCGTATCAGAGAACCCCCCCCACAATTGTTTTGGAGAAGAGACAATCCAAACACAGATCATTTTTTTTCACATTTTCTCTTGGTATGTCGTAATACGTCGGCTGGGATTCTCCGTTCTGGAATCTCAGTGCTCCCACCAGTGGTGGATCACTACTGGTCTCCACTGGCACTAGGAGCAGCGCCCGGTTTGTGAATCTCTCTCCTTTACCATGCTAATTTATGCATGGGGAGAGCTTGCCGGATTCCGTTGGAATCCTGGTATCGGGCTGTCATTTTGAGTAGGTGGCCTGATAATGTTACCCAGTGGCAGGCTCACGACACCACAATGCAAATCCTGCCCCCTTTCCCTGCTGACAAGTAAGGACATCTTACCCCCCCCAGCCACAGAAATAATGGGTCACCCCCACCACCACAGCATGCATGCATAAAGGTGACTAGACATCCCACCAACTCCATCAGACCCCCATCAGATCCCCCACATCAAACCCTCCCATTGGAGCCCCTCATCAGACCTTCCTTCAGAACCCCCAACAGAAACCCCTATCAGGGACCTCTATCAAAGACACTCATCAGAGACACCCATCATAGACTCTCCCATTGGAAGCCCCAAACAAGCCTTCATCGGAGACCCCCATCAGTCACTCCTTCTGAACGCTGAAGAGCAGTCCAGACAGTAGAGTGAAAAATCATTGTATTTTCACTTTCCCTTTCCTAACAATCTGCTGCCACAGGCAAAAGTGTTTAAAGCAGCGGCTGTTACAGGTGTCAGAGACTTCCTCAAAAGCTAATTACACTTCAAAGAGCTTCAAATCCCTAGACAGCCTTTGAAATGCGAATCTTCCATTCAATTTCATAGAGTGATATATTTTACTTGTTGGTGATTGACAATTTTATTGATCCAGCAACAGCTGCTTAGGGGGGTTGTTTATTTATCTTTCCCTTCACGTCTGAATGCATCTCATTGATACTAACCACAATGTTTATGTTGCTATGATTGACAGTTCCACACCACATCATAAGTAGATAAGTTCTATCACTTCCTCTTCTCCAAGCAGAAAGGAAGGTGGTCGGATCATGCATGCATGTGAGATGTGGATGGGCAGCAGGATTGTCAGCAGTGGGGGACAGGATTTGAATTGTGGGAGAGAGAGGGCCTGCCGCTGGTTATTGGGAAGCAGCTCAGTTATGCTCTGACCCCCTCGACCCACATCGGGGTCCACTGTGTTAGGCCAAGCTTGGGCAAACTTACACCATAGCCTGTCTGGAGGATTTCCTGCTCTGGGGGTCAGTGCCTAATGTGGGTGATGGTGAATTGGGCTTCCAGCTTGTTAATCAAATTGAAATCACCGATTTGCATCCCTCCACTGGCACAAGGTAGGTAAAGCGCTGAGGCCGCCAGCTGGAGATCGGAGCATTGCAAAGAGCACCAAGCTCATTTTTCCTTCAATGCTCCATTCTTTGCCCAATTGGGAATCCCGGTCGGAGTGGCATTGAATGTAGGATCCTGGCCCTAATGGTCCATTGCAATGTTTACAAATTCTGACCTCAGATCCAACATTATATGATTTAAAACCTGCACAAACACCTGAAATTCACAATTTTGCTGCTGATTAGAAGCATTATCATTCGATCATAAATTGTACAGGATTCCCATTAAAATCAAATCATGCTTAAGGTCACTAATGCAAATCTTAACAAAGCGATCCCCAGCAATTTGTACAGTTTTCCCAATGCTAAGTGGCAAAACACATGTGTTGAAATGCTGACTTGCAGCCAGACGGACCATATCATGTTGTTCTTTTTGAAGAAAAAAAGGTGATGGATATTTGACTTTAAACTAATCACAACAAAATATAGGCTTCATCATTTCAATTGGGAGTTAATTTGGAGTTTGATCATTGAGTAGTTAGAAGTGTTGCAATACAGTGCCCAGAAGTACTTTTGTAGAGGAAAATTCTTTAACCTGTCGTGGGATTTGATTTGATCAGAAGTCATCTTAAATGCACTCGAAAGAACAGGCTGAGGTCACTGTGAAATTGCTGTCATAAATATGAAAGGTTCATCAGTTCTTAATCCATCTGCCACATAAGAAATACATTTCTGATTGATTTTCGACTTTAACCTGTTCATCTTCTCAGTTGCTTTCAGCAGTTCTGCAGTTGGAATGTGATGAGCCAGCATCTGTCATGCCCACCTATATCTGTTGTTTTCAATAAAATAGAAAGGCAAAATGGTCCATGAATTTAACCATTTAAAATCGCTTTGCCTTGGACTGAAGATAATTTATATACTAGCTCAATCAAAATTTACTGTTGTAAATGTGCAAAAGGAACCTTATCACAATAATAGTGAATCAACGCTTGATGTCTTTACTTTTAGTAATATTTCTACTTTCAGATTGTGTAACTATTTTCACAATTCTTAGTCATGGATTGATTAGATTTTACAAAGTTGTGACAAATATAATTAGAAAAGAAAATGAACAATGAAATATTTAGACAATATGTGTATTATCAATTAATCTTACAATATTTTATGCTGACATATGTATTAATTTATCATTTATTTAAAATGCAGTGTTGAAAAGATTATGCCAAGTATTATCTTGTCAAAAGGAAAGCTTTAATAGTGAAACACAATTCAAAAATTGTTATAAGATGATTCTACCTGACAGCTCCAGTCACTATGTTTTGCACTTGATTAGAAACAGTGGTCATTAACGTAGATGCTGAAGCCAGTGTTTCCATGGAAATCCCAGACCACTATAATGCACACTAGAACAATTTGTGCCATTTGTCCGTTTGATTAATTATGCCTTTGTATTCAGCATGGTTTAGCCTGATTGTCCCATCGAGTATTAGGGAAGCCGGTGGTGTGACAAATGTGGCTATTGTTTGGAGTCTATTCATCTCCATGCATCCCTGAGAACTGACAGACGTTTAAATGAAATCACTGTCCCTTAACAAAATACTGGCTGTCAGTAATGTTTATGCCTTCCTGCTGAGTAAATGCCCATGTGATGACAGCTTTAGCTATTAGTGCAATATCCATTGAAATGTTTTTCACACTATAATATTACTTTTGTTCAATGTAAAGATTATTTTAACTTTATAAATATGAAAAGCACAAGATGAATTTTAAATTAAAATTAAGGAATATATATTTGTAAAAAAGCGACATGATATTATCAAATAAGACATTAAAATATTGCATCCTTAAAATTTCATTGCTTTCAAGGCTGCACTAGCCACTATATTATGGCACAAAGGCATAAGTTTTCTGTTTGGCTCCCAGTTTTGTATTTGCCAGCCCATACAATTGTGTCCTGACCAAAACACACAGTGGTTTGAGGAACCTGACCATGGAACTAATGGGTCTGGTATAAATGTGATGTTTTTACACGCAAGACCACATTGACAATATTACTCTTAAGAAAATGGTTTGAAGAAAAAAAAATACACTTTAAAACCTGACATCTTCCCCCCCAAAAACCTTTTTCTTTTGTTTCTCACACAATGGTGAATTGTATGGTATCTTTGGACCCTGAATGAGAAGTAATTTCTGGTTATAGCACTTTGAGAGCTGCTCAGATTTAGTCATGTGAGAAAAATGAGTGCAAATAGGGGCGCAAATCCCTACAGGTTTCTCTAATGTACTTAAGATATACCCTTTGGGAATGGGCTGCACTTTGCTAATCTTTGTCCTGCTAAGTAAAAATGAATTCCATTTGGATAGCACATTGACTGATGTGACAAATGCTATGAGTGATGATTTTTATTTCAGAATGTCGATATTCTGAATCAACTGGAGGAATTTTAAACGCAGGAGGAGGGGGTGATTAAATGTTTTAAAATGGTAAATCCAATCCCAATGGTGCCCATTTTTCAATTTTAATGTGGAGTGGTTGGTGTGCAGGTGTTAAAGCTGTTCTACAGAGTTGGATCCGTAATGCAGGCTGCGTCGCATAGTTTCTCTGTTTCAGATAGGGGCTGGTTTAGCTCACTGAGCAAAATCGCTGGCTTTTAAAGTAGACCAAGCAGGCCAGCAGCACGGTTCGATTCCCGTACCAGCCTCCCCGGACAGGCGCCGGAATGTGGCGACTAGGGGCTTTTCACATTAACTTCATTGAAGCCTACTCGTGACAATAAGCGATTTTCATTTTTCATTTCATTTAACATTGGCCGGTCAGGTTTCCCAGGCCTCAGGAAACCTGGCTGATAATAGGATTTGGAAGAAAAAAGTGCCTGATCAGCCCTTCAATTTTTTTTCACTTACCTCAAATCTCCGGCCCGGATGGGCCGAAGTCCCGCCGACGTGGCCACGGGTCACGTCGGCGCAAATCAAAGTTGCTTTAAAACGGCGTCAACCATTGATGATGGTTGACGCCGTTCAGTGTCGGGGGGTGGGTTGCGGCATCGGGGGGGGGGTTGGGTTGCGGCATGGGGGGGGTTGGGTTGCGGCATCGGGGGGGGGTTGGGTTGCGGCATCGGGGGGGTGGGTTGCGGCATCGGGGGGGGTGGGTTGCGGCATCGGGGGGGTTGGGTTGCGGCATTGGGGGGGGTGGGTTGCGGCATCGGGGGGGTTGCGGCATCGGGGGGGGGTTTGGGGGCAGCGGCGGGCAGAGGGGGGGCTACGGATGCCCTGGGCCAACGCACCGTCGCCCCCCCCCTCTGTACGCCGCTGCCCCCTACCCCAACCACCACCCCAACCACCACCCCCTTCACCACCCCTACCTCCCTCCAACGCCCCTACCCCCCTCCCCACCACCCCTACCCCCTCCAACGCCGCCCCCCATCTCTCGCAACGCCGCAACCCCCCACCCTCAACGCCGCAACCCCCCCTCATCGCCGCAACCCCCCCCCCCCCTCAACGCCGGTACCCACACCCCGTCCCCCTCCCTCTGAAGGCCGGTACCCACACACCCCCCCCTCTTCTCCTCCTCCCCCCCTTCCTTCCTCCTCCCCCCCTTCTTCCTCCTCCCCCCTTCCTTCCTCCGTCCCCCCTCCTTCCTCCTCCCCCCCTTCCTTCCTCCGTTAGTGGGGGGGGGGTGCGGCGTTAGTGGGGGGTGGGGGGTGGGGGGGGTGCGGTGTTGGAGTGGGGTAGGGGTGGTGAAGGGGGTATGGGTGGTGCGGGGAGGGGGTTGGGGTAGGGGCAGCTGCGTGCCGAGGGGGGGGCGACGGTGCGTTGGCCCCGGGCATCAGTCGCCCCCCTCCTCTGCACGCCGCTGCCCCTACCCCAACCCCAACCCCCCCTCACCACCCCTACCCCCTTCACCACCCCTACCCCCCTCCAACGCCGCACCCCCCCCCCCCACTAACGGAGGAAGGAAGGGGGGGAGGAAGGAAGGGGGGGGGAGGAAGGAAGGGGGGGGTGGAGGAAGGAAGGGGGAGAGGGAGGAAGGAGGCGGGGGAGGGGAGGAAGGAAGGGGGGGAGGGAGGAAGGAAGGGGGGGAGGGAGGAAGGAAGGGGGGGAGGGAGGAAGGAAGGGGGGGGAGGGAGGAAGGAAGGGGGAGGAAGGAAGGGGGGGAGGAAGGAAGGGGGGGAGGAAGGAAGGGGGGAGGAAGGAAGGGGGGGAGGAAGGAAGGGGGGGAGGAAGGGGGGGAGGAAGGGGGGGAGGAAGGAAGGGGGGGAGGAAGGAAGGGGGGAGGAAGGAAGGGGGGGGAGGAAGGAAGGGGGGGTGGAGGAAGGAAGGGGGAGAGGGAGGAAGGAGGCAGGGGAGGGAGGAAGGAAGGGGGGGAGGGAGGAAGGAGGGGGGGGAGGGAGGAAGGAAGGGGGGGAGGGAGGAAGGAAGGGGGGGAGGAAGGAAGGGGGGGAGGAAGGAAGGGAGGGGGGGAGGAAGGGGGGGAGGAAGGGGGGGAGGAAGGGGGGGAGGAAGGAAGGGGGGGAGGAAGGAAGGGGGGGAGGAAGGGGGGGAGGAAGGAAGGGGGGGAGGAAGGAAGGGGGGGAGGAAGGAAGGGGGGGAGGGAGGAAGGAAGGGGGGGCAGAAGGAAGGGGGGGAGGAAGGAAGGGGGGGAGGAAGGAAGGGGGTGGAGGAAGGAAGGGGGGGAGGAAGGAAGGGGGGAGGAAGGAAGGGGGGGAGGAAGGAAGGGGGGAAGGAGGAGAGGGGGGAAGGAGGAGAGGGGGGAGGAGGAGAGAGGGGGGAGGAGGAGAGAGGGGGGAGGAGGATAGAGGGGGGGAGGAGGAGAGAGGGGGGGGTGGGTACCGGCCTTCAGAGGGAGGGGGACGGGGTGTGGGTGAGGGGGGGGGGGACCCGGGGTTGAGGGGGGGGGGGGAGACCCGGCATTGAGGGGGGGGTAGACCCGGGCGTTGAGGGGGGGGGACCCGGCGTTGAGGGGGGGGACCCGGCAGGCGTTGAGGGGGGGGGGGGGGGGTTGCGGCATTGCGAGAGATGGGGGGCGGCGTTGGAGGGGGTAGGTGTGGTGGGGAGGGGGGTAGGTGTGGTGGGGAGGGGGGTAGGTGTGGTGGGGAGGGGGGTAGGTGTGGTGGGGAGGGGGGGTAGGTGTGGTGGGGAGGGGGGGTAGGTGTGGTGGGGAGGGGGGTAGGTGTGGTGGGGAGGGGGGTAGGTGTGGTGGGGAGGGAGGTAGGGGTGGTGGGGAGGGAGGTAGGGGTGGTGGGGAGGGAGGTAGGGGTGGTGGGGAGGGAGGTAGGGGTGGTGGGGAGGGAGGTAGGGGTGGTGGGGAGGGAGGTAGGGGTGGTGGGGAGGGAGGTAGGGGTGGTGGGGAGGGAGGTAGGGGTGGTGGGGAGGGAGGTAGGGGTGGTGGGGAGGGAGGTAGGGGTGGTGGGGAGGGAGGTAGGAGTGGTGGGGAGGGAGGTAGGAGTGGTGGGGAGGGAGGTAGGAGTGGTGGGGAGGGAGGTAGGGGTGGTGAGGGGGGTTGGGGTAGGGGGCAGCGGCGTACAGAGGGGGGGGCGACGGTGAGTTGGCCCCGGGCATCCGTCGCCCCCCCTCTCTGCCCGCCGCTGCCCCCAAACCCCCCCCCCAAATGCCGGAACCCCCCCCCCCCCAAATGCCGGAACACCCCCCCCCCCCAAAATGCCGGAACACCCCCCCCCAAATGCCGGAACACACCCCCCCAAATGCCGGAAACCCCCCCCCCAAATGCCGGAACACCCCCCCCCCCCCCCAAACGCCGGAACACCCCCCCCCCCCAAATGCCGGAACACCCCCCCCCCCCCAAATGCCGGAACACCCCCCCCCCCCCAAATGCCGGTACACCCCCCCCCAAATGCCGGAACACCCCCCCCCCAAATGCCGGAACAACCCCCCCCAAATGCCGGAACACCCCCCCCCCAAATGCCGGAACACCCCCCCCCCCAAATGCCGGAAACACCCCCCCCCCCAAATGCCGGAACACCCCCCCACAAATGCCGGAACACCCCCCCCCCCAAATGCCGGAACACCCCCCCCCCAAATGCCGGAACACCCCCCCCCCCAAATGCCGGAACACCCCCCCCAAATGCCGGAACACCCCCCCCCCCCCCCCAAATGCCGGGTCTGTCTCTCTCCTCCTCCTCCTCCAAAAAACGCCGGGTCTCACCACTTCCGCAGCTGGGGAAACTGACGCGTATCGCGTCAGTCAGCTGCTGGCCCCTCCGGGAACGGAGAATAGCGGCCTAAAAGAAGGCCCCGACGCCGGAGTGATTAACACCGATTTTTCTCGCCGGAAACCCGCATTACGACGGGCAACGGAGAATCCCGCCCCATGGTAGTCAGAGATAGTAAGACAGTTGGCAGCAAGATTACGTAGACTACAGGGGTTTAAGAAGGTAGCACATCACCGCCTTCTCCAGGACAATTAGGGATGGGCAATAATTACTGGTCTAGCCAACAATGTCCAATTCCCAGAATTTTTTAAAGTACATGTATTACATGGCCAAGCGCCTTAGATCATGCTCCATGGCAAAAAAAACTCAACACTTTGGCCAGACTGTAACTACGTTACAGTGTTGGATGATGACTGCACAGGATAATGGCTGCAAAGAAATGCTTCGGAGACACAGAGTCGAGCCAGTGCTCAAATAAAAAGTTTGTGAGCAAATGGATTCCTCATGATGAGATTGCAGCACAAAGGCTGTCAGTTCCATGAGTGGTACAGTATGTCAAGAGGGCCAACATCGGGTTAACTCAGTCGGGAAAGGTGAGCGACCAGGGTCTGGCCTGGATCAATATTGAGCAAGGGAAAGCCAAACAAATGAAAACAAAGAAACTGCAATAAATGTCAGGCCAGAGGCATTTGCGATTATAACAGGTAGCTTCGGGAGTTGGAGAACAATAAATTGAGTAATAAGCAAACATGCGATTATGTTCTGGTACATTTCCACCACATCTTGTCTTCGAGGGTAGAGCTTTGGAAAAGCAGGTGAAATCAGCTGCACTGCCATTTATTCCAAGTACTGTCTAAATTCAACATTTGTAAATAGCATACAGAATGATGGTTTCTTGTTTCATATGTGTTTGAGCAAGGTTATCACCACAAGTTCTTGGTTTACCAGCATTTTGTTTGAATTCCTGTTCCTCTGTGCCAATGCATCTGTTTGCCAAATAATATAGGGCGCGATTCTCCGCACTCACGCCGGTTCGGAGAATAGCGGGCCGTGCAAATTTTCACGGCGACGCAGGTCCGACGCCCTCCCGCTATTCTCCGAACCCCACACAAACTACTACTTATTGGCCCCCCGCTATTCTCCGGCCCGGATGGGCCGAAGTCCCGACGTCATCACGCGCTGTTTTCACACCGGCCAACACACCTGCTTTTCAAGTTCGTCAACAAGTCGTGCTGGCTGACGAGAGCTTCGATTAGATGAGCGCACCGCTCAGCGCACTGCTGGAGTCTGGCCACAACGGGGAAGGCATCCCCGAGAACGGGAGGGGGGTCCAGAGCAGGAGGGGAGTGGGGGAGACTGAGGGGGGAGTGGGGGAGACTGAGGGGGGAGTGGGGAAGACTGAGGGAGGGAGTGGGGGAGACTGAGGGGGGGAGTTGGGAAAACTGAGGGGGGAGTGGGGGAGACTGAGGGGGGAGTGGGGGAGACTGAGGGGGGAGTGGGGAAGACTGAGGGAGGAGTGGGGGAGACTGAGGGAGGAGTGGGGGAGACTGAGGGGGGAGTGGGGGAGATGGAGGGGGGAGTGGGGGCGACTGAGGGGGGGACTGGGGGAGACTGAGGGGGGAGTGGGGGAGACTGAGAGGGGAGTGGGGGAGATGGAGGGGGGAGTGGGGGAGATGGAGGGGGGAGTGGGGGAGACTGAGGGGGGAGTGGGGGAGACGGGGGGGAGTGGAAGTGGGGGGGGTAGGGAGAGAGTGAGCGAGTGACCCGTCCAACCCCGTTATAAAATGTCTGCCACCATGCCATGGCGAGCCGGTCACGAGGACATGGCCGCTGGTTGCCCTGTGGCATATGGCCACAGGCCACTGATGCACCGGTGAAGAGGACGTAGTTAACTGCCCATTGGATGCAGAAAGTGATCAGGGGTTAGGCTGCCCGCGTGTCAGCAGCGCGACCAGGCCACCGGGACACACAGGTATCCCGTGTCAGGCGGCTGCCAAGGTGTCGACTAACCTCCGTCTAACATGTCCCGTTTCTCTGCCCCCCACCACCCTTCTGTAGGTTAGCACAATGTCTGCGAACAGAACGGCTATGTTCTGCGCAGTGGTTGGGGCTGCTGCACTGCATTTGGAGATGCAGCAGCATCCACAGCCACAACCCGCAGTGGATGCAGGGCCAGCTGCAGCAGCAGAGGGAAGGGCCGAGGAGTTGCCAGTCGTCGAGCAGCATGGGGGGAGGAGAAGGAGGAGGGGGAGGAGGAGAGAGTGAGGGTGCAGCCACGGCGCCAGAGGCGACGACCAAGGCCGAGGGTGTACCGTGCCTGGATCTCTTTCCTAACAATGACGGACATCACCTGCAGGAGGAGACTCTGGCTGAGTAGGCGGACGGTGATACATATCTGTTACCTCGTGGCGCACCGCGCCCCACATGGAACGGGGGGAGGACACGCGATCCCGGTTGCGATCAAGGTGACGGTCGCTCTTAACTTCTATGCAACCGGCTCCTTCCAGTCTCCGAGCGGGGACCTCTCCGGGATCTCCCAGTCATCGTTGCACAGGTGTATCCGGGATGTTACCGACGCCCTCTATGCCATCCCGATCGCTACATCACCTTTCCCGAGGACCGAGCAACGCAAGACTCACGAGCTCGTGGATTTGCCAGCGTGGCCGGGATACCGATGGTGCAGGGGGCAATCGATTGTGTTCACGTCCCCATGCGCCCGCCTGCAGGAGACAGGGACGTGTTCACAAACAGGAGGGGGACATACTCCATGAATATCCAGGTAGTATGCGACCCCCACATGAGGATCATGAACGTCTGTGCAAGGTTCCCAGGGAGTGTGCATGACTCCTACATACTGGCGCAGTCGTTCATCCCTGCAATGTTTGAGGGACGTCCCCCCCGGCTGAGGGGCTGGTTGCTAGGCGACAGGGGTTATCCGCTGAGGTCTTGGCTGATGACGCCTATACGGAGGCCTCAGACCAATGCGGAAACCCGATACAACGATGCCCATGCAGCAACCAGGGGTGTGGTGGAGCGCTGCCTTGGCCTCCTGAAGATGAGATTCAGATGCCTGGACCGCTCCGGAGGGGCCCTGCAGTACCAACCCGACAGGGTCACTCGCATTGTTGTGGTCTGCTGCGCGCTGCACAACATCGCGATGCAGAGGGGAGATGACCTGCTGCAGGAGGCGGAGGGAGAAGCAAGTGGCAGTGGTGCCAGCACAGAGGAGGAGGAGGAGGAGGAGGAGGAGGCTGGCGGAGTGGAGGGCGCAGCACGCAGACACGACCCTGGTGCTTGTGATGTCCAGGAGGCGGCACGACGGACCCGGCGAGGACAGCGGGCACGCGACGCCTTGGTGGCAGCACGGTTCACGCGTCGTATGCGACGTCCCCGCTGAACACCAAACCACCACCTGCATCGCTAGTCGTGCAGAGGATCAACACATAACTGCCACCACCACAACCCCCCCCGCCCCCCCCACCCCCTCTCAGTGTACACTGCTCCACTTCGACATCACCCTTACCACTGGGTCCAGACGGTATGGCACAACATTAATGGCTGTGTCAGCGGGTGTGATCAGTGCCATGTGGAATGATGACAGCCCGCTCTGCGAAGAGCTGTGAGCTCAGAATCGTTAGAGAGAGTCTGACCCATGGCAATAGCTGAACCATCCACCTTGGTGGCCGCTGAGATCGTCACGGACACTCCATCACGTGCCCGCGTGGGCTAGCTGTGGGAGGGGGTGGGGGGTAAGGGACTGCACACCCGGCACCGAAGTTTCATCGCTCGTCAACCCCAGCGACACTCGGTCACCATCACGATTCCTGTGGCTGTGGAACAATCACACGGTATTACAAGTAAGGTGGAACAGTGCGTTTAATGTGAACAAAAATTACAGGTGCCCTAGCCCCTACAACTAAACTGTGCCCTTCACCCGTGCCAACTTACTCAGTGTCTCTCTTTGTTGCCTTACGGGCCCTACCACTACGTCTAAGTGATTCCCCAGATGATACAGCAGGAGTGGAGGAGGACTGCTGCGAATCGCCCCCTTCGACTCGTTTCTCCTTCGGCAAGTGTTTCCTGGGGCGACCCGGCCTTGATGGGCCAGGCTGCTCTGCGGGCGTCTCGGGTGACGTTGTGCCACCCTGCTCTGCCTGCTGCCCACCCAATGCACCAGGGATGGGACGGGGGGAGGCCGAGAATTCCGGGACGTCCCGTGATGGAGTTAATGGGACGGGCCCCGAAACCTCCTCCTCCGTCGGGGAGCCCGGTGGCCCCCGGGCCTCACTTTGGGACAGAGGTGGGAGCGGGGAGGTGCCCCGTCGCGCCACCGACACCTGGCGCTGCCAGTCCTGGAGGCCTGCAACGGTATCCACCAGGATCCGAAGGTTTGCAGAGACGGAGTCCAGGGAGTTAGACATTCCCGCCAGGGACTGTGCGATCTCAACCTGTGAGTGCACGAAACCATCGAGCACATGTGTCAGACGGTTGATGCTCTCCGCGACTGACTGCTGGGACTGTGCCATCGACTTCTGGGACTGTGCCATCGACTGCTGTGATTGTGCCATGGCATGGGCCATGATCTGCTGAGACATGGCTGGGCCATGACCTGCTGAGACTCGGCCAAGGCCCGCTACGCGCCGGCAATGTCGTGTTGGCTCTGGCGCATTGCTGCCTGTGAGAGGGCAACCCTGTCCAGGGCCGAGGATGACGCGTGCACATTAAGCCCAAACGCCTTGCATAACCTGACCCATTGCCTCCACCGCGGGTGCCACCCGTGCGGTGTCGGCCTGGGTTGCTGCCATGAGCGGCACCACTCCCTGCTCGTGGACGCGGTTCGACTCCTCTAACAGCGTCTGCAGAGTCTGGAAGACAGCCCTCATCCCGTCATTGTTTCCCTGGGTTTCTTGATGCATCGGCTGTGCGGGTGGGTTGAGAAAGTCCAGGAACTCGGAAAACGTCTGGGAGCCAGCTGCATGCTGGGCCTGGCCTGGCCTCCGCCAGTCCGGGCCCTCGGCTGCTCCGACCTCCACCTGCTGTACCTGCTCAGCTGTGATGTGCGACCCAGACTGTGACCCAGGAGCCTCATCACTAAATAGGCCAACCGGGGTGAGTGTCTCTGGGATGGTGGATGGTGTGGGAGATAGCTGTGCCGCAAGCTCGAGGTCGTCTTGGGTGCACGCCTCCTCTATGTCATCGGCCCGCTGAGAGGCTGCAGGGCGTTCGCGGGCCATTTCTCTCTCTCCCTCTGTCGCCGCCATCTGGGCGTCCTGCTCCACAGATTTGGTTGGGGAGGATGGGACTCCCTGCTGATCGGGCACCCTTTCTTGTGCGGCCCTGGGTGGGGTGGGGGCAGATGCCTGTGTCTGCCTGGAGGCAGACGGCCCTGGTCATTCGGCATCACGTCCTAGGGAAGATAATGAAACGGGTTATTTAGATTCGCTCGGACGGGCGCTGGACGGTGACCCAGTGGGCAGGGTGTGAAGGGACAGAGGATGGGGGAGGTGTCCAAGTGGGCAGGGTGCGTGAAGGGACAGAGGATGGGGGAGGTGACCCAGTGGGCAGGGTGTGAAGGGACAGAGGACGGGGGAGATGTGCCAGTGGGCAGAGTGTGAAGGGACAGAGGATGGGGGAGGGGGGTGTGTTTGTCATGCAGGGTTGTCTCACTTGTTGCAGCTCCGCCAACCTCGCATTGCGCAATCTCCCGGGTGGCAGATCCCCCAACAAGGTCCAGTGCCCTCTGTTCAAACGTGGTGAGGGGGCGCAGGATGGGCGAACCCCCTCCAGTCTTGTTGTGAGCGGTCTTGTCCTGTTGGGGGAGGGGGCATAGGTAGATCATTACAATACGGCAGATATCAGCAGGCCGTTTAGATACTGGCACAGTTTGGGAGTCAAGTTGTAATAAGACCATTGCATCTCTCCACGGGGGCCAGAGCGCTGGGTCTGTGACTACTTTGTGAACCACCCTCAACTCACTCTGCCCCAATCCCCCTCCACCCCCCGTGCCGGGGGAGGGGGGGGGTGATTAAGGTAAGGGGGGAGGGATGGTTGTGACCCGGGGGCACCCTCTTGGCACTTGCCCTGGTGAGGTCGTGCATCTTCTTCCGACATTGGTCTGCAGAGCGAGGGGTCTGCCCCTCAGCACTAACGGCAGCAGCCACCTCACGCCAGGCCTGGCACACCGCGCTGGCAGGGTGGCGATGCCCTCCCAGGGTGAAGATGATGTCCCTCCTCTGCTCGATTGATTCGAGCAGCATCTCCACGTCAGCCTCAACGAATCGCGGTGCTGCTCTCCTGAGCTCCGACATCCTGGCCTAGTTTCTGTGCTCGCCCGCGTCCTTTTACAGTGTCGGGCGGCGTCACGTGGGCGTGTTCGTAGCGTAGCCGCGTTCCGGCGTCATCGCGCACGTGATTGACGCGGCCCCGATCCTAGCCCATTTCCCGGACGTGAATACCTCGGGAAATGGGCCGTGTCGGGCCGTCGCAAAAGTCGGCCGTTTTCACGGCCAACTTCGCAATTTTCCCCGGGTGCGGAGAATCGCGCCCATAGATTGTCAATGGACTTCAAATTCTGAGAACAATGATCTGTTCATGTTAGAGGCACAGATAAGAGCTTCTCAATATCACGGGTACACATCAAGCAACATAAGCAAACAAAAATGAGGAGAGACAGGAATCTGAAATATTGGGCTGGATTCTTCCGCCCCTCCCGCCACAAGATCGCCACGGGTGAGACGCAGACAATGGAAAAGTTCATTGAGCTCGGGCGGGGTTCTCCGGTATCTTTAAAAGAAAAGTGGGCCGTTGTAATATGCCTCAAAGGCACATCAGCATGACATCACTAAGCATGAAGTGTGTCATGTGCTCCAGTCTTAGCTTTTCTTTTGCTTTGAACAGAGCACACACACAGCTCTGTTTTCTTCAAACTTTATACTTGTGTATAACTGTTCTCATGTGCCTAGTCTTAGTAAATGAACCCACAATGTATTTATCTAATCTCTTACGAATGATTAGTACCTTGTGTCTTGTGCAGTAAATAAGCGCAAGGTATTATATCATTATGGTAACACCACAAACTTCATCAAAGTATCGGGGGGCTCTGAAATGCCCATGTCTATAATAAAATTGTTAAAAGCAGGATTGCTACCTGCATCCTCATCCCAGGAATATTAAAAGCACGCAAGAAGATAATTGGGGCAAACATGGATGTCATGGTGGCACAGTGATTAGCACTGCTGCCTCACAGTGCCAGGGACCTGGGTTCAATTCCAGCCTTAGATCACTGAAATCCAACCCTGAATTTCATTTCCAAAATCACCTCCCTCTGAAGGGACTAGTTAGTTTCTTGAGAAGAAGCCCTCTGACAATAATGGCAATAGTGGCAATAGGATAGTGATACAAGTGCAGGAAATGTGAAAATCATTCCAAAGAATGAAAACACATTGGCCAGAATTTTACGTTTCTCGGGCTTGCACATACCCAACAATGAAGAGTGCGAAATCGTAAAAAATATGTTGGGATTTTTCTGAAAGCATTCCGCACGCGCACAATATTTCAGTTGAGATTCAGAAGTGCAAGCTGCCAAGAACAAAGTATGCAATTTAGCCCATGGGTGGAGGTGGTCGGGGGGGGGGGACATTGAACACTATTTTACCTGGCCTGACTGCTTTTATGATCTAGCGGCCTTCATATTTTAGCTTCAACCTTGACCCAAGGGGGTGTGAACTGTCCGGGCTGAATGAGGTTTGTGTTTGAATATACTGTTGGGACACTGTTTGCAGTGTTTCTCCATTACTATTTATTTTTACAGCTCTGCAGTTCCCTCAGACAGCTCTGCATCGGCTGTCCCCATGAGGGAGTACATCCGCCCTCTTCCTACCTTCCCCAGCAGCATCGAGCCTTTCACGCTGCCAAGAGGTCGATCACAGCTGGAATAACGTTTCACACCAGCTTCCAGGCCCATCGAGTGCGCACACCCAGCAGACGAAAAATTCAAACATTGACATTAAGCAACACTTGCACAGAATTAGTACATTTATACCTTGAGACAATTGTACTATTTTCTCTATTTAAATATTCAATATGTTCCCTTGTGCTTACAGAAAGATCAGCACATTCAGCAGTGAGGTTTATTCTGATGATTTAGTGCATGTGAACCCCAATGTGTTTAATCAAATGGTGCTTGAGTGTGTGTCATGGTTCAGAACATGATTCTCCTTGTTAACAGCAGCAGGCTTTGTCTGAATCGGTCTGGTATGTTTTGATCCAACTAGCCATGATGTCCTCAAGATTTGGCCACAGCATTCTGTTTTTTAATAAAATTAATATTCATTCTTAATTTTAAATACTATTTAAAGTTTATTTCTGCAGACGATATTTTTCTGAAACCTTTATTGTTCAATTTCATAATTCAGCCACACAAAGATAAGTACAAATCAATTGCAGTTTCAATAGAGTTTTCATATTTATTTAGAAAAATCTTTTTTTTAAATAAACATGACACCCGCAGCCAAACATCTCCAGTGATAACGTCAGTGCACCTGCATGAAACTAAAATATGGCAACCAAGAAGGACTCAAACTTGATTTCCAACCCGATATGAGCTAACTAATCTGAACTGGAGCAAGTGATGGGAGTGCTGAATGTGAACTCAATTTTCTAATTCTCATTAACCTTGAGTGGATTCCCACTCAAGTTGATTTTGAACGTCTCAAACGAATAAAGTGAGGCTAAGGAGTTTAAAAAAAAACACAGAAGCATTCCTATTTCTGATTACTTTTAAGAACAAAGAACAAAGAACGGTACAGCACAGGAACAGGCCCTTCGGCCCTCCAAGCCTGCGCCGACCATGCTGCCAGTCTAATCTAAAATCTTCCACACTTCGGGTTCTTTATCCCTCTATTCCCATCCTATTCATGCATTTGTAAAGATGTCCCTTAAACGTAACTATCGTCCCTGCTTCCACCACTTCCTCTGGCAGCGAGTTCCAGGCAGCACAACCCTCTGTGTAAAACACTTGCCTCGTACATCTTCTCTAAACCTTGCTTCTCGCACCTTAAACCTATGCCGCCTAGTAATTGACCCCTCTACCCTGGGAAAAAGTCTCTGGCTATCCACTCTGTCTATGCCCCTCATAATTTTGTAGACCTCTATCAGGTCGCCCCTCAACCTCCGTCGTTCCAGTGAGAACAAACCAAGTTTATTCAACCTCTCCTCATAGCTAATGCCCTCCATACCAGGCAACATCCTGGTAAATCTCTTCTGCACTCTCTCTAAAGCCTCCACATCATTCTGGTCGTGTGGCGACCAGAATTGAACACTATACTCCAAGTGTGGCCGAACTAAGGTTCTATACAGCTACAGCATGACTTGCCAATTTTTATACTCAATACCCCGGCCAATGAAGGTAAGCATGCCATATGCCTTCTTGACTACCTTCTCCACCTGTGTTGCCCCTTTCAGTGACCTGTGGACCTGCACACATAGATCTCTCTGATTGTCAATACTCTTGAGGGTTCTACCATTCACTCTATATTCCCTACCTGTATTAAATGGATTACCTCACATTTGACCGGATTAAACTCCATTTGCCATCTCTCCGCCCAAGTCGCCAAACGATCTAATTCCTGCTGTATCCTCTGACAGTCCTCATCGTTATCCGCAATTCCACCAACCTTTGTGTCACCCGCAAACTTACTAATCAGACCAGTTACATTTTCCTCCAATCATTTATATAGACTATGAACAGCAAAGGTCCCAGCACTGATCCCTGCGGAACACCACTAGTCACAGCCCTCCAATCAGAAAAGCACCCTTCCATTGCTACTCTCTGCCTTCTATGACCTAGCCAGTTCTTTATCCATCTTGCCAGCTCACCTCGGATCCCGTGTGACTTCACCTTTTGTACCAGTTACAGTTGCACTCTGCCAGTGCAATGCCAATTGTGGGGTGAGTTGTTATACGATAACTGAAAAGAAACATTGCCAACCATGTTTCCCATGTTCCCGAGGTCCTCTTCCTCATGGTTCTCTTGAACGTTTGTGCCACACGTTCGGCTAGCCCAATCGAGGCTGGGTGATACTGGGCCGTCCGTACGTACCTGATGCCATTCGTGGCCACAAACGAAGCGAACTCCTGGCTCGTGAACGCCGCCCATTGTCAGACACCAGGACCTCGGGAAACCCATGTGTGCTAAAACTAGCCCTCAGTCTATCCATTGTTGCTCATGTCGTCGCCCTGGGGACCCGGTGTACTTCCAACCACTTCGAGTGGGTGTCCACTAATGTAAGGAATGTGCCCCCCTGAAACGGGCCAGCAAAGTCAATGTGTACACGGGACAATGGCTTCCTGGGCCACTCCCATGAGGGCATCGGGGCCGCCAGTGGGGCCTTTTGATGTTCCTGGCATGGAGTGCAATTTCCGGCCACCCACTCAATCTTGGCATCCAGTCCGGGCCACAAAATGAAGCTGCGCGCCACCATTTTCATCTTGGCCATCCTGGGGTGCCTGTTATGGAAGTCTTTCAGCAGGGGCATATTCCCCACAGGAGGACATCATCTTCGACGCTCATACTCGGATAGCTTGGCAACGTAGGCCCTCAGCCCTTCTGGTATCGCCTTTTGTCGGGGTCTATAAGGAACCATGTGTAGGACCCTCAACAACTTGGGGTCAGTCTGTGTCCATTCTCTGATATGAGCTGCTGTTACTGGCAAAGTGTTCATGAAATGGAGAACAGCTATCACCACTGAGGCTGGGGCGGGAACCGGTGCTTTGTGTGTAGAGGCAGGCAGCTCAACACATCCATGCGCAGGATTTTTGTGCAAGGGCGATCCTCCATAGTGTACTCATAGGCCATCAGCAGCAGGGCCCACCGTTGAACCCGGGTGGATGCTATCGGTGGAATCACCTGATCTTCTTTAATGAACACAAGTAAGTGCTTCAGGTTGGTATATACCATGAATGGCCTCCCATAAGGTCGCATTTCCTCACCGCAAACACTACTGTCAAGCCTTTCTTCTCTATTTTTGACGTAGTTCCGCTCGCTGTCTGCCAACGTGCGGGATGCAAACGCGATAGGTCGCTCTGAGCCGTCGAGCTTGCATTGTGCCAAGACGGGCCCCAGGTAATCGTCCGCCAATGGTGTCGGCCACTCCCAATGTTCAGGACCGGCAGGCCCTAGAGTTCCTGAAGCCCGCATCGGGTGCTTTCTTAAATGAGCGCTATGTCGATGGCCTTGTCGAGGGCCAGGGCGATCTCCATTAACAGCGTCTCCCGGTCCCGAAGCCCGCAAACAAAGCGGTCCTACAATGATTCAGCCAGGGTGGCTCCGAACATCCAGGGACAAGTGAGTCCCCGTAAACATAGTTCCCTGTGGACTCCGCTGGCATCTGCAATGCAGTATGGAACCGGTACTGTCGGCCCATAATCGGTGGCTGTGGCTTTAGGTGACGGCCCACCCGGTCGATCAGTGTGGTGAATGGCAAAATGTCCAGCCTGTCTGGGTAAGTCAATTCCTGATTAGTGCATAAGGTGGTCTGCCAATGATGGTCAGCAAGGTGTCAGTCTGTCGCTCATCACTGGTGATGGCGTTCGTGCGGAAAAAAATGTTGAAGCCTTTCGATGTACTGGGCCCAATCATCTGAATCAGTCTCAAAAGGATCGAGTTTACCTATTTGTGCCATGCCTGCCGGTCAGCGAGCAGCCTCCTGGGGTGGTTGAAGAACGATCTGAAGTTGCAGCACTTGCCTCTTACAGCAGCTCCACTTGATTCTTGTCGCCAGTGTTGTAGACGGAGGCAAAGACTCCACGAGAGGCAAAGGCTGCCAGAGTACAACTCACTTTGTTTCACATTCGTCAAAATAATCTCTCCACTCTCTCCACTCTCTCCACTCTCTCCACTCTCTCCACTCTCTCCACTCTCTCCACTCTCTCCACTCTCTCCACTCTCTCCACTCTCTCCACTCTCTCCACTCTCTCCACTTACCGCAGGGTCTCCTTCCCTGAACTGCTTCCAGGTGAGGGGTTATATTCTGTGGGGAGCTCCTCCAATTAGGAGGGAGCTCCGCCCCCTCATCACCTGAGTAGCTCACACTCTGAGGTACATGGAGGCTCGATTTCTCTTACCTCCTGCTGCTTCTGGCTGTAATCCTGCTTCCAGACCTGGTGTGTTATTCTGCAAGCTTGCTGCCTTTTCCGGACTTTGAAGCCTGGGCTGCGGCATGGGAGAATGGTGCTACGACTGGTTGGATGGAGGGCAAGAGGTGCCTGTTGTTGCTGCCAGTTGTTTGCAGGGGAGAGAGAGGAGAATGCTTGCCTGAAGTTGCCACATCTGGGACTCATACTTGTTAATGCCTGCCTATCTGTCTACCAGCTGGGAGTGGAGCACGGATGGGGGGGGGGGGGGGGGGGGAATTTTTATTGGCCCGTTGCAAGACTCAAAGTGGAGGCGAATGGACTCGCTTTTGCAGTATTAGGCTGGATGGTGTCTGGAGTGCCGGAACTGGGGTAAGAGCAGTGGCCCAATTGACTATCTGCCCTGCTTGTACTGATGTTGGTTGTGTTTTACGGTTGGGGGATTGTATGGTTATTATTCTATTTTTATTGTGTGTTGTTATTTTAAGCCTCGCGTCTGGATGCTCGTCAGTTGTGGCCTTCCTGCTTCTGTGCACTGAGGGTTGAGAGGTCTGTGATAAGACCAGAAGACATAGAAGCAGAATTAGGCCACCTGGCCCATCGAGTCTGCTCCGCCATTCAATCATGGCTGATAGATTTCTCATGCCCATTCTCCTGCCTTTTTCCCATAACCCCTGATCCCTGAATCAATCAAGAACCTATCGATCTCTGTCTTAAAGTCACTCAGTGATTTGATCTCCACAGCCTTCTAAGACAAAGAGTTACACAGATTCACCACCCTCCGGCTGAACAAATTTCTCCTCATTGCTGTTTTGAAGCTTTAGTCTGAGATTGTGTTCTCTGGATCTAGTTTTTGCTACAAGTGGGAACATCCTCCCCATGCCCACTCTATCCAGGCCTCCCAGTATCCTGTAAGTTTCAACAAGATCCCCCCTCATCTTTACAAACTCAGAGTACAGACCCAGAGTCCTCAACCATTCCTCATACGACAAGCTCTTCATTCCAGGGATCATTTTTGTGAGCCTCCTCTGAAACCTTTCCAAGGCCAGCACATCCTTCCTTAGATTCAGGACCCAAAGCTACTCACAATACTTCAAATGGGGTCTGACCAGAGCCTTACACTGCATCAGAAGTACATCCCTGGTCTTGTATTCCAGCCCTCTCGACATGAATGCTAACATTGCATTTGCCTCCCTAACTGCCGACTGAACCTGCACGTTAACCTCAAGAGAATTGTGAACAAGGACTCCCAAGTCACTTTGTGTTTCTGATTTTCCCATTTAAAAAATAGTCTATGCCTCCATTCCTCCTTCCAAAGTGCTCTTTCATACTTTTTCATATTGTATTCCATCTGTCACTTCTTTGCCCACTCTCCTAGCCTGTCCAAATCCTTCTGCAGCCCCCCTGCTTCCTCAATACTACCTGTCCCTCTACAAATCTTTGTATCATCTGCAAACTAAGCAACAGTGCCTTCAATACCTTCTTCCAGATCATTAATGCAATTGTGAAAAGTTGTGGTCCCAGCACAGACCTCTGAGGCACACCACTAGTCACCGGCTGCCATCCTGAAAAAGACCCCTTTATCCCCATTCTCTGCCTTCTGCCAGTCAGCCAATCTGTATCATCTGTATATAATATGAATAGTTTATCATCACTGTAAATTCTACGATCTATGATCTGCATGTGTATTATAAGTTAAATGTTTTGCTGTTGTAGTTCCAGCATCCGGCCAGCAGCATGTGGTCCTTCAGAAGGTGTTTGTAAGGAGTTGATAGCAGTCACATATTAGAGCAGCTCTGTTGTATCTTAGTGAAAGTTAGTGTTAGACATTTATTTCCAACACTTGTTCATCTTAGACATTTTAGTTATTTGTTAGAGTACAAAGAACAAAGAACAAAGAAAATTACAGCACAGGAACAGGCCCTTCAACCCTCCCAGCCTGCGCCAATCCAGATGCTTTCTCTAAACCTGTTGCCTATTTTCCAAGGATCTACTTCCCTCTGTTCTCTGCCCATTCATATATCTGTTTCGATGCATCTTAAATGATGCTATCGTGCCCGCCTCTACCACTTCCGCTGGCAAAGCGTTCCAGGCACCCACCACCCTCTGCGTAAAACATTTTCCACGCACATCTCCCTTAAACTTTCCATCTCTCACCTTGAAATCGTGACCCCTTGTAATTGACACCCACACTCTTCGAAAAAGCTTCTTGCTATCCACCCTGTCCATACCTCTCATCATTTTGTAGACCTCAATCAGGTCCCCCCTCAACATCCGTCTTTCCAACGAAAACAATCCTAATCTACTCAACCTTTCTTCATAGCTAGAACCCTCCATACCAGGCAACATCCTGGCGAACCTCCTCTGCACCCTCTCTAAAGCATCCACATCCTTCAGGTAATGTGGCGACCAGAACTGCACGCAGTATTCCAAATGTGGCCTAACCAAAGTCCTATACAACTGTAACATGACCTGCCGACTCTCATACTCAATACCCCATCCGATGAAGGCAAGCATGCTGTATGCCTTCTTGACCACTCTATCGACCTGCGTTGCCACCTTCAGGGTACATTGGACCTGAACTCCCAGATCTCTCTGTACATCATTTTTCCCCAGGACTCTTCCATTGACCGTATAGTTCGCTCTTGAATTGGATCTTCCAAAATGCATCACCTCGCATTTGCCTGGATTGAACTCCATGTGCCATTTCTCTGCCGAACTCTCCAATCTATCTATATTTTGCTGTATTCTCTGACAGTACCCCTCAATATCTGCAATTCCGCCAATCTTAGTATCATCTTCAAACTTGCTAATCAGACCACCTATACCTTCCTCCAGATCATTTATGTATATCACAAACAACAGTGGTCCAAGCACGGATCCATGTGGAACACCACTAGTCATCTTTCTCCATTTTGAGACACTCCCTTCCACCACTACTCTCTGTCTCCTGTTGCCCAGCCAGTTCTTTATCCATCTAGCTAGTACACCCTGCACCCATGCGACTTCACTTTTTCCATCAACCTTCCATGGGAAGCTTTATCAAACGCCTTATTGAAGTCCATGTATATGACATCTACAGCCCTTCCCTCATCAATTAACTTTGTCATTTCCTCAAAGAATTCTATTAGGCTTGTTAGACATGACCTTCCCTGCATAAAACCATGCTGCCTATCACTGATAAATCTATTTTCTTCCAAATGTGAATAGATCCTATCCCTCAGTATCTTCTCCAACAGTTTGCCTACCACTGACGTCAAGTTCACAGGTCTATAATTCCATGAATTATCCCTGCTACCCTTCTTAAACAAAGGAACAGCATTAGCAATTCTCCAGTCCTTCGGGACCTCACCCGTGCTCAAGGATGCTGCAAAGATATCTGTTAAGGCCCCAGCTATTTCGTCCCTCGCTTCCCTCAGTAACCTGGGATAGATATCAACCGGACCAGGGGACTTGTCCACCTTAATGCCTTTTAGAATTCCCAAAACTTCCCCCTTCCTTCTGCCGACTTGACTGAAAGTATTTAAACATCCATCCCTTGCCTCAACATCTGTCATGTCCCTCTCCTTGGTGAATACTGGTGCAAAGTACTCATTAAGAATCTCATCTATTTCCTCTGACTCTACACATAACTTCCCTCTTTTGTCTTTGAGTCGGCCAATCCTTTCTCTTGTTAACCTCTTGCTCCTTATATATGAATAAAAGGCTTTGGGATTTTCCTTAATCCTGTTAGCCAAAGATATTTCATGAGCCCTTTTAGCCCTCTTTATTGTGCGTTTGTGATTTGTCCCACTTTTCCGATATTCCTCCAAAGCTTCATCAGTTTTAAGTCGCCTAGATCTTATGCATGCTTCCTTTTTCATTTTAGCTAGTCTCACAATTCCACCCATCATTCATGGTTCCCTAATCTTGCCATTTCTATCCCTCATTTTCACAGGGACATGTCTGTCCTGCACTCCAGTCAACCTTTCCTTAAAAGACTCCCACATTTCAAATGTGGATTTACCCTCAAACAGTTGCTCCAAATCCACATTCCCTAGCTCCTGCCGAATTTTGTTATACTTGGCCTTTTTCCAATTTAGCATTCTTCCTTTAGGACCACTCTCGTCTTTGTCCATGAGTATTCTAAAACTTACAGAATTGTGATCGCTATTCCCAAAGTAATCACCGACTGAACCTTCAACCACCTGGCCAGGATCATTCCCCAATACCAGGTCCAATATGGCCCCTTCCCGAGTTGGACTCTTTAGATACTGCTCTAAAAAACTCTCCTGGATGCTCTTTACAAATTCTGCTCCATCTATGCCTCCAACACTACATGAGTCCCATTCAATGTTGGGAAAGTTAAAATATCCCATCACGACCACCCTATTGCTCTTACATTTTTCGATAATCTGTTAACATATTGGTACCTCTACTTCACGCTTGCTTTTGGGAGGCCTGTAGTAAAGTCCCAACAATGCTACTGCACCCTTCCTATTTCTTAGCTCTATCCATATTGCCTCAGTGCTCGAATCCTCCATCGTGCCCTCCTTAATCACAGCTGTGATATCATCTCTGACCAGTAATGCAACTCCTCCACCCCTTTTACCTCCCTCTCTATCCCTCCTGAAGCATCTATACCCTGGGATATTTAGTTGCCAATCTTGCCCTTCCCTCAACCAATTCTCAGTAATCCCAATAACATCATATTCCCAGGTACTGATCCAAGCCCTAAATTAATCTGCCTTACCTGCTGCACTTCTCGCATTAAAACAAATGCACCTCAGACCACCTGTCCCTTTGCGTTCATCATCTCTTCCCTGTCTTCTCTTCCCCTTAGTCACAATGAGTTTATTATCTCGTACCTACTGGTTTCAGTTGCTGCCTCTTTACTGACCTCTAACTTCCTAATCTGGTTCCCATCCCCCTGCCACATTAGTTTAAAACCTCTCCAACAGTGTTAGCAAAAGCACCCCCGAGGACATTGGTTCCAGTCCTGCCCAGGTGTAGACCATCCGATTTGCAATGGTCCCACCGCCCCCAGAACCGGTTCTAACATCCCTCTCTCCTGCACCATCTCTCAAGCCATGTATTCATTCTGACTATTCTTGAATTTCTACCCTGACTGTCTTGTGGCACTGGTAGCAATCCTGAGATTACTAACTTTGAGGTCCTACTTTTTAACTTATCTCCTAACTTCCTAAATTCTGTTTGGAGGACCTCATCCCATCTTTTACCTAAATCGTTGGTGCCGAGATGCACCACGACAACTGGCTGTTCACCCTCCCCCTTCAGTATGTCCTGCAGCCGATCTGAGATATCCCTGACCCGTGCACCTGGGAGGCAACATACAATTCGGGAGTCTCATTTTCAACCACAGAAACGCCTGTCTACTCCCTTACAATTGAATCCCTATCACTATAGCCCTGCCAGTCTTTTTCCCACCCTTCTGTGCAGCAGAGCCAGCACAGTGCCATGAGCCTGGCTACTACTGCCTTCCCCGGTGAGTCATCTCCCCCAACAGTATCCAAAATGGTCTACCTTTTTTGGAGGGAGATGACCGCTGGGGACACCTGCAGTGCCTTCCTGCTCTTTTGGTCACCCATTCCCTGTCTCCCTCACCAATCCTAATCTGCGGTGTGACCAACTCACTGAATGTACTATCCACGACTTCCTCAGCATCGCGGATGCTCCAATGTGAGTCCATCCGCAGCTCAAGAGCTCCAGAGCCGTCATGCGGTCTAACAGGAGCTGCAGCTGGACACACTTCCCGCACATGAAGGAGTCAGGGGCATCAGCCGTGTCCCTGAACCCCCACATTGAGCACAAGGAGCATAACATGGGTCTGGGATCTCCTGCCATTTTTACACTTTACCTTAACTGATTACAAATATAATATCAAATAATGAATAAGTGAAAGAAAGAAAGATTTTACTTACCAATCACAACACTTACCAACACACAAAGAGTTAAATTTCTTCCAGCTACTGCTAATTGGAGCACTTTCCTTACCAGCCAATCAGGTCACTGCTTTGCTGTGATGTAAATTTTCCAATTTGTCCCCAAAAACCCTGTGGCCGCTGTTTAAGCAGCGGAGCAGCTAATTTAAATACTCACTGCTCGACTCTGTAGTTCCGCCCACTCCAACAGCTGAATTCCTGCCGAAAAGGCTCGAATCCGTGAAACAGCTAGTTTAAATGCTCACCGCTCGACTCTGTAGTTCTGCCCACTCCAATAGCTGAATTCCTGCCGAAAAGGCTCGAATCCGTGAAGCAGCTAGTTTAAATACTCACCGCTCGACTCTTTAGCAATGCCCGTTCAATGAAAGAAGACAGCAACCAAAAAATTGTGAATGTAATAGCTAAGGCCACAAAAACTAGCAATTCATCAATTATACAATGTGCAGCTTTAAACAAGCAACATGAAATTAATGGTGAACCAATTGGCCCTGAAGGTTCTGTCTTTGTGAAAATAATTAATGAAAATGTTAGACGACAAAAAAAAAATTAGACGGTGAGAACAGCGGTTGAGTGGACCATAGCTCTCAAAATAAATGAGACCATTGTAAAAGTTAAGTTAGACACCGGGGCCCGCGCAAACTTAATTAACGACGCCGATTTGATGAAGTTGAAAATAAAACCGAATATCCAAAAGACAGACTACACCTGAGCGACTAAAATGGCAAAAATAACACGATTCTAGATGCTTGTAACCTACAGGTGGAAGTTAAGGGGAAGAAATATTTAATCAAGTTCACAATAGTTCAATCATCACGAGCATTGTTATTGGGCGCAGATGCCTGCGAGCAGTTACAACTGGTGAAGCGTATCTACAGCATGGTGCAACAACCACACTGTGCCACCATTGAGCAAGTAATAAAGCAATATCCCCAAGTGTTCCACGGAATTCCAGGGGGAGGGCAACCAGAGGGGTCCAGCCTCGGTTGGGGTGGGCTGCCATGGGGTGGGAGGGGGTCGCTGCTGGGGTGGGCAACCTTCCACAGGTCCTCCGTGTCAACCCCTGGATGGTGTGGACCAGTTCCAGGGGAAACTCCAGTCCCTGCCTGTCTGCCCCCACTGACCACCCATAACTCCCACTGACTGTGAGGCCTCTGGGCACGGGGCTGATGGCTATTGTTAACAGGGAATTGGCAATCTTAGTTGTGAGCAGTTCATACTTCCCAAGTGATTTACCGTGAGTGGGTGTACCATGTAGCACGTGGGGGTTCTTGCCTAGCATCCTATTCAGATTGTGATGCCTGGTCACTGTGCCTGGACACTGCAGGAGGCAACACCACGGGTGCAGCAGCCAACATCCGAATGCCCAGGGAATGGACCCAGTCCCGGGGACATGTCCATAGTTGGAGGGTGAGTGACTGCAACGGTCAGGGGATCTACGCCCGGTCCAGGTAATATTATGTTCGGGTGTTTGGAGTGCAGTTTGTGGGGTCCAGCAAGCAGGGCCTTCTTTACAGCCATCTGTGTGCAGGGCGTGCCGGTGGGAGCAGGGGGGAGGATTGGAGGATCCTGGAGTGGAAGATATCGCTCTTTGCCAGTCTAACACCCTCTCCCAATTCCTTACAGATATTGAACTGTATGGACAGTATTTTGAACCCCACAGAACTTGCCCTCATGGTGCTGCTGGCAGGCCGGATGGCCAGATGCCGGAGAAGGCGGCGGCAGCAGCAATGTCAACAGAGTCTTGAGGTGGCGGGACATGTTCAGGGCCCCGTCCCACAGAGTGGAGACCCGGCTGCCCATCAGGCCAGTGTGAGACCCAAAGGGGGAAGTTCGCGACGGCCCAAGGTGTACAGGCGTCACTAGTCTTTCCAGCAAATGATGGACAGTGTGTGCGGAAAGAGGCTCTGCCTCAACAAGGAGACAGTGCGCCTGTGCCGTGTCCTTGCAGACAGGCACCACATAGAGCATGAGGACACCCGCTCTCAAGGTCACCACTGTTGGTCGTTCTGGGTGAGTGTGCTTAACACTCGATTTGGCTCTGTTTCTTTACTTAGCTCTGGAGTCGCCAGGTATCATTAAGACACCGCCACAAGCTTCAAGGTGAAGTTCAAAGCAATAAAACCATACACCAATTAGTAAGTCCAAACAACTGAGTTTATTATAATACAGTTATAATAACTACCCATGTACACGCTAAAAGGATTAAACATATTCCTACCGCTAAATAAACTAATACTTATCTCAAAGGAACTGCCGGGTCAGGGAACAAGGCCTCTTGCTCTGCTCTGGTCTGCAGACTTCATGTTGGTATAAGTTAAAAGGGGTCAGGAGTGTCTATCTCTGGTAGCGATCGTTGTGAGGCACTTACTTGTTGGCGGCTGCTGTCCGAACCCTCTCCTCTCTCTCATTCGAGATCTTCTTGGCAAAAGCTGGTCGAGGTGCTGGTCCACGGAGGAGTGTTGGTCAAAGAGAGAGAAGGGCTGGAGGGCTGGATCAGAAGACTGAACCATGTGTGGGACCTATCTTTTATAGGTCCCAGGGGATCCGCGCCCCTTTGGGCGGACTCCATTACCTGCTTGGAATCGATTGGGTCTTTTCCCAATCGATATGTTTGAATCCCCCAATAATGGGGCAGTTCCTCGGTCACTGGGGCGGTTCTTGGGACTTATTTTTTTGGGCTTCTTTGGCGCCGAAAAGTCTGGCCTTCCATTCAATGTATCGATCTGTGTTTAACTTGTTTCCATAGTATCTGGGGATCGCCCGATATCACCTCATTAGTATGTTAACTGATTTCTTTTCACAGTGCTGTCTGGTTTCTGCAGCAGTCAAAACTGGTTTCTGCAGCAGTCCAAATATACAAACGCTTTGCAAGCTGCTTGCTTTACAACATGTCCATTTTCCCTGCATTCCTTGCAATCTTCCATTTTGTGTTGGGCAGTGGCCACCCCAGGTGGCTACACCACAGCCACGAACTTTCATGCCTCCGGATCAATCCAGGCTCGAGCGGGAACCTGTGTGACATTTCACAAGCAACAGCCCACAGGTGCATCTGGCAGCTAACAGATGCCCTGTTTGCCCAGGCATCAAGCTATATCAAATTTGACATGGACAAAGCCCAACAGGACCCGAGAGCAGCAGGATTCTCCACCATTGACGGGAGTCCCCAGGTCAGGAGGGTCCAGCCTCGGTTGGGGCGGGCTGCCACGGGGGAATAGGGTCTCTGCTGGGCTGGGCAACCTTGTGCAGGTCCTCCGTGCCAGCCTCTGGATGGTATGGACCAGTTCCGGGGACAACTCTAGTCCCTGCTCGTCTGCCCTCATCGACCACTCATAACTCTCACTGACTGTGAGGCCTCTGGGCACGGGGCTGATGGCTATTGTTAACAGGGAATTGGCAATCTTATTTAAGTGAGCAGTTCATACATCCCAAATGATTTCCCGTGGGTGGGTGTGCCATGTAGCACATGCGGGTTCTTGCCTAGCATCCCATTCAGATCAAGATACCTGGTCAGGGGGTTCCGGCCTCCTGGACCCCACCCGAATATAACGTTATCTGGACCGGGCGCAGGTCCCCTGACCGTTGCAGTCACCGCCTTGAGCACACCGGGCCATCTGGGACTACACTACATTAACAGAACAGGTTCCACTTCCTGAACATCCAGCTCTTGTGCGGCCATCATCTTAAGATCATGCACGTGTGTCCACGCTTGCTAAGGACTATGCAAGACAGCTACATCATGAGACAGTCGGACATCCCTGACCTCTTTGAAGACTATCCCAGGATGGTCAGTTGGCTGTTTGGGGATAAGGAGTACCCGTTGAGGACCCGGATAATGAGGATAGTATGAAGGCCGGTGACCAATACAGAGACCCGATACAACAAGGCCCATGAGGCCACCGGAGCTGTCATTGAGCAGTACATCGGACTGCTCAAAATGCGGTTCCGATGCCTCAATCGCTCCGGTGATGCTCTGCGTACACTCCCCAGAGGGTCGGCTCCTTTGTGGTGGTCTGCTGAGTGCTCCACAACCTGGTACAGCAGCAGGGGGACATGCTGGAGATGGAGGAGGAGCAACATGTCTGGGGGAATAGAGTATGGGATTGGTGGTCGGCCCGCATTGCGGAAGAAAGTACCAGAGGCGTCATACTTGTTATGGTGAAGGTTTTTTAATGTATCTCAAACAAGTTTACACTGCCCTACTCGCCCGATGGTGCCGCCCCACTATCCACACAACCCCTGCCCCCAACACACACTCTTCCCCCCCTTCCCCCAACCTACCCCACCCTCCCCACCACTGCCCCCCCCCCCAACCCCCGCACCTTCTCAGTAATCCTCGATGCCACTGTGTCTGGGTGTTTTCCCAGGATACACCTCAGAAGTGGAGGCAGCCAGCTGTTTACCATGTCCAGTGGCCTTCAATGCCATCAGCGGGCATCGTCTGGGAGCTTGAGGGCCGAAGGGCCCCGGTGCACTTGCCAGTGGCACATGCACGGCCGTGCCATACTGTACTGGGTGCTGACTGCGATGTCGTCAGAGAGGTGGAACTCAGGGGATTCGGTGGCCACTGTCGCCACTCCATAAGATGGATCTCGGTTGGCACCTAGTACCCCCTCCTCCTGGTTGGTGCCCATAGGGCCCTGGGGTTCACCTCGGAATGGAGGGGGAGCTGGATCAAGCCCCGGCTGCCCTCTGCCAGCTCTGGCAGCTCCCCAATGTCGACACCCTTGGCGATGCTCCTCAGTGACTGGACCATGCTCTGCAGAACCGTGGCAATGCCCATCTGCGACTGGCACAAGCTTTGCAGCTCCTCGGCTGTTCCCATCCAAGACTGGGACCTGTCCCGCAGCGCCACATCAAGGTCCAACTGGCACTGGGTCACGTGTTGGACAGTTTACTAAGGCCCTGAGCCATGGCTGCCACTGACTGCGTAACGTCATGGATTTCTCCATTCATGCTGTTGATGTCATGCCCTGGCTCTCCACTGTGGTCACTACCCTAGCAGTGTTGGCATCTGTGCCACGCATTGTCGGCACCATCTCCTGTGCCTGTAGCCTTTGGGGCTTCTCCAATCCTCTTTGGACCTGCTGGAGTGTCACTGACATCACCCCTGAATATCACAGCCACACTCTGTTTTATGCAGGAGCTCCGGGTAAACCTGTTCCAGAGGCTCAGCATCTGACTGGGACCGAGTTGGGTCCTCGGATCCAGCAGATCGGACTGCTGTCTAGCCTGGGCATTACTGCCTCTACCTGATGTACATCTGCAACTGTGTGGTGCTCACCAGATTGTGCCACAGAGGCCTGACCACTAACGTTGCCCATCAAGGTGTGTGTATCTGCGCTGGTGGAGCGTGGGGATGACAGCTGTGATATATCGATGGTGGCATCTTTGGAGCTCTCGTCCGAGGTGTTGTCATGAGATCATGAAGGCAGGGGGGGCGGATCCACCACGGATGGGCCGGCACCAACGGCTGGAGGCCCTGCAGGAGAATGGACACATGGTCAGTGGGAGGGATGGATCAGTTTGTATGGCGTTAACAACTCACGTTTGACAGGTGGTGCCCGGTGGAACCTCACCTCTGCGCTGTGCAATGACCTCCACTGCTCTGGTGACTTCTGAAACCTCCGGGACCTATTCCTCGAAGATTCTGATTCTGACCGGGCCAAGCATCGGAAAGCTTGCTGTTAAACTTAGAGACGAATACAAATGAACCTTTTTTAAAATACTGCTTCTGCATCAACTAGAGTTTTGTGTCCTATTCTGGACATCAGGCTTTGGGAAGTCATTGAAGTGAGGCTGTAAAAAGATTTACAAGAAATGTTCCAAATATGAAGGGCTTCAGTTACGTTGATTATGTAGGCTCTAGGGCAGCACGGTGGGGCAGTGGTTAGCACTGCGGCCTCATGGCATTGAGGTCCCAGGTTCGATCCCGGCTCTGGGTCACTGTCCGTGTGGAGTTTGCACATTCTCCCCGAGTTTGTGTGGGTTTCACCCCCACAACACAAAATTATGCAGGGTAGGTAGATTGGCCATGCTAAATTGCCCTTAATTGGAAAAAAAATGAATTGGGTATTCTAAATTTATTAAAAAAAAGATTATGTAGGTTCTAGACAGAATACATAAAGAGCAATTTCTCCCGTTGTCAGAAAGTTCGAGAACCAGAGCATACTGACTTAAGGTGATGACAAAAGAACGAATGGCAACAGGAAGAATAATCTTATACACAGCAAATATTTAGGACCTAGAATGCCTTGCCTGAGAGAGTGGTGCAGCAGATTAAAACATAGCTTTCGAAAGGAAATTTGAGAAACCACCGAAGAGGGGCAGTGCTAAGGGGAAAGGGTATGGGAATGAGACTAGCTGAGCCGACACCAAGATGACGTCCTCCTGTGCTGTAAGCATTCTATGGTTTTATGAGAAAGCTATCAGATAGTAACTATTGTAACAGAATTTTAATAATTCCAACTATTGATCATAATTTTAGAATTATAAATTTGGTTTGAAAAATTGAAGATTTGAAACTAATGTCTTTGTGGTTTTACATCCTAAAGATAGTTCTGATATCTCTAAAGAGTTTTGCCAAAAGTGCAGTCAACGATTTAATATTTGCTGCAGAATTTGAATATGTAAATTATGCCTTCAGTCTCAATTGCAATAATTACATCAAATAAATTTTGCAGGCTGAGATCAAGTTTGCAAACTTGGAAGCTTGATATCCTTTGATCCTGAGATGAGTTTCTGACCTTATATTCGTGCCAACACGATGGCTGCCTAATTCCACATCAGTAATATTGCCCAATTTTCTATTGATTCAGCTCATTTACTGTTAAAATCCTCATTCATGCATTCATTACCTCATGATTTGACGATTTAAATGCACTCCTGGCTTGTCTCTTACATTCTCCCCACTGTAAGCTAGAGATCACCGAAAGCCATTGGCTTAACTCATAGCAACACCCAATCCTCTATCACCACTACACTCGCTGACTTATTTTGGCCGAACCTTGATTTCAAATTCTCATTCCTGTTGTTAAATCCCTCCATATCCTCAACCTTCCTTTTGTCTGTAATTCTTTGTAGCACAACAATGTCCCAAGATCTCTGGCTCAACAAATTCTCGTCTTTTGAATCTCTGATTTTAATTGTTGCAACATTGGTGGTTATGCCTTTAGCTGTCTAGGCCTCAAGCTCTGGAATACTCTCCCTATATCTATCTGTCTCTCCACATCAGTTGGAATATCCTCCCCAATCTGTCTACTTCACTTGGAATACCCTCCATATACCTATCTGCAACTACCTCACTTGGAATACTCTCCCTATACCTATCTACCTCACTTGGAATACCCTGGATATACCGATCTACCTCAATTGGAATACCCTCCCCATACCTATTGACCTCACTTGGAATACCCTTCCTGTACCTATCTACCTCACTTGGAATACCCTCCCTATATCTATCTACCTCAATTGGAATACCTTCCCTATGCCTATCTACCTCACCTGGAATACCATCTCTATACCTATCTACCTCAATTGGAATACCCTCCATATAACTATCTGCTGCTCTGCCTCACTTTCCCCCTTTAAAACTTCATTGATGATCTCAACTAATATCTCCTTTATGGCTCAGTGTCAATACTTTGTTTTATAATGATCTTGTGAAGTACCTTTGGATGTTTCATTACATTGAGGTGCTACATAAATAAAGGTTGTTGTTGTTTTGCTGCTTTGAAATTTCTGAAGAAAAGGATAAAGTTATTGTTGATAACATCTGCTGCAAAGTTAATTAATGCCAATTAACCCATGCCCAAGCAATTGGTAATGAGCACAGATGGAACTGTGAATCCAGCGGCCTTGTTACAGGAACGTTTAATCTACTGTGGCAGAGGATTATAATTCAAATTAATCTTACTGGTTTAGGTTTGGGCTGGGTTGTTTTCATGTTAATTTGCATGATGTCTAGACGTGACATCATTTGCTCTTCATTGATTTAAAACAATGTCATTAAAAACTGAGGTGGTTTTCACTGTAACTACTTTCACTATATGCAAATCACGCTACTGCTTCACTTCGCTGGCCAGCTGTGTTTAATTACAACACTAAAGTCCTGGTTGTTGTGGGATTCTGAATTTTAGTTTTGTTCTGTCGTATTAAATCAAAATATATATTAATTTGCGCAACTATGCATCCCATTTACCCTTCAATTTTGATTCATGTCACTCATTTATAGTTGCCTCTCATTCACACACTTATATTTAACATTCTTTCTTTATATCCCGTAATGCTGTGCACACGAAGAATGCATTTATCCACTCAACTAACACAGACAGGACAAAAGCATCCATTGAGAAATATTTCCAATATCTCTAAAGTGTTTTTGTGTTTCAATGGACCAGGGAGTTGCATACAACCCCAGACGGTATGGAAATGGTTGAATTTGATGTTGATGTATATAGACAATGTGTTGTGAGCGGCCATGAAATCAGTGTCTGGTATTCCAAACAGTGGCAGTGTTGTATGGTGACACCTGTTTGGGTGGAAAAGCCATTAGTTTTAGAAATTACATCTAATAATTGTATGCTATAAAACATCTGGAGATATTTAACTGGAACGTTTATGCAACTTGGTAACTCTGAAAGATGCCCAAGCAATGCAACTTGCAAGTTGGGTCATTGTTAACCCTCAGATACAAAGCAGAAAATAGTCAAACACCCTCTCTTCAATAGTAAATGTTAATTCCTTGGTGCAGTGGTTAGCATTGCTGCCTCACGGCGCTGAGGACCGGTGTTCGACCCTGGCCCTGGGTCACTGTCTGTGTGCAGTTTGCATGTTCTCCCCGTGTTGGTGTGGGTCTCGCCCCCACAACCCAAAGATGTGCAGGCGAGGTGGATTGACCACATTAAATTGCCCTTTAATTGCAAAAATGTTTTAAAAACTAATATTTATTCATGTTGCCTATTCTGCTGGTAGTCATTTTTGGATTGGATTGGGTTGGATTTATTTATTGTCATGTGTACCGAGGTACAGTGAAAAGTATTGTACTGCAAGCAGAACAATACTTTATTAGCTTTGCAGTGAAATAAGGATGAAGACACCTGAAAGGATTCAAATATGTGGTTTCAGATGATTTTAAAGTTGCCCTGCTAAAAACTTGTTGAGTAGGAAAGGAATATTTTTTAATCAACGGAATAATTGCAGTAACGTTAAGTACCTGCCAGATATTAATAACACTTGCTTTTAGCCACAGATAATGGGTCAGATTACAAGTAGTTGAGCAATACCAAAGAACAGTACATTGTGGATAGGTAAAACAAATATTCAGTGCTGTTCCTGGCCAATAGGCTAATATTCCACCATCCATACAAGAAATATATTATTCTCAAATGCCAGTCGTGAGTGACATCACTGATCAGCAACCAACCAAAATAACTCAGTACAGCAGAAGATGGGAAAGGTTTGAGATAGATTTATAAAAGGATCTGGATTTATTTCTTTTGATTATTGACATATAAATTATTTTATTACAGATATACTGATAACTTAAATTCAGCAACATTGAAAAATAGTGCCCTTCATTTGTAAGTAATGACAGTGAAAAATGTAATTGATTAATCTGTGGTTGAACAAAGCTGAGAGCTATCTTTTTTAAAAATTCATTTGCAGGATCTGGGAATCGTTGACAAGCCGAGCATTTATTTCCATCCCTAGTTGCCCTTCAGAAGGTGGTGATGGGCTGCCTTCTTGAACTGCTGCAGACCCTGAGGTGTAGGTACACCTACAGTACTGTTAGAGAGGGCGTTCCAGAATTTTGACCCAGTGATAGGAAAGGAACGGCAACATACTTCCAAGTCAGGATGGTGAGAGGCTTGGAGGGGAACCTCCAGGTTGTGGAGTTCCCAGCTACCTGCCGCCCTTGTCTTTCTAGGTGGCAGCAGTGGCCCTGGGTTTGGAAGGTGCTGCCAAAGGAGCCTAGGTGAGTTCCTGCAGTGCATCGTGTAGATGGTACACACGGCTGCCACTGTTTGTCAGTGGCGAAGGGAGCGAATGTTTGTGAAAGGGAGAGTAATCAAGTGCGCTGCATTGTTCTGGATGATGTTGAGCTTCTTGAATGTTTATAAAGCTGCACTCATCCAGGCAAGTGGAGAGTATTCCATTACACTTTTTCTTGCACCTTGTGGTGCAAGCTTGTGGACAGGCTTTGGAGAATCAGGAGGTAAGTTACTCACCGCGAGATTCCAAGCTTTGGACCTGCTCTGATATTCACAGTATATTTATATGGCTAGACGGTTCAGTGTCTGGTCAATGATAACCCCAAGGATATTGATAGTGTGAGATTTTGCAACAGTGATGCCATGCCAAGGGGCATTGATTCGATCCTCTCTTGCTGGCGATGGTCATTATCTGGCACTTGTGTGGCATGAACGTAACTTGCCACTTGTCAGCCCAATCCTGGAGATTGTCCAGGTGTTGCTGTATTTAGACATTGACTGCTTCAGTATCTGAGGAATCATGAATGATGCTGAACATTGTGCAGTCATCAACGAACATCCCCACTTCAGACCACGTGACGGAAGGAAGGTCAATGATGAAGCAGCAGAAGATAGTTGGGGCTAGAACATTACACTGAGGGACTCTTGCAGTGATGACCTGGAGCTGAGATGATTGATGTCCAACTACCACAGCCAACTTCCTTTTTGCTAGGTATTGTGATATTATACAAATGTACAGCATGTGAAGAATTAATGTTATGTTAAGTCTAGCCACTAGAGGGAGCTAAGGAACAGTACTATAAATTGCATTGGCTCTTAAGCTAAGGGGAGGCGTTTAGACTGGAGCTGATGAAGATAAGATTCAAAGTGTATTGCAGAGTTAGTTAAGGTATAATAGTTATAATTAGTAGATAGAGATAGTGTTAGTGAGTGTAGTTTAATTCTTACATGTATGTTTGCTATTCAGAATAAGTGTTGACCTCAAATTTAGTAGCGTTAATAAAATTAGTTTAGTTCTTCAAAAGAGCTTTGTGTATTTTTGTGATCACTATGCCTTCCATCCTGGAGACACCCTCACAAAGGTTCACACAGGTATGACTCCAACTAGGGGAGGGTTTTCCCCCTGAATCTCATTGACTTCAGTTTTAATAGGTCTCCTTGATCCACATTGCTGAGTAGATGTCAGTGTGGTAGCTGTACTGGAAGAGCTTGGCTAGGGGTGCAAGTTTTGGAGTTCAAGTCTTCAGTACTTTTGCCGGAATATTGACGGGGCCCATTGCCTTTTCAGTATCCAGTGCCATCAGGAATTTCTTGATATCGCGTGGAGTGAATCGAATTGGCTGAAAACCGATGTCTGTGATGCTGGAGACCTCTGGAGGAGATGATCATCTACTTGGCACTTCCGGGTGAAGATTGTTGTGAATGCTTCAGCCTTATCATTTGCACTGATGTGCTGGGCTCATCATTGAATATGGGGGTAATCGCCTCTGATGAGATGTTTAATTGTCCACTACCATTCATGGCTGGATGTGGCAGCAAAGTATAGATCTGATCCATTGTTCGTGGGGTTGCTTAGTTGTGTCTGTTACTTGCTGCTATGTTGTTTGGCACACAAATAGTTCTGTGTTGTAGCTTCACCAGGTTGACACCTCATTTCTAGATATGCCTGATGTTGCTCCTGCCATGCCTTTCTGCACTCTTCATTGTACCAGAATTGATCCCGTGTGTTGGTGGTAACGGTAGAGTGGGCGATATGTTGAGCCATGAGTTTACAGATTGTGATTGAATACAATTCTGCTGCTGCTGATGTCCCAAAGTGTCTCATCAATTCCCGTCTTGATTTGCTAGATCTGTTCAACGTGTATCCCATTTAGCATGATGGCAGTGTTACACAACACGCTGGAGGGTATCCTCAATGCAGATGGATCTTTGTCTCCACAAGGACTGTGGCATGGTCACTCCTACAGATGCCTGTCATGGGCAGATGCTTCTGCGGAATCAAGGTTGTTAAGGATGAGGTCAAGTATGTTTTTTCGCATTGTTGGTTCTCTCACCACCTGCCGCAGTCCCAGTCTAGCAGTTATGTACTTTAAGACCCACCCAGCCCAGTCTGTGGTGGTACTACTGAGCTACTCTTGGTGATGGACATTGAAGCACTGGCCACCCCCAGTGCTTCCTCCAAGCGTTCAGTATGTAGGAGGAGTACTGATTCATCAGCTGAGGGGCAATAGCAGGAGGTTTCTTTGCTCTGTTTGACCTGGTGCCATGAGACTTCATGGGGTCCACAGGCATTGTGGTCCCAGCACAACTCCCTCCCAACTGTATATCCTGTGCCGCCACCTCATCACCAGTTATGGTGATTGTAATGTCTGGGACATTGTTTGTAAGGTATGATTCCGCAAGTATGACTATGCAAGATTGTTGCTTGACTAGTCTGTGAGATAGCTCTCCTAATTTTGGCACAATTGGCAGATGTTGGTAAGGAGGGCTTTGTAGGGTCAACAACGCTAGGTTTGGTGCTGTCGCTAGGTTGATGGCTGGTGGTCTGTCTGGTTTTATTTATTTTTGTTTCTTTTGTAGAAGTTGAATACAACTGAGTGGCTTGCTAGGCCATTTCAGAGGGCATTTAAGAGTCAACTACATTGCTGTGGGTCTGGAGTCACACGTAGGCCAGACCAGGTAAGGACATGAGTGAACGAGTTAGGTTTTTACACCAATTGACAGATGTTTTATTGAGTTTTAATTTCCAGCGTCTGCTATGGTGGGATTCGAACCCAGTTCCCCAGAGCATTACCCTGGTTCTCTGGATTACTAATCAAGCGACAATACCACTGTGCCACCGCCTATTTTTTCAATACTAACTGCAGCATTTTTTAAACGTCTTTGTCAAATATGGGCATTACTGGCATGGCCAACATACATGGCACATCTCTAATCAACCTTGAGATGGTGATGCTGGAGTCCATATGTAAGTACACACACTGTGTAATTTGGAGTTCAAGGATTTTGATCCAACAACACTGAAAGATATAGTCCCATGTCAAGAGGTTGGGTCACTTGGAGGACAACCTTTAGATGGTGGTCTTCCCATGTCCCATAGGCAAGTAACGAGGCAGTGTTAAATCGCAACGGTGATTTATTTTATTAAAATTAACTTTACATACAGAACAGTACAACTACTACAAAGGTCTAATCCCCTCAATTCCCAAGCTAACTCTGACCAAACCCCTAAAAGCCAGGTCCACGTCTAAACACCTGATAGGCTAATGGTCACCAGCTCAGCTCCCATTGTGGCCGTGCCAGTGAAGGATCGTCCCTAAAGGTGCCAAGCTACACATTCTTTGCCCCTTATGTTCCCATGCAGATCCCTGAAATACAAAACAGAAAAACTCTTATTTACAATGATATACAGTCAAAGAGGGTTACGGTAAGAGAGGTTAAAGAAAAGTTCATAGCAGGCAGGGTTTTTGGGTCTTCCGAACCTGATGTATTATTACTGGGCGGTGAATGTGGAGAAGGTACAGAACTGGGTCAGAGGGGTTGATTCCCAGTGGGTCAGAATGGAGGAGAGTTTGTGTAGGGGGTTGGGATTGAAGGTGCTAGCAACAGCACAGCTCCCGATGGCCCCGGGGAAATACTCAGGGAGTCTGATAGTAATAGCTTTGTTGAGAATTTGGAGGCAGTTTCGCCAGCACTTAGGGTTGGGGGCAAGGTCAAGGGAAATGCCGATTCAAGGGAACTATAGATATGTGCCAGGGAAGTGGAATCGAAATTTTCAGGGATGGGAGGAGAAGAGGGTTAAGACACTAAAAGATTAGTTTCTTAGGGGTCGGTTTGCAGGATTGAAGAAGCTGGGAGCGAAGTATAGGCTGGAGCAGGGGAAAATATTTAGATACATGCAGGTTCGAGACTTTGCCAAAAAGGAGATACAGAGCTTCCCAGTAGAGCCGCCCTCCACATTGCTGGAGGAGGTGCTGACGACAGGGGGGACTGGAGAAGGGGGTAGTGCGGGCGGTTTACGGGGCTATTTTTGAAGAGGAGAAAGCCCTGCTGGATGGAATCAAGGCAAAGTGGGGGGAAGAGTTGGGAGAGGGTATGGAGGAGGGGTTCTGGTGTGAGGTGCTCTGGAGTGTGAGCGTCTCCACCTCGTACACAAGGTTGGGGCTGATGCAGCTGAAGGTGGTATATCAAGCGCACCTCACAAGGGCGAGGATGAGCCAGCTCTTTGAGGGGGTAGAAGATGTGTGTGAGCGATGACCGGGGGGGAGGGGGGGGGGGGGGGGGGGCACAAACCACGTTCATATGTTTTGGTCCTGTCCAAAGCTGAAGGATTACTGGAAGGAGGTGTTTAAGGTCATTTCTAAAGTGGTGCACGTGAAACCTGACCCGAGCCCTCGGGAGGCCATATTCGCGGTGTCAGACCAGCCGGGGTTGGAAACGGGTGCAGAGGCAGATGTTGTAGCCTTTGCCTCGTTGATCATCTGAAGGCGGATCCTGTTGGGATGGAGTTCAGCCACTCCACCCTGTGCCCAGGCATGGCAGGGGGACCTGAAGGAATTCTTGACTCTTGCAAATGTCAAAATTTATGGAGGGGTTCTACAATTAATGGGTGTTATTCATAATGCACTTTCGAAAATTGGATTACATTGAACATTAGGGGGAAGGTGGGAGGAGGGGGATTGAATGTGTTAATGGTGACTGTGGGTGATTCCTGATTCCTTTTTATTATTTGTCTATGTTAACACGCGGGGTGCTTTTTTGGGGTTTGGTGGGAGGGTGCGATTGTTGTTATTGAAACGGAGATTGACATTGCATTCGTTATTGATTATTGTTTATAGTTCGTGGGTGTAAATTTGGGAGAAAATGTGAAAAAGGAGGAGAATAAAAATATTTCAAAAAAAGAAAAGTTCATAAGGTGAATCTATCAGGTGACTTCCTAAGTCTTGCCAAACGTCTCAACTTGGCAAACGGCTTTTGCAGACCAGAGGCATCGGAGCCTACAGTAAGGGCAGGAAAATTGGTAGAGCCTGTAGTAGGAGCAGTACTGACTACCTCTTCCACTCCTTCCATGGCCGTGAGAAGATCTTGGTTCCAACACCACTGACTCGGCAATGGTGTACTGGTAGCTGGGATTGGATCCACTTGCTTTTTGGGGACGACAGTTTCTCTTCTTCTCAAATTATCATGTTTTCTCTCCTCCCAGACCTGTAGGTCTATGACATAGGATACTGGTCCAGTCTTGGCAACAACTCTCCCAGGTAACCATTCTGGACCTCCACCAAGGTTCAACACATGCACTAAATTCTCTATTTGAAATGGCCTGTCCTTCTTGGCTGTTTAATGGTGGCCTGTGAGGCTTGCTTAGTCTTCACCCTCCCTGACAAATTTGGAAAAATGTCAAGCCAGCTCCTGAGGCAACTATCCATTAACAACTCAGCTGGGGTGACCCAGTGGTTGTATGCGGGTTATATTGTACTAGGATAAGAAGTCCACTAAATGAAGCAGTAGTGGCCAATTAGCTTGATTTTCCATTGATGCTTTGAAAGTTTGGACTGATCTTTCAGTCAACCTGTTTGATGTGAGGTTATAGGGGCTGTCAGTTTACATACTGGCTGCCATTGGAATTAACAAAGAGTTAAAAAGCTTCTGCTGTGAAGGCAGTACTGTTGTCTGAGATGATCAGCTTGTCCACAGTGGCCGCTGCAGTGGTTGAACACAAAGGATGAACATCAGCCATGTAGAGTGGGCGTCTACAACTTACAAAAAAAAGGGGGCCCACAATGCCTTGTCTATGGATGCCCAGGCAAACATTCTGTAAGTGATGGTAGTGTTGAATCTGTTGAGTATAAAGGTAAGCAAGTGTTGTTGCAACAATACAAGGCATTGGTAAGAAGCACCTGGAGTATATGGCACAATTTTGGTCCCCTTATTTGAGGAAAGATGTAGTGACATTGGAGGCAGTTCAGAGGAGGTTCATTCCGGAGTTGTAGGGTTTGTCGTATGAGGAGAGATTGAACAGTTTAGGCCTATACTCTCTAGAGTTTAGAAGAATGAGAGGAGATCTAATTGAGGTATACAAGATGTTCAAAGGTATGGATAAAGTAGACATGGAACTGATGCTTCCTCTTGTGGGGCATTCTAAAACGAGAGGTCGTGGGCGGGATTCTCCGACCCCCCAGCCGGGTGGGAGAATCGCCGGGGTCAGTGTAAATCCTGCCCCCGCCGTCCCCCTAATTCTCCCGCCCCCCAAAAACCGGCCCGGCGTGAGTCGCGCCGCCCGCCTCGGAGAATGTCAGGTTCCGGCGCGACTCAATGGGCGCTGAGGCTGCCCAAAATTTCCGGCCCGCGATGGGCCGAAGCCCTGCCCGTCTGTTGTCGGTCTCGCCGGCGTAAATTGGAGTAGGTCCCTTACCGGCGGGACCTGGCGGTGCGGATGGGCTCCGGTGTTCTTGGGGGCGCGGAGGGATTTGGCCCCGGGAGGTGCCCCCACGGTGGCCTGGCCCGCGATCAGGGCCCACCGATCAGCAGGCGGGCCTGTGCCGGGGGGCACTTTATCCTTCCGCACCAGAAGCTGTGGTCCTCCGCCATTCCAGGTATGGAAGCAAATCCCTCTGTGCATGCACGAGGATGACTCCAGCACGCGCTGGCGCTTCTGTGCATGTGCTGACTCGCGCCGGCCGGCGGAGGCCCTTCGGCGCCGGCTGGCAGGGTGCCAAGCCTCTTTCCTGCCGGTCGGCGGGGCGCCAACCACTCCAGGACAGACCTAGCCCCTGAAGGTGCGGAGGATTCCACACGTTTGGGGCGGCCCGACGCCGGAGTGGTTCACGCCACTCCATCCCACCGGGACCCCCCGCCCCGCTGGGTAGGGTTGAATCCCGCCCAAGAATCTTAGAATACGAGGTCGCAAATTTAAAGCAGATTTGACTAAAAAAAAAATTCGCCCAAAGGGTTGTAATCTGTGGAATTTACTACCCCAGAGTGTGGTGGATGCAGGGACAGTGAGTAAATTTAAGGAGGTGTTAGACAGATTTTTAATTGGTGATGGGTTGAAGGGTTATGGATGACGGGCAAGACGGTGGAGTTAAGGCCAGGATGGGATCAGCCATGATCGTATTGAGGATGTTAGGCTCGGGAGGCTAAATTGCCTACTCCTGTTCCTGGGCCATGTGTTCTAGGGAGAAGGTGCCCTGGCTGATTTTGCAATCCAGCTCTTGGCCTGGTGCATTGTGGGTAACAGCATGATAGAATGGTGGAGCAGACTCGATGGGCTGAATGGCCTAATTCTGCTCATATATCTTATGAATTTATGAACTTATAATACTGTTCGCATTGATTGACCATACTTTTGATCTCCTTGTCGATTCTTGGCCACCAAACATAACTCCTGGCCAGCACCTTCATCTCGGACTGATTAGGAATACTACTGTGCAATTCCTAGACAAGAGGCTGTCGCCCCAGGGTTAGCACTATCACTCTGAAACCCCACAGGAGTACCCTGTCTTCACAAGTGATTTCATCCCAATTTGCGTATAGGGCCTAATTTGTTCTGACTTCTCAAAATGCCCGCTTATGAGAACTATCCTTTTAACTCTTGACAACACGGACTCTGTTGGTCCATGCCTTGATGTGGCCCAGGTGAAATAGGTAGAGTGTCAAGAAAATTTAGAACCAGGATGATCTCATGTGAAGTGGGAGGCCCAGATATTGTTTGTGGCAATGGAAGCCTGCTCAAAGTCTGTGCATTTGCTATCTGGATTTCTGGTCTACGCTGAAAAGTTTAAGAATATGCGACCAAGACCAGTGCCCATTTTTGCTCTCTGGCTGACACTATTGGTGTGACGAGTCTACCTTCACAAAAAATGCCAAGCAACGGTTTATGGTCCAAAAACATATTGGGTGGGATTCGTCGTTTCTGAGACTAAGTTTTGCCACCAACAAAGAATTCAAGTCTTTCATGACAGGAAAACTGGCGCCACACCTGGACCAATTCCGCTACCGTTAAGGGGCTAGCAGCGGCGCCACGTGGAACACAATCGATTTTCATGAGAAACGGTGCCGGATTCACCAGTTCGGCGATTGACACTCAAGAGGCTGACAAGCTGCAGCCACATACACTTCACTCCCCGCATACACCATCTCAGCCAACAAAATGGCAGCGAGGAGAGCGGCACCGCAGTTTACCGATGATGAACGGGAGACCCTCTTGGACACTATGGAGGAGAGGAGGGTGATCCTGTTTCCCAGCCCAGAAAGGAGGATGCCAGCTGCCGTCGTTCTTTGTGCCGGGTCGCAGGTAGCAGAGGCTGTCATCACCTCCAGCAACACCGTCGGGACCAGAGATCAGTGCCAGACAAAACTGCACAACCTCCTCAGGGCAGCCAGGATGATTAGGAACCACTGTGCCCCTGGCACTAACCCCCATCCCATCCCACACACCCATAACCCTACCACACCCCACCTGGAGGCAGCAGAAACCACACCCTGCCCCACATGCGGGTGCCCTGGTCACTGAGGGATGCATGCGTCGTTCTGTCTAACACTGTTGTTTTCTGTTTCACTCACCAGGAGAGGCCACTCACAACTGCCGAGAGGGGGACACGATAGGAGGAGGCCCGCCAGACCTGCGGCCCCTCACTGTGGCAGAGCAGAGTGCTCTGGACGTGGTCGGTGGCCCGGAAGAAAGAGAGACTGCTGATGTGGAGCTCGGCCGCAGGCGAGGAAGTGAGACCTCGCTAAGTTGTTGCTCCCCATGACAAGTGTGTCGACACCCGCCGCACACTATCCCCACAGCACCCTCACCGCCACACCATCCCCACACCACCCTCACCCTATCCTCACCCCCACACCACCCTCACCCCCACACCATCCCCACACCACCCTCACCCCCACACCATCCCCACAGCACCCTCACCCCCACACCATCCCCACACCACCCTCACCCTACCTCACCCGCAACCCTATCCTCATCCCCACACCACCCTCACCCTCCAGAACCCTCACCCTACCTCACCCGCAACCCTATCCTCACCCCCACACCACCCTCACCCCCACACCACACTCACCCTACCTCACCCGCAACCCTATCCTCACCCCCACACCACCCTCACCCCCACACCACACTCACCCTACCTCACCCGCAACCCTATCCTCACCCCCACACCATCCCCACACCACCCTCACTCTACATCAGCCACAACCCTATCCTCACCCCCACACCACCCTCACCCTCCAGAACCCTCACCCTACCTCACCCGCAACCCTATCCTCACCCCCACACCACCCTCACCCTACCTCACCCGCAACCTACACCACCCCACCCACCACCCTACACCACCCTCACCCCTGTGACAATATGTATATTGTAAGGTAAATGAAGGGGTAACAGTTTATGTAAATGCATCCAACCAGTAGATGGTAATCAAGAGCATACACGTGGATTTCATGATATCCTTGATTCGGCGAGTAGGTGATTAGGCGGGCGAGAGAGTAGCCGCATTTTAGAAGCTGTCAATAGAATCACAGTCTTAGTTTATTTGTAGTATTTATATCTTAGTCAGCAAGTCGAATCTATTTAGTAGTAGTGTTAATAAATGAGCTTTGTTAAAAATATAGCTTGATATTCTTTCTGAGACATTACACTTCAAAGCCATCCTCATGCAGAAAGCAAGGAACATCATAACCCCGATACCCCCCCCCCCCCCCCCCCCCCCGCGGCCTGTGGTCAAACCATGTGTCTTGCCTTGTGTCTGACAGGACCTGTTGGGAATGGGGGGATCTGGTGTCCCCCGCCCCCAGCCATTGTCACAGCCAGAGGTTGTGGCTATGGATCAGCATGTCCAAGGCCTGGGGCATTCTGTGTAGGCACCAGCAGAGTCCCAGGGCAGGTTGCCGCCTCACAGGCAACCAGGTGCCAGAGCCACCTGGACATCGCAGCGGCACTCCTGAGCGTGGCCCAGTCATAGCAGGCCATGGCTGGGAACATCGGTGGAATTAACCAGGCGCTGGCAGACGTGGCGCAGACACAGAGGGAGGTGGCCCAGTCCCAGAGAGAGGTGGCACAGTCACTGGCTGATGTGACACAAACCCAGAAAGTAGTGGCACAGTCAAAGGGTGATGTGGCGCAGTCCCAAACGGCGATGGTTTACTCCCTGTGCTCCATGGTCATGAGCATGCAGACCCTGGTTGAGACCACAACCGGCATCCAAGTCTGGCCAGATGGTGGGGGAGTCTCAGGGGATAGCTCCTCTTGCATTGCGCCCCATGGAGTAGCCCGGGGGCCATCAGGTACCACGAGGGAGGAAGTGATACGGCCTGTGCCGGTGATGCCCACAGGGGAGGTGCAAGAACACCACAGCACCTCAGACTCCCCCTGTCATGATATGCACTCATGCACATAATGAGATACAGACAGGCAGTGATAGACACCCAGTACAGCCAATCAACACACAGGACAGAACACAACCAATCACCAGGCAGAACACTAGAATGTGATCTCGCACTATAAAACACACGAGGCATCAACACTCTGCCTCTTTCCACTGGTGACAACCGTAGTAACAGTCAGGGTGTACATATCAGTTAGCACCTAGTCTGGTCTAGTTAGTTATAGTAAGCACGCTTAGATTAGTAGAGTATCAGACCCACCGGGAACTGTGTGCACTGCTGAACAAGTTCAATAAAACGTATTGAACTAACATCAAAGTTTAGAGCCTGCTTTCAAGTACAACTGCATCCAGTTGCAGTCTGTGTTACCCCAGGGTGATTAACATGACACCCCCCCTCCTCCTGTCCCTGGTGCATCTGGTGGGCAGTGGGCAGAACGGGGTGACACCATCCAGGCCCGGTCACGTCAGACGACGGGTGCCCACGGGGACCCAGGTTGCAGGGTAGGAATCACAGAAGGCATCCTCCACTCCTGCTGTACCATCTGTGGACCCAGCTAGACATAGCGTTAGGGCCCATAATGCCAGAAAGTTAGACACTAGTTCAGTTGGCATGGGTGCAGGGCACAGTTTAGTTATAGGGACTGGGGCACAAATCTGCATATATTTGTTAACATTAAGCACTTTTTACCATCTTACAACCTGCCTCGGTGCTGTGTCTGATGGGTGTCAAGGGTGCGCTAGCCTGGGTGGCCAGTGGGGTGGGGGATTGGGAGGGCGTTGGAGGGGGAAATGGGCAGACCAAGGAAGTTGCAGTCAGGATGTGGCCGGGGGTGGGTGGGGGGTGGGGGGGATAGTGAGTGGGTGTGGGGGTGGGATGCAGTGTCCATGCCCTGGCCAGTCCAACCCCTGCACTAAGGAGTGAAAGGCCGACATGTTAGCATGGTGCACACACTTGTGCCCAACCAGGGCCACGAGCTACAGGTGGCCCCGGTTGACAGTGCGGGCTCTGCCGCCGCATGTCCTCAATCCCGCCTCACCCATCCCCACACTCCTGGTTCCATCAGTGGCTGGAACCATGGGGGCCTCTGGCCCTGGCACCTGTCCCTGATACCGGGGGTACCATTAGCTGGCAACATCCTTGCCAGGGGTATGACCGGGGCCCACGTAGGACAACTGTGGGTGATGTCCAGGGTGGGTGGCAGCCAGATGGGAGTGTGTGGTGGGGATGGGAGGGTGGCGGAGGATGGGGTGCTGGAATGGGGGTGTGGGGGCACCCATATGGCAGGTGTCACTCTGTAGAGCCAGGAGCCGAGGTGGGTGGTTAGTAGGATGCGCAGCAAGATGGCTTTGATAATGGCGGTCCATGCCCGCGCACCGTTCCAGCTCCATGGGAGGTCACCCCGGCCATTCGGTCTGTGTCCCCATCACCTCCCTCCCCCAGCCCTGTCAGGGACCTCCCTACCGCAGCCAGCCCGGCCAGTGTCCGGCTGCCTGCAGTCACTCCTCTCTGTGTCCTACCTTCTCTCTCCCTCATCAGCCATGATGCCGGTTTCACAATTTTTAAAAGCACAAGTGAACCACGCCATTGGGAACTTGGCCCTTTGGATGAGGAGAATCGCGGGAGACCTGGAGAATACCGGTGGTTGGGCCCGCTCATGACATGCAAATAGTGTTCACTGTACGTGCGTTCCGGTACACATTAATGCCGTTGTCGAGGTGACGGAAAATTGCGATTTTGGCGTCGGAACCTATTGTCCACCCAATCGCATTTTGCGATTTCGGGGTCGGCACAAGGAGAAACCCGCCCATTGTTTTTGCTGAAATTTTATTTAATGCATTATTGATAGCCAGACTGTCTTTGTCAATTTGGCAATATTTCCTCTCAGAAACCAACAGTGTACTGGATCTGAAAGCGACAGGCCTCGCCACACCATCTTCCATTTTGTGTGAGAACACCGCACCAATGCGACATGCTAATGCATCACAAGTGACCATGATCGGTTTATCTGGGTTTAAATATTCCAGCATAGCCAATGACTGCAGGGCCTGTTTGTCCTGAGCAAAACATTTTCTCTGGGAATCTTCCCAATTCCAACGTTGGTGCTTCTTCAGCAGATGATGCAGGAGTGCCAAAATGGTAGACCGATTGGGTAAAAATGGACATCATAATTGAACACCCTTAAAAATGGACTTAAATTCCTGTGGTATTATCATAACTATCAGCATTACAAGGGTTGATGGAATACCATGAATAACCACTAGACGGGGATGCAGATACTACTATATAAAGCAGTGATGCTAGACCTTAGGAGAGGAGTGTCTGTAGGAGATAGCTAGTGAAGGTCATAAGAGTAGTTAGTGTGAGTAGGTTAGATTATAGTTTATACCAGTAGTGAGATTATCAGTAGTTGAGTGTAGCTAGATGTTATTGATCAATTTTGTATTCTAAAAGGACTAAGTGTCAAAATCCAGTTTAGTAGTGTAAATAAAATTATAGCATTTTAGCCGAATACAGGCTTCTTTAAACCTCTTGAGGGCTACTTCCAAATTTACTCTGTGTTCCTCTGGTGTTGCTTCCATCACTCGGACATCGTACAGACATATAACAACCTTTGCAATTCCCTAAAAGGCACCCCATTGTGCTGATATATAGGGCAGGCTGATTAAATACCGAAAGGCAATCTCATATACTGAACAAGCTTTTGTGGCTATTTATGGTGACACATTTCTTGACTCATCTTCCAGCTCAAGCTGATGGTACGCATGGCTTAAATCCAATTTGGTGCATTTGAGGTGGTCATGTAGTTGGCAGCAAAAATGTATCAAAGCCTTTCGACATATTGGCCTCAACTTTCAACCGCCCCACCAAATGGAACCATTTTTCCAAATAGTACATAGCTATTTGACTGCTGACGATCTTTTACCTTTTCTGGACTCAAGGGCCACTCTTTCCCCACTACAAATTTTTGACAATTTTCCTTCGAATATATTGATTTATTTCCATCACCAATGTTGGTTTGCAAGGCAAGCAACGAGGCAGTGTTAAATTGTAATGGTGATTTATTTAGCTAAGACAAATTTTATATCCACAGGTCTTGTTCCCTCAACTCCCAACCTAACTCTGACCAAACCCCAATAGCCAAGTCCGTGTCTAAACACCTGATTGGCTAACATTCACATTCTCCGTCCCCATAGGCACCGGCTAGTAACATGGCCCAAGAAGGATCGTCCCTTCTATCTTGCATCTGCTCTCCTTGGTTTGTCTCAGTGGTAGAGGTTGTAGGTTTGGAAGGCGCTGTTGAAAGAGCTTCAGCAAGTTATTTCTGTACATCTTGTAGATAGTACACCCTGCTACTAACATGCACTGGTGGTGAAAGGATTAAATACCATTAAATATCAAAGGAGGTAGATGCTATTCACACAGGTTGTTAGCCTGGATGGTGTCGAACGTCTTGAGTGTTGTTAGACCTGCACTTGTCCAGGCAAAGGGAGAATATTGCATCACACTCTTGGGGCGAAATTCTCCGACCCCCACGACGGGTCGGAGAATAGCGGGAGGGCCTTCCCGACATTTTTCCCGCCCTCCCGCTATTCTCCCCCACCCACCGCCCAACTCCGACCCGAATCGCTGCCGCCGTTTTTTTACGGCCGGCAGCGATTCTCAGCTGTTCGATGGGCCGAAGTCCCAGCCCTTTACGCCGTTTTTACGAACGGCAAACACACCTGGTCTGGCCGTTCGTAAAAACGGCGTCACAAACTCGCTTTTCATAACCATGGCACCGATTGGCACGGCAGTACCACGGCCGTGCCAAGGGTGCCATGGGCCCGCGATCGGTGGGCACCGATCGCGGGCAGCGGGCCCGATGCCCGCGCACTCTTTCTCCTTCCGCCGCCCCGCAGTATCCATTCGCGGGGCGGCTGAGGGGCAACCCGGCCCGCGCATGCGCGGGTTTCGCGCAAATACGCGATGACGTCATCCGCGCATGCGCGGGTTGGAGTCTTCCAATCCGCGCATGCGCGGCTGACGTCATATGACGCGTCAGCCGGCGCTAACTCCGGCAAGCGGGCTTAACGATATTCGTTAAGCCCGTCATGCCGGAGCCTATGGCGTCGGGCTGCTAGCCCCGACCGGGGACCAGAATCGGTTCCCGGTCGGGAAGGGGCGCGCTGGCGTCAAACCCGCCCGGGTTTGACGCCAGCCTTACGATTTCTTCCGTTTTGGGAGAATCGCGCCCTTGATTTGTGCCTTGGAGATGGTGGAAAGGCTTTAGGGAGTCAGGAGGTAAGTTACTCACCACAGAATTCCCAACCACTGATCTGCTCTCGTATCCACAGCATTTGTATGGCTGGTCCAGTTCATCTTCGGGTCAATGGTAACCCCCAGGATGTAAATGGTGGGGGAATTCAACAATGCTAATGCTGCTAAATATCAAGGGGAGATGGTTAGATCCTTTGTTAGAGATGGTCATTTCCAGGCATTTGTGCTGTACAAATATTGAGCATCATTTATCAGCCCAAGTCTGAATGTTGGTCAGGTCTTTCTGCATGGAATGCTTCAGTATCTCAACAGGTAGTGTGCTTGGCAGTGCATCTGCGGTGGTGGTAATTCTTATTACAGCATAATCCATAACTGACTCGAATGCCAATGCATTTTCATACTTTATTTAGAACATAGAACATAGAACAGTACAGCAAAGAACAGGCCCTTCGGCCCTCGATGTTGTGCCGAGCAATGATCACCCTACTCAAATCCACGTATCCACCCTATACCCGTAACCCAACAACCCCCCTTAACCTTACTTTTTTAGGACACTACGGGCAATTTAGCATGGCCAATCCACCTAACCCGCACATCTTTGGACTGTGGGAGGAAACCGGAGCACCCGGAGGAAACCCACGCATACACGGGGAGGACGTGCAGACTCCGCACAGACAGTGACCCAGCCGGGAATCGAACCTGGGACCCTGGAGCTGTGAAGCATTTATGCTAACCACCATGCTACCGTGCTGCCCTAATGATGAAGTCTCAAATATTAGAGAGACTTCATCCAGAATTTGTGATGATGTGCGAGGCGGGCGGGGGGGGGGGGGGGGGGGGGGTTAGATGTCAGACTCCCAGGACCCAAGCCTTCATTATGACCCTGCATAGAGATACTGAATGTTTGTCACTGGGGGTCCCCAAACTGAGACAGCAATATATGACCACATCTCTACATAATTAAAAACATTATGTTAAAAAGGATTTGCCTACAAAAGGGAATAACCACACTTTGATTCCAGATCCCAGCACCTCCTCCCACACCATCTGATCCACCTCTCCACGGCCCGCACCACAGTTCCCATCATAGCCATTAACCCTAGCAGTGCCACCTCAGCTGGGCAGTCCCAAGCTGTTGCAACAGCAGGTAGAACTGATGCACCCTTGATGGCATTGGTGTCTACCACATTGGAGCTCTGGAGTTCGGTGGCTTATGGGTCCAAATTCCACTAGAGAGAGTTGAGCACATGGGCTTACAGTTCCAGCACTGTCCTGAGAGAGTGCTACACTGTCTGTGGTGTGCCAGTGTTCAGGTGAGATGCTAATCTGAGACTACAACTACCCAAAAGATCCACTCCCCACACAATGCAAATCCTGCCCCCCACCCCCCCCCCCTCCCGTCCCGCCCTGCTGACAATTAGGGACATCCTCACCCCCCACCACAGGAATAAACAGGTGACTGCCCACAGCAGACACACATGACAGTGACCTGACCGCCTCCACCGACCCCCATCAGAGATCCCCATTGGAGAGTCCTCCATCAGAACCCCAATCAGGAACCCTCATCTGAAAACTGTAGAGCAGACCAGGCAGTAGAGTAGAAAATTGCTGCATTTTCACTTGCCCTTCCCTACCATCTGCAGCCTCAGACAAAAGTGTTTCAAGCAGAAGCTGTTACAAGTGTCATTGATGTTTCACTCCATATCTGGACTGCTGTCTCAGGTAGTGGTGATTGATGCGGGGTGACTGATGGGGGGTCTCTGATAGGGGTGACTGATGAGAGGTTTGATGAGGGGTTCCATGGATGGGGGAGCTGGGTAGTTCAGTGGCGGGGTTGGTGGTGGGTGAAGTCAGGTCACCCTCGTGCATGTGTGCTGTGGGCAGTGACTCATTATTCTCGTGGTAGGTGGGAGGATGCCCTACTTGTCAGCAGAGGGGGGAGAGGGGTGCTTTGGGGTGCACCTCAGTTATGCTTTGACCCCTTTAATCCAGCTTAGAGTCCACCATGTCAGGGCCTTGCTTGGGAAAACCTGCACCAAAGCCTGCCCGGTGGATTTCCCATTATGGGATCCAAGCATAACGGGGGTTGGAGACTTGGGCTTTGCGACCTCATGATATTAAAATTTATTTAAATATTTGATTTGCATCCTCCTGCCAGCAGAGGGTGTGTAGTATGCTGAGGCCACCAGTGGGGAGGATCAGAGCATTGCAACAGATTTGGCACTATACCCGTTTTTCCCGACCCGTCATCCTCCGCCCGATCAGAATTCCCAATCTGAGCGGTGTTGAATGGAGGATCCATCCCTATGTGGGTAGCACTGTTGCTTCACAGCACCAAGGTTCCAGGCTCAATTCCCGGCTTGGGTCGCTGTCTGTGTGGAGTCTGCTCGTTCTCCCTGTGTCTGCGTGTGCTTGCTCCCACAAGTCCCAAAAGACGTGCTGTTAGGTAATTTGGGCATTCTGAATTTTCCCTCTGTGTACCTAACAGGCGTCGGAATGTGGCGAATAGGGCCTTTGCATAGTAACTTCATTGCAGTGTTAATATTGCATTGCCTACTTGTGAAAATAAAGATTATTATTAATAATAATCATAATAATTATTATTATGTGTTCAAGAGTGGGAACAGAATTCATCATTGTCGAACCCAAGAAGGAAGAAGGCTACCACTGAGCCCAGTTCACACAACAGTACCAAAGATTCATAAATCAATGTTCTCGTCAACAGGTTTGCCTGTACCAGGCTCCAATATCTACAAAGTGATGGAAGCAAAGGGAGTGATTTAACACACATCGAGTGTGTGATGGACAAAGCGATCTCATTAAAGGTCAATGATACTATTCTCATGGTCAGGCATCATTCAAATTTGATTAGCAAGCTACCAACACTTAGAGTTCTGTGAGAAAACCCCCTGATTGGGATGGGGCACCATCTGATCACTTCTCCGCGGGTGTGCTTCAAAACAATTTTTACCATCTTATGTGTTTGAGAGAAACATGGCAAAGTTCTTTAATGAAAATAAGGAAGAAATGCAGACGTGATGTTTGATTTTTATTTTCCTGACGAATCCTTATAGTGAGCCTAATTTACATATCTGCAATAAATAGGAAAACCGATTAACTCCCAACCTAAAATGATCAGTTGCTCTTTCCCAACAAAACATCCTTAAATGCTACATTGGTAGGAAAGATTATGACATGATTGCTGATTTGGCTTTATATCTGTGGTCTCTGATTTATTGTTGCTAGTGCTCATTAGGCCACCCAGTCATACAACTCCCATCTGTTAAATCTGTCTCTTAAACTGAAAAGTGATAGTGCCTCATCTGACCTTTTCATAATGTGGCGTGATGCACTTTCAATTAAATCTCAGTCCGCTGACGCAAGACCCTGCCAAGGTACATTAACCTCCTATTTCACACTGACCAAAAGCTCAAATTGATTGTCAGAAATGTGAGCTCCTCTATTCACTCCAGGTCCATTCTGCACCGATGAGAAAAGACAATACCATCTGCTGTACAAAAGAATACTTCTGACGATACAATAATTGGAAGACAGCCAAGAGGTTGACAGTGGCTTAGGAGTGGGAAAGGCATATTTTTCATTTTAACAGCCAATAAAAGTACTTCATTTCCTGGGCTCCCATGCCTCTGCCCCAGCAGATGATTTTTCTAAAATGTTCGCTCGGGAATGGATTGAGTCCATATTGGAATGTGACCTTTTAATTTGAATGGAAAGAAGCTAACAACACATTCTACAGTGCACTGTTTTAAATAACCGTTCTTGCAGTCACTTTATTAGGCAAATAGCTTGAACTGCTTGACACTTTCAGCATTTTTTTCATACCAAAAACCTAAAAATAATCTGTTGAAATTCTCTAATTTTATTTTATGCAAATGGATGCAAGATTCTAAGTCCACAATCCAGTTCATCTTGCTGATAGCATTAACATCCTACATACATTAACCTTACTTCCTGTATCATAGTTTTCATGTTACACTCCTTGATTGGTACGAAATAAAATGGCAAATCAGAACTGGAGAAGTAGAAAAGAAACAAATTGGATTGGATTGGATTTGTTTATTGTCACGTGTACCGAGGTACAGTGAAAAGTATTTTTCTGCGAGTAGCTCAACAGATCATTAAGCACATGGGAAGAAAAGGGAATAAAAGAAAATACATAATAGGGCAACACAAGGTATATAATGTAACTACATAAGCACCGGCATCGGATGAAGCGTACAGGGGTGTAGTGTTAATGAGGTCAGTCCATAAGAGGGTAATTTATGAGTCTGGTAACTGACCCAAATCCAAGCAAGATTATTGACTTTCAAAACTGTTAAATGAGAAACTAATAAGGACAAATGAAAAGATCTACCATGAGAGACTAGACATGAGAATTCACCAACTGAACATCCTTCAGTAACTCTTATTCTATTGCCCAAAGTAAGGTTTTAAACAGATAAAAATCAAATATTTGCTTTATTTCACAGTAGCATGTCAATTACTATGTCCCTTCAGTTTTTTTTTAAATTTAAAGTACCCAATTCATTTTTTTTCCAATTAAGGGCCAATTTAGCATGGCCAATTACGCATGGCCAATCTACCTACCGTGCACATTTTGGGTACATGGGGGTGAGATCCACACAGACAGTGGAAGAATGTGCAAACTCCAGACGGACAGTGAGCCGGGATGGAATCGAACAAGGTCCTTGGCGCAAATAATAATAATAAAAGCAAATTACTGCAGATGCTGGAATCTGAAATGAAAAAGAAAATGCTGGAAAATCTCAGCAGGTCTGGCAGCATTTGTAGGGAGAGAAAAGAGCTAACATTTTGAGTCCAATGATTCTTTGTCAAAGCTAACAGACATAGAAAGTGGGAAATATTTATACAGTGGAGTGAGAATGAAAAATGAGTCATAGCCTCGGAAACCCAGGGAAACCGGGTGCCAATGGCCACAGAAACCAAGGGGAAAGAGTGCTAATGGCAGTCCCCAGAGAGAACAAAAGATGTGAAAGGTCAAACAGCAGAAAAATTAACATCAGAGGGTGAACTGTGATAGATGTAGATGTGGGGGGTGGGGAAGGGGGAAGCAAAGAGGAGAAAGGGTAAGGAAAGGTTGATAAGATGGGGGGGTTAATATATATTAAGACAAGAAAGAAAGAAATGGTAAAAGACAGTTAAAATGAAATGGTATGAAAACAAATGGGTCGAGGTGGGGTAGAGCTAATCATCTGAAGTTGTTGAATTCGATGTTGAGACCGGAAGGCTGTAGCTTGCCTAACCGTGAGATGAGATGTTGTTCCTCCAGTTTGCGTTGAGCTTCACTGGAAAATTGCAGCAGGCCAAGGACAGACATGTGGACATGGGAGCAGGGTCTTTTGTTAAAATGGCAAGCAATAGGATGGTCAGGATCCTGAATGCGCACAGACCGGAGATGCTCAGCAAAGCGATCACCCAGTCTGCGTTTGGTCTCTCCGATATAGAGGAGACCACATTGGGAGCAGCGAATGCAATAGACCAAATTGGAATTCCTTGGCGCTGTGAGGCAGCAATGCTGCCCCTCCCTTCAGTTTTTACATCAAAATGTTGACTTTTCTTTCTGAAAACAGTTTGAAAATTTACAATTAAATTAGTACATTCTGTGCAGATACAGTTAGCAGGAAGTTCTAGGATTCAACAGTAATTTTCTGTGGCGGGAACTTTATTATGTGAGGATTTCTAAATTTTTCAAAAGAATTCAAAATAAACTGATGTTGTAATTCTCAAGACTTTATTCAAGCAGGTTTACCATTCTAAAATCTAATAGATGGAAGTTTCTATTCTAAAATCAAAGGAATCCATTCGTTCACTGTGTCTGTTCAGTAAAACTATCCAATAATCCCACCTCTGCTCTTTTAGCCCTGTATTTTTTTTCTCTTCAAGTATGTACAAATCCTTTCTGCAATATACCATTGAAGCTTATTTAGCAAGCCAGTGCATTCCAGAACAACTCGCCATGCTTAAAAAGATGTTCCCTGATGTTGCCTCTAGTTCTATTGACAATCACCTGCTGCTTACTTAAACCATCGTGGTCAGGCAGAGAATCGGGCATCCGGCGAAAATAAAGGCTCGTGCTTGGCACCGAACCGACTGCTATTCTCCGGTTCTGGTTTTTGGCCTCACCTACTATTCACCGGCCTCATCGCACTCTCACTCAATTGCGCCCTATACTTTCTTTATCAACATTTAGAAACCAAAACAAAGGCTTGTTTTAGTCAAGGGTGAAATTACTTCCTAATTAATGGAAATGTTGAGGAGACTATTTTGATTTTTAAAAATTCAACCTAAACCTATCTGGAGAATTATTTTCAGTTATTATAATGGACTTCAGTGGCTGCTATCCATGTCAATAATAAGAATGTTCTTCCTTCATTTTGGTTGCTAATTGAGTTAAAGAATCAATGTCTAATTTTGTGTCTACTGGATTTCCATAGGAGCTGTCTGTTCACTGGTTAGAGGGCAGACTGGGCAGCCATGGGGATGGGAATGGGGGTGGGATTTAATGAGTGCAGGTCAGTTTAAATGGACCAATGCAGCGTTTACTGTGGCCACTGTTTAACTTCAAGGATGCAAGCACCAGGGATCACAAAAGAGAGGCAGAATGTCGGCAACCAGAGAAGCATTGCCTTGCCTTTTGCAGACGTCAATCAGAAGGTTCTCTTTGAAGAAGTGGGAAGGCATTCTTTCCCGAGGGTGGGATGAGAATCCAAACCTCCCAAGCCAAGCAAGCATGGGTGGAAGTTGTTGACAATATATGTAGATGACATGTGGTCAGAAGTCCGCAGAGCCAGCGGTAGGGCATCAGTGATCTGCGAGATACATTGGTGAACAGTCAGCTGTGAGATGCTAGCAGGCTCGATAGCTGATCTTTGGAAGAGGTCAGTGGGAACAAAGCTCAAGGCCACAGTGCCTCTGAAGGTCACTGGTGAGCATTGCGGAGTAGTGCTGTGAGGTCCTCAGCAATGAGTCAGAAATCTCAGTGACCATCTACCTGGGGAATCGCAGTCTTCAGTACCATTTGTTCTCAGTCATTTCCAAGGTAAATCATGTACTGGGGTTGTAGCCCCTGTAGCCTTCCTATCATCCAGTCTGATGTCCTCCTGCTGCATGGAACACTGCCCTTCCTGCAGAGGATGTTGCTCTTCATTACCACTGGAACTTAAATCAGGGAGTCAATGCTCTCATTGCTAGCTGTTGCCTTTCTTATACTCAGGTAGACTCCCAATTTGTCTTGAAGCCTTATCCCTCCTCTTCTGCCTCCGCAATCCCAGGAGAGGAACGACTCCCTGGAATGCCTGCATGAGGAGTCAACACACTCCCCGTAACATGTGAACATCAAATGACACCTGTGTACCAGTGCTTGAGTACCCTTGTGAGCCATTCCCTTGGCCAGGACTGGTTATTCACTGTGTTGATGCTTCCATGCACCTGGTCTGTCCCTACTCCAGCACATGGCCAGTGCACCTTCCAAAAATAATCTAGAGCTCTATGAGCTCTCAATGAGCTTTTGTATGAACTTAAATCAGACATATTTACAAATCAGACAGGTTCTCAGATCTGGCCATCCCCTGTCCTGGTGAAACTCGGCAGCATTGAGAAAGGCAATGATAAACTGGCATGCCATCCCCTGTCCTGGTGAAACTCGGCAGCATTGAGAAAGGCAATGGGAAACTGGCATGCCGTCCCCTGTCCTGGTGAAACTCGGCAGCATTGAGAAAGGCAATGGGAAACTGGCATGCCGTCCCCTGTCCTGGTGAAACTTGGCAGCATTGAGAAAGGCAATGGGAAACTGGCATGCCGCCCCCTGTCCTGGTGAAACTCGGCAGCATTGGGAAAAGCAATGGGAAACTGGCATGCCGCCCCCTGTCCTGGTGAAACTCGGCAGCATTGGGAAAGGCAATGGGAAACTGGCATGCGACTTTACTTTCAGCACCTGCCCACTTCTTTTCTCACCCCTGGTAAGACCTAAACATTAGGCCCATATCTCTGCAAACAACTGTTTTACACATTTATACCAGACACTTTCAGTTACCATTCTGTGATGTCCCTAAGGAAGATGACCAATTTAGTAATAATTAGTGATAATTAGGGAATGTTTTGTGCTTTAGGGCTATTTCCATTAGGAACTGGACTGAGAATGCCCAAATATTCATTTCTCATAGAACCCTTACAGCTAACAAACAGAGGAGCCTTTCGTTCATTATCATTAGATTTGATCTTAATTTCCTCTGTGAAAGTCAATTGCTTAACTCACCATGTCATCAAGACACATTACATTTTCAACATTATATTAGGATTTTAGTTGGGAGGCGGTGGCATAGTGCTATTGTGTGGGGAGACAGTGGCACAGCGGTATTGTCGTTGGACTAGTAATACAGAGACCAAGGATAGTGATCAGGGGACCCGGGTTCAAATCCCATCACAGCAGGTAATGGAATTTAAACTCAATAAAATATCTGGAATTAAAAGTCTAATGATGACAATGAATGCATTGTCGATTGTTGTAAAAACCCATCTGGTTCACTAATTTCCTTTAGGGAAGGAAATCTACTGTCCTTACCTGGTCTGGCCTATATGTGACTCCAGACACAAATGCCGTCTGAAATAGCCTAGAAAGCTACTAAGTTGTATTCAACTGCTTTGAAAACATATAAAAGATGGGCAGCACGGTAGCGCAGTGGTTAGCCTCATGCCACCGAAGTCACAGATTCGATCCCGACTCTGGGTCACTGTCCATGTAGAGTTTGCACATTCTCCCCGTGTTTGCGTGGTTTTCGCACCCACAACCCAAAGATGTGCAGGCTAGGTGGATTGGCCATGCTAAATTGCCCCTTAATTGGAAAAAATGAATTGGGTAGTCTCAATTTATCAAAATGAAAAAATGAAAACACATAAAAGGAATGAAAGTGGACGGACCTCCCAGCATTAAACCAGGCACTGGACACAACAATGGTACACCTGCCGACATTGCAAAGTCCTCCTTACTAGCATTTGGGGGCCTGTGGAAAAGTTGGGAGAGCTGTCACACAGACTAGTTAAGCAACAGCCTGACATAATCATACACACAGAATCATACCTTACAGACAATATCTCAGACACCACTCTGACCATTCCTGGTCCTTCCTGTCTCACTGGAAGGACAGACCCATTAGGGGTGGCGGCACAGTAGTATATGTGTCAGGAGGAGATACCCTGGGAGTCCTCAATATCGGCTCTGGACCCCATGAAGTCTCATGGCTTCAGGTTAAACAAGGAAACTTCGCCCCCACAACCCAAAGATGTGCAGGGTAGGTGGATTGGCCACACTAAATTGCCCCTAATTGGAAAAAATTTATTGGGTACTCTAAATTTATAAAAAAGAAAAAAAAACATTGACCCTCCATTGCATTGTGTGGCACTACTACCGTGCTAAAGGGCATAGACTTTGAACAAATCTAGTAACTCAAGACTGGGCATCCATGAGGCACTGTGAGCCATCAGCAACAGTAGAATTGTATTCAACCACAATCTGCAACCTCATGGCCCAGCATATCTCGCACTCTATCATTACCACCAAGCCAGGGGATCAACCTGGTTCACTGAAAAGTGCAGGTGACCATGCCGGAAGAAACATCAGGTATACCGAAAAATTAAGTATCAACCTGGTGAAGCTACAACATAGGACTACTTGTGTGCCATACAGCACAAGCAGCAAGTGATATGCAGAGCTAAGCGATTCCACAACAAAGGTATCAAATCTAAGCTCTGTAGTCCTGCCACATCCAGCCATGAATGATGGTGGACCATCAAACAGTTCACTGGAGGAAGATGCTCCACAAATATCCCCATCCTCAATGGTGGAGGAGCCCAGCACATATGTGCAAAAGACAAGGCTGAGGTATTCGCAACAATCTTCAGTTAGAAGTGCCGAACGGATAACCCATCTCTGTCTCCTCTGGAGGTCTCCAGCATCACAGATGTTGTCTTCAGTCAATATGATTCGCTCCATGAAGAAATGGCTGAAGGCACTGGATACTGCAAAGGCTATGGGCCCTGAGACTATCCCAGCTCTAGTACTGAAGACTGAGAACTTGCCACACCCCGAGCCAAGCTGTTCCAGTACAGCTACAACACTGGCATCTATCAGCAATGTGGAAAATTGACAGGTGTGTCCTGTACACAATGGTCAGGACAAATTCAACCCAACCAATTACCGCCCTATCAGTCTACTCTCCATCATCAGCAAAGTGATGGAAGGAGTCATCAACTGTGCTATCAAGTGGCACTTACTCGCAATAACCTGCTCATGGATGCTCAGTTTGGGTTCCGCCAGGGTCACTCAGCTCCTGACCTTATTACTGCCTTGGTTCAAACATGGACAAAAGCACTGAATGCCAGAGGTGAGGTGAGAGTGACTGCCCTTGACATCAAGGCAGCATTTGTATCAAGGCATCAAGGAGCCCTAGCTAAACTGGAGTCAATGGGAATTATGGGCAAAACTCTCTGCTGGTTGGAATCACACCTGGCACAAAGGAAGATGGTTGTGGTGGTTGGAGGTCAATCATCTCAACTCCAGGAGATCGCTGAAGGAGTTCCTTAGGGTAGTGTCCTAGGCCCAACCATCTTCAGCTGCTTCATCAATGACCTTCCATTATAAGGTCAGAAGTTGGAATGTTTGCGGATGACTGCACAATGTTCAGCACCATTCGCAATTCCTCATATAATGAAGCAGTTCATGTCCAAATGCAGCAAGACAAGACAAGCCAATATCCAGGCTAGGGCTGACAAGTGGCAAATTACATTCGCGCAACACAAGAGCCAGGCAATGACTATCTCCCACAAGAGAGGATCTAACCACTGCTGCTTGACATTCAACAGCATTACCATCGCTGAATCCCCCATCCTGGAGGTTTTTATATTACGTTACGTAATATACATATTACTCTTTGAACCAGCCGAGTTGATGAAATAAATAATAGTCTTCTTTTGAAGATGAACTAATTTAATGAGTAATATAAATAATATTCTGTGAATACTCAACTAGTAAAATAAATAAAATGCAGTAAAGATGACTAACTAACTATACAATGTAATAACTAAATAACCTATAACTTCTCTCTCTCTCTAGCTAATCTATGTTTTGTCTGTTACTCTCCTGAAGCACACTCTCCCAGAAAAGGTGGGAAAGTCTTTCTTATACCATCTGATAGTGCGACATCTAGTGTTGACAATTACATACATTGATTATGTATGTCCATATGCAGAGATCACTACATTCAGACGATTGGGTCTTCTTCTTCTCCTTGTCCATCTTCTTAATGTCAATGAAGATAAAGAAGCTATAATGTCTTGATTGATCATCAAATTTGAATTCATTTGCTGTTCATCCTGTTTTGAGATTGTCTGGTTCAAATCAAGATTCGGAAAAATCTTTGCAGTATCTGTGACTTGAAGTAGATCTCTTCTATTTCTTCTCAGAATGTTTCCATCTGAAGTTCTTATCAGATAACATCTTGGAGAAAATTGCCTAATTATGTGAGCAATGTCAGACCAACCTCCTTCAGGAAGTCGTAATCTAACAGTATCATCCTCAGATAGAGTAGACAATTTTTTTGAATGTTGAATAAAGTATCTTTCCTGCTTCATTTTCTGTTGTTGAATTTTCTTCACAGTGCAACGTTGTTCAGGATCAGGAAAATGTAACTGAAAATGAAATGAAATGAAAATCGCTTATTGTCACGAGTAGGCTTCAATGAAGTTACTGTGAAAAGCCCCTAGTCGCCACATTCCGGCGCCTGTCCGGGGAGGCTGGTACGGGAATCGAACCGTGCTGCTGGCCTGCTTGGTCTGCTTTAAAAGCCAGTGATTTAGCCTTGTGAGCTAAACCAGCCCCTAAACTGAAGTAGAGTCGTCCTCAAAATTCTGTTTTATAACATTTGAGATGGAGATATTCCTTTTTTTTAATTTAGATTACCCAATTATTTTTTCCAATTAATGGGCAATTTAGCGTGGCCAATCCACCTACTCTGCACATCTTTGGGTTGTGGGGGCGAAACCCACGCAGACACGGGGAGAATGTGCAAACTCCGCACGGACAATGACCCAGAGCCGGGATCGAACCTGGGACCTCGGCGCCATGAGCCCGCTGTGCTAACCACTAGGCCACCGTGCTGCCCGAGATGGAGATATTCCTGTAGATAAAGGTGATGTCCTGTAATTTAGTAAAGCCAGATAAAAATCAGATTGAGAATCTTTGGATTTAGTAAGTAGCTGTTTCATAATGGACTGTGGGAAATGAGGGCTTGAAGGCCCATGTTCAAAATTGTACTTCAATGAGAATTCTTGCCATTCATGACTTGAGAAACATGGACCATTGTCAGTCATGATGATACGAGGAATACCATGCCTGGCAAATATTTCCTTGCATGCCTTTATGACAGTACTGGATATGATGTCGTTCAATTTCACTAGTTCAGGAAAATTGGAAAAATAGTCCATGACTACTAGATAGTCCTTACCAAATAAGTGAAAGAGATCAGCACCAACCTTGATCCATGATGATGTTACAAGATCATGTGGTTGCAGTGGTTCTTTAAATTGATGTTATTGATGTGAATGGCACGTTGAACACAATGATGCCATGTCCGAGATATGATTGTTGATACCTGGCCAATAGATTGACTGTCTGGCATCGACATTTACATTTTTCAATGCCTAGATGACCTCATGAAGTCTCAAAAGCATTTCAGATCTTATGCTTTGTGGAATCACAATGCGATCTTGTCTCTGCAGTATACCATCTACTATCGTCAATTCTGACTGAATGTTTTGGTATTGCAGACAATTACCTTTAGGTCATCCTTGTTGAAGATGATGTATGACTTTCATCAAAGTAGCATCTTTCAGTGTTTCAGTGATGAATTTGTTGAAATTTGACATCAGAGACAGGAAGTAGCTCTCTGAATAATTGCAGTTGAGAATCAACATCATTTATCGATTCTTCTGTTGACTGATCGAGATAAGGTGTCAGCAATTACTAACTCTTCACCTGGTGTGTATTTTAGTGTGAAATCATATTTTCTTAATTTCATCATCGGACATTGAAGTCTGGGAGTCATATCATTCAAGTTTTGTTCAGTGATGTGTACAAGTGGGTGATGGTCAGCTTCTACTGTGAATTTGGATGGACCATAAACATAGTCATGGAATTTGGAAATCCCAGTAACTAGCCCAAGACACTCCTTTTTAATTTGGGCGTACCTACACTCAGTCTCAGTCATGGATCCTGACGCGTAGGCAATAGGAACCCAATTATTGAAATGATCTTGTTGAAGTAAAACAGCACCTATGCCATTTTTACTCGCATCCGTTGACATTTTAGTAGGTCTTGTAGGATTCAAAAAATGATAACCATGGAGCTTGTATCAATTGGTGTTTTAAATCTATCCTTCTTCAGTATGTTTTTCAGTCCAGATGAAATCTGTGTTCGTTCTAATTGTGTTGGACTTTAACCTGGTGTTGTAAGACTTCTTACTGTTCTTTCTAATTAGTTGACGTAGTGCAGTTGTTCTGTTAGCTGACAAATCCCAGAAAGCGTAAGACTGCCTTCTTGTCTTTAGGAATTTGCATTGCGTTGATAGCTTGCACTCTATCTTGATTTGGCTTTATTCCTTCAGCTGTGATGTTGTCACCTAAGAATTTTAAAGAGGAGGCGGAAAACATGCATTTGGCTTTGTTCAGCTTCAAACCATATTTATTAATCATTTTGAATACTTCCCAAAGACGTTTCATTTGCTCTTCAGCTGTTGTTGACCAGACGATGATGTCGTCAACATAAACCCGAACACCTTCTGTGTTCTCGGTCATTCGTTCCATCCTTCTGTGAAAAATTTCCAAAGCTGAGATAATTCCAAAGAGCATCCTGTTAAAACAGTACCTTCCAAAAGGTGCATCAAAAGTACAGAGAAGCTTAGTGAAGTCTTCTAGTTGCATCTGCCAAAAACCTTGAAACGCATCAAGTTTGGTAAAAATTCTGGCGTTGGCCATCTCTGCAGTAATGTCTACCTTCTTTCGTATTGCATAATGCTCTCTTTTAATGTTGCGATTGAGATCCTTCGGATCCATACAGATTCTTATCTCACCTGTAGGTTTTTTTCACGCAGACTAGGGAGTTAACCCAGTCAGTAGGTTGTGTAATCTTTGATATGATACCTTGAACTTGTAATATTGAAAGTGCAGCCTTTAGTCTGTCTTTAAGAGGAGCAGGTACATGTCTAGGTGGATGGATTACCGATTTGGCATCCTTCTTCAGCTGAATTTTGTACTGAAAAGGTAACGTACCCACACTTTGAAATACATCAGGGTATTCCTGTAAGAGTTGTTGAATGTCATCTTTGAGTATAGTCGACTGTTGAGTATTGCCCTCTGTAATTGTTTTGTAATTGTTTCCCCAGCTCCCAAATGTATATGTAACTCTCTCTGTAATTGTTCCGTAATTGTTTCCCCAGCGCTCAAATGTATATGTAACTCCCCAGTTCCCCCCCCCCCCCCCCCCCCCCCCACAAACAGATGCCTACTTATGTGCCCACCTCAACTCGGCCTCAGAAGGCCTCCATTCAGGCTGCAAGTGTACCCCTAATCAGAAGCTTAGAGGTGTTCGACGCCGAGTCGGTTGACGGTTGACTGGACCTAATACATTGAGCAATTGCACTACTTCTTTCTGCTCAACAACATTATCAGCAACAAACAACAAACAAATTCCCTGCTCGCGGTCTGCGGGGCAGACACCTACAGGAGTTTAGCATTTCTGGATTCACCTGACACCCACCAGTTTGTGGAATTGGTTTCCTTGGTAAACAGCCATTTTGATCCTAAGCTGCCACTGATAGTCCACCATTTTCGCTTTCACACAGCCACCTAAAACCAGGGAGAGTCTGTGACCTAATTCTTGGCACATTTATGAAAATCTGATGAGTTCAGCCTGACCATATCCAAAGCACTCAGAGACCGTTTGGTCTGTGGCATCCGCGATGAGGTACCCCAAGAACACTTGGTGAGGGAAACACATCTTCATTTGAAGAAGGCAACATCATGGCCTTGTCCTGGGAGGCGCAGAGCTCTGAGTCCAGGAGCTTTGCCAAATTGCCGTTCTCAGCATACGGCGCCAAGCTAAGCATGGCGCACCCCTTCTCCGTGCTGCAGTTCAGGACTCCCTATTCATCAGAATTTTCCCGGCGAGAGATGCCGGCACTCCCCACGTCGGAGGCTCACCATCTGGGGAATGGACACACCGGTACCCGGAGGAGCCAGTGAAACTGATGCAGCCGGGCAGCCCGACCGCCGCTACACCCCCATGACTGCCCCAGGGGATGGCCCACTTCATGGAAAACCAGGAGGAGTATGCAACCACCTCTATTGTATCTCGGCACCACGGTTGCACCTATCCAGGTGAAGGTCCGGATCAATGGGATCCCTATCCAGATGTAGCTTAATAATGGGGCTGCGGTCTCAGTAATCAGCCTCTGCACTTACGACTGAGTCCGCTCGGGCATCCACTGCTTGGTATTGCAGGACACCGTGCACTGCTGGCAACATACACGGTGGAGCCTTGGAGATAGTGGGCTCCTTGAAAATCCCATAGAATTCGAAGCACAGTCTGCAAACCTACCATTGGTGGTAGTGAAAGGTATGGGTCCCAGCTCGTTGAGGTGGGATTGGCTGAAGGGCCTCCAGCTGTATTCGAAACAGGTGTGCCACATGTACCCCGACGGGCCGGGCACGATGCTGGCATGCTTTCCGGGTGCCTTTCAAGACGGATTAGGCACCATGAGAGGGGCCTCTGCCAAGATTTTGGTGGACCCTGAGGCGCAGCCATGGTATTTACGGGCCTGTCCCATCCCCTATGTACTGAAGCCTAAGGTGGATGCAGAATTGCACCGCTTGGAGAAATTAAGAATCATCTGCCCAGTGCAGATTGAGCTTCGCCGGTTGTGCCAGTCGTGAAGCCTGACGGCTCCATCCATCTCTGAGGGGATTATATCATGACAATTAATCAGGCATCCCATATGGACCGTTACCCAGTGCCCAGGATTAAGGACCTACACATGCAGCTCAGTGGAAGGTGTACCTTCACCAAGCTCGACCTGAGTCATGCTTATCTACAAATAGTTTTGCATCTGTCCTCACAGAAGTACGTGACCATCAATACATATAGGGGTCTGTGTGAATACACCAGGTTGCCTTTCGGAATTTCCTCCGCGTGTGTCATTTTCAGCGAGTAAAAGAGAATATTCTCCAAGGATTACCACAGGTAGTGGTTTACCTGGACGATGTGTTGATCACCAGTTCATCCGACCGGGAACACATGAAGAACTGAGACGACGTACTACGTCATTTCATGGCAGTCGGGGTCCGCCTACGGCGCGAAAAGTGTGTATTTCACGCAAAATAAGTTGTCTACTTAGGATACAGGGTGAACCGGAATGGCTTACACCCAGTGGATGACAAAGTACAAGCAGTCCCGCAGGCCCCCATGCCAAGGGATCCAATAGAACTCCACTCCTTCTTGGGCCTAATCAACTATTACGGCAAGTTCATCCCAAAGGTGGCAACAGTGTTGGCCCCTCTGCATCTGTCTCTAAAGAAGGGACAACAATGGTTTTGGGACCTTCTGCAATAGATGGCTTCCGATAAGGTGAAACAACGGCTATTATCTTCGCATCTGCTGACTAAATTCGACCCGTTCAAGCCCTTGTTGTTAACCTGCAATGTCTTGCCTTATGGCATTAGCACTGTTCTGGCGCAGCGAATGGATAATGAGACAAACTGCTTATTGCATTTACTTCATGCACCTTGGAGGTGGCAGAGGGAAACTACACACAAATCAAAAAGAAAGGTTTGGTGTTGGAAGCGATTCCACCACTACGTCTATGGGCATACATTTACAGCTAACACGGACCACAAACCTCTGTTGGGGTTGTTTAAGGAGGACAGGGCAATTTCCCCCGTGGTGTCCACCCGCATTCAGCACTGGCCACTGCTGTGTTGAAACATCATCCAGGAATGAAGATTCCGCACGCGGACATCCTCAGCTGACTCCCATTGCCAAGCCAGCACATTGACGCTTGCCGCGTCAGATGAAATAATTGCAGTCTTGCACTTTATGAACTCCACCACATGGTGTTGTACGGGGCCTACGCTCTTCCAGTGGATCTGCGCGCATTTACCACGAAGGTGGCTGAACTCATTGTGTAGGATGGCATCCTGCTGTGGGGCTTCCAGGAGGTCATGCCCGAGCGAGGCCAGGGAGCAATCCCACAAGACCTTCACAGTGTACACCCGGCATCTCCAAAATGAAGATGTTGGCCTGGAGCTATATGTTGGTCTGGAATAGACACAGATAGAGACTTTAGGGAACCAACGTATGTGATGCCAAGAGCATCAGAAGCTACCCCGTGCAGTTTTGATGCGTGTTGAGGCTCTCACTGTTAAGAGGAAGCCCCACCTCCTTAAAGGGCAGTTCATATTCCGGGGAGGTCATGGGAAACCGTATAGTCCGGATCCCGTTACCTCCAGTGGGTTTATAACAAACTGGCTAAAGTTTGGGAAAAAGTTTGCATTTTATGACATTAATCTGTGTAAATTGACAATACTGTTACTACATTCAGAGCTATTCTGCTAAATGGATATATCTTCATCGCATTAAGCATGATTACCGTTTCAAGTTAATTAAGTAAATATTACTTGAACACTGCAATTAAATCCTTTAAAAACACAAAAGTCTAGTTCTTTGCTTTTCCAGACGTTGGAAGAAATAGTAATTCTTTCATTTTAAATTGAACCTCGAACAAAATTGTAGGGATAGGTTTGCTATGTTCTTTCTAAGAACAATTGCGTCATTAACAGTACTGACAAGTCAGCAGCAATGAAAATCTCCGTACAATTCAAAAGGAATGAATAAACCACTAAACCAGTACAAATGTCCAAAAGGCTACTTCAACCTCCCTGTGCACACTTTTAAAGGAAAATACCTCAATGCCAATTCAAGACTCTTGATTTACCAAGAAGGCTCTGTGTCATTTGAACACTGTACATTTTTATTAGGAAAAAAACAACTTTAGTAGTGAGCCAGTGTAACCACTCGTGTGCTGATGGCAACCATGGCCCACCATAACAGACCAATTGAAACAGGGAAATCATTCTGTCCCCTTGACGGGTATACTAAATGCCACCATACTCATTCCTACACTGACTTTTGGATCAGGGATAACCATTTCTGGGTTGCTAATCCAATAGCATGACCAATGCATTACCACACCATGGTCATGCACACTGACAGGGCGAGATTCTCCGCAAATGCGGAGAACCCTAAAGGCTGCCGTGGGACAGGCCGTGACCCACGGCAGCCTTCACGCCCACCTCCGGGGCCGATTCTCCCCCCGGGCGGGGCTAGGAGCGCGGCCCCGTGTGTCACGGCCTTGACGACCGTCGTCAAGGCCGCACGTCAAGCGTCACGCCGGCTGACGCGGCCGATGATGTCGGCCGCGCATGCGCAGGTTGGACAACGCCAACCCGCGCATGCGTAGTTGGCATCTTTTCCCTCAGCCGCCCCGCAAGACGTGGCAGCTTGATCTTGCGGGGCGGCAGAGGGAAAAGAGTGCGTCCGTTACGGACGCACGGCCCGCAATCGGTGGGCACCGATCGCGGGCCTATGCCCCCCTTGGCACGGCCATGGTACTGCCGTGCCAATCGGGTCCCCTGATGCCCCAAACGGGCATCTGCCGCCCGTTTCACGACAGCAGCGAGCAGGTGTTTTTGCTGCCGTGTTGAAACGGGCGTGAAGGCCCGGCCGCTCGGCCCATCGGCCTCAGAGAATCGCCGCTCGCCTTTTTTTACGGCGAGCGGCGATTCGTGGCGTGGGTCGGGCATGGGGGAGGGGGGGGGGAGAATAGCGGGAGAGCGTGAAAAATGTCGGGAGGCCCTCCCGCTATTCCCCCACCCGGTGTGGGGGGCGTTGAATCGTGCCCAGTTCTGTTCCATGTCATTATACAAAAATGTGACAGCATGCTGAGCTCTTTCTACCACTAAGTTAGAGCGTTTAGGCAGCAGAAGGCCTCTCTGCTGAATTATGCTTGATTTTTACGCACTATCCCATCTGATTTTGATTGGGATAACAGTAGGTAATGGAGGCAGCTATTTCAGAACTGTTGTTGACATGAATTCTAACCATCAATTTCTGCATTCTTCCATGCATTTTACTGCCAGAAACCATCTCCTCACAATTGCAATTGATCTGCCTGTACATAAATGAATGGCCATTTTGAAGTCTGAGAACCCCTCCCTTGTGCAGAATTATAATCTCGCAGCATTTATTATAGCAGTGACAACATTCATCAGAGATACTCCTACTCTGGAGAGTCTGGAGAACTGAAGTCCCCACTACACAGGCGAAGACGAGCATACTAACATCTGAATTAGGAGCAATAATAGGCTACTTGGTCCCTCGAACCTGCTCCGCCATTCAATAAGATCATGACTGATCTGATTGTAACCTCAACCTCATATTCCCATCTACCCCAATAATCTTTCACCCTCGTGCTTGTGAATAATCTGTTTATCTATGCCTGAAAAATATTCAAAGACTCTTGGTGGTATTGTCTGCCTGTTCCACATGTTTCTGCCCCCCCCCCCCCCCCCCCCCGCAGTGCCCCCTCACCCCGGAACGCACTACTACCCTCTGGTACCACCACTGTCGCCGAGTTTTCGTGTTATTTGCACTCTCCACTATTGCGGTGCCGATACGGGTTGGATCGCTGTTGGGACTGGAAGATCCCATGAACATGAACGACAGGAAATTTTCAGCTTCTGCTTCCAAGCCCTTTTGAGGAAGAGAGTTCCAAAAACTCACAAAACTCTTAGAGAGAAATAATATTCTCCTCATCTCCGTACACACTAGACTGATGTGATCTCACCAGTGTCCTGCATAACTGAATTTGTATTGATTTCCCCTCGCAATAAACAATCATATTCTATTAACTCTCCTAATTACTTGCTGTATTTGTATACAGACCTTTTGTGATTTGTGGACTAGGATACCGAGATCCTTTTTCACCTCAGAGATCTGCAATCTCTCACCATTTAGATGATATGCTTTATTTCCATTTATACTGCCAAATTGGACAATTTCCCACTTTCCCACATTGTACTCCATTTGCCAGGTCTTAGCCTATCAAATCCCTTTGTAGCTTCCTTGTATCCTCTTCACATCTTGCTATCCTACCTATCTTTGTATCATCAGCAAACTTTGCAACCATACTTCCAGTACCATCATCCAAGTTATTTATATAAATTGTAAACAGTTGATACCCCAGCACTGATCTGCGTGGCACACCACTTGTTACATCCTGCCAATCAGAAAATCACACATTTAAGCCTAATCTCTGTTTTCTGTGAGCCACCAACTTTCATCCATGCCAGCAAGTTACTCCCTACATCAAGCTTTTATTTTTCACAATAAACTTTGACATGGCACATAATGATTCCCTTCTGGAAATCTAAATACATCCACCAGTTCCCCTTTGTTCGCAGCTATGTTATTTCTTCACAGAACTCCAATAAAGTGCTTAAAGTGTCCACTGGCAACGAATGCTGGCAGCTGGAATACTCACGTGGTGGGATGGAAACGCAGGTGGGCAGCAAGCCACCCATTTCTCTGACTATTGTGAACCTGGTGGAGATGGTGAGGGCCAGGAGGGACATCTTCATGCCCAGAGATAGAAGGAGGAGAGGAGGCCACTCCAAGAAGTCCTGGACAGAGGAGCCAGCTGTGTTCAACATCATACCTGGATCTAGTGCTGGAAAAGGTTCAATGACCTTCTGCCCTCAGCAAGGGTGAGTTCTGGGTGAAATTGTTCAGTGTGGGAGACTGAGGAAGGGAAGCCGTCCACACTTACAATCAAGCAAATGAGTTTCAAGGTGTCTCAAAACACACATTTGCTTGGGCATCTCAAGGCTCGAGTGAAGATCTGAAGCCTTGGGTCCATCAAAGGTTCAGGTGTCCAAAGGAATGGGAATGTTCTTAAGCCTCTCTGGGGTGATCGGGAACGGGGGACAGCATTGTATGTTGCTGAAGATGGAGAATTGAGTACTCAATGGAACTCTGCACTTCAGGAGAAACTGAGAAATCTGCCATTGGTGGTGGAGTACCTAACCTGGCGACCCTCACCAGCAATGAGCTGAGATCCCTGGAGCTCAGAGGTCATTAAGTCACAGAGAGACTGGGTTTCTGAGGAAGATAAGATCCCAGTGGGCCTAAGCGAGAGAAGCTGAGAATGAAAATAATGGATGGGTGTCTCATCCCTCCGAAGGAATTCAGTGATGTGCCAATCACTGAGCCACTGCAATACCATTGAAGCCAATCCACATTGTGGAAATTGACTCTGTGTGAACTGATTAACAGTTCAGACAGATTTTTTTCCAGTCTTCAGATGAGCCAGACACCAGAGCCAGCCAGGGAATCGATGACCCTCCACAGACAGCGGATGAGGACGACAGTGGAAGATGCACCTATGGCATATCTTCTCTACATACCAAGCACCCGCACAGATTCTGGCATGTTGGTGGGCAATAGCTCGCTGGATCAGTTGGTAGTGCACAGTAGTGTGCACACATCACACTCGCTAAGCAGATGAAGGAGACAGGGAGTGCTCAGAGTGACAGCAGTTAGAGGAGTCTGAGGGAGATAATGCGCTTCTGGAGTTGCCAATCATTTAACAGATTTTGGATGCCCGACAGGATGTGCTATGAGGTCTTGCAGAGATCTGTGCAGGTCTGCGTGCCATAGGCTCTGTCATGGTGGAGTCCTTGCAGAACATGACTGCTGTATTGACCCTGAGGTCCGGGTGCACAGCCTCATCCATTGATAGTCATGACTCTCATGGAGAGGAAGTTCCAGGACCGCAATGAGGGGTTCATGAAGCTATACTTGGACCTGCAAGCCCTCACATAGGCACTGACCTCAGGAGATCACTGTCAGTGTAAAAGAAGGATGCAGCACCCAGTCTCATAGATGGGTGTCCATCCTTCATTGATGAGCAAGGAGGTGAGGACACACCTCACAATGGTGGATGAGCCGACTGTCATCTCTGGGACCTCCTCTCATAGTTCCCTGGATGATGGCAGCAGTTTGTGGCTCTCTGCCAATCACTGCTCCATCCTCCAGGTCTGGGGTGACTGAGCAGTGCCTGGCCATGTCATTGAAGCGTATCATTGAGGCCTGTTCAGACTCCATTGTCCAGAGGATGACCATCAAGGTCATTTATGCCAACAGGGACCCACAGTCAGCAACCTGCATCTATCACTGCTGTCAATGTGGGGCGGGGGCACCGAGACGTAGCACCCACAATGTAAACTTAAGACAAAAGGAGCACAGCCAAGGGTTTGGCTTGAGTGCTTATGTTTGCTTTTGATATCACTTTAGTTTATAAATTATCTGATTGAATGTTTTTGTTTTGTTTTAAATTAACGTGATCACTGTAAATGACTATTTGTTCAGAAGCCATCACTGTCCTGTCTGTTCAATTGGTGTCAGCATTGTCAATGCCTGGTGAGAGACATCTGGGCTATTAAACTTTATTATGAAGGTAATTATGCCACACTAGGCTCTTCAAATGGTTAAATGTGAGATATTTGCGATGGAGGTGGTGCCCATGGACTATGTGGGAAGGCAAAGAATGTCAGCCAAGCCAATAAACACTGAATGAAGGACTCCCTGGTGTCCCTACTCCACTGAAGGTTCTTGATTTCATCCTCGCCTTCTGGCTGCCCTAGTTCTGCATCTGAGTCATTGTCAGTGTTCACATCTGAGGCAAGTGCAGCAGCATCAGCCTCTTCCTGGTCCAACGGTTCTCCCCCATCCTCTGACCGAGAGAGAGCAAAATTGTAAAGAGCGCAGCAGACAACGTTGATGAGCAACGTTCGGTCGAGCGGATGCTGCAGGGTGCTCTCGGATCGGTCCACGCATCAAAACATTATCTTCAGCAGACCAATGTCCCCTCCCACCTTCGCTCTTGTCAATACATGGCAGAGTTTGTATCTCTCCTCTGCCTCTGTCCTCGGGTGCCTGAGAGACATCATTAGCCATCTCTTCAAAACATAATCAACCAATCGTAAGGTGAGCTGGAAACATGAACAGCCTTGGCACTTGCAAGTGGCACAGTATGTAGGCATCGCGTGAGCTGCTAGGTTACTTGTACAGACTATAACTCCTGGGCCTTGTGGTCACCAATTATCTGAAATCCTTTCCTGTTGACAAAGGTGCCCAACAGGGCGGCTGGTGCCTTGATGGCCCCATGGTTTGCAATCAGTGGCCTGGTGCGGGTGGCACGGTGGAACAGTGGTTAGCACTGCTGCCTCACAGCATAAGGGACCCAAGTTCAATTCCAACCTTTTGCGACTGTCTGTGTGGAGTTTGCACTTTCTTCCCGTGTCTGCGTGAGGCTCCTCCCCATGGTCCAGTTTCCTCCCACGGTCCAAAGATATGCAAGTTAGGTGGATTGGCCATGATCAATTGCCCCTTAGTGTCCCGGTATGTACAGTTTAGGTTACGGGGATAGGGCAGAGGAATGGACCAAGGTAGTGTGTTCTTTCAGAAGGTCGATGCAGATACGACAGGCTGAATGACTACCTTCTGTACTTTAGAGATTCTACAGGTGTCATTTAATCGCCTCGTTGCACCCGACTTAGTGATGCAATAAAGCCACTGAATCTCACGAGAAGCCTTTCGCAGGATTCGCAATGCTCGAAACACCCAGCGAGATCTAGTAAGATTTCACGATCTGGTGCTCGCCATCGCTGGGTGAGATCCAGATGAACATATTTAAGTGAGGTATTAGGCTCAAAATTCCTAACTCCTCAGCCTGCAGTTTATATAATCATAGAATTTACAGTGCAGAAGGAGGCCATTCAGCCCATTGAGTCTGCACTGGCTCTTGGAAAGAGCACCCTACCCAAGGTCAACACCTCCCCCTATCCCCATAACCCAGTAACCCCACTCAACACTTAGGGCAATTTTGGACACTAAGGGCAATTTATCATGGCCAATCCACCTAACCTGCACATCTTTGGACTGAGACTTTGGACTTATCTCACCCTTGGATAAGAAAACTGCAAAGACAGATTGGCTGCCTGCCCATTGATGACCTAAAAATCAGATGGGCAATGTATCATTCTGGCCAATTGTAGAGATACTCCTTTTAAGTGCCTCCATAATTGCTGGTGGGCACATTACCAATCCGCGCCTCTGCCTGCCGCCAGATATATCATGCCAGTGTGCGATGACATCGGGATGCACACCCAATGTCATCATGCACTATTTCAGGGTTGAAAACGTGCCCACCCGGGTGTAAAATTGTGCCCATGATTTACCTCTCACAAAGTCATGTTGGGCTGGATTCACGTCTGGCGATTGGGCGGAGAATGATCTCCGACACCGAAATCAGGGCCGGCACCGGTTTGATGCTGGTCAGCCATGCTCCACCCCCTCTGAAATGGTGTCATCGTAACGTGCGCCACGCACAGTCGCAATGCCATTGGCGCCTCATCAGCTGATCCACCCGCGATGCTCCACCCCCGATGGGCTGAGTTCCCGACGGCGCGGGACACGTTTGGTCACACAAATGATGAATCCGGCGTGGCAGCTGCGGACTGTGTCCAGCGCCACCATACTCGGCCGGGATCCGTGCCACTAGCCGGGGGGCCTTCTGAGAGGGCTGGGGGAGACTGATGGGGAGTGGCCAGGTGGTGGCCAGGGGTGGGCTGTGGAGTCGCGGATGGCGGGTTGGGTCTGCGCACGGCCGGTACTATGTTCAACGGCGTGACTGCTGCTGGTCGTCAGCTGTGTGCATGCAGGGCCCGGGACCCGGCAATTCTCTGGCCGTTTTTGTCGCAGGAGACGGGAGTTTCAGTCGGCGCCAGTGTTGGCCCCTCACCAGTACCAAATTCGGTGAGGGGTTCACCCCGATTTGTTTCACATAAACCTCCCATGGATTCTCTGTTTGAGCCGGCACTTAGCTGCAGAAATGGAGAGTCCAGCCCATGTTGACATTGTTGATTACCCTGAATCTTTCTAAGTACCCTGCCATGACAACTGAAATAATAGCTTCCAATATTTTCTCTATGACAGTTATTAGGCCAACTGGCCTGTAGCTTCCTACTTTCTGACTCTCTCCCTTTTAAATAAAGGAGTTACATTTGCTACTTTCCAAACAATGAAACTTTCCCCCAATTTGGAGTATTTTGGAAATTTAAAACCAATGCATCAACTATTTCACCAGCCACTTTTAAGACCCTAGGATGAAGCCCATCAGCAACTGGGGATTCAACAGTCCACAGTTCCAATGGTTTTCTCAGTACCACGTCGCTGGTGATTATAATCTTCTCAACTTCCTCCATTTCCTGACTCACAGCTATTTCTGGGATTTTACTTGTATCCTTTGTAGTGAGTGAAGGCCAATGCAAAATACCTATTCAGTTTATCTGTCATCTCCTTGTTTTTCGTTATTAATTCCCCAGGCTCATGTTGCATTGGGCTACTTTGTTAACTCTTCTCTGTTTTAAATATCTATAGAAATTCATATCTCTCTTTACATTTTTAGTCAGTTTTCTCTCGTACTGAAATTTTTCTTTTCTTATCAAGCTTTGGTCATTCTTCATTGCTTTTTATATTTTGTCCAATTTTCTGACCAGCAAGCCATCTTTGTGCAATTGTAAGCTTTTTCTTTTAGTCTGATACCATCGCTAAATTTTTTAGTGAACTGTGGATGGTGGGCATTCCCCTTGAAATTTTTTTTCTCATTAGAATATATCTATTCTGAGTATTCTGAAATATCCCCTTAAATGTTTTCCATTGCATCTCTTTTGACCCATCCCTTTACCTAGCTAGCTCTACTTTCATGCCCTTATTTGATTTTAAAATACTAGCCTTGGGCCTACTCTTCTCTCCTTCACTACTGGAAAGCAAAATTCAATCATATTATTATCACTCCTACTTAGGGGAACATTCACTATGAGGTAATTAACTAATCCTATCTCATTTCACAATACCAGGTCCGGTATAGCTCCTCCCCCATTCCTGCACAAGACCGGAGGTAAGTCACTTCCCTGTTCCTGGGGTCAGGCCCACCAGCTTCAAAGTTCAAGCTGAGTGGCGAACAATCCTTAAGTGATGAATGGATAGATTGGTGTAGGTTGCATTCATTCAGTGTAAAATTGCAGAGGGGTCAGGGCGGGCAGGAGGGTGAAGCAGAGGCCATATGGGGGGTTTTATAGACCTCCGTACCCCCCACCTGCAAACCCACTGGCGGAAGCAGAAGTGATTTTGGCAGATCAACGAGCAACACCTTACCATAGGTGGCGAATTAAGAGGCTGTCTCTGGAGTCCCAACTAATTAAGGAAGGGGGGCAGATGGAAATTGATCCAAGGGTCCATTACAATGTCCCACAGGCAACCCTATCTCTGCTGAGGCAAGTAGGTGAGTGCAAGAGTGCATCAACATGGATGCGCCCTCTGAAACCTTTCCCAAATGTCAGATGGACAAGGCCCACAGTTGGTAGAGCCATTTCTGTGGAGGGGCAACCTCTCCATAGGACTAGTTTAATTGCAATGGCAGCATTTGGTCTTGACAGCAGCCTTTGGCTCCAATGGCTTGCTGCCAGGTGTCAGACCCAAGAGAGTTGGCAGCTCTATACAATGGGAAACTACCATGAAAGCACAAAGATCCTGTTATTGTCTACACAAAACCCAGGTTGTTCTGTGCTTCAGCTACTATCATTATGACCATAACAGGACTCTGTGCTAATTCAAATGGATAGTTGATACTTAAGTACATGATAATTATTGGCTGTACTTCATCCCAATCAAATGATTCGACTTGAAGAGAGCAGATAGAACATTATTCAATTTCTGGATACCTAAATTTGTTGCATGTAATTTTGAGATGCAAAACGAGTCACCTGACCTGTTAATTTGTAAAGAAATTTCCCCAGTAACAGATGAGCAGTTTTATTTTTTTAATGCCATATATTGACATCACCTAAACATTATTAACTTGTGTACAATGTATGCTGATATAACATAGAATCATAGAATCACTACAGTGCAGAAGGAGGCCACTTGGCCCATTGAGTCTGCAACAACCCTTCAAAAGACCACCCTACCAAGGCCCAATCCCCCACCTTATCCCTGTGACCCCACCCAACCATTGTATACAGGGGGGCGATTTAGCATTTTTAAAACAAAATTCATTTAGGGGAAGTGGGCATCGCTGGTTAGACCAGCATTTAGTGCCTATCCCTAGTTGCCCTTCAGAAGGTGGTGGTGAGTTACCTTCTTGAACTACTGCAGTGATGTCCTGGAGCTGAGATAATTGACCTCCAACCACTTCAATCAACCTGCCAACCTGCCTAGTCTACACATCTTTGGATTGTGGGAGGAAACTGGAGCACCCTGAGGAAATCCACGTAGACACTGGGAGAATGTTCAAACTCCACACAAACAGTAACCCAAAGTCAGAATTGAACCCTGGTCCTGACGCTGTGAGGCAGCAGTGCTAACCACTGTGCAACCGTGCCATGCCTAAACATCTATAAATGTGAGATCTTAGAGAAGACATTAAGGGCCTTCATTTCTTCTTTGAACTGTCAATTGCTGCTTCTTCCATTCGTTTCAGAAAGGGAGTATTGAGTGGAACTGGTCCTGACTTCAACCAGACGGGCAGTTAGTGGGATTCCCCAAGAATGTCCCGGGGCATATTTCCAAGCTGCTACTGGGATGCAAGCCAACCTACCTGCACACACAATTGGGTTTTCCTACAGCATGGATCCAGGTTCTAACCCAAATTCTGGACCCCTGCCATCACCATCCCATCACCCCCCCCCCCCCCCCCCCCCCACCCCACCTGCACCCAAAACACCCACACAGACCACATCACATCAAGATTTACCAACATTCTGCCCAGGACAGTGTGGACTTTCTAAGCTTTTGTGATGACTGTGCCAATAATTATGAACCCCTACCATCTGAAATGCGCAGAATATCAATGCCTAATAGACTTCCTCCTAAATAGATCAATTGCATGCTCTTCCAAGCCTTGCTCACGTGAGTGAATTTTGCTTTTAAAATCAAGAGCTGTTGGACTGAGATTTGATGAGTAAGCTGCAGGAAACTGCTTCCTTCAGTACATTGACTACTTCATCCCTGGTATTTGCAATGTTATTTAAATAATTCTGCTATTTTCCCTATCATGTGGAATACTTTATATTCTTGCTAACATTTCTGTCAGTGCAATGCTTTTTCATCTGTAGAAAATATTTCCCTTCATGTTCTGTGCGAGTATTTTGCAGTATATTTATGCCTCAGCCTCCTGATTTTCTTTAAATCAGTCAGCTTCTTTGAGAACATCAGTCAGATTCTCCAAGGAAAAAACAATTTCTGCCCTAAATTTCTCCTTCCCCTCCCCAACCAGATTTATAAAACCGCACCTTTACATAACCCACCAAATGAGTCTCAAATAAGTTTAGAACAACTTCTACAATATGCTCCTTGAGAAAGCCAAACCTGTGCATGAGGACACTGACTCCACTAAATTGGGAGCAGTGCTCGAGAGACTCTGTCCAACAATCCCTAAGTTCAGCATGAAGCCAAGTGGAGCAACACTGTTGTGCTATTTGATGCTATGTGATAAAATGTGTAAATGTGCCATTCATCAGGAATTTCAAGACATTGGGTGGGATTCTGCCGTAATCGGCGGGTCGGGCAACTCCGGCGGGAACGAGTGGCATGAACCACTCTGGAGTCGGGCCGCCCCAAAGCTGCGGAATCCTCCGCACCTTCAGGGGCTAGGCCGGCCCCGGAGTGGTTTGCGCTGCACCAGCCAGCGGGGAAGGGGCTTGGCACCACGCCAACCGGCGGCGAAGAGCCTCCGCCGGCGCGAGTTGACGCATGCGCGGGAGCGCCAGAGTGTGCTGGCATCATCCCAGCGCATGTGCAGAGGGCCCCGATCACGGGCCAGACCACTGTGGGGGCAACTACCGCGCCCCACCGGAGGCCGCCCGCGCTGCCAGGTCCCGCCGGTAAGGACCTACTCTAATTTATGCCGGCAGGACCGGCAAAAAACAGACGGACACTCGGCACATCCCGGCCGGAGAATCGCCGGGGGGGGGGGGGGGGCGGGGGGCGCTGCTAGCGGCCGCCGACCGGTGATGCTTTATTCCTGCCCCCGCCAAATCTCCAGCACGGAGAATTCGGCAGCCGGCGGGGGCGGGATTCACGCTGCCCTCCGGTGATTCTCCGACCCGGCCCGGGGGGGGGGGGGGGGGGGGGGGGGGGTCAGAGAATCCCGCCCAACGCTTTAGGAATTGTCATTACTCATTCCTAGTTAGTTCTGGAGATGAAGAATGATTCCATGCACTGCTCACCAATACTGCAACTATAAACAACAAATAAAAGCTCTTAATATAAATCGCTTTTTCGATGGAAATGTTGACCTTGCAGACTTATCCTAAGAACATGGCCGGTGCACGACGTAAGTAGGTTCTTTTGTATATATTGGATTAATCAGCAGTATTGGAAGAAATTATCAGTGCTGTTTCATGCCTTGCATCTATGAAGTCAATCTACTCATGTTATATTGGAAATTATTTAGATCATGGCCCACGTCATGCAATCTCTCCATCTTTGGAGACCAGACATACAACAGGAGACGCATATCAGAACCCTGCGGAAGCACTTAACTGTAGATCTACCTGGGAATTGCCTGAAAAGTCTAAACCTCTGATGGCCTATTCCCCAGTGCCTGGGACCCTCTACTAATGCCTTAGACTCTTATCTAGAGTCAGAGACTTATGAACGGGCAAACATATGAATTGGGAGCAGGGGTAGGCCACTCAGCCCATCAAGCCAGCTCCCCCATTCAATAAAGTCATTGCTGAATAGACTGTAACCTCCTTTTCACATTTCTGCCTATCCCTGGTAACCTTTCACCCCATTGTTAATCAAGAATCTATCTACCTCTGCCTGAAGAATATTCAAAGACTCTGATTCTGCTGCCATTTGAGGAAGAGTGTTCCAAAGATTTATGAACCTCTGAGAGAAAACAATTCTCCTCCTCTCTGCTTCAAATGAGCGATCCCCTAGTTCTAGATTCTCCAATAGGAAACACCCTCTCCACATCTATTCTCTCAAGACACGTCAGGGTCTTAAAACTTTCAATCAAGTCACTTTTAAGTTGTCTAAACTCCAGTGGGTACAAGCCTTACCTGTCCATCCTTTCCTCATTAGACACCCCTCCCATTCCTGAGATTAGTCTAATAAACTGTCTCTGAACAGCTTCTAACGCCTTTACATTGTTTGTTTCTTAAATAAGAAGGAGCGCCCAACTTTTTAAATTCCCCACACAATCAACAATAGCATTCTATTAGCATTCCTAATTATTTGCTGTACCTGCATGGGACATTTCTATGTGACGTACCTGGATAGTTACCCAGGAAATGTTAGATTAAAAGCTGACATGAAACCTAGGTAACTCCACAACTGACCCCTCAATTGTCTCAATTCAACTTCCAAACAACCCCACCCCCCCACCCCACTACCACCACCTCATTACAAGCTCAACCATCTGACTACCCTAATCTGACCCAATTACACCCGGCCGCTCGACTATCTCCCCCCACCCCCCCCCCCCCCCCCCCATAACTGAATACCACCCACAACCAGATGAGACCACCCCAAACTAGCTAACTCTACCTCACCAAATACTTAAATACCCCCCGCCCCCCAACAACTGACTACCCACAGATCCAATTACCCACCTCACCCATCTACCACCGGATACCTCCTGTTTTGGGCCAGGGTTTAGAGAACCCCAATGTGTATCATGGAGTTCAACTTTTAATAGATTATGGTATGGGGAGCACACAACCCACTCTACAGGTGTGATACAGTAGAAATAGAAAAATATTTTTAAAAAGCAAAACAATGTTTATTCTATGAACCCAAGTTAACCTTTTTAAAACATACAGTGAACATCTTAGCAACCATTAATTCAAATACAACCCCCAAAGAATACAACACCAAGTAATCCTTTAAGCTTTCCTTTTAACATCCATAAGACAGAAGAAACACCTTTCAACAGAAGCACATTCGGTTTACATTCACTACTGAGAACATTTATAATTCTGAATTCACCAAATGATCAAGAGATAGTCTTTTGATGGCAGAGAGAACAGCAGTACACCTGCTCTGTCTGGCTTCAGCTCCAACACTGAAAACAAAAATAAAACACACCCTGCAGCCTGCTCAAAAACGAAAGTTAAAAGCTGACAGACAGCCCAGCTCCACTAACTCTCTGACATCACTGCAGTAGTAAACCCCCATTTCTTAAAGATACGCTCAATACAGATATTTATACACACACCCATTTATAAACACTTATTTCTTAAAGGTACTCTCACGTGACACTCCTACCCACCTGATCCACTTACCCACTTTCACACCTACCTATGTCACTCAATGACCCATTCAATCACTCACTCATCCACCCACTCACCCATTCATCCAATCATTCATTCATCCATCCATTCACTAACCCACAGTCAAAGTACTTAAACAAATTCAGCAGCTGGTGCAATAAAAGGAGGATTTACTCTTTCTCTCCAACTCTATTGGGATCCAGTGAACATCCTGAGAGACAATGTACTGCTCATTTCTGCTACAGCCCAAATCAGAAAATTTCGGATGAAATGGTCAGTAACATCAGGTTGTGAAAATCTTTGCGGGACAGGGCAATGCACGCAGTATTGCGCTAAGCACAAGATTCAGATCAGACATCCGGTGGCAGGAATGTGCTGAGCAGGAAAGGTGGGTTTCCTTGTGGAAACTCCAAATTGAGTGCATTTAGCCCAAAGAATGGCCACAAAGACAACAAAAACCCTCCCCACAACATACCTGAAGATATGCCCTCATGTCAACTAAAGGGCTGGAGAGAGAGTAAGGGCTGCAAGAGCCAATTGGAGGAAGAACGAGATGGCGGATACGAGGAGTAAGGCAGAGCAAGATACAATTGAGTGAAGGGTACCGCCAGTACAAATGTCAATCTACCCACCAATAGAGCAATGGATGGAGCTACTCCTAATGCAGGAGGTCCTAATGCACAGACACGAGTTAAAAAGGAAATAATAGCAACGGTGAATTCAGCATCACGGACGCCTTGGCTCCTGTCAAAGAAGAACTAGAGAGAATGGAGCAATGACTGGAGATGCAGGAGGCAATGATGCAAAAGCTCAAGTGGGCAGTCACCGACCAGGGAGGTTGGATGGCCTTGCTTGAGGCAGAAGTGGTAAGGTTGGTGACGACCCAGGGAGGGCTCAAGGGAAAGGTGGAAGACCAAGAGAACAGGTCGCGTCGCTGAAACGTCAGGATTGTGGGGCTGCCAGAAGGCGCCGGGGCAGGAACCCGGCTGAGTACATAACCCCAATACTGGGTAAACTGTTCAGTGGCAAAAGCTTCCCCAAGCCTGCAGAAGTACACCGAGCCCACAGGTAATTCAATCAGAGGGCCAAAGCAGGTGGAACCACGGCGAGCCATCATCTCTAAGCTTCACCGGTTCCAAGATGATGTGCCATCAATGAACACAAGACGAGTAGTGAACGTAACTGAGGCTTTAATAAACTAAACAGAAAGCCTCCTGGCCTCTGATCCTGAACTGGGACAGAGGCGGAGACCAGCCACCTTTATACCGAGTCCGAGGCGAGGTGGAGACATCAGGCAGTGGTTTACCACATTCAATGTAATACAGTGGCAGTTTACCACAATACACATATTATATACTACAGTGGTTTGGAGCCAACAGGGACAAGCCCAGACATGTAACAACACAACAGTAAAATACAATACAGTGGTTTACCACATTCACCCCCTGTTAAAAAAAAGAATCCAGCGGGGGTGAAGTAAACTTAAAGATCAAGTCTACTTCAGGGGCAGCACGGTAGCATTGTGGATAGCACAATCGCTTCACAGCTCCAGGGTCCCAGGTTCGATTCCGGCTTGGGTCACTGTCTGTGCGGAGTCTGCACATCCTCCCCGTGTCTGCGTGGGTTTCCTCCGGGTGCTCCGGTTTCCTCCCACAGTCCAAAGATGTGCAGGTTAGGTGGATTGGCCATGATAAATTGCCCTTAGTGTCCAAAATTGCCCTTAGTGTTGGGTGGGGTTACTGGGTTATGGGGATAGGGTGGAGGTGTTAACCTTGGGTAGGGTGCTCTTGCCAGGAGCCGGTGCAGACTCGATGGGCTGAATGGCCTCCTTCAGCAGTGTAAATTCTACGTAAGTCTGTAGGGGGCCTTGACTGTCCGCCATGGTCGCCTCAGTCCCGGCTGTGATGTGGGCACCGGTGTTGAGACCTGCGTGTGCGGGAGTGTGTTGTCCTCTTCTTCACCCAGTAGATGAGTCGGTAGAGGAGGGGGTGGTGTGTGGGCTGGGGTGGTGGTGATGGTCGCCGGTGGGTCTGCAGGTGCCAAATCCGGAGGGAGACTGTGTCCTGTCGCCTGTCATGATGTGCCACGTAGGCATATTGAGGATTGGCATGGAGGAGCAGGATCTTCTCGACGAGGGGATCTGATTTATGGCTCCCCGCATGCTTCCGGAGGAGGATGGGCCCTGGGACTGTCAGCCAGGATGGGAGCGAGACCTCGGAGGTGGACGTCCTGGGGAAGGAAAACATATGTTCGTGTGGGGTCTCGTTGGCAGTGCACAGAGGCGACCGGATGGAGTGGAAAGCATCGGGGAGGACCTCCTGCCAGTGGGAGACTGGGAGACTTCTAGACCGTAGGGCCAGGAGGATGGCCTTCCAGACCATCCTGTTCTCCCTCTCCACCTGTCCGTTGCCCCGGGGGTTGAAGCTGGTCGTCCTGCTGGAGGCGATGCCCTTGCTAAGCAGGAACTGACGCAACTCGTCATTCATGAAGGGGGAACCCCAATCGCTATGGATGTAGGTGGGGAACCCAAGGTGAAGAGACTGTGCAGGGCCTTGATAACGGTGGCAGAGGTCATGGCAGGGCATGGGATGGCAAAGGGGAATCTTGAGTATTCGTCAACAATGTCGAGGAAGAACAAGAGGAAGAATAGCCGGGTGGCCAAGAATCAGGGGAAAATGGTCGGGAGTCGGGGGAAGGTAGACGGGGTATGGAGGGGAGAGATGGACTGGGAGGGAGGGGGGGACGGGACGGCTAAACCTGAGGAGGGAGGGGCGAACCACGGTGGGGGGGGGGAAACAGCTAAACCTGGGGAGAGGGAGGCGAACCGTGGAGGGGGGGGGGAGAGGAGGGCCGGTGGGGTGGGGCGGGGGCAGGGAAGCGGGAGCCGGAGGGAGGGCACGGGATGCCGAAATGTACATGACACCTCCAAGAGCGGGGAACGAGGAAAATGGAGATGGAGGACGGGAAGAGCGGCAGAGGCGGGGGCGAGCATGGGACGGCAGCGAGACCCGTCCGGGAAGGGCGGACGACAGCAACACACAGCACAGCCAAATATCGCACACTGTGATTTTCTCCCCGGCACCCAAATGTGTGTGTGCCCCCCCAGTCCCCGCCACCCCCGCCCCCCCACCCCCCCGTAGGCAGTCGCCTACTTACGTGGTGTAGGTAATTTTGCCAGATGTACAGAGCTGCCGCTGTCGAGCTGGTGCACAATACCCCACCAGTTATTCTATTTCATATTTTATTTTATTTTTTTATGTTGGGGTGTGCCCTTCTCCTCTAAATATGTGTATATATATATATGTTTCTTATTCTGTGTACATAACGGTAATTATACCTTGTTCAAAAATCCAATAAAAACATTTATAAAAAAAGTCGAGGAAGTACACGTTATGGTCAGTGGAGGGGAGGGGCCCTTTGAAGTCAATGCTGAGGCACTCAAAGGGGCGAGGGGCCTTTACCTGGTGCGCTCTGTCTGGCTCAATGGAGTAAGGCAGGTTGCGAGATGTGACAAAATGAAAGAAACGGGTGACCCCCGGGTGACAGAGGTAATTGGGGAGGGCCCGAAGTCGGTCTACTTGTGCGCTGGCACATGTACCGCGGGACAGGGCATCTGGGGGCTCATTGAGCTTCCTTGGTAGGTGCAGGATATCGTAGTTGCAGGTGGAGAGCTCGATCCTCCACCTCAGAATCTTGTCGTTCTTGATTTTGCCCCCTGTGTATTGTTAAACATGAAGGCAACTGACCGTTGGTCAGTGAGGGGAGTGAATCGCCTGCCGGCCAGGTAATGCCTCCAATGTCGCACAGCTTCTACAACGGCTTGGGCTTCCTTTTCGATGGAGGAGTGTTGAATTAAGGAGGCATGGAGGGTACGGGAGAAGAAGGCCACGGGCCTGCCCGCCTGGTTGATAGTAGCGGCCAGAGAAAAGTCCGACACATCGCTTTCCACCTGGAACGGAATGGACATGTCCACAGCATGCATCGTGGCTTTGGCAATATTTGCCTTGATTCGGTTGAAGGCCGGGTGGTCCTCAGCCGTCAAGGGAAAAATGGTGGTTTTAATAAGTGGATGGGCCTTGTCCTCATAATTGGGGACCCACTGGGCATAGTAAGAGAAGAACCCCAGGAATCTGTTCAGGGCCTTGGGGCAGTGGGGGAGGGGAAGTTCCAGGAGGGGGCGCATGCGGCCAGGGTCGGGCCCTAGGACTCTGTTTTCCACAAGATAGCCAAGGATGGCGAGGCGGGTTGTGTGGAAAACTCACTTTTCCTTATTGTAGGTAAGATTCAGGAGTTTAGCGGTGTGGAGGAAGTGCCAGAAGTTTTTGTCATGGTCCTGCTGGTCATGGCCGCAGATGGTGACATTATTTAAGTACGGGAACATGGACCGCAGCCCATACTGGTCAACTATTCGGTCCATTTCTCGTTGGAAGACCGAGACCCCATTCGTGACGCCGAAGGGAACCCTGAGGAAGTGGTAGATGCGGCCATTTGCCTCAAAAGCAGTGATTTGGCGGTCCTCCAGGCGGATAGGGAGCTGGTAGTACGCGGACTTCAAGTCAACTGTGGAGAAGGCTCGATACTGCGCAATCTAGTTGACCATGTCAGATATGCTGGGAAGGGGGTACACATCGAGCTGCGTGTACCGGTTGAAGGTCTGACCATAGTCGATGACTATCCAGTGCTTCTCCCCAGTCTTGACGACCACCACTTGGGCTCTCCAGGGGCTGTTACTAGCCTCAATGATCCCCTCTCGTAGGAGTCGCTGGACCTCCGACCTGATAAAGGCCCTGTCCTGGACACTGTATCGTCTGCTCCTAGTAGAGACGGGCTTACAGTCCGGGGTGAGGTTAGCGAAGAGAGAAGGTGGGGCAATCTTAACAGTCGCGAGGCTAAGATGGAGAGGGGGGGTCAAGTGTCCACCGAACTTTAAAGTAAGGCTTTGGAGGTGGCACTGGAAGTCGAGCCCCAGTAATAGGGCAGCGCAGAGATGGGGAAGGATGTAGAGCTTAAAGTTAGTGTTCTCTACGTCTTGTACAGTAAGGGTCGCGACGCAGTACCCCCGGATTCCTACTGAATGTGATCCGGAAGCCAGGGAGATTTTCTGGGTCGTAGGTAAAATTGAAGGGAGCAGCGCCTGACCGTATCTGGGTGGATAAAGCTGTCTGTGCTCCCAGAGTCGAAGAGGCAGGCCGTCTCATGCCCGTTGATCCGGACGGTCATCGTAGATTTTGTGAGGTGATGAGGCCGGGACTAGTCGAGCGTGATGGAGGCGAGCTTCGGAAGGTGATGGGTAGGCCGCTCAGACGTGGCGGCGGCCAGTGTACGGCCGGGTGAGCAGGGCTCCCGGGAGGCTGCGGAGTGGTCGAAGTTGGCGGCCCCCATGGGTCGCAGGTGGCATCGGAGATGGCTTCAAAGATGGCGGCGCCCACGGTTCGCACATGGCGGGTAGCGCGTCAGTTGGCAGTGGCTCCGACAGGCAGCAGGCAGCGCTGCTGGGCCTAGAAGTTTTAGGGAGCGATCGTGCCTAGCAGGCTTTCGAAATGTGGCCCTTCCTCCCACACCCGTTGCAAGTCGCGTTCCGTGCAGGGCAGCGTTGTCTGCGATGCTTACCCTGGCCACAAAAGTATCACTTCGGGCTTCTGGCGTTGGAGGGCTGCTGCGTGGCACAGGCTTTCGCCTCACTCGAGTTGGATGATGGCGGCGCCCACGAGGTCCACGAGGGTGCCGCGTGGTCAGAGGTGTAGGCCTCCATGTTCTGGAAGGCCACCTCCAGCGAGTTTGAGAGCTGCACTGTCTCTGGGAGGCCGAGTGTACCCCCTTCTAGCAATCACTGGCAGATCCCTGATCAACAGCTCCGTGTGTTGGGTAGCCGATACCGCCTGGCAAGCACAGTTCCGGCCGAGTACCTGCACGGCATGCAGGAATTCGGCTAGTGATTTTCCAGGGCCTTGTGGCAAGAAGGTGCCTAGCATACACCTCGTTTACAGACTTGACATTGTCCCTTCAGCAGCATTATCACCTCCGTATACGAGGGGGCATCTCTGATGAGAAGGAAAACTTGCGGGCTCACCCGTGCGGGCTCACCGTGTGACACCAGCAAACCCCGCAGCAGAATATTTATGCCACTCCCGTTTAAATGCTATCCGTCCTTCTTGTACAAGTCCCCACCTTCCCCGGAAGAGATCCCAATGGTCCAGATATCTGAAATCCTCCCTCCTACACCAGTTGTTTAGCCACATGTTGAGCTGTATTATCTTCCTATTTCTAGTCTCACTGGCTCGTGGCACAGGGGGTAATCCTGAGATTACAACCCGAGAGGTCCTGCTTTTTAGCTTACTACCGAACTCCCTAAACTCCTGCTGCCGGACCTCATCACTCTTCCTACCTATATCATTAGTACCAATACGTACCACGATCTCTGGCTGTTCACCCTCTCCCTTCAGAATGCTTTCTGCCCATTCAGAGACATCCTGGACCCTGGCAGCAGGGAGGCAACATACCATCCTGGAATCTCTTTCACATCCACAGCCTATCTGTACCCCTAACTATCGAGTCCACTACAACTATTGCTCCAATGCTCTTTGTCCCTCCCTGCTTAACAACAGAGCCAGCTGTAGGTGCCACTGCTCTGTTGCTATTATCCCCTGATAAGCCATCCCCCCCAACAGTATCCAAAATGGAATACTTGTTAGAGAGGGGGACAACCACAGGGGATTCCTGCACTTACTGCCTGCCACTTCTAGCGGTCACCATCTATCTGCACCACATCACTAAAACTGCCATCTGTGACACTTTGCGCTACCTTCATGCTTCTAAATGCATCCATCTGCCGCTCCAACCTATCCATGCGGTGCACTTTCTGAAGATGTAGTCATCCGAGATGCTGGAAGCATCACTGATCTCCCACATCTCACAAGTACAGTATTTAACCCCATTGACCAAAATTTCTATCACCAATTAAATTATTTAAGAAAATTTATTGAACTCTTGCCATCACTTATCGCTGCAGATAACCGAGGTAGGTCTTTATATCACTTACCTTCCCAGGATGCTCTCTGGATTTCCCCCTGCAGATTAACAGTTACAAAGCAAGAAGAAAGAAAACAAAACAAACAGAGAAAAAGCACTTCCTCCCACTCTGCACCAAATTACCACATTGCTCCAATTTGCCAAATTTCAGTCGCACTCTGGTTGCCTCACTCAGTATATCTCCAACTTCAGGTGCACAAAGTTTACTGAGAGTGCCTTTATGCCTCTTTCTTATATAGAGCTCAGCTGGGCTAAGATGACTCACACACCAGTTAGGCTTCAAACAGAAGAGTGCAATTTACACCGATTGCATCTAATCAGGCTTCAGATGCTTAACAGATAATTGCCGCTCAGCAATCTGGCTGGGGGCCGCTCCTTTTTATCAACTAACTTGACCACTAAATTTATAACTGGAAAAAAAAACAGGAAAATATTACCACTTTAATTGCCACACTGCTCCAAATGACCATGTTTCAATCCCACTCTGGCTGCCTCACTCAAGCTGGCTTCCACTTCACATGCGCAAGCTTTCAGTGGGGTGCTGGATAGCTGTAGATTCATCCTGTTGTTATGGGAGCGGCATTTTCAGAACCCCAAAATGTATCATGGAGTTCAACCAACATCTCCCTTTAATGTATTTTTGCTTTTGAAGCACACGGCTTGGTCTCCAGGTTGGTATTACAATTATGGATATGTGGGTTTTTAAACACAAAACAATGTTTATTCCATGAATTCAACTTAACCTTTTTAAATAAACATTGGATCCTTTAACACCCCTTACTTCAAAGATAACCCCGAAAATAATACAACACTAAATAATCCTTCAAAATGTTCCTTCAAACCTCCAAAAGACTTAACACCTTTAAACAGAAGCACTTCAGGTTAAATACATTACTTTTATGAGTTTAAATCACCCAAATTATTCAGAGATAGTCTTTCATGGCAGAGATCATGGCAGATCCAGCTTACTGCAAACACAGACACACCCAAGCTCTTTTTCTCAAAACTTGCTTTCTCCTTTCAAACAGCTCACAGTAAACCAGCCAGGCACTTTTCAGCTGCTCTCTCAAACTGAAACCTAAATACTGCAAAATGGCTGAGCTAAAAAACCCAGCTCCACCCACACTCTGACATCACTTCAGTAATATGAGCTGCTCGATTTCATAAAGGTGCATTGCTTAAACAACCATTTCTTAAAGGTACTCTCACATGACACTGTATGTGCCACCAGATCGACAAGAAAAGGGGGAGACAATAGTGACAATTTGTTCATGTGCATCTTCGCTTTGTACTTACAATTGTCCAGTAGTGAAATTTAAAATAATGTTACATTATTGATGTCATGGAAGACCTCTGATAGGCATTGACATGAGTAAATTTAATGTCAATTTAATAAGACATAATTTTGTCTATATAGTGACAGTCACCCCATTTCAATGTAATTCATTGCTTTATAATACATTTTTGGATTTGCCTGAGAGAGATGAGGAAGCTTGAAGTCTCACTTCTAACAGCGGCAAGGTACTCAAAATCTACCTGATGGGTCAAGCAGCAGATGCGAATGGGATAAAAATAAAAAAATGCTGCTTTTATTCCAGATTCCAAGCGCCAGTATTTTTCTTTTAGATGGGAAGTGAGGTGTTGAGCAGCAGAGATTTGCTGAATGGTCTTGTTTAGTATGTTAAAAAAAAGTGAATAATTTGCCAAATATTTCCCTGGGAAAAGCCCATCAGAATATTACTCTTACACGTTAAGGACATTTTATTGACATGTTAAGGGGGAGAAATGTGTTCATTTAACACCACTTCTAGCAGTGCTATGCAGAATTGCATCGATTCACCAGGGCAGGCAGTACTGCAAACTATTACCTGCCTGGTCAATGTAGTCATCTTCAACAATAGTAATGAAGAATGCTGCAGGTAGCAGCCTTCAGTGTTGCCTGTCTCCAGGGACAAAACTGTATAGTGCCGCAGAAATGAAGTTTTCCCCTTATTTGTTTTGTGACAACAGGTTGATGATGAAGTGGATAATGATGTACTGTTTCCATAAGCCACTACAGTACATTGTACCTGAAAAATAAGACATATTTGAAGCAAAATGGTTTTCCTTTAACTGATACTTTATGCCAACTGTGCCTTGATTTTCAATTTTTATACTGAGGTTAGTTTAGTTTGGCAGCAGATAGCTAGTCTGATTTGGAGATTAGCATGACATACAAATTTGTAAAATGTTTCCTATTTTGTTTCTCTATAATTCAGTGATAGGCTTGTGGTCTTTTACAACTACATGAGTTGGGTCGAACACGATAAAATAGACATTTGTGTTGAAAAAAATTCTGGAAATCCAATAAGCAGTCTTTGGCACCAGCAAGACAAGAAGGTTATTAGCGCACAATCAGTAATACTGCTGGATCATAATTACGGAAAAGGCTTCCAAAACAATTGCGATAATAGCCAGAATATTAGAATTCAAATGAAGTATAATCTTTGCTGTCTAAACACAGAGTGAAGATAGTGCCTTCGGTTCCTCATCTAAGCAGTTCATTTCAGCACTTGGCCAGATTACCTTGGTTTGCAACACTATCTCTCCTTGTCAAATTCCCCCTCGTCATCACTTTCCATTTTGGTATTGTGTTATGTTGCTGCAAGCAGAATCACCTGTTTAGTGATTGATTTTCCCAAATCTAATTTCCCACCTTCAGCCTCAATAGTCATTCTAGCCCATGACGTCCCCAGAAAACTGCACACCACACTGGATTATTGCTGTGGTTAGCCTTGAAGTCATGGGAAGTGAGTCTACAGAATATGGAGCCTGAGGTGAATGTTATCTCAGCTGGGAATGAATTCTGGTTCTTTTATAATGTTACATGCATTATAAGATCAGCAGGTGGTTAAAGTCAGCTAAGAAAAAGCTCTTAACTCATTGTAGGTTGCATTCTAAACAAAAGATGATTTCAAGTTTTTTGGAAAAAAAACATTTGGGTTTCTATTTTATTTACCAGTAACTGAAATAAGAAATTGTAGAATGACTTTTTCATCAAACTCTGATCTGTCGCCCGGACTGATAAAACCTCCCATTTCCCATAATCCCCACTGGGTCCTTTAGCTTGATACAAACACATCAAATAATAGATTTGAAAATATGTGGGCAAGTGAACTGCTTGGCATGTTACCAAACTGACAGATTAATAAAGTCCCAAGTCTGATCCTCAGTCAGATCTGAGTTAATGATCTTAACTGGGTGGCGAGGAGTACAATAATTGTCCTTACTCTCCTTAGGCGAGAGAAAGGAAAATCATTCAGGTTTCTTACTGCTGTTTGTTATCCAGTGACCTCTGCTGGAAAGTCATGGGACATCAATGTGTAGAAAATCACAGGCATGGGCTGAATCCCTATTCTTCTACACAATCCAACCAATACATCGTGCTACCTAGTCTTTGACCAAAGTTAAATAACATTATTACGGTTTTGAATATATTTGCTTTCACTGACTATACCTGAACTTGGTCCGAATACTTAAGCAAAGTTATGTTCATATGTGAAACCATCCAGGAACTCTTTAGAATGCAATTTTAAAAATGGATTTAATTTCTTGGCTTATTGTACAACAATGTCTAGTTGCGAGTGGGACATTGTTGTTTGTAGCACTTTTATAATTCCCAGAGATTTGCAGCTGTGAAGTTGATACCAGTTAAAATTCTACAAATGAAATATATGAAGGAAAGAGAGAAATATTTGAATAGTTTACTCCTGAACATAGTCACGCCACGTAGAGAGACATAGGTGCAAGAAGCAGAGGATGTGACTAATGGCCAGCAGTGTTGGGGGATTTTAATGGAGGTATAGAAGGAGAAGGTACAGGAAATGTTCCGCAGAGATATAAATAGAACAAAGACATTGTGGCAGAGGTTAACCTGATCTCATTAAATATATCAGCACAGAAATAACATAATAAGATTCTCCCTTTTCATATATATGTTGTAATAAGCAGTGCCACTCAAGAATAGAATTTTCACAATTCGTTTATGTTTACAATATAAATAATATTTTGGATGATATGCACAACACAGACAACTGCAGCAATTAAATACGATTTGTTCTGTAAGGTACTCTAAGATCAATAAACAAATTAATTGTTAATCAAGATATTGTAATTTACAGGAGAACATTCAAAATCATAAAAATACCCTTTAGAAAACTAATGGAATCTGTAAAATGGATCATTAACAACGAAGTAACAAAAGTAGACATACATAACAACATATGAGATCAATAATTGTTATCTGGCTTGTTCTGGCGTAGCCTTCTGCGGCACATGCTGTCCGTCATTTGCTCGAAAGACCTCCGACACCTATAAACCCCAGGCCTCCCTCTCTGGGTATCACCCTGACTTGATGGGCGGCCAGGTCCTCAGGGTGTGGGGTAGCCCCACACATGGGCTGCCACCTAGGGCCTCTGTCGATGCTGCTGCTGCCGCCGCCTGCCAGCAGAACCACGAGGGGTGCTCTGGTTTCCTCCCACAAGTCCCAAAAGATGTGTTTTTTAGGTGAATTGGACGTTTTGAATTCTCCCTCAGTGTATCCGAACAGGCACTGGAGTGTGGCGACGCGGGAATTTTCACAGTAACTTCATTGCAGTGTTAATGTGAGCCTACTTGTGACACTAATAAAGATTATACTATTACAAAGGGATATGAACATCTTTGAACATCATACTTAGGTTTAGAAATTGACATGCCTTTAGCATCCTACATTTTTCTTGGATCAGGACATGGCAGCACTAGAATGAATAGAACTGAAGAAATTGATCTGCTGAACCTTAATGTCACATTTCAGACTGTTGAACACCAATCCTTTATTACGTGCTACTTGAATCAATATGTGCAGATTACACTCATGTTCTTGCTTTCTTCTTCCACAACTGCCATGTCATCTGTGATACAGATGCATCCTCATACACTGCATGTAATGAGGTCCATGTGAGCATGAAAGAGATCCTGGCTAACAGATAGCCTGAAAAGAAGTCATTGAAAACAGGATCATCTGAATGTGGTACAAAATGTAGTGAGCTCTTGGGACTTTTCTGCAAAACCAGTAATCATGCTTGGCATCAAGCTTCAAGAAGAATTTTGTACCTGTAAATCTCAGACCTAATTTGTCTGATGTGGATATTTTGTCAGGACAACCTTTCAAATCTGCATTTCAATGTTGTGGATCAAGGCATATTCTCAATCATCCATTCTTTATGATACATGTGATTGAGCTTTGATTTGACTTGATTTGATATATTATTGTCACATGTGAAAATGTATACATTGAATACATTGTATACATTGAAAAGTGTTGTTTCTTGCATGCTGTACAAACAATGCATACCGTACATAGGGAAGGAAGGAGAGACTGCAGACTATAATGTTAGTTATAGCAAGGTGTAGAGAAAAGATCAACTTAATATGAGATAGGTCCATTCAAAAGTCTGATGGCAGCAGAGAAGAAGCTGTTCTTGAGTCAGTTGGTACATGACCTCAAATTTTGGTATCTTTTTCCTGACGGAAGAAGGTGGAAGAGAGTATGTCCGGGGTGCGTGGGGTCCTTAATTATGCTGGCTGCCTTTCTGAGGCAGCGAGAATTATAGATAGAGTCAATGGATGGGAGGCTGGTTTGCGTGATGGACTGGGCTACATTCACAACCTTTTGTAGTTTCCTGCGGTCTTGGGCAGAGCAGGCTCCATACCAAGCTGTGATACAACCAGAAAGAATGCTTTCTATGGTGCATCTGTAGAAGTTGGTGAGGGTCGTAGCTGACATGCCAATTTTCCTTAGTCGTCTGAGAAAGTAGTCATTGGTGGGCTTTCTTAACTATAGTGTCGGCATGGGGGGATCAAGACAGGCTGTTGGTGATCTGTACGTATAAAAACCTGAAGCTCGACCCTTTCTACTTTCTTCCCATTAATGTAGACAGGGGCATGTTCTCCACTACACTTCCTGAAGTCGATGACAATCTCCTTCGTTTTGTTGACATTAAGGGAGAGATTGTTGTCGTCGCACCAGTTCACTAGATTCTCTATCTCATTCCTGTACTGTCTCGTCATTGTTTGAAATCTGACCCACTGCTGCACCAAGTTGTGTACAACTGCACTCTTCCAATGATTTCCTCTTTTTCTATTTTGTTTAGTTTGACCGTCAATTTGTTTTGTGTGTGGATGCTGTAATTACATAGGAGATCAATTGATAGGCATGCATTCTTTCACAAGTGCAATGTTGCAGCTCCCTTGAAGCTGTAAATTTTGTCCAACAATTCTGGATATTTCCATGTTAGGTCATGAACTGAGGTGAGAGGAGGAGATTCTGAGGAGTCAGACTTTTCTCATACTCCTATTTCTACAACTTTCCTCACAGTGAGTTATCATCACACTCCTATATAAAAGCAAATTACTGCGGATGCGGGAATCTGAAACAAAAGAGAAAATGCGTGAAAATTTCAGCGGGTCAGGCAGCATTTGTAGGGAGAGAAAAGAGGTAACGTTTCGAGTCCGATGACTCTTTGTCAAAGCTGCCAAAAAAGGCTTTGACAAAGTCATCGAACTTGAAATGTTAGCTTTTTTCTCTCTCTACCTGCTGAGATTTTCCAGCATTTTCTCCATCATCACTCCCCTGCCTTGTATATATTGACCCACTGACAGTACCAATAAAGGGATATTACCCTGGAGTGATGGTACGCAGACACTTGGAGGATGAAACATGATGGTCAGGGTGATGAGGGTGGGAAAAAGGGGGAAATGAGCAAATGGAGGGAAGTACCTGTGGGCTGTAGATTCTGAAATGCTACACAGGTCCCCGCTCAAGCCCTGGAATAAACCGGTGGCATAAAGGTTGAGGCTGTGGTGACCTTCATGGCCACCTGTTGTGGATGTCCTCCTCCCCCACAGGCACCTGGTGTGGATGTCCTCCTCCCCCACAGGGTGCCAAGTCTGAGAAAATGTGGCACATGCTGCCCGTCACCTAATTAGATGACCAACAACACCTGTTCACCTTGGGCTGTCACTGGCCTCTCCCTCTGGGTTCCTCCTCAGCCTGTTGGGCCTGCGGCAGTCACTTGGACATGGGGTGCTCCCTCCAGCCTGCATCATCACTGCTGCCTTCTCCAGCGTCTGATTGTCTGGGCTGCCACCAGCAATGCAAGGACAGCCGCAGCAGGGCCAACACCACCTTCCCTTTTTGTATCTGTAAGATATTGGAGAAGGGGAGAGATCGACAATCAGTTCGGGCTTCCATTCCACAAATCCCACAAGCCTCTATTTTCACAGGAACTTCATTGCAGTATTAATGTAAGCCTACTTGTGACACTAATAAAGATTATTATTTACAGAGTAAAGTCCCGTTGGGACAACCAACATGCCGATCCCTGTCTGGGCCGGCCTTTATACTAAATTTTAATGAACCCCAGCTGGACAGGCCTCCACCCACTAGTGGGGAAGCTCATATTCCATGAGTCCCACGGGAAGATCAATCAGGGTATCCCTGTGGGGGTTATTACAATGAACGAAAAAGGCTACCATTCGATTCATGTTCAGACCCTGACCATGAGCAAATCATGCAAGTCTGTGTTGTTTATTGGTAACTAGCATGATGCCTACATACTGTGCTGGTCCACAACTTCACCCATTTTTGGTCCATAGAATCATAGAATTTACAGTGCAGAAGGAGGGCATTCGGCCCATCGTGTATCTACCGGCCCTTGGAAAGAGCATCCCACTTAAGCCCCACACCTCTACCCTATCCCCTTTAACCTGGAACCCAGTAACCCCACGTACCCTTTTTGGACACTAAGGGCAATTTAGCATGGTAAATCCACCAAACCTTCACATCTTTGGACTGTGGGAGGAAACCGGAGCACCTGGAGGAAACCTACGCCGACACGGGGAGAACATGCAGACTCCGCACCGACAGTGACCCAAGCTGGAAATCGAACCTGGGATCCTGGAGCTGTGAAGCAACTATGCTAATCACTGTGCTACCGTGCTGCCCTTAAATGTCTTTATCACAAGGATATGCCTTTTCCAAATCAGAACATAGTTAACTATTTAAGCTGTAAACAATAAAGAGCCAATGAAACAGTTTTCTTGAGTCAATAAAAGAGCACACCTACACACACACACACACCATTTGATTTTTGATTTTTCCTTGAGGCGTAGACTTTAAATGTTGCAGCCGATTTGGGTTAGTTTTTTCTTAGATGCAATCACATGTAGAAAATGTTGCAGTTAGGTTTCTGGTAGAGTTGGCTTCTCAAACTGGCCAACACCCTCTGCTGCAGACTTGCTTGACACTGCCTGTGTCAACCGCAATCTCTTCCACACTACACTGATCGTGATGTCCAGGATGCTCACCTTCACGTTGGAATGTGGCGTTACACTTTTAAACCATTTGCACTCAGTTTAAACTGAAAGTTGAGAAATCATATTTTCAAAAATAAAGGGGCATTGCCTCATGACACACCTCAATGAAATGCGTACTTACTGGGTCGGAAAGGTGGCACAGTGGTTAGCACTGTTGCCTCACAGCACGATTCCGACCTTGGGTGGAGTTTGCACATTCTCCCTGTGTCTGCGTGCGTTTCCTCCATGTGCCATGTGCACTGGTTTCCTCCCATAGTCCAAAGATGTGCAGGTTAGATAGATTGGCTGTGTTAAATTGCCCCTAGGTGGGATTGCGTAGATAGGGTGGGGAGTGGGTTTGTGTATGGCGCTCTTTTGGGGAGGGGGGGGAATCGGTGCAGGCCGATGGGCCAAATGGCCTCTTTTTGGACTGTAGGGATTCTATGATACTATGATTCTTTATGGCTACAGAAAAGGAAGGAAACAGCAACGGCAGCCTCCAGGCACATGCAGCCACCAGCAGGAGCAAGCAGCAAAAACAACCTCCAAATATCTTAGTTTATCGACAGTATCAAAATACAAAAGACAATAAGGACACCAATCACATGGCACCCAGAATATACTCATCCTCCTGTCCCAACTTACACCCCCACCCATCCGCCCCAAGACATACATCAGTGGTAAGGCTCACCAGCCCAGACCACCGGTAAAGGGGAGCTCAATTCAGCCCAGAACAGGTCTGGCACATTATTAACAAAACCAAATACAGAGCAACAACCGGAGGAAAACAAAATACAGCCAGGAAGACAACAAAATCACCAGCTGTACACCAAGGATGGAAACCAAAGATCAAATGAATATCGGCACCAGCTGCTGAGGTAGCACATGCAATGCCACGCCCCCCCGCCCCCTCAGAATCAGACCTACATCAGTGGGAGGGTGCTAAGAAGTGACTCATAACCGGGGCGACATGTGGTGCAGTGGTTAGCACTGGGACTGCGACGCTGAGAACCTGGGTTTGCATTCCGGCTCTGGGTCACTGGCCATGTGGAGTTTGCACATTCTCCCCATGTCTGCATAGGTTTCACCCCCACAACCCATGGATTGGCCACACTAAATTGCCCCTCAATTGGAAACAAAAAATAATTGGGTACGCTAAATTTATTTTTTAAAAAGTGACTCAGAACCTCTAGAAAAGGACACCGACATGGGTCCAGCAGAAGGAGAGAACATAGAACATAGAACATAGAAAAATACAGCACAGAAAAGGCTCTTCGGCCCACGATGTTCTGCCGAACTTTTGTCCTAGATTAAGAACAAATTAATCTACACCCCATCATTCTTCCGTAATCCATGTACCTATCCAATAGCCGCTTGAAGGTCCCTAATGTTTTTGAGTCAACTACTTCCACAGGCAGTGCATTCCATGCCCCCACTACTCTCTAGGTAAAGAACCTACCTCTGACATCCCCCCTATATCTTCCACCATTCAACTTAAATCTATGTCCCCTTGTAATGGTTTGTTCCACCCGTGGAAAAAGTCTCTGACTGTCAACTCTATCTATTCCCCTGATCATCTTATAAACCTCTATCAAGTCGCCCCTCATCCTTCTCCGTTCTAATGAGAAAAGGCCTAGCACCCTCAACCTTTCCTCGTAAGACCTACTCTCCATTCCAGGCAACATCCTGGTAAATCTCCTTTGCACCTTTTCCAAAGCTTCCACATCCTTCCTAAAATTAGGCGCCCAGAACTGCACACAGTAATCCAAATGTGGCCTTACCAAGGTTTTGTACAGCTGCATCATCACCTCACAGCTCTTAAATTCAATCCCTCTGCTAATGAACGCTAGCACACCATAGGCCTTCTTCACAGCTCTATCCACTTGAGTGGCAACTTTCAAAGATCTATGAACATAGACCCCAAGAACTCTCTGCTCCTCCACATTGTCAAGAACCCTACCGTTGGAGACTTCCGGTTGCGGCTATGCAGAGCTAAGTCGCACGTTCGGCAGCTCCCTCTAGCAAAGGACATTTGGGCTCTTTTTAGGGCCCGCAACGGCGCTTGTTTGACATTTCCCGATGTGGGAAGGGGAGAGCAACATTCCCCTGATAGTGTATGGATTGGACCAGGAGCAGGGCGATTAAAAAAGCGCCATTGCAGCAAAGAAAGGTGCGAGGGAGGAGGACCAAGATGGCAGCGGGTGGAGACTAGGCAGCGTGGACGCAGTGGGTGCAGGAGCAGCAGGAGCTGCTCCAGCGCTGTTTAAGGAGCTAAAAGCAGAGCTGCTGGAGCCGATGAAGGCCTCAATCGATAAGCTGCTGGAGACTCAGACGGCCCAAGGGGTGGCGATCCCGGAGGTTCGGCAAAAGGTCTCGGAGAACGAGGACGAGATCTTAGGCCTGGCGGTGAAGGTGGAGGCGCACAGGGCGCTCCACAAGAAATGGCAGGCGAGGTTCGAGGAGATGGAGAACCGGTCGAGGCGGAAGAACCTGCGGATCCTGGGCCTCCCGGAGGGGCTGGAGGGATCGGACATGGGGGCCATGTTGAATTTGTTGATGGGAGCGGGGGCCTTCCAGGGGCCCTTGGAGTTGGAGGGGGCCCACCGAGTGCTGGCGAGGAAGCCCAAGCCCAGCGAAACGCCACGGGTGCAATTCCACCGGTTTGCTGTTCGAGAGTGTGTATTAAGGTGGGCCAAGAAGGAGCAGAGCAGCAGGTGGGAGAACGCGGAGGTCCAGATCTACCAGGATTGGAGTACGGAGGTGGCGAAGAAGAGGGTCGGTTACAATCGGACTAAGGCAGTGCTGCACAGGAGAGGGGTGAAGTTCGGCATGCTGCAGCCGGCGCGGCTGTGGGTCACCTATAAGGATCAACACCATTATTTTGAGTTCCCGGAGGTGGCCTGGGCCTTTGTTCAGGCCGAAAAACTGGACTTGGACTAAGGGTCGGGGACGAGGGGTCGTAGTGGTGGGATGGTTGGGGATTGTAGTGTTGTGTTCCGGGGGGATTCTTTCTTTGTTTTTTGGGGGTTGATAGGACATTGTCTTGATTAGGCCCACCGGATGGGCTCGTGAGGGGGGGGGTAGGTAAACAGCTTGGGGGGTTGATGGTCGGTAGGGGTTTATGGGGCCTTGTGGGGGGCGGGGGGGGGGGGGTGTGCGGCCTGAGATGGGGATAGTGGAACAGGGCCTGAAAAGGGAGCCGCGCCAGAGGAGGCGGGGCTGGGCGAGGGGAAAGCGCGGGCAAAAGGGTTGAAGGGGGCGGGGCCGGAGCTGGCGGGCTTTTTCTCGCGCTGGGTGCGGAACGAGAGCCTGCTTGTGGGCAAGGGAGGGGAGGGGAAGCTTTACTCTGGGGGGGGGGGTCGATGGTGCGGCGGGAGTGGCCAGGGTCAGCAGGAGTCAGCTGTCTCACGGGAGTGCAATGGGGGGAGCAACGCAGCTAGGGGGGGACCTAGCTAGGAGAGGAGGGTGTGGGGGGGAGGGGGGGGGGGGAAGGGGGGGACTGGGTTGCTGCTGGAATAGCCAAGGGGGAGCTGGAGGTCGTAGAGGAGGTTGGGGCGGGGGTCTGCTGCTGTGGGGAACGGGCCGTGCAGGGGATGCGGGCACGTGGCTGGCCTAGGAAGGGCTATGGCTAATCGGCGGGGGAGGGGGGCGAGTAGCCCCCTGATCCAGCTGATAACCTGGAATGTAAGGGGACTGAATGGGCCGGTCAAGTGGGCCCGGACGTTCGCGCACCTGAAGGGGCTGAAGGCGGATGTGGCCATGCTCCAGGAGACGCACCTGAGGGTGGGGGATCAGGTAAGGTTAAGAAAGGGGTGGGTAGGGCAGGTGTTTCATTCGCGTTTGGATGCAAAAAACCGGGAGGTGGCGATTTTGGTGGAGAAGAGAGTGTCGTTCAAGGCGTCGAGCATTGTGGCGGACAATGGCGGTAGGTATGTGATGGTAAGTGGCAAGCTGCAAAGGGAGCGGGTGGTGCTGGTCAATGTATATGCCCCGAATTGGGATGATGCGGGGTTCATGTGGCGTATGTTGGGCCGGATTCCGGACCTTGAGACAGGAGGCCTAATAATGGGAGGGGATTTCAACACGGTGCTGGACCCGGCTCTTGATCGCTCTAGGTCCAGGACGGGCAGGTGGCCGGCAGCGGCCAAGGTGCTGAGGGGGTTTATGGACCAGATGGGAGGGGTGGATCCATAGAGGTTTACAAGGCCGGGGGCCGGGGAATTTTCATTCTTCTCCCATGTCCACAAGGCTTATTCCCGGATTGATTTTTTTGTTATGAGCAGGGTGCTGATTCCGAGGGTGGAGGACACGGAATATTTGGCGACAGCCATTTCTGATCACACTCCGCATTGGGTGGACCTTGAGCAGGGGGAGGAGAGGGACCAACATCCGCTGTGCGTTTAGAGGTGGGGCTGCTAGCGGACGAGGAGGTGGGCGGGCGGGTCCGGAGGTATATAGAGAGGTACCTGGAGACTAATGATAATGGGGAGGTGCAGGTAGGGGTGGTCTGGGAGGCGCTGAAGGCGGTGGTCAGAGGAGAGCTAATCTCCATTAGGGCACACAAGGAGAGGGGGGAGAGGAGAGAGAAGAAAAGGTTGGTGGGGGAGATGGTGAGGGTGGACAGGAGGTACGCGGAGGCTCCGGAGGAGGGATTACTGAGGAAGCGGCATAGCCTCCAGGCTGAGTTTGATTTATTGACCACCAGGGAGGCGGAGGCGCGGTGGAGGAGGGTGCAGGGGGCGGTATATGAATATGGAGAAAAGGCGAACCGGATGCTGGTGCACCAGCTTCGGAAGCGGGAGGCAGCTAGGGAGATCGGGGGAGTTAGGGGTGGAAGAGGGAGCATGGTACAAAGTGCCGTGGGTATCAATGGGGTCTTTAGGAACTTTTACGAGGAACTGTACCGGTCTGAGCCCCCATTGGAGGAGGGAGGGAAGGGTCGCTTCCTAGACCAGCCGAAGTTTCCTAGAGTGGAGGAGGAGCAGGTGCGGGGACTGTGTGCCGCAGGTCATACATGAGGATCAGACGGGGTTTATAAAAGGGAGGCAGTTGAATGCTAATGTACGGAGGCTTTTGAATGTTATAATGATGCCGACAGTGGAAGGGGAGGTGGAGATAATGGTGGCGATGGATGCGGAGAAGGCCTTTGATAGGGTAGAATGGGGGTACCTGTGGGAGGTGTTGAAAAGGTTTGGGTTTGGGGAGGGGCTCGTCAGGTGGGTGTGGTTGCTATATGAGGCCCCGGTGGCGAGTGTGGTTACGAACAGAAGGAGGTGAGAGTATTTCCAGTTGCACTAGGGGGGCGAGACAGGAGTGTCCCCTGTCCCCCCTGCTCTTTGCACTGACAATTGAACCCCTGGCCATGGCGCTGAGGGAGTCGAGGAACTGGAGGGGGATAGTGCGGGGGGTGGGGGGGGGGGGGGGGGGGGGGAGCATCGGCTGTCACTTTATGCGGATGACCTGCTGCTATTTGTGGCGGACCCGGTGGAGGGAATGCCGGAGGTGGTGAGGATCCTTAGGGAGTTTGGGGATTTCTCCGGGTACAAGCTCAATATGGGAAAGAGCGAGCTGTTCGTAGTGCACCCAGGGGACCAGGAGAGGGGGATTGGTGAACTCCCATTAAAAAAGGCGGAGAGGTGTTTTATGTACCTGGGGGTACAGGTTGCTAGGGCTGGTGGAGCAAATGGAGGTGGGACGTGCTGCCACTCTCCTTGCCGGGCAGGGTGCGGTCAGTCAAAATGGTGGTGCTCCCGAAGTTTTTGTTCTTGTTCCAATGCCTCCCTATCCTGATCCAGAAGGCCTTTTTCAGGCGGGTCAACAGGAGCGTTATGGGGTTTGTGTGGGCGCAGAAGACACCAAGGGTGAGAAGGTGAGAAGGGTGTTCCTGGAGCAGAGCAGGGATGGGGGGGGGGGGGGGGGGGGGTTGGTGCTGCCTAACCTCTGTGTGTATTATTGGGCCGCCAACGTGGAGATGATACGCAAGTGGGTGATGGAGGGGGAGGGGCGGCATGGAAGACGTTGGCGATGGCGTACTGTGAGGGCACGAGCCTCGAGGCGCTGGTGACGTCGCCGCTGCCGCTTCCTGGTATACCCAACGAGGTATACCACGTGCCCGGTGGTGGCGGCTACCCTCAACATTTGGGGGAATGTAGGCGGCACAGGGGGAAGGTGGGGGCTTCGGTGTGGTCCCCGATACGGGGGAACCAGTGGTTTGTCCCGGGGAGAATGGACGGAGGGTTTCTGAGTTGGCACAGGGCAGGTATTAGTAGGATGGGGGACCTGTTTGTGGATGGGAAGTTTGCGAGCCTGGGTGAGCTGGAGGGGATGTTCGGCCTCCCCCCGAGGAACACCTTCAGATATATGCAGGTAAGGGCATTTGTTAGGAGGCAGGTGGTGGAGTTCCACTGTTGCCGCCACGAGGGGTTCAGGACAGGGTGCTTTCGGGGAATTGGGCTGGAGAGGGGAGGAGCTGAAGGGTAAGTGGGAGGAAGAGTTGGGTGAGGAGATCGACGAGGGGACATGGGCGAATGCTCTGGGGAGGGTGAATTCCTCCTCCTCTTGCGCGAGGCTCAGCTTAATACAATTCAAGGTGCTGCATAGGGCGCACATGACTGGGGCAAGGCTGAGCCGGTTCTTTGGGAGAGAGGACAGGTGTGTCAAGTGCTCAGGGAGGCCAGCAAACCACACCCACATGTTTTGGGCGTGCCCTGCGCTGGAGGGCTTTTGGAGGGCATCGCGGAGACGATGTCTAGGGTGGTTGGTTCCAGGGTTGAGCCGGGCTGGGGGCTCGCAATATTTGGGGTGGCAGTGGAGCCGGGAGTGCAGGAGGCGAAAGAGGCCGGTATTCTGGCCTTTTTGTCCCTGGTAGCCCGGCGAAGAATTCTTCTACAGTGGAAGGATGCAAGGCCCCCGGGCGTGGAATCCTGGATCAATGATATGGCTGGGCTCATCAAATTGGAGAGGGTCAAATTTGCCTTAAGGGGGTCAGTGCAAGGGTTGTTCAGGCAGTGGCAACCGTTTCTAGACTTCCTGGTGGAGCGTTAGGTGATGGTCAGCAACAGCAGCAACCCGGGGGGAGGGGGGGGGAAGGGGGGGGAGGGGGGGAAGTGGGGGGAGTTTGGGGTGGGTGGGGGGCTGGTGAGGGTTTGTTTGTTTTTCTTGATTGGGCGTGTATATTTGCCTTCATGTTAATTATTTCTGTTAATTTATTTATTTGTGTATATCGGTGGGGGGGGGGGGGGGGGTTGTTCTTATTTCTTTGTATTTTTGTTGGTAAAAATTTCTGAAAACTTGAATAAAAATTATTTTTTTTTAAAAAGAACCCTACCGTTAACCCTGTATTCCACATTCATATTTGTCTTTCCAAAATGGACAACCTCACACTTCTCAGGGTTAAACTCCATCTGCCACTTATCAGCCCAGCTCTGCATCCTATCTATGTCTCTTTGCAGCCGATAACAGCCCTCCTCACTATCCACAACTCCACCAATCTTCGTATCATCTGCAAATTTACTGACCCACCCTTCAACTCCCTCATCCAAGTCATTAATGAAAATCACAACAGCAGAGGACCCAGAACTGATCCCTGTGGTATGCCACTGGTAACTGGGCTCCAGGCTGAATATTTGCCATCCACCACCACTCTCTGACTTCTATTGGTTAGCCAGTTCGTTAGATAACTGGCCAAATGTCCCACTATCTCATGCCTCCTTACTTTCTGCATAAGCCTACCATGGGAACCTTATCAAATGCCTTACTAAAATCCATGTACACCACATCCACTGCTTTACCTTCATCCATGTGCTTGGTCACCTCCTCAAAGAATTCAATAAGACTTGTGAGGCAAGACATACCCCTGACAAATCCGTGCTGACTATCTAATCAAGCAGTGTCTTTCCAGATGCTCAGAAATCCTATCCCTCAGTACCCTCACCAGCTCTGGTACTGTGCACCAAAAGAAAACACAAAACATGAATATAACGAGGACACCAGCTGCACACCAAAGAATAAATCGAGACAAAAAACAAAAAGAATATAATACTGCCAGCTGCTGAGTCAGCCCACCCCAACAGCAGACCTACATTGGTGGAAAGGTGCCCAATGTGTGCACAGGAAAGCATGCGTGTGAATGTCAGTGCATGCATATCGGCAAGAGTATGCGTGCATAAAGAGTATAAGCATGAATGACTATGCTTGCCTGAGAGCAAGAAGCACAGACCACTGGAAAATCTGATGCCCAAATGGGGCACAGTGGAAGGAGAGAGGACACCCTACCCCTTCTCCAGCACTGGTAATTTGCCAGGCCATAGAAAGAAGAGGGTCGCAGCAGACAAGCACACAGACACCAGGCAAGAGAGCAATCGACTGCCAGTGAGGCTAGAAATAGGAGGATAGTGCAACTAAACACTAAACTGGTGATGTAGGAGAGAGGGTTTAAAATTTTTGGACCATTGGGATCTCTTTTGAGGCAGGTGGGACCTGTATAAGAAAGACGGGTTACATCTAAACTGGAGGGACACTGATACCCTGGCTGGGAGTTTTGCTAGATTCACTCGGGAGGATTTAAACTAGTATAGCAGGGGGGTGGGAAACAGAATGTGAGCTTAGAAGGTGTAATAACTGAAGGGGAAATAGAGAACCAAAATAAAAGAACAAATTCACTCCCAGGCAGAGCAAAAAAGGTGACAAGTGTGAAAAGGGAGATGGTCAATACAGGAATGAGGGTGCTGTACCTAAATGCGCGCAGTATACGGAACAAGGTAAATTAGCTTGTTACACGCATTGAAATTGGCCAGTACAAAGTTGTGGGCATCACAGAGATGTGACTTCAAGGGGATCAGGGCTGGGATCTAAATATACAAGGATATGCGTCCTATCAAAAGGACAGGTAGATGGGCAAAGGAGGCGGGGTTGCATTATTAGTAAGGAATGAAGTTAAATCGATAGCAAGGAGCGATTGAATCTCTGTGGGTAGAGTTGAGGAATCGCACAGGTAAAAAGACCCTGATGGGAGTTATGTACAGGCCCCCTAGCAGTAGTCAGGATGTGGGGCAGAAAATAAATCAGGAGATAGAAAAGGCATGTAAAAAAGACAATATTACAATAATCATGGGGGACTTCAATATACAGGTGGACTGGGAAAATCAGGTTGATAGTGGATCCCAAGAAAAGGAATTTGTGGAATGTCTGAGATGTTCTTTTTGGCGCAGCTTGTGACAGAGCCTACTAGGGAACAGGCAATTCTGGATTTGGTGATGTGGAATGAGGCAGACTTGATTAGGGAACTTAAGGCGAAGGAACCCTTGGGGAGCAGTGAACACAATACGATAGAATTTACCCTGCAGTTTGAGAACGAGAAGCTGCAATCAGATGTAACGGTATTACAATTAAATAAGGGTAACTACAAAGACATGAGGGACGAGCTGGCCAGAATTGATTGGAAAAGGAACCTAACAGGGAAGACAGTGGAACAGCAATGCCAGGAGTTTTGGGGGGTTATTCGGGAGGCACGACAGAAATTCATCCCATGGAGGAAGAAACATGCTAAGGGGAGGACAAGGCATCCATGGCTAACGAGGGATGTCAAGGACAGCATAAAAGCTAAAGAAAAAGCATACAAAGTGGCGAGGATTAGTGGGAAACCAGAGGATTGGGAAGCCTTTAAAAGCGAGCAGAGGACAACTAAAAAAGCAACAAGGGAGGGTGAAGATGAAGTATAAGTGCAAGCTAGCTAGTAATATAAAGGAAGATAGGAAGAGATTTTTTTCAATATATAAAAGGTAAGAGAGAGGCAGAAATGTGCATTAGAGCACTGGAAAATGTGGCTGGAGAAGTAATAATAGGAAACAAAGAAATGGCACACGAACTGAATAGTTATTTTGCATCAGTCTTCATGGTGGAAGACACAGTGGGATGCCAGAGCTCCAGGAGAACCATGGGGCAGAGCTGAGTACAGTGGCCATCACTAAGGAGAAGGTTCTGGGGAAACTGAAAGGTCCAAAGATGTGCGGGTTAGGTGGATTGGCCATGCTAAATTGCCCATAGTGTAAGGTTAATGGGGGGATTGTTGGGTTACGGGTATACGGGTTACGTGGGTTTAAGTGGGGTGATCATTGTTCGGCACAACATCGAGGGCTGAAGGGCCTGTTCTGTGCTGTACTGTTCTATGTTCTATGTCTGAAGGTGGATAAGTCACCTGGACCGAATCAGCTACACCTAAAAGAGATAGCTGAGGAGATTGTGGAGGCATGGGTGATGATCTTTCAGGACTCATTGGAGGCAGGAAGGGTCCCAAAGGACTGGAAAGTTGCTAATGCAACACGGATGTTCAAGAAGGGAGGGAGGCAGAAGACGGGAAATAGTATTAGCCTGACTTCGGTCATTGGTAAGATTTTAGAGTTCATTAATAAAGATGAGATCGTGGAATGCTTGGAGGTGCATGATAAAATAGGACTGAGTCAGCATGACTTCGTCAAGGAGGGTTCATGTCTGACAAATCTGTTAGATTTCTTTGAGGAAGTAACATGGAAGTTAGACAAAGGTGAACCAGTGGACGTGATTTATTTAGATTTCCAGAAGGCCTTTGACAAGGTGCCACATAGGAGGCTGTTAATTAAGTTAAGAGCCCATGGTCTTAAGGGTAAGATCTTGGCATGGATAGAGGATTGGCTGACTGGCAGAAGGCAGAGAGTGGGGAGAATGGGGTCTTTTTCAGGATGGCAGCCGGTGACTAGTGGTGTGCCTCAGGGGTCGGTGCTGAGACCACAACTTTTCACAATATACATTAATGATCTGGAGTAAGAAACTGAAAGCACTGTTGCTAAGTCTTCAGATGATACAAAGATCTGTGGAGGGACAGGTAGTATTGAGGAAACAGGTGGGTGTCAGAAGGACTTGGACAGGCTAGGAGAGTGGGCAAAGAAGTAGCAGATGGAATACAATGTGGAAAAGTGTGAGGTTATGCACCTTGGAAGGAGAAATGGAGGGATAGACAATTTTCTAAATGGGAAGATGCTTAAGAAATCAGAAGCACAAACGACTTGGGAGTCCTTGTTCACGATTCTCTTAAGGTTAACGTGCAGTTTCAGTCGGCAGTTAGGAAGGCAAATGCAATGTTAGCATTCATGTTGAGAGGGCTAGTATACAAGACCAGGGATGTACTTCTGAGGCTATATAAGCCACTGGTAAGACCCTATTTGGAGTATTGTGAGCAGTTTTGGGCCTTGTATCTACGGAAGGATGTGCTAGCCTTGGGTAGGGTCCAGAGGAGGTTCACAAGAATGATCCCTGGAATGAAGAGCTTGTCGTATGAGGAACAGTTGAGGACTCTGGGTCTGTACTCGTTGGAGTTTAGAAGGATGAGGAGAATCTTATTGAAACTTACAGGATACTACATGGCCTGGATAGAGTGAATGTGGAGAGAATGTTTCCACTTGTAGGAAAAGCTAGAAGCAGAGGACAAAATCTCAGAACAAAGAACAAAGAACAAAGAAGAGTATAGCACAGGCTCTTCGGCCCTCCAAGCCTGCGCCGACCATGCTGCCCGTCTAAATTAAAATCTTCTACACTTCCGGGGTCCATACCCCTCTATTCCCATCCTATTCATGTATTTGTCAAGATGCCCCTTAAATGTCACTGTCGTCCCTGCTTCCACCACCTCCTCCGGCAGCGAGTTCCAGGCATGCACTACCATCTGTGTAAAAAATGTGCCTCATACATCTTCTCTAAACCTTGCCCCTCGCACCTTAAACCTATGCCTCCTAGTAATTGACCGCTGTACCCTCGGTAAAAGTCTCTGACTATCCACTCTGTCTATGCCACCCATAATTTTGTAGACCTCTATCAGTTCGCCCTTCAACCTCCTTCATTCCAGTGAGAACAAACCAAGTTTATTCAACCTCTCCTCATAGCTAATGTCCTCCATACCAGGCAACATCCTGGTAAATCTCTTATGCGCCCTCTCTAAAGCCTCCACATCCTTCTGGTAGTGTGGCGACCAGAATTGATCACTTTACTCCAAGTGTGGCCGAACTAAGGTTCTATACAGCTGCAACATGACTTGCCAATTTTTATACTCAATGCCCCGGCCAATGAAGGCAAGCATGCCGTATGCCTTCTTGACTACCTTCTACACCGATGTTGCTGCTTTCTGTGACCTGTGGACCTGTACACCTAGATCTCTCTGACTTTCAATACTCTTGAGGGTTCTACCATTCACTGTATATTCACTATCTGCATTAGACCTACCAAAATGCATTACTTCACATTTGTCCGGATTAAACTCCATCTGCCATCTCTCCGCCCAAGTCGCCAAACAATCTAAATCCTGCTGTATTCTCTGACAGTCCTCTTTACTATCCACAATTCCACCAATCTTTGTGTTGTCCACAAAATTACTAATCAGACCAGTTACATTTTCCTCCAAAGGGCAGCACGGTAGCACAAGTGGATAGCACTATGGCTTCACAGCGCCAGGGTCCCAGGTTTGATTCCTCGCTGGGAATTCCAGCCTATGCGAGTCTGCACGTTCTCCCCGTGGGTTTCCTCTGGGTGCTCCGGTTTCCTCCCGCAGTCCAAAGACATGCAGGTTAGGTGGATTGGCCATGATAAATTGCCTTAGTGACCAAAATGGTTAGGAGGGGTTATTAGGTTACGGGGATAGGATGGAAGTGAGGGCTTAAGTGGGTCGGTGTAGACTCGTAGAGCCGAATGGCCTCCTTCTGCACTATGGGCAGCATGGTAGCACAAGTGGATAGAACTGTGGCTTCACAGCGCCAGGGTCCCAATTCCCCGCTGGGTCACTGCCTGTGAGGAGTTTGCACGTTCTCCCCGCGTCTCCATGGGTTTCCTCCAGGTGCTCCAGTTTCCTCACACAGTCCAAAGATGTGCAGGTTAGGTGTATTGACCATGATAAATTGCCCTTAGTGACCAAAAAAGTTAGGAGGGGATGTTGGGTTATGGGGGTGGGCTGGAAGTGGGGGCTTAAGTGGGTCGGTGCCAACACGATGGGCCGAATGGCCTCCTTCTGCACTGTATGTTCTATGTTCTATGATCAAATCATTTATATATACTACGAACAGCAAAGGTCACAGCACTGATCCCTGCGGAATACCACTAGTCACAGCCCTCCAATCAGAAAAGCACCCTTCCATTGCTACCCTCTGCCTTCTATGACCTAGCCAGTTCTTGCCAGCTCACCTCTGATCCCGTGTGATTTCACCTTTTGTACCAATCTGCCATGAGGGACCTTGTTAAAGGCCTTACTGAAGTCCATATAGAGAACATCCACTGCCCTACCTGCATCAAACATCTTTGTGACCTCCTCAAAAAACTCTCAAGTTAGTGAGGCATGACCTCCCCTTCACAAAACCATGCTGCCTCTCGCTAATACCCGTGCTGACTCTCGCTAATATCCATGCTGCCTCTCCCTCAGACTAAAGGGATGATTCTTTAAAACAGATGAGGAGGAATGTCTTCAGCCAGAGGGTGGTGAAACTGTGGAACTCTTTGCCGCAGAAGGTTGTGGAGGCCAAATCACTGAGTGTCTTTAAAACAGAGATTGATAGGTTTTGATCAATAAGGGAATCAGGGATTATGGGGAGAAGGCAGGAGAATGGGGGTGAGAAAAATATCAGCCATGATTGAATGGCGGAGCAGACTGTATGGGCTGAGTGGCCTAAATAATGCTCCTATGTCTTATGGTTTTACTGTCTCAACAGTCTAAAAACAACTCCCCCTCCCACCATCAGTGGAAAGCTGCTTGGTAAGCTAACCACCGGAAGTTCTCATTGACCTGAAGCAGAGCGGAGGAGGGAGAGTGAGCAAAAGCCACCTCCCCCTCTCCAGCACTGGCAGCATCTTCCCGCGGCTCCCAGGCAGGAGGCAGGAGGCAGGAGCGGCTGCAACTGGCAAAAAGATAACCCGCAGTTACATGGTATTTATCACACAATTCCCCCGACAACCATAGTCCAAACATAGTGCAAAAGGAAACCAAGGAACATTATCGATCTGCATGGCTCCTATAACAGGAGCAGCCACTGAATTTAAAACGTCACCAGTAATCCATGAAAGTGTCCCTCCGCAACTTCCGGGCTGTGCAGTTGAGCCGGGCCTCTGCCCCCTCTTCTGCAGTATCGCCGTCTAGTCTTCCACGCCACCCTGTCCAAGGACTGGGTCACAGGAACATTAACAGGTGACCCGCAAAATCCAGAACAGAGTACACAGTCAACACACCAAACAGGGCTTTAAAAACAGCCACAGGCTGCTCGAGCATGTCCTCCTAAATCCTCAGCCCAATAGTAGGCCCACCAAAATCCTCCCCTCTCCGCACTCCAGGTGAAAGAGACTGAAAGGCAACTACCTATTTCTTCCTTCCTTCCATTTAGAAAGCAGTAAGCGCAAGGGGAAGAGGCAGCAGCAAGCAGCAAACAAATTCTCAGCCACAGCAGCCTCCAGGCACTTGCAAGTCACCAACAGGAGCAAGCAGCAAACACAGCCTGTAGCTGGGAAGTACTCTCACAACTAACAAGGCCAATTCCTCATTTGCAGTGGTCTTTAGCTGTGAAACTGGAGGCTGTTCACGGTCAAATGGAGTGAAAGTGACTTTCAGCATTGAAGACAAAGCAGGGCTCTAACCTGGAAGTGTTCAGTAGGACAGACAGGATGCTGCTGTTGTTGCCCCTGTTATGGGTCTCCACAATATTTAAAGATGGCTTGATGCTTGAAGGCCTGACAGACTCAAAGCCCCTCACACCACCCCGCCAGCCCAGGGGCGACCCCCGACCTGAAACGCTTCCGGCCCCTGACCAAGCCCAACCACCCCCCAGCACTGGTCCAGCTGCTCTGATGCCCTTGGGCTGCATGTGGAGCTGCATGCTGGACAATGGAAAGGGCTACTTACCTCCTCACTTCCCCTCAGCAGCCATTGTGTCAGCTTCACGTTTTTGAAAAGGAGTGCTAAACGACTCCCGCATGACTTCCCGCTGTGGAGTTAGGTAATTTCCAGGAGGCCGCTGCATTAAACTTCAAACCTGTTAATGAGATTCAAATGAATGTAAATGATGATTAATGATATGCTCGCCATTTTTGGGCGAGATCTGGAACTTGACATCGGGAGCAGGCCGGGTGAATTACAAACTGGTTCGCATCTGGTGTGAATCTCAATTTTGTCCTTTCCTGCTATTTACCCGGTGCGCCCAAATCCATGACGGGCACAACGCGGTGGTTAAATTATGTCCAGTATATTTTGCAGATCCTTTACTTCTTCTTCTGTTAATCCTAATGGGTTCTGCTTGTGTAGACCACCATTTCCAATTGCTCGATAGATTTTTATGGTTTGCTTGTCTGGCTCAGACTCATCTGAATCAAGCTTTGGACGCGGCTTAAACATTTTGAATTCAGCTACATGTCAATTCAATCTGAGGAATTTTGTGGATATTCTGGCAATATCCCTTTGACCTTCTTCTATAGTAGCTGGAATGAGTGTCACTGTAGCTGTTTTCACATGCTTTTTCAAGTTCCATCCGCAAAGACAAGTTGTGTCAGGAATGCACCATGGAGTAATGGCGGACTTGGTTTTTAATCAATTTATTGTTCAGCAGCTCTCAAAGCCACCTGTTCGAATTGCAACACTCTCTGGTCAATTTCTATTACTTTTTTGACTCTCTCTTGCTCATGATTGATCCTGCCAACATCTTTGTCACTTATCTTTTCTGACTGAGCTGACCCAATGTTGTCTCACTCATGGAACTGACAACACATGCCCCTCAATCTCACCAAGAAGGATCCATCTGCTTACCAGCTCTTTACTTGAGCACTAGCCCAGTGTCGTGTCTCCACCGGAGCAACCAGCCTACGTTTTCAAAACTCTCTGATGCTACAACTTTGCTGCCGTCTGACCAAAATGTCAAGAACTTTCTCATGTAGCCTTCTCGTATCTGTATTTCATCTTGCTGCCACCTGTTTTACAATTGCTGATCACCATGTTGCGTAGGCACATGAGAACAATTAGGTCAGTGGATAATGCATTATGAGATGCAATCCAGCTTGAGAGGACATCGTGTTCAGTGGAGCTCATGTCTAACACATTTACTCAATTACAGGTACCTCCTTCTCACTTGCATAATTTGCAGTTCTTGATGCTGTCCAATTTTACCTGAGAGCTTGAATTCCTATGTGTTGCGCTGTTATGTCCAGTTAGCATTCTAATCAGTTGTCAGGTTAAATTATGGGTACAAAGCCATCCACACGTACAAAACATCTTGAGACAACTTGTGCCTTTTTTTTAGATCAAATTGCATTAATAATATTCTTGCACAGAATTGTATGCAGCTAGTTAAGACCTATTTATATTATTGAGGTCAAGATGGGTTAGAGAGCAGGAGATAATGAAATTAATAACCTGGATATCAATAGTGTTATGTTATGTAGATGGGCGGTGGAGTTTCAAACTGGAAGCCTGGAGGTTTTTGTTTATCTGCACAATGAGCATCTTTCACCAATGATGGTTGCCTTTGTTGACATCAGCCTGATTGTACTTGGCTCTGGCCAGGTAGGGAGGGCTCTGGAACAGGCTGCAGGAGCCGATGGGTACAATCCATCTAGGCGGGTGGGGGTAGGGCTGGGAGGGGAGGGGGTTTGGAAGGGGTTGTCGATTGTACGGAGTGCAGTGACATTGAGGAGGCGATTGGACGGTGAGCGATAAGGAAAAAGGTGTTAGGTGGCACAGTGGTTAGCACTGCTGCCTCACAGCGCCAGGGACTCAGGTTCAATTCTGGCTTTGGGTCACTATCTCTGTGGCCTTGGTTAGCACTGTTGCCTCACAGTGTCAGTGATCCGGGTTTAATTCTGGCTTTAGCTTACTGTGTGTATGGCCTTGGGTCACTGTCAGTGTGGAATTTGCATTTTCACCGTGTCTGCATGAGTTTCCTCCATGTGCTCCGGTTTCCTCCCACAGTCGAAAGATGTGCAGGATAGGTGGGGTTACGGGGATAAGGCGGAGGAGTGGTAGGGTGCTCTTACTGAAGGTTGGTGCAGACTCAATGGGCCGAATGTCCTCCTTCTGCACTGTAGCGATTCTATGATTCTAGGTGGAGTGGGAGAAATGGGCAGGCAGGAGGGTAGGTGAAGGCAGTGGAAGAGTGATGGGGAGAGGTAGGGGAAAGGGAGTGAGAATGAATAAGGGAATTTAGATAAGCAAGTTAAGAGACAGCCATGGGGGGAGAACTACAATATTGTTGTTGGGACCAGGGTGAAGCCGCTCTAAATGAGAACTGTAACTGAGGGGAGAGGAATAACCTAAAAATGGAAATGGTCAAGGACAGAAATTCCAGTTTGTTTGTATTTTTGTTTGCTGCTGGATGTTTGAGATGCTGTTAAGTGGGTGGAAAGGGAATTACTTTGTTTGGTAGATGAAGTACAATATTTGCTGTAACAGCAATTTGGACGGCATGTGGGAGAAGAGCTCATTTTTTCTAGTTATTTAATTTAGTGGATACATGGGAGGTTCTGTTCTGCTTGTGTGGCGTGGTAAGAACCCTGCTGATGTTACCTGCGAGAGTGTCTCAAAACCCCAACGGATAATTTGAAACACTGGTTCTTAGTGGAGTATTTTTGATTGCAATAATGTGAGGAACAATATACAACCCAGTGAGGAACCAGTCCAGTCATTGTGTAAACAATTAATGCAGAATGTTTATTAAAGTAAAAGAAAAAACACACGGCAAAAGAACAATATATACTATGACACTTAAGTATATTGATAACTGTTATTTCTTATTCCCAAAATATACATACATTCCCTGAACTCCCTGAGACACCCCTTTCACAAGCTACATCCAATTTTAGTAACACGATATAGGTAAAATCCAGTTTATAGGTACCACATAATACCACTTAGGTGGCCATTTCTGGGAAAAAGTCTCTTCCTGGTTCAGCAAAGGCACAAAATGGTGTCTTTTAGAGGAGAATATCTGCAATCCGTCAGGTCCCAAATATTAGATGAAACAGGCTCCCATGGCTCGGATCATAGATGGACCTGGCCTGTCTCACATTCTGTATTTAGAACTAGCTTCCTTCCCCAATGAGGGTTCTAGCCGCTATATTGTTCAGTCTCTTTTATATCCCACCCTGTGGATTCTGCTGCCTAACTCTCTCAATTTCCTGCCTTTAGGAATTAATATTTGCATAGCCCCAATGATCTGGTAGGGCCATTTGCATCTCAATTTCTCTAGGCACCTGCTAAACCTGTTACTGGACAAATTGCATCTCATTATTCATCTAGACATCTGCTATATGTCTTATTTTATTTTCATCTCAAGTTTAACCTCACTAATTTAACAAATTCCTCACTGGAGTTAGGTGTTGGGCGTTGTGAGGTTATAGTTTAAGTGTATCTGGCATTGCAAGCATTAATATGGGACTGGTAAACAGCATGATGTAAAGAGGCATATGACCTGAGACTAGAGTTATCTGTCAGGACTGGATAGAGACGTATGTAGAAGTATGGAGTTAGCTCATAGGTTGGTCAATGCCGTGTATACATGTACATAGTATAAGGAGCTCCTGTTAATCCCTGTTTTGTCCCTGGTTTAATCCCTTTATTTTATTGTGTTTTGGTTTTAATAATCTTTGCACCTGAACAATTACAGGGACTTACACCTTTAAGGTGGACTTCACCTTTAACTGAAAAAAGGAGAACCTCCAGCAGACTGTGCTGTTGCTCTGACATCAATGACGACACATCTTGATGGACATGGTTGTCGGCCAATAGACTGCTTCAGATTGTCGGGCCTTATCAGTGGATCATGCTGATTATTCATGTGTTTCTCTGGAATGTTCCTTACTCTATGAGACTGTGTTATTGCTTTTAGTTTCAGTTTGATGAACAAGCTGGAGGGTCACAGCTTTGATCTCTCTCTCTTCCCTGATGGACTCTGTGTAAAGGTTCAAAGTAAAGACCTTTCTCTCTCTGCAGTCAGATTGAACTGCAAGGTAGTTCAGTCCAGCAATAGCTGCAGGCAGGGCCAGTTGTTTAAAGAACCCTCTTTAAAATCTTGTGAGGGGAAATCTGTTTTTCCTCACTAAAGCAAGGGGACATTCTGGTGGAGTTGGAAACAAATAAGAATTACACAGGCCTGAGGCGGATCCTCTGAGTGAAGGCCCAGGTTAATAAAAGTGAACATAACTCCCCAGTGGGAATCTCACAGTTAGGGGATTCGGACAAACTGAATGTTTCAGCCAGAAGATCTTTGATAGCCATCCAACCGGTGGTTCCCAATCACTCCTGCCCTGGATGAATAGGTAACTGAAAAAACAACTTCAACATCCAAAGCAAGGGCACTTATCTTCCATCTCACATTAATCCTCTTTTATTTTTCCCCTCCCCCTCCCTTTGCACATGCATATTGTGTGTGTTTAAGTGGAGGGTGGGATGGTAATGGAGGGGGGGGGGGGGGAGAGTAGATTAGCTGACCATTATTCTAGTATAATTATTGCATGTCTTATCTCTATTGTTGTTATGAATAAACAGTTGTTGTGTTTCACTTGCAAATCTGGTGCCTGTAAGTCATTGGATCAATCAAGCACCAAAGATCCCAGAAACCTTATACAAATTATTGGTTAGTTCACCTGTGTTGGAACTCTGGGCCCTATGGGGCTGAAATTGACCATGCACCAGCCTGGGTATTGTAACAATAGTTATGCATTATAAAAAAACTTAACGTTAAACCATTCAATATTCATAACCTCTTCATGAGACCTTCCGAACACACAACATACAATAGATTTAATCTCAATTGTGTTTGGAATGTGTGGATGCATTTTACGGTGGTTTTGCGAGTAATTGGGCAACAGAAGTCACGTGTACCATTTATATCTGTTTCCTTGCTCTTGTACTTCTTCGTTTTGATTAGTTTTCCCAGCTCATAAGGTGCATAAGGGCGTTCTTCACTTAATCTCCATTATGTGTCTTGACCTTTCCATGATGGCTATTTTCTTTCGGTCCATAATTTCTTTGGAATACTGCTCTGTGGTTCATTCCTTCAGTTTGAAAGTTACTTGATGGTTGCTTCAGTTTGTTTGAAATATTGTTTCATTTCTAATGCTTCTGAAGTCGTCTGTCTTCATTTATGTTTTCAAATGCCACATTTAGCTACTTCCCCATTTTCCCCATTTTCAATACCTTTGATTTGTGAAGCCAGCTGTGCAACATTCACATACACTGAGAGAGATTACATTGTTTAAGTTCTCTGAAATCATGGCTATAAAATGCAAATAACACACATATCTGCATATTGTCTTGCTGGCTCCTGTGATACTACAATCATGATGCTCTTAAAAAAGAAACAAATGAGGAAAACTGAGGGCATGATGTCATCTGCTACCCTGTTGTCCTCAATTTGTTACATAAAGTTACACTTCCACCAGGAGATAGGAATCCTGACACATCTTACCATTTTTAAGAGAATAGAAAATAATTGATATATTTATATTAATATATTATTTGGTCATAATTAACACCTGAGTGGAATTTGCACATTGAAGAGAAATTAATAAGCAAAATAATAATGAAATTGTACAAAGTGCTAGGAAATTGAAAGCAAAAATTAAACCAAGAGCCAACAAAATGTTTCAAAGAAGAATAGACCAAAATGTACAATTGTGGTACATTTGTTGCAAGTGTAGGATATGGAATTTTTCACTATCATATAGTCACGTAATAATATGCCTGACGATTTCTGTTGCAACATTACTACACCCTATATTCTCTAAGTCATGCTAGTATCTTCAAAACATCACTATTTTCTCTCTACCTTTTAGAGGATATTCATGGTGAGAAAGAGAACTCCATAAAAATAATTGCAAGGAAAATTGGCAGCTAAAGCTGATACAGAGACATTTTACTGCTGTGAAACTATTCAAAACCTCAAAAGGAAAATCAGACCCTCTACTGCAGTGATTGATGAAAAAAAAGAGTGACTTTATTGTGTACCTGTCAGATCACATCCTCAGTGATTTTCTTCTTCAAAACTGCCAACTGCCATCATTGTTCTTTAGCTACTCTGCACAGCTCTAGGCTGTCTGTTAGGTTTCATATCGTTTGGCATATAGCAAACACTCAGCGGTACTTAATCATAAGTACAGGCATTTGTGTGGGCACACAAATATAATAAAACGCAGTTATTATATTATCATTAACAACTGTTTTCAGGAAGCACTTCTTTGTTTACCCAAATTATTGGAATTTGTGACTGTAAAGAACAAACTGAATTTAGGCCTTTAGGATCCTAAATATTCAGCTGCTTCAAAATATTAATGATTCAAGTGCAATTTGGTTCAAGTTGCTATTTGATGTGTTAGTGTGAGCATTTTATGAATTATTAATTCTATAATTTTTCAAAGATGTGTAAAATTAGATGTTGTAACTTTAAATTTCTCATCTAAAAGGTTATTCTTTCAACAATATTCCAGATTCTTGTTGTATCACGTAAACCATATAAAGGAAAGTAACAGGAATCACTCAGTGGGGAAAAATTAAGCTGGAGCTAATTAGAATGATTGGAATCCCAAAATCAACACAATAGTGCCCTTGGATCACCTGAACTGCAGCTTCCTTGGAAATTTGTGCCAGGTAGTCCATTGAGCAAACATTTTGCAGCAAGGTGGTTAAAAGTGGAATCCCTTTAAAGGCTCAAAATCTACAAGAGACTGCAGCAAAATGAATGCTAGATCTACTTCCAGCTTTCCTTGACAGCAACTCATTAATCAATATTCACATTTCTGCCTCTCTAACACTACCTCCAATAATTGGTGGGCAGGAGCAGAAACTGGCAGTGACCTGGTGAACAGAAGTATATGCCATTGAAGGTCACAACTATGTCAGTTAACCATGACTACCATCTATCGCAGAGTCTCCTACCTGTTTCAGGCAGGACCAAGATTCACACAAAATTTGGCAAAGGCTGAGCTCCAGCGTTAATTAGATATTTCAACCTTATATGTTTATCTGGTCCCACTACTCCACCAGTTTGTAAATGCAAAACAGATCATAGTGTAATGAAAATTGGTCCCAAATGATTTAGTCCACATTTTACAATATAAAAAAAAAACCATGAATAATTACACTTGTGAGACTGTTATCAGTTTGTGCAGTTTGATTTAACTCTCAGCCTCTACCATTATGCATAAAATTAAACAATATTCAGTAGGTCCAATTTTGGGTGCGTTTGGTGGGTTGTTTCGAGATGAATCCAGAACACTTAGCCCAGTTTATCCTGGCAGAGGATGCAGCAGAAGGCACAGCCTGGCACTCATGCATCCTCAGCAGACTCCATGAACATGAGGAGCACGTCATCAGCGTAGGCCGAAAGGACCACCCAGATGCCCAGTAACACAGAACCAATCCCAGCAACCTCCTCAAAAAGCTCCATGATATAGAAAACCCTGATGAACACCTCTCCCAAATCCAAGGAACATCATCAAGGGCCCGTTGGCCTTAACGAGATACTCTGCAGCGGAGTACAGAAGTCGGATCCGGGCAACAAAGTACGTCCTGAATCTGAATGCCCGCAGAGTTCCGAATAAGTATTCATGGTTCACCCTGTTGAACACCTTCTCCTGGTCAAGAGACAGGAAGGCGTTCGACAGACCAGTCCTCTGGGAATGATGGATCATGCAGCGGGCCAGGTGGATGTTATCGTAAATGGTCTAGCCCAGGATTGTGTAGGACTGGTCAGATTGTGGTCCAGTATGGTGACAAGGCAAAGGCATTGCCTTGGTGGAGATTTTGTAATCTGTGCTGAGGAGGGAGACCAGGCACCAATTTTTTTAAACAGGTGGAGCTCCCCCTCCTTGGGCAGCAGGGCAATAATGGCCCTGTGCCACAAAAGGGGCATCTTCCCAGTTGCTATACTGCCCCCCAGGGCCCCTCGTGGTGATTACCTGGGACATCCCAGAACGCTCTGAAGAACGCTATGGTCAGGCCATCCACTTTAGGGTCTTACCCCGGAGAAGCTGTCGAGGGTGTCAGATCCCCTAAGCTGATAGGGGGATAAGGCTTTCCAGCATCTTTCAGGCCGATCTACAGCAGGTCCTTCTACAAAACTCCGCAAGGATCCTCACTAAATGGATCCAAAGAGAAAAGGGCAGTGTAGAAATTCCAGGCATGGGCCCTCATGCCCTCTGGATCTGAGATGAGGGATCCGTCATCGGCTAGCAGCGTAACCTGCTGACGGAGCCAGTGTCTTTTTTCCAGCGAGTAGAAGAAGTGGGAGCCATGGTCCAGATCCTTAAGGAATTGGATCTGTGACTTCCATATATGCTCCGCAGGACCTCCTCTTGTGAAGACCTTTTCTTCGTAAGTCAGCTGCAGTCCTCATCGGGCTTACCGAGACATGACTCCAGGTCAAGTATTTCCTTCTCAAACTCATCAGGCGGGATTCTCAGACCCCGCGCTGGGTCGGATAATCGGCGGCGGGCTGCTCGAATCGCGCCATGGCGCTCCGACGCCGGCACGCGATTCACCGTAGAGCGGAGAATCGGCGCCATTGGCACTGGCGTGGTTGGCACAGCCCCGGTCGCTGGCCGGCCTGCCGATTCTACAGCTCAGATGGGCCGAGCGGCAGTAAGAAACGAGCCGAGTCCCTCTGGGCCAGCGGGTCCCCGTCGTGTAAAGGTTAGATGGCGGGCTTTGGGGGTGCAGAGGGGGGTTCGTCCCTGGGGTGGGGGCTCTGATGTGGCCTGGCCTGCGATCGGGGCCAACCGATCGGCTGGCCGGCCTCTGTGGCTGGGGGCCTCCTTTCCTATGCGCTGGCCTCTGTAGTCCTGCGCCATGTTGCGTCGGGGCCGGTGTGTTGAAGGAGGCCACTTCACATGTGCGCGTTGGCGCCGGTGCCACTGCGCATGTCCTCATTGGCGCCGGCGCAACTGCGCATGCATGGATCCCATGGCGCACAGTTCATGCTGTGATCTGCAGCTGGCACGGCGGGAACCACTCCAGCATCATGCTGGCCCCCTGTAGAGGCCAGAATTAGCCATGCGAGTGGCCCGTTCATGGAGTCGTAAAACGCAACGGCGTTTACAACGGCGTGGAAACTCTGCTGCAGGATGGGAGAATCCTGCCCAACAACTCTGGATTTCCACCACTTTGTCGACCCTCTTGCATACTCCTGACAGGAGGCATGGGTGTGAGTCTTTCCCACATCCCAACATTGCCTCAAGGAGGGGAAGCCTCCCTGCTTCCTTCTCCAGCTGGCCCAGATGTGATGAAACAAGCCCAGGAAACACTGGTCCTCCAGCAGCAGGTTGCTCTGCGTGGGGAACCCGTCCAAGTGCCGAACTGAACATATTCTGCCCACACCAGGTGGTGGTCCGTACACAGATCCACTGCACAGAAGCTGACAGAATGCAGATTGTGCAAGCCCTTAAAATGTAAAGGCAGTTGATTCTAGACGCTTCGACTCGGCCTCACATAAGTGAACACACTGGAGTCAAGATGGAGATGTCGCCAGAAATCCAGCAAATCAAGAGACCTGATCAGGCCCCTCAACATCGCCATTGCTGGGGTGTGGTGGTTTTGAGGTAGCCCCTGGCCCCAAGGATGCAGTTGAAATCCCACATCCCAGATCCGCACATCCAGACATAGGAATAGCTTCTTCCCCACGGCTACTAAACTCCTCAATGACTCTCCCTCAAACTGATCTATTCACAACACCCAATGCTGCTCTTGCTCTTGTATTTGTTTGACTCTTGTTCTGCACTGTAACCAGTCACTATTTGTCGATGCACTATGTGTCAATGTACTGTATTAATTTTTTTTGTCTACTATGTACATACTGTGTACATTCCCTTGTCTGCAGAAAAATACTTTTCACTGTACTTCGGTACATGTGATAATATATCAATCAATCAGGCAGGGTTGACTGATGGGGATTTCTGATGAGGGTTGCTGTTGGGGGTTTCTGTTGGTGTCTCTCATGGGGTGCTTGATGGGAGGGTCTGTTGGGTGGGTCTGATGGGGAGGGCTGGGGAAGTTGTGGGGCCAAGATTTGCATTTTGGGGGGAGGAGGGCTTTCCAATGGACTTTAAGCACCTCAGTCGTGCACTGACCCCTTGACCCACTGCAGTATACATCTGCATGACATTCCAAAATTGCGATCCAGCGAACAATATCAAACAGCATATTTAAATCCAACCCATTCAATCATATTGATTATTGGGCGTGATTCACCGACCCTGTTGAACCCGGCGCGGGTCCAGGCTCAATGGATAAATCATGGGACAGTCCCAAAACGGGCTTCGCGCCAGACGCTAGTCACACAGCACGGTCCACATGCCGTGATCTGGATCTGGGCAAGATCCAGATCTGCATATTTAATGGCTTATTTAAATACCTGTACGCTCTGTTCATCCTCCGCCCGGGACATAACGGCCGCGCCTGTGACACCTCGCCAGGGTGCCATTTAGTACTGGTCCACACAAATAGTCCTCAGCTCGTCAGTGCAGGAAGAGATTGGGGCATCATTTTTAAATGCCTTCTGATCTTTCAGCCCAATTCGGAATCCCCATCGTGGCTTCCTACCCCCCCAACTGCCCTAACGTACCTCTTAGGGGGTCCTTGGACCTCCTCTTACCCCACCTCGCAAGGGCAGATTACCCCTGGGCCCAATTCCTGGCATGGGAAACCTGGCACCTGGACACTGCCAGCCTGGCACCCTGGCAGTGTCTAGGTGCCAGGCTGGCAGTGCCAAGGTGCCAAGATGCCAGCACGAGTGCCAGGTTAACATCCTGCCCAGAGCCTGAGCACCTGGGGTCCTTCAATGGCCTGGGTGACCACCCTCCATCCCCAGGCAATGTTCCGCTTGGTCTATGTTTGCGTGGACCAGTGCTAAACGGCGCCATGGCGAGGTCTCGCAGACATGGAAGTTAGTTCTCGGGCCTCGGGAGGATCAGGCACAGACATATTCAAATGAGTCAAATGGCTCACTTAAAATGGGCGGCATGGTAGCAATGGGTGGCACAGTAGCACAGTTGTTATCACTGTTGCTTCACAGCACCAGGGTCCCAGGTTCGATTCCCAGCTTGGGTTACTGTCTGTACGGAGTCTGCACATTCTCCCTATATCTGCGTGGGTTTCCTCTGAGTGCTCCGGTTTCCTTCCACAAGTCCCGAAAGTGCTATTAGTTGAATTCAACATTCTGAATTCGCCCTCGGTGTAACCGAACAGGCGCCGGAATGTGGCGATGAGGGGCTTTTCACAGTAACATCATTGCAGTGTTAATGTATGCCTACTTGTGACAATAAAGATTATTATTATTCTAAGTATGTTAATATGGATTTTGCGAGGCTTTCTGAGTTTCACAAATCTCGCGAGATTTAAGGACCTCGTCGGGTAACCGTGTCGGGTGTGACAAAAACATTCGATCACGCCCTACATTCCTGCTGAAGGTGTGATATAATGCATTAACTTGGAATGGAATAATAAATACTTTTTAGTGTATCAGTTGCCGACAACGTAACATAAAATTGATGTTGAGTTTAGTTTGTTTGTTACAGCAGAAGTCTTAAACAGGAAACCTTGTCATTTGATTCTTTGGTAAGTCGCAGGAAAATTCATAACTCTTTCCAAAAATGATCGGGCTTTATGGGGATTGCAACAGTAATACCGCAAATATATGGACAATATACAGCCACTACACATAATAGTTCACTGTTCCTTCATGTTTCAAAAATCACTGTTCTTACCTGACGAGTATCTGATGTTATTAGTCGATGCATCTAAATCTCCCAATAAATTGCTTTTACAAAATATGGTTGGATGCATTCAGACAGAAACATATAATGTGTTGCCTTTAGCAAATTTTATCCATCAATTCACACCTTGCTCATCGTAATTGCATGTAAATCAAATGTATGAGCTCAACAGAATGGCAAGTATCTAATTTACAAAATCAGTTAAAACTCATTAATTAAGGTTTCTTGTGCATGCAGTGGGCTAGGAAAAATTAGTGACTTACCTTTATTACTCCAGGACAAATAAATTGAAATCAAGCTGTTCACTTTCAACATTGGATGTACTAATGCATTTGCATGAAATTATGTTGTTAAACTGTTTAATAGCAGACAAAGGGATTGATGCAGATATATTAACATATTCATTAGTTATATTGCATGGTATGATTTCCACCCATGTTTTTATGTTTCCAATAACTATCAGGGCAAATTTTGTGGGACAGATATCTTGTACAGGTGTTTCCGCTGGTCCTTGTTATTATGTGACTGTCTTCATACTAAAATCACTGAGATTTTACAACTCTGTAGAAAACACTGATTAAGAAAAATGGGAATTCACATTGCCCTTGAGATGACTTAAGAAAGAAAAATGAGAAAAAACCCTTTCAGTCCAAAGCATGTTCCTTCCTTGCCCAATCATGGACTTAACCCAATTTATTTAATCGCCTGAGAAAAGATCCTGTCAAAATTTTCTCGTCTCCAAAAGCAGTCAAGCAAAATTCCCGAATTTCTCTCTCATATTAAAGCCTATGTTATCCATCTATGTCTGGTTGCGTTCCAAGATATAATATTCCCATAATCCCAGAAGCTCCGAATATTTGATCATCATACTTCAAAAAATCTGACAGTCGTTAGCACCTAAGGAAAAATAAGACAAGAAAAGAGAAAGACGAGTATGGGCACATCATAGAAAAAAATGTTTGATCGGCAAAATATCTGAACTAAAAAAGGAAAAAATCAATGGAAGCAAAAAAGAACATTGGAGCACTGTCGGCAGGGGTTGTGAACTATTTATAAATACGTAATGTAATAAGGTAGGTTGAATCACAAAGCCATGGCTGATTATAAAAATATCCTAATATTGTTTGTTTGTTATTTCACTGCTATGCAGCAACAATGCAAATGGTGCAGGGTTTACTAGACTCATTGGAGACTATTTTGCTGCCTACTCCTCAGCCCCCCCCCCCCCCCCCCCCCCCCCCCCCATCACCGCCACCACCACTCTGGAACTAGGGAGGAGCATGAAATATCCAGGACCTTGCACCTGTGACCCCCCAAAATGTAATATTTTCTGTCTGGGAAAAACAAAACATAGCATGCAGCAAATCAGCATACGTGCATCTCTCTGGCTAAGCTGTTTCCATCAGCTAGTGAGGAAGAAAGCTTCATTTTAAATGCAGCCTTCTCAGGCCTGAAGACCCACAGAGCAAGTTATGAGAAATAAGGGCCCTGAATTTGCAGGGTGTTTGATGATTGTCAGCATTCACTGTCATTACTCCTCTGCGCCTGACCGCAATTTCAGGATTTGGGGGAAATGTAGATAGTGCTGAAATCCTGAGAATGTGCTCTGCCATACACTGCTTCACCACAATTTTTCAATTTTTATCCCTCTGTCTCCCATTCCTTCATCTTTTTTTGAAGGTGGTCCAAATTCACCGCTCTTATTTGTTATGGCATGCAAATCATCTCATGTCACCACAGCTTTTCTACCTCTGCTCTTTGGGTCGTAGACTCCAGAAGTTTGCATTTCATCACAAACAAATAGACATTTCCTTCCAGATACAGAGAAGTCATAAATAAAATAATATTCATTTGTCACCATAACTTAACCAAAACGCAACACTGAAACAATTAAAATCAGCAATTAAGAAATTTCCGATCATAACATAAGAGAATACAGGTTTCCTCTCTGGTACAGATCAATTCAAGCAAAGCATGGTCTTTTTAATCACAGGGACCAATTTTGAGCCAGCATTAACTGTCAGCATAAATGGTGACATGGGCTCAAAGTCTTGCAAGAATTGGAAAATGAGAATCATGCCGGTAAGATCTCATTTCCAATTTTCCATGCCTCTCAATACTGATGTAACAAGGTTCTCGCCCAGAAATGGTAGGAACATAATTTCAATAAATTTAAATATATTTAAAAATGCAGCATGTTCCCTCCCCATCGCTGAATATTCATACCTCACTGGTGTGACGTCACATAAGCAAAGCTTAGAATAAGTTTTTAAAACTTCAGACAGTCAAGGGGAACCATCAGGGGCACAAAGGTAAGTACAGCCCAGGGAGGAGAGGGATATGCCTAAGCAGTGACCCCCAGCACCGTGGGGTGCCCCAAGGGTGGTCCCCCTTATGTGTGAGGAGATTGCCCTGATGTTTGTTGGGTGGGGAGGGGTTTGGCCTGTGCTGTGAGTGGTGGGTGTCGATGCTTTTGTAGGGGGTATCTCCATGCTTGTGAGATGAGGGAGTTGCCCTGATATCTGTGTGGTAGGAGAGCGCTCCGATTCTTGTGGGGGTTAGCCCTGATTCTTGTGGAGGGGTCGCCCTGATGCTTGTGAGGGTGTCCCCGTCCCCTTGGGCGGCAGTTAATTTCATATGCAGATTGTGATGCCTTTTAAAGATGGCATTCCAATGTCTGTGGAGCCAGCATCCCCCGCAACGCCCATTGCTAGCAACATGCCCCCCCCCCCATCACCCCCTACATTAATCGCTGGCAAACCAACCACCCCTGCCCCCCTGGACAATCATCACCGGCATCACCCCACAGTGACCATTCTCCCACCACACATCATGTACAACTCCCTCCCTAAAATGGGGCTCCCGCTAGGGTGCACACCTGCTACTGCCCGGGCACAGGTTGGCACTGCCATACGCTGGCATTACCGACCTGTGCCAGGTGGCAGTGCCAGGTGACCTCCTGGGCATGTCCCTCTATCCCCCTGGGGGCTATACTTACCTCTTTGATGCTGGAGGGATCCCCTCGACTGCCTCATGCCTGGCCAAATCTGTTGTAAAGCATATAGACATGATCGTGTTCGCGAGGTTTAATATTTAGCGAGGGAGGGATAATTTGCCGGGGGGGGGGCGTGGGGGGGGGGGGGGGGGGGGCACTATGAAGATGTAAATTCATTCAAATTGATTGATATGAGATTCACTCCCTTAATCTCATGATGTCACCGGTGAGGAGCGGGGAAAATTGGGAAATGCAACCTCTCTGGCTAGAATAGCAATTCCCGACTCTCGCGAGACCGGTACTAACCATCGATCCTGCAGGCTATGTTGCTGTGTAGAAGCAGTGCTAATCACTGTGCCTCTGTGCCACTCTCCATTAGTTTGAGTCATATCCAGCACAAGGGACGACGTTTGTCATTGCTGGAGACCAATCATCTCAGTACCAAGGCATCACTGCAGTCCTCAGGGTGGTGTCCTAGGCCCGAACATCTTCAACTGTTTTAGCGATGACCTTCCTTCCATCATAAATGGGGATGTTCATGGATGATCGTACAATGTTCAGCACCATTCACAACTCCTAAGATACTGAAGTAGCCCATGGCATTGTGCAGTAAAATCTAGACAACATTTAGGTTTGGGCTGATAAGTGACAACTAACATTTGTGCCATACAAGTGCCAGGAAGTGACATGAAATCAACATGAAGGTTGGTTTAGCACAGTGGGCTAAACAGCTGGCTTGTAATGCAGAACAAAGCCAGCAGTGCGGGTTCAATTCCCATACCAGCCTCCCAGAACAGGCACCGGAATGTGGCGACTGGGGGCTTTTCACAGTAACTTCATTGAAGCCTACTTGTGGCAATAAGCTATTATTACTATGAAAAAATCTAATCATCGCCACCACAAGTGGAGACTGCAAAGTAAATCCTGGAGGCCTCCAGTAGGCTTTAGGGGAGAGGGTATATTCTTTTGGGGCACTCTTTGGGCCATGAGATGGCAATTCTGCTCCTGTTGCAATGGTACTACCTATCCTCAGCAAACTGAAGAAGCAAATGATGTGTACAGTGGATGTGTGAATGTTGAACAACTGGTCACAGAAAGCCAAACTAAGGGGAAAACAAATCTAAAATTGAAACTTGTAAAGTGAGGGTAGAGATTACGGGTTGGATTCTCCGTCCCGCCACGACAGATTTCTGGTTCAGCACATCGGCAGGATGCCCCGTTTCGCCAGCTGGTCAATGGGGTTTTCCATTGTGGGGTGGCCCCATGCCGTCGGGAAACCTCCAGCCCACGGGCAGAATGGAGCATCCCACCGGCAGAGAATCGAGCCCTCCATCTAGAATTATTGCTGAACTAAATGTTGAGTCTGGAAGATTTGAAATGTCCTGAATCAGAATTTATGTAGTCCATAGAGGTGTAATATAGAAAAGAAACAGCAACAATAGGTTTCAAGATGTTTATAATGGACTCAATTAGAAAGTACTTATTATTGGAATCATCCTCCCTGGCACTAAACTGGAGATGCTGCCTGACCAGGATCTCCAATTATCCTATTGTTGGTTTACCTTTCATCCCTTCAGTTATTTCAACTGATAGGCTGTTCAATGATGCAAGATATAACTTTTGGAGACAGTGTGACTTCTCAGAATGATAACAGCCTCAATCTTTTTATTATTTGAAATACTTCAGAATTGTGAATATTTTTCATACAACTATGGAATCCTGACAGTCCAGAAGGAGGTAATTCAGCCTATCAAGTCTGCACAGACCCTCTGAAAAAGCACCCAACCTGGGCCTAATCCCTCTCCCTATCCCTGTAACTCCATCTATCCTTTGGACATTAAGGGGTGATTTAGCATGGCCAACCTGCACATCTTTGGATTGTGGGAGGAAACCAGAGCACCCGGAGGAAACCCATGCAGACACAGGGAGAATGTGCAGACTCCGCACAGTCATGCAAGATCGGAATCGAACCCGCGTCCCTGGCACTGTGAGGCAGCAGTGTTAACCACTGTGCCACCCTCATTCTCTAATTCAAAACTATCTCCAGGACAAGCACACTTCACAGCTTTCTTTCAAATAACCTGGAATAGAATTAAATGCTTTAGTATTTTCAGCCGTCAGGATGTGGATATTATTGTTATTACAATATGTCAATTTTAATCACTAACACCAAAGTTCACCCTAAAAATTAGAATTTTTATTTTATGATTATGAAAAATAAATATTATTTTTTAACTTACATTTAAACAAGGTTAATCGTGCCATTTCTGATAAGATTCTTCGAGATTAATCATTTTGTGAAGAAACAATTATGGCAGGAAGAGGATGTAATAATGTTAATTAGTATCCATTAATTCTTTCTCTATATAAGGTGACATAGTTTTAGCGGATTTGAATGACAATTAGTTCTGCTATTTTCTGTAGAGTTGAAATAATGATAAATTTAACATTTTGTGATTTATTTCAAATTTATTGATCATGTTTGGTCTGTGCTCTTGCACATGTATGGAAACATGTAACAAGATCAATAAAGTTCTTTTATTGTTTGATAGCAGAAGTATATTGCTCACTTGAAACTAGACTTCTACTTTAAATGACAAGACTGTGAGTCTTCAAAAGCCCAAGTAAAAGCCCAAGTAAAATGATAGTTGCTGTAACCCATATTCCTCAGTGTAGATGAAACATTTCTTCAAACAGCAACCCATGATAAAAATGTACGGTCGGTCTCGCTTTTTCCAACTCGTTCAGTCTCACCACTAGGAATAGCACTAATGGGGTTACTTTTGTCCACTGTGTGATATGCATTCAATAGACCACTCTGAAATATAGACATCTTCACATGTTAATATATGAGGCATTTAGTTCCATTATCACAGATCGGTCGGATCAGAGATAAAAATGCTGCCATTGCCAAAGGTTGACTACATTCATTATTAACGATTAGTTATTTGTTTTATTGAGATTGTGAGAGGAGCAGCAATCTTCCTGCTTTTATTTTGGGGTAGCTGGGCTGGTAGTGCACTGGCCAAAGGATAAATCACAGCATGGGATTAAATGATATGGTCGCCTGAGACTGGGGCCGGAATCTTACCATATTTTTTCAAAGTGTCGGTTCCAGTGAGAAAACTGGTGAGAATCTCATCACCGGCAGGAAAAATCACCGAATATTGAGCCACTTTAACACTTACTTTTTTTTCCCCCTACGTTATTCACTTCGTGATCATGGTGGCTTGCCTCTGGTTTGCTCGACCCGGAAAAACTTAATCTCTGTAATCAGTGAGACGCTCCTTTTAAATGCCTCCCCTGCACTTGTCCCAAGTCCAGCTGGGGGGTGGCTGCGAGGAAGACAGCACTGGAATTTTTAGAGGCAATCCTCACCAAACTCCTCAATGGTGTGGAGCAAAGATGAGACATCCTCTGCCTGTGATTGCGCAGACGGCCAGCAAGCAAGGTCGTCACCCCCCAACTTGGAGGCTATGGCTGCGATAGTGAGTGTCGGCTCGCTCCATAAGAGGAAGTGCCGGAAGAAGATGAATGACCTTCGTTGTGCAGCCATGGTAAGTCTGCCTCCTGATGTTTCCTGCTGCACCCCTTCACACACCCTTCATACGTCCATGGTGATCTCTCACTCAGACACCTCACGATTCCCAACACTTGTCTTGGCATCACACCCCCCCCGCCCCAATCTGCCCCCTCCCCACTTCCTGCCCCATGGTCTCCCCAGTAGATAATCTGCTCCTCACATCCCTACTCTCACTCACATTCCACGAATGCCAGACTTCATCACTATCTGACCTGGCAGGACTCCCACCTCTCCCCATCTGTCTCATTGCAGGATGAACTTGAGCAAAACAGGCGTGAGCGGGTGCCGCCTGCTACATGCATGCCTGAGCTGAAAACCCTAACCCCCTTTGAGGAAAGAGCCCTTGCGCTGGCCAGTGAGGAACAGGACTGCACTGTGCGGATGGCAAGGCAGGGCAAGATACAATATTGATGAATCCTCAACACATCTAGCTATGGTTCAAGCCTCACATGAGTTATCTTTCTCCCATCAGTCTGTCCGAGTGATGCAGCAAAGACAGCTTGCTTTCCCCTGTAGGTCAATGAGTTGATCATCCTGAACCGTCATCACGTCCACTGGATACCACAGACCCAAGCAATTCCAGAGAAAACATCTCAGAGACAAGCATTGAGGAGGCTGTCACCCGCACCTTCCACCAACACAGATTCATATCAACATAGAAAATAGGAGATCCCCATCCTTCATCCATACTTCAGCGAATACAATCCAAATTGACTCACTTATTCCTCATACGTCCATCCTGCCATTTCAGGAATCAGTCTGGTAAACCTTCGCTGCACTCCCTCCAGAGCAAGAACATCCCTTCTCAGATAAGGAGACCAATCTGCACACAATATTCCAGGTGTGGCCTCACTAAGGCCCTGTATAATTGCAGCAAGACGTCTCTGTTCCTGTACTTGAATCCTTCAATCATCTCAATACACTATCCCTGATCCCATGAGCTTTGATTTTACACGCTAATCTTTTATGCGGGACTTTGTCAAAAGCCTTCTGAAAGTTCAATTAAATCACATCCAATGGCTCCCCCTCGTTAACTCTACTAGTTACATCCTCAAAGAATTCCAGTAGTTTTGCCAAGCATGATTTTCCCTTCAGAAATTCATTACACAGTACCTACCCTAGGATGGCCTGTTCTCCAGTTGGTTCCTCAACATATTGATCCAACGGGGGGGAGCGGGTTGATTATGCGGGTCTTTCTCGGGGGTGTCAAGGGGATCTTTCACGGGCGCAGATGAGGTGAACCGGGAGGAGTCGGAATGTGGCAGGAGCAGCCGGGTCAGCGGAGACCAGCTGACTCTCGGGAGTACGATGTGGGGTACATCGCGGCTAGGAGGGGTCCTAGCCGGGGGGGGGGGGGGGGGGGGGAAGGGGGGGGGGACTGGGGGGGGGGACACCGGGTTGCTGCTAGAAAGACCAGGGATGAGAAGGGGAGAGCCGGGGGGGGTGGGGGGGGGGGGGGCCATCGCTATGGGAAGCGGGTCAGAAAAGAAGGGATGACCCGGGGCGAGCAAGGGACAAGACATGGCTAATCGACAGGGAGTAGGGACGGGTCGCTCTGCGACCCGATTGATCACGTGGAACGTAAGGGGGCTGAATGGGCCGGTCAAAAGATCAAGGGTCTTCTCACACCTGAAGGGACTGAAGGCTGATGTAGCAATGCTGCAGGAGACTCATTTGAGGGTAGCAGATCAGGTCCGCCTGAGAAGGGGGTGGGTGGGACAGGTGTTCCACTCAGGCTTGGATATCAAGAACCGGGGGGTGGCGATTTTGGTGGGAAAGAGAGTGTCGTTTGTGGCGGCAGAGGTGGTGGCAGACAAGGAGGGCAGGTACGTGATGGTGAGGGGTAGGCTGCAGGGAGAGAGTGTGGTACTGGTAAATGTGTATGCCCCGAACTGGGACGACGCGGGTTTTATGAGGCGCCAGCTGGGCCTCATCCCGGGACTGGAGGCAGGGGGCCTGATCATGGGAGGGGACTTTAATACGGTGTTAGACCCTGGGCTGGATAGATCGAGTTCCAGGACGAATAGGAGGCCGGCAGCGGCAGAGGTGTTAAGGGGGTTCATGGAGCAGATGGGAGGGGTAGACCCATGGAGATTTGGTAGGCCTAGGGCGAGGGAGTATTCTTTTTTCTCCCACGTCCACAGAGTGTACTCTAGGATCGATTTTTTCGTATTGAACAGGGGGCTGATACCGAGAGTGCAGGACACGGAGTACTCGGCCATTGCGATATCGGACCATGCACCACATTGGGTGGACGTGGACATGGGGGAGGCGCGGGACCAACGCCCGTTGTGGCGCCTGGATGTAGGGCTGTTGGTGGACGAAGAGGTGTGCAGAAGGGTGAGAACGGGCATTGAGAACTATCTGGGTACGAATGACACAGGTGAGGTGCAGGTGGGGACGGTCTGGGAGGCCTTGAAAGCAGTGATTAGAGGAGAGCTGATCTCCATAAGGGCACACAGAGAGAGGAAGGAGAGGCAGGAAAGGGAGAGGCTGGTGGGGGAGCTCCTAGAAGTAGATAGGAAATATGCGGCGGCGCCAGAGGAGGGGCTATTAAGGGAGCGGCGTAGCTTGCAGGCCAGGTTCGACCTACTGACCACTAGGAAGGCGGAAATGCAGTGGAGAAGGGCGCAGGGTGCGGCGTATGAGTACGGGGAAAAGGCGAGCAGGATGCTGGCACACCAGCTTCGTAAGCGAGATGCAGCCAGAGAGATTGGGGGAGTGAGAGAGAGGGGTGGGGATGTAGTGCAGAAGGGGCAAGAGGTGAATAGGGTCTTTAGGGACTTCTATAGGGAATTGTATAGGTCTGAACCGCCGAAGAGGAGAGGGGGAATGAAGAACTTTCTCGACAAATTGGGGTTCCCAAAGGTACAGGAGGAGCTGGTGGAAGGGTTGGGGGCGCCGATAGAGCTGCAGGAGCTAATTAAAGGGATAGGCCAGATGCAGGCGGGGAAGGCGCCGGGGCCGGATGGGTTCCCGGTGGAGTTTTACAGGAAATTTGTGGACTTGGTGGGCCCAGTGCTGGTGCGAGCCTTCAATGAGGCGCGCGAGGGGGGGGTTCTGCCTCCAACAATGTCGCAGGCCCTGATCTCCTTGATTTTGAAGCGGGACAAGGACCCGGTCCAGTGCGGGTCCTACAGGCCTATCTCCCTCTTAAATGTAGATGCCAAGCTGTTAGCAAAGGTCCTGGCAACCAGGATAGAGGACTGTGTGCCAGGGGTAGTCCATGAAGACCAGACGGGGTTCGTGAAGGGACGCCAACTTAACACAAATGTCCGGAGATTGTTAAATGTGATTATGATGCCAGCAGTGGAAGGGGAGGCGGAGATAGTGGTAGCGCTGGACGCGGAGAAGGCATTTGACAGGGTGGAGTGGGAATACTTGTGGGAGACGTTGGAAAGGTTTGGGTTTGGGGAGGGATTTATCAAGTGGGTAAAACTGCTCTATTCAGCTCCGATGGCAAGTGTGGTAACAAACGGGAGGAGGTCAGAATATTTTGGGCTCCATCGAGGGTACTAGGCAGGGATGTCCCCTATCTCCCTTACTCTTTGCATTAGCGATTGAGCCGTTGGCGATGGCACTGAGGGGTTCAGGGGGGTGGAGAGGACTGACAAGGGGAGGGGAGGAACATCGGGTCTCGCTCTATGCGGATGATTTGTTGTTGTATGTGGCAGACCCGGAGGGGGGAATGCCGGAGGTAATGGGGATACTAGCGGAGTTCGGGGACTTTTCGGGATATAAATTAAATCTGGGGAAAAGTGAGGTCTTTGTAATACACCCGGGAGACCAAGGGGAGGGAATTGGGAGGCTCCCCTTCAAAAGAGCAGTTAAAAGTTTTAGGTATTTGGGGTGCAGGTGGCAAAGAACTGGGGGACCCTACACAAGTTGAACTTTTCCAGACTGGTGGAGCAGATGGAGGAGGAGTTTAAGAGGTGGGACATGGTGCCGCTGTTGCTAGCAGGGAGGGTGCAGTCAGTTAAAATGACGGTCCTCCCGAGGTTCTTGTTTTTGTTCCAGTGTCTGCCCATCTTCCTCCCCAGGGCCTTTTTCAAGAAGGTAATGAGTAGTATCATGGGGTATGTGTGGGCACATGGCACCCCGAGAGTTAGAAGGGTCTTTTTGGAGCGGAGTAGGGATAGTGGAGGGCTGGCGTTACCCAACCTTTCAGGATATTACTGGGCGGCAAATACATCGATGGTACGAAAGTGGATGATGGAAGGGGAGGGGGCAGCCTGGAAGCGCATGGAGAGGGCGTCCTGCGGCAACATAAGCTTAGGGGCACTGGTAACGGCACCATGGCCGCTCCCTCCCACGAGGTATACCACGAGCCCGGTGGTGGCGGCCACCCTCAAGATCTGGGGGCAGTGGAGGCGACACAGGGGGGAAGTGGGAGGTCTGATAGGGGCACCACTAAGAGGGAACCACAGATTTGCGCCGGGAAACACAGGAGGGGGATTCCAGAGCTGGCAGAGGGCGGGTATTAGACAACTGAGGGACTTGTTTATAGAGGGGAGGTTTGCGAGCCTGGGAGAGCTGGAGGAGAAATTTGGGCTCCCCCCGGGGAACACGTTCAGGTACCTCCAAGTGAAGGCATTTGCCAGACGACAGGTAGCGGGGTTCCCCGCGCTCCCCGACAGGGGGGTGAGTGATAGGGTGCTATCAGGGGTCTGGGTCGGGGAGGGGAAGATCTCGGACATCTATAAGATTATGCAGGAGGTGGAGGAGGTACCAGTAGAGGAGCTGAAAGATAAGTGGGAGTTAGAGCTGGGGGAACAGATAGAGGACGGGACATGGGCAGACGCCCTGGAGAGGGTTAACTCGTCGTCGTCATGTGCGAGACTAAGTCTCATTCAATTTAAGGTACTGCATAGAGCCCACATGACGGGGACAAGGATGAGTCGGTTTTTCGGGGGTGAAGACAGGTGTATTAGATGTTCGGGAAGCCCTGCGAATCATGCACATATGTTTTGGGCATGTCCGGCACTGGAGGAGTTCTGGAAGGGGGTGGCAGGGACGGTGTCGAGAGTGGTGGGGTCCAGGGTCAAGCCAGGATGGGGACTTGCGATCTTCGGGGTTGGGGTGGAACCGGGGGTACAGGAGGCGAGGGAGGCTGGAATATTAGCCTTTGCGTCCTTGGTGGCTCGGAGGAGGATCCTGATTCAGTGGAGGGACGAAAGGCCTCCGAGTGTTAACACCTGGTTAAACGACATGGCAAACTTCATCCAATTGGAAAGGATCAAATTCGCCCTGAGAGGGTCGGTGCAGGGGTTTTCCAGGCGATGGCAACCCTTCCTAGACCTCTTGGATCAGAGATAGAAACTGAGGCCATGACAGCAGCAACCCGGGAGGGGAGGGGAGGGGCGGGAGGGGGGGAGGGGGGGGGGGGAGGGGGGACAACGACGAAGGAAGTACGGTAGCGGCGGTGGCACGGGCAAGGCCTGCCCGAGGACGCTGCTAGAAATGATAAGTTGGTCTGACTGTCGGTTCGCCGGCGGGGGGGGGGGGGGGGGGGGGGGGGGGACACGCGGGTAGGGGGGGGGGGATTCTTTTTCTTTTTCTTGTTAAGTAGGGGGGTTTGACTTTGTTTTGCTATAATTTAAATGTAAATGTAGGGGGGGTTAAAATGTTTGTATTTTGAAAAATTCAATAAAAATTATTTAAAAAAAAACATATTGATCCAGAAAATCATCCCGCACAACAAGATTTCATTCTCATTGCACAGTACCCAGCCTAGAATGGCCGGTTCTCCAGTTGATTCCTCAACGTATTGGCCTAGAAAACTATCCTGTATACACTCCAGGAATTCTTCCTCTATGGTATTGTGGCGAATTTGATTTGTCAAATCTATATGCAGATTAAAATCACCCATAATTACAGATGCTCCTTTATCTCGTGCGTCTCTAATTTCTTATTTAATGCCATTCCCAACATCAGCACTACAGTTTGGGGGTCTATATACAATGTCCACGAATGTTTTTTGCCACTTGGTGTTTCACAGCTCGACCCAGACAGATTCCACATTGTGAGAGCAAATATCCTTCTTCACTATTGTATTGATTTCCTCTTTAACCAGCACTGCAACTCCACTGCCTTTTCCTTTTCATCTGGCCTTCCTAAATACTGAATATCCCTGGACATTCAGTCCCCATCCCTGGTCACCCATAGAAACACATAGAATCCCTACAGTGCAGAAGGAGGCTATTTGGTTCATCGAGTCTCCACCGACCCTCTGAAAGAGCACTCCACCAATTCCACTTCCCCGCACTATTTCTATAACCCTTCAACCGAACCTACACATCCCGAGACACTAAGGGAAATTTAGCATAGCCAATCCATCTAACCTGCACATGTCACCGAAGGCAGCACTGCCACACCTGTATAGCCATAAAGTATGCATGGACTGTCAAGGTCCAGGCCCCCCAGGAGTCACCTGCCCAAGTCATGTCTGACAATAGGGCATGGAAGGCATCAGGACATCTCAACCTCGGCTGTAGATCCTGGGGTACAACTAGGTGGAGCGGGAGGCTGAGGAAGAAGAAAAAACTATCGGTACCGAGTGGGCACTGGTGAACCTAGGCACTAGTAGAAGTAAGCCACCATTGTTATATTGCTCTTTTTAAAACAATCACTTTATTCACTCTTACAGATCCTGCACACTGTCATTTCATGCCATCATGTTCTGCAAACCCCCACCCACACTCAGCGTTTAATCCCTGTGGAGTATGAGAATGGCAGCTATGTCCCTCACACTTCCCACACTGATGGCACAGTAGAGACACGCCGCTGCCGTCATGAGTCCCCCAGCGATCCCCACTGCCCACACCAATTCCCCATCCATGGAAAGTTAAACCAGCTCCCGCTCCACCGCCAACATCAATGCCCGTGCCTATCATGTCTGCCAGCCTTCTCCAGTGTTGAGAGCCTACCCACCTCGTACATAGCTGGAGAAAATCGCCAGGACCCCTGATCTCGGAGGAGGCAGAAACAGCTGAGATTTGTCATCCAGTATCTCTGGACCTCATGATAATCCCATTCATTGGCTGAACGCATTCAGCTCTCTGTCAGGCAGGAGGGAGATATATCGCTGAGCTTGCAAGGAGCATCGCTCTTTCCTCACTGCAAGTTGTCTTAAGTCTTCTGCAATGTCCAAACACTCGCTTTGTGAATGTAGTCACCATCATGATGACCTCCCACAGGCACCTCAATAGTGAGTGGATATCAGGCCCTGTGGTGGGAAAGCTTTTAAAACCCTAGTCCTGGTTCTCACCAAACCGAGATGCAATGAGGGCAACCTAGCCCTGTGCCCCATGTGGGCCACAGCCATCAACTGAGGTCCTTCCTCCTGCTCTTCCTCCTCCTCCATGGGTTTCCCCTCACCGCCCTCCTTGACATCCTCTTCATTCGAGGAAATGTGGCTTTCTTCTATTTCTGCCCGGAACAACTGCTCATCCAGCTGCAGTGCCAGATTATGCGGAGTGCAGCAGACCACAATGATGTGGGATACCCTCTGGGGCTGTATTGGAGGACTCCCCCCAACTGCTCCAAGCACCAGAACCATATCCTGAGCAGTCCAATCGCTTTTTCAACCGGCGCAAACATTAACGCATGAGCTTCGTTGTATCGATTTGCAGCGGGTGTTTGGGGTCTCCACATTGGCATCATCAGCCGCTTATTGAGTGGGTATCCTTAATCCCCAAGGAGCCATCTCCCAAGCCACTGCATTCACTAAAAAAATAGCTGGGATCTGTGAGAATCCCAAGATGTTACTATCATGGACACTGCCCAGAAAACAGGCACACACCTGCATGATGCTCATCATGTGGTTACAGACGATGTGATCTGACCAATTCCCTTTCACTAGATGTACTGGTCTACCAGTTAATTCACAAGGCTAGGAGTGATGAAAGTCCAGTGTTGGGGACCGTCCATCCAAAAAACTGGTCACGCACTCTCCAACATAGATTGTCTTGTGTGTGCAGGAGCTTCACCTCAACAAAACTCTGTATAAAATGGTGGAAAAGGCTGAGATCTGGTTAACCTCTGATCCTACTACTATGTCATGTCAGAAGCAGGACCAGAGAGGTTTAGATCCTTCAAATCCTCTTATTGGTCTCTCTAAATGAAGGTTTGGTTCAGCAGTCAAGGTACTACCAGACACATCTCCCCGCCCCCCACTTTCAGAATTCCAAAGGAACCATTTCCTCCATGGCATCCTGGTCCACTGCTCAATCACCTCATCCACTGAACAGGCAAGTGTAGATGGTGCGACACGTGTTTTTTTACCGCTTCCCTCCCTCCCATTCAGAACCCCAAACAGTCCATCTTTGTGAAGCAGCTATTTCAATTTACTGTACTGTACTTGCTGATCATGATGCCCACTGGTTTACCTTGTTGAGACCAAACGCAGATTAGGTGAGTGCTTTTGTGGAATGCCTCCCTTCAATCTGCATTCATGAACGCAAACTTTCAGTTGACCGTTATTTTAATTCTCTGAACCTCCCCACCCCACTAACCCCTCCCCAACTTGCACTCTGACTTCAGTCCTCAGTATCCTAACATGATGTAATGATGCTCAATGTGAAATCGAGGAACAACACCTTGTCCTGCATTTAGACACTTTCCCATCTCCGGGACTCAGCAATGATTCAACAATTTCAGGTTATAGCCTGTGCCCCTGTATTTTTGGACATTAGCTGCTGTTGATGATTCCACAATGTCTATTTACACCTCCTCTCGATCAGTTCTATTCCTTATTTCCCAGTCTCATTACCATTTTGTTGTATCTACACCACCTTGTTCAGCTTCTCTCATTTTACTTGGAGGCACCAAAATCCTTTTGGCTTTCACGATCATCTCTTTGTTCATTTAATCTGTCCTGTCTTCCTCACCACCCTCCCGCCCCCCAACGTCTGCACACCCCCACACCGCACCGTCCTCCCCCTCCAACTCTGCACCACCATATCCATTTCCCTGCCTCCCTTCTTGCTTAAAACCTGTTACATATCTAATTTTTTCAGTTTTTCACAATTGGTCACCTACATTAAGTGTTAACTCTGCTCCTGTCTCGAGAAGAGCTGCCAAACCTGCTAAATATGTCCAGCATTTTGTGCTTATTTATTATTGAAGTTGAGTGTCACTCTTAATACCTTTCACACATAGTTATCTTGGTCTCGCAAGTTTAATTCGTTTTGGTCAAACTAAATACGACTCATGGCAAATTGTAATTATTTCAGGGTTAGAAACTGGCTGAGACATTTGCAACCCAGTTCTTAGTACTCTTGGGTTGATCTTTTAAAGGACAATGAATTCAATATTAAAGTCAATCAGAACGGGTCTGCCATTGTTCATATTCCTAATTGCTACTTGCATCTCTGTGACCATTAGGGGTTTAAATGTCAATTAAAACACTGCCCTTGGCCACTAATAACCACAGGAGTAGGTCCCTATACAAAAATGCAACTCTAATTTTAAAATTAGAAATGTTATTCTGACCTCAATCCTGATTATTATTTTCAGTCAGCTTCTATTATAACTGAATAGGGAGATTAGAACCAACCTATTGGATTGTGATACGTGCTGATCTATTAAGACAAATTAAGAAAGGTTAGAAAAACACAACTTTGGTGAAAGTTCATTTCAATGGAAATGAAAAAAGCAGAAGTTCCAATAGAGCCCATTCTCCACGATTGCCCAGAGTCAAAATTACCCCAGAGCGTTGCTCTAGATCAAAGGAGCCAGAAGACAGGGAGCAAGTGTAGCTGATGATATCAGGATGAAAGCATCTCCTCAAAGATCAGTACCTTCTCGTGCAACTTCAGTACCAGTTGCACTCAAAGCATGTTGGAAATGTTGAGTGATATAGGGCAGCAAAGTAAAACCGACAATCCACAGTAGAAGATGTGCTTGCAAAAAAATAAATATAAAGTGGGGATAGAATCTTTCTGCTATTTCTTCTTATATAAAAACCTATAGGCAAATGGCACATATATTATTTGTATGTTAACAGTCCAAATATAATTGGAAGTGCATGAACATAGGAACAGGAGTAAGCCATTCAGCCCCTTGAGCCTGCCCTGCCATTTAATGAGATCATGGCTAATCTGTGGCTTAACACCATACCTGCCTTTTGCCCATATCTCTTAATACCTTTGCTTAAGAAAACTCTATCTAATTCAGATTTAAATCTAACAGTTGTTCTAGCTTCAACTGCTGTTTGTGGGAGAGAGTTCCAAACCTCTACCACCTTTGAGTGAAGAAGTGCTTCCTAACATTTCTCCTGAACAGTCTGGCCTTAATTTTTAGGCTATGCCCCCTAGTTTTAGAATCTCCACCCAGTGCAAATAGTTTATCGTTATTTAACCTGTCTTTCCCTGTAATATGTTTTTTTTAAATAAATTTAGATGAGCTAATTATTTTTCTTTTCCAATTAAGGGGCAATTTAGCATGGCCAATCCACCAAACCAGCACAGTTTTTAGTTGTGGGGGTGAAACCCAAGATGACATGGGGAGAATGTGCAAACCCCACACGGACAGTGACCCAGGGCCGGGATTCGAACTCGGGTCCTCAGTGCCACAGTCTCAGTGCTAACCACTATGCCATATGCCGCCCTACCCTGTTAATATCTTGACTACTTCGATCAGATCACCACTTAATCTTCTACATTCAAGTGAAAACAGGTTTTAATCTGTGTAATCTCTCCTTGTAATTTAACCCCCATAGTCCAGATATCAAAGTAAACCTACTTTATACTCTCTCCAAGGCCAAAATATCCTTCCTAAGATATAATGCCCAGAATTGCTCATAGTATTCCAAGTGGGGTCTAACCAGGGTTTTGTACAGCTGCAGCATAACCCCATGTCTTTATACTCCAAACCTCTAGACATAAATGCTAATATTCCATTCATCTTTTTGATTATTTTCTGCACTTGTTCGTGACATTTTAAGGATCTATGCACCTGAACCCCCAAGTCTCTTTGGACATCCTCTGTACCTAACCTCTTTCCGTTTAGAAATTATCTGCTCTGTCCTCTATTGGTTCAAAATGAATAACCTTGCACGTGCTTACATTGAATTCCATCTACACAAATTTGTCCATTCTGTCAATATCTCATTGCAATTTTATGCTAACATTTAACAGAATCATTAGAAACAATCCTTTCATTTGGAACAGTGGAAGTATGTAACCAAATACTGGATAAATATATCAATATAAAAGCAAGTTACTGTGGATGCTGGAATCGGAGACAAAAACAGAAAATACTGGACAATCTCAGCAGGTCTGACAGCATCAGTGGAAAGAGAAGGGAGTTAACGTTTCGAGTCTGGATGACTTCTTGTTAAAGACGGATATATACATGTGAGTTGGCAAGGAAGAGGGACTTGGATGTCTTTTGCTTATACCATCCAAATAAATGGCAGCTCTACTTTCCCTTCATGAACTGTATTTTAACCCAGACCTTCCCGTTCTGAATGCCACAGCATATGTTGATGAAGTTGAAGAGTCCTAGCTTAGTGGACTCCTGTAATTATGCCAAGTTCTTGGTCCGGGTAAACACCAAGACACTCCATGGGCCCACTGGTGTAGAGATATTGAACTCTCAATTGTATTGATTGGTTGGACTCTCAAGTACCAGATGTCATTGATGCCGCCCATTTAATGTAAACGGTCCTGAATAAAGACACTCTAAATCTGACCAAGAGGAAGGGTTTTCATAGTTTGAATGAATAGCTTGTGAGTAATGTCTGCCACAAATTCTGATGTGAACTCATGCTTATCTAAAAGTAGATACGATTGTTTTTTTTTCCAACAATCAGTGACACTTTGGTACAATTCGTTGGCCTCGTAGTGCTCTCACTCGAATGAAACAAGACTGGTGAATAGGAGAGGCTGAAAATCAGAACCGTGCCAGGTACCGAACAGGCAATGCAAATGACACGCTCCTGCAGGCAAAATCGGGACCCCGCCATAGCGTGGCAAGAAACCAATTATCACCCCTTAAGCTCTATTTCCATACAAGTAACGGGAGTGATCCCATATCCAACAGCCTTCCATGATTCATCAGGCTCCTCCAGCAAGTGCTCACGCTGGGGACGATTAGTACTCCTTTTGAAAAATGTGAACTTGGTGGAAGGGCTTCTGTGGGGAACTGAGGAGGTGAGTAGCCATGTTTGCTCAGAGGCAAAGAGCCCAGGGGCGCTGGGTGTTCTTCCCCAGTGCTAAGCAAGGGGTGGGGGCCCCTGAGCTGGCGGGGGTGTTGGGGGGGGGGGGGGGTGAGCCTCAGGTGGGGGCACCTTCAGCTGGACCGGGCACCCTTGGCAGGGCCAGGCCCCGCCATAGGAAGGTAAGAGGGGAGACGGGGACAATCGTGTGCAGCAAAACCATGCCAACCCCTGGATCGTGTGTACCCATTCCGGGCGCAATCCTTGTCCCTGCCTGTCTGTCCCACCGACCATTCATAGCCCCATTGACTGCTGAGGCCTCTGACCATAGAGCTAAAGGCTATAGATAATAAGGAATTGGCACTTCACACAACCCAAGTGGATTCTTGTGGGTGGGCAGGCCATGTAGCATGTGGCTGTCATTGCCTAGCATCCCAATCAGACCGTGATGCCTGGACACTGTGTCTGAATGCTGTGGGAGGCACATGAAGCAGCCAAGAGCTGAACACAGGGGATGGGACCCAGCTCCGGGGCATGTCTATGGCCAGAGGGTGAGTGGGTGCAACGGGGAAGGGATCGGGGACCAGCATCCAATCCTGGTGACATTATGAACGGTACAGATTTTGGGGTCTGTTGAGCGGGGCCCGCAGCGGCAGGGTGTGCGTGGGCGGGGGTGTCTGGGCATGGTGCAGTAGGTGGGGGGTGAACAATGGGGGAATGGAGGGTACTTGGGTGGGAGCCACCGCTGTTTGTCAGTTTAACACTCTCTCCCAATTCCTTAAAGATATTGGACGATGTTTTGGAACCCACAGAACAGGCCCTAGTGGTGCTGCAGGTAGGCTGGGTGGCCAGACATTGGAGACGGAGGCAGCGTCTGCAGATGCTCGAGGCGGCAGCCCCTGGTGGACCATACCCCACATCCTGAAGACCCAACCACCCATCAGGCCAGGGCGGGACCCAGAGTGGGGGGGGGCCTGTGACGGCCCAGGGTGTATAGGCGTCGCTGATCGTTCGAGCAGATGACGGACAGCACGTGTCGCAGGAAGCTCCGCCTCAACAAGGAGATGGTGCGGCACCTGTGCCATGTCCTCATGAGCATGGGAACACGTGGAGGAGGAGGACACCTGTTCCCAATGGCTGTCAAGGTCACTGCAATCCTGAACTTTTACGCCTCAGGACATTCCAGGGCTAGTGCGGGGACCTGTGTGGCATCTCCAGTCTACAGCTCACCTTGTTTGCCCAGGCGGAAATTTATATCAACTTTGACATAGACCAAGCCCAACAGGATGCCCAGGCAGCAGGATTCTCCGCCGTCGCTGGGTGCCCCAGGTCCAGGGGCTGATAGACTGTACACATGTCGCCTTATGCTCACCGGGCCATCTGGCAATGCCATACTTTAACAGGAGGGGTTCCACTCCTGGAACATACAGCTCGTGTGCGACCACCACATAAACATCATGCACGTGTGTGCACGAGCGACATCCTGAGGCAGTCAGTCATTCCCGGCATCTTCGAGGACCACCCTAAGATGGGCAGCTGGCTCTTGGGGAATAAGGGAGGACCTGGCTACTGACGCCAGTACAGAGACCGGAGATTGAAGCGGAGACCCTATACAATGAGGACCATGAAGATACCTGGGATGTTATTGAATGGTGCATCAGACTACTCAAAATGTGATTCCGATGCCTTGGCCACTCTGGTAGTGCCCTGACGTGCACCACCCGGAGGATCACCTGCTTTGTGGTGGTCTGCTGTGTCCTCCACCATTTGGCACAGCAGCAGGGCAACGTGCTGGATGGAGGCTGGTGATGAGGAACATGTGCCCACCTCCGAGGAGGAGGATTAGGATGACAAGGTTGTGCTGGACCAGCGGCTGGAGGACAATCCCATGGAGGAACCGGAGAACCATCCGGATGTTGCAGGAAAGGTGGCAGCGTCAAGGGTCTAGAAAGCCCAGAGGGCCAAGCCTCGTATTCGCCCTCTTCACATAGAACATGACCTGGTCCAAGATCGATACCTTACCCCCCCCCCCCCCCCCCCCCCCCCCCCACCACCACCACCCATTTCCCACCCTCCCAGGGTAAATGTTACATCACTTCAGGGTGCTGGGACTGTGCCGGCCCCGTCAGCGGGTCACTGTCGAGGGCGGGGGGGGGGGGGGGGGGGGGGGGGGGTGACGATAATCCGCAGAGAGCTAAGTGCCAGTGCTCCTCAATCTATGCCATAGTCTGGCCCCTGTCTGTCTGCTGAGTTCGCGCTCCCACCAATCACCTGCACACGGTATACCCGGGGATAGGGAGATGCCTGGAGAGATGGGCCAAGGGTTTGGAGGTTGGCCCGCATTGTGGAAGAAAATGACAGAGGCATCATACTGATTGTGTTGAAGTGTTTCTAATGCCTCACAGGTGTCCAACAATTCCCCACTCTCCCAAAGGTGCTGCCCCACTCTCCCCACCAGCTCGTCACCCTCCACCCTATCTATCTCCCCCCCTTCCCACACTTTCACCCATCCCCCGGTGCCCTCAGTGATCCTCAATGTGCTTCGCCTTCCCTGCTCTATTTGCACATTTGAGGTGGAGGCAGCTAGTTTCGTACCACATCCCGTGGCCTTCGATTAACCTGGCGTGTGTCCTCTGGGGCTTTGTGGCCTGAGGGCCTTGGTGCACTTCACGACAGCACATGCACAGCCATGCTGTCCCGTGTGGTTATTTCAAGACGTGGCCTCACCAGAAGAGTGGATCTTGGGGGAGCTGGTGGCCACCATCCCCACTTCATGGAAAGGATCTGGGTTGGCACCCAGCCAAAGCCCATAGGGCTCCAAGATTCACATCAGGACGGAGGGCACAGGATTGAGCTACGGCTGCCTCTGCGTCATCTGGCTCTGCCAGCCCTGGCGGCTCCCCAATGTCTGCACCATAGGGTCGACGCCATCAGCGATGCTCCTCAGTGATTTGGACATGCTCTGCAGCACCTCAGGAATGCCCACCTGCGATTTGGACAAGCTCCATAGTGCCTTGGCCATTTATATCTGAGAGCGGGACATGTCCTGCAGCACCTCATCAAGGTCAGCCTGATACTGGGTCACATCCACTGCACCACGCCTTAGACACCTCCACTAATGGTGCCAAAGTTGTGCACCAGGCTCTTCACTGCAGTCGCCACCCTAGCAGTGTTGGCCTTGGTGCCAGCGACATTCCTGCGCCCGTAGCCTCTGGGACTCCTCCAATTGACTTTGGACCTGCTAGAGTGTCACTGACATCTCCTTCTAAATGTCCCACTCCCACCCTGACGTCTTCATCAGTTCCCTTTTTTCTTCTGTTTCATAGGCCCAGCATCTAGCTGAGACGTAGCTGGGTCCTGGGATCCAGAAGCCCTCTGACTGCTGTCTCGCCTTGGCGCTACTGCCTCCACCCGATGTGCACCTACAGCTGTGTGATGCTCACCAGTTTGGGCCCCAGAAGCCTGGCCACTAAAGTTTCCCACCGAGGTGGGTACCTCTGCGCTGCTGGAGGGTGGGGATGACAGCTGTGATGGGTTGACTTTGGCAACCTCGGAGCTCCCTCTGAGATGGTCTCATGGGAGGCAGGGGAGGGGGGCACCCCAGCTGGGGGAGTGAAAGGAAGGTTGGGGCCGCATGGAGGGTTGGGGTGGTGGATGCTCGCCGTGGGGGTGGAAAGGTCTCGGGGTGGTGGGGCATTGGTGTCAACTCAGCCTAGTTTCCTGTGTAGGTTGTTCACCTTCTTACGACACTGGAGGCCTGTCCTCCTGGTCACATTTTCCGAGCTCACAGTCGCCGCCACTTCATCCCAGGCCGCACTGGCTGCTCGGTAGCTCACCATCCGGGACCCTCAGAGGAATAGGACATCCCTCCTGGCCTTCAATGTATCGAGGAGCCTCCCCAGGTCTGCATCGTCGAATCCTGGGGCCGGTTTTCTTAGCGCCATGGCTGTGAGGGTTGGTTGTGCAAGCGCTGTTTAAGTGCTGCTTGATCTTGTTAGCGGGGGGCTGGCGAGCGCAGTCCTGGCAAATCAGCTGGTGAGCTTTTATTTGAAGCATGAAGCCCGTGGGGCATCGTAAAATGGACCAATTAATGTTGAATAACATTGCCGGCCTCACGACAATTCTCGCTCGCTACCACACTTAGAAATCTTTCCGGAGAATTGCGCCCTTGGATTGTACAATCAGAACTGTATTTCACAAAAATCAAGGCTGACCCTCAGCAATGAGGGAGAGCTGCATTGTCAGATGTGCCATCTTTCAGGTAAGATGTTAAACCGAGGCCCCGTTTGTCTTCTCAGATGGATGTAAAAGATCCCGTGGCACAGTTTTGGAGAAGACTGGGAATATTGGTGTCCTAGCCAATATTTATCATTCAAACCACCATTAGATGCTTACTTGAATAGAAATAATGGGCAGGGTATGGGAAAAAGGCAGGGGAATTGCACTAAGCCACGATGCTCATGTTGTGCAAATATTATGGGCCGAAAGGTCTCCTTTTCCACCATTACAATTCTGTGTTTCTGTGATAGGATGTAGAGGTATTATTACATTGATTAAACTATGCCACTTTGATCAAGCAGAGTGTGTTTGTTTTAGAATAAAACTGCTTTGACTCAGACCTAACGTCACCTCATATTGTGGTACCTTGTCTGCATCAGAGAGATTAAACAAACACCTCATGCAAGGTTAGCTCATGCAGATTACAAGTGGGAGGTATTGGGTGGGATTCTCTGTCTCGCCAGCCGGCCAATGGGGTTTTCCATTGTGGGCAGCCCCACGCCGTCGGGAAATCCCTAGGCTGCCGGCACAATGGAGAATCCCGACAGCGAAGAATCCAGCCATTTGCTACATCACAGAGTACGCTAGGGTACAAATAGATATAGGCCAGTAAGAGTCAACTCCCAGAAAAGTAAAAATAAAACAACTGCAGATGTTGAAAATCTGAAACAAAAATAGAACATGCTTGCAACAGTCAATAGATCAGTCTATGGTGAAAAGTGGAATTGTCGGGCAGGATTGTACTGCAGGTTTCATTAGCTGGATCGCAAGACTAATATAGGAATTTGGATTGGCTCAACAACCTTCCCGAAATAGCTCCCTAATTTTGGGCTGGGTTCACCGTCCAATTAAGGATGGCAGCTGGGATGTATGTGCCCCTGGCCCAATCAGAAGGCCAGCAGCCTTAAAGCCTCAGTATTCCCACTGAGTGGTGGATGCTGCTGAGGCCTATCAAGAATTCAGAGGCCACGTTTATTTTGAGGCTCCCTGGGACAGCTAAGTCAAAAATTTAAAAAACAGAGTGACCAGACAGGCTGGTCCAGCTGGATGTTTCTTTGGGATTGCTGGGGACGCCTTCCTCGCCCGCAGCCTCCTCTCAGGGCCAAGAGCCTCCCATTCGAATGGTCCCTCTGAACAGCTGCAGGGAGGAAGTCTTTATTGGGACATTAAAATATTTAAATTGGCTGCCCACCTCTGTTTGGTAAGCAGCAAATCCGTTAAGAAACTACCCGGCAACGGGACTGCATTGGGGAGCTGTGCCAGCACAGTCTTCTGGAGTCAGATCCCCCTGCCCCCACCAGGATGTCCACAGGGGCCGTGGGTTCGAGCTCCCGCTGGGTGGTACCAGGTTTGAACCACGCCGGCGGGACTTGGTGGGAGTTCGACCCTCCGCTCGGGGAAAATCGCGCGGGGGCCTAATTCAGCGGCCTGCGACCAGCGCCGCGGCGTCTGCCTGGGCGCGATTGGCGCCGATTCTCCGGTTGTCGGAATGGCATGGCGGGATTTTCCCGCACCACCACCGATTCCCCGACCCGTTGCAGGCTCGGAGAATCCAGGCCTTCATTTAGACAAAGGGCATGTACCTGAAATGTTATTTTCGCTGTTTCGACCATATCAACCTGTTGAATGTTTACAACACTTTGAATTTTTCTTCACAACAAAAGAAAGAAACTCAGACTATTTGGAAGGAACTGATCCTGAAATAGGATCTGCAGTAGACATAATCAGCCAGAAATTTAACTTAAATTTCATTAAATAATGTTTTTTTTATGTATAGTGAGCACCTTCTCTATAGAGGTCACGCTTAGTTTCCAAACAGGATAGGTGGGGGGTTACGGGGATAGGGTGGAGGTGTGGGCTATTCTTTCCAAGGGTCGGTGCACATTCAATGGGCCGAATGGCCTCCTTCTGCACTGTAAATTGTATGGGCTGCATTCTCTCAAAATGAGACTACGTCCCCCACACCGGCAAAAGAATAGTGGAGTTTTACTCCTGAATTTCCTTGAAAAAAGATAGACGAATTCAAAGCCATGCAGGGGGCTAGCAGGGACCCGGAGTGAATCTCGCAGGTTTTGCTGCAGATACGGGCCCCCACACGTCCGGGTTAGAGGCCGTGCATGCGCATGGCGGCGACCTCCAGCAGCCCCGCCGTGCTCCATGGTGGACTCGGACCGCGGAGCCAGACAAAAAAAATAAACCCCCCGATCGGCCACGCGCCTAAGACTCAAACCCCGCGCCTTTAATCGCCAGCCGCCTAAAAGCCCCCCCCGGTCTCCAATTTGCCACCCTCACCAGAGCAGCTGCGGACTATCCTGACCGTCAATGGGTGGTTAGTTCCACGCCATTGGGAACTCGGCCGGTTGGGAGCGGAGGATTGCTGGGTTGGCCTTTGGCAATGGCCCCCCGGCGGCGCGGTGTACTCCGCGGCAACGCCAATTTTCGGTGCCCGGAGAATCACCGAAGCGGCGCCGGGCCCGATTGCGGCATGAAACTGGATTTTCCGCCCCGGCGTCGGCCGCAATTTTGATGTGGTACTGTGGAGAATCCAGTCCTATGTCTATCTCTATGTCTATTCAAAATCTATGGCAACGTATTATACTTTATATAAACACAGTTGTTATTTTATAATGATATTTCTTCCTAAAGGCTGCTTCATAAAATATAAAACAAATTTTAGAATGGCAGTTCTATTCATATAAAAATTGCAGGACGTTGGTATTGTGAAGGGAAGAGTCATGAAACCTTGATAGGTGAATAAGTTGAAGAAAATGAACTGTCATTCATTGAATTTCTCATACCCTTTATCTCACTACTCACATTAATTCAGCAGGGGTGAGACCATGATCCTTTGCTTTATATCAGAGCAGCTCTTCTATCAGAGGATAAAATGTATGCTGAATATGTAAATAAGTCTTTGGAGAATGTACATTCTATGATCTCACTGACAAGTAGTCAACTGACTACATCATCCAATCAAACACACCACTTTTACTTCAGCTTGTATGATGCTATAGGCAATGGTGATCTATGGGTTCAGTCAAAGTGTATTTGTAAACACCACTGTCCTTTCCACCTTACAAACCATATTGAAATTCAAGTCAGGTAAATATTCATTATTTCCCTGAAATACTGCTATCTCTTGCTGATGAAAGGCAGAGATGATATAGGTCTCATTCTTATTCAGCATTATCCTGCAACAACACATTGTATCTGGCATGAGTTGCTCGCTAAAGGTTGGGAAATGTAATTTGGAAAAATGGGCACTAAACTTTGAGGGATATTTTTTTGGTGCTACAGTAGTATGGCTGGCAAGGCATTTATTCTCCAAATTGCCCTTGAGAAGGTGGTGGGCGAAGACCATCTTGAACGACTTCAGTCCATATTGTGTACGTACATTTAAAGTACTGTTAAGAAGGGAGTTCCAAGATTTTAACACAATGATAATGAAAGAACAGTGCTATAGTTCCAAGTCAGGTTAATGTGTAGCTTGGAGGAGCAGGTGGTGTTCCAATCCATCTGTAGATCTTGTCCTTCTAGGTAGAGTTTGTGGTTTTGCAAGGTGCTGTTGGAGGAGGCTTGGTGAGTTTCCGCAGTACTTCTTGTACATGATACATCTTGCTGTCATATGCTCCATTGCTGGAAGTAGTGAATGTTTAAGGCAGTGGATGAGCTGTCGATCAAGCAGGCTTCTTTGTCCCGCATGGTACCGATATTCTTGAGTGTTGTTGGAACTGCACTCACCCAGGCAGGTGGAGAGTATTCCATCACATGCCTGACTTATGCCTTGTAGATGATGGACAGGCTTAGTTGAGTCTGGATTCCCTTCTGTCATAGTGACAGTATTTATATAGCTCGTCCAGTTCAGTCTTTGGTCAATGGTAAACCCCAAGATGTTGATGGTGAGGAATTAAACAATGGTAAAACCATTGATTGTCAAGGGGCAATGGTTAAATTCTAGTTTGTTAGAGATAGTCTTTGCCTGTCACTTGTTTGGTGTGAATGCTACTTGCCACTTATTAGCCCAAGCCTGAATAAGACTGTTAGATTTCCTGAGGTGCCATCTTGTGAGGGAGCTTCAGACCTAGGCCTGGCACCATTTGACATTGTGAAAAAAGCATGCTATCTAAAGCAGGACCAGCTACGTCACTGAGGTGCGTGTCATCTCAATCCTTTAGGCCCCAACAGAACCTTTCCAGCCGATCTCCTCCCATCAAGGAGCTGATACAATAGACAATTAGGAACTTGAATAAATAGATTAGCTTTCTCATTGTCATCATCTTCAGCTTCAGGAAGGAGTTCTCTGTTCTGCATTCTGACATTATCCAGCAAATAGCAAGCTACAATGATTCAGGGCAGTCACCGCATTGCTAAACCAGATTTGTCCAGGCATTCAAAACAAGGGGCGGAAATTTACTGCCCTGTCGCAATGGAGTCAGAAAATGCAGTGAGCTGTTCAAAGCTCCACTGACTTTGGTGGGACCAAAATGTTCTGCAGCCAGAGGGTGTAAAATACCACCCACTATTTCAGAATGCTAATAATCTGCTCTATCGCAATTCAGGTATTTCCATTGACGTTAGTTGTTGCTCCCTTACAAACTGGTAGATGTTATACTGCAGTGATTAGCTATACTGTGGGGATATCCATAGTCCATACCCTAATGTGTGATTTTGAGTTAGAACATAGAACATACAGTGCAGAAGGAGGCCATTCGGCCCATCGAGTCTGCACCGACCCACATTAAGTCTTTACTTCCACCCTATCCCCGTAACCCAATAACACCTCCTAACCTTTTTGGACACTAAGGGCAATTTAGCATGACCAATCCACCTAACCTGCACGTCTTTGGACTGTGGGAGGAAACCGGAGCACCCGGAGGAAACCCACGCAGACACGGGGAAACCGTGCAGACTCCGCACAGACAGTGACCCAGCGGGGAATTGAACCCGGGACCCTGGCGCTGTGAAGCCACAGTGCTATCCACTTGTGCAACCGTGCTGCCCAAAGTTACTGAAACTGATGTGGTAAGATGACTCATAATAGAATGTTAATGACGAGCTCCTGTGATTCTCATCACACTTCAGCTAAATGCTGATGCAAGATATTTTTAAAGCCTTTTCCTAATAATGAAATTGAGGATCTAGTCATATGGGGCTTTCAAGACCACATGTGTTCCATTAATTTCTTCCAGCATCTGTGGGAGCCCAATAGACAGAATTGGATTGCTGACTTACTTTATTTTCAAATCCCTTTCAGAACATAATGAGCCAACAAGACAGTGTGAATTGAAATAACCTTTTTTACTGCTACAGATTATGTTCAACATTGATGTGGGGAGAGAGCTTCAGTCAGCACCTGGCTTCATCCAATAGCCTCCGAGGGAAGTGCCACCTTCTAAATCTGTGGATTGAGCATGGCATATTTTAATCAATTGTCTTCTAATTTCTTCCAATCCACCATCTTCCTTTTTCTTATCCTGTTCCTCTTCATAACATAAGGGAGGGATTTCTATTCCATGTTCAAATGTAAGTGCCCAAAGCTGACCTTAAGAATGCAAAGCTAAAATAATTGTTGTTGTGGGAAATGTTTTAAAAAGTTGTTATTAGATCACCTCCAAAACATGGATAGCACATGTAAAATGATGCAAAAACAGGAAAAAAACCAGTACAATCTCAGCAGGTCAGCATCTGTGGAGAGAGAAGGGAGATAATGTTTTGAGTCTGGATGACTCTTTGTCAAAGCTCTGTGATAAAGAGTCATCCCGACTCAAAATGTCAGCTCCCTTCTCTCTCCACAGATGCAGTCAGACCTGCTGAGATTGTCCAGTATTTTATGTTTCTAATAATCATCTTTATTGTCACAAGTAGGCTAACATTAACTGCAATAAAGTTACTGTGAAAACACCATCCACAGTATCTTGCTTTTATCTACATGTAAAATGATGGTGCTTCTAATGTTCTGTCCAGGAGAGATGATCAGAGGAGATTTTGGGGACTGTGTGGAAATGCCTATTTTTCCCACTTACATGTCAGGTATTCCTGTTGGCCTCCAGATTCCTGCTCCGAATGGAGTGGCTGGGTGCAGCTGGTGGGGGGTTAGTGGGAGGCAAATGAATTGCTGGAGGTGGGCACCCAGCAACGGGCTGAACCGTTGGATTCCTGCCAGGCCAACAAGCCCTGCCTTCCAGAGTGAGCGCGTAGCCAAAGGTGATGCTGATGGACGACTTCCAGCAACTGACCCCATCCACTGTTGTGGCCTAACTGCTTTTTGTATTTTTTTTATTTACACATTTTAAAAAGCTGTTTAAGTGACGTCCTAGTAACCTACCTTTCACAGCAGCCAGGTGCTTCGAAAGCCCACCTGCCAACCCTTAATTGGACATGGAGACTTAGGGCGGAATTCTCTGCTCCCGGGAAAAATCGGGAAGGCCGTTGTGAAGTCGGCCGAGTTTTACGACGGCCTCAGAGGCCGCTCCTCTCACCGTATTCACCCCCACCCGGGGGCTAGGAGCGGCGCTCCATTATTCTCGGCCGCCGGGCGTGCCGAAAATGACATGACGGCGGCGCTTATGTGACATCAGTTGCGCATGCGCAGGTTGGCCGGCTCCAACCCGCGCATGCGCGGCTGCGTCACGACGCTGACGGCTCAAACCCGCGCATGCGCGGTGGCAGTCTTCCCCTCCGCTGCCCCGCAAGACGTGGCGGCTTGACCTTGCGGGGCGGTGGAGGGGAAAGAGTGTGTCACTTTTAGATGCCGGCCCGACGATCGGTGGGCACCAATCGCGGGCCAGTCCCCTCCCGAACACGGCCATGGTGCTCACTCCCCTCTCCGTCCCCCACAAGCTTCAAATGGGCCTTTGGCACCCACGTTCACGACGGCAGCGACCAGGTGTGGTTGCCGCCGGCGTGAACCGGTCGCAAATGGCAGGCAGCTCCGTTCGGCCCATCCAGGCCGGAGAATCACCGGTCGCCATGAAAAACGGCGAGTGGCGATTCATCCGAGCGGGGGGTAGGAGAATCGTGGGGGACGTGAAATCAGTCACCCGGCCCTCCCGCGATTCTCCCACCCGGCGTGGGGAGCGGAGAATTGCGCCCTTAGTCCATGCCAATTAAGGATGGATTAATTGATGTTAATTGGTTTCCAACTGGAGGCGGGTTCGGAACCTGAAAACAGTCCCGACTCCTGTTTCTCACTTCAGCAGAGATAATCCAGTTAATAGTTATAATACTTACAATACAACTGATGGATGCTGATTTGTCCAAAAATTTCTGTTGAGGTGTCAGTTAATATGAATGGAACATGTCTATATTCATCATATACCCTACACAATATCCTCTGTGAACCATGCTTCCATACCTTTTAAAAAAGACATCAAAACCTGGGGGGTGGGATTCTCCGGTTGCCGAAGCCAAAATCTCGTTCGGTGATTGGCCAGAGAATCACTGATTGCGCCGAATTCAGGGGAGGCGCCGCTTTTGCGATGCTCCGTTTATCAACAATGGCGCATTCGAAGAGTACGCCGCACGCCATATGGACGGCCTCAGGACGTCACCTGAGGCCCTCCCCCGATGTTCCGGCAGGGGTCACTGGTAGAAACTAACCTTTTACTATCGGTAAAAAGGGTGAAAGGAAGAAATTATTTAAAGAAATCATATTAACTAAAATTTTAAATTAATATACATTAACCATAACAGTAAGAAATGGCTGACTGCTTGTGAACTGATCAGATAATCAGAATGTGAGGGCTTGCAAGGCGAAACTGACAGAAAGACTCTTTGTGTTAGAGAGCTGGAGTAAGATCCAGTTCCATGTACATGGTAATAACAAGTCACCCCATCATAAGAATCTTTGGTGGGAAAGCTTTTCTCCGAGTGGAAAATTACAGAAATTTTTTATCTTTCAATTTGACAGATAGACATTTTGGCCGAAGTAAATGAATTATAGATCAGTTAAAACCAATCACAGCTGTAAAAAGGACAACACTTTAAAGATAGTAATCTCTTTAAAAGTTCAGGTATCGGGATGGGAAAGCCATTCTAGAATCAATTCAATCTGTCCTCTGAAACCTATTCTTTCCTCCTGCTTTACAAAATCGCTATTTTATTCTATTTTAAACTGCACAGTGCTTTTGTACTGTGTATCTTGCTTTGAAGAAATTACTACGAGCTGTCATTGTATTTTGAATTCAACAACCTGTACTTGCGAAAGACAATCATTCTGATTAGCTTGCTGCAGGGCTAGTCGGAACATCCTAAATTCTGTACTTGTGTGAAAATTGAAGCCTACCAATAGACACTAGAATCTGACAAAATAAAAATGGCAAATTGCCTTTAACCCAAGAAACAGTCTTGAATCTCTGTTATTTGGTATATGGTCCGGCGTTACAGGTATTTGAATAGACACAGAGATCCGACAGTCACTAATGCTATTTTTTTTCGTGAACCCAGCGTGGTGGCTGAGGGCAGAGTCCAGCGGCGCCACAGTCGGGGGGGGGGGGGGGGGGGGGGGGGGGAGCTGTTCCACAGGCAGGGGGGGCTTTTGCCGGAGTTGGGGCACTTGTGGGGGGTGGTCCGTGGGTGGCGAGGAGGGTTACTGCGGGACAGTATGTGGCAGGCCGGGTACGCTCACGGCCCACGCCATGTTGCGTAGCACGGCTGCTGAAAGCCGCCGCCTTGCGCATGCGTGGCCACAGACCTGGCAATTCTCCGTCTGCATCCGTAGGTAAAGCCGGGGGCTTTATGCTGCGTCCTTGCTAGCTCCCACCAGACGGAGGATCGGTGGAACTTTTGCGCCGTTTTTGCTGGCGTAAAACGCTACTGCTCCCACGCCGGCGTCAGCACTTAGTCTTGAAATCGGAGAATCCAAGCCGGGGAGTACGGACTGCTGCAATATAACCAGCAGCAATGAATTTGTGCATGCTATGGGTTATTGTATAAATTTTGTTATGCTTAAAGCCCTAAGTTGAGAAAACAAAATTTAGCATCAGAGTCGAGGCAATTGGAAAACATGAATTGAGTGTATTCCACAGCGGAAAGTTACCTGTTACAAAATGTAAATTAAAGTCCAGTTTGTAACCATTGTTACAGAATGAACATAGGATGCGATTCTCTGGCCTCGTTGCACTCTTGCTCGAGCTAAACAAAGCTGGTGAATAGCGAGAGAGGCCGAAAATGAGAACCGTGCCAGCTGCCGAACAGTTTGCGATGCAACCGGCCCGCACCCGTAGGCAAAATCGGGATTCCGCCCTGGCATGGTGAGAAACCAATTATCACCACTTAAGCCCTATTTACATACAATTAACGGGAGCCACCCCATATCTAACACCCTCCCCATCAAGTGGTCATGCTGGCACTGATTATTACTCTTTTTTAAAAATGTGAATCTGGCGAAGGGCTTCTTCGGGAAGCTGAGGGGGTGCGTACCATCTTTGATCACAGTAAAGAAGCCCACCCGTGCATGGCGAGGGGGGTAAAGGACCCTTGGCAGGGGTGAACCATCTTCAGATGCTCAACGGGTGGTAGCCAGTGAGCCCGAGCCCACCCCACACTCTGAGGACCTGCCCCCAGACAGGGACCCAGAAGGGGAGGTCCGTGAGGCGGTGCTCGTCGTTCGAGCAGATGGCGGACAGCTGCAGGAGGTTCTGCCTCAACAAGGAGACGGTGTGACACCTGTGTCACGTCCTCGTGAACTTGGCACCGCATGGAGAATGATGACACCCACTCCCGGTGGCCGTCATGGTCACTGAAATCGTGAGCTTGGGATCTTCCAGGGCTCGAGCAGAGACCTGTGTGGCATCTCGCAGGGCACAGCCCATAGGTGCCTCCGACAGGTCACAGATGCCCTGTTTGCCCAGGCAGAAAACTACATTAACTTTGATATGGACCTAGGCTAACAAGTTGCCTGGGCAGCAGTATTTTCCCCCTGGTCCAGGGACTGATAGACTGCATACAAGTCACCTTGTGCTCAGCAGGCCATCTGAGAGTTCCCAGCGCTAACAGGAAGGCATTCCACTCCCTGAACATACAGTTGATGTGTGACCACCACATGAAGATCATACGATGGTACATCCTGGGGCATTCGATACTCCCCGCCCTCTTTGAGGACCAGCCCAGGATGGGTGGCTGCTCTTGAGGGATAAGGTGTACCCACTGAGGACCTGGCTAATGATGCTTGTACAGAGGCCGGAGACAGAAGCGGAGACCCAGTAAAACGATACCCATGTGGCCATCCAAGCTGTCATTGAGTGCTGCATTGGAATGCTCAAAATGCAGTTCTGATGCCTTGACTGCTCCGGTGGTGCCCTGAGGTACACCCCTTGTTGGGTAGTCTGCTGTATCCTTCACAATCTGGCACAGCAGTGGGGCGACGTGCTGTAGGCTGGGGATGAGGAACATGTCCCTGTAGTGATCTCTGTATAGCAATATACATGGTCAATATATGTAATGTTAGGCAATTGAACACTAGGGGCGCGATTCTCCGCTCCCCACGCCCTCTGACAAAATTCACACCGCCCTCGCGCCCCCCGTGGATCTAACCCCCACCCCGCTCGGAAGAATCGGCGCTTGCCGTTTTTCACGCTGAACGGCGATTCTCCGACCCGGATGGGCCGAGCGGCCTGCCGTTCCCGACCGTTTCACGACGGAGGCAACCACACCTGGTCGCTGCTGTCGTGAAACGGGTGAGATATATCCGTTAGGGGCTTGTGGGAGGAGTACAGGGGAAGGAGCACCACGACTGTGCTCGGGAGGGGACAGGCCCGCGATCGGTGCCCACCGATTGTCAGGCCGGCGTCTCAATCGGGCGCACTATTTCCCCTCTGCCGCCCCGCAAGATCAAGCTGCCACATCTTGCGGGGCGGCTGAGGGGAAAGACGGCCACCGCGCATGCGCGGGTTCGAGCTGTTGGCGTCGTGACATCAGCCGCGCATGTGCGGGTTGGAGCCGGCCAACTTGCGCATGCGCGGCTGACATCATTAGGCGCGCCGGCCACGTCATTCTCGGCGCGACGCCCCCGCGGCACGAGATTTACGGAGCGCCGCTCCTAGCCCCGCCGGGAGGGAAGAATAGGGGGCGAGGAGCGGCCTCCGAGGCCGTCGTGAAACTTGGCCGAGTTCACGACGGCCCTCCCAATTTTTCCCGGGAGCGGAGAATTCTGCCCTAGATGTCTCACTGTCAGGACCTATAGTAATAGCTTTCCCGCTCTTTCTGAAGGAGTGTGTATCAGGAGTGCAGAGAGAATAGACATAGGAAAGCTAGAGAGAGATGTTATTATTTATCAAAGCATTGTATTGTATAATTTAATTTGTTACCTCTACAATTGTTTCTTTGTTTCACTATTTGAGTATTAAGTCAAAAGAACTCACAATATTTATTTATATTAGTCAATAAATTAGTTTATCTTTACAAGAAAACTACTGCTCATTTCCACAATTCGGCTGGTTCAAAAGGGCAATATATATATTACACAAAGTAAGAAAACAGCCCCCATCTCTGAGGAAAATGGGGAGGAGGACGAGGACGATGAAGCGACGCCGGGCAAGCAAGGGTTGGAGGATGATTTTGAGGAGGAACTGGAGGACCAGGGAGGTCCTCTTACTCGCCTGCTTCACATAGGACCTGGTCAGGTCCACCATCGATAACTTACCCACCCCCAATCCGTATCCTCTACCCTCCCTGGGCAGCACGGTAGCATAGTGGTTAGCACAGTTACTTCACAGCTCCAGGGTCCGAGGTTTGATTCCTGGCTTGGATCACTGTCGGTGCGGAATCTGCACGTTCTCACCGTGTCTGTGTGGGTGTTGTTTAGTACTTTTTAAAAACATGAAGCTGGTGCAATGGCTGCTATAGGGAACTGAGGATGTGAGTAGCCATTTCCATTTCTGGTATGGAGCTGAAGGACACTGCTGCTGTTACACAGTGTTCAGGGGTGGGGTAGTGGTGGGGGTGTGGGGGGGAACTCAGTGGTGCTTGGGGTTTGTCGGGGAGCTCAGGGGCAGTGAGGGACTTTTCATCAGTGAGATCTTCAAGCCATCTTTAAAATTATGGAGAACCATAACATGGGTAACTATGGCTGCTGCCTGTCTATCTTACTGAACACTTCCAGGTTAGAGCACTTAGTTATATAATGACAGTCACTTTAACTCCTTTTGACTATGAGCAGCCTCCAGCTTCACAGTTGAAGGCTAATGAGGAACTGGCCTTGTTAGTTGTGAGAGCACTTCACAGCTGCAGGTTGTGTTTGCTGCTTGCTCCTGCTTGTGGCTGCGGATGTCTGGAGGCTGCTGTTGCTGTTTCCGTTCTTTTCTGTAGCTGGAAATTTTTTCTAAGATACAAGTGTCCTGGAACACCAGGCTCAGGGGGACTTCTGAGTACAGAAGGCAATCCGGTGTAGAAGCAAGAAGACACTACAGAATCTGGTGCACAACATTGATCCAAATGAGCGATCTGATGAGGCCATTGAAGAAATCCTTTTGCAGATTGCTGATGCTTTTCCTGCTGATGTGGTGAGTGCTGCATGAAGCTTGAGCACTGGTGGAGTATAAGGATGCCAGGATTTGGTTCCGGTGAGTTTGGGCCGTGTGGGAGGGCCTGCACAGCTGGACAGAGATTGGCACTGATACCTGGAATAAGTAGTGGTGCGCGGCCAGGTACGCGGCGCATACTCGTGCGACTCGACCAATGTAGTCTACCTCATACGCTGCAGGAAAGGATGTCCCGAAGCGTGGTACATTGGCGAGACCATGCAGACACTGCGACAACGAATAAACGGGCATCGTGCGACTATCAACAGGCAGGACTGTTCCCTTCCAGTTGGGGAACATTTCAGCAGTCAAGGACATTCAGCCTCTGATCTCCGGGTCAGCATTCTACAAGGAGGCCTTCAGGAGACGCGACAACGCAAAATTGCTGAGCAAAAACTTATAGCTAAGTTCCGCACGCATGAATGCGGACTCAACCGGGATCTGGGATTCATGTCGCATTACATTCGGCCCCCACCAACAAGCCTGGACTTGCAGAGGCCTACCGACTGAACTGGCTTGGGACAATTCACACCTCTTTAACCTGGAGTTACCTCTCTCTCTGCATCTTTGATGATTTGATTGCCTGCAGGTGCTCGCATTCCGGGGCATCTCTGACTGTGTCTATATAAACATTTCTGGAACAAGCCTTTCCATTCACCTGAAGAAGGAGCCGTGCTCCGAAAGCTCGTGTTTGAAACAAACCTGTTGGACTTTAACCTGGTGTTGTAAGACTTCTTACTGTGCTCACCCCAGTCCAACGCCGGCATCTCCACATCATGGAATAAGTAACACATTGATGGACAGGTCATGAGCGGAATTCTCCCCCCCCCCCCCCCCCCCAATGCGGGTGGGAGAATCGCCGGGGCGCCGCGTGAGTCCCACCACGCCGCCCCGGCACCCGCACGCGATTCTCCCAACCCCCCGCCCCAAACCGGTGCGGCGGGATTTACGGCTGACGCTGGGAGAATCGCCGCTCGCCGTTTGTAATGGGTGAGCGGCGATTCTCCGGCCCGGATGGACCGAGTGGCCTGCCCAATACGATGGGTTCCCGCCAACGCCGTCCACACCTGGTCGCTGCCGGCGGAAACAGCGCGGGAACGCTGGGGGCGGCGGCCTGTGGGGGGTGGGAGGGGGGATTTAGCACCGGGGGGGCCTCAAAAGGTGCCTGGCCCGCGATCGGTGCCCACCAATCGGTGGGCCGGCCTCTCTGAAGGAGGAACTCCTTTCCTCCGCCCCCCGCAAGATCCATCCGACATTTCTTGCGGGGTGGCTGCGAGGAGGACGGCAATCGCGCATGCACGGGTTGGTGCCGGCCAAACTACGCATGTGTGGGTGATGTCATTTACGTGGCACCGGCTGCGTAATTTATGCGGCGCCACTTTTATGCGGCGCCAAGGCCCGGCACACGTAAATGATGCGGCGCCACTCCTAGCCCCCTGGGGGTGGGAGAATAGGGGGCGAGGAGCGGTCAAAGACGCAAGAGTGAAACACTCCAGTTTTCACTCTGGCATCGGGACTTAGGGTGGAATTCTCCGCTCCCGGGAAAAATCGGGAGGGCCGTCGTGAACTCGGCCGAGTTTCACGACGGCCTCGGAGGCCGCTCCTCACCCCCTTTTCTCACCTCCCGGCGGGGCTAGGAGCGGCGTTCCGTAACTCTCGGCCGCGGGGGCGTCACGCCGGGAATGATGTGGCCGGCGGCCTAATGACGTCAGCCGCTTATGCGCAGGTTGGCCGGCTCCAACCCGCGCATGCGCGGCTGACATCATGACGCCGACGGCATGAATCCGCGCATGCGTGGTGGCCGTCTTTCCCCTCAGCAGCACCGCAAGACGTGGCGGCTTGATCTTGCGGGGCGGCAGAGGGGAAATAGTGCGTCCGATTTGGACGCCGGCCCGACGATCGGTGGGCACCGATCGCGGGACTGTCCCCTCCCGAGCACAGTCGTGGTGCTCTTTCCTTTCTAGGCCACCTACAAGCCCCAAACGGGCTTCTCACTCCCGTTTCACGACGGCAGCGACCAGGTGTGTTTGCCACTGTCGTGAAACGGCCACGAACGGCAGGCCGCTCAGCCCATCTGGGTCGGAGAACCGCCGTTCGCCATGAAAAAGGGCGAGCGCCGATTCTTCTGGGGGGGGGGGGGGGGGTGGGGGGTGGGGGGGGGGGGGGGAGAGAATCGCAAGGTGCACAAGAATTTTGTCAGGGGGCCCTCCCGCGATTCTCCCACGCCGCGTGGGGAGCGGAGAATCGCGCCCTTAGTCTCCCGATGGGAGAATTTCGCCCCATTTCTATGACAAAGTTCGAACATGATAACATATACCGTGTGTTTTTACTTTGTGAAAATGAGCTGATATAGCATTGTGTTGGTACCAATGTGGAACGGTGACGTTTCCTTGTTGTTTAATGGTTAGTTTGATGTGTGGAATGTTACATCGTTGATTTTCAAATCTTTGTTGCTGCTAACCATTTAATAAACAAAATATTCTCAAGTGGCTGCAGGTTGTGTTTGCTGATTGCTCCTGCTTCTGGCTGCAATGACTGCAGGCCTAGTGCTTGCTGCTGCCTCTTCTGCTTCTGTCACCTGGAATAAGACAAAGGGAGGATGTAAGCTGGCCTACTACCAATGCTGGAGTGGAGGATGGCGTCCTCTTCCACTCCTGTATTGTGCGCTGTGTCAGTGTGACTTTCTAGTATGATTATTCTTGCCTTTCAGTGTTTGCTGCTGGGAGCTGCAGGTGGGGGAGACTTGGGCGGAGTCATCCAGATGTTGCAGCTGCCTGCTCTGTGGCCGCCTCTTTTACCTCTGTTACCTGAAGTAAGGAAAGGGAGCGAGTGAGATGAACTACTGCCAGTATCGGCGAAGGAAAAGGGTGGCGGTTCGATTCAACTGAGCAACCTGCTGCAGGTATTGAAAAACTGCTTTTACAGCTTTCTGGTGAATTTATTGTACTGTTGACTGTTTAATGTTTAATGCCTGGAAGCTGTGTGTTTGCTCGCTGCTGGCTCTTTTGCCTCTGTGGCCTGTAGCAAGGAAAGGGAGGAAGTCAGATGACGTGCTCCCAGTGCTGGAGGAGGGGAAATGTGGTGGCCCGATTCAAATAAGCAACTTGCTGAATGTTTTGAAGAAATGCTCTTGGAGATTGCAGGTGACTTTACTGACCAGCTGATTGTCCACTGTTTAATGTCTGGGAAGCATGCAGATTGCTGGTGAGTTTATTGTACTGTTGATTATTCAATGTTTAATATCCAGAAGCTGTGTGTTTGCTATTGTCCTGTTGATGGTTTAATGTTTAATGCCTGGAGGCCATGTTTTTGTCTGCTGCAACCCCTTCTGCTTCTGTGGCCTGGAGTATGGAGCCTACTTCCTGTGCTGGAGAGGGGGAAGGGGTGTTCCCTCGCTCTTCTGCTGTGCTCGGTGTCAGTGTGACTTTCCGATGTATTGTTGCACTACCCCCGAACGACTTTCCACTGATGCGAGTCTGCTGCTGGGAGCTGCAGGAGGGAGAGAGATCGGCAGGTTGATTCGGATTCTGGTGACTTCACTATACTATTGACTGTTTAATGTCCAAAGTGCATTTGGTTTTCTTTGTATAAATGCACTGTTGTAGCTTTGTATTTGTACCTATGGTGAAAAGATGTTTGTGTGTGGCATGGTACCTATTCCTTCTCGGTTGATGGTTAATGTGTTATGGACTGTTATTTTTATTGTTTGTCTTAAGGTATTGTTAATAAACAAAATATTCTCAAGTGGCTTCTCATGAATACACAGGCCATAGGCGAAATTCTCCCCTACCCGGCAGGGCTGGGGGTCCCGGCGTAGCGGAGTGGCGCCAACCACTCCGGCGTCGGGCCTCCCCAAAGGTGCAGAATTATCCGCACCTTAAGGGGCTAGGCCCGCGCCGGAGTGGCTCCCGCTCCGCCGATGGCGGCAAAACCGGCGCCAATGGCCTTTGGCGCTACGCCACCCGGTGTCGGGGCTGGCCGAAAGGCCTTCGCCGGTCCGCGCATGCACCAGTGTGTCAGCGGCCGCTGACTTCACCACCGGCGCAAGCGCGGTGGAGGGGGTCACTTCCGCCTCCGCCATGCAGGAGGCCGTGGCGGCGGCGGAAGAAAAAGAGTGCCGCCACGGCACTAGCCACCCCCAGGGGTCCAAGCGCCCCCCCCAGGACCCCGGGGACCCGCTCGCGCCGCCAATACCGCCGGCGGGATTGGCCTGTCAGCGGCGGGACTTCGGCCCATCGCGGGCCGGAGAATCGCCGTGGGGGGCACGCTGACCAACGCGGCGTAATTCCCGCTCCCGCCAATTCCCGGGTGGCGGAGAATTCCGGCTACAGCCGGGGCAGTATTTACGCCGGCCCCAGGCGATTCCCCGACCCTGCGGGGGGTCGGAGAATACACCCCATGTCTAAAACAATGATTATTGCATCGCATTTTAATCAAACTTTGAAGTTTGAACAGTGTGCTTGAACTCTAAAGCATCAACACCATCAAGGCAGAAGCCAAAAATCAAACACTCAAGAGCTGGGCTTTGGAGCTGAGGATATCCTTGTGACCATAGGATAAGTCTGTGGATCAGGGGAGGGCACCTGAGTAAGGTCTCCCTAATGTTCCCAGTAAGGGTCTGGAGCCTGGGCTCTAGAGGTTCCTACAGTGGCTGGGTGTGTGTGAGCAGAGCTAGGTTTTCCAGCACAACAGACTCGCTGGATGGCACGCTGAGATGAGTAGGACATGTAAGGGTGGGCGAGGTTCCTTCTCAACAAATGTCCAGTGAGTGTGCATGGCAGCTACATCCCGAGACACTCGGAAATACCCAGAATCGTAAGGAATACCCCAGAATGTCAGGTAGACTCTCAGGGATTAAGGGTTACCACTGATGTCCTGGCTGATGACGCCAGAGACCGAGACCAGATATAACGAGGCCCATGCTGCAACTCCTGCTGTCATTGAGCGGTATATCGGACTGCTCAAAATGTGGTTCTGATGTCTGGACCACTATAGTGGTGCACTGTAGATGGCCTCCCTCTTTGTAGTGGTTTGTTGTGCCCTCCACAACCTGGCACAGCAGCAGAGCGACATACTGGAGGAAGAGGAGGGACATGCAGCTTCATCTGAGGAAGAAGAGGAGGTGGACCAGGAGGGGATAGACAATGAGCCCAAGGAGGACCCACAAGAGCAGCCGGAAGATGGAAGACAGGTGGCAGCAATGGTCTGGCATGCTCGGAGGACCAGAGAGTCCCTCACCCTCACCCAATTACCACAGGTACTCTGCTCCCGTCTTGGCTATTTTCGCTTATTATGGGATATCGTCTCCTACATGGACAAAGACAGGACATTGTGACCCACACGCTTGATGTGCCAGGGGGGGTCTATAGCAGATGGCATGTGTGGGCACCGCATCTGGACATGACAGGATTGTACTAGTGGTACCAGTGGGTTCTGAGGAGCAGCTATGAAGATCAGATGTGGGGAGGTGCAAAACGTCTGCCAATGATTTGTGGAGGGGGGGGGGGGGTGGGGTGGGGGGGTAGGTGTGGGAGTTTGGGACTTTGAGGGTGGCAGGCAGAACTGATACCAGGAGAGAGGTGACAACGTACCCAAGCAGCTCGGTGGAGGTCGCTGGTTGTCTGCCGACTTTGAATTGTGGTCCTCCTGGTCATGCTGCCCGCACTGACAGCCACTGCCACTGCCTCTCAGGTGGTATTAGTCACCCTGCTGCTTGTCCTCTCACCCCCTTGGGGAACAGGATGTCCTGGATGACATTGACTGCATCAAGAAGCCTGGCCAGGTCAGCATCCCCAAAGCGAGGAGCAGGTTGTGCGTTGCCATGTTTGTGTGTTGACTGGGAGTGAGTGGTGAGAGAGCGTTTACAAGCAGCTTCTCCTTGTTAGCTGTGAGATGCTGAGGCGCAGGTTTGACCAATCAGACAGCAAGCCAGCCAGGAATGGCGAGAAACTTGTGGGGGCGCATTTCCGGCATTAAGTAATGTTAAATTGTAAGCTCCAAACTTAGAAAATTATCTGTTAAATCACGGCCGTTGTTTCAAACAGCTTGCACCCATAGTTAATGCTGGTCTGTTATTGCAATCCATCTGTCAGATATATATCAATTTTTAAAAAATGAATCAATCATGCAGCCTGAGTGACTGAATGCGAAGCAAATTAATTTTATGTTTTTTATAAGTGTTGTTGCTTAATTAAGATCAGTGTGCATTACTGTGACTTTGGGCATGATTCTCCCAAAAAATGATTAAGGGTACGATTTACACAAAAAATGTTTAACTGCCGGAGACAACACTTAGAAATTGTTTTGGAAAATTGCGCCCTTGTTTATAGCCTTTGCAGTCTGAAATTGCAATGTGAGCAAAAGTAGTGGTGGACAACCATGATGCAACTGGCAACAATTGGTCTTATCAAATTTTGTAACGCTAGCCTATCTTCTAACTTTACCCTTTACATGCAGTGCAGTTGACTGGGACACAGTTCTTTAAGCACTGTTTCTCAGTCTTAAAGGGCTGACTCATTTTTGACGCAGCAAAATTGTTTTGTTCCTATGGTAACTAATTAACCCTTTCTAGGGTTGGTATGAATGTGCCATGAGAAAATATAAGTATGGCTTCATGGTAATAATGTCTGCAAGAGGGGTGGCACGTGGCACAGTGGTTAGCACTGCTGCCTATTACGCTGAGAACCCAGGTTTGATCCTGGCCCCGGGACACATTCTCTCTGTGTCTCCGTGGGTTTCACTCTCACAACACAAAGATGTGCAGAGTAGGTGGATTGGCCAGGCTAAATTGGCAATTAATTGGAAAAAAATAATTGGGTGCAAAATTTATTAAATTTTTTTTAATAAAATAAAATAATGTCTGCAAAGATGAGTACACTTAAATGCAGTATTCCTTCTGATGAAAAGAAAGTTCTTCCTCATTTTCTCCCAAGACCTATGGACATGGAGATTGTATTCAGTCTGCTTGTTGATTTCTGCTCAGATAGGTTACACTTTTGAATCCAGTTTTTGCTTTCAAGTATGCTAGAAACCTTATACAAACTTGTAAAAGTCAGTGTGATTTAGACATGTAAATGAGATGTGGGTAGAGAGAAACCATTTCATAAAACTTAGAGCAGTCAGAATGGGTTCCCAATGTCCATTGTCCAAATGCACACTCATCAACACAGAACATCAGAAGGATGGAACATATTGCTTTAATATTCTAAATATATCTAAAATGCTGGTCTTGGCATGGTGGTAGTAGTGTTGCATCTTTATCTTTGGAAGATGTTCGGGAGGGTGGATTGGAAGGTTTATAATATTAGTCTGGCAGTCATCAGCCATGATAAAACTATTTTAATCCACTTGTATGTCTAAAATTCTCAAAGCATAATAGGCACAGACATTGATTCAGCTGCACAGTGGGAATAACACAGATTCAATTGCTACCATGTATTTATATTATTCATTTAATGAGCGTTGATATTATATGATGAACTTCTATCTTGTAAAAATGAAATAAAACAATGTTCTAAAAGTATCAACAATTATCCAACAATACCTCTGAGGTATCCAGGTATCTTCCCAATAATTCTCACTCATTTATCTGTTGTCAATCAAAATACAAGATGTGATTCATCAAAAGATACAATTTGAGGAATGGATGGGGAAGGGGGAGTATTTTTCTACTGTGCAGGTCAAGTATCAACATCAAGCCTCATCAGATGTAACAGAAGTCAGACACAGGGTAAACATTTATAACTCTATCCCAACAATATGTCTTAACTCCAATATCAGGCAAATAACCTTAGAAAAGCAGAATTTTCACCCAGTATTTATCATAACATTTTTGTCTTCATTTCGTTTAGTGATTTAAAATAGCTCGAATTAAAACGCATATGATCAAATTATTAGTAGGTTAATGAAACTTGAACAAGTTGTGAACAGCTGTTGCTTAGCATCATATGAAAAGTAAATAAAGACTTGCAATTATATAGCATCTTTCATATCATCCCAAAGTGCTTTATGAAGTATATTCACTGTTGTAATGCAGGAATATGCCAGGAAATCTGCACATAACAAGCTCTGACAAACAGCAGTGTGACAATATTCAGTTTTAGTGCTGATTGTTGAGGGGTAAATGTTAGCCAGCACTCCCTCTTTTTATCTGATATTTATTTGATCTTTTACATTCACCTGATAGAGAAGATGGGGCCTCAGTTGATCATCTGATCCAAATGACGGCATTATCAGGTGAGAGCTCCCTCAGTACTTCACTGAATTCAAGTCTCTGAAGTGCAATTTGCACCCATCTCTCTTGACATCGAAGGCAAGAATGCTACCAACTGAACCAAAGCTGACACAGTACCTGCAATATTGTTGAACAATGCGGGCAATTTTGATCTGTCTGGAGATTCAAGCTATATGTGTACTAGTAAATCTTCCACATCCGCCACTGCTTTGTGAAAGTCTATGGAAGACTGGCGTGGATTTGGACAGAATTACAAACCTAATGGCCTCAACACCAACTCAAAGTTCTGTTCAGTGCTGTGGGGCAGGGTTGGTTGCACACAAATCACAAAAGTAAAATCAGCAGGCCAGATTCTCCAACTCTGGCTTGATTTGAATCATCAAATGTTTCCTTCAGGGTTTTACAACCTGAAGTCCACTATTTAAATGACCAATACAGAAATAGAATTTGGAGGAAGTAAGAGAGGTTTACAAAGAGAAAGGGCAGCACCCAGATTCAATGAATTACTGCTGGGTGCAGGCAGGAGCAGAAGGGACATACTTTTTCCCAACACTGGGAGTAAGAAAGTGCATTTGAAGGTTCCTGAGGAGGGGAGTGGCAGGCACAAGGTTCCTCATATCTTGGATCCAGTACAGGAAACACGTCATGAAAAGTTAGTCGGCAGAATTCTCCGTTCCTGAGACTAGGCGTTGACGCACGGCAGGATTTGTGGAGTTCTACGACAGCAAACCTGGCGCCACACCTGGGTCGACTCAGCGACCGTTGAGGGACTAGCACCGGTGCCATGTGGAACACAATTGATTCCACTACGAAACGGTGTGGGATTTGCCAGATTCGCGGTTGACACTCAGCAGCCGCACATGCACATTTCACTCCCCACACTGAACATCCCAACCAGCAAAATTGCAGCAAGGAGAGCAGGTCTACATGCTGCCATGCTTGTCTATTGTTTTTAAATGTTAGAGTACCCAATTCAGTTTCCAATTAAGGGGCAATTTAGCGTCGCCAATCCACCTACCCTGCACATCTTTGGGTTGTGGGGGCGTAACTCGCGCAAACACGGAGAGAATGTGCAAACCCCACTCGGACAGTGACCCAGAGCCGGGATTGAATCTGGGAGCCCGGTGCCGTGGGGCAGCGGTGCTAACCACTGTGCCACCGTGCTGCCCAGAAAGTTATTTAATATATCTACAGGATAGAGGTTAGCCACAGCTGAATGATTAAAAACTAAAATGTACAACATGAAGTAATAACAAATCCTCTCAGTAAAATAACATCACAGTAACTTAGAAATGACTGTTGGCAATATTGGTGGATTCTTGAAATTATATTCCTCTGTGCTATTTTTATAAAACTGGTTGTTTTAAATGAGTTAATAATCTGCTAAAATGCAAAGGAATGTATATAGTTACTGAAGTCACATATATTATATAAACAAACTAAATGTTGATCTGCTGATATTACCAAAACAGATTCCAGCTAAAGCTGTATTTCCCCATAATATATCCAGTACAGGGTTCAACTGATAGAAACACTTGCTTGTATGAGATCTTGAAATATTAAGTAAAGGGCAACTGGGGATGGGTAACAAATGAGGGTCTTGCCAGTGATGCTCACATCCTATGAAATAATAGAAAAAAGTAAAAGGTGAATTCCACTGCACTTTTTTTCGAAACTAGTGTGCAGCTGAAATTTTAATTAACAATGATTAAAGTTTCAGTAAGAATATTTGTTCCCAGAATGTGTGATAGAATTTAACATTCACGTTCTTTTGAATTTTCGATTTGCATTGCTAATCACTGGATCAAATTGAATATATATTGGATTACCTCAATGAGATGGGTCTTATCTGTAGTTTTTCTGAGATTCCGCCTTTCCTTCTATTGTCATCCTATGGATCATAGTGAGGTTCCTGTTACCAAACCTCAATGCTCACTAAACATCTAGAAGTAGAATGGTATCATACAGTGAGAACCAGCTTCATCAGATCATATTAAATATGTTTATAAACACTTATTATTCTTCAACTTAATTCCCAGAAACCTGACAAGCCTTCCAAGTTTAAAAGAAACTTAACAGCTGGGATCAAATTAAATATTGAATTCAATATCAATAGAACCGGTGTTAGGGCACGGTGACTGGATTATTTTCAATGAAAGAAGGAAGTTTGACTCTGAAAGAATGAAAGTGTTCAAGATGTATTCCAAAGTATTTGTTATAGTACCATCTAGCTTTTATGTTTCTATTGGCACCAGAAGCACAACTTCTTTTTCTTGAGCTCTTCTGTTAATGTTCGTTAACAAAGATGACATTGTGGTTTATTACAAATGCAGGTGTTGCCAAGAATGCATTACTTAATATATATGGATCAAATTCCTAGAACATATGCCCCACCCTCATATTAAGGCTTGGAGTCAGAACACAATCTTTCACATAAATAAAGATAAAGGTGCACCTGTTTCAATAGCATTTTCTTCTATTGGCTTCTTATAGGTACCAGGGGCTGAAATCACGATCAGCGATGGCGCAGAAAATCGGGAGCGGCGCTAGTTTTTGAATTCTCCGCCCCCTGAAAAGCAGTGTACTCTAGGAGTACGCCGCGCCGAGTATCCACCGCCTCAGGCCATTGCTTGAGGCCCGCCCCGCGATGCTCCATTCCCGACCCGCCGAATTCCCGATGTTGTGGGACTATCAAGGTCCCAACCATTCGAGAATCTCACGAGGCGGCTGCAGACTCAGTCCGGGGCTGCCACAGTCAGGGGAGGGCCGATCCGAGGGGAGGGGGAGGGGGAGGGGGGGCTCATTTGGCACTGGGGGCTCTGTGGGCGAGCGGTTGGGGTGCGTGAGTGGCCGATAGGGGGGGCACTACTTTGGTGGTCCAGGTCTGCAGGCTGAGTCCGCCATGGATCACGGCATGGCCGCTGCAGGCCACCGCTGTGCGCATACACGGCCTCTGAACTGGAAGTACTAGGGGCCGTATCAGCAGCTAGAGCTGCGAGCTCTCTGCTGCCTCCATGCTGCCCCCAGCAAAATGCGGAATCGGCGGTTTTCCTGGCGTAAAGGAGCAACGTTTTCATGCTGGTGTGTGGACTTAGTCTCCAAAACGGAGAATCCAGCCACTGGTTTGTCTTTTTTAAATTTTTGTTAATGCAAACAATATTTTGAACTGGAGGAACCAACCATTACAAGGGAACATCAATTTAAGTTGAATGGTGGAAGATATAGGGGGGATGTCAGAGGTAGGTTCTTTACCTAGAGAGTAGTGGGGGCATGGAATGCATTGCCTGTGGAAGTAGTTGAGTCGGAAACATTAGGGACCTTCAAGCGGCTATTGGATAGGTACATGGATTACGGTAGAATGATGGGGTGTAGATTAATTTGTTCTTAATCTAGGAAAAAAGTTCAGCACAACATCGTGGGCCGAAGGGCCTGTTCTGTGCTGTATTTTTCAATGTTTTATGTTCTAATTTTAAATTATAGTAAGAGGAGACGCTGTTACATTAGACCTCGATCCTGCACGTTACCCCAGATTTCTGGTTTACATCCTATAGGGACAGATGTTGTGACATTGGCCGGAATACTCCATCGGTGGGATTCGCCGTTCCACTGGCAGCGCACCCCCGTCCATGTGTTTCCCGGCGGCGTGGGGTGGCCACAATGGGAAATCCCATTGCCTAGCTGCCGGAATGGAGACTCCCACTGCCGGCACACTGCCAAGGAACATGCGGCTGGGAAGGTGGAGAATTTACCCCAGCTGCCCAGACACATTGGAAGGTATTCAGGAGGAGAAGTATTAAGTTTCGCACCCATTCACTTTTAGATTAGAATATCTGATTTGGGGCACGGTGCAAGTTGTTAGAGCCCACATTATTACTCTGCAAGCCTGAAGTTGGACCATTGTATGTTGAAGTGAATCTGGAAATACAGGCAGGTTTAAGTCATGTCATTCTGACTGGTGTCAAGTTGGATAGGAGAGAAGCAAATTGGGTGAAATTTCTTTTGATAGGTAAAATTAAACACTAAGGGCTGGATTTTCCGTTCCAGGATGCCCGAAATGCATTCCCGATGGGACGGAGAATCGAGAAAATTGGGATTGGTGCTGGGCACCGACCCGAACTCCAAGCTCCGACCCCCTGCTGGCAACGTGAGCGAGGTCCGCTGGCATGATGCCCGGGGGGGGGGGGTTTGTCTCTGTTTAGCAGGCCTGGCGCCCTATGCTTTGGCGTCCCTTGATTCTTCGCGCCCAGGAATCAGGTGGGCACAGGTCACTTGTGGCCTGAGCAACCATGAAATTGGTATCGTGGACCTCGCGGTGGGCCAAGGAGCCAATGGTTGGCTCGTTGGTCCACCGTGAGGTCCACCACACCAGAGCCACGCTGGTAAAGACCATACCAGCCCATCTGAGGGACAACATCACGCCACTAAAAATACACCGCCAGTCCAAGCCTTCTCGAGCAGACCCCAATCATACATCCCCTTCCAGTGACCCCTGTAATAGGGGGACTCCCCAGGGACTGTTGCAATAGGGAGACCCCCTCAGGGCAGTGGGAAGCATTATAGCTGTAATATGTACCTTACAGCTTCACATGCCCATTCCTCCAAGTCTGGTTCCCACAGATTCACTATCTGCAAGCTATTCATTGACAGCTCGTAAAACCCATCTGATGCTTTGATCCATTCACATCCTTTCACGCTTCAGTGGCCTAATTGGTGAATTACAAACCAATGTTTGTAAACATTGACCACATCATAGCGAGGGCAGCATGGTAGCATGGTGGTTAGCATAAATGCTTCACAGCTCCAGGGTCCCAGGTTCGATTCCCGGCTGGGTCACTGTCTGTGCGGAGTCTGCACGTCCTCCCCATGTGTGCGTGGGTTTCCTCCGGGTGCTCCGGTTTCCTCCCACAGTCCAAAGATGTGCGGGTTAGGTGGATTGGCCATGCTAAATTGTCCGTAGTGTCCTAAAAAAAAGTAAGGTTAAGGGGGGGGTTGTTGGGTTACGGGTATAGGGTGGATACGTGAGTAGGGTGATCATTGCTCAGCACAACATCGAGGGCCGAAGGGCCTGTTCTGTGCTGTACTGTTCTATGTAAGTGCAGTGAAATCACACGCTTGGGTGATTGGAATGCACTGTGGGCGGGATCCAGATCGCGATGTCCTGCAGGTTCTGGTTAGATCTTACAAGGTGTAATGGCTGTCAGGAAGCCCGGGGAAGGCCTGTCATGTCATCTACAGGCCACGTCACAACCTGGTTCGGGCGCAATGTGGCCAGTAGATCGCGCCCATTATCTGCTCCCATCTTTTCATGTTGTGGAGATGCCGGTGTAGGACTGGGGTAAGCACAGTAAAAAGTCTACCTCTTCATTCACCTGAGGAAGGAGCAGTGCTCCGAAAGCTAGTGTTTGAAACAAACCTGTTGGACTTTAACCTGGTGTTGTAACCCATCTTTTCAAGCAGTGCATTCTGAACCATAAACAATTCATTACATTTTTAAGAAGGAAGAGCCTCTGGCTACAATTTTCAGTCCTCATAAAATGTTTAAATGGTGTGGTGAGACTGGAGAGTGGCCAATATAACACCCTTGTTCAAGAGGGATGAATAAAACAGAAGTCTATGGACCAGTTAGTCCAAAATCAGTTGTAGGTAAACATTAGAATCCTTGGGTGGGATTTTCTGGCCATTCATATTGGCAGGAACTCATGGTCCCACCAGCTGTGCACACCCGCTGCAGGTTTCCCGGCGCAAGGCCACGGCGCAAGGAAACCCCACTGACATTGGTGGGACCAGAAGAAAAGGAAGAAGCCGCGGAGATGGAGGAAAACCTCTCGACATAATTTGCAATAAAATTAGTGAGCATTTAGGAGTACACGGATTAATCAAAGACAGCTCGCATGTGTTTGTTAAAGAGTTTCAATTGTTTTGTATCCTGACCCCAGATCCGTGTGGGGTTTGCACATTTTCTCATATCTGCGTGGGTTTCACCCCCACGCCCCAAAGATGTGCAGGGTAGGTGGATTGGCCAGACTAAATTGCCCCTTAATTGGGAAAAAAAATAAAAATAAAAAAAATAATTAGGGACTCTTAAAAAAAGGTTGCAGCAGCTGGCGTTCACAAGTCTGTGTCTGTCTCCAGCTCACACTGTGTTGTCAAGATCTCATGCTCATCGGACATCTCAAAGCATTTTATAACTACGTTTGAAATGTAGTCACTGATGTAATACTGGAAACCCAGCAGCCAATATTAACACACCAGCTCCACAAACAGCAATATGCTAATGACCAGATTATGTATTTTGGTGATGTTGACTGAGGGATAGATGTCGGCCAGGGCATCATGGGATATCTCCCCTGCTCTTCTTCAAAATGGGATCATTTGTATTCACCCAAGCAGGCAGATAGAGCCTCAGTTTTAAAAAATAAATTTAGAGCACTCAATTCTTTCTTTTCCAATTGAGGGACAATTTAGCGTGGCCAATCCACCTACCCTGCACATCTTTGGGTTGTGGGGGTGAGACACAAACAGACACTGGGAGAATGTGCAAACTGCACGCGGACAGTACGCCAGGGTGGGATTGAACCCAGGTCCTCAGCGCCATGAGGCAGCAGTGCTAACCACTGCACCACTGTGCGGCCCTTAGAACCTCAGTTTAATGACTCACACACCCTCAAAGTACTGAACTGCAGTGTATGTTTTGTGCTCAAGCCTTGGAGTAGGGCTTGAATCTGGAGCCTTGTGAATGAAAGGCAAGAGAGCAATCAACTGAGTCACAGGTGACACTAATAGACGTTGGGATACATTCTGGCCAGGACATCAGGAGAACCCTTCTGCACCTCGTTGAGTTGTATTGTATCATAGGGTAAATTGCAACCATCCAACTGGGCATACAGGCCTTGGTTTAACATGCTAACCATGCACCATCATCTTTGACTGTGCAGCACTCCTACTTAATACAGCATTAAATATGTGCTCAAGTGGGCCTTAAACCTATGATTCCCTGACACCAATCACAAAACCACTGTGTCAAATCTTTAATACTGACAGGCATCTCACCGTTCATTTTTCCCTTGTGAAATAAATGTAAAATTCCATTCCTGGTTAATTAAATGGAAACATTGTTTTGCTTTACTGTTGTAGGGTTTCCTCATTTTGATGAGCAAAGATAAAGGATTGTTTTGCACAAAAAATGAGCAGAAATTAAATATACAGGGCAGCACGTTGGCGCAGTGGTTAGCACTGCTGCCTCATGACGGCAAGGACATGGGTTCAATCCTAGCCCCGGATCACTGTCCTTGTGAAGTTTGCACATTCTTCCCATGTCTGTGTGGGTCTCATAGAATCATGGAATCTAGAGTGCAGAAGGAGGCCATTCAGCCTATTGAGTCTGCACCATCCCATGGAAAGAGCACCCTTCTTAAGCCCATGCCTCCACCCTATCCCCGTAACCCATTAACCCTACCTAACCTTTTTCGACACTAAGGGGCAGTTTAGCAAGGCCAATCCACCTAGCATGCACTTCTTTGGGCTGTCGGAGGAAACCGGAGGACTTGGAGGAAACCCACGCAGACACGAGGAGAAAGTGCAAACTTTACACAGTCACCAGAGGCCGATATTGAACTTGGGTCCCTGGAGCTGTGAGGCAGCAGCACTAACCACTGTTCCACCATGCTGCCGTCTCACCCCCACAACCCAAAGATGTGCAGGGGAGTGGGTTGGCCACACTAAAATTGCTCCTTAATTAGGAACGAATAATTGGGTACTTTAAATTTTTTAAAAAGGAATTAAATATACAAGGCAGCTGCATAATAAAACCTCAGACAAGCAGAAAACCTGAAAAATATAGTTCCAAAGATGATTCTGTTTTTTATATAATATAAATGACAAGTATAAACCTGCTTGTCCATATCATTAAAAAAATATTTAACGAAATAATCTCTAACAAAAAAGTAGTTGAAATTAAAATTGAGTTAACTATAAATCTTATGTTTTTTTCTCTCTCAGAAGATTATTTTAGTGGAAAGAAAAATATTTGCATACCTCACATAATTTGTTTGTGTTGCAAGCTGCAAAATAAATTCAGTATTGATAACAGCAATTTCTACTGGATAATTACTGTTGGCAAAGCCCTGAATTTGTTATCCCTCTCCATTTTCAATACCAGAATAAGCTGTCTCTAAATAACACTGCAGATGTTTCAATCTAGTCATATACCATAGTTTCATTAAAGTACAAGAACATTTGAGAAACCTAAACAGGTTTTTTGACTTTCAGATCAGCTATAGGACATTCACATTCACAAAAAATCTTCCAAATAAGACACGGGATTCTTTGGTTCCCCAACCCTGGGCTGGATCCTCCAATTCTGGGTTATGTCCCACGCCGGCATGGGAATGGTGGCTTTTAATGCCTGACAAAAATGCGTAAAACGGCCACCGATTCCCCGCTTGCTAGGGGCTAGCATGCCGGCAGTGTAGAGCACCCGGCTGTAGCTGCCGATACACTCCGGCGAATTGCTGGGTCCATAGCCGCACAGGCGCATGGTGGCGGCCTGCAGCTGCCGCGCCGTGCTACATGGCGGAGGCCGCTCGTGGACCTGGCCTACAAAATAGTGCACCCCCCCCTTTGGCCAGCTCGCATGCCCCCGATTACCCCCTAACTGTGCCCCAGCCCCTAGGGGCTGGTTTAGCACACTGGGCTAAATCGCTGGCTTTTAAAGCAGACCAAAGCAGGCCAGCAGCACGGTTCAATTCCCGTACCAGCCTCCCCGAACAGGCGCCGGAATGTGGCGACTAGGGGCTTTTCACAGTAACTTCATTGAAGCCTACTCGTGACAGTAAGTGATTTTCATTTCAATAAAGTCCTTCCGCGGATCGGCCCTCCCCAGTCTGTGGCGGTGCTGGACTAAGTCTGCAGCCACCACGTCGAATTCCCGATGGATGTGACCACAAGCGACCGACGCCATCGGGAAATCGTCCGGTTGGGGCCGGGGCATTGGGGGGGGGGGGGCTCAGGCAATGTCCTGAGGCTGTTGATACGTGGCGCGGCGTACTCCTAGAATGCACTGCTTTGGAGGGGGCGGAGCATCGTGAAACAGCGCCACTCCCAATTTGGTTGGGAACTCAAATTTTGGCTTCAACGGCCGGAGAATCTAGCCCTCTATTTGTCTCGGCCGCACGGTGTTTCCTGGCGGTGGGATTATCTAGTCCCGCTGCTTGTCAATGGCATTTCCCATTGAAGCCACCCCACGCCGCCAGGAAACCCACAGGCAAGGATGCATTGTCGGCAGGAAAAGTAAATTGCAATGGCTGGAGAATTTCGGCCAAGATATTTTAACCCTTTTTTTCTACATTCCCCCAGTGACAGTGATACAGGATGGTGGTTTTATGCTGTAGAATTGTGCCTGAGATTTAGATTAATTCGTTAATGCCATCTAAAAAAAAATCCTTAACATTTATCCGGCAGTGCGGTGGGGTGGAGGGTGGGAGGGGGAGCGGGAGGTGGGAAAGAGAGGAGGCAGTCATTTTATTAATCTGAATGCATTTGCACCACACTTCACAAGTAAAAAGATTTTTCTTTGCCATCTGTGCATATATATATATATAATCTTGTGCAACACTATTTTTCCTTGAATATTAACTGACTTTCAGCATTTTGCAATTTCACAAATCTCTTCTGATCGATAGAAATGAAGGGTGGGATCTGAAGAGATTTGTGTAACAGTATTTAAATTACAAAATGCTGAAATTTAGTTAATGTTCCAGGAAAAGTAATGTTGCACAAGGTCTGAGATGAGTCTAACACAGTTTATTATATTCAGAGATTATTCTTGAATTACATTCATTCATATGTAGGATTAAGAGATCAACTCCTTTCAACTCTGGAGGTAGTTAGCTGGAAATCACTTGCAGGCTCCAATCTTAAACAGGTGTTCAAATGAAACAGGTGTCCAAATGAAAACTCAAACAGTTTGCCATTTTGATTGTCCATGACAATTTGATTTGATGCCAAGTATCAAAAAATGCGGTTAAACACCTAATTAATTGTCTGATTAAGATTTACATAGTCAACAAAATGGTCAGGACAATCCTGTTGGAAATTTCTGAACTCATTTCAAGCAAGCATATTTTGTAAAATTCCACATTTTAAATCCCCAGTCATCAGCTGTGTAGACCAGAAAATATTAAATCCAATCCCAATTTTTTTTCTGGGGGGGGGGGGGGGGGGGTGGTAATCCCTGCTTTTTTGATTGAACTAGCAGCTCCTAACCTTGGGGTTTTAAATTAGATTATTGACCTCAGTGTCGAGAGATCAGCAGAATTGTAGCTAGTGGTCCTTTCCAGAAGTGCATGTGTGGATCATTGCAGTCAGGAACAAGACTGAGCTTGATTTTTAATGTCACTCATACTATAACTTCCTTCTTATAGTCATTGACAAGGCTCATGTGTGAATCAAAGCACTGTGGGCGTGCCTCTACCACATGGACTGCAGTGGATCAAGAAGATGGCTCATTGTCACCTTCTCGAGGACAATTAGGAATGGGCAACAAATGCTGGCTTTATCAGCACTGATAAAATAAAAATAAATTCAGGTGCGATATCAAGATGCCTTTGAAGCCAATGGATGCTCACCACCTCGAAGAAAGGATGGGAGAAAATTGGGGGTAAAAGATAGATTTTGTTGACAACCGGTAAAATCTACCATTCTGGAGTCTAAGTGGTGGGAGTGGAAGTAGGAATGATTTCCACTAGAGCGTGGGATGGCTGAGCATGCAAGATGATGTGCTGTTTAGCTAATTAATTATGCATCGCCAAGAAGCACATCAAACTTAATGGCGGGATGGACAGGAAGTTGAACACAACATGGTCACCTCATACGCTCCAACGTATGGGTACCATATTTAAACAGCACCCAGACAGCCATTCACTCACTGCAAGCTAGGACCTCCAAATAGCATTTTCGTGATATTAAGAAAAATATCAAGAAGACAGCAACTTTCAGCCCATTGTTCTGCGATGGCTCCCTGGAGATTCTCCTACAGGCTGTCAAGGTAAGGTGGTACAATCAGCATCTTAATCCCTTACAAGAACGGTTCAGCACACACAACCAAGCATGCAAGCTGCAGAACTGCTCTTTCATCCATAGTGTTCACGCTCATTCCATTTGTCTTAATTTTCATCTTTCATAGAATTTACAGTGCAGAAGGAGGCCATTTGGCCCATCGAGTCTGCACCGGCTCTTGGAAAGAGCACCCTACCCAAGGTCAACACCTCCACTCTATCCCCATAACCTAGTAACCCCACCCAACACTAAGGGCAATTTTGGACACTAAGGGCAATTTATCATGGCCAATCCACCTAACCTGCACATCTTTGGACTGTGGGAGGAAACCGGAGCACCCGGAGGAAACCCACACACACACGGGGAGGATGTGCAGGCTCCGCACAGACAGTGACCCATGCCGGAATCGGACCTGGGACCCTGGAGATGTGAAGCAATTGTGCTATCCACAATGCTACAGTGCTGCCCTGCTACAATGCTAAGGCAGGTTAGGAATTCCCATAACTAGTGACAGAGAGCAGAGGGCAGCCCGGAGTTCAAGTCCCTCACCCCATTTGAGGAGCTGGCAGGGGATGACATGGATTGTCCCTGCATAGAAGGCGAGATCGGCCTCCCCAAAAACCCAGTGAGAAATCCATTATACAGTGACACCAAACAGACAATGACTGTGAGTGATCTGTAACATACAAGCCTATCTAGTCAATCACTAACTTTCTATTCTTTCCATTTCAGGTACCATCAAGCAGAGGGGGAGAACACTATCCTTCACAAGAGAAAGCTCCATTCCTCAGGGCATCTCAGAAGGGAAAGAAGAGGGTCCCCCAACTGTACATCCATTACTACGTTCACCTGACCCTCCACCAGTACAGATACACACATCTAGGTGGAACATATTTCTAGAGCAGTCTTGGGTTCACAATCTGTTGATCACCTCACAGACACCTCGTTTACACAGTAAATGGAGACAGTGAACGGCGAGGTCTCTGACACTCAGAGGACTGTTGGAAACCAGGCTCCTGCTAAGTCAAATCCAATGACGTGTCACTGGAATTGGCTCTAGAACATGTGTTTTAAATGCATAAAGAGGCAAAGGAACAACAGGAAGCGCTGTCAGAGGCCATCAGCAGAATGGGACAGAAGTTGCAGGAATCTATCCGTGTTCCCTCCGATATCGTAGCTCCTGCATATGAGTGTATTAAAGTATCTATGGGTAGGGTGGCAGATGCCTTGAAGACCTAGATCAAACAGTTTCTGCTGGATCTGCTTCTGGACTCCACTCCATTGCTCTAGCCATGGGTGCATTCCAGCAGTGGCTAGGTGAGAGGGGACAGGCACCTCAATCTTTCTCCAGATGGCCTTTTCAAGGAGTCAAACAGTGAGGAGAAGTGCCAGCAAGCTATGCACTGCAGGGGTATCCACCCAATTCTCTCCTACAGTGCCTTGCTACTCCAACTCCTCTTTGCCAGTGACCCGCCCTCCAGCCGGTCAGACCAAGGAGGGTGCACCGGCCCCGGAGTAAAAGCCCATTAGCAGGTCAGGACCGTCAAGCCTCAGAGGACACTTGCCAGAGTCATCTCAGAAACATGGCACAGTAGTCAGTAGGCTGCCTCCACATCTGCTGCAGGATGCTGGGTCTGCACCTAGTCATAATGGTAGGTATAGAAAAATTAAAGAGTATTGAATGCACAATGATGGTACAGATAGAACATAGAACATTACAGCACAATACAGGCCCTTCGGCCCACGATGTTGCACCGTCCTGTGAAACCCTTCTAAAGTCCCTCTACACTATATTTTTACTCATTGTATACCCTTTGCACTTTTGTAAATATTCATTTTACAAGTGTCATGGATTTAATGAATATTCAAATGATGCAAAGTTGCACATGCATTCAGGGTTCAAACATGGATCCAGGCCCCAAGAACTCCCATCTGGAACTTCAGCTGCATTGATCTCCACGCAACTTCATCACAGTGAGTAGACTTTATTTCCACATCTGTGGCATTAGCTAAGGCACATCATATGTGGCTATGTTGGCTGGTTACTACATCTGTCACCCTTAAATCTCCGGCAGGCATCATTTGGGCACAGGCAAATTACACATCAGGCTTATTGCTGCTGTCACACCAATCTCTTTTTTTTGTGGATGGCAAAATTAGTTGTTGCTGATAATTAAATCATCATTTCCCCATCATGTAGTTTGCAATAGCATTTACTTTATGAGAGTATTTGAAAAAAATAGCATCAAACGTTGACCATCATAGGTTTCCATGCCTCTCTGCAGCTTGTTATTGTCTCCATGTTTAAGAGTGAACATCATTCCTTGTGTAGTCGCACTCTCCTTGTGCATCACATTGAATGAGGGAAAGATCTATCAGGAAAATCTCAAATGTCTGCAATAGGTGATGTCAGAGGGGTATGTTCACCTTGATGAAGCCATCTCATTACCTGTGAGGATCTTACATTGCTCCTGGAAAGCTGCTTAGCGGTGCTTCACATTATGCTTGTGTAAAGATACAGCATACAACTTCATATGGAATTCATTGCTATAACTGTAACATTATATTCTGCAGTCTCTCCTTCCTTCCTTATGTACGATATGCATTGTTTGTACCGCATGCAAGAATAATACTTTTCACTATATACTAATACGTGACAATAATAAATCAAATCAAAATTGCATGACAGTGCACTCATTATTTGGATGGACAAACCTTTGTGAGCTGGACAATGTCAAGGACCAGCATACTCCGAAAACGATACTTTTGGACCCATCCCAAGTCTCCAGCAGGGTGTGTGAGGTAAGAAATTGTCATTGACAGTTGTCTCAATACTGACTGGACCATATTTTTGCATAATACAAAGGTCAACCAGGACAGGAGCTTGTCAGGAGTCTGAAAACTACAGGCTCCTGAGTGTCAGTAACCTGGTGAGGAATTTACTGTGAGGACATTGTAGCCACACTTCGCAGCTATGGCTGCAAGATGTAGAGTTGCAGGTCACCACGTCCAGCTTTGCAAGGCACTATTGGGGGTCAGTAACAGGATGATACCTCTTCATTATACATTCATCAGAGCTGGCGATGGGAAACATGGAGGTCTCTGAATGCTGCTCGCTCTACAAGTGTTCCAGTGCAAACCATTGAAGGTTATCATTTTGCTTTGGGCCTCATAACTAAGCTGGAGTCATATTGACAGGAATGCATCCATCTATATGTTTGTGGATGATACGACTGTGGTGGGCCTTATCTCAAACAACGATGAATCAGACTATGTAGATACTGTGTACATTCCCTTGTCCGCAGAAAAATACTTTTCACTGTACTTCGGTACATGTGACAATAAATCAAATCAAGAACGACTGAACAAAGTATTTGCAAGGTTTGGTAATCTGCAACCACTAGTTAGTGCTAATGTTCCTGTCAAAGAAATTTGTGGATTACCTTAGAGGCTGGCATCAAGCATATAGAAACTGTGCATTCTCCTTCCACCAATGGATTGGCAGAGATCGGTGCAGTCATGGAAGAATTTCATTAAAGCTTCAAAGGACGAAGAACCGTTAGCTGATAGAGTAAACAAATTTCTTAAATGTGACAGAAACAACGCTCCTGCAACAACCCAAAACCCACTGGCAATTTTGTGTTTAAAAAGGAATTTGAGAGCCAAATTTGATTTGCTCCTACAGCCTGACACTTCTACCATTGTAGAGCCACAACAAAATAATGTTGCTCGCCATTAATAGGCTTCGAAACCAAGAGGTTTTGATCATGGGGATAGAGTTTTAATAAGAATAACTACTCTTCAAGTGAGGAATGTAGAATCCCTACAGTGCAGAAGGAGGCCATTCGGCCCATCGAGTCTGCACCTACTCTCCGAAAGACACCCTATTTAGGCCTACCCCTCCGTATCCCCATAACCCAGTAAACCCACCTAACATTGTAGACAATAAGGGGCAATTTAGCCAATCCACCAAGCTGCACATCTTTGGACTTTGGGAGTGTTATAATCTTCCTGGATCCTATTGGCCGGGGACAATTTGTTACCCAATGACTCGTGGTGAATATGTACTCTCCCAATGAGAGGGGGAGGGGTGGGGTGGGGCAATCAGTAGTAGTTGCTGCTATATAAATAGAGTTGGCCAATGTGGTACCGGCTAGAGAAGGAAGCAGTAATGAACTACTGCTACTGTGTGCATTTTGTTGTAATTGAAGTTATTTTTTGTTTGACTCTGCAAACCCGTGCTGGACTCTATAAACCCGTGGCCATCACAACTGGCAACGAGGGTTAAGTTGGGTTACTGTCTACGATGCTGAAGCTACCTTGGACTTTTGATGGATACAGGTGGGAAGGTTTTTTTTCTGTTGCACCATGTTAGGAAATTTCAAGCAGTTATTGGATAGGCACATGGAGCACACCAGAATGACAGGGAGTGGGATAGCTTGATCTTGGTTTCGGACAATGCTCGGCACAACATCGAGGGCCAAAGGGCCTGTTCTGTGCTGTACTGTTCTATATTTGAATCAGCATTGCAGCCATGCAAAAGCTGCCAAGTCCACTAACTTAGTGACGTCGTGATTGAAAGGACCGTCCTATGTGGAGCTGCTTCAGGATGCCGCTGATGGAGTGCCATCCACATTCCACTACAGCCACATGTTGTCAACGCTATGATGTTTTCCAAGGTCAACCCTATCATTAGGGAAGAAGGTGACTAAAGCTGCTTCTATGGTCATTGTGAGGTTTCTGCCTTCTCCTGAGATGTTCACTCAGAGTGATGGTGTTGTAGAATGCCCTGCATCGAAGGCTGAAGAGAGTCTTGATTGTGAAAACTAGTCAGAACCTTATTCCTCCTGGAACCTTGTGGCTATGAGGTTGTCACATCTTTTATGTCATGCCCATGCAATGTGGCTTGTCTGAATTTTCACCTTCTTCAGAGTCATCCTCTTCCATGCCCTTCCCAACTGAGTAGATATCTTGTCCTTCAGGGAAACCTACTTTGTGGATCCTATCCACAATAGGTGGATTCCAGACTTTTATAGTTAAGTGAGCTTAACTGAACACTTAACTATGCCTACGCCAGATCCAACCAGCCCCCGGAATCTATTGGTCTCCCCAAGTGACGTCAGCCGCGCATGCACAGGTTGGCCGGCTCCAACCTGCGCATGCGCGGCTGACGTCACGATGGCTCAAACCCGCGCATGCGCGGTTGCCATCTTCCCCTCCGCTGCCCCGCAAGACATGATCTTGCTTGATCTTGCGGGGCGGCGGAGAGGAAAGAGTGCGTCCCTTTGAGACGCCGGCCCGATGATCGGCGTGCACCGATCGCGGGCCAGTCCACTCCCGAGCACGGCCATGGTGCTCACTCCCCTCTCCGCCCCCCCACAAGCTTCAAACCAGCTTTTGCCGCCATGTTCACGACGGCAGCGACCAGGTGTGGTTGCCACCGTCGTGAACCGGTCACGAACGGCAGGCCGCTCGGCCCATCCGGGTCGGAGAATCGCCGGTCGCCATGAAAAACGGCGAGCGCAATTCTTCCGAGCGGGGGTGGGAGAATCGCAGGGGGCGTGTCGTGAGTCGCCCGGCCCTCCCGCGATTCTCCCACCTGGCATGGGGAGCGGAGAATCGCGCCCAGGGTTTAGAGTATGATCCCTGTATTTGAATGGTGAGACAAAAGGAGCACCTGATATTGAGCCTTAGAGCTCATTTCTTCAGAGCTGGAGAGGTATGTGGTGAATTGTGACAGAAGATTGGGTCAGTTCTCAGGTCAGCAAGGTGAGGTGATTGGGTCTCAAACCAGGGAGTTTTGGAAACCTAACTAAGGATGTATTTGAAGGTGTGGAAAGAGGAAATATGTCAAGATCGATTTCAGTACATTTATATCCAGAATATTTATTGGTGAATTGCTGGGGACAGAATTTGCTTCCTGAAAGAGAAGAATTTAAAAAAATCATGTATGAATTAATAATATCGAGGGCAGCACGATGGCACAGTGGTTAGCATTGCTGCCTATAATGCTGAGGAACCGGGTTCGAATCCCGGCCCAGGGTCAGTGACCATGTGGAGTTTGCACATTCTCCCCGTGTCTGCGTGGCTTTCACCCCCACAACCCAAAAAATGTGCAGGATAGGTGGATAAATGTAAGGAATTGGTATATAGTTTGCAGTAAATTTTTAAATCCTGGTTTAACCGACAGGATTAGGTGGTGTGTTTGCAAAAGGTGCAATTAAGATATCATAAAAGTGAGATCATCAAACACATGTATGTGCTTACAAACAGAGAGCCTAATGGAATTTTGTTACGCTTGCTGGACATTCGCTGGAAAGTACATATCAGGAATGGTTCAGCCACCGCATTGCGCCTGGCTTCGTTAGGCTCATTTAAATACCCGTATCCCGCTTTCATCAGGGGGTCAACAACCGCGCCTACAAGGCGTTAAACGGGCACCATTTCGTACTGGATTCCACAAATGTGGACTGAGGTGGACACCCTACAGGCCAATAGAGACACCCAGATGGTCAGGGACAGGGCAGGGCAGTACCTTGGCAGTCCCCCTGGCACCATCACACTTCCAGCCTGGCACTGCCAGTGTCACCTAGTTTCACTGCCAGGGGCATGGTGGCCTTGCCATTAGTAGAGCGGGGCGGTAGGCGGCTGAAGGGACGTTGCAGGGGCAACTTGAAGGTTGGGAGGGGAGGAGGGTTTTCGGAAAGAAAGGGGAGGGCCTGAGAGGGAGCGTGCAGTGATTGGGGCTGCCAGTCAAAATGGCACCCCGATCTGCGAGGAGCCAGTCCTGCTGAGCTGAGCTCACCACTGCAGGAAATCACAAAGTGAGGCTGCAGTGGGGAGAACCTCCCAAAGGCCCGAAAACCTAGCTAAATGCCGGTAACCAGCATGGTGAATCTCAGTACTGCAGCTGCCAAAAAACACCCCACCAAACAAGTCCAAAACCGGACTAGTTTCAAGTCCGCTGAATTGCGCCTTCTGCGTTTAGACTTAGGTAAGCAGGACAGATCTGAGTAGGATAAAGATGAAGGGCACAATGTAATGAAAAGAAAGCCACATTTTGGGTGGAGTTAGCAGGGTCGTTTCTGCTATTGCACAGGACTGTTTTTTATTCTGGGCATGGAGGAGCACTCAGTCGCATTTTTAAATGGCGTCTGATCTTTCGACCTCACGATGCGACTCCCGGGCCCCTCCAAATCGCCTGTTGGGGGGTTCTCGAATCCTCCTCCCCCTACCTCATAATGGTGTGCACCCACGAGCCCAAACCCGGCATGGGCAAAATTCCATCTGGACACCGTTGCACTATCAGGCTGGCAGTGTTGCTGTCGCAGTGCCAGGCTGCCACCCTGCCCAGAGGCCAACCACCCGGCGGCCTCCGATCGCCTGGGAGGCCCTGCCCAAGTGCCGTTCCACCTGGTTCCCGTTTGTGGGGACCAGTATTAAATGGCGCCTGCCTGGGGTCTCCTTGGGGAGACCAATAGATTCCGGGTGCTGGTTGGATCTGGCGTAGGCATAGTTAAGTGTTCAGTTAAGCTCACTTAACTATAAAAGTCTGGAATCCACCTATTGTGGATAGGATCCAGATTGTGACGTACTGCGAGATCTCTCAAGATCTGGTGGGGCGTAGCGACTGTTGGGAATCCCAGGAGCGGCCTCACGCGGATTTATCAGCCATGTCCAGTCCCAATTGCGGTGAGACTTGGCCAATAAATCACGCCAATGTAATTAATGGTAGGAGCCAGGTCTATCTGTAGTTCTGCAGTGTGATATAGGCTTTTTGTTTGTTAGGAGCTTTAAGCTGAGCAGTAGCTTTTGCCAAAGGCTGCTAGGTTAAACAGCCATCTAACACAGACAGAAGGATCTGCAGGCTGAAAACTGAAAGAATCTCTCTCTTTAAGTTCGTACAAGTGCAAGTAAACCTGTAGTTGCTAACATTACTTATTAGTGTTTTTTCACCTGTGATGGGCTTTGCTTAATTGGAGATAGAGAAGGTACAGGTTAGCAGTAAAAAGAGTTTCCTTTTATTTTAAGAACTGCTTAACTGTTAATTAATAAACTATTGCTGTGATATATGTTTAGTTCTGTGTTAAGAATAATATTTGTTTTAATATAAAATACACCTATTGGTCAGTGGAGTCACTCCTGGAGCAAAGTATCCTTTCCTCACAGTTTAAAAAAGTGTTTGCGGTTCTTCTCTGGTATTATCCTCACAAATGCTGGGGTCTGGTCCTGGATCTTCACAATTGACTGATAAATAATGTGCAATTGTTTATAAATGATGGCTTTTGCGTGACAATACAATAGTTTGGTTCATAACTGTAATTGTATCCGCACGTCAATTTAAATTACTTTTTGATGTCAGTACTATTTTCTGTAATGTAACATTTCAATGTAGCATGCGGAAATAGTTCATTCACCTTTTTATCGAGGCTTCCTGATTGCTGTAGCAGCTGTTGGTGAACTCCATGTCCTTGACATGTGACAACATTCTTTCAGGGGTATTAATGCTCTGTCATGTTATTACGGCAGATTTATTGAGAAATAATCTGGAGTTGATTACAGGAACATTCTCTGTCAGTATAGATTTCAGAACATTAATATCCAGAGACCAAACACAGAATATTTGTTGGGTAATTGCTGGATACAGAATTTGCTTCTTCAATGAGGATTTTTAAAAATCAGTTATGAATTGATAATATCTCATTCAGAAGTGCAAAGAATTGTTGTACTCAGTAGGGAAATACAGAAACAGGGAAAGAGACTGATAATCAACATACATTCTGTGTAATGAAAGTCAAATTTTCATAGATTGAAAATGATAGATTTGTGCAGTAATTTTTTATTGTAACACATACATATGATTTTTTAAAAAGCACAATTTGTATGACCACATGAAATCAGTTAACAGGCAAATCACAACAAGAGCATGGTAACAGCAACTTGGCTAGCTTCAGCACTTATTTGGATAATAACTTATGATTGTTACAATATTTATTAACTATGTTTAACACAGGAGGAATATCCTGACAAAAGTATAAACACTTTTTGATGATACTTGGGATTTTAATGTTGGCTTTTATTTATCCTCATTTTAATTTTGGGATCAACGCAGTTCATCTATAGCCTTCAACGTCCATCTAGAATTGAAATCTAGTTACGCAATGTGTATCCAAAACTTGCAAAAATATATATTGATCTTAAACCTTTAGTGACACAAGTTTCATATTTTAGAGAGTAAAACAAATTAGAATGTCATTATCCTTAAATAGGTAATTAAGTATACTTTACACTCAGACCACGTGATTAGCCTTCACTTTTGGTCCAATTTTTATACAAAGAAGAGGCTAGATGCTGAATGATCTGATTTGGATTGGTCTTTTTCAAAATGTTTCTCTTCCATCTTCAAGCATCTTTCTATGTTTGCCCATAATTTCCAGGCTGGCGTGTTCTCTGGAGAGCTTAGCGGTATTCAAGTGTGGCTGGCCACTTTACATTTAATGACAGACAGATGTTAAAGATATTACTCCAGTGAGCTCTGTTACACTGGCAGATATTCAATTCTGAGCAGATTTCAGAATTTCCGTTGTTTCTTGTGTTAACCAGAGAGAGGAACAATGGAGCAACAATGTCAACTTAGATTTACATAACACCTTTAATAGACAACTCGACAAAGAACGACACCAAGCCACATGAGCAGATATAAAGTCAGGTGGCCAAAAGATTAAGAGGTGAGTTTTAAGGAGAGTCTTAAAAGTTGAAAGCGAGGTAGAGGCAAAGAGGTGTAGATAAAGGGCGCGATTCTCCGCACTCGCGCCGGTTCGGAGAATAGCGGGCCGCGCAAATTTTCACGGCGACGCAGGTCCAACGCCCTCCCGCTAATCTCCGAACCCCGCACAAACTACACTTCAGGATTCCCGGCAAAGGCCTCGAAAGCGCCCCCGACACGACCAGAATCGCTACTTATTGGCCCCCCCGCTATTCTCTGGCCCGGATGGGCCGAAGTCCCGACGTCATCACGCCGACCAACACACCTGCTTTTCAAGTTCGTCAACCAGTCGTGCTGGCTGACGAGAGCTTCGAGTAGGTGAGCGCACCGCTCAGCGCACTGCTGGAGTCTGGCCACAACGGGGAAGGCATCCCCGAGAACGGGAGGGGGGTCCAGAGCGGGGGGGGAGTGGGGGAGACGAGGGGGGGCGTGTGGTACACTGAGGGGGGGGGGAGTGGGGGAGACGGAGGGGGGAGTGGGGGAGACGGAGGGGGGGAGTGGGGGACACTGAGGGAGGGAGTGGGGGAGACGGAGGGAGGGAGTGGGGGACACTGAGGGAGGGAGTGGGGGACACTGAGGGAGGGAGTGGGGGACACTGAGGGGGGAGTGGGGGAGACGAGGGGGGAGTGGGGGAGACGGACGGGGGAGTGGGGGACACTGAGGGGGGAGTGGGTGAGACAAGGGGGGGGAGTGGGGGTGGGGGGGCGGGTAGGGAGTAAGCGACCCGTCCAACCCCGTAACAAAATGTCTGCCACCATGCCATGGCGTGCCGGTCACGAGGACAAGGCCGCAGTTTGCCCTGTGGCTTACGGCCACAGGCCACTGACGCACCGGTGAAGAAGACGTAGTTAACTGCCCGTTGGATGCAGAAAGTGACCAGGGGTTAGGCTGACCGCGTGTCAGCAGCGCGACCAGGCCACCGGGACACACAGGTATCCCGTGGCAGGCGGCTGCCGAGGTGTCGACTAACCTCCGTCTAACATGTCCCGTTTCTCTGCCCCCCACCACCCTTCTGTAGGTTAGCACAATGTCTGTGGACAGAACGGCTATGTTCTGCGCAGTGGTTGGGGCTGCTGCACTGCATTTGGAGATGGAGCAGCATCCACAGCCACAACCCGCAGTGGATGCAGGGCCAGCAGCAGCAGCAGAGGGAAGGGCCGAGGAGTTGCCAGTCGTCGAGCAGCATGGGGGGGGAGGAGGAGGAGGAGGAGGGGGAGGAGGAGAGAGTGAGGGTGCAGCCACGGCGCCAGAGGCGACGACCAAGGCCGAGGGTGTACCGTGCCCATATCTCTTTCCTAACAATGACGGACATCACCTGCAGGAGGAGACTCCGGCTGCGTAGGCAGACGGTGATACATATCTGTCACCTCGTGGCGCACCTCGCCCCACGTGGAACGGGGGGAGGACACGCGATCCCGGTTGCCATCAAGGTGACGGTCGCTCTTAACTTCTATGCGACCGGCTCCTTCCAGTCTCCGAGCGGGGACCTCTCCGGGGTCTCCCAGTCATCGGTGCACAGGTGTATCCGGGATGTGACCGACGGCCTCTATGCCATCGCGGACCGCTACATCACCTTTCCCGAGGACCGAGCAACTCAAGACTCACGAGCTCGTGGATTTGCCAGAGTGGCCGGGATACCGATGGTGCAGGGGGCAATCGATTGTGTTCACGTCCCCATGCGCCCGCCTGCAGGGGACAGGGACGTGTTCACAAACAGGAAGGGGACATACTCCATGAATATCCAGGTAGTATGCGACCCCCACATGAGGATCATGAACATCTGTGCAAGGTTCCCAGGGAGTGTGCACGACTCCTACATACTGGCGCAGTCGTTCATCCCTGCGATGTTTGAGGGACATCCCCCCCCGGCTGAGGGGCTGGTTGCTAGGCGACAGGGGTTATCCGCTGAGGTCTTGGCTGATGACGCCTATACGGAGGCCTCAGACCAATGCGGAAACACGATACAATGAGGCCCATGCAGCAACCAGGGGTGTGGTGGAGCACTGCCTTGGCCTCCTGAAGATGGGATTCAGGTGCCTGGACCGCTCCGGAGGGACCCTGCAGTACCAGCCCGACAGGGTCGCTCGCATTGTTGTGGTCTGCTGTGCGCTGCACAACATCGCGATGCAGAGGGGAGATGAACCTGCTGCAGGAGGCGGAGGGAGAAGCAAGTGGCAGTGGTGCCAGCTCAGAGGAGGAGGAGGAGGAGAGGGAGGAGGAGGCTGGCGGAGTGGCGGGCGCAGCACGCAGACACGACCCTGGTGCTGGTGATGTCCAGGAGGCGGCACAACGGACCCGGCGAGGATGGCGGGCATGCGACGCCTTGGTGGCAGCACGCGTCGTATTCGACGTCCCCGCTGAACACCAAACCACCACCTGCATCGCTAGTCGTTCAGAGGGTCAACACACAACTGCCACCAGCACAACCCCCCCCCTTCTCAGTGTACACTGCTCCACTTCGACATCACCCTTACCACTGGGTCCAGACGGTATGGCACAACATTGATGGCTGTGTCAGCGGGTGTGATCTGTGCCATGTGGAATGATGACAGCCCGCTCTGCGAAGAGCTGTGAGCTCAGAATCGTTAGAGAGAGTCTGACCCATGGAAATAGCTGAACCATCCACCTTGGTGGCCGCTGAGATCGTCACGGACAGTCCATCGCGTACCCGCGTGGGCTAGCTGTGGGAGGGGTTGGGGGGGGGGGGGGGGGGGGGGGGGGGGGCAGGGACTGCACACCCGGCACCGAAGTTTCATCGCTCGTCAACCCCAGCGACACTCAGTCACCATCACGATTCCTGTGGCTGTGGAACAATCACACGGTATTACAAGTAAGGTGGTACAGTGCGTTTAATGTGAACAAAAATTTACAGGTGCCCTAGCCCCTACAACTAAACTGTGCCCTTCACACGTGCCAACTTACTCAGTGTCTCTCTTTGTTGCCTTACGGCCCCTACCACTACGTCTAAGTGATTCCCCAGATGATACAGCAGGAGTGGAGGAGGACTGCTGCGAATCGCCCCCTTCAACTTGTTTCTCCTTGGCCAAGCGTTTCCTGGGGCGACCCGGCCTTGATGGGCCAGGCTGCTCTGTGGGTGTCTCGGGTGACGTTGTGCCACCCTGCTCTGCCTGCTGCCCACCCAATGCACCAGGGATGGGACGGGGGGAGGCCGAGAATTCCGGGACGTCCCGTGATGGAGTTAATGGGACGGGCCCCGAAACCTCCTCCTCCCTCGGGGAGCCCGGTGGCCCCCGGGCCTCACTTTGGGACAGAGGTGCGAGCGGGGAGGTGCCCCGTCGCGCCACCGACACCTGGCGCTGCCAGTCCTGGAGGCCTGCAACGGTATCCACCAGGATCCAAAGGTTTGCAGAGACGGAGTACAGGGAGTTAGACATTCCCGCAAGGGACTGTGCGATCTCAACCTGTGAGTGCACGACACCATCCAGCACATGTATCAGGCGGTTGATGCTCTCCGCGACTGACTGCTGGGACTGTGCCATCGACTTCTGGGACTGTGCCATCAACTGCTGTGACTGTGCCATGGCGTGCTGCGACTGGGCCATGACCTGCTGAGACTCGGCCAATGTCGTTTTGGCTCTGGCGCATTGCTGCCTGTGAGAGGGCAACCCTGTCCAGGGCCGAGGATGACGCGTGCACATTAAGCCCAACGCCTTGCATAACCTGACCCATTGCCTCCACCGCGGATGCCACCCATGCGGTGTCGGCCTGGGTTGCTGCCATGAGCGGCACCACTCCCTGCTTGTGGACGCGGTTCGACTCCTCTAACAGCGTCTGCAGAGTCTGGAAGACAGCCCTCATCCCGTCATTGTTTCCCTGGGCTTCTTTATGCATCGGCTGTGCGGGTGGGTTTTGAAAGTCCAGGAACTCGGAAAACGTCTGGGAGCCAGCTGCATGCTGGGCCTGGCCTGGCCTCCGCCAGTCCGGGCCCTCGGCTGCTCCGACCTCCACCTGCTGTACCTGCTCAGCTGTGATGTGCGACCCAGACTGTGACCCAGGAGCCTCATCACTAAATAGCCCAGCCGGGGTGAGTGTCTCTGGGATGGTGGATGGTGTGGGAGATAGCTGTGCCGCAAGCTCGAGGTCATCTTGGGTTGACGCCTCCTCTATGTCATCGGCCTGCTGAGAGGCCGCAGGGCGTTCGCGGGCCATTTCTCTCTCTTGCTCTGTCACCGCCCTCTGGGCGTCCTGCTCCACAGATTTGGTTGGGGAGGATGGGACGCTGATCGGGCACCCTCTGTTGTGCGGCCCTGGGTGAGATGGGGGCAGATGCCTGTGTCTGCCTGGAGGCAGATGGCCCTGGTCGTTCGGCATCACGTCCTAGGGAAGAGAATGAAACAGGTTATTTAGATTCGCTCGGCCGGGCGCTGGACGGTCCCAGTGGGCAGGGTGTGAAGGGACTGAGGATGGGGGAGGTGTTCCAGTGGGCAGGGTGTGTGAAGGGACAGAGGAAGGGGGAGGTGTCCAAGTGGGCAGGGTGTGAAGGGACAGAGGATGGGGGAGGTGTCCAAGTGGGCAGGGTGTGAAGGGACAGAGGATGGGGGAGGTGTCCAAGTGGGCAGGGTGTGAAGGGACAGAGGATGGGGGAGGTGTTCCAGTGGGCAGGGTGTGTGAAGGGACAGAGGATGGGGGAGGTGTCCAAGTGGGCAGGGTGTGAAGGGACAGAGGATGGGGAGGTGTCCAAGTGGCAGGGTGTAAAGGGACAGAGGATGGGGGAGGTGTTCCAGTGGGCAGGGTGTGTGAAGGGACAGAGGATGGGGGAGGGGGGGGTTGTTTGTCATGCAGGGTTGTCTCACTTGTTGCAGCTCCGCCAACCTCGCATTGCACGATCTCCCGGGTGGCAGATCCCCCAACAAGGTCCAGTGCCCTCTGTTCAAACGTGGTGAGGGGGCACAGGATGGGCGAACCCCCTACAGTCTTGTTCCGCTCACGGGTGTTGTGAGTGGTCTTGTCCTGTTGGGGGAGGGGGCATAGGTATATCATTACAATACGGCAGGTATCAGCAGGCCGTTCAGATACTGGCACAGTTTGCGGGTCAGGTTGTAATAAGACCATTACATCTCTCCACGGGGGCCAGAGCGCTGGGTCTGTGACTACTTTGTGAACCACCCTCAACTCACTCTGCCCCAACCCCCCTCCACCCCCCGTGCCGGGGGGGGGGGGGGGGGGGGTAGGTGGGTGATTAAGTTAAGGGAGGAGGGATGGTTGTCACCCGGGGGCTCCCTCTTGGCACTTACCCTGGCAGCCCTGGTGAGGTCGTGCGTCTTCTTGTGACATTGGCCTGCAGAGCGAGGGGCCTGCCCCACAGCACTAACGGCGGCAGCCACCTCAAGCCAGGCCTGGCGCACCGCGCTGGCAGGGTGGCGATGCCCTCTACGCGGGCAGATGATGCCCCTCCTCTGCTCGATTGATTCGAGCAGCATCTCGTCAGCCTCACGAATCGCGGCGCTGCTCTCCTGTGCTCCGACATCCTTGCCTAGTTTCTGTGCTCGCCCGTGCCCTTTTACAGCGTCGGGCGGCATCACGTGGGCATGTTCGTAGCGTCGCCGCGTTCCGGCGTCATCGCGCACATGATTGACGCGGCCCCGATCCTAGCCCATTTCCCGGACGTGAATACCTCGGGAAATGGGCCGTGTCGGGCCGTCGCAAAAGTCGGCCGTTTTCACGGCCAACTTCGCGATTTTCCGCGGGTGCGGAGAATCGCGCCCAAAGTATTCCAGAGTTTGAGGCTTAAGCAACTGAAGGCACAGGCACCAACAGTGGAGCAAATACATTTGAGGATATAGAAGAGGCCAGAATTTGAGGAGTTTATTGGAGGTATTCCAGAGGTCTTTATCGCTGGAGGTTTTTATAGAAATAGGGAGGTGTGAAGCTTTGGAAGAATTTGAAAACAAGAATGAAAATCTTCAAATTAAAACAATCCTTGGCCGGGAGTGAATGTCGGTGAGTGGGCACAGGGTAATAGGGGAATGGGATCTACTACAAGTTGTGACATAAGTAGCAGAGTTTTGGATGACCTCAAGTTTATGGAGGATAGAATGTCGGAGACCAGTCAGGAGTGCATTAGAATCGCCAAGTCTCAAGGAAACAAAGGCATAAATGGGTTTTAGCAGCAGGTCAGTTCTGACCGGGGTGATGTCGAGCAGTGTTACAGAGCTAGAAACAGGTGGTCTTCGTGCTGGTACATATGAGGTCAGAAGCTAATCTCAGGAATAAATGTGACACCAATGTTGTGAGAAGACTGGTTTAACACAAGCCTGTTGCCAGGTAGAAGGATGGAGTTGATAGCTAGGGAATGGAGTTCGGAGCGGAGACTGAAAACAATGGCTTCAGTCTGATCAATATTTAACTGGAGGAAATTTCTGCTCACCCAGCGTTTCAATGCCGGATAAGTAGGCTGATAATGTAATAATAATGGAGGAGTCGAGAGAAATAGAGCAGATTTTCCTCACAAAATCAGTTTGAAGCCTGGGCTATTTCAATTCCCTGTCCTTATTTACAATCCAATGGGCAACCTCTCACTCAAAATAGGTAACAGAGGCTGGCTTTAGGCAGATCAAAACAACGGGGCCCTGAGGCCACGCATCAGCACCGAACTAAGTCCCTTGCATTTTGGGAATTGTATGAAAACATGGTTGCGCCTAGGATTCAGAGGACTCCTGCTGATCCTGGTCCCTTTAGGAAAGTTTTTAACCTAGAGTTGAGCACCTAATCATCCTTCCTCCATAAGGCCTTTAAAATATGATTAGGATCCTAATGACATCACAGAACCCCACTTTGCCTAAATTAATAAGGCTCCTTCCCAAGATCGGTTTGTATTTCAGTAGCTAAGGGACCAGTTAGGACAATGATTGGGGTGAAATCAAACAGGTGTTCTCATAGAATTCCTACCGCACAGAAGGAGGCCATTCGACGCATAGTCTGCACAGACCCTCCATAAGAGCACCCTACCTATTACTGTATCAAGTAAGCTCCACTTTGGTTCCCACTGGTGCCAGGTGGGTTAGAATCATAACTGTTTTTTTATTAATAATGTGCTTTTCATAGGCTCTCAAGTTAAAATTACTCCAGGAGACAACATATAGATAGTTTTAATCACATTACAGATCACTCACACTTTATTCCCTTTTCTGCTCAGGTAGCAAATCCACCGGCTTTAAAACATGGAAAATAGCTAAACATGACAGCAGTATAAATATGCAGAAACTAGAAGTAAAACCAATCCTATCCACAAGTAAACCAGCTATAGCGCTGAAAGTGAGTTTCCCCAAGACTTCAAAACTTGCCAGCAATGTGTAATGGGTGGCCTGCAAGAAAGAATGATATGTGAAAAATATTAACATTTCATCATTATCTGCTATAAAAACATTCTGTATAGTATGTTGGAGGCACCAACAATAGTTTTATAATCTGCACTTTACAACAATCATCTATAATATATTTGAAGTTTTGTATCTAGCACAACTCCTCGTTTGTCACTTCATGGTTGTTACATTTTTGCCATCACAATCTTCCATAACATTTTGCCCTAATGCTTTGTTGATTAACTCCAAGTTAAGTCTACTGATAGAGAATGGCGAGAAAACTGCCACAGAAACTATTACAATTTTATGAAAATAATCAATCTTCAGTCAAAAATCTGGATAATCTATCAATTAAAGAAAAGTCATGTTCAAGGGCCAGTGTATTTTATGATTTGTACATTCCTGTGCTCTTAAGATATGACTTGTTGCTGCCTTACTTTGAGCCAACCAACAGTGTTATAGCAAGAGCGTCCTGCAAAAGTGTGCGATCAAATTAGTTCTTTGAAAAAAAGATTCAGCTGCCACTTTTATTCTCAGTAACTGAAGTTTCTAAATCAGGTTTTCTACCTGAATTAACCAGATTGGAACATGCATAGATTTTTGATTAGGCTCTTGAACCTGTTCCACTATTCAATGAAATCATGGCTGATCTGTGAGATAACTCCATATACATAATAGCCAGTATAAAGTAGTGAGGAATTATTCGATAGACCTTCTGCCAGATCCTTGCTTGACTGCATCAATTATAGCATTTCCTGACAGAGAATGGTGGCCTCTTTCTATGACATAACATTTCTATGGTTCTACAATATCAACAGGAAACATACAAATTTAGATCTAAATTGTAGGGTGTATTGTAATGGTTTACAAAAGATAGGGGGCGGGATTCTCCGTTGCCCGATGCCGATATCGTAATCGACAATTGGGCAGAGAATACCTGTTTAAGCCCGAATCGGGGGTGGTGCCTGTTTTTGGATACTCCGCCCCCTCCAAAATGGTTTCATCGGGGAGCACGCAGCACACCGTTGGGATGGCTTCAGTATGTTACCTGAAGGCCCTCCCCCGATGCTGCGCCCTGATGGGCTGATTTCCCGACGGCACGGGACATGTCTTCTCAGTTTTCATGAACCCAGTGTGGCGGCTGCGGACTGCATCCAGCGCCGCCATAGTCGGAGGGGAGCCCTCCTGCTGGCTGGGGGGGGGGGGGGGGGGGGGGGGGGGGGGGGGGGGGGGGGGGGGGGATGGCTGGGGTGAATGGTGAGCAGTATCTGGCAGGTCGGGTCCGCGTGGGCCCGGCGCCATGTTGTACGTCGTGACCGCTGCAGATCATCGCCGTGCGCATGCGCGTTTATATCGGGAAGGCCGTGCATTTTACGTGGCGCGGCTGTTAGCCACTCACTAGTTGGAGGATCGGTGCTGGGGCCTCGCCAATTTTTCCATCTTAAAAACAGACACTTCCTCCAGACAAAGCCTCAAAATTGGAGAAACCAGCCCAGGATACATGTCATCCACCATATTCCCTATCACGTCCAGCCTAGCGACGCTGAGCACTAGGAATGTACTATGCGTTCCCAGAATGCGATAATGGCAGAGAGAATTTTAAAACTAAAAAGCTGTCTCAACCTCAGCATTTTACTGGATTAATAATTTGGGGGTCTTGACTTTCAGTCCCACCACAGCAATCTGAAAACTTGAATTTAATTTTGTTCCAATGTAGAATTAAAATGATAGCATAAGTGTAAAAAAGTCAAACCGTTGTAAAAACTCAGCTAGTTCACTGATGTACTGTACGAAACCTGCTGCCTTGGTCTGTCTTATAAGTGACTCACCTCAAATGTGGTTGACAGCCACTAAATATTTGCTTGCAAAGTACACACACCAAAAATGAATATAAAATAATTCTAGAACCTGTCAACTCTGTAAAAATGTGTCTTCCGTTCTCTGTAAACCTCTTACATTTAATCTTGAAGATCGATTTGGCCAGTGGAACTGTGTTAGAGTAGGCTTTAAATGAAGAGATGTCTATCAGAAATTGGAGGGGCAACATTTGAGGAGGGCGCATGGTAGAGAACCAGGATGTTGGAAAAGTCCAACTTACTCTGGCAGCAGACAACATTTTCAGAACGCACACAACACAATGGTAAGTACTTTTTAAAGTTTATCTCTTCAGGGAGTAATGAAGAATTTCTTCTTGGTAGTCAACTCCCCGAGGTTCAGTTCAATGGGGAAGCGTCAACTGTAATGACCCAATCTGGAGCCTCAGTGAGACTAACATAAAAAGCCTTCAAATGGGAAGTCTGGAAACTCTCATGAACATGCTCTCATAAAATTTCATAGAATTCCTACAGTGTAGAAGGAGGTAATTTGGCCAATTGAGTTTACACCAACCCCTTGAAAAGTGCCTTACCTCTGCCCAATTCCCCACCCTAACCTTGTACCCCCACCCAAACCTTGGACACTAAGGGACAATTTAGCCTGGCCAATCCATGTAACCTGCATATCCTTGGACTGTAGGAGGAATCAGAGCACCAGGAGGAAACCAAAGCAGACATAGGGAGAATGTCAAACTCAACAGAGTCACCCGAGGTCGTTATCAAACCTGGGTCCCTGGCGCTGTGAAGCAGCAATGCTAACCACCGTGTTTCACACAATGAGAGTAAGCAGACAAATTTGTGGGCTCTTCTCTCTGAGGTTGAAGTTGGGTTCACCTCATTTTCTGTTCTGGTAGTTATGTTGAAGAAACATCAAAGACCTGAAGGGAATTTTGGGCTAATTTTCTTGATGTAGCTTCATGCATGTATGTTTATCTGTTAAAAGCTACTGGTTTCAAATGGCCACAAATAAAAAGATGATGAAAAGCATAGATCATAAATAAATCAGAAAATCAATCAGAACATCACAAGATACCATCAAACCTTAAGGTCAACTCAACATTAAAGTAAATGGCAACTCTCAGAAATCAGTCGTCTAAAAGGCTTAACTGTTTTTGAAACTTTAAGATATTTTGGCAGGCATTTATATGGAATTAAAATCATTTTAGTTTAATCTTCCTGTTCTTTTAATGGTGCTAGAACAGAAGAAAATTATATTTATTATTTAAGAAGGAGCTATACTTTATAAATAGAAAAGTGATTGATACATACAATTTTGTGCTTATGAATTAAGCATTGGCTACATATATTTATCTCCATCTAGTGGCACTGCATAATATAATCAACATTAACTCAACTATAAAAATTAGATATGTACCCCAGTAATGTTTGTTCCAGTGTTTTGGTCAGAGAGTGAACAAGCAAAGTCATATTTTTGGTTTTTGCTTGGGGGTTACTGATCTGTCTCAGTAGATTTATATTTTGCCTGCACAACAATAGTAACTGCACTTCAAAAGTAATTTATTACATAATGCACTTAAATGTGATATATTGGAATATAGGATATAAATGTATGAAAACATACATAAACTGGCATTCCCATATAAATTGTGCATGGTCTGTTAAAATAGCAGGCTGGGGGTAAATGATCTTTCCTTGTGTCATATTTCCTTATATTCTTATTACTTTTTCGATTACATATCTTGCCTAATTATTCAGTTGGGAAGTGCAGTGACCAGTATGAAACTCAGGTAGACAGACTAGATAGGTCCCAGTCTCAACCTCCAGTTCATTCTGAATTACCAGATCCTCAGCCTCTGTTGGAGTGCTGCTGAGTTATGAAAGAGTCAAAATAAATAAATCAGTATTCCTATTGCTGATCATGATTCAGTAACTCTCGCTGCAAAATGCACATATACGGGTGTTGGCTGAGGACAGGACCTGCTTACCTGTGATTCCTTTCAGTCTGTCTGTTAGCTTTGACAAAGAGTCATCGGACTCGAAACGTTAACTCTTTTCTCTCCCGACAGATGCTGCCAGACTTGCTGAGATTTTCCAGCATTTTCCCTTTCGTTACAGTCTTGCTGGTTGTTTGTCCTCACTGACTAGTCTCACACATCGAGTTGAAATTAGCCACGATCTTGGGAACCAGATGTCAGGGTCATTTCTGGGTCATGAACCCAGTCAAGGAGGGAGCGCATCTTCTGGATGAATTTTACAGGAGGTGGCTACTTCATAGGTTATCTCCATGTTCTCTGTCCTTTAAGCAAGTTCTGGAAGAAGAAATTGCAGACAGGCAGACCATCGCAAGGAGGCTGGCAGTGACTGCTCTCACTTTATGATCGGGGTACCACTGTCTCGAGCAGCAGGAGCAGTGGGGAAACTCTAAAACTGTTAGCAGTATCAGAGGAGCAGCTGAAACTCACAGGGCTTTAGGAATTCCACATTCAATGGCAAGGTTGTTATGTGGGAAGGCCTAACTTTGACATTTTCTGCTGGAAACACGTTTGCATTTCATTCAACTGTAACACAGCCTTCTGTAACTATAACAACTTCCTCCTCTCATTTGCTGCAGTCCAGGCAAAGCGCGGGGGGGGTCTGGAATCTGCATGACGCAGGCAAAACTGCGGTCATGCTGCAATAAATCGCCTTTCAGTGGCTTACTAATTAGCTTGGTTACATTTCCGCCCCTGCTGGCTGGGTTGCTGCCATTGTTGCAGGCTCACTTCCAGGAAAAAGCAGTCTGCCAATTTTAGGTACAATATTCCAAGCTTATGACTTCAAGCTTATGACCAAGATCCTGCTGCTCAAATCCAGGAGGACGCATTTGTCTGTTTGGGCCTGCAAGCAGGCAACAAATTAAGGAAACAAAACCCCCCCTCCTATTAATTTGTTCAAAGAGCAGTAAAGTCAACAAATGACCAAACTGCTCAAAAGAATTTCCAAATCCTTTTATCTGCCATATTTTCCACAATATCTTAAATTTCCAGCATTCACAATGTGCCTGAATTTCTCTGGAATTGGAGCAAGTGCATTTGGAATTATTCCATGCTTATTCGCAGAATGTGGACAATGATGTCAAAAATGTATTTTTTCTTCCATAATTGCATGTACAGTTTGTGATTTAAAGGAAAAATTTCTAAGTGTGATATTGGGCGCGTTTGGCGGGTGTTACTCGATGGTCGCGTTGTCGAGATCACGGCCCGTATTTAACGGCACTTTATGTCGGAAATGAGGCCCGACGAGCTTCTCGCCATTATTGTCTGTCTCACTGTCTAATTCACCAGACTTGCACAACAGTGTCTAACCGCTAACAAGAGGGAGCTGCTTTTAAATGCTCCCTCACCACTCACTCCCAGTCAACACACAAGCATAGCAGCGCACAGACCTGCTCCTCATTTTGGGGATGCCGACCTGGCCAGGCTTCCGGACGCTATCAATGCGAGACAGGACATCCTGTTCCTACGAGGGGGCAGAGGACCAGCAGCAGGGTTATCAACACCACTGGGAGGCAGTGGCAATGGCTATCACTGAGGGCAGCATGACCAGGAGAACTGCCATACAATGCTGGAAGAAGACCAACAACCTCCATTGAGCTACAAGGGAAAGTTACCACCTCTTTCCTGGCATCACTTCCACCTGCCAGCCATCAAATTCCAAACCCTCCCCCCCCCCCCCCCCCCCCGCCAAACAAATCGCTGGCTGACACATGGTATTCTCCCCACATCTGAGCTTCATGCTTGCTCCTCAGAACTCACTTGCACCCAGCACCAGCACAGCCCCTTCATGCCACCTCCTATAGACCCCCCTGTCACAAGGGGCGTGCGGCTCACAATGCCCGCTCTTGTCCCCAAAAGAGAAGATAGCTAATAAAAAGCGGGAAAAGTCCAAGATGGAAAGCCGAGCACCAGAGATTCAAGTCCTCATTACCTATGAGGAACGGGCTCTGGAAATCATTGGATTGACAGAAGAGAAAGCAGTCACCGACAGCAAGGTTGACCTGGGCCGTAGATCCACTGCTCCTTCGGGACTGGCAAAGTGACCAGATTCAGTGGCCTCTGGGGCTCACTCCAGCTGCCCTTATGGAGACCTCAAGGGCCCTACAGGCACCGTCAGGAAGGAGGAAGCACTGGAGGCCAACCCAGAGCCTGCCACTAATGAGGCAAAGGCGGTCTCCAGCTCTTCCGAATCCCCCCTCCTGACACAAATGCATCTCAAGCGAGCTTGCAGAACAGGGTGGCACGGTGATGCCGGTGACACCACTAAGTTGGCTGAAGGCCCCCCCCCCCCCCCCCCCCCCCCCCCCCCCCCCACGGCTCCAGGTCCTCCAAGGACATCAAAGGCCACAGTGCGTGGAAAGAAGCAGGCTGCTTTCATCTCCAAGAATTCTGCAGACCAGGCATCTTAGTGGGCTTGGTCCAGATCAAAGTTGATCAAGTCTGATGCTCGGGCATAAAGGGCATCTTTGCAAAGCTTTGAAAATCAACTACGTAACATTCCACATATCACACTAACCATTGAACAACAAGGCAATGTCAGTTTCATATTGATACCGATACAAAGCTGTATCAGCTCATTGTCACAAAAAAAACAAATGCACCGTAACACCCGTTGCAGGTTCCTCAACAGGAACAAAGGATAAGCCTGAGAATATGTTATCATGTCCAGAACTTTGTTGTAGAGATGATCTGCCAATCAATGTGTTACTTGTTCCACATATCTGTGCTATTCTCCGTCCAGAAGCCACAGCTGTGCAGGCCCTCCCACACGGCCCAATCTCACCAGTACCAAATCCCGACATCCTCATATTCCACTGGCGCTCAAGCTGCAGTTGAACATCCTTGACCTCCAGCATGTTTAACCCACAGCGATCTGTCAGTTACAGCAACAAAAGCATCAACAAACTGTGAACGTATTTCTTCAATAGTATCATCAGGTGGCCCATTTAGATCAATGCCGGGCACCAGGTACTGCAGCATCTTCTTGCTTCACCTTCAGGACCCATATGTCCCCCTGAGCCCAGTATTGCAGTACTCAGGTATCTTAGAAAAAATTGTCATTCTTTCCGGCTGCAGAAAAGGAAGGAAACAGCAACAGCAGCCTCCTTGCATTTGCAGCTACCAGCCAGAGCAAGCAGCAAACACAACCTGCAGCTGTGAAGTGCTCTCACAACTAACAAGGCCAATTCCTCAGTGGCCTTCAGCTGTGAAGCACAGTCAATGGGAGCTAAAGTGCCCTTCAGCATAGAACCAAGAGCAGGGCTTGTCCTGTAAGTGTTTGGTAGTTCAGGCAGGCAGCAGTCCCTGTTATGGGTCTCCACAATATTTAAAGATGGTCTCTCAGCTTGAAGGTCTCACACGAAAAGCCACACACCGCGCACAGGGCCCAGGGGCAACCCCCAACCTGGAACACTTCAGCCTCTCGACCAAGCCCAACCTCCCTGAGAAGTTCCCCACCTCCCCCAAGCACTTGGCCAGCAGCTCTAGTGCCCTTGAGCTGCCAGAAATGGAAATGACTACTCACCTCCTCACTTCCCCTCAGATGCCAGTGCGCCAGCGTCATGTTTTTAAAAGGGAGAACTAAACAACACCTGCGTGATTTCTCGCTTGGGAGCTGGTTCATTTCTGGGATTCGACTTCAATCTTGCTAATGAGTTGGAAATGAATACAAATGAATACATATTTGGGCGTGATCTGAAACTCGCCACCGGGGTTGGGCCGGTTAGATGACAAAATGATATGTGCCCAGCGCAAATCTTGAATTTGGCCTTACCTGCTATTTAACCGACATGCCCAGATCTGCACCAGGCACAACGTGGTGGTTAAATCACGGCCAAAGTTGGTGGGCAAGAATCTTGTGGAGGTGACAAGGGTATTGGCCGCTGGCTAGAGACCGTGTAGAAACCTCCAATTGCCCTTTTTGGGAAGGCTCACTGCATCATGTTCCACTTAGGCACATGACAGGTTAGCACT